>NC_091081.1:12500000-13750000 GCF_032405125.1 Capricornis sumatraensis | reverse complement strand
AATGAATGTGTATTACCTTTACTATTAAAATACCTAGTAAATTTAAAACATAATAGCAAAGGTTCATTCAAAGGAGCTGGCTTAAAGACAAGGTGTTTAGGACTATCTCTTGAATATGATAAGTATTCCAGATAATTAAACAGTTTGAGGACATATGTCAGATATGAACACAAAGTTATGAGTATGCTTTCTGTTTTTAGTTTTCACAAACTAAATTCAAAAATGATTCTAAAAGAACAGTTTCACAGGCTTTTAGCTAAATACAGTTGCATTGGAATGACCACATGTTTCCAGGATTAAGAAAAATAATAATTTGGATATTTAAGTTCTGACATTTTTCAAAAAGTCAGTCTCAAAACTTCACGGTCACATTGACCACATATTTGTATATGTGGTCTTTGTCTATGAGGACTGAGTGTCAGAAAAAGGAGAACAAACCCAAGCATGGAATATTGACTACTGAACAGCTAAAATCCATCCTAACTCCTGTTATTCTCTTCCATTCTTCATTCTTTTTGTTAATACATCTTTTCACTGTCTTGGTTCTTACTACTTTGGCTGGATAGTCTTGTGATTTTCCACTATTCAGACGTCATTTTGAAAATCATATTTACATCTTTTCCCTTGTCAGGCTGCCCTGGCGAGACAAGCATGTTAAGTGTTACAAGGAGATGCTGTTACTAGTACAAAGGATAAAAGGACTTGGTTGGGAACAGTAGCCCCAGACATGAGAAAAAAATGTTACATGGTTCCAGAGGCGTTGTAACAAGAGTGGAGGGTACATAAATGATCCCAGGTCACCAGATTAGTGCAGATAAGAGAAGGAAGCACGTGGACCCGAGTCCCCTCTATGGATATTAGCTGGAAAATACAGAGGCATGGGCAGCGTGGTGTGCTAGGGGTAGAACAGGGCGCGAACGTATCCTGTGACCTGCTTATCTACAGAGCGCTGGGACCGGGTCCAGCTACTTTGATCCTCTAGAGAAGCAAGACGGCTTCCTCATGTACAGCTAATTTGGTAGAGTTCACAGGGAGTCCAGAGCTGGGTCCTGAAGCCGGCTGCCCAAGTGACCTCACTGCAGGACTCACCAGGGCCCGAGTGCCTGCTGTTCTCCTAATCACACGTCCTTGATATGGCTTGTAGGGAGCTGTTTCTTCCTGAGATGCAATTTTCTCACTCCCAGAATAATTCGAAGACTAATAATACAAATAACACTAATAATACGCCGTGTCCTGATAACTGAGGGTGTTCTCCTGCTTTCTCTGGTTTCAGGATATAAGCGGGAGTCCTGATTCAAAAAGTACTCATCTGTCCCTCCCAGCAGATGGTACTGTGGTTGGAAATCTTTACAGCATTCCAGCGGAACCATTGTGCCTTTGATGCATCATTATGCAAAGGCCCAGGAGCTATGGAACATATTACCTTAAAGGTCTGCCTAACACAGCCTTGGCACTTGCAAAAGTGGTCTTCACACTGAGAGTCCCAGAATGTGCCTTACAAAGTAATAAATTATATTTCCAACAGCCGTTATGACCTCAGCGAGAGATTCATGCCGCCAGGAGCAACTCCATGTTACTGTCAGTTAATTAGTGTTGGTATTCATTAAAAGTGGGAGTGAGAGCCCGGAAACGATCCATTACTCATTGTGAATGGAGTCATGGGACAGCATAAAAGCTCTCCAAGTAACCACTGAAAGCAAAAACCAGAAATCAGAATAGAGATCAAGGAACTGTTTACTTACTTGGTTGTAGTTCTTTACAACGTGAATGGACACTCACACAAACACACACTCACACAAACATACACACAGTTTTACTCTGAGCCCTCTCTTGCGCATTCACACGCGCATTTCCATTAGCTCCCATAGTTCAGGCTCCGGGTTGAATCGTGCTCCTTCCCCATCTCCCTAAATAAAGACATGTTGAAGCATTAACTCCCAATATGTGTGAATGGGAACTTCTTTGGAAATAGGGTCTTTGCAGAAGTAATGAGTTAAGATGAGCTCATATTCAAGTTAGTGGGCTCCAATCCAATATGACTAGTGTCCTCATAAGAAGAGAAAACAGAGATCCAAGGAGGAAAATGTCGTGAAGACACAGAGACATACAGACCCAGAGGCAGAGACTTAGGACTGCGCAAGCCAAGGAGCCGGAGGTCACAAGAGGCGAGGAAGGCTCCTGCCCTGGAAGAGCTGGAGGGATCACGGCCCTGCCAACGCCTCAGTTTCAGACTTCTAGCACCCAGTTTGTGGAGTTTTGTTATGGCAACCCTAGGAAACTTGTATAGTTCATTACTATGGAGTGGATACCCTCACACACATACCCTCCATGCACGCCTCCTCTGACACACTTGAATTACTCGGGTTATGTCTCACTTAAAACAATTCAGACACAACAAACTCACCCTCTCTACTCCAATCAATTCATGTCAGGCTGTCTTGTTTGGACTAAGATGAAAGATGAGTCAGATTTGCAAGGTGGGCAACTGCTGCTTTGTGCTATAAGGAACACATGCTGCTTTCTTTATCTTTCTTCAACCCAGAAAACAGTTGTGATGTAATTACAATAAAAATGTTTCTTTAGGATATATTTGCTCCATTACTAATCTAGCTTTGGAATCCCAATAAACTGGCCCATAAAGGAAGTCGTCATCTGAAGGGTTTTTAATGAGGTAATTTTTAACCAATTTGAAATTCTGGCAGAAAAAACATGTGAATGTTCATGGCAAATTTAAATATGATTTTCCTGTTAATTCATTTTTTTCCTACTAAGCTTAAATAAAAACCTTTCCAAATGAACATTCATTTTGCTTCTTTAAAATAACATGTACAAATTGCTTTCATACCTACTCACCAGTTACAATAGTCACAATAGCTTATATTTGTGTGTTAGCTTCTATAGCAAGTATAAATAATTTAAGGTGGTCCTTGACATCAGTGTGCATCGATTACAACCAGTGTTCCCCAATTTATATCTCCTGCCCACCATACTTTTTCTTTGAGCTCCCTACACCTGACTCCAGCTGTCTATATCCACATCTCTACTTAGATGTATTAAAGACATTCAGATTCAATATATAGAAAATCAAGACTTTGATTTTTTTTTGTTATTCTAATTCTATTTCATGTTCTCTTTCTCCATAAATGGTGCCACCCTCCACTGAAGTATGCATACAAGTCAAAAACTTGAGCTTCAGGCCTAAGGCCACCATCTTTCCCCACCCTCCATCATTCTACCTTTATGGAATTGAACACCACTAATTCTTTCCTCTCCTAATTGGCTCTGGTGATGGTCGTTTAGTTGATAAGTCATGTCTGAGTCTTTGGCGACCCCATGGACTGTGGCCTGCCAGGCTCCTCTGTCCATGGGATTTCCCAGGTAAGAATACTGAAGTGGGTTGTCATGTCCTTCTCCAGGGGGTTTTCCCGACCCAGGGATCAAACCCACATCTCCTGCATTGCAGACACATTCTTTACCACTGAGCCACCAGGGAAGCCCCAGTTGTCTCTGGAGTCTGCCCCAGTTTCCCATTCTCCTCCAGCACTTGTTTCACCAAGCTCCCATGATCTTGCCTCTAGATTACTGCAGCAGCACCCTAAAGGCAGGAAGAGCAACAGCCACCCTGCTCATGCCCCAGCCTCTTGTTTACACTGCAGACAAAGGGATTTTTTTAAGAAAGCAATCTTAAGATGCCATCTGCCTGCTTAAACACACAATGGTTTTCAAAGCCTTGCTAGTAAAGTTGGGAATCCTTATCTTGTCTAGAAGCTCTGCATGCCTCTCCCAGTCACAGTTGACACTGCTCTGCTCTGTCCACACACTCTGAACAGGGTCCCTCCTTATGCTGTAATAAAGGTGGGGTGCTCTTCCCAACTCCAGGTTTCTACACCTATTGTTCTTTCTGCTTAGAAGACTTTTCTCACCTCTTCTTCTGCATGAATTCTTTCTGTTAATTGCCACTCATCATTCAGGATTCTGCTCAAGCAACACTTTTTGGGGGAAGTCTTTCCTAAGGTCACAGATCACCCCATGAGAGTATGTTTATTGATTCTCTCATTCACTCAACAGTTATCTAGCATCAGGGCATGCCAGGAAATCTTCTAGGTACATAGACTACATCACTGGGTATGAAGACAAGGCCTCTGCTCACAAGAGCTTCTGATATTGTTGGAGGAAGAAATAATACACAGACAAATGAACAAGGAACCACCAGGCAGTGATAAGCTCAATGATAGAAATAGTGAAGCATTAGACCTCTCTGAGAAGATGACATCTAAACTGAGATCTGAGGGTGAAGAAGGAGCCAATGGCATGAAATTCTAAGGGAAGGACATTTCCAGTGGAGGTTCAAGTGGGAAGGAAGGCTCTGGAGAAGAGAGAGATGGTAGAGTGCAGAAATGAAAGAGGTTAGGTCTATAGAAGAGATCACCAGTGGCAGGATTTTGCAGGTTAGCATAAGGTATTTGAATTTTATTCGAAGTATAATGAGAAGGTACTAAAGTGCTTTAAGCAAATAAATTATTTTCTCTCATTTACGTATTCAAAAGACCGCTCTGGGTACTGTGCTTGTGTGCTAAGTCACTTCAGTTGTGTCCAACTCTTTGTGACCCTATGGACTGTAGCCCACAAGACTCCAATGTGCATGGGATTCTCCAGGCGAGAAGACTAGAGTGGGTTGCCATGCCCTCCTCCAAGGGATCTTCCTGACCCAGGGATTGAATGTGCATGTATTAAATCTCCTGCATTGGCAGGCAGGTTCTTAACCACCAGTGCCACCTGGGAAGCCTACTGTATGTGAAGGATTTTAGGTGTATAAGTGTTTAATACAGCTGTCAGATGGGGGCTACTGCGGTAGGCCAGGTGACTTGGACTGGGAGAGCCGCCATGGTGTTGAAGGAAGACAGAAGATGTCAGTTGGAAATCAAAAGAAGAGAAACTGCTGGCAGATTAGATATTGGCAATAAAGGGAAAAGAAGACTCAGGGGTGATGTCTTCATTGTGCAGCCAGGTGATTGGTGGTAGCAATTTATGAGAAAGAGGATACTAAGCAACAGCAGGTTTGGAGATGGGGAAAACACGAGCCCTGTTTCAGGCATGTCAAATTTGAGATGTAAGATGGCCAAGTAGATTCATCAGGTAGGTTGTGACTTCTAAGAATCTAGAATCCCAGTGACAGGTGATGCCTAGAGTCACAGATTGGAAAACCGTCAGCATATGGATATTATTAAAGCCAAAATCCTAGGAAGAACAGTGAAGAGGAACCGAGACTGAGCCTTGGGACATGCTGTCTTTCCTGGTAGAGCTGAGGACAAGGGGCTAGCAGAGAACGATAGAAGGAACGGCCAGTAAAGGAGGACACACAAAGGACGTGCTGCCACCATCTGCTGCTGTGCTCAGCTGTGTCTGACTCTTCGAGAGCCATGGTCCAGGCTTTCTGTGTCCATGGAATTTTCCAGGCAAAAATACTGGAGTGGGTTGCCATTTCCTCCTCCAGGGGATCTTCCCAACCCAGGGATTGAACCTACTCTCCTGAATCTCTCGTGTTGGCAGGTGGATTCTTTACTACTGCCCCATCTGCTTGCCGAGAGTAAAAGTGATCCCGTAACAACTCTGTTTAGGGTGTTCTGTTACTGTTGCCAAAAAAAAAAAAAAATTTCAGCAAAAATAAAAATCTAAACAACCTTTCTTCCTATAGTTGACAAAAATATGAATCCTGCTTCCACGATCAAAATTAAGTTTATTTCTCCTACCAGTAGGAGAAAATCCAAATCTCATTCTCATTAGGAAATGCACATAGTCATAGATTTTCCCTGGCTCCCAATCTAAGTTCTGGCTAATTCCTTCCTCTTTTCTTTTTCAAATATCAGTCATGTAAAAGGTTACTTTAAAAGATCTAAAAATAACAAATGTATGTCTGAGGATCACAGTCAAATATATTCCCAACAACATGCAGACACGTCATGTTTTCAAAGTAGAAGAAGGCAGGATACCCAGTATGTTGTGGATAATTTATACTTCTTCAGTGAATATGTGCTGCGCTATACTTAGTCACTCAGTCATGTCCGACTCTTTGTGACCCTGTGGACTGTGGACCGCCAGGCTCCTCTGTCCATGGGGATTCTCCAGGCAAGAATACTGGAGTGGGTTGCCATGCCCCTCTCCAGGGAATCTTCCAGACCCAGGGATGGAACCCACCCAGGTCTCCGGCGTTGCAGATGGATGTTTTTTTTTTTCCATTTCAGCCACCAGGGAAGCCCTTGCAACTGAATATGCAGGTGTCTGTACGACTGAGCGACTGAACTGAACTGAACTGAACTGATAGTTTAAAAAGCCAAGAATCTTCAAAAGAAGTTTGGGAGAACAGGGAGCAAGGGGAAGTAGTTAACAGATAAATAATTTGTGTTATCAAGGCCTTTGCAACACTGTTGTGTGTGTGTCAGGCTCCAACACGCTCACCGAGGGCAGCAGAGGTTTTGCATCAAAACATTCATCAAAGTTGCGTTCCATTTCCACAGCCCGATATCAAGATTGCCCAGAATCACATCGTTATGCCATTAGACACCTAATGCAAAGCCATCAAGGCTTTCAGCTTTCCCTGGGGACCCCTTGGGAGGAGTTTTCTGCCGAGAGAGCTGCAACTCAGACCTGATGCCTGTCAGGAATGAACCGTGGGGCAAGCTTCGGGGAGGGCTTCCGTTGTCAAAACAATAATAGCTGTAATTTTCTCTCCCTCTATTTACAGGAAACAAACTCTTCCTTCCTGTTCTCTGCCTGTAGCAGAAAATAGACAAGCCCAGCAGATGTCCAGGGATGGCGGAGGAGTACTGCAGCTTCCTTGGAGAGAAGCAGGCGCTCCAGGGAGCCTTGGGGTGGGGGCAGGAAGGCGGCTGCAGTATTGCATCCTAATTCCTAATGCGAGCAGCACCCTTTCTCTTCCATCATCTCCCTTTGTCTCTTTCCAGCCCTTTTCTACCCCTGTGAGGCGGGTGAACTAAATATGGCCAGGGAAATCTCCAGCAGTCACAGTATTTTTATTTATTTTGGTTTTTTTTTTTTTCAGCCACAGTATTTTTAAACCCTTTGTGGCCGCCTGTTCGCAGTCTCCTGTGACTTCGATGAACCAGATCCAGAGAGTTTCTCATGGGAATCCAGGACGCTTTGCCACAACTGCTGGCTTCGCTTGGCTGTGTTTGGGGCCCTTGTTAACGCAGCCCTTGGGGTTTTGCTTCGGGTCTTCAAGACTTGGGAAGCAGCAGACCCTGTGGAGGCACCGGGAATGTGGTAGGGAGGCTGTCTTCACGGGGCGTTGCAAGGACGACTGCCCTAGGCCTATAAAGACTTGCTGGCTTTGTGGATGGAGCAGTTCAGGTTGAGGGCTAAACTTCAGGCATCTTCATGCAAACTTGGACACTAGCAAGAGAGATTCAGCTCTCACTACTTTCTAAGGGCCCTTTCATGTGGAAGTTCTTGTTATTGTTGTGGTGGTTTGTTTCCTGTGTATTATCCAGCTTTAGTCAAGATATTGTGTAGGGGACTTCCCTGGTGGTCCAGTGGCTGAGACTCCATGCTACCAATGCAGGACGCCTAGGTTCCATCGCTGGTCAGGGAGCTAGATCCCACATGTCCTAACTAAGAGTTTGCATGGGTCAACCAGAAAAAAAAAAATTGTGCATACCACAACTAAGGCTCAGTGCAGCCAAATAAATAAATATGAAAAAAAATATTCTGTAAATATATGGCCTATCCCGTCCCTTCACCTTTGCTCTTGCCAGTAACCGAGAAGAGCAGTTATTTAAGATAAAGTTATTTATCTTTCTGATGCTCTTGCTGAGGTCCTTTTCTGCACTGAAAAGATGTTTCAAAATGTCCTGGAATAGAAAACATTTCATTTTATTAATATCTGAGAAATATCTTTATTTTCCAGCCATTTCTTTACAAGGATTATGAGGTTAAAATGGAACGAGGGGAACCACTCTTTTTAAATTGCCTTTAAAACAATAATAGAAAAATGAAATGGTCACTGAGCGTTGTTTCCTGCAGGACTACTATGTGTAGTTATTTGTCTGAGTTAGGCATTATGTAACTCTGCTGCTGCTGCTGCTAGGTCGCTTCAGTTGTGTCAGACTCTGTGCGACCCCAGAGACGGCAGCCCACCAGGCTCCCGCATCCCTGGGATTCTCCAGGCAAGAACACTGGAGTGGGTTGCCATTTCCTTCTCCAAGGCATGAAAGTGAAAAGTCAAAGTGAAGTCACTCAGTCGTGTCCAACTCTTAGCGACCCCATAGACTGCAGCCCACCAGGCTCCTCTGTCCATGGGAGTTTTCCAGGCAAGAGTGCTGGAGTGGGGTGCCATTGCCTTCTCCATATGTAACTCTAGCTGTCACCATTCATACTGCAGATTTAATTTAATATGATGATTTCCTGGCAGGTGTCAGTGAAGTGTGTTGAAGGAGGGGTGTTTTTTGTTCGTTTGTTTTGTACAGAAGAACTATAAAGGACCAGCAGTATCCACTTTTTTTTTTTTTCATATTGCACTTTCCCTATTATAATCACTACTATTTACCAAAGGCTATCAGATATTAGTATAAGTATTATGCTAGTAATCCATCTCTGAAAAAAAAAAAGAAAAGCCCTGAATTGCAGTGTTTGTTAATTTAGTTAATTACCCTGGTGTAAATATTCCCTTCACAGCCTAGTTCAAGCTACCAAATCTCTTGAAATTGAACATGGATTTGAGAAGACATGTTCACAACTGGCTTTCCTGAGCTGGTACATACGAGTCAGAGCCAGGATGCCGCTGGTAACAAACGTTAGCTAGTACTAACTGCTATAAGTATTCACAATCTTATTGATAGTTCCTCTATCGAGTGACACTGTTATTACATACTTGCATACAAATAAGGAAACTGAGGCATGGGGAAGTTATGTTCCTTTGGCAAAAGTGATAGAACCAGTAAGCAGTGGAGCTGGGCTTTGAGCCCAGGCAACCTAACACCAGAGTCCACACACTTAACCCCTGTACCATTCTGGGAGTTCAGTAAATGATATCTGAATGATGAAATATTGATTTGAGGAAGTTTATACTCCTTTAGGTGTTGTATCAGTCAGAATTCTACTGGATAAAGACCTAGTACTATATACTTATGTGCATATGTTAAGCAATTATTACAGTGAATTGGCTTACCTGATTGCAAGGACTGGCTAGGGAAGTCTGCAGGACTGGTCACCCAAGAGGACTGACTGGAAACTCTGGGGCAGGAGCTGACACTATGGTCTACAGGTGGAATGTCTTCCTCGGGGAACATCAGTCTTGCTCTTAAGGTCTTACAACTGGTTGGATCACGACCGCTTAGATTATCTAGGATAATCTTCCCTACATAAACCAAACTGACTCTGATCAACTTTAATCATACCAACAGTCATCCTCGCAGCATCATCTATGTGTTGGACTGAGTAACCAGGAACCATAGCTTAGCTAAATTGACACAGAAGGTATTATGCGTTGAATTGCATTCCTGCAAAAGTAGTGTTGAAGGCTAACCTGTGGTATCTGTGACTGTGACCTTATTTGGAAACATGTCTTTGCAGATGTGATCAAGTTAAGATGAGGTCATCCTGGAGTAGGGTGGCCTTTAAGTGAGCGTGACTGGGTGTCCTTGTAAGAAGAGGAAGGCAAGTTGGACACAGACAGGCAGGAGGAATGCCCCGTGACGTGGAGACAGAGCAGTGATGTTTTTACAAGCCAAGGAACATCAGGGTCACTGGAAACCACCAGAAGCTAAGGAGCAAGCAAGGAAGAGTCCTTCCTTGGAGCCTCCGGCAAGAGCACGGCCCTGCCAACACCTTTGTTTTGGACTTCTAATCTCCAGAACTGTGAGACAATGAATTTCTGCTGTTTCCAGCCAGTTTGTGATCTTTTTCTTTTTTTATGACAGCCCCAGGAAACTAAACTGATAATCTTAAATATAACACTAAAAGATGTGAGCTCAGTTGCTTCAGTCGTATCTGACTCTTTGCAACCCTTGGACTGTAGGCTGCAAGGCTCCTCTGTCCATGGGATACTCCAGGCATGAATGCTGGAGTGGGTTGCCATGCCCTCCTCCAGGGGATTTTCTCAACCCAGGAATCAAACCAGCATCTCCTGTGGCTCCTGCATTGCAGGTGGATTCTTTACTGCTGAGCCACAGGGGAAACCCACACTAAAGGATAATAGATTCAAATAATGTCTACCTTACCAACGTTTGAAACTTCCCTTCCATTTAAAAACAGTAGTACGTTTGCCACTATTTTCCTGTGGGCTCCTCAGCAGGCATTTTGTGGATCCTTTCAAGTTTGACCTGTGTCTATAAACTGATTTGAGTAGCTTCTATTTAATTATATATAGGCAGGAATTTATACACATTCCTATTAAAACAATCAGTTAAAATATTTTGCTTAAAAAAATATTTTGCTTAAGCCTGTGTGATTGATATTGTAAAAGCATCTATAGTAGTGCATTGAAGTAAATATTTATGGATGAATGGGGAATAAATTCATTTACTGCCTTCAGGGCCAGTTATTTATCCTTTGGATTTATGTTATTGTTAACAATTCTTTTTAAGGCTAAGCAGGATTTTGAGGAATAATTACAATCAGTGTCAGATGTGATGGAAAAAAAAATAATTTGATTACTTTTTGCCTTGTAGCCTATAAACTGTATTCCTCAAAAGAAGAACTAAGAATATTTTCAGCAATCAAAATCACATTAGAGTAAGTTTTAGAAAAGTCTCACAAAGTAACAGCTTGGAATGTCAACAGTTCTTTTGATAGGCAAATTTGGCATAGCAGTTCGTGGGTTTTTCCCTCAATTCATCCTGCAATTTTATAATCACATCTGTAATGTCATTGCAGCAGGCTAAATGAATTACCAGGCTATTTGATGTTATCCAGTTAAAGACATTTTACCTGCAGAGTTCTGTATGATTGTGGAAAACTAAAATAGACTGATTACAAAGCTCTAGACTCATTTGTACACAGACGTTAATTGTAACACTGGAATTCTTTCCGTGTGTATAGCAATTGGATTTCCATTCTATATATTTGATGCCTTGCACTATATGTAATGAAATTTATTATTCGCTGTCCATCATCTCCATTGATTACATATGACAAAATAAATACAGTGAGGTGAACTAACCTTCCCAGATCACACAGCTAGTAAGTGGTAGATCCCAGCTGGTGCTAGTGGTAAAGAACCGGCCTGCCAATGCAGGAGCTGTAAGAGGCACAGGTTCAATCCCTGAGTTGGGAAGATCCCCTGGAGGAGGGCAGGCAGGCAGGCTAGGATTTGATCCTAGGCAGTTTGACTGCAGAGCCTGTTCTTTTAACCTTCTGGATATGTGAATAGCATGTAAATGGCATTCAGCAGAATTGAAAACACCTCCTGTGTTCATTTAAAAATGGTTTTCAGCCATTAGCATTAAACCAGTAACAGTTATAGGGATATTAATCGGTAAGTATATGGTTGAAGAAAGTGAAAACAGCTTCACGTACTCTGCAGTGTTTCGTCTAAACTGAGCGTCCTATCGCCCCGTAGGCTTAGTCTGTGTGGATGGCGACCCAGGCCCCCTTTCCCCAGCTAAACCTCCTTGGACTCATGACTCATTCACTGTGTCTGGAAGGCAGTTAAGCTGCAGAACTACCGAAGAAACGGCTCCTTTATATCTTGAGATACATAGAGGTCACAGACATGATCTGGTAACCATTTCTGTCCATATGTTTCTTTGGTTCAGGAGGCCAGGTTATCAAGCATGTTGTTTCAGAAAAGGAGAGATAAAAGAAAACAATGGCAAGCTGGAAGTAGCCATTTTTTAGGATATTAGACATTTAGCTGACTCTCCATATTTGATTCCTTATTATCTTATTTGCTTCAGAAACATACCACAGCCCAGGGATGATGCTAGAAACACTTGGACATATTTCAAATTGAATTATTGTCATTCCTTTTATTTGAAAACACCATGAGAAAATGGAGCTCCAAAGTGCTCCTCCTGGGTATGCCTTGACAAAGGGCATTCTTGTTTCCCTGCAGCCAAGAGGCCTGTGAGAAAGGGCACGAAGTGTCTGCTCTATTTTCAGGAGGACTCCACTGCAAGAGCGGGTTTTCTCACAGCTGTCAGTTGACAAGGGAATTCCATGGGTCAAGCCTATAGTTAAATCAATTGCGTGCCTATATGGGAAAAACTCCAGCTTATCAAACTTCCTAGTGTAAATGCAGGAGTCTGGACTCTTTCACATACTTCAGGTATTTAAATTATTTGAAAATGTATTTTTAAGATTACATCCATTAAATCTTTTGAGCCCGCTAAGAATAAATCAACTGCCTGCTTTTCCGAGATACTAAAAATTAGTTCCCACCCAGACTGCATCTCTACCTGTTGTGCTCCGTGCCTTTTAGATCCACAATGCTTTTTCCAAATGTGACTTTTAGCTCCCATACTTAGAATGAAGGCACTCCCTAGACAACCTCTGGGCCAAGAGATCCTGTGGTGTTGAAATGTCCTGTTTTGTCACCAACGTTCCACTTGGTCTTAAACTGATCAACTTGCAATTTAAATGTTATTTAAAAGAAGACAACTGCTTGGACTAGATTAACTGGCCTTTTTAAAAATAATCTTATTTATTCATGTATTTATTTTTTTCTGTGCTGGTTCTTGTTACTTCAAGGGCTTTTCTCTAGTTGCAGAGAGCAGGGGCCATGCTCTGGGTGCGGTGTGGGGGTGTCTCATTGCGGTGGCTTCTCTTGTGGAGCTCTAAGGCATGCACGGAGAAGGCAATGGCACCCCACTCCAGTACTCTTGCCTGGAAAATCCCATGGATGGAGGAGCCTGGTAGGCTGAAGTCCATGGGGTCGCACAGAGTCGGACACGACTGAAGCGACTTAGCAGCAAGGCATGCAGGCTCAGTGGTCACAGCTCCCAGGTTCTAGAGCACAAGCTCAATAGTCGTGGCACACAGGCTTAGTTGCTCTGCGGCTTGTGGGATTGGCCCCCATCAGGGATCAAACCCGCGTCTCCTGCATTGGCATGTGGATTCCTATGCACTGAGCCAGCAGGGAAGCCTTACTGGTTTATTTAATCCAACTACCTTTTTAAATAACCTAGTGTAGATTTAATCCAGTCACCTACTCCCCTTAAAAACTGACCACTGAATAATCACATATCTTGGTTTGATAAACTCTTATTTTTCTCTACAGGAGCCCATTGTTCTAACTAAATCCACTAATAGATGGGCATCAAATGTGACAGCGCCCATCTGTGCTTTACCTAACTCTAAACTGCTGTCTGTCCCCTATGTCCTCTGTGCAGGGACTGAATTAGGCAACCAAAGGCTCCAACTCTCCAGCACTGAGGAGTGCTGACCTTCGCTAAGAATTTGTATTTTAGGATGTGTGTAGGTTAGGGCTGTGCGTGCGTGCTCAGTTGCTTCAGTCGTGTCCAGCTCTTTGGGACCCTATGGACTAGCCCGCCAGGCTCCTCTTGCCCATGGGATTCTCCACCCAAGAATACTGGCGTGGGTTGCTGTGCTTGCCTCCAGGAGATCTTCCCTACCCGGGATTCAAACCCTCGTTTCTTGTGTCTCCTGCATTGCAGGCGGATTCTTTACCCACTGAGCCACCTGGGATGCCAGGTTAGGATTAAGTTCTGCTAATACCAGAGAGCCATCTAGAGTGAACCGAACAGTTTAAGGGTCCATTATTTTACATTTAAGAAGTCCAGCAGTATTTGGTGCAATGCTGGTGTGGTTTACCCTATAAAATATATCAGGGGACCAGTCTCGTTTTTTTCTGCTGCTTTGCCTTGCATTATCAAGATCATGAAAGGGCTGATAAAGCTGCAGCCATTCACGTCATGTTAGAGGAAACAACAAGGAGAGAAAGGGTGCCCCTTCTTTCTTAAGAGCTTTCCATAAGTAAGTATTGATACTATAGAGATTTCTCCCTCCATCTCATTACACTGCCAGGGCTGGGAAATACAGTTTTTCAGCTGAACACATTCAGGGTTCTGGTACAAATGAAAGAGGAAAAATAGATATTAGAGGCAATGAACAGTTTCTGCCACAGTTAAACTGTTGTGAAGAAAATTTTCTCACTCATTCAAAATTCAGTAAGCCAATATTTATTAAGAAACTGACCTAGGCACTGAAGATTCAGGACCAAACTGACACAGTTCCTGCTCTCTAGGATACCACAGTCTAATGGAGAAGATATTCCTGTTCATGTTCACAGGTGATTATGTAACAGAAGTAGGCTCGCTTTCTATGAGAACAACTAGGCTAAACTCTGCACTCAGGCAAGGGAGAAAGCTTTAGGGAAGCCACGAAAGAAAACTTTTGGACAGGAAGAAGAAACCTCCAGTGATAATATGTTGGGCTGAGGTCACATAAGGTAAAGACAGAAAAAATTGGCAAGGGGACAGGTAAGGAGCATAAAAGAAAGCCTGGAGAGATGAGCCCAGCCCAGATCACAGAAGTCCTTGTAGGCTGAGGTGGTGGCAATGGTTTAGTTGCCCAGTCATGTTCTACTCTTGTGACCCCATGGACTGCAGCCTGCCAGGCTCCTCTGTCCATAGGATTTTCCAGGCAAGAATACTGAACTGGGCTGCCATTAGGCTGAAGTAATTGAATTTAATTTTAAGGAAAATGGGGAATGATTTCAACAGCTTAGCAAAAGGGAGATGTTTAAGACATCTGATTTTGTTTTTAAACAATATATTTGGCTACTTTGTAAAGAATGGATGGGAAAAGACAAATATGAAAAACGTGGAGAAGCTGATGGAGGTTAAAGTGGTCTGCATACTGGACATGGGTGCATGAACCAGGGTGACGGCTGTAGACGAGAGGTGGAATCAGTTAGGTTTGCTGGTGAATTTGGCAAGTGTCATCTTTGGTAACTGTGACTGGATAGATGGCAGGAATATAATTCACCTGTGTGCATATCCTTTGTAAGGATAAAACTGAGGCCTTTGAAGGCAGACACAGCCCCTTCAGTGCTCAGCTTGTTGTGTCCGACAGATGTTACCTTTGACAAGGAAAGACGGCCTTTTTCATCCAGGCAGATGCGACTGTACATGTATAGTGTTTCAAGAAGAAGGTAGTGCTCAACGGTGTCAAATGCTGTTGAAAAGATGAGTTAGATGAGACTGAAACAGCATCCACAGGTTTTGACACCAAAGAGGTGACCGATGACTCTCCCAGAGTGGATTCAGGAGATTGGCTTAGGACAAAAGGCAGATGGATGGAAGTGGAAAAGCGAGTAAGCGAGGAAAGGAGCTAAATGAATGGAACACTCTAGAACATTTTCTCTGCAGACTGGAAAAATTGGCAGTAGCGGAAAGAGTATGCAGAGCAAATCTAGGGTGCTTCTTCTAAAAACTGAAGTTACCTGAGTAGTCTTGATGTAATGGGACTTATCCCATGCCCCTTCCTTTGGGAAGCCTGACATGACCGTCTGGGCCCAGGCTACACCCATGTTCTGTGTGCTACCGAGTAACTTGAACATACATCCTCCTAGGATGTCCCATGCTGGCCTGAGGTTGTCCTGGTGTCTGCAGGCTTCTCAGTCACCTGGGAGCAGTCCTCCCCTGGGCGTGGACATGGCTTAGGTCCCCACTTGCTTGTCCTGAGCTCACCACATTCGTAGGTCATCGGTGTACACATTTTGAGGGAACTCTCTATATTTAGTTCAAAAGATAAGATGGTAAACAACCTTTTGTTTAGAAGTAGACTCCCCCTTCCCCCCTTCCCCACTACAAACACACTTAGTCTGATATTGGACTTGCTGTGAAAAAGAAAAACATCCTCTTGGAAATTGTTCTTCAAAATAGAAAACACGGCTCTGGCTGGAAGGTGACATTGTTGGCACACACACTGCATGGCATTCCACTGGAGGTTTTCAGTGTGCACAGGATGTGGTTATGAGCAGCAAGCCCATCCCTGCAGAGACCTGAACAAGTGTGCATGCTTTTAACTCCAAGGACATCCAGAGTTTTCACATGTGACTTCTTTGCCGGGTTTGTCCCGCTCTGAGAATGGATCCCTGTCCTGACTTTCCATATGTTTGGTGCCTCCCCTTTCTCTTTCTCCCAGCAGGAGGAGAAGTAGCATCTTGGCAGGACTGGGCAAGGTTCGCTTGGTGAGCTTCACTCTGCCAGGAAGAGAAGCGTCCACACAATCCTTGGTTTGTTTCTAATGACAACCTGTAATAAGGATGGAGGTCAGGTCTGGCTTCTGGCCAGCTGTGTACACTCGTGTCAGAGTATACTGGGGGCTCAGGAGGGACTTCAGAAGGAAGGGCTGCCTGTCAGTTCAGAGGAAATGGTGTCAAACAAGTAAACTGCTCCCGGGCCCCTCCCCCACCCCCAGGTCAGCCCATTGTGTGGGGTCACCAACCAACAGCTAATTCTTCTGTCCCCTTGCCATTGATTGGCAAGATGAATGCCAGAAGCAGGTGAGAGAAGATGTGGCCACAGAGGGGGGCTGCGTGTTGACACGAGGGGGTGAGAGAGCTCCAAGTACCTCTCCATCCTCAGGGCTTGAATTAAATGACTTCCTTCTCTGGGGCTACAGACAGGTCACGAGGGATAAAATTATCAGCTCAGGAAAGAGAAGATGTTTATAGCTTCTGCTACTTTTACAAAAATAGATAAAAGGAAGGATTGTTTTTTTCCACCCTCTGCAGCCTGTAAACTTCCTTAGCACTCTGCATAATTTGCTCCTTCTTCCAGAAATAGGGGAGTCCAGTGGGACGTTGTGTGTTGAGACTGTCGGGTCCATGGTGTGTGACGCTTTCAAGGCAGAACTCTCCAGCTTAGAGAGTTATTTCACTGCAGCCATCTCCATCTTTCCCCTTCCTTCTTTCCCTCCTTTTTCTTTTCTTTCTTTCAACTTTATGACTTGTAATTTGCATACCATAATTCACCTGTTTTAAGTATAATTTACAGAATCATGCAACCATCACTATGATCCAATTTTAGAACATTTTTACCACCCCCTCCCCCAGCACTCTTTCTTTTATCAACCACTCCTCATTCCCAGCTTCAGGCAACCATTAATCTTCTTTCCGTCTCATAGAATTTCCTTTGTTGAACATTTCGTGTAAATGGAATCATGCATACATTTTTTCTGGCTCTTTGTGTCTGACTTCTTTCACTTAAGCTACCCTTTTGAAATTTTATTTATGTTATGGCTTATGTGAGTACTTGGTTTCTTAATTACTGAATAGTATTCCACTGTATAGACATACCACATTTTGTTTATCCATTCATCACTTAGTTGATATTTGATTAATTTTACTTCTTTACTAATATGAATAGTGCTATTATGCACAGTTGGGTACAAGTATTTATGTGGAAGTATGTTTTTATGTTTTCATTTTTCTTGAGTCAATATCTAGAAGTGGAATCACTGGGTCACACAGTAAATTTGTGTTCAACATTTTAGAAACTGCCAAATTGTTTTCCAAAATACCTGCACAAATATCTATTTCTATCAGCACTGGTTGAGAGTCAGTTTCTCCTCATGCTGACCGATGATTGTATTATCTGTCTTTTGCATTTCAGCCATCCTGGCAGGTGTGAAATGATACTGCAGACTTTCTTGCAAAAGCTGGATTTAGGAACCTGAATTTTCCTGGTTGTCAGAGTGTTATCTATGTTCTGCTAGCTTGACGGGAGCCATCCTGAGATAAGGAGACCAAATAAAGTCAGGAGAAGATAGTGACTAAAATCACAGGTTTCCCAGGTGGTGTCAGTGGTAAAGAACCCACCTGCCAATGCAGGAGACCTAAGAGTTACAGGTTCAGTCTCTGGGTTGGGGAGATCTGCTGGAGAAGGGAATGACAACCCACTCCAATATTCTTGCCTGGAGAATCCCATGGACAGAGAAGCCTAGCAGGCTATGGCCCACAGGGTCCCAAAGAGTTGGACATGACTGAAGCAACTTGGCACACAGCACAAAGTTTTAAAAGGCAAATGTCCTAAAAAGAAGCATTCTTTTTATGGATCAATAGTAATGAAAAAAATCATTTTATACTCTAATTCTCCTTAAAATAAGAAGAACTGATCTGAAATACCTACCTTCTTGTTTGACAGATTTGCCAAGATTTAAGCCATGTCTGAAATGTAAAACTTTAACTTTGTGGAATCTGATTCTGCTTTGGGTTAGATGATGTCAGAAATGAGTTCAATTATAGGACACCCAGCTGATGTTCAAATACTGCCTGATGGTAATGGTATGGGGGACTCTCGCCCCCCAACTGCCCCCCTCAACTTCCCCCACTAATTCACACACACTGTAGTTTCTGGACCCTTTTTAGGGCCACTTGGGTTTGTAGCATCTTCTGGTTATAATGCATTTTGAAGAAGGACATCTAAATTTTATCTTATATCAGATTTCACGTAAGGACATTAAACTAACAAGAGCATTTCGAGAACTTCACGCTTTGGAAATGTTGCTTGACTAGTTCATATGGAGGTATGTGTATTTTTAATTCGCTTGTATTAGATAAAATATAATAGCTGGTTCTGCTTTGGGATTTAAGTAGATGTGTTTCCTGATAGACCGTATTATAAATCCTTGTTACTTGCCCTTGGTTAGTTCATTTGGCTTCTACATAGAGCTACTAAGCCCAGTATCCCAATGTTAGCTGACCTCAGTACTTCCATGGCTACAGACTACACAAATGCGTGCCCTTGGTCAGAAGAAGTAGGTGTGGCAAGATACATGCCAGGGTCAGCACTGGAAGGAGCTTGGGAAACAGATGTGACTGTTCTTCTGAGGCTTTAAAATGTCCTTTATTTTACTCTAAGTAGGTCATTCATAAATGAATAGTGTAAAAACACTACTGGATACTTAATGGGCACTTAATAGATATTTTCAAGGCTGTGTCAATTAAGCAGGCAACTAATCATTTTGCCCATCTTTCCTAGGGTGTGTCAGAGGAGATAGAAAGAGACAAGATATGTGGACAAGTTGCTAGAAATGTGTAATAAATTGCCCAAGACTGATACAAACAGTGTTAGATTTCTTGAGGAGGGAAACATATTTTTTTTTTCCCTCTGAGAAACTGGGAAAAGGTTCACACTTAAAATGAATACTTGGCCTAGACTTTGAAGGATGGATGAAGTTTTTTAGTTTGTTTTTTTTTAATGTGGACCATTTTTAGTCTTTATTGAATTTGTTATAATGTTGTAACTGTTTTGTGTTTTTGTTTTTTGGCTCCAAGGCATGTGGGATCTTAGCTTCTTAACTCATGCCTCCTGCATTGGAAGGTGAAGTCATAACCACTAGACCACCAGGGAAGTCCCAAATGGGCAAAGTTTCAGTAGAGGCAAGAGGTGTCTTGGATAGGGCACACGGGACAGAGGCAGGAAAAAAAAAAAAAGATTTTTTTAGGGAATTTTTGATGAATTATTTTGACCAAAGCAAAGAGTTTTAATAGAAAGAAGGCAAATAATGTTGGTAAATAAAGGTCTTGAACGTCCCATCAAGGAGTTGCACATTTTACTATGGAGAATAGGCAGTCCTCTAATGTTACCGGGATGATGGGTATATGACAGTATGGTAGCGTATGGGCTGGAGAGCTGGAGAGTGAGAGACTGCAGACCCTGGTTACCATCTGAGAGGGGAAGAAATGCACGACCATGTCTCTGAAAACATCAAGCAAAAGCCCCCTGTGAGAGATGGTGCAAAGGCAGAAGGGAAAGGATTTCATAGCTGGTAGGATGTGCCAGCCATCGTTTCCCTGGTGGCTCAGACGATAAAGCAGCTGCCTGCAACGCGGGAGACCCGAGTTCGATCCCTGGGTAGGGAAGATTCCCTGGAGAACGAAATGGCAACACACTCCAGTATTCTTGCCTGGAAAATTCCATGGACTGAGGAGCCTGGCAGGCTACTGTCCATGGGGTCGCAATGAGTTGGACATGACTGAGCGACTTCACTCACTCACAGGATGTGCCTGGCAGGGTAGAGAGTCATCAAGAGGATTTCAGATTTGCAAACTCAGATGAGATGGGAATTGGAAAGCTGAGCCGAGAAACGAGCGACAGGAGAGAAAAAGACCAAGTTCGGTTTTCGGTGTGTGTCCTATTTTAAAGGCCTGGAAGAGGAAATTTCAGCAGGCCTTTGGAAATGCATTTGCCTAATACAAATAAAGCATCCTCCATCCCCACCCCCCTCCCCCTCTTTTTTAAAGTTAATTAAATTTCCTTCACTCAGGGCCGTTCCCGTCCCGCCCGGGAGAAGTGAGGCTGAGTCACGCTGTGAAAAGGTCCTGCCTGGAGGAAACTGCAGATTCCACTTCTGTGGGGGCTAACTGCTTCCTTGCAGTCAGGACAAACGAGGTCACTGGAAACTTCCAAAGACAATGCAACCGTCTTTGCCAGGTTGGAGGAAGAGGGCCAGCCCCGCGGTCGGTGAAGTGTCCCCCCGCGTGGGCGCTTGATCGCTTTTTCGCTCCCGCCGACGTGCCTGCTGTTTTCTGGTCCCACGGGACACCTCCCGGACTTCCCCCCTCGGGGCAATAAATATAAAAGCTTCCCCCCAGCCCCCTGCACCGACAGCCAGCTTCCTTCAGGCCACCAACAGGCACGCTGGTAGCAGGTGTTGTTAAAAGTTAGGGGATGGCCGTCCACCACGCCGGGCCTCCTGGCCGCGCAGGGTGGGCCGGCTGGGATGCGCGGCGGCGCGCGGGCCGCAGGCGGAGGAGGGGCGGGGGCGCCGGGCCCAGCTGCCGGCCTCGCCCGCAGAACAATGCATCTGTCACCCGGTGAAGGATAGAGCGGCGAGGGCTGAAAGGGAGGCGCACGTCTGGCTAGTCTCCCCACCAGGCTGGCTTGTGCGCCTCCCACTGCTCTTGGGCAAAGAGCCAGCAATAGGGGCCTTGGAAGGTTCTTGACCAGGATGTACCCGGTGAAGAAGGAGCCACAGGAAAAGAAAAAAAAGGATCAGCGGAGGCTAGTTTCTGCCCTGCCTTTAGTGAGGTCATGCCTTCAGCCCTCCAGGGCCTGGGTCTCCTGCCTGCCTTCCCCCACTGCTCACAGCACCCCTTTGGGAAGAGAGGATGGAATGGAGAGCTTGAGGATTGATAAGCCTTCCCTCCGCTATCGGGAAAGCCTGCCCCGGGTCACGCGGACCGATTATCACTCAGGAATCCTGCTGTCGGCTATTCCGGGCTCCAGCCCCAACCCGCTCTCTAACCTGAGGCAGGCCTGATGCTCAATTTCCCCTTTTCATCCATACTCAGATGCTTTTCCGGAACATAAGCCAGAAAGGAGGCAGCAATATATCGGTGACTCCCACCACCTGGCCTAAGGCTGTAGTGTTCCGAGTGATTAATTTTAAGGACCAAAATTCTGGTCATTACTTTCAAATGTGAATATAAGCACACATACTGTACACACATTCGTATGTATTCTAGCATGATTAATTCATAAATACATATATTTATTTACAAGCTATAGCCAGTCCTCCAGGATCTGATCAAGAGAATAAACGACACATATAATTAATCAGAACAATTCATTTAGTGATAGTCTTCAGATTATTTATGCTTTTAAACAAAGTCCCTCTAACCTTATTTTCACTTTGATTTTGTTTAAGCCTCCCCAGGTACACTTCGAGTCTCTTGAACACAGGTCAACATCACACATCCTTTGTTACTTGGATAGATGGTGATTACATTACACAGAATAAGCTAACCTTTACCAAGGCCACAAAACTGAGTTAGGGACAGAACAAGATGGTCCCCAGAGATTTGGATTTCTAATTCAGTATTTATTCATGACCCAAAATTAGATTATAATTTTCTAGAAGGCAAGACTATGCTTTGTGTCTCTAGTTCTTCTAACCCTAACCCTGGCATACAATAGGTGCTGAATAGCTATTGTTGGGATTTCTCTAAAATTCCAGAAAGAAAAGGAGAAGTACAGAAAAAAAAAAAAAAAATAAGGACCTAGTTAACATTACAAAGGAAAAAAGAAATTCAATGGCTCTATAAAATAAAAATGTGGCCTCAACACATGGATAATAAGTTAAGAAATTTGGTTAAACTGGCACGTGATGCAATTCTGAGAGACATTTCCATGTCCAGAAAAAAGCTCCTGAGTACACAGGAGCTGAATTTTAAGACAATGGTAGTAGATGATGATCTTGACAACAAATATCTGGAAAAGAAAATGAACTCTGGGCTTGATTTTGCAGTACAAGTAGGTCACAGATAAAATTGTCCTATGTCCAGAGTAGTCAGAAATCAAATAGTTGCCAGAAGATGCAAAAAGAGGACTGCAATGTCATAAATCAGATGAGTGAGCCTCTTGACCAGGAAAATACGACTGAAGAAAATGTGTATCAGAGGAAACCAGAAAGGATGCTTTGCCAAAGCCATTTTTGGGGTGGAGAGAATGAATATATCAAATTTCTGTGGACGTGAAGGAAACGAATATCTTGGTATGAGGTGAACAGTCACCAAAGAACACACCCCATCGGGAGAGGAAGGGCAGAATCAGGACAGAGACCCAGAGGCTGAAGAAGCGCATAAAAGGATGACCACGTTCAAGTTCCCCGCAAATGATCACTTGTAGATACCAGAGGGAAAGACGCAAAGAAACGTGGTGCCACCGCTGCCTTCCCGTCAGATGTTTCTTCTGAACAGGGAGTCCCTGTGTATGACCTCGTAATTTGGGGAGACTGAACTTATGGGTACTTGACTCCCCCTTTTTCTTTTTCTTTTATTTTCATTAGCGAGGGGATGGAATTGAGTGGAGACATGGGCAGGGCTGAAGGAGGAAATTCTCTTCTGTTATGAGCAGCAACTATAATGATGTGACTGCAAGCCCCCATCCATGTGCCTGCTAGAACTGGGAAAATATGAAGCCTGCAGCCTTTCGAGGAGTTCCAATTTCTTAATTTCCGCTGCGGAAATTAAGAGCAGTAAGTATCAGGAGTTGTGGACTGGTGAGGGGTCCTGTGCAAAACTACAGAATATGTAGAATTGATCGTTGTGCCCCCTTTGATCTCCTTTTCTGAATCTCTCTTCCCTCTCTTGCTCCTACCCTTGTCTCCCAGATACACAGTCTCCTCTGCTGCTCTCAGAAATGTCTTTAGCTCAGCTCACAAAGCCCCCACTGAATCCACCCATACAAACGAGCTCGTTTGAGCCCCACTCTCAAAAGGACTTATTTAAAATGTACACTGTTAAAGCACTCCTGTGTTAAAAGAAGATTATTTGCTGCAAGGTCATTCAGGAAGAGATTGTCAGAGCTGAGACTTGAACTCAGGTCCTCAGAAGGGTAGGCGCAGTTTGCATGGGGAATTCTCATTCCTTCTTTACACTGCTCTAGGCGGCCAAGGCTGCCAGATAATAAAGACAGATCAGTGTCGCTGTGACATCTACTCTCCTCCTTCGCTCGTGTTTGCAAGATGCTCTCCATCCCTCCAGGGGTCCTACCGACACCCATTGGCTTCATGCTGCAAGACGAGAGTGTGAGAAACTGCGAATTACAGATTGAACACTGAGGACATCTTGAAGTGGAATTGAGGAAGAAAGTTTGGCAGAGGGGGAACAAGATAATGAAAAGCAGTAGTGCTGTTTCTCTGGGGAGAAGGATTCTTCTTGAGGGTGAGTTTAAAAGTTTTAGAAAGGGGAAGATGGTGAGATGAAAGGCAGGCTTCCTCAGCCCAGAACCTGGAGGAAAGAAGAGAGGAAGGCAGAGCTGTTGCGATGTATACCTGGATGGTGGTCTCTGGGCTTGGGAGGAAGAAAGATTCCTCGTTGCAGATCAGCAGCCTTGGTACCGAGCACATTGGAGGCAGCAGATAGTCAATATTTGTGGATACAAACCTTAACCTATTCCCCAGGCCAAAACTAAAGCTGGGAGGCCAAATGGGATAAGGCAAAAAGGAATCTATAATATGAGTTAGGGATGAATAATTAAGACAAAAATATAATTGAGGCTACTGGTGAAAGTTATTGGTATTAGTGGTGGTGTTATTTATAGCTGAGGCTGTGAGAGTCAAAGGGAGCAGAAAGGCCATTGAGAAGCACCTGCTGATTTTATGAGGGAAGAAAATGAAAGAGAGAAAGATTAAGTATCCTTCTAAAGCATAGAGAACTGCTTTAGTAGCCAAGAAATGGCTTTACATCTGAGACTCCTTATTTAGAACCTGAATTTAAACTAAGGCCAGCATGTATGTAAGGCCAGCATCCTACACCAGTCCCAAAGTGGAGAGACCATGGCTCCATGCTGGAGCCAGCTGTCACTACTTTGTGCCACTGGACAAGGTGTGAGCTTCTTGTATTATCTGAAATGTTGGGAGTTTAATAATGACAGTCTCTACTCCATCACAAAGTTGTTGTGAAAACCTGAGACAGTGTGTCAAAGGATTATACCAAACATTTGCAAAGGTAAATTATTTTCAGTGTCTTTTAGTATTTGGGCAAAAACCTCACTTATATAGTGTTACGTTGCCCTAATTGTCATACAAAATCTGTGTCAGAATATGGAGACATTTTAAAAGATATTAAATCTCATGTGATAAAGAAAAGACATGTGGTCTACATGCATTCATGCTTTTAAAAACAACCTCATGGAAGAACTATTCTGCCTTTTAACCACATGGCAAGTCTTATTTAGATTGTATTTTACATTTTTTTGCTTTATGTTTCTATTTGAATTATCTAATGTTTGTCTATGTTTATAGTTATACATATAGATGTATCTTTAGCTTCATGTGACTATGTGTGCAGCATCTTAAGAAACTTACTGCCTCTAGAATGATCGGGTAAATAGATTTTAAAGGATCCTAGTGGTTTTTCATCCAAGAGAAACAAAAGACTGAGAATAATGATTTCAGAGCTTCCCCTTACAGTGACTTTAGTTTCTGTTGTTCTACCATTTGAACAAGAGGGAAAGAGACAGAGAAAGAGATGCTTCAACTTTCCCATTTAAAGTCATGATGGGAGAGCTGGCTCTTCTCAAAGAGAAAGAAGTGGGAAAGGGACAAGATAGCAAAATAACATCAGTGGGTAATAAATAGACGGCAATTGCATCCTAAAGATGGAAAGGAACTCTTGCAGCTACTTTGAAGGAAGCTTCTGCAAATAAGCTTGAATTCAAAAAAGAACAATGCAAATACATTTTGAAGAATCTTAAGAAGATGCAAATATAGGAAGAATGTATGTAGAGTTGGAAATAACTATTTAAGAGCTAAGACGGGAAAAAAAAAAAGGTGTTGGCTGTTGGTTTGCTCCATTTTCTAGCAGGAAGGAATGCCTAATGGTTACAAATAGAATAAAGCACAGAGCTCCTGAGTATAGCAGGATGAAGTGAAGAGTTTGGAAGAGCAAAGTCTGAGGACTACAGAAATGTCTTGAGTCGAATGGGTGAGGGTATCCATTACATGAAAAAGTAATGAAAGGGTGCTAGTACCATTAATAGAGCACCCTTCTTAGAACAGAATAAATGATGAAATTAGAACAATATTATTAAGAGAAAAGAAGACAGCTAATACATAAGAGAAGTCATGTAAATTAGAGAATGGAGAAATGATAGGAAAAATGATATAAGGAAAACCATCCATCATGGATTATTGTTTGGTTTGATTTGGTATTATGTTGGCAGGTTTGACATTTTATGCATTAAAAATAAAAGAACAGTAGCTAGCTAATGACAGTGGAGATGAGAGGAAAAGACAATAATAGAACCAAACACAATTTAAATATTTAAAATAATTTTTAAAATGCATTTAAATAGCACGCAAGAAGTTTCTAGAAGACCTGAGAGGAGATTCTTTTTGTAACTCTATACATTTCTAGGAAAAAAAGGGGAAATATTAGTCAATTTAAAAAATATTTGTGCTTGATTTTCACAAAATCCTAGACCAAAATGTCAACTGATACATTCCTCTCAGATTATTTCTCAGATCAATGATTAGATTTAGTTGAGTCTTGTTTTCCTGGAGTAACACAGACGTTTTTGAAAAGCCCATGAATACTAAGTCTGCAGGTGTCCCTTCCCTGGTGTTCTGGAAATGTGACCGGTCTCTCCATGTGACAGGATCACACCACAGCTCGTAGCCACTCTGCAATAATCTGCAAGTGATAAAGACTTTACAAAGCCGACCCCAACATGTACTTGCAGAAAGGTCCCTGTCAGATGCAGCAGGTGCCTGTAACATGCGAGAGTGGATTACCAGAGCTGACATGTTCCGCAGCTCAGAGGGCCAGTTTAAAGATGCCGAAGCAGGGTGCCCTGTGTGCGGCTCTGCTGGGGCAGTGGTCCTTGAGGGTTCTCCAAGCCAATGGCACTGAGCCAAATAGAAAACGATTTACCCCTGAAACTGCTCAACGGCTTTAAGAAGAAGAGAAATGCTGAGCATGGACTGTAACCCCATGATGAAAGCAATTCCTGGGCAAAAAGCAAGCCATTTCAAAAAATACCAGTGAAAGAACTTTGAGACTACTGGGAAACGTTTCAACTTGGAATCAAATAAAAGTAAAGTTGGCAAGTAACCCTGGGGGTGGGAGGGTTAACTTTTCTCCCTGAGCTAGGATTCTTAAAGCCTTATATTAATACACATGTGATACCTTTGCAATCACTGAACAAATGGAGAAACACTCTCTGAGCAGGAATATGCATCACTCATCTTTCCAAATGAAGTTTTAAAGTCTGAGACCTTATTTGGATAAAATCACTAAATAAAAACTTAGATAAACCTAGCTCTGAGCCATTTATATGGATAAATAATATTTTCTCACTTTAAACCCTTTTGAATTTTAAAATTGGATATAGAGAGCAATTTAGGAGTAAATTTCAGAAAGGCTAAGTAACATAATCAAGGGACAACTTGAATCCAAATGCTGTCATCCCCAGGAAGTTGGGATTTCATAGATATATTTTCTTAATATTGTTATATAAAAAAGAAATGTAATATGTGACATTAAATGTTTGATTAAAATGAAATAAGTACAATAAATTTCGCTTTTAAAATTTATATTTGTATATACGCACTTACTCTGCCTACCACGTGGCCAGTGGTAAAGAATCTGCCTCCCAGGTTTGATCCCTGGCTTGGGAAGATCCCCTGGAAAAGGAAATGACAACTACTCCAGTAGTCTTGCATGGAGAAGTCCATGGACAGAGGAGGCTGATGGGTACAATCTATGAGATCATAAAAGAGTCAGACATGACTGAACGACTAAAACAACAATGACAATACATACTTGACATTAAAAAAATTGTTTTTCTTTATGGCCATATCATGCAGCATATAGGATCTTAGTTCCCTGACCAGAGATCAAACCCAGGTCCCCTGCAGTGGAAATGCAGAGTCTTAACCACTGGCCTGCTAGGGAGGCTCACGCGTGACATTTTGAGTCTAAGGAGTTGCTTTTTTCTTTTTTTTTTTAGTAAAACATTTGAGCTTTTTGAGAAAAGTCACTCCATTAATTGGGAGATTTGTTTTATTTTAATCAAGTACAAAACTAAGGGTAAGGGAGGGGTTAGGATTTCTTTTTTCTCTTGTTGCAATTATTTGGTTATTTTTAAGATGCTTGTACCTAAATTAATTCAAATCTTTTATTCATTAGTTTTGTTTCTAATAATTTGGAGCCTATATGAAAGTCACAATAACATTTAAAATTTGATTGTCCATCACCATCAAAGACATTTAAATAGGAAGCTTTAGGAAAGGACAAATGAGAAAAAAGAGAAAAACCAACAGGTTTACAGCAACAGATATGGCAACAACCTTGGTAGACCTTTGACATAGAATTATTTTACAGTTAAACTTTGTGACTATTCCTGAACCATGTATGTATGAATGGATACATGTATGACTGCAGATGAGCTTAGAATCTAGAGATGAAATCAGTCCCTATTCTATATGGTCTACATTTCAATCTCTTCTCCTTCTGCCCCTTGTCAGTGTATCAGATTGCTTCCAGTTTAGCTGGACTCCATCCTAAGGGTAAGTCACTACTTAAGTTGAGGATAATATGAACAATAACAATAGCTAATATTTATTGACATGTATTGCGTTCTGTGAAGTGAAAGTCGCTCAGTCGTGTCTGTTTGCGACCCCATGGACTATACAGTCCATGGAATTCTCCAGGCCAGAATACTAGAGTGGGCAGCCTTTTCTGACTTATATGAAAATCACCAACTCTAAAATCCAGGATTAGGAAAGACCAATTATAACTTTTTTTTTTTTTTTAAGAAAAAATCCTGTGGTCATACCATCACTCCTGACTTTATATTATTTTAATTCTAATTCAAACCTTCAGTTGGAAGGACTCAACTTTTAGACTAGCAAAGGTTTACTAGTCAGGGAAAAGACATTCAGTTCTTCAATCAAACTCCAAATGCTAATTTGTGTTTGAGATTGCACCCAACAGCTAAAAGCAGAGGAAAGTGGGGCTTGTTTTGTGTGTTTTTACATTTCTTCCTTCTTTTAACTATACATTTAATTTGATCATAAAGAATTTTCTCTAGATTTGAGTTAAATTTAGAATAGAAAAACATTGAGAACATAATCACTACATTGTGGGAAGAGTGGGACCCCTGGCATTACCTTGGGTGGCTCTTCTTATCTTTATATTACTGTTAAACCACTTCATTAAGTCTCTCAATTATTTTGTCAAGTGATACAACTAACAAATAAATGCCAACATGTTTACATTTAATATTCATGAAATTTAAAGCAAAGAACTCCTTTCCTTTAATGGGTTCTTGTTAAAACCACTTGCAGGGTTTTATCTGGATATTTGTATTCTATAATAAACTTGCTAGAAAGTGCAAGTTTCAGACAATATTTTTATTTCTAAGAAATGGGTGCATGCCTTGGTAAAAGGCATTTAGGAGGGGGAAATACTACAGACACACTCTGGTTTCCTTATGTTAGAAAGCATTAGATTTCTTTATTGATAATAACAATATTGTTTCGGGGCTGAGAGTTATGCAGGCAACAATCATTTGTTAACCCCCTGCCAGGGGTTCATCAGAAGCTGAGCTGGGCATGGATGTCCACAAGCAACTAGAACAGAGATCGTGTCTTCCTTGGGATCACAGTGCAGGAAACATGAATACATACAAAAACAGCATAGAATTGTATGACATTCTGGACAGATATACGAAAAGAGTAGCCCGGGAAAAGTGGATTTCATTCACACTCACTGCTTATAGATGCAGACATTGTGCTTTATTTTCAAACTGCCTACTCTTCAGCAGTTTCATGCTATTATCTCCTACGAGAATCTATAAACCACCCACTTGCTTTCTACTTTCCTTGTAAACTGAATAAGCCTTCAGCTTATTAATATCTTTGCTGACTGTTTTGCCC
This sequence comes from Capricornis sumatraensis, assembly GCF_032405125.1. NCBI lineage: Eukaryota > Metazoa > Chordata > Mammalia > Artiodactyla > Bovidae > Capricornis > Capricornis sumatraensis. The sequence continues at coordinate 13,720,627 of NC_091081.1, read as the reverse complement.
TCACTCCTTACCACCCAGCCAGAGTTGCAAGAGAAGTATATTTAAAGCTTCTGCTTTTGAAGCATGACATGTTCAAATCCCAACAAAAATGGCAGTGTAATCATCAAGATGAAATAAAAAAAAAAATGACCATTCCTATATTTATAATTTACACTGCCTGGGATCAAATACCACTGCTCATTTTCAGCTCCTCCAAAGGAAGCGAGAAAAAAAAAACAAGGCAACCTTCTTATATCTCTGGTGACTCAGATAGTAATGAATCTGCCTGCAATGCAGGAGACCAGGGTTTGATCCCTGGGTTGGGAAGATCCCCTGAAGAAATGGCTGCTCACTCCTTGGCAAGTATTCTTGTCAAGTGTTCTTGCCTGGATAATCCCATGGACAGAGGAGCCTGGCAGGTGACCCCATGGGGGTCACAAAGAGTCAGACATGACTGAGTGACTTTCATTTTTCTCGTGTTATATAGGACAAGCAATATATTCACTTGGTTTAAAAATGTAAAAACTATGAAACTTTTCAAAACATTGAAAAGGTACAAAAATATATGCCTAGCTCCCAGTTAATATCCTAGGAGATGAGGCTTCTAGAGATATTTGAAACATATACAAATCAGAGCTCTTCTTTGTCCCTTCATTCTTTCCTCCTTCTTTCTCCCCATCCTTTCCCCTCCTGTCTCTTTTCCTTTTTCTTTTCTTTCCTTGTTTCCTACTGCCTCTTTTATTTTAAACATGTTTAGCAAAATAAAACTATCCTCATTGTTTTTTCCCTTGACTTTTTATTTTTTCATTTAACAATGTATCTTGAAGATTTTTCCACATCAATATATATTGAACTTTGCCTTTAAAAAAAATTTTTTTTTTTTTTTGGCCATGTCACAGGACACGTGAGATCTTAATTCTCCCACCAGGGGCAAAACCTGCATTTCCTACATTGGAAGCACAGAGTTTTAACCACTGGACCATCAAGGAAGTCTCCCTGAACTTGGCTTGATTTTTTATAAAACAGCTGTGTACTATTCCCTGGAATAGATGTATCAGGATATATTTAAGTTCTAACTTACGAGAAATCTTGAACGTGAATCATTTCACTAATGAGGAAGTATACTTTAAGGACAAACTTTTAAAGGTGGAAATGCTGCTTTGAAGGATATATCCAGTTGAAGGGACTATAACAGATATTGCCAAACAACCAAAGATTGTTTACTTGTTCTGACCATTAAAGAGTGACTTGGGAATCCAGTTAAAATATCCAACAATGACAAAAGAAGACTGGGTCTTATAGTAATGGGTGTATCTGGTTTTCGGTTTTGTCATTGTCAAGCTATTCACATTTTGGTCTCTTTGCAGACATGATCAAAGGTTATCTGCTAAGAACAAAAGCAGACCAAAATCTGGAGAGTACAGAGAGATCTCACAACAGTGGTTTAATTTTAAAGATATATTATTTGTATATAGAAATTCTGATTGTATTCCACTTCTGTCTTCTCTCATCTTCTCGATCATTTTGGCCACTGATGTTCAAAGCAAATCTGTCTTTAATATAGTTACTAAACTCTGTAGGATTTGGATAATCTTTTTGCATGCTTTCATAAACTGGAATGAGAGACAGCAACACAATTCAGCCTCTTGCTGTGGAAACCACAGCTTTCTAAAGGGCATCCTGCCTGGACATCACTTCATAGAGAACAAGTTCTGTCCCCTGGGCGCCGTGAAGACTGCCCGCACGACTTGTTGCATCATGTGACCTTTGGCAGTAAACTTAAATTTAAACCAGAGACGAAACAGGGCATTTCGCCTTTTAACAATTGAAGTCCCTCCAGTTTCTGTGACAGCTCTTCCCATTATACTCCCTGCCCTGGTTTATCATCTAAACGTTCCTAGTTTGAAAACCCCTGTGAAAAGACTAAACTTATCCCCCAAGACCATTCAACATGGGCCAAGTGACCCAAAGAGGAACAGATCCTGCCTTAAGTCAGTCACCGGAGGGATGCTAGTCACACTTATCCTCAAGATTCTACCTCATGTGCAAGGGTCATGGGAATCCACCTGTTCTGATCAATCAGGCAAGAGAATCCCCCCATGAAGATGGTTTTGGGTGTTTTGTGTTGTGTGCTGAAAACATCACCCAGCATTTTTTCATGAGTTGTCATGAGGAAGCTGGGGAACAAGTGAGTGTATGAAGTGAATGGATCATCCTGTCTCTAACATGGCAGTGAACTCAATGACCATTTGAGGAGTGAAATCAACATTTGCATTTTCACCTTCCTCCTCCTGATACACTGCTTTGTCTTTTGACCAGCCTGGAAAGGCCTTTCTCAGGGAGACAGCTAATCTGGAAGTAATAAGACAGCAGAATAGCTAGAAAAGCCAAGTTGTCTTGAATAATAGGATGACGCTGCACAATGGCACATTGCTTAGCCAATATTTTATGAACCAGATCTTGCAGCAGCTCTGACTCTGAGACCATGAGAGTGAGGATTAAACTAGGCCTTAACTCCCATGTGTGACTAAGGAGCTGAGGCTCCACTGAATGGCCGAAGGCTTGAGGGCCAAAATAAAGGCTGACGACCATCGTCTCCAGTCAGTGCTGACCTCTGCAGAGAAAGGAAAGGTGACTAATGAATATGATCACAGGAACCATTGTAAAACTCACTCAGAAAAACAGTGGAAATTAAAATAGTGTAAAAACGCAAAGGAAGGGGTGATGGATCTAAAACACTTTAACGGGAGAGAGAATAAAAGAAACTGGCTATGATTTGATTGGGTGGTGAGACTAATGACGGATGGTCCTTGAAAGTAGCTAAAAGCATTAAAGGGGCCTATTGAGATGAGCCTAAGATAGGAGGGTGTGTTTTTCTTTTTTAAGAGAGCACAGTGCTTTGGCATGCAATTTTTAAAGCATAAAGGAATAAATGGAACTACATTGGGCCTTACTGTAACCCAGATTTCAGTATCTCATGGGTAGGTGTCTGTTCGCGGTACTGAAAACTCCACAGCCTCCAGGAAGCCCCTGCTGTCAGCAGAGCCTCACCACTGGCCAGGTTAAATGACAACAACAACAACCAGCAAACTAATGAGGCTGCAGGCCCAGAGGAAGACGGATACGCAATAGTTACCCTGGAGGAGAAATATTTTGCCACCCCACACAACGGGGTGGCCCAACTCTCTCCCTGCTTTTTGGGCAAGCAGAGGGGGAACTGAGTTTTAACTCCTGTACTTTTTCTCCTGGGATATACAAGGGCCCATGCTGTTCAGGCTGACTTCTCATGTAGGAGGGGCTGATTCTGACTCATGAAAAAAACTACATATGGTTTTACTTCCAATGACATCTGGAAAGCGAAGGGTCAAGTATCGCCTCATAGAGAAATGTCCTGGTGAACACGGGGAAGAAGCCGGCTCTGCTCTCTTTGGGAGATTAGTAAGAAGTGAGAGAGTCAAGAGTGGATGTGGGTGGAATTTTAGTGAGGAATTAGAATAATGCTTCTTTTCCTTTACTCCCCTTCGTAAATTACTTCTATGAAGAGAGGTAAGGACAGAAGTAGGAGAGGAAAGGAGAGCAGAAAGAGCTACTGGAGGGGTCACAAGAATTCAAAGAAAATCACAACCTTCCAAAAAGAAATGAAAGTTTTTCCAGCCCTATTTAATACCTGCCCCGTGCCTTGGCACTGAGTGAGTTTGAATTAATATTTCATATTTAGAGAATTTAGAAATAATGCCTAAACGTTTACAGCATTTTGTTTCTCAAGGCGTAATAATTTTCATTTAATTTCACATGAGCCTTGTCACATTTACACAAAGAAGAATCGAATTGGCAGTAAGGGAAGCATATTCTTGTTATAATAGGAGCACTTTATGACCAGTTTCTACCCTCCCAGAACTGGCATCGGGAAACGTGATAGCACAATAGAAAGACAAAGACAAAGACACACATTCTCTCCCCCTCCCGAGACATATAACAAGTTCCCTCAAGTCTAATCCCCCCAGCAAGGGATCCCACATTTTTCATTAATATAATACAAAAACATATGGTTAAGAAAAGAAAAAGAACATAAAGAAATGAGTAGAAGAGCTACAGAATTCAAAGAAAACACATTCCCTAGTTCATACCCACATCTAACTGCCTACGAAATTTCAATGAAAATCAGATGTGATTTTCAGCATGTATTCTGCTTAAATAAAACATGAGTGAAATACAAGGAATTCTCTATGTGGTGGTTACAGAATTGTCTTTCCCTGTACTGAGTTATAATTGTATGGGATTATTGTGAGGATTAGATGGTATTTGTCAACTGTTAAAAAACTATACAAATTTATATTCCCAAATGTTGAAAATTAATTCTTACTGTTCCAGATATGAAGATATGGTTGCAAAAGACAAGAAAAGGTAAATTTTTGGCCTAAATGTGTACCAACCTCAAATTGGCAGTTGTTTTCAAGAGATAAAAAACAATTCCGCAGGCGTTTTTCCTTTAAAAAAATTCTTTTTTCTTAAAAGAAAATTCCAGAAAAAAAAAAAAATTCCATCCTCATTTCATGTGTGTCACAATGGAATACAAATGGAAAGAAATACAGTAGGAAGAAATACTTTGCCTGTAAGGTCCCAAGTTTCTTAGAAAGCCCTGAAATCAGATGAAAGAACGAAAGGAAGGACGGAAGCAAGGAAGGACATGGAGGAGAGAGGAAGGAAGAAACACAAGGGAAAAGCCGAGGTGAGACCCGGCAAGGAAACAAGTCTCAGCTTATCACGAGTCACTTGCCCCTCTTCTGCTGAACACACTGCAGCCAGCTCCCCTGGTTGGTACCTTGTTCTTTAATCTGAGGCTTCGACTTCCTTTCATCTTTCTGAATCTGATCTAGTTCATCCTTAGAAGGTGCTTAAGGGGCTGAGGACCGCGAAGTCTCACTCTAAAAAAGATTAAGATAAATAATAGGTTGTAGAAGGGTTTTTCTTTCTTTTGACTTCAGGCTTTTGAGAATGTTTCCACATTTATTTCTATTTAAAGCAAAATATAATTCCTTTGCTGGAGTTGAAAGCCAAAGTCATAATATCAGCAGGAAAGAATATCTATAGGTTCACATTCATCTACATGTGATGGCAAGACAAATGGAAGTAATAATGCCCCCAAAACCCCCAGTCCTCTTCTTCCAAAATGATCGCTCCTTCAATCAACACATTGACTGAGCACCTTTTATGTGCTGTGTATTCATTCTTTCAGGCTCTGGAGATACTGCGGTGGACAGAACAGAAAAATCCTTGCTCTTCAGAAATGAGAGTCCTGGATCATCACTTATTTATCACAGGTTATTTGCATTAAATACTCTCACATAAACATGTCCAGATTCAGTCAAGAGCAAGATATAAAATTTTGAGATCTTAATATTGTGAAATCTTTTTAAAAATCCTTAAACATTTGAGAAAGCTGGAATATATACAAAACATAGGTTTTAGCAGTTTTAAAACAAAACTAAGATGCTTTTGTTTGTAGTCTGAAAGGCAAAATATGTTGTACAGTCTGGTTTAAAAATTTTTTTTTTTAATTTTCTTTTCAATGATCAAAGGCTCAAATGAAACATGAGTAAGAAAGAAAAATATTTTTTCAAATTGTTTCACAAGAGAGTGGAGGAATTGGAGGGAACTGCTTTTAAAAATATTTCCCCCCAACTTTTCTAGTTTCATTTTTATGTTCCCATAAAGCCTGGCCTGGTGTCTTGCATTTCATGGCTTTTTAGTGAATATATGTTGCACAATTATTTTATGAGTAGTAAAGGCAAGTTCTTGATTTAGAGAGCCTCTCAAATTCATTCTACAAAAAATAATTTGTTGGATCTAAACTGAAAAGTAACCATTTTATTGTATGGTTTATAATTAATTCTAACCTTTTAATCCTCAAGAATCCAAAATTTCCTTTGGGAAATAAGCCATGCCTATAGCTTATTGTTCAAAATCTACTGGAGATAATTACATTGTTTTATTTTATAACCCATTACAAAAAAGATAGTTGTTATAACATGGCTTCGGTATTTTATAACTCTGGAGATTCTACAATATTAAATTACTTACAACATAACTTGGTCTTACTTAGCATAGTTTCAGAAATGAATGAGCTGGCTTCATCCCTAGGTCCAAGACAGAGACAGAATGCTCTGAAAGGCATGATAAAAGTCCGGGAAGAGCCAAACCATCGGGTAAACATAGTTTCAAAGAAGCTATGATCAGAGGATTGGGTTTATTTTGTGGTCCAGGAGGTGGAGAGTTAAGGGTCAGCCAGGGTTGATTGCTAGGAGCCAAGTCGGGGCAGTGCCGGGAGGCATGGCCAGGAGATGGAGCAGAAAATCTGTAAGACTAGCCCAGGAACTGAAGGCAGGAACATAGAAAGCCAAAGACCTCAGATGGCTCCTCCTTAGCCTAGCACTGCTCTAAGGACCTTGCTCTAAGAACCTCCTCGATAGCACAGGGAATTCTATTCAATACTCTGGAATGGCCTATATGAGAATAGAATCTAAAAAAGAGTAGATATATGTATATGTGCAACTGGATCACGTTGCTGTACTGCAGAAACTGACGCAACGTTGTAAATCAACTATACTCCCTTAAAAAAAATTTTTTTTAAAAGACGCCCTGTCCTTCTAGGCATCATGTTAGAGACACTGTTCAACACCAGATCCTGAAACACTTGGATTTTTTAACATTAATTTATTTATTTTAATTGAAAGATAATTGCTTAACAAAATTGTGTTGGTTTCTGTCAAACATCAACATAAAGCAGCCATAGGTATACACACTTGGATTTTAGTTTGGGGAGGAAGTAGAAAAGTAAACATTTTCCCAAAGAATTGCCAGTGGATTCAATGAGATCAGTGATATGCTGGTATTAGTTACCTGTTGTCATGCTTGTGACAGTATAATTCTGAAGTTAGCAGTTTAAAACAACACACATTTATCATCTCACAGCTTCTGTGGGCCAGGAACCCAGGGATAGTTTAGCTGAGTGTCTCTGGCTCTGGGGCTTTCACAAGTTACAATCAAGGACTCAGCTGGGCTGACTCAGAAGAGTCATCTCAAGCAGGAGAGCAGGAGAAGAACCATTTCCAAGGTCACATTTCCAGCTGTTGGCAGGCCTAGTCCTTGCTGGCTGGAGACTAAAGGTATTAGGTCCTTGCCACGTGAGGCTTTTAACAGGGTAACTCATAACATGGCAGCTTGGAGCAGCTCACAACAAGGCTTCCCTTGGAGCACATGGGCTAGAGAGTGAAAGAATGCAAGAGTGAGTGAGCGTGTAGGACGGAAGTGACAGTCTTTCTAACCTAATCTCAGAAGTGACATCACATTGCATGTGCACTATCCCATGAGTCACAGTGAGTTTTCACTGTGTTCAGCCATACTCAAGCAGAGGGGGTACGCAAAGGCATCAATGTTAGGAGGAACCCTGGGACCCTTCTTTGGGGCTGCCTAGCACTGCATTCCACAAAGAAATCTGTATCACTGGATATTTTAGAACAGATTAGAAAACACTTGATCATGCAAAGATCAAGGTTTCACCTGCCTGAAGGTAGAAACCGATGTTATCTCAAAAGTTCCTTTTACTCTATGGTTATATTCTCCGTAATGAAATGGGTTTTTCTGTCTGATACACTATGGTAGGTCAATCTCCTGTATTGTCACATGGCCAAAGTCTCTAAATAGTATAACACAGAGGTTAAGAAACAGACTGTTAAGCTTTGAGTCCCAGATCTTAAGTTACTAGCTACATAATGTTGTGCCTCAGTTTTCTCATCTGAAAAATGGGGATAATAATTTTATCTAGCTCATGAATTTTACCTAGGATGTCATGAAGATTAAATGAGTTATGGGCTTAGTACAGACTCATGCTCAAACAACATGGTCAATAAATGTGAGCTAATGCAAGAAAATTGACCTGTCCTCTAACTGTTGACAACTTCAGGAGAAAAGGAAATTGATCTTTTTTTCCATATGATTTTGTATATGTTAGCCACATAGACCCTTTCTCTTTCCTGACTTCCTAAAATGTCCTCATCAGATTAGTCATACCTCTAACATGATGACTCAAAGACTTAAGCACAGTGGCAAGATAATGTATGTGAGGAGACAAGGGCTTCAGTCTTCTATTGTCATATTCTAAGGCTATATCACCTATTTACAATATTATTTATATTTAAAAATTATTTCTCAAGTATTAATATTTTCAGTTTCCATAACACAACTGGAATTTAAAAACTTTTTAAAATTCTCTGATGTCTCAGTTGATTTAGTCTTTGATATTTCTATTTGAAAAAATCATGCTTATGCTAGGAAAAATAGAAAATATTCCCAATAACTCAGTGCATAAAGAATCCACCTGCAATGTAGGACACAGAGGAGACATGGGTTCAATCCCTGGTCAGGAAGATCCCTTGGATAAGGAAGTAGCAACCTATTTCAGTATTCTTGCCTGGGAAATCCCATGGACAGAGGAGGTTGGCAGGCTACACTCCAAAGTTCTCAAAGAGTCAGACGCAACTGAGTGACGAAGGATAGCACAGAGATAAATAGAAAGATAGAGAACTAAAAAGTAAAACAAAGAAATACACTAATAATTCCAGTATTACTGATATCTTTTTAGTTGATTTTTAGAGTTTTTGATTTTTAATTAAAAAACTATGTTTATTCTAGAAAAATTGTAGTAAGTAAATAAGTAAATTAAAAAAAGGAAAAGGAAAATACATACATACATATAATATACTCTGTGTGTACAGAAGTTATTGGAGAATACATTCTGCTGAACAGCTAATATCTATACTTTCCACACTCAGCTTAATAAAGACCCATTTATGCCTCATTTGGGACTGGAAGTGCTAACACCCACTAAAAAATTACCTTTTCTTTTTTAAAAATTACCTCTTGAATGGAAACCCATGTAGTTAGCTAACATGAAATTTTGTCTAACCTGAATGAAGATACTAATCTATTTTTAAACTTCCAACCTATTTTTAAACTTGAGCATAATAATATATTTTCTAACATTTTCAATGAAAGATAATTAATGGAACATTCACAGTTAGCACTAAAAAATCTCAATCAAATGCTTCTCCATCAAAGAAGGAAATCTAGTCTTAACTATTAGAAAAATAATTCCTATTTCCATTTATCTTCAACTCCTTTTGTAGTTCATTCCACGCTGATGATCCATTGTTTAATCTGGTAAGAAGTCATTCAAAAGGAGATCCTTCAGTTGTCTGTGAACTTCAAGTCTTCCTCTCCCTTTCACGTTCTTTAGGCTTAAAAGCAATAAACGCACTTCTGCTGCTATGCACTTATCGCTTTAAAAAATTATTTAATTTGTTTTGGCTGTGCTGGGTCTTTGTTGATGCACTGGCTTTTGTCTAGTTGTGGAGAGCAGGGGCTACTGTCTAGTTGTGGAGCTCCGGCCTCTCCTTGCAGTGGCTTCTCTTGTTGAGGGGCACCGGGCCTAGGGCGCTCAGGCTTCCGTAGCTGTGGCATGTGGGTTCAGTAGTTGTGGCTTGCAGGCTCAGTAGTTATGGTGCACGCGCTTAGTTACCCTGTGGCGTGTGGAATCCTCCCAGACCAGGCATCAAATCTGTGTCCCCTGCACTGGCAGGTGGATTCTTAACTACTGGACCAGCAGGGAAGTCCTATGCATTTATCTTATTTCACTTATTATCTCTACTTTCTATGCATGTATCTACTTTTAGAATCTATGCTCTTCCCCAGTTGTTGAATTTATAGTCATGGAATTGTTTGCAGTATCACCTCATTATTGCTTTGATGTCTAATGTCTATAGAAAATGTAAAAATGTCTCTTGAATTCTCAAAAATTATAATTTGTGTGGGTTTTTCTATTTTTTTTGGTCAATCTAATTAATTTATCAATTTTACTAATGGCAGCAAAGAAAAAGCTTTAAGTGTCTTTGATTTCCTCTATTTCTATCATTTCATTGGTTTCCACTTTTGTGTTTATTCTATCCCTCCTAATGGTTGCTTGTATTTAATTTGTCCTTCCTTAAAGTTTCTTAAATTTATTTCTTAAATTCTATAAATTTAAATCATCGACTTTTGACCTTTTTTTCCCTAATGTGAGCATTTAAAGTTACAAATTGCTCTTCAAGCCCTGCTACACCTATATTTTGCATATTTTAATATACTACTATATTTTAATTTTTTCATTATCATTCAGTTCCAAATATTTGTCAATTTTTTTTGGAATTTCCTCTTTGATCTATAGATGATTTAGAACTCTGTTGTTTAATTTCCAAATATTTGATGATTTCCAGGTGTACTTCTTTTACTGACTTTGAGAGTAGTATTGTGTTCAGAGAACATGTTTTGAACTATCCCAATTCTTCAATATTTATTGAGACTTATTTTATGGCCCAGCATCTGATCTATCTCTGTATGTTTTAAGTGAGCTTGGAAAGAATACTGTCAAAGGATGTAATATTCTACAATATCAAATGGGTTCAGTTTGCTGATAGTGTTATTCAAACTTTCTATATCCCTAGTGACTTATGCCAAATTTTCCATCATTTGCTGAGAGAGGAATATTGAAATCTTTAACTACAATTGTGGATTTGCCTATTTCTTCCCCTGGTCCTATTAAGGTTTTGTTTTGTGTATTTTTGGAGTTCTGCTTTTAGATGCATACCCATTTATGATTTCCACCTCCTCCTGATGGACTGACCCTTTTATCATTATGAAATGTTCCTTATATCTTTCTCAATACTTTTTTTTTTCTGAAGCCTACTCTGTCTGCTTTTAATACAGGCAAACTTTTTTTTATTTTATTTTATTTTATTTTTATTTATTTATTTATTTATTTATTTTTATTTTTTTTTATTAAATTTTAAAATCTTTAATTCTTACATGTGTTCCCAAACATGAAACCCCCTCCCACCTCCCTCCCCATAACATCTCTGTGGGTGATCCCCATGCACCAGCCCCAAGCATGCTGTATCCTGCGTCAGACATAGACTGGCGATTCAATTCTTACATAATACAGGCAAACTTTTTATGAGTAGTGTTTTCCATCCTTTAATTTTAGCCTATTTGCAGCTGTTTTTTAATACTGAATGTATTTCTCTTTTAAGCTACTAATAATTGAGCCATGGTTTTTAATTAGGCCTGGTGAACTTATTTTTGCTGGAGAGTTTATGTTTGGTTATAAGCCTACTATCTTATTTGAGTTTTATTTGTTCACATAATCTGTAGGCTTTTCCCTGCTTTTCTGACTTTCTTTTGGATTGAGTAATTTTTAGTACTTCATTTCATCTCCTTTACTAATTTATCTTCATATTTTAAAATTTTTATTTTCTTAGTAGTTAATTTAGGATTTCTTACATGAATTTTGATATATTGAACTTTCACAGAAATATTACAATAATTTATAATAATAAAAATCTTGATAACATATAATTTCATTTTCTTCCTTCTCATCTTTTGTGTTACCACATATGTCATAAATCCTGTGATTGTTTTTGCTTTAAGGAGCCAATTAGTTTTTTTAAAAAAATTGTGATATGAAAAGCTTTTTATATTTACCTATGTGAAAGCTGAGTGCCGAAGAATTGATGCTTTTGAACTGTGGTGTTGGAGAAGACTCTTGAGAGTTCCTTGGACTGCAAGGAGATCCAACCAGTCCATCCTAAAGGAGATCAGTCCTGAGTGTTCATAGGAAGGACTAATGTTGAAGTTGAAACTCCAATACTTTGGCCATCTGATGCGAAGAGCTGACTCATTGGAAAAGACCCTGATGCTGGGAAAGATTGAAGGCAGGAGGAGAAAGGGACGACAGAGGATGAGATGGTTGGGTGGCATCACCAACTCAATGGACATGGGTTTGGGTGAACTCCGGGAGTTGGTGATGGACAGGGAGGCCTGACATGCTGTGATTCATGGGGTCACAAAACAAAGAGTCGGACACGACTGAGCGACTGAACTGAACTGATGTATTAACCATATCTGGAGTTCTTCATTTCTTTGTGTAGAGTCACATTTTCATACAGCATTATCTTTCAACCTGAAAATCTTCGTTATATACTTCTTGTAGCCCAGGTCTCCTGGCAATAAGTTTTCTCAAATTTGGCTTGTCTGATAATCTCTTTACTTCAACTTAGTTTGAAGAGTAATTTATCTGCTTATAGAATTCTAGGTTACAGTCTTTTTTTCTTTTAATAATTAAAAAATGATAATCTCTTATCCTTTTTTCCATTACATCTGATTAATAAACAATAATAATTCTTATTATCATTCCCTTAAAGGTAATTCATCTTTTCCTCTGTCTGCTGATATGTGCCTTGGGAAAAAATGGACTCACCTCATTTTTTCTTCTTTTCTTGGGGTTCACTGTCCTGCGCTGTTGTCAAACATTTGAAATCATTCTTTCATTTTTTTTCCAGTTGTATAGTTGTTTATGCCTTGGAGTAAATTTAGTAGTTTAGTCCCAACATCATGGGTAGAAAGAAGTAGATGTTAAATAGGGTAGCGTCTACATGAAAATAAGTAATGAGTATCCAATAGAGAGTGAGTTCGCCAGTTTGAAAACTTTTTTAATTTAACACTCAGCAGCTGCGAGTGATTTTGAAGTAGGGTTGTAACTTACTCGGTAATATAATTTAAAAGTTTTGGAAGAAGGACATTTATTTCTTTTAGAACAAAAGAAAGCGGAGGGGAGAGGACGACTAAAAGCTCAGGGGCAACTGAAAAATCTCATTTTGAATGACTTCTCACTAAATTAAACAGTGGAACCTTGTTTGACAATGGCCTAGAATAAAGTAGGAAGTAGACTAGGCATAAAAGGAAAATGGGACTTATTTTTCTAATTTTTTGTTGTTGTTGTTGTTGTTGGTGTTTGTTTTTTGGCTGCTTGGCTTGTAGGATCTTATTTCCCTCACCAAAGATTGAACCTGGGGCCTTTAGCACTAAAAGCACAGAGTCCTAACCACTGGACTACCAGGGAATTCCCTTCCTAGTAGTTAAGACTAGAAAGAGGTCCTTCTATAATGGAAAAGCAACTGTTGAGATTAAAAAAAAAAAAAAAAAGCAAAAAGGTATGCCTTTATATAATCCTTAGAGCATTAAATAGGCAGAAGATCTCCTAACAATTGGATCCGGAAAACCTTATTCTTCAGTTCAGTTCGGTTCAGTTCAGTTCAGTCGCTCAGTCGTGTCCGACTGTTTGCGACCCCATGAATCGCAGCACGCCAGGGCTCCCTGTCCATCATCAACTCCCGGAGTTCACTCAGACTCACGTCCATCGAGTCCGTGATGCCATCCAGCCATCTCATCCTCTGTCGTCCCCTTTTCCTCCTGCCCTCAATCCCTCCCAGCATCAGAGTCTTTTTCCAATGAGTCAGCTCTTCACATGGGGTGGCCACAGTAGTGGAGCTTTAGATCTTTATCAGTGTTATGTAGCAATATCTTTCATGACTTCTGGTATTTAAGCAACACAAGATCATGTCATTGCAGCCTGCTTATTTTCCTGCTAAAACATTGGAGTTTGGCTTTCATAACACTGAAATGGTTTCTCAAGAATTTTTACAAACAAGGTAATTAGTTAAAGAAGTCAATGTCTGGATGATAGTGAAAAACTAAAAGACTGTATTTTCCACATGTATCTAGGTAAGAGGTATACTTCCACCTGCTGGTTCCAGTATGCCTAAATTCCTAGTGGTAATGGATTTTAATGAATGAAACCTAAAGCTGGGGCACACATTACCCCTATCATTCAAGTCCCTTACTTTGTAGATGAGAAAGACATGGCTCCTCTTGGTTCACAGATGTTGAATGATTGGCACAACGTCACACAACTTATTAGTGACAGAGGCATCCTATAAAAATCACACCATATATATAAAGCATCTTGTGCCCAGTATTATGCTAAGTGTTCGTGTCACAAGAAACTCTGATGAGAAAGCAGCATCATAGAGCCCAAGCAAATCGTCAAGGTAACCAATTTGTCAGTGGCATGGCCAGAATTTGGTTCAAAGCTTGCCTGACTCCATAGTCTATGCTCCTATCCAGTACCTCAAAGGCTTTTCTTTTTTCTCTCTTTTTGTTCCATTTGTAGTGTGCTTTTTCTCATTTCCATTGGTAAAAATGAAAGCCTGAACTGGTAGTCTTATCAAAACTTGGACTGATGGGTCTGTAGAAGAGCAAATGGGGAAGACCAATAAAATAGTCTGCACTGTTGTACATCAGCTTCTGACTCTAAGAAATCTAATGCCAGTGGAAAAAAATGTAGGTTTTCCTCCTTGGTGGCCTTGCAACCTTATACTTCCTCTTTCTCAGGCCATTCTGCTTTAAAAATTTATATATCTCGGGTATTCACAGGCTCAATGCTTCAGATCTAAATCTTTTCCCACTCATAAATGGGTTCCCATAAAAACCAGTGTTTTTTCAACCAAGGATTGTGACCCACCATGAAATCAGTTCAGTGGGTCATAACTAATGTATTTTTTTAAAAACTAAATAAGATAGAGGACATTATGCCCTTTACCACTTGACCACCCCTGCCCTGACTAATATATTAGGCTTGAAGGGGATTTCATTTGATTCATATTGGGTGGCCGTGGGTAGAGGTAGTTTCTTTTAATTTTGATTTTGCTTGAGTTAACATGCATTGCAAATATACTGAAATCAGCATAAATCATGACCCAAAAAAGTCCCCTGCAGAGATCCTTAGAAGAAGAAACTTGTTTCCTTATGAGCTATTTATGTAATAATTAACTTAGGGTGCTCTAGTGGTCTTTCTAACTTTCTCTTTACCAGGGGCCTAGAATCTAGGGGCTTCTCAGGTTAATTACACCCAATTTAATTCTTGCCTCCTCTGTGCAAGTCAGAGTTCAAGACTTTGGAGCCTTGAGGGCTCAGTGAAGCTTCAGCTGCCAAATTGCATGGGTCTGAGAGGATGAGAATCAGCTGGAGTTCAAGCGTTAGTCCCACTCCCTCCCCAGATGAAAAACCGCATTGAAATCTTTGTCCTCTGCGCTTTGTTCCTAAAGCAAACAATATTCAGCTAAGTACGGTGTAAAGGGTTACCATTTGCCACAACTGATAAATAAACTGGTGACCACAATGATGAGGGAGCGGTGGGGTATTTTGTGGTCTTGAGGGGAATTGAAAGCTCTCTTTCAGTGGAGACAGGCTACAAAAGACCAAAATCATCAAAACAAGGAAATCAATCTTTTTCTTAGAACAGAAGCTTTGTTGCCTGCAGCGTTTTTATTTTTGGATGCTGCTCATTAGCAGGTAGATCAATTTCTAGAATCATTTTTTCTAACAAGGAGATTAAGGGTGGAGGTAAAGTTCAACTTTCTTTTTTTATTTTTTTCTTTAAAAATTTTTAACTTAAAAAACAGTATATTGGGGTCCTAATAGAAACATAAAAAAATTAGATGACTAGATTTTCCTGATTAAAGCAAATTTATTAGACACAAAATTCAAAAACAAGATACTAAATAAGTGATGCCAATAGGTTTTATTGTTGTTCAGTCGCTCAGTTGTGTCTGAATCTTTACAACTCCATGGACTGCAGCATGCCACACTTCCCACACCATCTCCCGGAGCCTGCTCAAACTCATGTCCATTGAGTCAGTGATGCCATCTAACCGTCTCATGCTCTGTTGTCCTCTTCTCCTCCTGCCTTCTATCTTTCCCAGTGTCAGAGTCTTTTCCAATAGGTTTAGATAAATTTAACTGTGTATAATAGTTCAAGTTAACTATTACAGAAGAATCTGGTTTTTTTTTCTATATTTATATTGCAAAGTTTTTATAGTTATGTAGGCTTTTGGTTTTATAGGGATTTGATGAGATTTACTTTGTTTGGAATTGGTAGGTAGTGGCCAAGATGTCTGAGTAGGAAACCCCTGAACTCACCTCCTTTCCTGTGTGCCAAGTTGCTTCAGTCGTGTCTGACTATCTGTGCCCCTATGTAGTAGGGTCCTCCAGACTCCCTGTCCAAGGGATTCTCCAGCAAGAACACTGGAGCAGGTTGCCAAGCCCTCCTCCAGGGATCTTCCTGACTCAGGGATCGAACCCACGTCTCTTAAGGCTCTTGCACTGGTAGGTGTGTTTTTTTTACCACTAGTGCCACCTGGGAAGCCCATCTCCTTTCAGAGGCCATCAAAATTACAACTATTTATAGAGCAGCTTTTAATTTCATGGCTGCAATCACCATCTGCAGTGATTTTGGAGCCCCCCCCCCAAAAAAAAAAAATAAAGTGAAGAAGGCTGAACGCTGAAGAATTGATGCTTTTGAACTGTGGTGCTGGAGAAGACTCTTGAGAGTCCCTTGGACTGCAAGGAGATCCAACCAGTCCATTCTGAAGGAGATCAACCCTGGGATTTCTTTGGAAGGAGTGATGCTAAAGCTGAAGCTCCAGTACTTTGGCCACCTCATGCGAAGAGTTGACTCACTGGAAAAGACTCTGATGCTGGGAGAGATTGAGGGCAGGAGGAAAAGGGGACGACCGAGGATGAGATGGCTGGATGGCATCACGGACTCAATGGAAATGAGTCTGAGTGAACTCCGGGAGATGGTGATTGACAGGGAGGCCTGGTGTGCTGCAATTCATGGGGTTGCAAAGAGTCGGACACGACTGAGCGACTGAACTGATAGAGCAACTATCCATGAACATGACCTGAAGACTCGTAGAAAATATATCCCACAGCTAAAGATACAAAGAAAGAACAACAATGAGAGGGGTAGAAGGGGCAGAGACATGGTATAGCCCAGACGAACACACCTGGTGTAGGCAACCCACAAACAGGATAATCGTGACTGCAATGTTTATCCCCAAGAAGTAAGGGATCAACACCCAGACCTATATATTCTGTTACATTGATCTATCCATTGATCTTAAAACCATATTAAATTTTTACATAAAGTTTTAATATCTAGTAAAACAAATTCCTTCTTAACTACTCTTTTAATTTTATTTTAATCTCCAAATGTTCTTAGCTAAATTTTTCTGTTTAGTTCCATGAAAAATAAGTAGTTTTTAATGTCCCTAAATGACGCAAGTTTCGGGTAGAGAGGGTAATTTTTATTAGACTCTGTATAAACATGTAAATTAATTTAGAATATTTAACATTTGTCAGATTCCATCTTCCTTAAAATATGATACAATTCTATATAGCAAAACTTTTTTTTGCATCTCAGTAAATATTTATGGTTTTCTTAACATAAGCCTCATATTTCTTGAAAAGGTACTACTCAATTATTTTACAGTTAAATTACTGTGATATACAGTTCTATTAATATTAGATTAACTTGGTTTTTTTCAAAAGCAAATCTTGTAATCTACAAATTATGCTGTATTCATTCAATGGTAGTTAGACACGAGATCCATGAAAAGTACTGGGGCCAAGTTTTCAGAAGAATCTGAGAGATTGGGATCTTCCTCATGAATTGTGTCTGATGCTTGATCCACAGGGCCTGGGCCCTTTCGGGGCATATGCCTGACCTGTAATGCTAGCCAGTTTTCACATGGTTTACAATACTATTGGAATGATCCAGAGCTTTATGCATCCCACTGATCGCTCATGAATATAAGTACTGACTCTTTCCTGCTTTTAACAGGTCACCTAAATATTGCTCTATTTCCAAAGACTAAAGTTTTTTCCCATGAGATAAGCAACTCTTTTTCCCTTTAGGATTGTCCTATCTCCAATAACAAGCCATCCAACTGAAACATATGCTATCAGTTCCCATTTTTCCCCCATATTATTCTCTGAAATACGAGAAAAAAAAATCAAATGGGGAATGAGAAAATTAAAACTCTCCCCTATACACCATTTTTGGAATGTATTATTTTTATAAACAATGAAAGTAATTTTCCCACCCTAACTGTAAGATTTCATGAGCCAACTTTTTTCCCATTCATTTTTCAAAGTCTTTATGGGGCAGACTGTGTTGTGTCATAGACTAGAGACGTTCTGGAGCCAGACACCAGTTTGGCACTCAAAGTCTTCAGCTGTCAACTTGTCCACGAGGAGCAAGACGCTCCTTGCTCCCATTCTGGTCTGGGTGTTTCAGCTTCTTCCCCTTGCTGGAGAGCAAGCTTGGGTGAAGCATCAGTCCTAAGTATCAGTTCTAAACCCAGTCATGGGATACGTGGGATGAGTGGCTAGGGTTGACTCTCATTATAGCTTTCTCTTACCCAGCTCAAGACCTGAAGCATCCAGACAGTAATTCTCACTTCAGCGTGTGCACATTCCACATAAGTCCACACACACAAATATTCCTAGGTACATATGAAGTTTCACGTTTCTTAACTTGATAAAATACTTATAAAATAATTGGAAAAACTTGTTTAAAAAACCAAAATAATCAGGTAAATGGTCTTGTTAAAGCTGTTGGAATTTCAGAGAAATAAATCACTCTTTTATCACTATTCCCTCAAATAATTGATATTAAAAAAAATATACTGTAGTTTTACTGTTTTAACCATACCAATGGGAAGGTCTCATGGAAAAGAGATGTAATTGGTGTTGATAGTAAAATTAGTAAGTCATGTGTTTGCCACATTAACCTTTATGCATTTGGGGGACAGTAAAAGAAGAAGAACTTTGTGTGATGCAACCAATTATTGTATGACCTCAAATACAGTTCAGGTTATGTCATACCTCTAAAACAGAACATCCCTGTTCAGTAGAAATTTGAAATAACACAATTTACCTGGGAAGTGGCTATATTTCTAGCCCCATCAATATTGTGCTAAAGATCTTTCGCAACATGAGAATGGGCTATAACAGAGGCTGAAGAGATGGTTATCCATGAAATTTGTCCCAATAATCTCTTCAAATTCTCACCTGCTCTCAGTCACCTCGTTATCAGATACCAGACACTGGATTTCTCATCATTAGTATATGTTGTTTGCACTAAGACATTATCCAAGACTCTCAAAAATCACAGAATCAAGATGTCAAAAGGTTTCGTCAAGAACTGTGAAGGGTCTCAGATTCTACCCTACTTTCATGCTAGTAGGCTAACCAGTTAGTTTCTTGGATTCTGGCAGAAGACAGGAGAGTCTTGAGTCATAGACAAGAAAAGTTTATCCCTCACATGCATAGCAGTAGTCAAAGTATCAGCATTTTCTCTGGTTCCTTGGGCACCAATCCCCATTCTCGTCTCTCCACCTCATAACTGACCCTGGTGTTTCCCCTTGTGGCCCTGCATGGTCAGCTGAATTTTTCCCTGGGGAACTGTGAGCATCATAAACTTTCATGACTTTAAGGCCCCTTCTCTTTGATTTCTGTATTACCTCACCATACCTTAATTAACTTTAAATTATGATTAAAACATAATCAGTAACTCTGCTCACAAAGCACACAAATATGTGAGAGATCCATGAAGAATTGTCTCCCAAAAATACTGTCTTAAAGGGCGTTGATTCAAACACCACTGAAGCCCAGATTTTCTCAAGAGGAAATCTTCCTCTCACAAAGTGACTCAATCTATCTTTTAAACATTTTTCTTTAAAAATTCTCATATAATCTGTGACTCTTAATCTACTTCTTTGATAGCTTAGAACAAAAGAGAATGCATATGTCTGAAATCCTTCATAATATATAAGCATATGTGAGCGCTCAGTTGCTTCAGTCATGTCAGACTCTTTGCTACACCATGGACAGGCAGGCAGCCCACCAGGCTGCTCCATCCATGGGATTCTCTAGGCAAGAATACTGGAGTGGGTTGCCATGCCCTCCTCCAGGGGATCTTCCCAAGCCAGGGATCAAACTCGTGTCTCCTTTGTCTCCTGTATTGCCAGGTGGCTTCTTTACCACTGGGCCACCTGGGAAAACCTATAAAGCAATTATACTCCAATTAAAAATTTAAAAAAATAAAGAGGTTAAATAAAGAAGTTAGCATGCCATGACTTGTTCCTACTAAATCCAGAGTGGCACCAAGTGGTCACCATTTTATTTTCTCCATCTAGGAGCTCATTATTTTATATTATAGTTATATTAACTATATTATATTATGTATAAAATAATTATATTATATAAAATGTTATATAAAGTTTGTGTATGTATCTCTCTGTTTTTAGTAAACTTAGATCAGATTAGATCAGTTCCTTGAATTATTTAGCCACGGCCTTGCAAACTGAGTTTTTATCATCATCATCGTCACCAAGCATTTAGTAAATATTGTATGTTGCTCTGATCTATGATTTGTCTTGAAAGAATGACATAAAGAAAAAATTGCTGTTAGAAAAAGAAATTCCAGGAAGCAGTCCAACACTGGTGACAACTGGGCCAACTAGTATCAGCAGAAAGAAAAGCATCAATAAGGAGAACATGCCAAAGTGGGGAGAAGTATTTAAGTGAGGAAGACCACACTGAAGTGAATACTTTTAATGCAAATCAAACCTATCCTTTAAGAATTACATTTTTGTAATTATTTTTCTTACCACATTACTCTCTCTGCAGACAACTCCTTATTATCACTTGTGTCCTTAATCTGATTGCTTGTTTTATCATTTATCAGGTAGATGTCCTGGCCAGTTCATAATCCTGGGAGGCAGGGACTGTATCTAATTCTTTAATGTTTTGACCCTCTGCAGCTCTAAGATTTAACTGGCTCAATCCTATGTACTTAGTGATAATTTTGGAGCTGAAAATTTCAATTTGAGGGGATTATAAAACAGAGACTTTTAAAACTGAAAGGAGCCTTGGAAACTGATACCTAGAAAGACTGAATGACTTGCCTACAAGCTCATAAATCTCTATGCATTCATTCACAAAAATGCTTCTCCCTAGCTTCATTGCCAGGATTATGTTTCTTGGATATCCAAAATTGCTTTAAAATCTCTGCTTACAAGGCAGCAAAGCCTATTTTGATTGTTTGGCTTGGTGAAACTAGTTTACATATTAAGAAAGGTACACTTTGATCCCGGAGTCTGATAATTCCTTCCAAGACCACGTGTAGGCTTTTACATAGACACAGACATAAACAAATTCATCCCAGAGAGCTATTGGGAGTGTTTCTCAGATACTGGTGTATATTTAGGAGATGATGGTATATATTTAGAAGGGTCTCTTTCCTAATTCTTTTTATTAGCAGTTGGGATAGTGCCAAGAATCACAAACTGAAAGTCAGCATTTCATTAAAATGACCCAAAGAGCAAATCAAATTTTTCTGTAGCCCCAGGAAGAACTATCTGTGGTGCATTTATAAATGAGTTAACCAGAAGGCAGAGCTTCTTTGATGACTGCACTGGTCTAAGCTCTCTATTATGACTCATGGAAATAACCAGCAGTTGTGCCCATGGCTTCATCAGCTGGGCTCAAAAAGTCCCAAAGACTGTATATGTCAAATAGACCCTACTCCTTCCCTGTCGATCAAGACCCAAGGCCTTCTGCATGTACACCTCAACTTGATTACTTTAAAAACCATTCTTTATGACTCACTGGGATGTTTTTGTTAGTTTATATTTTATTAGACATTGATGGAAAAGGAACACCATAACATCTATCCTTTGTCCATATCCCATTAGAAATTCTGGAAGTACACTATTAGGGACCTTAAGATACCTTCTTTCTTCATGTTTACTATACTGATTTTTAATTTGTAAGGGGTACATGACACAGAGACTATACTTTTCCAGTCATTTTGTAATGGGATATAATATAGAGAAAAACATTCAAAACAATCCAGTCCAACTCTGAGAATTTTCTCTCTTGAAAGTCCCTGGAGAGTCTCTTTTAGGACTTTTTCCTATTGGTAAACCTAATATTTGCCATCTATCTTTCCAAGAGCTATGCAAATGAGAAGGTTTTAAAAATATATTTAGAGCTCTTTGGAGAAAATGATGTGCACAAGTATGTCATTTTGGAATTGACTTTCTTTTTCCTTTCAGGAGGAAGAGAGAAGCCAGGCAGTTCCGAGTATTTGAGAAAACAAGTGGAGCAAGGGGAGTGGCTGACATAGGAAGGGAAAGGAGACATATTTCGTGGACAGAAGTTCTTCTCCTTCTGGGCCACATGGACCCTACAGCACCTGGACATCAGGCAGGTTGGAGCGGGGAAGGTGTCACCGAGCTAGAGCTGCTCATTGCCTTTCACTGCCCTGAGGCCAGCACCTCCGCGTAGTGTCCAAAGGCTGCTTTTGGCTGCTGCCTCTGGAAGTCTTGCTGCTGCAATGAGCAGACCATTCTCTAGGTCAGCCCAGACGGGAAGGGAAAAATTGAACCCACTTTTATTTTTATTACCATAGAACTTCTGTTTTCTTCACAGATTTTGAAAAAGAGCCAACTAGATATTACTTAAATATAAGAAAACCCTTAATGCTATGGATTTGCCATATGCTCAGTCGTGTCCAACTCTTTGCCACCCCATGGACTGCAGCCTGCCAGGCTTCTCTGTCCACGGAATTTTCCAGGCCAGAATACTGGAGTGGGTTGCCATTCCCTTAATCCAAGGGATCTTCCTGACCCAGGGATTGAACCTGCATTTACTACATTGCATGACAAAGCATGAATTTTCCTCAACTCATCATCTTGAAACTAGGCAGGTTCTATGCATAATATGCAGAGTCAGTAATAACAGCCGCACAGAGAGGCAGTCTCTACTAGCTAGTAAATCCTACATTCCTACACCAAGCCTGTCCTTGTCCTGTTAACATGTCCTTGGCAATTTTTAGTTCAGTTATTAAATTCAAGTATAAATAATCACCAACTCTAATTATCATTAAATATGAGTCATAGCTAGCCACTGTATGATATTTTGCTTATAACTTTGTTTCATTTTGCAATCTAATTTGAACTGTACAAAATCCCTCCAAAATGTATTATCTTAATTCACATATATTAGTTAGTATGGGCTGCCATAACAAAATACCAGTCTGGGTGGCTTAAACAACAGAGATTTATATAGTCACTGTTCTGGAGACTAGATGTCAAGGGGCCAGCAGGACTGGTTCCTGGTGAGAACTCTCTTCCTGGCTTGCAGGTTGTTCCCTTCTCACTGGATTCTCTCATGGCCTTTGCTCCATACCATCACTGTCTCCCTCTTCTTCTAAGGATACCAGTCCTCTCAGATGAGGGATCCAATTGTAAGATCTTGACCTTAATTGCCTCCTTAAACACCCTGTTTCCAAATACAGTTGTACTGGGAATTTGGGGTGAGAGACAAGTCCATGACACCCCATTTCTCAGGTAAGACAACTGATGGAAAACTGAAACTAGAAGAACTAAAGTGTCAGAGCCAGTGCTTGCTTCCAGAGATCTTTTGCTGCAATTCACTTGTGATTAAAAAATAATAATAATAATTTAATGTATGCTTGTAAAGAGCCCCTGGCTTTTCAGAAACTTCAAAGATGATCTGTAAAACACTGAAACAATGAAAGCATGAGATTAAAAAAAAATGTTTAATAAAATTATTCCATACCATATTATATATTACTTGTTTAAAAATAATGATTATTATTCCTTATACTATATTACAATGCAGTAGAGGTAATGTCACCCTGCTCTGAGCCTTGGTAGTTTCACACCCCAGCGAGCATGCCTGCAGACCACAGATGCACGAATGAGCCTGTTGAGACCAGATGAACCATCCAGCTGAATCCAGCCCAAATTGCCAGTCTACAGAACTGTGAGCTAAAAACTCATTGTTATTCAAGCCCCTGAGGTTTGAGATTGCTTGCTCTTGAAATAACTGATAACTGATGCCCTAGTTAATAAAAGAGAGTTAAAAACAAAAGTACAAAGAAGTCAATGGCTGCCTTAATATTTTGAATCTCCTTTCTTTTCTAGGTTTAACACTCAGGCACTTGATAAATATTTATTTTCATTATTCTCAGAAGGACTACTCTGAGATTGAAAATGTAGACAGCTTAGTCAATAACATTTATTCAATCACAGAGTTACCCAAGGGAGAAGGAAAGAAAATACTTTAGATATGAAAGTTGACCTCTAAATTCTCAACAGCCAGTAGGAGTATCTAAACCAACTCTGAAACACATATCTGAATATATGGGTACAGAGGAGTAGATATATAACTATGTAAAGAGAATTAAAGACTATGGAGTGATGTGCATGAGAGCAATGGTGGGAAGAGGCAGCGTGATTAGAGTGACTGTATGAATGTATTTTCTGACCAAAGTGAGCTTCTGAATGGACCCTGGTGTGCCCACATTTACTGATATCTCCTCTGCCTCTTCACCCTCATTGCAATCGTATTCACTTGCCTTTTTGGACTGAAACAATCCGAGTACTTTTACCAAGCAAGCACAGAGAATTCTCCCACGAGCAAAAAGATACTAGGGTGCAATTCAGGTCTTTTCAAGCATCTGTATTTCACTGTGTCTTCTGCCTGATTGCCTTGTTCTACTGCTAAGCAATGGAGATTAGGCCTGAGTTTGTGTTCCTGGCTGCCAGATAAATCATTCTCCTGCATATCCTTTTTATGAACCATCATATTTTTCCATGTTGAGGGCATTCTGGGCAAATATGGCATTCTGGAGAGGAGATTACTATTGATTACAAGCACTGCATTTTGACTTTGTCATATGGGGAAAAAACAAAAAACAAGTTTAGGCTAAGATCTTAAAGTTGTATACTGAAGGAGCTGATGAATGCCCTTTTGGGAAGTGGTTGCTTTCTGAAGAAATCTGCGTAAGATCTGTCAGGTGATTTTATTCCACACCATTAGCCACTCCAGTTTGGAGGTGGTTGTCACTGGCATCTCAGAGCCCCGAGTTAAAGTCCTTGTGGGAAGAGTGTGCTAGCTGGGAAAGGATTTTTGTGGCAGTACACATGACTTGTGTGGTAAAGAAGTACATACAAGCAGTTGGTACTGTAACATTTCCAACCTAAATCTAGACTTTTGTGAACTTGCCCTAGGAAGAAGTTAGACTTCTGGAAATTTTACCATTTTTAATCTTCCTTTCTCCCACCTCCAATTTCCCACATATTTGTGATAAAATATAAAATACAGACACCTCAAGAAGTCAATCTTCATACCTTACAGTGTGGCAATTAGAACAATTACTCTAAACTTTTTTTTGGAGCCCATTCTGTATTTATTTATAATTGAAGTACAGTTGACTTACAATGCAGTCTTCATTTCTGGTCTTCAGCAAAGTGGTTTATATATATGTATATATTTTTCATATTCTTTTCCATTATGGTTTATTATAGGATATTAAATATGATTCCCTGTGCTATACAGTAAGACTTTGTTGTTTATCTATTTTATCTAAAGTGGTTAGTATCTGCTAACCTCAAACTCCTAATTTATAAACTTTCTTTTAAACACAAAATGTGATGCTATATTCTGGAATAAACTTTAGAGATGCTCATAAGTCAGACTTTCCCCCAGGATATAATTCTCTTCTCTCAACACTCCCTTCATATTGAATTGTCTTATACATTTTTTTTTTTAATGTGAAGTTGTTTGTTGTTTGCCATGAAGGCCTTCCCATAGTCTTTTCATCTATTCCCATCCTGGTCTACTTCCTCTAGTCTCCTGCCTCTCCTCCTAGTTTATTTATAAAAGAGATTTTTTTTTTTCAGAACAACTTTTGATCAAAGTTGCATTATTGATACTTAGGGCAACTCCAAAACTTTGGATTATGAAACTAGTCCATAGACAAGTCTATGGTCTGTGATTGACCAAATGTATTGCATCAACACCAAGTAGACATTTTACTTTTTAAAATGGATCAAAATGAACTATAATGAAATAAAAATACTATTTACCTGTAAAAGTAGTTTACTGCTTTAAAAACAAAGCAGAGGAGTTTTTTTTAAAAAACATTAGTTTGCTGGAAGGAATTCTAAGAGGTCCTCTACTTTATTCTTTTTCAGTTAAGATCTGTTCTTGATATTACTAAATAAGAGTGGTTTTATCATTTCTTCATTTGTTTTTTGTTAATAATTTCTTTAGCAAAAAACAAAAAATGAGAGGTATCTATTCTATGATAGACATGCTGCTAGGACTGATGGATATTGCAGTCATTGCCATAGAGTTTATTGAAACTATGAGGATAGGAAAACCAGACAAGAAGACCATGAAAAGTGAACACAAGGCTTAGGAGAGATAGCAGTTAAAAACCCAGCTAAACATTGTTATTATTCTGATGATCCTGGTTACTTACCCATAATTACCAGCAATCTACTAGTTTAAGAATTCTCTTCTTCAAACTTGATGAAGAAAATACAAATTCATAAGCTCATCGTTTAAAAAGTCCATAGTGAATGACTTTAAAACTTGGCAGGATTGAAGCACGACATCACCACAGTCAGGATCTCTTTGCAACTTTCAGTTCTGCTGTTCTCCCATTGGTTTTTTTTCTTCTAAGAAATAAAACGAATAAAAAATAGCCCCGGTACAAATGAACTTATCTACAAAACAGAAATAGAGTTACAGATATAGAAAACAAACATGGTTATTGGGGGTAAGGTGGGGAGAGAGATAAACTGAGACATTGAGATTGTCATATACACACTACTATATATAAAATAGCTAACTAATAAGGACCTATTGTATAACACAGGGAACTCTATGCAATACTCCATAATGGCCTATATGGGAAAAGAATCTAAATAAAGTGTGTATATATGTATATGTAGGACTGATTCACTTTGCTATACAGCAGAAACTAACACCACATTGTAGATCAACTATACGCCAATGAAAATTTTAAATAAAAAGAATAGCCCCTAGGCATAAGAGAGGAGGATGACTGACAAGACACAGAAAAAGTGGAGTACCCCCACAAAAAGTACCTTTAAAGTATTAGGGAGTACAGCCAAGTCAGATATATAAAGACCTAAAATGCAGACCCAGGTCTATCTCAGCTCCTGAATTTTCAGTTCATTGCCTTCTCCACTGTACAGGAAAACTGAACTATAATTCAATAAGGGATTGAGGTGTTATCTTCCACCCATTCAATTACTTTCAGTGCCTACTATTGCTAGACACTATCGTGAGTACAAGGTTATACTCTGGAAATAAATAAGAACAATTCAAATGACAATTCAAATGAGAACAGAGGCCATTTGCTCAGAGTTTGCTATAGCAAGGGAGTTGGCAACCATCATTTACATTTTTGTTACTGTTGTTGTTACTGAGTTACTAAGTCATGTTCAACTTTTCTACCTCATGGGCAATAAAACACCAGGCTCCTCTGCCCTCCGCTATCTCCTGGCCTTTGCTCAAATTCACATCCATTGAGTTGGTGATGCTACTGTCTTCTCCTTTTGCCTTCAGCTTTTCCCAGCATCAGGGTCTTTTCCAATGAATTGACTCTTTGCATCAGGTGGCCAAAGTATTGGAGCTTCAGCTTCAGCAACAGGCCTTCCAATGAATATTCAGGGTTGATTTCCTTTAGGACTGACTGGTTTGATCTCCTTGCAGTCCAAGGGACTCTGAAGAGTCTTCTCCAGCCCAGTTGAAAAGCACCAATTCTTTAACATTCAGCCTTCTTTATGATCCAACTCTCACATCTGTACATGCCTACTGGGAAAACCGTAGCTTTGATTATGTGGACCTTTGTTGGCAAAGTGATGTCTCTGCTTTTCAATATGCTGCCTAGGTTTGTCATAGCTTTCCTTCTAAGGAGCAAGCATCTTTGAATTTCATGGTGGCAGTCACCATCACAGTGATTTTGGAGCCCAAGAAGATAAAATCTGTCACTGCTTCCATTTTTTCCCCCTTCTATTTACCATGAAGTATTGGACCAAATGTCATGAACTTAGTTTTTTTTAATGCTGAGTTTCAAGCCAGCTTTTTCACTCTCCTCTTTCACTCTCATTGAGAGACTCTTTAGTTCTTCACTTTCTGCTATTAGAGTGGTACCTGCATGCTAAGTTGCTTTAGTCATGTCCAACATTTTGCAACCCCATGGATTGTGGCCTGCCAGGCTCCTCTGTCCATTGGGATTCTCCAGGCAAGAATATTGGAGTGAGTTGCCATGCCTTCCTCCAGGGGATCTTCCCAGCCCAGGAACTGAACCTGTGTCTCTTACATCTCCTGCACTGGCAAGTAGATTCTTTACCACTGCTGCCAGCTGGGAAGCCCATTAGAGTGGCATCATCTGCATATCTGAGGTTGCTGATATCACTTAGGTTTTGTTGACTCCAAGGCAGGCAGGGGAGTGGAAAAGCAACATATTGAAGAAAAAAGAAGGCTTTAGGCCTGAGGGAAGCTGGAGAGGGGCTGAATGGGAGGGAGCATGCTTTGTGACAGTTCTGGAGAGTGTATTTTACTTTCTCTTGCAGGTCCTGACTTAGATATGGGGACAAAACTGAAAAAGCTGTCAGTTATCAACCAAACTCTGAGAATATCCTGACCATTCTGGACCAAAAAGTTGTAGTTTGACTTCCAGAACTGGTTGCTACAGAGGTTGAGGGCCAGTGTTATACTGTCATATGTGGTCTGGTCAGGGTCCATTTATATATCCATTCACACTGGTGGAGAACCAGGGAAACCATGCCTGTTCCATGAAGCTTACAGGCTGTTAAAGCAGGCAGGTGATGAATAATGCTTTAATCAGGCCACAGACAGTGCTTCCTGGGTATTGAAGCAAGTCGCTAATAGTGGATATGACCTATTTTGGGGAGTCAGGGAATTTACCTGAGCAAATGATATCAAGCTGGCCCCATCGGTTAACTGGAAAAAGCTCTTCAGAAGTGTCAGCATGTCAACTACTTATAGTATTTGTGAGGTTTCTCAAACATCTCTCAGTAGTAGACTATATGCTCCCAAAAGGGTACCAATTCCCCTCTGTCTCCGATTGGAATCAAAGGAGCCAAGGCTTTATGCTATTTTTGTCTCTCACACCATAGCAACAAAATCAGGACTCTCATCAGTGAGGGCCTATTGGTTCTTAAAACAGAACCTCCGAAAGAGCAGCATTAAACATGAAAATCGTATCCTGACCCTCCTAGGACTAAATGTTGTTAATCAAGTTTAAATTTAGCTCCCACGAAGTCTCAAAAGAAAAGGCTGAGAGGAAAAGCTTTGGAGGCCTCGGAGGCAAGGAAAACAAGTGTCAAGTCTATGCCAGCGACCTGTAAAAACAAATGGTCCTGATGAGAAGGCGCGCCCTCCAGAAGGCTCATTAGCAATCAGACGCAGACCAGGGTGGGACCAGGCCAGAGCCAGTGCCAAGCCTGGGACTCAGTGCTCTGTCTGCTGCCAGGCTCCTGAGAAGTGCCCTGGAGGGGCTTAGATGGGAGGAGGAGGGCAGGAAGCCAGGAAACAGGACAGGCAATGTGAAGCAAAGCAAAGCTGCGGTCCTTACTTCCCCCACTGATAACCAGTAATGAGAGATGCAGAGAGGCTGCTATAGAGACTAAAGGATTTCATGCCAGAGCCAGGGCTTCCTAGCTACATTTTTGCTCCACCAGAAAGCTGTTCCCACTCTTTAGAAGTTGAAGGACCTCTTAAAATCAACTATTTTTGTGGCCTTTTATGTAAGTGGAGATGCATTTTATTTTTTAACTAAATTAAAAAATTTTAAAGGCTACCTTGAATTTGGTAAACACTTTGAATGAACTTGTATTTGTTTCCCCCTCAACGGCAGCTGCACAGGTGAGAAAACAGAGGGTGTCGTTTATACAGCCCTCCCCCATCTGCCTGCCAATGCAGGAGATGCAAGAGACACGGGTTCAATCCCTGGGTGGGGAAGATACCCTGGAGAAAGAAATGGCAACCCACTCTAGTATTCTTGCCTGGAAAACTCTTATGGACAGAGGAGCCTGGCAGGCTACAGTCCATGGGGTTGCAAAGAGTCCGACCTGACTGAGCACGCCCCAATCCCTCCCCCATCCCTACAGGCTCCCAGAAGGGAAACTAGCACACAATGGAAAAGGAAAGAGTGAAAGGGAGGGAATTGCATTTATTGAGTACTGACTGCATACCGTACTTGGGTAGGAAACGTATTCTTTATTATCCTTCTTTTGTATAATCCCTGCTGGTGCTCAAACATGTCCAACTCTTTGTGACCCTATGGATTGTAGCTTGCCAGGCTCCTCTATGCATGCGATTTTCCCAACAAGAATACCGGAGTGGGTTGCCATTTCCTCCTCCAGGGGATCTTCTCGAACCAGGGATCGAACTAGTGTCTCCTGCGTCGCAGGCGGATTCTACACCGCTAAGCCACCAGGGAAGCCCAGGAAACGACTAATTTTGGAGAAATTATGATACCTGCCTCAGGTCAGACTATTGGTAAGTGAGAGAGCAAAGGCTGAAAAAATCACAGCACACACCTGTTCCTGCTTGTTTAATTAAGCAAGGAGCCCATTAGACAGGAGGTTCTTATGCCTTAGCAGCCGATGTAAGCAGACAAAACCTAAGCCTGTAAATGCCTCAAGATTAACACCTGTCAGCGCTTCTAAACACTTCCGCTTTGGTGCGGCCTGATTTGAATTGATTTTTGCTCAGATAAACTCTTGAAGTTTTTAACATGTCTCAGTTTATATCTCAGTTTATCTTTTAAATTGGGCTTCTCTGGTGGCACAGTTGATGAAGAATCCACCTACAGTGCAGGAAAGCTGGGTTCGATCCCTGGGTTGGGAAGATCCCCTGGAGGAGGAAACGGCAACCCACCCCAGTATTCTTGCCTGGGAAGTCCCATGGAGAGAGGAACCTGGCGGGCTATAGTCCGTGGGTCACAAAGAGTCGGACACGACTGAGCGACTCGGCACACGCACACATAACTCAAATCAGTCCAGCCTCTTTGGGAGTACATCCGGAGCCTGCTGACTGTCGCTCATGTGTATTTCAGGAGTCTTGCGCCTGGTGGCACTTACTGTCCTAGATGCTGTTGGTGGGATGTAGCAGTGACGAAGGACTGAAAAAGGATGGGGCTTCCTGGATATAGAAGGTTTAGGGTAGCTATGTGAACAGTAGATTGCAGGAATTTTAACCTACATTACACATTAAGTGTTAAAACTATAAAGGGTTTAAAATATAATTCATAACCCCTCAAAGACCTCTTCTATAGAGAAAAGAATGAGAAATTAACATTTGGGCCACCATCCCCAAATGGTTTTTCTTTTTTAAATCTGTTTTCTATCAGTATCTGAAGATTATTGAATCTTTTCACTCAGGACCCTAGTTTTCAAATGTGCTCGAATTCCTCCAAACCCTTCAAGGATCCCCTAGGAAAGCAATGGCCGATCTGGGAGTCTTATCCCAGCCCTGAGACCCTCCATCCCTGCTTTCACAGAAAAGTGCTTCATATTGGTCTGTTTCACAGGTTAGATTGACTGAGGAGATTTTGTTTGAAGAAAGTTGTCTCTGTCTTAAAAAAAAAAAGGTTTTAAAACCACTGTAGTAAATAAATGTAATCCCTGGCTGGTGATAAGTGCTCAAAACTTATTCATTGGCCAAGGGTACTTGAACCACAAATGATTCTTCTGAAAGTCATATTTCATTCTTATTTAAAATAACATGAGATAGTATTAGAAACATTCATATATTTTCACAGAAGATGAACTATGACATGAATCTGGCCCATGTGGGAAGGTTAGGAAAACCGTGCTGCTGTTGGCTGATCCATGAGTGGGGTTAAGGAGATCTCCTGGGGAGTCAGGAGGAGCATTTGAGCTGTCACCCTACTTACTCAACTCACATGTTCAGTTTTGGAGTAAATATGGGGAAGTCCCCCTGGAGAAGGAAATGGCAACCCACTCCAGTATTCTTGCTTGAAAAATCCCATGGACAGAGGCTACAGTCCATGGGGTCACAAGGAGTCAGACACGAACTGAGGGACTAACACTTTCACTACTAAATCTGAAGTGTTTTTTTTTTTTTTCAATTAAATACTAATGATCCTGTGGTCTCTTCCACTCTGAGAGAACAAAGACCTCGTCAGACCTCGGGGAAGCCACCTTTACTGCACACCCATCCTCCTGGTCAGATCTCATACCACACAGCAATGCAGAAGTAGCTTTCTCAGACTTGTTAGCGGACTGCGACATGAGAGATAGGTTGGCTAAGATGCCCTCTGGGGGGAATATGGTGCTGATAAGCAAAGGATGATGAGGTGGGCAGTGCTTTTTTCCCATCCAGGAATAAATAGCAATAGTGTCATTTATCTAACTCTTACTAAGAACCAAGCACTCTCTGATTCACTCCTTTGAAGTGAATCACTTCACCACTTTACAGTGAGAGACTGTGGCTGCTTTAATATGTTCCAGTGGCTCTCCATTCTAATCAGAAAAGAATCTAAACACTTGACCTTGGTTCCAAGGCTCTAGCTAATCTGGTGCATCCTTCTCTCTGACTTGATCTTTCTCTTCGCATTCTCCCCTTTGGTAGCCCTGCGTCTGTCTTACTGGTCTTCATCCTGTCGCTTGGCTGTCTAAGCTTATTGTGGGGTTTGTAGTCCTATTTATGGGGCTTCCTGGGTGGCGCAGAGGGTAAAGTGTCTGCCTGCAATGTGGGAGACCCAGGTTCGATCCATGGGTTGGGAAGATCCCCTGGAGAAGGAAATGGCAACCCACTCCAGTACTCTTGCCTGGAAAATCCCATGGACTGAGAAGCGTGGTAGGCTACAGTCCATAGGGTCGCAGAGTCAGACATGACTGAGCGACTTCACTGGGTGGCGCAATGGCTAAGAATCTGCCTGCAATGTAGGAGACCCAAATTCGATCTCTAGATTGAGAAGATCCCTTGGATAAGGGAATGGCTACCCACTCAAGTATTCTTGCCTGGAAAAGCCAATGAACAGAGAAGCCTGGCAGGCTATAGTCCATGGGGCTGCAACGAGTCAGACATAACTGAGTGACTAATAACATTACACACACATATTATTACACACACAGTAATATATAGGGGCTTCAACGTGGCACTAGTGATAAAGAACCTGCCTGCCTGCCAGTGCTGGAAATGCAGGAGACATGGGTTCGATCCCTGGGTTGGGAAGGCCTGGAGAGGGCATGACAACCTACTCCAGCATTCTTGCCTGGAAAATCCCATGGACAGAGAAGCCACAGAGTTGGACATGACTAAAGTGACTTAGCACACATACTATATATACAGTAATATATGATATATATATAGTATACAGCATGTATAAGTAACATATATAGTGATTCCATGGACTGCAGCCCACCAGACTCCTCTGTCCATGGAATTCTCCAGGCAAGAATATTGGAGTGGGTTGCCGTTCCTTTCTCCAGTGGGGGGGGGGGGTCTTCCTGACCCAGGGATTGAACCTGGGTCTTCTACACTGCAGGCAGATTCTATGCCATCTGAACCACTGGAGAAGTCCACACATATATAGCATATATATTAAATTAAAAACTAATGCACCTGTGGTTCCTTCCTCATAGCATATATATATATAAGTTAGTTGACCAGGGCAGACATGTATTTCTCAAGAGTGACTCACTTTTGGAATAGGTACAAAACAACTCTCTCCTGGGTTGGGAATCTGCGCCCTTCATCTGTGACTGAGACGCAGTCTCCTAGTTTATAACCTTTACTCTCTGCCTTTTACAATCTGAGATAAATATGTTTACCTTTCTTTTCTGAAGATTAGCATGAAAACACGTCTTCTTAGGACTATGAATCTGGTTAATAAAAGAGTAATTTCAACTCAGAGCCTTTAAAGGCCTGGATGAACTTTTGGAAACATTATCTGAGATTCCTTTATTACCCTTGAGAGGATGTAGGAACCCAATAAGCCAACTAAGAGACTTGAGCTGTTTTTATTCCCTCAAAGAGCAAATCAGAAGTCTACAAACTCTGTAAATAATGATTGCATTTAAACCACCTAAATTGAGCACCCTAAAGGCTTGCTTTGATAATTGAATTCTGGGATCCTTTGCTTTAAACTTTCTTAGCTTTGGATGAGTTACCTGATGGAATTTGTTAAAGCTTAGTTTACAAACAATAACTAGGCAAAGCTGTTTTTGTCTGTGGGGAATCATGACTACCAGTTGGAGTGATCTGAATAAAAGAACTTTTTTCTATGCAGCTCACTGCTTAGACTGCAGTGTTGGAAAATCTTATATCTGAATTCCTGTCAGTTGACCTCAATAACCTTCACTTTCAATGGTCTTGATGCATTGATTTTTGTCTAACTTGAAACCATGGGGAAAAAAAGAAGTTTCACCTGAAACTTGGCCCAGAATTCTTTGTGGTTTATAAATCATGCACACACACTTGGGTTGGGTTCGTGTTTAGAACAAAAATCAGACAAGGAAACTTTTGCTTATTTCATATTTAAAAAAAAAAATTACAGTCCTGCCCAGAACACTATGTGTTATAGATACCAGAATGCACTTCTGGATATGTGAGTGGATATGAAGATCTTAGGGCAGAGAATTAGACAGAAATCTTGGATATCTCATCTGAATGTACTAGATTTATTTCAGTATATTTTTAATATTTTTAGGCTTAAGGGAGTTATGATTATTTTTGGCATTAACAATGGGAAGAAATTCCTCTTGAAGTGTTGAGATAAAATATTTAAGCAGTATTAATTTTTCTAAAGAATAATATAGAAGAAATGAAAAATTGGTGAGAAATGTTCTATAATCTCTAAATTTCTTCAAAAATTTAATCTGTGATTTTCTAAGGATGAATACCATTACAGTAAGAATATTTATATTTCTACCAGTGGTTACAAAATTTTTGAGTCATCTCAAAACAAATGATTATCAAAAAATACCATTCAAAATTATTTGAATAGTTTGAATAAAACTTTATCTTCTAGATACTTAAATATGAAGAAAAAAATCAATTTACTGAGCTGCCTCTTAATTCTGAGAAGAATGGCAGGCACATGTAGGAGCCTCCTCTTCTTTCTCCTAAGTAAACTGGTTATGATTTTGGAAGCATTCTAATTTTCCAATGATAAGAGGCTTTATATTCATTTTACACAAATTAACTGCAGATAAATGTAATTAACACTTTCAATCACAGAAAAGTATGGAGAGTGAGGAGCATAAAAGCTTGCAAATGGAAGAAAGAGAGACAGGTAGAGTTCTGTGTCCACAGAAGCCCAAATAAAGTGTAAAGAATGGAGTAACCTCCAGGGAAGTAAAGGAGAGCTCAAGGTAGCAAGCAAGGGTAAAATACTTTCCCACAGAGGTATCTTCATAAAAATTGTGAGGGGAAACCATAGAAGATGTTTAAAGAATTTATTGAATAGCCTTTTTGTGGAATCATGTGGCCTATGGGGATTATCTAATTTTGTAGGATTGTGTGCCTTTGTCTCTATTTGACTAGGTTCCTACAGCTCTGTAGAGAGACGTTAACTGGTACAAAACTGCACATGCTGCTAAGTCGATTCAGTCGTGTCCGACTCTGTGCGACCCCATAGACGGCAGCCCACCACGCTCCCCCATCCCTGGGATTCTCCAGGCAAGAACACTGGAGTGGGTTGCCATTTCCTTCTCCAATGCATGAAAGTGAAAAGTGAAAGTGAAGTCACTCAGTCGTGTCTGATTCCTAGGGACCCCATGGACTGTAGCCTACCAGGCTCCTCCGCCCATGGGATTTTCCAGGCAAGAGTACTGGAGTGGGTTGCTATTGCCTTCTCCGACAAAACTGCACATAGAACTGTTCATAACCATGCAAATGATTCCTGCTTACGGCAGTGTGAATGGATTTCTCAGAGTTAGCTCAGGCTGCCATAACAAGACAGTGTAAAGGGTAGCTTAAACAACAGAAATGATTTTCTCACAGGTCTTAAGACTAGAATACCAGTAGGGTCACATTCTGGTGACAGCTCCCTTCCTGGCTTGCAGATGGCCACTTTACGATGTCCTCACGTGGCAGGGAGAGTGACCACTTGTATCTCTTGCTCTTTTATAAGGGCACAAGTTCTATTGGATCAAGGATTTACTCTTAAGTCCTCATTTAACCCTAATCATATCCATGAAGGCACTACCTCCAAATAGTCACATGAAGGGGTTAGGGCTTTAATAAATGAATTCGGGTAGGGATTGTGAGGGGCAGGGACAATTCAGTCCTTAACACTCAGGCAGATAATGTATTATCTCTGTATGTCAAAGTGTCATTTAAACCAGGGGTTCCCAACCTTCAGGATCTAATGCCTGATGATCTGAGGTGGAGCTGATTTAATAATAATAGAAATAAAGTGCACAATAAATACAATGCTCTTGAATCATCCCAAAACTATCTTACCCTCAATCTATGGAAAAATTTTCTTCCATGAAACTGGTCCCTGGTGTCAAAAATGTTGTGAATTGCTGCTTTAAACCATTTGTGACATCTTACTGGTTCCCTCATTGGGAAATTGTTCGTCACTCAGTCATGTCTGACTTGGCATTTCCATGGGCTGTAATCTGCCAGGCTCCTCTGTCCATGGAACTCTCCAGGCAAGAATATTAGAATGGGTAACCATTCCCTTCTCCAGGGGATCTTCCCGACCCAAGGATCGAACCTTGGGTCTCCTGATTGCAGGCAGATTCTTTACTGTTTAAGCCACTTTATTAATTAATTAGTTAAATCAAATCTTTGATGTGTTTGTTTTATAGTTGCATAAGTCATAATTATACCTCTTTTTAAGATTTACTCTTTAAAAAGAGGATCCAACTTTATTCTTAGACAGTAGCTCCTAAACTTACTGTAAAGAGTTGGATATTTTAAGACCCTTTTATACCTCAATTTATTGGAGTCACTTTCCCTGGTTGAAAAAAACTCACCCTGGCTTTTTTTTTTTTTATAGTTTATGGATCAATTATTAATTGAAAAGTAGCTGGATTCAGGGCTTCCCTGGTGGCTCAGAGATAAAGAATCCGCCTGTAATGTGGGAGACCCGGGTTCAATCCCTAGGTAGGAAAGATCCCCTTGGTAAAGGGGATGGCACCCCATTCCAGTATTCTTCCCCGGAAAATTCCATGGACAGAGAAGCTTGATGGGCTACAGTCTATGGGACTGCAAAGAACTGGATTAAAAACACTGGGAAATCCATATCCTTAGGCTTAGACCTTGGTGGATTCCTACAGGTTGTACAATTTGGTTGAAGTTACTCAAACCCTTGGCCTCGATTCCTAGGTCAATATACTGAAGGAATTGGGATGAATGTTTTCTAATGTCCCTTCCAGATATTAGAATGTGCTGGTCCCATGATCTGTGCATATAAAGGGGTGGGTTGTAGAGACAAAACATTCCCAGTTGTCTTGAAGAAAAATGTTTTAATAAAATATCCGCATCTCAGCGATGTCTGCCTTCTCCTTACCCTGCCAGGTAAGACTGGGTTTCAGAAGATTTTCTTTCTCTTCTTTCCCCCGTTCTTTTATACAGCTGCTTCCTGCTCCCTCAAGAAGTCACTACCTCCCTTCGTGTTCAAGTTTCTCCATCTGTGAAATGCAAGGCTGAGTGCCCATCAGCCTCCCAGGGGTATTCCATGTCTGATTCCCTTTCAGAGCTTTCACTATGCTGGGCATTATCTACAGGCTAAGCTTGGCATTTCCTTCCTTTCCTTTCTTGATCATAATTTGATCCCAGCTTCCTTGGGAGCCTCTTGTCTATACAACATGTCAGTAGTTCTAATCCTGTTTTAACATAATTTAGAGCTATGGTGATGCTAATGATGTCATTGATAATGAGCTGGGGACTGGCAGAGATCCTTTTAAAAAGTGTGTTCGAATAGCGAAGAAAAGAATTAAAAAACAAACCAAAAAAATGAAACAAACAACAACAGAAACCCCCACAGTGATAATATAGAAAAAAGTGTCCATCTAAATAAATTAATTTATACAAGATAGTGTTGCCAGATAAAATATAGGACATTCAGTTAAATTTGAATTGCAGATAAACAGAGAATAAATTTTTTGCATCCCACGCAATGGACATGTGCTTATCCATACTAAAAACATTTTTTGTTGTTTATCTGAAATTCAAATTTAACTGAGTGTCCTGTATTTTTGTTTCTTAAATACAGCAACCTTAATAAGACATTAAAAACAGGGCTTCTGTCCAGCAACTTCTGACTGAGATAAACTGAGGTTCCAGTGTGAGGCTAGGCTTTTTTCAGTTCTTCAAATGTTAAACAGAGAAATATTCTGAAGTTGACAAGGGGAAGAGGTTGAAACTTCCCCATAGTTATTCCTTCTAAAAAACATGTGGGAAAACTGTAGATATCATCACTCTGAACTTTTAATGTCCATGGATATTTGGTCCTGGAAAAAAATTATTGGCAATTCCATGAGAAGTTGCAGTTTTCATATGTTTAGTAGAAACAATGCAAGAATTTTCTAATGGCTATAAAAATTATGCTGTTTTGAGGGATTCTGAAGGTAGCATTCATAAAC
This sequence comes from Capricornis sumatraensis, assembly GCF_032405125.1. Taxonomy (NCBI): domain Eukaryota; kingdom Metazoa; phylum Chordata; class Mammalia; order Artiodactyla; family Bovidae; genus Capricornis; species Capricornis sumatraensis. The sequence continues at coordinate 13,682,366 of NC_091081.1, read as the reverse complement.
AACGAAAGGTTAAGGGTATTTTCAGGACGTCTTTGGCTTTAAAGCAAGCACTCAGTGCCAAGAACACTGCTGCACAATTGTAGGCGCTGATTCAGCGGCCACTCTGTCGAGGATTGTGTGACAGGCATGTTACAAAGGGCTTGGATGATCTCCATACTACACATGCGCACTGCCGCTCCGCGTGCTGCCTCCGAGCTCCACCCGAGACTCTGCACCCTCTACAGAAACCTGAACTTGAGGGAGACTGACTCAGTCCACCGACCAGTAGGGAAGCAGCTCCTTACTAGCTCTGCAAAAACAAAAAGGACTTTTATCTAATGATTTTTGGGAAATAAAATCATGTGTGTGCGTGTTCACTCATGTCGGCCTCTTAGCGATGCCAAGAACTGTAGCCCACCAGGCTTCTCTGTCCGTGGAATTCTCTAGGCAAGAAGACTGGAGTGGGTTGCCATTTCCTTCTCTAGAGGATCTTCCTGAGCCAGGGATCAAACCTACATCTCCTGCGTGTCCTACATTGCAGGCAGATTCTTGACCACTGCACCGCCTAGGAAGCCTAAAGTGATCAGAAAGTTGAAAGTGAAAGTTAAGTCTCTCAGTCCTGTCCAACTCTTTGTGACCCCGTGGGCTGTAGCCTACCAGGCTCCTCCGTCCATGGGATTCTCCAGGCAAGAATACTGGAGTGGGTTGCCACACTGAGAGGTATGACTCTCTGTGTCATCTAACCCAGCACTACCCAGCACTACTCAAAGTACCCTCAGCTCTCTAGTGTTGGTTTGTGAGCTGTCACCATTCAGCAGCAGGAAAACTGAAGAAATTTAGAGTAAACATTTAGAAACCTTTATAGTAATCCCACAGATTAAAAACAAATCTGTTGAATTTAATAATGAAACGTTGGAGCTTGCATGCTGTATGCTTTTCTTGTTATTGCTGGCTTCATTTTTCTAGTAATTTGTTTTTTATAACTATTTCACAAAAGTATCAGTTATTAAAACTATCATATTATAAAAGATGAAAGGCACACTGTTTGATGTCCTTTAAAACAAATCACTCCTACAATGTTTTAAATGAGAATCACTAAATTTATCAATTCAGACTTTCAATATGTAGTAATTACAAAGCAAGTACTTCGCTAGATACTGTGGGTAAAGTGATGAGTAAGATAGGTGTAGTAGTGGGGTAGTGGGGTTTCTGACCTCACAGAGTACATTTCAAGGAAGAAGACGTAATAAAATCACAATAAAATAGAAAAATACAAGGTGAACTGGGAGTGCACTGTAAGAGACCCTGAACTGGTTAAGAATTCTGCGAAACAGTCCCAGAGGAAATCACCCAAACCCTGTTAGGAATGCTAGTCTGAAATTCAGAGGAGAGATCTGAGCCGGAGGTATGAATGTGGAACAGTCCTCTGACGATGTTAATTTAAGGCTGAGGAATGGATGAAATTGCCTACGTAGAAGGCAATTGCCTACGTAGAAGACAGCACATCGGAAGAGGGGAGAACTGAATCTAACAGGTCTACAGCTGAAATGAACCTCCAAAGAAAATGGAAATGGAGTAGCGAAGAGGTGAGAAGAGTTAAGATCTGTGGAGCCCCTGAAGCTAAGCAAAGAGGGTCTGGAGAAACGGGGAATGATAAAGAACTTCCAATACTGCGGAGAGGCCAAACCAGAACTAAAAAATAGGCACTTTCTTCACAGAGTTGTGGTTTTTGGTGGGAGAGGTTCCTGGGATCTGGTGATAGACGAGGGAATGTTTCAGAAGCCAACATGCAGGAAGAGTTAAGAAAAGGAATACAGCAATTATAAGCAACTCTTTCTAGAAATTTTGCTGGGGGATGGAAAACAGTTTAGGACTATATTTAGAGGGAAATATACATGAAAGAATTTTTATCTTACATTTGAGATGAAGCAGCAAACAGAAATGCTGATTGTGGTGCAGTGAAGTGAAAGTCCCTGTCGCGTCTGACTCTTTGCATCCCATGGACTGTAGTCCATGGAATTCTCCAGGCCAGAATACTGGAGTGGGTAACTGTTTCCTTCTCCAGGGGGTCTTCCCAACCCAGGCATCAAACCCAGGCCTCCCATATTGCAGGCGGATTCTTTACCAGCTGAGCCACTAGGGAAAGTTATCAAAAGCAAGAGCTTGAAGATAATGAAGACTGTAGGTGCTAGTCAATGGCAGTTTCCAAGACAGCAGGAGGAAAGAGAATTCCTGTGAGATTTAACACTCATCCCATTTATAATAACAAATACCTGCTCTCTACTAGGTTCTCTCCTCCTGAGGGCAGGGACCACGTTTGTGTGGTTCATCACCCTCTACTCAGCACCTGGGCTAGTGCTGGGCCATCGAGACGCTCAGAAAATAATGAAGAGAACCTGACTCCCAAAGAGGATGTGTGTCTTTTGACACATGGAGAGCTGCCTCTTCCTGCTAAGAAGACATGAAGGAAAACTTCGAAAGGGAGAAATGTGAGGGACTTTTCAACCAATACATTTTCTCTGTGAAATGAAAGCGTGAAAAGAGAAGGGGGGGATTGGTAGGGTAGAAGTCAAGTCAGGGGGGTTTCCCTCGTGGCTCAGATGGTAAAGAATCTGCCCTCAAATCTGCCCAGAGATCCAGGTTTGATCCCTGGATAGGGAAGATCCCCTGGAGAAGGAAATGGTTACCCACTCCAGTATTCTTGCCTGGAGAACCCCATGGACAGAGTAGCCTGTAAAGACTGAAGAGAATGATCAAGTTTTGACACTCCTGTTTGATAGTACAAGTTTGACACTACTGTAACAATATTTACTGAACCATTGAAGAGTGATAAATGGCAATCTGTGACGACAACACGACTAAGCTGTGTCAGATGTTCATATATGGTACATATCATATGGGGTCACAACTGTCAAAGAAGCACGAAGGAGGAAAATCTGGTTGACTGCGAAGTTTGTAGACTAAGAAGAGATTGGGCTTTGGCACTGGGAAAGCAGTGTGGGCAGAAACTCCATGACAGGATTTGGCCCTTTGGAACTGACAGGAAGAGCAGCTCCGTTGAGCTGAAGTTCCCCTCAGGTACTAAAATGAAGGAATTGGGGGCAGGAGGAACGGCAGTAGAGGGTCGTGGGTACCCCTGGCCATTTCATAAAGTGCCCATGCTGCCTTAATATCTCCCAATCTCACGCTAAACTCTTCGTGTTTTAGATTCACGCCACCCACCCTTCTTACCTCTTTTCTGCTGTCTACCACCCTCCAATCACTCCCATTTATTGAGGACTGTGACTCAGGTTATCCTTCCAGTCCAGGGCCTGAGTTTGCACTGGTGAATTGTGTGCTGGAAGCTAATCACAACCAGATCTAGCTTCAGGTGCATCTGGGAAATGTCATTGTTTCATTTTTAAGCCTTTTTAATACAGGAAGAAAGAGTAGAAGGAGATTTGTTGTTGTTTAGTTGCCAAATTCAATGGCACCCCACTCCAGTACTCTTGCCTGGAAAATCCCATGGATGGAGGAGCCTGGAAAGCTGCAGTCCTTGGGATCACTGAGGGTTGGACATGACTGAGCGACTTCACTTTCACTTTTCACTTTCATGCATTGGAGAAGGAAATGGCAACCCACTCCAGTGTTCTTACCTGGAGAATCCCAGGGATGGGGGAGCCTGGTGGGCTGCCGTCTATGGGGTCGCACAGAGTCAGACACGACTGAAGCAGTTTAGCAGCAGCAGCAGCAGTTGTCGAGTTGTGTCTGACTCTTGCAACTCCATGCACTGTAGCCCATTAGGCTCCTCTGTCTATGGGATTTTCCCAGGCAAGAATACTGGAGTGGGTTGCCATTTTCTTCTCCAGGGGATCTTCCCCACCCAGGGACTGAGCCTGTGTCTCCTGTGTCTCCTGCAATGCAAGTGGATTCTCTACCACTGAGCCATGAGGGAAGCCCAAAAGGAGACTGGATAGATATTAAGCAAGGAAATATCCACTATTACATTCACCACAGTGGACAGAGAAAGTATATTATAAGATTATAGAATAAATATATTCTATACTATAATTTTAATTTTATAGAATATATTATATTATATACAATATATATTTTATAGAATATAGTATATTATAGTTTTATAGAATATAGTATATTATAATTTTATAGAATAAAATTATAAGAGGCAGAAAAAAGGACTAGGAAAGTTTAAAAAAAGTCTTCTGATATAATGCTAGGTGATGAATTACAATTTGAAGAACTTTATTGATATAATATTATAAATATGCAAAAACTGATGAACATATGGAGAAATAGTTGATATCACAGACAAATTAGGTAACATGACAGCAGGGACCTATTGTATAGCACAGGGGACTCTGCTCAATGTTATGTGGCAGCCTGGATGGGAAGAGGGTTTGAGGGAGAATGGATGCTTACATGTATATGTATGGTATATGTATGGCTGAGTCCCTTTGCTATCCACTCGAAACTGGCTCTACCCCAATACGAAGTAAAAAAAAAATTTTTTTTAAATCAGGCAATGTGATATGGGACAATTTTTATCTTGGATTTCAATTATGTTAATTGGTTTGTGTTATAGTAACATCACTTCATGGGAAATAGATGGGGAAACAGTGGAAACAGTGTCAGACTTCATTTTTTTGGGCTCCAAAATCACTGCAGATGGTGACTGCAGCCATGAAATTAAAAGACACTTACTCCTTGGAAGAAAAGTTATGATCAACCTAGATAGCACACTCAAAAGCAGAGACATTACTTTGCCGACTAAGGTCCGTCTAGTCAAGGCTATGGTTTTTCCTGTGGTCATGTATGGATGTGAGAGCTGGACTGTGAAGAAGGCTGAGCACTGAATAATTGATGCTTTTGAACTGTGGTGTTGGAGAAGACTCTTGAGAGTCCCTTGGACTGCAGGGAGATCCAACCTGTCCATTCTGAAGGAGATCAACCCTGGGATTTCCTTGGAAGGAATGATGCTAAAGCTGAAACTCCAGTACTTTGGCCACCTCATGTGAAGAGTTGACTCATTGGAAAAGACTCTGATGCTGGGAGGGATTGGGGGCAGGAGGAGAAGGGGACGACAGAGGATGAGATGGCTGGATGGCATCACTGACTCTATGGATGTGAGTCTGAGTGAACTCCAGGAGATGGTGATGGACAGGGAGGCCTGGAGTGCTGGGATTCATGAGGTCGCAGAGAGTCGGACACGACTGAGCGACTGAACTGAACTGAACTGAACTGAACATCAAAATTGATAATGAAATTTTTTTTTTTAAAGTTAAGTTGGCAAGACTAAAGGTTTAGCAATTAGTATAAACTGGGGATGTGAGGTGAAGGTGAAAGTCATCGATGGTAAGATCAAAGGACTAAGAATTTTGCTCACCTGTCCTGTATCTAACACAATGCCTAACAGATAATAGATGCTCTGCGTGTGTTTTGAATGAACATCTCTTTAGCTCAGGAAAAAATTGTCCAAATGACACTGACTCTCCAAACTCCTTAAATACTTGATATAGCTATCTTGTTTACTGTTGGGGAAACTAAAGTTTCTTAGAACTAAAGTTCTAAGATGGGAAGCATAGTAATCTCTTGCAATTGTATAGTCTTTTACCTTTCAAAGCGCTTTTGTGTAACATTTTTGCTTACAAAAAACAATTTATCTATGTTATCTACGTAAATGACTGTCATTGTTGTTACCCCTGAGACATAGCTGTGGAATAACTTGTGTTTTAAGAATGGGTACACTGAGATACACGGTGCAATAGGGAATGACTTAGAGCCTGATAACCGTTCAAGACCATAGCTCAGTTGTTCAGATGCAAGCAACCACCGAAAGAACTAGGTACATTTTTGTTGTTGTTGTCAGTGATTTCCTCTGGGTTCCTTAACAAGTGGTGAAAGAGCAAAGAGAAGGAGTCAAATGATTTGGGATTGAGATTTGACTCAACTTCTGACCGACTCTGGATCAGCTCCTAAAAGCCATGGTACTTGCTTTGTTGGCTTCTTGATTGTGTGAAATAATACTAAATTTTAGAGTCTATGAGAAATCTATGTTTGGCACCGTTTTTCTCCTTAAGCCTTTTATATTATTTGTGATAACCACAGTGTCTTCTGGATTTATAACACCAAATTAAAGTGATTAATTTAGTGCAAGATGCTATATATATGCATGCTAAATACATATTGTTAATAAATAAATATATATATATAATAAATGAGACTAATAAAAAAGTGTTCAAAGGTAGTATGAAAATACACAGAAGGGACAAGTGATTCATCCACTCCAAGTTTTTTACAGTAGGAAGAAACCCCAGCATTAAAAAAAAATTGAAGTATAGTTGCTTTACAATATTATGTTAGTTTCAGGTATGCAACATAGTGATTCAGTGTTTTTGCATCGAAAAACACATTCTCCCCTCCTGAGGGCAGGGACCAGGTTTGTGTGGTTCATCACCCTCCACTCAGCACCTGAGCTAGTCCTGGACATTAGAGATGCTCAGAAAATAATAAAGAGACCCTGACGTCCGTAGAGGATGTGTGTCTTTGACATATGAAGAGGTACCTCTTCCTCCCGGCTAAGAAGACACGAAGGAAAACTTACATTACAGGTTATTACAAGGTAATGGCTGTAATTCCCTGTGCTATACAGTCTATCCACGTTGCTAATCTATTTTATACACAATAGTTTGTATATATTAATGTCATACCCCTAATTTGTCCCTTCCCCCTTCCTGCTTCCCTTTGGTAATAACCACAAGTTTGTTTTCTATATAAGAACTCAGCATTTTTGTAGCTTCCTTCCTCTTTATCATTGCAAACATAAAGTAAATATAGAGATCTAAATACATGGCAAAAAACAGCCCGTTAAAACTGACTCAAATGCATTTGCACCAAAAATAACCGAAATTTTGGACTTTCTGTTATATAGATTCAGGTCTGAGTCCTTTCCTAAAACAAGATCTGTACATCAAGTTGCTGGTGTTTGAGTGGTAGCCGGAACTGATTTTGAATTTCATTTTGTTTCCTGTTACAGTTCTTAATTACGTCTTGAAACAGTAACGACATCAAATGAAGTCTTTCGTGGAGATTTGAAAAATCCCAGACACTACAGTCTTTAAAGAAAAACCTCTCACCTAGTGTATCATTTCCCATCCAGTCAGTGACGCTGACAATCTTACCCTGAACTCGCAATCTCTTCGCCACAACTGTCCACAGAGGAGACTGCGCTGAGGTTAAGTTTTTAAGCCAAAGGCAACCGAGTGTATTTGGGAAAAAAAACCCAAGGAACTTTGCCCAAAGGATAGTTACGCATTCCGCTCCTCTGTTTGCCAACATGATCACGCAGAACCCAGTGAGTTCCCCGAGCGCTAGGAGCAGCCACAGCTTCTCTGTGAGGCCGAGAGTCCCACTGCCCTGACACACCACCAAACTCCAGGGCACATGACAGGGGCGTCGCCTGTGTCCTTTCAGGCTGAAAGCTCGATTTATCTTCGGTTCCACGGACACCCCAGGGACAGAGCGGCTTTGAACACCACCCACTCTCCTAGGGGTCATCACCTGCTGCCTCGCCAAGGCCAAGGGAGGTCAGTTCTCAAGGGGAATTTTCAAAAAGGAGACAGGCTCGGTCTGTCCATAAAAGGATCTCTTTGAGGTCGGTGGAAAAAAAAAGCAATGCATTTCATGTTCCCAGTTAGAGCCTCTGGAACGAGGCTGCCTGAGAATAGGCCTGTGAACGGTTCTTGTTGGAGGGCAGCCAGCAGAGATGGCCCAGACGGTTTTCACAGGACCTCTCACCACCAGCCCTCACCCAGAGCAGCTGAAACTGGAGTCCGGGCGGCCACCTCCTGGCCCCACCTCCCCTCACCCCCACCCCAGGGGTAGGGGGCTGTGGAGCAGCACCCAGCCACCAAACAGCTGCCTTCTGACAGGATCAAGTCATTCAGGGTCAAGTGCAGGAAACCAGATTTCCACATACAAGCCAGATGAAACGCTGACATTTGCGGATGCCCATAGAGAGCCTTCACTCTTGCGCCCTCCTTCCCTTGCTGTGAGAAAGTCGTGAAATCCATCCTCCAGTGCCTTTCCCACCATAGAACTCTTAAGCTCAATGCACCTGTGGATGGGGCTTCCCTGGTAGCTCAGATCATAAAGAATCTGTCTGCAGTGCCAGAGACCCGAGTTTGATCCCTGGATCAGGAAGATCCCCTGGAGAAAGGCATGGCAACCCACTCCAGTATTCTTGCCTGGAGAATTCCATGGACACAGGAACCTGGTGGGCTACAGTGCATGGGGTCACAAAGAGTCAGACAAGTGAGACTTCAGTCGCTAGGAGACACAGGCAGTGGCCGGCCCTGCACAGTTCTCAGGATGGTGTACCTCCATTTACCTCCTTCCCTTCCCTCTAGAGACTCGGGGTGCATTCAGGAGAACAGCCCTGTGTGCTGGGGTTGCTCAGCGTGGGAGATCAGGGCCGAGGGGCAGGCATGGGCAGCCCTGGATGCGGCAGAGGAAGGGGCAGGAGAGAGGTGGCCGGTCCCACCTGCCTCCCCTGTGTGGAGAAGCCAGCATCCACCCTACGGCTCCCTGGAACCTGAGGGCCTCCCCTCCCCTCTCCTGCCTCCCCTACCCCACTAAGACAACTGAGCATTTTTTAAAAATTAAGATTTGAGAGAATTTGAGAGTTCAGAAGTCAAAGAAAGAGTAAGAAAATGTGAAATCAGAAAGAGCTTTGCACCAGACTCTCAGGGCCAAACTGCCCATCTTGCTCCCCAAAAGTTTAACTTTTACTCCCCTCCTGGGGTCCTCCAGGAAATAATTTTCTTTACTGCAATGTCTGAAACTTGTCATCATCTCCACTTTTATTAAAAAAAAAAAAAAATCCTAGAAGACCTACACGCACGGCAGGGTTTTGTGGCTCATGCTTGGCCTCTGTTTCCACAGGCCAACAGCACTATTTTGCTTCTGTCCAGACCCAGGGTAAGTATCTCCTTCCCTGTGAAGCCTTCCAGATGCCCTCAGATATGCACTTTTTTTTTTTCCAGATTCTGTAGGGACGACTACTCTACACTTTAAGCTACTAAGTACAACTACATACATGTAGTACTTAGTCTTAATGAAGTTAAACTAAGTTCTTTGGCTACTACCAGTGAAGCAATGATGTAAGGCTCTTCTCTTGGTGCTGCCGCATGGAAACTTCACCAACACCTTAACTCAGTGCCCCTGCAGCCAAGCCCAGGCCTTGGTGGGGCGACTGTGGGTACTGAACCTAGCGATTCTGTGGGCTGGAGCTCATGCTTTGGCTCCATAGGAGCGATGCTCTAAGAAGCCCCTTATGGAGGCTTCCCAGGTGGCTCACTGGTAAAGAATCTACCTGCCAATACAGGAGATGCAGATTTGACCCCTGGGTCAGGAAGATGCCCCGGAGAAGGAAATGGCTACCCACTGCAGTATTCTTGCCTGGGAAATATGAACAGGGGAGGCTGGTGGGTTCCAGTCTATGGGGTCGCAACGAGTCGGACACTACTTCCTAACTGAGCATGGCCACACCCATCTCTTAGCTGTTGAGGCAGTCACCCAAAGGTGAATCAGCTCATGGTGATACAGAGTGTGGATTTGGGTGCATGGCTTCTAGGGACAAACCAATACAAGAAAATCCAGGAGGGCAAGAACTCTGGCAATATCCACTAACACAACCTTCTGTGGCACCAAGTCTTTATTAGATTTGGTGTGTGTTCTTTTGGAATCTGCACATGTTCTTATTGTTGTTTGTTTAAGCCTGAAGCGGTCTTGTCTCTCAGCTCCCTCGTCCCAGAGGCTGATGGACGCCAGTTACTGTTTAGCTGCTGGTAGGATGCTATTTGAGCGAACCACATCTGAGGCCCCTGGTGCTGGTAAAGCATCTTTTCAGTGGAATAATGCAAGACAGCACATTTGGGGAGGTGAAAGGCATGCAGTGGTAGTTCAGAAGGAAGACAAAGGGGAAACAGACCGCTGACTCTGGTGGGAACCAGGGTGGTATGTGGCATCCCTCACATGAAGACAAAGATCCCAGCAAATTACCACAATGCCAAACAGAGGGGCCGTGACAGACATAATGGAACCACACAGCCCTGCCTTTGTGCAACAATTAAGAGGAAAATCATAGTGTATGCATTGGTTGTTTTCAGACAAGAGAATTAAAAGACTTGGTTGGTTTTCCTTCAAAATGCATTTCAAGAATTCCTCAGGTAAAGAGATGAAGGATGCATACGTCCACAGAGCTGCAGGCACAGTCTCAAGCTGCGGAACTCTTTCCTTTGGGGGCTTCATGATTTCCCATCGCAGCCTCACTAGTTAATTCCTCCAGCTTCCAAAAGGCCACCTGGAAGTCTCCAAGTTGCTCATCCACCTCTTCTCTTTTAAATTCCAATTTTCTTCTCTGAAAACCTATCTTCAGCCCAAGGAGCCTCTCCATGCAGCTCTCTGGAGCTTGTCAACCTTGCTCTGCACTATTGCTAAAAGGATGGATCATGGCCCTCCCTCTCTGCTGATTCCCTTTGTCGCGTGTCCTTATATGACGTTAGCGAAAGAAGTGAGTACTTTATGAGCCTGGTGTTGTGCAAATTCCCTCATCTGTTGCTTGTTGCTATTTTAATGGGAAAATAGGGAAAGAAGGGTGAGGTATACCTGGATTTTTCTCTGCTACAAAACTCTCAGATATTTTATAAAAACACATTGCGGATGCTGAGGCTATTGAATAAATTGTAAGAATCTTCTGAGCTTGTTCTAAGTCCCCTTCCCCTCTTCTTCTCCTGGAGACACCTCAGTTCTGAACTTTGGAGCAGGCTGAAGAAAGATCAGGAAGCGTCAAAAGTTACTCAGTCAGACAAAACCCAGAAGATGCTTAGGCTCTGCAGTAGGAAAGAGTGTTCTTTCAAACTTAGAAGTAAAAAGCGTGAAAGCATTTTATGGAAAAAAAAGAAGCAGACATCTTTTATTATAATCACTTATAATGAGAAATCACCTTTGGAAAAATCTGAGTCATGGCTTTGACAAAGAAACTCAGAATGTCTACTTTGGGCCTACAACGTTCCCCTGGCACTCCATAGGAAGGGCAAGAGGCAGGAAGACCCACGCTGATGCAGGGCTCTTCTCAAATGCTGGAAGTGGAAAACTGCATAAGATTTCTCAAAACAAAGTCTTGTGTTGTAAAACTCTGGGGTGGTCTTCCTCAAAACAATCCCCCAAATGCCCAAGATGACTTTGGGACATAGTAAAACCTAAAAGAAAGGAAACCAAATAAAATCTGCAGAATCATTACATGGTAGGAAGCCAGTCTAACGCTGGGAATTTAAGAGCAGTGACCTCCTTTGGCCATCCCTGATTCCATCCTCGGCCCTTGAGAACCTGAGGCTTATTCTGTCACGGTTCCATTTCTGAGGTGCCTGGTGAGACTCATTCATTCATTTATGTATTCAGTTTAGTCAAAAAATGTCTACTTTAGTGCTACTCTTTGAGTGTACTATGCTATGTAGCACTGAATTAACAAAGGATAATAATCATAGCTAAGATTTATTGAGTTGCTACTCATCATTGTGATGTTTTACAGGTATTTCTCACTTATTCCTTACAAAGTAGACAGTATTATTGTTGTTTTTATTGCTATTATTGTTTTCAACTCATGGATGAAGAAATTGAGACTCAGATTGGCTGACTTGCTCACAGACACAAATCAATTAAGGGATTTGTCTGGGATACAAATCCATGTGATCTGACCCCAGAGCCCATGCTTTAATCACCATGTAACATTAAACCGGGGTCATATAACTGCCCTCAGGAACTTATACTCTAGTGGAGGAGACGAAGCATGTAGATACACTACAAGGCATTGTGCTTATAGGCAAACAGGAGTTTAGAGGTTCACGCAACTGGGCTATGAGGGTAAAATCACCAGTGGACAAGGTTACAGTAGTTAACTTGAGAGCAAGGTGGGATTTGAACAGTGCCTTGACAATAGATACAATTTTATAACTGTATCACTTTCCTGGGACTTCCCTGGAGGCTCAGTGGTAAAGAATCTGCCTGCCAATGCAGGAGACACAAGTTAGATCCTGCCTTCTGACTTCAACTCTCCTACCAACTAGGACAGAATGATGTGTACTAAGCCTGTCTTCCTACCATGGGCTCCAAGGATTAGAGGAATGCCTGCCAAGTCAATAAATAACGAAGTTCATGTGATGTACCAGGCATGTAGGTTATAGAACACCCTTGTTACACGGTCTTCACCTGGATAGGTAAAGGAAATGAAAACAGACCAGGTCAAACTCTGAAGCCAGTGTTTTGGGCTTAAGAAGTGTTCAAAGCAGAAAAAGACCCGGATGAAAATAAAAGAGAGATAAAGACTCAGATGACACTTCCACACGATTGCACTATCATTGGACACAAAGCGTGATCCATTGTGGTCTTGGTGGCTCAGCGGTAAAGAATCTGCTTGCAATGTAGGACACGTGTTCAAGAGACATGGGTTCAATCCCTGGGTTGAGAAGATTTTCTGGAGAAGGAAATGGCAACCCACTTCAGTATTCTTGCCTGGGAAATCCCATGGACAGAGAAACCTGGTGAGCTACAGTTCATGGGGTCACAAAAGAGTCGGACACGACTTAGTGACTAAACAACAATGATGAAATAAGGGCTAGAGAAACTGAATGAGTGGCACATGTTATAACTGGAATAGTTGTTCTGAAGACAGAGGTGCCACTCACAACTTGGGTGAACCATTTCCCCAAATTTGGGTTTTAGTGAGAGGATGAAAATGATCAGAATTTAAACAGGTGGAAAGAAGCATAATTTTAAGGAAGAGATGAACATTTATTCCAGTATTTCTCAAGATGATGTCAATAAATACAGCATTAAAAGAGAGATAGAAGGAGTTTGTGTTCAAGGGATTAAACATGAAAGCAAATTAATATTTTCCCCATAGGTTCTCTTAGAAATAACTAAATGATAATGTGTCCAGTAGGGAAGAAATAGTGTGCAATGCTTCTGGACCTTGGGAAGTAATGTTACATTAAATGCTTTGTTTCTGTTATATATGAGATATGCTAAATCATTATAATAACTAAAATGTATATCACATGTAACATAAAGTCCACAGGGGAAGGTCGGGCTTCAGGGCTGGTTGCTTTAGTGTCTCAGTGTTATCCTGTGAGGCTCAGGTTCCTCTCATACCCCTACCCTGGTATCCACAGCACTGAGTCCAGCTTTCCTGAGACCATGAATTGGCCACCAGCAATACCTGCGACCAATACTTCCCTGTTCATAGTCAGTGGGACGGAGAGGAACTTGAATCTATTGCCCAGAGATTCTTATCTCAAGTAAGCCTCATCTGTCTCACTGGTCCAAACAAGCTTAGATTTGTGCATCCCCAAACTGATCACTGGCAAGGCGATGGATAACCGGAATTGCCTAGGCAATGTGCAATATTCACACTTTGGAAACACTTATTAATTTATACTTTTTTTTTTTTGATCTTCCATCTCTCCTTTCAAAGTGCATTTACCAAGCACCGACTGTGGTTCCAGATTACTAGTCCCTTCCCTTAGGAAGCTCACCATCTGCAAGAGAGAAAGATAACACTGCATTGCTACTAGTGTGCAGACATTACTGTGGGATTCAGACAAGGGGTCTAACGAGGAATACCTGCATCTGCCTGGAAGAGAGGAGCCAGTGGGAGAGTTTGAGTGGAAGTCATCTTTTTGGCAGTCTTAGGGAAAACACACAAGTCAGTGAAAGATAAAAAGGATATGTTGAGATAGAATACTATGAAGAAGGAATGAAAAGAAAAGAATACAGTGTTGAAGACATCAAAAAGAAAATGTTTCAAGAAAGAAGTGCAGTGTCTAATACAGCAGAAAGGTTAATATGTAGGAGGCAGTGATAACTTATGAAATACCCAGCACAATGCATTTTAAATGTCTAAACAGATGAGGAGCATAAGGCTCAAGGAACTTCCTCCAGAGCAGGGTTTACTAGTAAGGGACTGTTAGCAACTACATGCTTAGGTCCCCTCAAAATTCACCAGTCAAAACCCTAAAAGTTCACATGTTGAATTGCCTTGGGATGTGATAGTATTTGGAGATGGGGCCTTTGGGAAGTTAATTTGTGAAACTGGAGCTCTTGTGACGAGATTAATATCCTTGCAAGAAGAGATATGAGAGAATGTTCTTCTCCTCTCTGCTCTCTAGCTATGAAGGCTCAGCGGGAAGATGGCCACCTGCAACCCAGTAGAAGAGCCTTCCCCAGAACTGGACCCTGTTGTCATCCTGATCTCAGCCTTTCCATCCTCCAGAACTGTGAGATATTAATTCTTGCTGTCTAATCCACCCAGTCTATGATACCTTGTGAGAGCACCCCAATCTGACTAAGACAGGGACCAAACCAGGTTTTGAACCTGGGGAAGATTAGCTACAAAACAACCCACTCTTTTAACAGATTACTCTGTCTTCCAGCAAAACAAGTGAGTGGATCTTGAAAATCAGAAATGCAAGGTCAATAAAGAAGCAGGTGAAAGGGAAGGGAGTGGTGAGGTGGAGAGGTTACTTTATTCTCTCATGTCTCATCTTCTGAGCGTATTAATCTCATCATAAGATCTCTACCTTCTTGCATTAATCACTTTCCAAAGTGCCTCAGATGGTAAAGAATCCACCTGCAATGCAGGAGACCTGGGGTTTGATCCTGGGTCAGGAAGATTCCCTGGAGAAGGGAATAGCAACTCATTCCAGTATTCCTGCTTGGAGAATCCCATGGACACAGGAACCTGGTGGGCTACAGTCCATGGGGTTGCAAAAAGTCAGACACGAATGAGCATCTAATACACACAAAGGCCTCATCTCTGAATATTATCACATCCCAAGGTGATTATAACATATGACTTTTTAAGACTTCAACAAGTGAACTTTAGGAGGTCACAAATGTGCAGTTCTTAACAGTCCCTTACTAATTTCCCTATTCTAGAGGAAGTTCTTTGAGCCTTAGACCCCTCGTGGGCTGAGGAACTAGCTGTATAAAGAGAGTGGTACACGCCACAATAGCATTAGCTCTGTTACTCGTCCATCCTTCACCACTGCCTTTATTTGGCTTAATTTAATATTTATTTCTATTTCTTTAGTTACTGGCTGCACTGGGTCTTAGTTGTGGTGTGCAGACTCTTAGTTGTGGCATGTGGGTTCTAGTTCCCTGACCAGGGATCAAATCCAGGCCCTCTGCATTGGGAGCACGGAGTCTTAGCCTCTAGACCACCAGGGAAGTCCCTTCACTCCTGTCTTTCAAATTTTGTTCACAGCTGTTTCTGAGGGTCTTTCCCCCCCATCCCCCTCCCTTCTGATGTAAATTTCCCACTTTTCCTGCAACTCCTCAGCTAATCTAGGCTTGCATGTTGGTGCCTATTTCTTCTTTAACTGCATCCTCTTCAGACAGTCCATTGTGCTCCGGCTCTACGTAACCTCACATTCACACACCTACACATCATGCTTTTTGCTCCTTATTGCTTTATTTTGTGGACTTCTGGAGACAGAGTCAACAGTCTAGCAGGAGACATTTAGTCACTGAGCTCAGAATTTGTGGCTTCTAGCCCAGTGGGTTGTAACTCTAGCTGCACATTTGAATCAATGAGGAGACTTTTAAAAAATTCACATTCCTGGTTCCCACCCCAGACCTCCTGAATGGGAATCTCTGGAGATGGATTCCAGATATTTCTAAACCCTTGCAGCCAGCCTGGCACTTGTCCAGGGTCAGCTATTGGGAGCCATAGCTTTAATTTCTGAGTCACTCTTCAATTATTTAGTCTCTGCTGTTTTCTGGGTTTGAGAGCAAAGTATAATAACTCTTGACCATGGATATTTTGCTACTGTGTCTTTCTTGCACCTCCCATAACTTGGGGACATTGTGGGAAATTATCCTAGGCTGACCCGACATTTACTGCAATTTAAAATCATATCATAATTATATCCTATCTGTCTCCTACACTTCCCTTGTCTGCTACCCAAATCTCTTTTCACTTAACTGTTCATATTTTGTCTTAATCCAGAGAGGAGTCATTTAAAACTTACAGTCATGTAAAGCCAAATTTATCTGTCTTTGTTTTTATTCATTTAATCTTTATGATCCTTCTAAGGGCTTCCCTGGTGGCTCAGATAGTAAAGAATCTTCCTGCAATGCAGGAGATCCGAGTTCAGCTCCTGGGTCAGGAAGATCCCCTGGAGAAGGGAATGGTTACCAGTGCCAGTATTCTTGCCTGGAGAGTTCCATGGACAGAGGAGCCTGGTGGGCCATTGTCCATGGGGTCACAAAGAGTCAGACATGACTGAGCAACAAACACACATACATCCTTCTTCTATTTCAAATTCACATTCTTGACTCAACTGGTGGTCATGGCCCATTGTTTATCTCTAAATTTATATTTTTTCCTCATCTGAGCTATATACTGCTTCTATCATCTTTCCCAGAATTACTGACTTGGGGGGCCTCCAGGGTGTGGGTGTAAGAGTGAATGTTGGGATGGTAGAAATCTAGTGGTGAGAAAGGAAATCAGAATCATCACATGATCCCGGGGAATATAGAACTTTTAATTACTTTCTAGTAAGAGTTCTTAAAGTTAAGTTAAAGGGTTAGCCGCTCAGTCATGTCCAACTCTTTGCGATCCCATGGATTGTAGCCCACCAGGCTCCTCTGTCCATGGGATTCTCCAGGCAGGAATTCTGGAGTGGGTTGCCATTCCCTTCTCCAGGGTATCTTCCTGACCCAGGGACTGAACCCAGGTCTCCTGCACTGCAGGCAGATTCTTTACCAGGGAAGCCCCAGTGAGAGTTCTTAGTTCATGCAAATGATGAATTGTGAGTAAGGGCCTGGGTCTGTCAGCGCAGGCCTCTGGGCAGGGGAGATGGAGCCTAGGGTAGTTTCCTAGGGGTTAACTGGAGCCTTGGGAGCCTCACTGTGATCGATGCTTCTGGAAAATGGAATCTGGACTGAATTCTGCAACTTGTGGATGTTTAGGATGGATCAGTGAAACAACAGGGAGTGCTGAGAAAGAGACAAGGGCACTGGCATTGTGAGAGAGGACTGTCCTCTGATAGAAGACAGGGATCCAGGTAAAAGTTTAGATGCCATTGGCACTTCTAGAAAACCCAAACTTCAATTCCCAGTGAGTGTGGTATTGGAGGAGGTTAGCATTTGTGTAGCTCTTATGTTTTGAGGGGTATAATGATAGGAAGGGGCCAGAGGGAAGATAGCGAACATCCTTCTTAGGAGCCTGACGGGTGGGGGCTAAGGACCTAGGAGGCCCCAGGGACTCCAAGGGTCTTCAGTTCTTCAAGTTATCTCTGATCAGTTCTTAGTGTTTATGACAGCATTGGTTAATTAGACTCTGTTCAGTTACTCTACCACTAATTCCCAATCAAGTATTTCTCTTTCAATAGTTTTTATCTTTGCCTTTTTGAAGTTACAGAAGAATCTAACATGAGCCCTTTTGAGTATGAGAATCATAGGACGTTTGCCTTTTCCATATTTGTATATTTCGTATTATCCCTTTTTGGAAACTGTTTGGTGATCACTCCACCTGCAACAAATGTCGTTTTAGCTTCATTTTCACTTCTGGAATTATTTTTTCACTCCTCTTGATTTAATGTAATACTAATTTCAATGAACAAGATATGTAATGTCATCCAACCAAAAGAATATTCATAAAGAGTGATGGTATTTGCCTGATAATGCCAAAAGATTATCATGTGCTAGATCAGAATTTATGCATAAATAAAACATCCTTTAAAATATATTCACAAATTCCCACCTCAAAACTCATGGAACCAGACTCTAGAAATGATTCTTGGTTTTAGCACATCCAGTGGTCCAAAGACCAAATAAAATGTGGCTAAGAAATGGAACAACTAAACATTTTAAACAAAAATATTTCCCTTCTAAGAAAATGCTTTCTTTAATTCATTCAAATAGAACAGGGAATTCCTGTACTCAATAACCACAATGTTCCTAATTTGTTAAAGATGTTTCTTCTTATGATGGGAAATCACCAGATCCAAGAAAGTAAAAACTAACCTATGGTTTATTACAAAAATGAGAACCACCCAGTGAGAAATTCTTCGGTGTTGACATAGAATGATGCCCATTTGTCTCTGGGACTACAGTAATTTGATGTTCAGGGACATATTAACAACAACGACCATATCACTCCTTATGTATGATGGTGATTCTCCTTTTTCCTGTAGCCTTCTTCAACACTCTTCTCTACGTTTCCATGAAATAAGCATCTGTGTATTTAACATAACATCTGTGTATTTAACATAACATCTATGTATTTAGCATACGCTCCCCTAGCTTGCTGGTAATTGAGAGCAACAAAAGGTGTTTACAGAGAATTTTTCTAGAAAGAAGCTAAAACTCAGTTCCATTAGGTTATTAAGCACATACTCCATGCCCAGTGCTAATACAGTTACTGAGCAAACTATAATGGATGAGACAGAACTCCTGTCCTCAAGTAGTTCACCAGATGGAAGCGCAAATTCTTACACAATGGTGTGTGAGAAACACTAAAATATGACTAATAATGGAAAAGACTGTTTGTTCCATGTAGCAAGGTCATTAAGAGTATTTGGATAAGTTTCACAAAGGAGAGGATGTCTCCTAGCACCTCAGGAGTGAAAGGAAGGTCCTCCAGTAACAGGGGCCACCAGGGACCCAATCTCAAAGAACCAAAAAATTAAGAAAGGAAAAAGCAGGAGACATACTACAGGTTGTGCATTTTTATTTTGTCAAGAGTAAATATTAAACAAATAATCAGGCAATTGGCTAGTATCTTTTGCTTTCCTTATCTATTGCTACATATCAAACTACCCCAAAACCTAATGGCTCATCAAAATAGCAATCTATTACTTCTCACAATTTTTTAGGTTGTCTGAGAACACATGCCTCACGTGGTTTCAGCTGGGATGGCTGAAAAGGCAGCCTAACTCACATGTCAGCCTGGCAATTAGCTGGGGCAGTCAAAGCTGGCATTGCGTCTATTCCACGTGGACCTCGCCATCTGGCTACTTGGGCTTCGTCACTAGATGGTAGCTAGTTTCTGAAAGGAAGCAGTCTATGAAATAAGAGTAAAAGCTACAGGTCTCTGAAATCCAAGTCTCAGAAGTTAAACAGCATCACTTCTGCTGTGTTTCATTACTGAATATGGGTCATAGCGCCAGACCAATTCAAGATGTGGGGGTGGGGGGGGGGGATAGATTCCATCTCTTGGTGGAAGAATGAAAAAGTTACACTGAAAAAGTTATGTGGAATGGGCAATGTGGCTACATTTAGAAACACTATTTACTATCTCTCATTTTATAAAAACATAGGACATTTTGACATTGATAGAAGGACATAATCTCAGACTGAAGGATGACCATTTAAATCAAATAAATCTAGTTTAATAAAAAGCCTACCATATTGTTTATAATTTTCTCTATTCACGAAATATCAGAGGTAACTTTATCAGAAACAACACTGGTTCAAAGACTAGCCGAGGTTTGGAGAACACCTTTCTACACCAGTACCCTTCATATCTACTTAATAACTCAGTAGAAATACATTTTCACAATCTAGTGTATTTCACACGCACATACATCAGACAAGAATTTTACAAAGGTGATACTTCAAATAATTTCTCTTCTACTTTTTATATTTCATTTAAAAAATTATATTGTTAATATCCTGCTAAATTAATTTCAGCATCAAGTCCATGGTTTGGAAACAACTCTTCCCTCCACATTCTTACTCATTTGAATACCTTGAATAATAGCAATAAGACTGTCTTTCAAGACAGTCCTTATTAGAAAGAACAGATCTTTTGGTTAGAAAATCATTCCTTTAATTTAGGGGAAATTTGCTTCCTTAAGATTTTTACACATTCTTCTTTGGTCTCAAATTTAATCCTTCTTCCACCCAGGAGACCTTCCAGTATTTGTAGACAGCTGTCATAGGTCTCAAAGCAACTTGTCCTTGAGTCAGTTGATTACTTCTTTCATCTTATCTTTGGAGAAGAGCATCCTCAGTTGCACAGGGAAGTCGATAAGAGAGTGAGCCCTACGGTCAGCCTGCCTAGATTCAAATCTTAGCTTCATACTTTTTAATTTTTCACCGTGCCAGATCTTCATTGCTACTCATGAGCTTCTCTCCAGTTGCAGCGAGTTGGGGCTACTCTTTCGCTGCAGTGAATGCTTGGACTGCTCATTGTGGCGGTTCTTCTTGTGGATCACAGGCTCTAGAGCGCGCAGGCTTCAGTAGTTGTGGCACATGTTCTTAGTTGCCTTCTGGTATGTGGGATCTTCCTGGACCAGGGATTGAACTGGTGTCCCCTGCATTACGAGGCAGACTCTTAACCACTGGACCATCAGGCAAGTCCCTTGGATTCATATTTTATTAGTTGTCTGGCTTTGTGTAAGTCACTTAATTTTCTAGAGACTTCATCTCCTCACGACTTACTTAGTGACTAGGAAGGTTAAATTAAAATATGTAAGTAAAATGCTTAGCATGGTATTTGGCATGTATCAAATGTCCAGAAGTTATTAGATGTTACTTTTTATAGTTACCACTCCTTAGTTTGTCTATATTCCATTCAAGATGAAACATTTAAAATAGAACATCATATACTGTGCATTTACATTATATATCACATGTCTTTATAAAATGTATTTGAAATATATACTGGATACATAGCATTCAATGCTTCCAGTATCATCTGTTAAGTGCAGTATGAAAAAAGAACATCCTTTTCCTGAATAAGCATACTGTGCTTCTGTTAAGAGTGGATTAAAGTGGCATAACTTTTATAGTAGCCACATTTTTTTTTTCACTCAAATTGCACTACTTGGTGTCTATAATCCATTGGTTGCTTTTCACACATGTTTCCACTAAGACAAGTCTCCACGCTCCTTTTTGGTCACTCATCTTTTGGAGCCCCATTCAATTTTATCTTTTTAGAGTAAGACTACTGCTAAAATCTGTTAAATAATATTTTATTCTAATCCTACTGTCCACTGAGTTACAAAATTTTAATATCCCTGTCATGAGTGGAGTCTATGAGGCTGTCCTCTATATTTCCATCGAAACATGGAGAAATATGTTAAGAGGAATAGAATCCTTTCAGCGCTCCCACAACATGGCACCAGAAACACCATTTGAGGCACCAAATAGTCAGTCAGGATTATTTATATCCAATATTTTGACCAGTTGCTGTCATCTAAATGGCTTAGTGACCAAACCCCAAATCTCTTTTTCTCCCATTTATAGACTCTAATGAAAGATCTTGTTCTATGGAGCTTTTAGAGCTCAGTTATACTACAAAGCCTCTTGATGAAAGTGAAAGAGGAGAGTGAAAAAGTTGGCTTAAAGCTCAACATTCGGAAAACAAAGATCATGGCATCCGGTCCCATCACTTCATGGGAAATAGATGGGGAAACAGTGGAAACAGTGTCAGACTTTTTTTTTTTGGCTCCAAAATCACTGCAGATGGTGACTGCAGCCATGAAATTAAAAGATGCTTACTCCTTGGAAGAAAAGTTATGACCAACCTAGATAGTATATTCAAAAGCAGAGACATTACTTTGCCAACAAATGTCCATCTGGTCAAGGCTATGGTTTTTCCAGTAGCCATGTATGGATGTGAGAGTTGGACTGTGAAGAAGGCTGAGCGCCGAAGTATTGATGCTTTTGAACTGTGGTGTTGGAGAAGG
Organism: Capricornis sumatraensis; assembly: GCF_032405125.1. NCBI lineage: Eukaryota > Metazoa > Chordata > Mammalia > Artiodactyla > Bovidae > Capricornis > Capricornis sumatraensis. Next base: position 13,660,632 of record NC_091081.1, on the reverse strand, counting down.
CTCTTGAGAGTCTCGGACTGCAAGGAGATCCAGCCAGTCCATCCTAAAGATCAGTCCTGGGTGTTCATTGGAAGGACTGATGCTGAAGCTGAAACTCCAGTACTTTGGCCACCTCATGAGAAGAACTGACTTATTGGAAAAGACCCTGATGCTGGGAGGGATTGGGGGCAGGAGAAGAAGGGGATGACAGAGGATGAGATGGCTGGATGGCACCACTGACTCGATGGATATGAGTTTGGGTGAACTCCGGGAGTTGGTGATGGACAGGGAGGCCTGGCGTGCTGCGATTCATGGGGTCGCAGAGAGTTGGACATGACTGAGCGACTGAACTGAACTGAACTGAATAACCCCATCAACAAAAGAAATAGAAGCATCTGTGTTCTGGTTAGATAATGTGATTCTGTCATCTCCTGGCTTTAAGACTTTGGGCATAGTCCAATAGAGTTTCCTTTTTTCAGTGACTATTCATTGATCACCTAACATGAATCCAAATGCTAGCTTAACACTTTCACTTGTATGTTTAAGAGATGTCTCAATATTCATATTTCTGTATTAGGTTAATTCAAGAAGGAGAAGAAAGAGGTGGAAGAGAATAAGAAGAAACCCAAAACATCAGCAGCTTAACACAGAAGAATGTTTTGGCTGGTTCAAGTAACTGTTTAATACACATGTTTCTGGGTTGTTGGGGAGCTTTCTTCCAAGTGGTGATTCAAGGAACCAAGACCATTACTGCTTGTGGCTCATTGTTTCCTAGGACATCAATGTCCTCTGCATCCCTCTGCGGAAATGAACGCAGAGCATGGAGAAGGTATATCTACTCCTGAAAGGCCATGGCCAATGAGAGATAGTCCTTTCTACTTACACCGTGTTGGGGAGACTGGCCACATGGCACAGGGGACTGTGAAAGGGGCGTTCTGGTTGGACCACTGCTTTCCTAATACAATTTCCTATAGAAGGAGGGCAGATTTTGTGGACAGCAAGCTATCTCTGCCACAGTGTAAGATCAGACTTTTCATTGTGCCACACAGACCCATTCTCTCTTTCTTGTTTCCATCTCAGTAAATGGTACCTCTGTTTCACCCCGGTGCTCTGGCCAAGACTCTTGGAAGAATTCTGACCTTCTCACTCTGCAGATCAAATCTATCATGAAATCCTGCTGACCACACTGTTGTGACATCTAGAATTTGAGCATCTTTCACTCTTTCTGCTGTCAAACTCCCACTCTGAACCAATATTGACACATCACTATTAACTAAGCTCTGTGCTTTAGCTGTATTTCATTAGTTTTCCCCTAGGGTCATTTTTTTTGTTCGAGAATCCCACCCAACATACCATATTACCTTTATTCACTTTGCTTCTTTAAGTTTCCCTGGACTGTGACAGCTTCTCAGACTTGCCTTGTTTCTGATGACCTTGACAGTCTAAGGAGTATGATTGTGGATTTTGTAGAATATCCCTCAGCTGGGATTTGTCAGGTGTTCAGGTGGTTAGACTGGGGTTATTGATTAGGGAGAAAAGCCAGAGAGGCAAGATGTCATTGTCAACAAATCATATGAAGGACTCGTGCCATCAACATAACCCGGGTGATGTAACCTTGATAACCTGGCTAAGATGGTGTCTACCAAGTTTCTCTTTTCTGTAAACTTTAGAAGCAAGTTACTAAGTAAAGCCCAGATTTAAAGAACAGGGTGCTACACTCCATCTCCTTGAGAGAAGACTATCTATACAAATTATTTGGAGTTAGTCTGTGTAAATTTGTCTCCCCCCTCAGTTAATTTATGTATTCAATCATGTATTTAGACTATGTGGTGGGGGATATTTCTTATATATTTTGCCTTATATTCCCATGTTACTTTATTTATTTTGATCCATAAGTCACAGGATCTCTGGTCTTTGAATTCTCTTTCAGTAAACTCGTATGTCCCTGTGACACACCCGTGTCATTTTGTTTAAGCACTTCCTCACTTTCTGGTACAACAAGATGATGGAAATTATTTTGCATATGCCCTAACCAAGACTTGCATGTGCTTAGATGCTCATTGTGTCTAACTCTTTCAGATCCCATGGACTGTAGCCTGCCAGGCTCCTCTGTCCATGGAATTTTCCAGGCAAGAGTACTGGAATGGATTGCCATTTCCTTCTCCAGGGGATCTTCCCAACCCAGGGATTGAACCTGGGTCTCCTGCATTGCAGGCAGATTCTTTACCATCTGAGCCACCAGGGAAGCCTTACTATCTATCATTTCTCCAAAGATCACTGATTCATTTTATTGGAAAAAAAGTAGTAGAAACCAAGATCTGAGTGGTGGTTTTACTTGCTGATATTGGGATATAACTGCTTGTCATCTTTCTTAGCAGACAGATTTGGGAAATAAATACATGTATATACTAACCGTGTAAACACACATTTCTATAATTATTTCTGTATGAATCACTCAGTATCTATATTAAGCTAACCATGAGTTCATAATCATGTCTCCCACTTTAATTCAGTACCTCATGGTTCATTCTAGCCTTGAATGTGATATTTTTAAAGCTTAAACTATTACAATTTTGTTAGACTGACCGATGAAGGAAAAACTGGAGGCTAGTTAGAGGCTTCCCTAGTCAAAGTGAGAGACTTTGGAGTATTAATATTATTTTGAACAATCTCTGGAGATACCATGAAGGGAGCTGATGCAAACGCAGAATGGCTTACTGACTGCCTCTAACATGGCAGTGGCGGACAAATGCCCACTGAATGCACTGACGTTAAACAAGGAACTATGATAGATTCAACATTATACACCCCACCTTCTCTCGCATTTAATTATTGAACAAATATCTGTTGACAGCCTGCTGAGGCGTAGGCATAGAACTGTGCTCTGGCTATGCAGTGGTGAGCAAAACAGACATTCTCTTTGCCCTTAGGGTACTAAACCATAAGTGAGGACAGAGAGAGACAATAAACAAATACATGTATAAGTAGATGGTTGCAAACCACGCTGTGGGCTATGAAGGGAGAGAATATGAGTGAGATTAAAGGAAGAACCTAATTTGGACTCGCAGTCTGGTTTCATGTTCTTTGTTTTCCCTGAGAACAGGAGGAGAGGCTTCAATTTTAACAAGAAAAAGATTTAGATTTAGGCATTTCTAAGGATAAAGGATGCTAAATGTTGACGTGCTTCACTAAAGAGGAGTAGGGTCCTTCTACTCTGCCCTTTTGAGAAAGGCTAACTGGAAGAGATGTGCCTTCATGAATCCTTTAACTACAAGTCATTTCCAGTTCTGCATTTCCAGGATCGGGGAGAGGCCTAGATGGCACACTGGTGCCTGGGTTCTTCATGTGGTTTGTCTCAAGAAAAGTAAAAAACAAGCTCTTTATCCCCAGCGTTTACAGGAATCTCAAACCGGGTTACATAAAAGGAGCGATTTATTTACATGTAGCAACACAGGAATAGAAATGGCAGTCCTATTTGCTGACAGGAAAACTTTGCCTAATGTCACTTATTACAAACAAAATGCCTTTTGTAAACTCCCCAACACACTTATTAAATATACATCTCTGTGTTTTGAGAAAGGCTGGGAAGTGGTTTGGCAATTACAGCCCAGAGTTAACAGAGCTTACCCCCGCTTCCTCAGTTCCAGTTTGCAGATTCCCACTGTTTTGCCGGGACCCCTGCGGACCATCCTGACCACATCTTTGCCTTCCTGATACTTATCTTTCCAACCTAGCAATTATCAACCAAATCTTTACTACCACCATCGTGGCCAGAACCTCTTGACCTTAAGGGCTTGCCAGGACTCAGCATTAAACAACCCCTGGTTCCTCTTTCCCCACTGCTGACAGCTCTTGTCCCCCACGTTGGACCGTGCAAACCACATTCTGAAGAATGTTCTCTCCCAGGCTTTGTGCAGCATGTACTTCTTTGTAATTTATTTAATGTATCCTGTCCTATTTAGTGTAGTGCCCTTTCCTTTTCCTCCTTGCCTTATATCAAACTCATAATTTTGTACCCACTTTGCCTTTCCAAAGCACCTTTCTCTACACTTTTGTTTTAAAACACTCTATTTACTTAGGGAAAAAAAAAGTACAGAAGGCCCAGGAAAAGAAAGTCCCAAATAGGCCCATGGCTTCCCAGGTGGCTCAGGGGTAAAGAATCCACCAGCAATGCAGGAGACACAGGAGCCTTGGGTTTGACCCCTGGGTTGCGAAGATCCCCTGAAGGAGGGCATGACAACCCACTCCAGTATTCTTGCCTGGAAAATCCCATGGACAGAGGAGCCTGAGGGGCTACAATCTATAGGGCCATGAAGAGTTGGACACGACTGAGCATGGACTGGCTACAGTCCCATACATATCTACAAATCACTTGATTTATTGAACAAAAAATGCCTGTTGTGGATTGAATTGTGTCCCCTCAAAATATGTTAAAGTCCTAACTTCTGGTATCTCAGAGTGTGACCTGATTTTGGAAGGGGGAGTTATATAGATGTAATTGATTAGGATCAAGTCTTATAGTGGCTCAGATGGTAAAGAATCTGCCTGTAATGCAGGAGACCTGGGTTCAATCCCTGGATTGGGATGATTCCCTCGAGAAGGGAATGGCTACCCACTCCAGTATTCTTGCCTGGAGAATCCCATGGACAGAGAAGCCTGTTGGGCTACAGTCCACGGGTTCACAAAGAGTCGGACACGGCTGAGTGACTAACACTGTCAAGTCTTAAAGTAGTAGGGTGGGCCCTTAATCCGGTATTACTGGTGTCCTTATAAGAAGAGGGACATCTGAGCACAGACTTGATGGGAGAAAACCATATGAGAAGGAGGCAGAGACTGAAGCGCCGCTGTTGCACGCTGAAATGTCAAGGATTGCAAACCACCACAGGCTAGAAAGAGGCAGGGAAGCCTCTCTGCAATAGGTTTGAGAGGGAACCTGGTCCTGCTGAAAACTTGATTTTGGACTAGTAGCCTCCAGAACTGAAAAACATCAAATTTCTGTTCTTATAAGACACACAGTTATGGTGTTTTGTGACAGCAGCCTTAGGAACCACGTACAATGCCACTACAATGAAGTATGAGCAGCAAACTCAACAAATGATGCTGGGCAAACTGAATATTCATATTTAAATATATATATATCTTAGTATAACTTTTATGAGGATAAAAATTTTACTAAAAGAAGGATAAAAATGTGTTGACATTTTATGAATTCAATGCCAATAAATATATGAAAATTGCTTAACATCACTTATTTTTAGAAAAATGCAAACTAAGCTAGAATGAGATTCTACTATGTATCCTCGAGATTGGCTAAAATTAAAACTAAACCTGAGAATACCATGCATGGATGGATAAGGAAGAGAGGGTTTTCAAACTTTCATATACTGCTCTTATTATTGTAATTGGTACATCCACCTTGGATGATAACTAAGTTGTCTACTGTGTGAGTGTGTGTGTGTGTGTCAGTTGCTCAGTTGTGTCCAACTCTTTGCAGCCCCATGGACTGTAGCCCACCAGGTTCCTCTGTCCATGAAATTCTTCAGGAACAGCTACTGGAGTGGGTTGCCATTCACTTCTCCAAGGGATCTTTCCAAGCCAAGGATCAAATCTGGGTCTCCCACACTGCAGGCAGACACTACCATCTGAGCCACAAGGGAAGTTGTCCACTCAGTTCAGTTCAGTTCAGTCACTCAGTTGTGTCTGACTCTTTGTGACCCCATGAATTGCAGCATGCCAGGCCTCCCTGTCCATCACCAACTCCCAGAGTCTAACCAAACTCATGTCCACCGAGTCCGTGATGCCATCCAGCCATTTCATCCTCTGTCATCCCCTTCTCCTCCTGCCCTCAATCCCTCCCAACATCAGGGTCTTTTCCAATGAGTCAACTCTTCTCATGAGGTGGCCAAAGTATTGGAGTTTCAGCTTCAGCATCAGTCCTTCCAATGAACACCCAGGACTGATCTCCTTTAGGATGGACTGGTTGGATCTCCTTGCAGTCCAAGGGACTCTCAAGAGTCTTCTCCAACACCACAGTTCAAAAGCATCAATTCTTCAGTGCTCAGCTTTCTTCACAGTCCAACTCTCACATCCATACATGACCACTGGAAAAACCATAGCCTTGACTAGATGGACCTTAGTCGGCAAAGTAATGTCTCTGCTTTAGAATATACTACCTAGGTTGGTCATAACTTTCCTTCCAAGGAGCGTCCTTTAATTTCATGGCTACAATCACCATCTGCAGTTAGAGCCCCCAAAATAAAGTCTGACACTGTTTCCACTGTTTCCCCATCTATTTCCCATGAAATGATGGGACCAGATGCCATGATCTTCGTTTTCTGAATGTTGAGCTTTAAGCCAACTTTTTCACTCTCCGCTTTCACTTTCATCAAAAGGCTTTTTTGTTCCTCTTCACTTTCTGCCATAAGGGTGGTGTCATCTGCATATCTGAAGTTATTAATATTTCTCCCAGCAATCTTGATTCCAGCTTGTGCTTCTTCCAGTCCAGCGTTTCTCATGATGTACTCTGCATAGAAGTTAAATAAGCAGGCTGACAATATACAGCCTTGACGTACTCCTTTTCCTATTTGGAACCAGTCTGTTGTTCCATGCCCAGTTTTAACTGTTGCTTCCTTACCTGCATACAGGATTCTCAAGAGGCAGGTCAGGTGGTCTGGTATTCCCATCTCTTTCAGAATTTCCCACAGTTTATTGTGATCCACACGGTCAAAGGCTTTGGCATAGTCAATAAAACAGCAATAGATGTTTTTCTGGCACTCTCTTGCTTTTTCAATGATCCAGCAGATGTTGGCAATTTGATCTCTGGTTCCTCTGTCTTTTCTAAAACTAGCTTGAACATCTGGAAGTTCACTGTTCACATATTGCTGAAGCCTGGCTTGGAGAATTTTGAGCATTACTTTACTGGCGTGTGAGATGAGTGCAATTGTGTGGTAATTTGAGCATTCTTTGCCTTTCTTTGAGATTGGAATGGAAACTGACCTCTTCCAGTCCTGTGGCCACTGCTGAGTTATCCAAATTTGCTGGCATATTGAGTGCAGCACTTTCACAGCAGCATCCTTCAGGATTTGAAATAGCTCCACTGGAATTCCATCACCTCCACTAGCTTTGTTCATAGTGATGCTTTCTAAGGTCCATTTGACTTCACATTCCAGGATGTCTGGCTCTAGGTGAGTGATCACACCATCGTGATTATCTGAGTCGTGAAAATCTTTTTTGTACAGTTCTTCTGTGTATTCTTGCCACCTCTTCTTAGTATCTTCTGCTTCTGTTAGGACCATACCATTTCTGTCCTTTATTGAGCCCATAAGCAGAGCAAATACATATACATTGACCCACAGATTCCTTTCCCAACTGAGATGCAAAATATATGAAACAAAAAGCATATGTAAGATATTCATAGCAACATCACTTCTAATAAATACTGAGAAAACAAAAATAAAAACCAACCCTAAAGGACTTCCCTAGCTGTCTAGTGGTTAAAACTCTACACTCCCAATACAAAGGACATGAGGTCAATTCCTGGCTGGAAAACCAAGATCCTGCATGTCACACAGCATGGCCTAAAAAATAAAAATAAATGAATACATATTTTAGAAGAACAACCCCAACTGTCCATCAATAGTAGAATGGAAACATTCATGATACATGGTAGAAAATGTAAATGAAATTCTGCTACCTGAAGCAATAAGGATGATAGTCAAAAACACAATTATTAGGGAAAAAAAAGACTAGAGAAAAAAGGCAGTTACAGAAGAATACATAATGCTTAATTCCACATACATAAAATCCCAAACAAGAAAATTAACCTATAATAATATAAATCAAAACAATGATTATCTTGGAAAGGGTTAATGATTTGAGGGGGAGAGAGAGGTTTCTGGGACGCTGGTAATGTTCTATTTTATTATTTGGATGGTAATTATATACATGCGTTCCCTTTATAAAAATTCATTGAACTGTGCCCTTATGATCTGCATACTTTTCTGGATGCATACGTTGAAAGGTAGTATTTACAAAAACAATGTATATGTATTAGTTATCTATTGCTCTGTAACCAATTACTTGAAACAACAGCATAAGACACATTTATTACCATGCAGCTTCTGTGGGTCAAGAACCCAGACAGGGCTTCATTGAGTCCTCTGGTTCTCTCTGGGTCTCTCATGAGGCTCTGCAAGGCTCAACCAGGATCTGTATCTAGATCACTCCTGGGGATTTGGATCCTTGCAGATGATTGGCTGAACTACTGGCTCGAGGTCACCATTCATTCTTTGCCCTGTAAGCCTTTACACAGAGCATCTTGCAACAGAACAGCAGAATGTGTTCCCAAGAGACAGAGTGCTGGCAAACAGAAGTCACAATCCTTTGTAACCTAGTCATGGAAGTGACTTCCCATCACTTTTGCCAAGTCCATTTATTAGAAACTAGTCATTTGTGTCAGCTCACATATAAGGGAGTGGGGGGGGGTGGGGGGAGTGGGGGGGGGTGGGGGGAGTGGGGGAGTGGGGGGGTGGGGGGTGGGGGGGTGGGGGTGGGTGGGGTGGGGGTGGGGGGGAGTGGGGGGAGTGGGGCGGTGGGGGGGGGGTGGGGGGGTGGCTGCTGCTGCTGCTAAGTTGCTTCAGTCGTAACCGACTCTGTGCGACCCCATAGACTGCAGCCCACCAGGCTCCCCCGTCCATGGGATTCTCCAGGCAAGAGTACTGGAGTGGGGTGCCATTGCCTTCGAGTGGGAATTATACAAAGGCATGAGTACTAGGAGACACAATCATTGGAAGCCATTTTAAGAGTCTGCCTGCCACAGCCTGCTAGGAGCTGTGGCAAACAGCAACAAAATATATACAAATATGTACATCGCTATACTTGCCTGTGCATTTCCAAGTACACAGGACAAGGTCAGAACTCTGTGTTAAATGGAAAAGTCTCTTCCTGTTTCACTTGGGTTGCGTAGATGGTGTGATTGTGACTTTTCACTGGCCACTGGGCTTCTCCCAAAAGAAATTAAATTAAATTTTATAGAGAAAAAAGTCTCCACAAAGAGAAAGGGCAGAATACTTTGTTATAATAAATCCTGAAGAGACTCTGCCCCAGGAACAAATGTTCTTAGTTATCCCGCCACCAACTTGAAAAGCAACTGGCATTAGGGCTAAGGAAGAACAGTGTTGTCTGGCCTGCTGCAGGAAGCCTCATTTTATTGGAATGCAAGAATTACAGCAAAATAAGGAAGAAGAGAAAGAAAATGGGAAAATGGCCTCAACAACTGCTTTTAATGGAAATGGCATGATGGCCCCTCATCCTCCTCTTCATGGTTTTAAGTCAGTGATCCCCAGAGAACATATCTGAAGCTGCAAATGAAAAGATTTCATTGGAGAAAGTCTGTGTGCAAGTACTCTCTTCTTTGATGCCCCAGTGAGAGGGAATGTTTCTATTGTGTGTGGGTTTTTGATATGTGCTTTGAAAAGAATACTAAATCCTTCCATGAAAAGGTTGAACGTTGTACTCTTTGCTGAGTAAAGAGAGTTGTTGTTTTTGAGTAAGGCTGAAATCCTACTCAAAGTTGCCCTTGTTCGTGATCTGCTATTTTCTCAAGAGGCACATCAATGTACCCTTTCTTTTATTTATTTATTGTTTTCTTTTCATGGAGCATACAGCCTTTCTGTTCCTTTTCTTTTTAAATTGAAGTATGCATGTCACTTCAGCTGTGTCCGATTCTTTGCAATGCTACGGACTGTAGCCTCCCAGGTTCCTCTGTCTGTGGGATCCTCCAGGCAAGAATGCAGGAGTGGGTTGCCGTGCCCTCCTCCAGGGGTCTTCCTGACCCAGGGATCTAACCGTTGTCTCCTATGTCTCCTGCATTGGCAGGCAGGTTCTTTACTACTAGTGTTACCTGGGAAGCCCCAAGTTGAAGTACAGTTGATTTACAATGTTCTGTTAGTCTCAGGTATACAGCAAAGTGATATATGCCTCTTTTTCAGAGTCTTTTCCATTATAGGTTATTACAAGATTTTGAATACATTTTCCTGTGCTATGCATGCTGCTGCTGCTGCTGCTGAGTCTCTTCAGTCGTGTCCGATTCTGCGACCCCAGAGACGGCAGCCCACCAGGCTCCCCCATCCCTGGGATTCTCCAGGCAAGAACACTGGAGTGGGGTGCCATTTCCTTCTGCAAATTTTACATATAGTAGTGTGTACTTGTTAATCTCATTCTTCTAATTTCTCTCACCCTCTTTCTATCATCAATGACGATAGAAATCTCAAACTGAAAAAGGGGGAAATTATGAAAATGCTGCTAACATTTTTTCAAGGTTGAGAAAAAATGTGAGGCTGTGACATGTCCTCTCATAAGACTAGAGGTATGATACACTGCAGCTGCAGATGTTAGAGGCTCAAGGCTGCGAAGACCATTGCTTGTCAAATTCTCACACTCCAAGGGGGGCAAAAAATCCAGTGGAAAGCATGGAACTATGTTAACACAGAGAAATCCAGTTAACTGGACCTTTAAAGTAAGTGGATTTTTTGGTGCTCAGCACAGCTAGGAAAATAATAAGAAAACAAATGAGAGCTGGAGTTTCTTTAAACAGCACACTGCATTACAAACCTCAGGAAAAAGATACTGTGGTTTTGTGTATCCCAAAGTTAGCTGAAAATCAGAATTATCCTGCAAGCTGTTTCCAACTTAGATTTCTAAAGCCTCAACCAAATCTACTGAATCAGAATCTCTAGGGGTTGAGTATGAGCATCTTTATTTTGAAAAAGAAAAGAAAGCCATTCAGATGAAAGGAGCTTGGACCAATATTTTTATGTTTTTTGTTTGTTTGTTTGTTTTGCCAGAAGAACAAATGCAGCATCATATAGTTATATTTACCCATACAAAGCAAACAGACCCTTCTAGATTATGGTGATAATCTACATTCTGAAAACTTTTCACCTGAGAGCTCCAGTAATTGAGGTGAAGTAGAAATTTTTAATTGTGCAAATAATTGCTTAAATCCTCCATTAATTTTACGTGGGCAACCTCTGGAGGAAATAGGGACCCCTCATTACTAACCTTTTGCTGGTAATTTCTTTTACAAATATTTCTATGCCCCTTAATTATATTCTGTTATGTTAAAAGCTCCCTGTTTTCTACTTTTTGTAGAGTATATGTTATTATTTGAACTGTCTACTGTAAGGAACAATTAAACCTTACCTAATTATACTTTCAATATCTCTGTCATTGGGGGCATCTCTGCTGGCTCAGTGGTAAAGAATCTGCCTGCAATGCAGGGAATTCAGGTTAGGTCCCTGGGTCAGGAAGATCCCCTGGAGGAGAAAATGGCAACCCACTCCAGTATTCTTGCCTGGGAAATCCCATGGACAGAGGAGCCTATGGGCTAGAGTCCAGGGGGTCACAAGAGTAGGACACATCTTAGCAACTAAACCACCACCACCTTTGTCATCTCTCAACCTCCCACTTTCCAAATGAAGCCAATATCTCTCAGTTGTTTTGGGGTGACAGGCAGCTGAAATCAGAGGAGATAACTTCCCCAGAAACACTGACTTTTCAGCCTTCAGACTTCAATCTCCAGTTCTCACAATAATAATACTTTGCTGTCCTCAGGCTTGTGTCTGCAGAGCTGGGCTGGATGACACTTACTCCCAAATTTTCACTCTCTCAGGGGCTGGAGAGCTACAGGAAGAACCGCCCAGAAGGTCCTCCTTAACACTCATCAGAAGGATCATCCTTCCATCTAACCTAGACAACAACTGGACCCACCAAATGATGCTTTTTCTTAAGAAACATACACAAATTGTTTAAAGATAAAACATCAGTGTTGTACCCGTTGATAAAGAAGCTTCCTCACTCTGAAGAAGGGAAAATCATACCAGCAGAATGTATCCTTCAATCATTCTGAATAACATTGTGTTCTGAATCACTGTTAATTCAGAGTGATTTCACACATCAGCCGTCGTTGTAAAAGATGCATCCACACAAGCACACACGACAAATTCTAAATCAGCTTCTCTTGAATTGAGCAGCTGCACCAAACTCAAACATTACTGGTTAATTTGGTGCAGTTGTTCACCTATGAGAAACAAAGAGAGTGTAGGTAATGAGCTCCATTCTACCACTGCATTTAGGGTCTGTGTACTTGGTGTGACGGGACAACACCAAAACTTTGAGAGTTTCTGGGATGCATTTGAGCTCCTCACTTGCCACCTTCTTGCTGTGTGACGAGGTGAAGTAACTTTATTTTGCTAAACTTAATTTTTCTTGTTTGTGAAACGGGGATAATACACCCAACTGATTTTCAGTATTGCTGTGAAGATATGGTTAGAAAAGGAATGTGAAAAAGCCATATAAATTTTGGGGCTTAAAAAAGTGTATGAACTTGTAACTGGCCACCTGTTTGGTCTCCAAACCATGCTATTCTATACTTAGTGGTGATTAACACATTGTTTCATGAGGTCCACATACTGTTCGTGATTCCTTTAAATTTTCCATGGATTGAGAGAGAGAGTGGGGACCCAGAGGAATGGAAGTAAAAAATCATCCACCATTTCTCTACATATTTCTTATTTTATACTGTGTCCTCATTATGAATCTAACCTTGATTGATTATATCCATTCAACAAATACTAAACTTATACTGTATGCCAAGTGCTGCCCTGATTTATGGGAAGGGTCGATTTATATATATGTAGTTGGTGGGAGTGTAATTTGGTACAACCATTATGGAGAACTGTACGGCGATTCCTTAAAAAACTAAAAATAAAGCTACTGTATGATCCAGCAGTCCCACTCCTGGATACACATCTGGAGAAAACTCCAATTCAAAATGATACATGCAACCTGGTGTTCATAGCAGCACTATATACAATAGCCAAGACATGGAAGCAAACTAAATGCCCACTGACAGATGAATGGCTAAAGATAGGAACATATATAAATGGAATATCACTCAGCCATAATAAAGAATGAAATAATGCCATTTATAGCAATATGGATATACCTAGAGATTATTATACTAAGTGAAATAAGTCAGATAGAGAAAGACAAATACCATAAGATATTGCTTATATGTAGAATCTAAAAAAAAATGATACCAGTGAACTTACTTACAAAACAGAAGTAGAGTCACAGATGTAGAAAACAAACTTACAGCTCTCAGGGAGGAGAAGACGAAAGGGTTAAACTGGAAGTTTGGGATTGACATATACACACTACCATATATAAAATAGATAACAAATAAGAACCTACTGTATAACACAGAGAACTCTACTCAATAATCTATAATTACTATATGAGAAAAGAGTACTCTAAGAAAGAGTAGCTATAGATACACACACATATATATATATACCTGATTTACTTTACTGTATAGAAGAAACTTCCCAGGTGTCTCAGATGGTAAAGTGTCTGCCTGCAGTGTGGGAGACCTGGCTTCAACCCCTGGGTCGGGAAGATCCCCTGGAGAAGGAAATGGCAATCCACTCCAATACTCTTGCCTGGAAAATTCCATAGACCGAGGAGTCTGGCAGGCTACAGCCCATGGTGTCACAAAGAGTCAGACACGACTGGATGACTTCACTTTCACTTTCATAGCAGAAACTAACAAAACATTGTAAATCAACTCTACTATAATAAAAATTTAAGATATATATATATATATATATATATATATAAGATGTGGTAAATGGTGATAAATGCAATAAAAAAGATAGTGTCTAGTGTTATTTCACACAAAGCAATTAGAACTGGACATGGAACAACAGACTGGTTACAAATAGGAAAAGGAGTATGTCAAGGCTGTATATTGTCACCCTGCCTATTTAACTTCTATGCAGAGTACATCATGAGAAACGCTGGGCTGGAAGAACCATAAGATGGAATCAAGATTGCCGGGAGAAATATCAATAACCTCAGATATGAAGATGACACCACCCTTGTGGCAGAAAGTGAAGAGGAACTAAAGAGCCTCTTGACAAAGGTGAAAGAGGAGAGTGAAAAAGTTGGCTTAAAGCTCAACATTCAGAAAACGAAGATCATGGCATCCAGTCCCATCAATTCATGGCAGATAGAAGGGGAAACAGTGGAAACAATGTCAGACTTTATTTTTGAGGGGCTCCAAAATCACTGCAAATGGTGAATGCAGCCATGAAATTAAAAGACGCTTACTCCTTGGAAGGAAAGTTATAACCACCTAGATAGCATATTCAAAAGCAGAGATATTACTTTGCCAACAAAGGTCCATCTAGTCAAGGCTATGTTTTTTCCAGTGATCATGTATGGATGTGAGAGTCGGACTATAAAGAAAGCTGAGCACTGAAGAGTTGTGGTGTTGGAGAAGACTCTTGAGAGTCCCTTGGACTGCAAGGAGATCCAACCAGTCCATTCTGAAGGAGGTCAGCCCTGGGATTTTTTTGGAAGGACTGATGCTGAAGCTGAAACTCCAATACTTTGGCCACCTCATGCGAAGAGTTGACTCATTGGAAAAGACTCTGATGCTGGGAGGGATTGGGGGCAGGAGGAGAAGGGGACGACAGAAGATGAGATGGCTGGATGGCATCACCAACTCGATGGATGTGAGTCTGAGTGAACTCCGGGAGATGGTGATGGACAGGGAGGCCTGGCGTGCTGCGATTCATGGGGTCTCAAAGAGTCGGACATGACTGAGCGACTGAAATGAACTGAACTGAACTGAACTGAACTTAAAGCCATAGGAGTTAAAGACCTAAGAGGAGTGAGTCTAGAGAGAGGAGAGAAGATGTCCCATTTTCCATTTCTAGTTCTAAGATTCTCAGTTTTTAATCAAGAACCTCCAGGGCACCTTTACCATCTTCTTGGGACCCTACATCTGGTATAAGACTTTCACCACATTGGCACAACCCAAGTTCCCTTCCTTGTTAGAATAAGCCCCAAATGACTGTCTCAATCTTACTGTACACTACACCTTTGCTTGTCTTATTTTTTCCACTATAACTGGCCATCCATGTATCTGCCCAGCTCAAATGCTGTGTCCATGAATGAGGGAGTCCTTCTAATTTTTCCACGATCAAATCTCTTACTCCTTCTTAGCAACAATTGTATTCATTTGGACTGCAGTGTAGATCATATGGCACTCTTGCTAGTCATCTTCTGAACTGCTTTTTATCCCAAGGAAGCTGGAAAAATAAAAAACACAAATATTACCCCCCTGACTCCTCAGCTAGAGTGTCTACTTATGATCTACATCCCTCAAGTAAATATCCAGGCTCCCATGAGATATGGAAGGCAGAAGTCTTCATGACGAGGCAATTGCTGCACTCAGGGAGGTATTTTATCCTGCTGAGGTAGCTGTGGAGCATCCCTAAGGGTCATGCAGGTGCTGAGTGGAAGACAGCAAGGGCCACCCCAGTCAGATTTTCACTAAACAGTTTTGTGGTAAAGTTGGACAACTCTCTTGACAGTGTAGCATCTAACTTTGTTTCCTTGGCCTTTCTAGAAATCCCATATGCAACCCTATATTCTTTAAGAAGCTCTTTCTTCTTGAAGTAGGTTGAGTGGATTCTGTTTTCTGCAATTAAACATCTTAATCAATAAAACACCTTTCTGTTATTACCAGCTCACTTTGCTGGGTAACGTGTTTACTGTATTTTTTTCTCTGCTAGATTGTTTAGGCAGGAGATAACTATGTCACATTCCTCTTGTGCAGAGTACAGCACCCAGTGTGGCTGTGAGGTGGCCAGGATGCCACAGCAAACTCACAAAAGGGCTATAAGGTCTTTTAACATGGTGACATGTCTATTTTGGTCACTGAGTAACCTACTGCTACTAAGTTGTTTGGATATTTGTACTTAATAAATGGAACTTTTTTTTTTCACATCATAAAAGTTATTGAGACACTAAGGGGACTATGAACTAAAACAGCTTCATAATCTCTGCACTAGGTACTGAATAAAAATAAATGTTGTATCTCAGCTCTGCCTGAGAAGACTTGAGGAGGCCAGCCCTCAGTTGAGGAACAAAGGGAAATTTGGCCCATGTGGGAACCAGTCAAAGCAGGGAGGATGGAAAAATAGGACTTACATGGATAGCATCTCAAATAGAGTTCTTTAACTTTGGTCACAACTCATGAGAAATGCTGGAATGCCTACAGGAGTTAGAGAATCCACTGCTTATCTCTGCATCACTGAAGTTATTATGGAAGCTCTCCTGAAGTCCTCTGGTCAGCTTGCTCTTTATCTTCAGCGCTGCTGCACTGTATCATTCTATTGGCTTAAATGAATCCTACAGGCCCAGAAAGCTATTACAAACTTAGACAACATATTATAAAGCAGAGCCATCACTTTGCCAACAAAGGGCCATGTAGTCAAAGCTATGGTTTTTCCAGTAGTCACGTACAGCTGTGAGAGTTGGCCCATAAAGAAGGCTGAGTGCTGAAGAACTGTTACTTTTGGACTGTGGTGCCGGAGAAAACTCTTGAAAATCCCTTGGATAGTGAGGTGATCAAACCAGTCAATCCTAAAAGAAATCAGTCCTGAATATTCACTGCAAAGACTGATGCTGATGCTGAAGCTCCAATACTTTGGCCACCTGATGTGAAGAGTTGACTCATTGGAAAAGACCCTGATGCTAGGAAAGACTGAAGGCAGAGGAGAAGGGGATGACAGAGGATGCGATGGTTGGATGGCATCACTGACTCAATGGACATGAGTTTGAGCAAACTCTGGAAGACAGTGAAGGACAGAGAAGCCTGGTGTGCTGCAAGTCCACGGGGATGCAGAGTTGGACACAACTTAACAACTGAACAATAGTAACAACCAGCCCAAAAGTTCAGTTCAATTCAGTCGCTCAGTCGTGTCCAACTCTTTGAGACCCCATGAACCGCAGCACACCAGGCCTCCCTGTTCATCACCATCTCCCGGAGTTCACTCAGACTCACGTCCATCGAGTCCGTGATGCCATCCAGCCATCTCATCTTCTGTCATCCCCTTCTCCTCCTGCCCCTAATCCCTCCCAGCATCAGAGTTTTTTCCAATGAGTCAACTCTTCTCATGAGGTGGCCAAAGTACTGGAGTTTCAGCTTTAGCATCATTCCTTCCAAAGAAATCCCAGGGAGGAGGTCAAATATAGGCAGACAGCCTAGCTGAGACAATGATGGAGAAGACAGACTGTATTTTAACTGCTGGCATGTCAGCTCACATCTTTTGCCAAATTATATTTATACAGCTGAGAGGAGTATGTTAGTTTCATGTTCCTTCTGCACAGGAGTTGGAGCCATTCTCAAGAGAAGACTCATAAATGGAATGCATATGTTTTACAATATCCAAAATGAGCTTCTCATCCTCAGATCCTTAAGCCCCTAAATACCACAACTTTGGCTAAGCTGGCAGGCTCCTTTCTGGCCAGTGCTCTGATTAGACTCTAAACTTTAGATGATTATACTCCAGAATCAGAACTGAACCACGTTAGGGTTTTGTAGTGTGTGAATTCAATTCATTATGGTTACTGGGGTTTAGGATTCATTGGAAGGATCTAGAATTACTGTGAGGAGACATTTTATCAGACAGTTTTCAACTCTGGCAGATTTTCCTGAGAGCTCAGAAACTGTGGTCCAAAGCTGGGATCTCAGCCACTGAGAGCAGCAATTAGGCGGCTGAAGGCAACCCGCCAAGTCCACTAGGATTTGCCTAATGGAATCATGAGTCAGCATTCTCTGGGAAGCAGTAGCCAGGCCCATGGGCCAAGGAACATATAGACTGAGAGGGCAAGACATTGACAAGCAACTTCCATTTTATGGAAAGAAAAGAAAGTTACAAGGAAGTTGGTCTACTCTTCAGGGGCCCCCAAAGACAAAAATGTAGCAACTCTCAAAGTGATTATTACAGAGCGTGACGTGATCTGGCTCTCTTTCTGTCTCTCTGTCTGACTGTCTCTTGTTCTTGCCCTTCATCTTTGCATTTTTTCAGTATTTAACATGAATATCCATTTAAAACTGAAGAGTCCATACACCGTAACCCGCCAGGTCTGCCCTGTCCATGGAATTTTCCCATGGAGTTTTCCAGGGAAGAAGACTGGAGTGGGTTGCCCTTTCCTCCTCCAGAGGATCTTCCCAACCCAGGGATGGAATGCAAGTTTCTTCTCCTGCATTGGCAGGCAGATTCTTTACCACTGTGCCACCTGGGAAGCTCCAAACTGAGAGTAGTGCCTGGGAATAGAGCCATAGAGCAGAGAGGACAATAGGGGACACTGGAAACAGATTTTTAGTTAGTTGGAAAGAATATGTGTGATCTTAGGGTCACTCCATCTTCAACTTACACTGAGCATTATAGAGTCATGATGGCCGAGAAAACTGTAGAAGATAGTAAAGAAAATGTGGGAGCATTCTTTTCCCCCTTGAGAACCAAATTAGGGAGCCTGGAGGCCTGAAATTCACAGAATCACAGAGTGAGATGCAACTGAGTGAGCATGCAGACACTTAGAGAAATATTTTGCTTCTATGTTTGCTTGTCATATATGCCCATGAACAGCATGAAGAGGCAACAGGTTAGGACTCTGAAAGATGAACTCCCCAGGTCAGTAGGTGCCCAATATGCTACAGGAGATTAGTGGAGAAATAACTCCAGAAAGAATGAAAAGATGGAGCCAAAGCAAAAACAACACTCAATTGCAGATGTGGCTGGCAATGGAAGTAAAGTCTGATGCTGTAAAGAGCAATATTGCACAGGAACCTGGAATGTTAAGTCCATGGATCAAGGCAGATTGGAAGTAGTGAAACAGGAGATGTCAAGAGTGTATGTCGACATTTTAGGGATCAGCGAACTAAAATGGACTGGCATGGGTGAATTTAACTCAGATGACTATTATATCTACCACTGTGGGCAGAAATTCCTTAGAAGAAATGGAGTAGCCATCAGAGTCAACAAAAGAGTCCAAAATGCAGTACTTGGATGCAATCTCAAAAATGACAGAACGATCTCTGTTCATTTCCAAAGCAAACCATATCCAAGTCCACACCCCGACCAGTAATGCTGAAGAAGCTGAAGTTGAATGGTTCTATGAGGACCTACCAGACCTTCTAGAACTAACACACCTCAAAAGATGTCATTTTCATTATAGGGGACTGGAATGCAAAAGCAGGAAGTCAAGAGATACCTGGAGTAATAGGCAAATTTGGCCTTGGAGTACAAAATGAAACAGGTCAAAGGCTAACAGTTTTGCCAAGAGAATGCACTGGTCATAGCAAACGCCCTCTTCCAACACTCTACACATGGACATCACCAGATGGTCAACACCAAAATCAGATTGATTATATTCTTTGCAGCTAAAGATGGTGAAGTTCTATACCGTCAGCAAAAACAAGACTGGGAGCTGACTGTGGCTCAGATCATGGACTCCTTATTGCCAAGTTCAGACTTAAACCACCAGACCATTCAGGTAAGACCTAAACCAAATCCCTTATGATTATACAGTGAAAATGACAAATAGATTCAAGGCATCAGATCTGATAAGCAGAGTGCCTAAGGACAGAGGTTTGTGACATTGTACAAGAGACAGGGATCAGGACCATCCCCCAGAAAAAAAATGCAAAAAGGCAAAATGGTTTTCTCAGGAGGCCTTACAAATAGCTGAGAAAAGAAGAGAAACTAAAGGCAAAGGAAAAAGGGAAAGATATACCCATTTGAATGCAGAGTTCCAAAGAGATAAGAAAGCCTTCCTCAGTGATCAATGCAAAGAAATAGAGGAAAACAACAGAATGGGAAAGACTAGAGATCTCTTCAAAAACATTAGAGATACCAAGGGAACATTTCATGCAAAGATGGACTCAATAAAGGACAGAAATGGTATGGGTCTAACAGAAGCAGAAGATATTAAGAAGAGATGGCAACAATACACAGAAGAACTGTACAAAAAAGTTCTTCATGATCCAGAGGACCACGATGGTGTGATCACTCACTTAGAGCCAGGCATTCTGGCATGTGAAGTCAAGTGGGCCTTAGGAAGCACCACTACGAACAAGCTAGTGGAGGTGACGAAATTCCAGTTGAGGTATTTCAAATCCTAAAAGATAATGCTGTGAAAGTGTTACACCCAATATGCCAGCAAATTTGGAAAACTCAGCGGGCCACAGGACTGGAAAAGGTCAGTTTTCATTCTAATCCCAAAGAAAGGCAATGCCAAAGAATGCTCAAATTACCACACAAGTACACTCATCTCACACGCTAGTAAATAATGCTCAAAATTCTCCAAGCCAGGCTTCAACAGTACGTGTGCATCGTGAACTTCCAGATGATCAGCTGGATTTAGAAAAGGCAGAGGAACCAGAGATCAAATTGCCAACATCTGTTGGATCATCGAAAATGCAAGAGAGTTCCAGAAAAACATCTACTTATGCTTTATTGACTATGCCAAAGCTTTGACTGTATGGATCACAACAAACTGTGGAAAATTCTGGAAGAGATGAGAATACCAGACCACCTGACCTGCCTCCTGAGAAATCTGTATGCAGGTCAGGAAGCAACAGTTAGAACTGGACATGGAACAACAGACTGGTTCCATATAGGAAAAGGAGTACATCAAGGCTGTATATTGTCACCCTGATTATTTAACTTATATGCACAGTACATCATGTGAAATGCTGGGCTGGGTGAAGCACAAACTGGAATCAAGATTGCCAGGAGAAATATCAATAACCTCAGATATGCAGATGATACCATACTTATGGAAGAAAGCAAAGAAGAACTAATGAGCCTCTTGATGAAAGTGAAAGAGGGGAGTGAAAAAATTGGCTTAAAACTCAACATTCAGAAAACTAAGATCATGGCATCTGGTCCCATCGCTTCATGGCAATTAGATGGGGAAACAATGGAAATTGTGAGAGACTTTCTTTTCTTGGGCTCCAAAATCACTGCAGATGGTGGCTGCAGCCATGAAATTAAAAGGCACTTACTCCTTGGAAGAAAAGCTGTTACCAACCTAGACAGCATATTAAAAAGCAGAGATATTACTTTAACAACAAGGGTCCGTCTAGTCAAAGCTATGGTTTTTCCAGAAGTCTCATATGGATGTGAGAGTTGGATTATAAAGAAAGCTGAGCATAGAAAAATTGCTTTTGAAATATGGTGTTGGAGAAGAATCTTGAGAATCTCTTGGACTGCAAGGAGATCAAACGAGTCAATCCTAAGGGAAATCAGTCCTGAATATTCATTGGAAGGACTGATGCTGGAGCTGAAACTCCAGTACTTAGGCTACCTGATGTGAAGAAGTGACTCACTGGAAAAGACCCAGGTTCTGGGAAAGATTGAAGGCACGAGGAAAAGGGGATGACATAGGATGAGATGGTTGGATGGCATCACCAACTTGATGGACATGAGTTTCAGCAAGCCGGGAGTTGACGATGGACAGGGAAGTTTGGTGTGCTGCAGTCCATGGGGTCACAAAGAGTCAGACACAACTGAGCGACTGAACTGAACTGATGCTTGTCTGTGAGAGAGAAAAAACTCTGGCGCCTCCTGATAATCTATTTATCAGCTCTTTCTCAGCTAAGAACCTAAATAGTGTAGAATCTCAAAGAAAAACTGAACCAAAACGTGTAAATATTTACTTGGCAGTCTTTTTGCCAAAACAGATACAATATTTGTATTGGTGATATTTGCTGCTTCACCCATGAGAAAGTTTCTCTTTGCCTTGAAACACTGAAAGCAGCCTGACCTAAAATCAGATTCTCACAGTGAGTGAAGTAAGTTAGACAGAGAAAGACAAATATAATATTGCTTATATGTGGAATCTAAAAGAAGGTTACAAATGAACTTAATTGTAAAACTGAAATAGAGTTACAGATGTAGAAAATAAACTTATGGTTACAAAGGGGCTAAAAGGGGAAGGGATAAATTGGAAGACTGGCATAAACATGCTGCTGCTGCTGCTGCTGCTAAGTCGCTTCAGTCGTGTCCAACTCTGTGCGACCCCATAGACAGAAGCCCACCAGGCTCCCCCGTCCCTGGGATTCTCCAGGCAAGAACACTGGAGTGGGTTGCCATTTCCTTCTCCAGTGCATGAAAGGGAAAAGTGAAAGGGAAGTCGCTCAGTTGTGTCTGACCCTCAGCGACCCCATGGACTGCAGCCTTCCAGGCTCCTCGGTCCATGGGATTTTCCAGGCAAGAGTATCAGAGTGGGGTGCCTACTATATATAAAATGGAAACTAATAAAGACTTACTGTATAGCACAGGGAACTCTACTCAATACTATGTAATGGCCTATATGGGAGAAGGATCTAAAAAAGAGTGGATATGTATATATATACACACATTTGTGTAACAGATTCACCTTGCTATACACCTGAAACTAACACAACACTGTAAGTCAATTATACTGCAATAAAAAAAATTTTTTTAATCAACAATTGACATATCCCCCGCCCAAGACCTTTGAAAGGTCAGTGATGTCACTAACGTAAATGATTTTGCACTTATTTTGATGTGAGGTCTTCTGGTCAGGCCTTCATTTTCTCTCCTCTAGGGTCACGCATTTGTTAAAGCAGGTTGTCTGCAGGTGGAGAGCATTCTAGGGGAGGCTCCACTAGACAGGTGGCACAGCTGCTCTGCCGCTAGACAGGTGGCACAGCTGCCCTGTCGTTCATCAGGGTTGGCCTGTGGGCAGCTGATTCAGCTCTCTGGCAGCATCAGTTAGTTCAGTTCAGTCTAGTTCAGTCGCTCAGTCATGTCCGACTCTGCGACACCATGGACTGCAGCACGCCAGGCTTCCCTGTCCAACACCAACTCCCAGAGTTTACTCAAACTCATGTCCATTGAGTCAGTGATGCCATCCAACCATCTCATCTTTTGCCGCCCCCTTATCCTCCTTCCCTCAATCTTTCTCAGCATCAGGGTCTTTTCCAGTGAGTAGGCTCTTCACACCAGGTGGTCAAAGTAGTGGAGCTTCAGCATCAGTCCTTCCAATGAATATTCAGGACTGATTTCCTTTAGGATGGACTGGTTGGATCTCCTTGCGGTCCAAGGGACTCTCAAGAGTCTTCTCCAACACCACAATAGGCAGCATTAATAGGACACAGCAGAAAGAAAATGTTTTCTGAGATCTTTTCCAACTTGAGAAACTTTTGATTTTAAGAATTTAAGAATGCTCTCTGTTAGCCTTTGTGCCTCTTTCCATCTATCCTCCCACCTTTGGCATTATGTCCTCAATGCAGAGCCGCACCTTAGGTTCTGCATATTCTCAGTTATAAGCCAAGCCAACATGCCCTGAGGATGCACATTGTTGTGAGGTGACCACAGTTAACCTTTAAGATCTACTCTGTAGCCACTATAAGAGTAGATCTTAAAAGTTCTTATCTCAAGAAAAAAATGTGTAACAATGTAAGGTGATGATGTAATACAGTAACCAAATTTATTGTGGTATCATTTTGCTATTTTTATATACATTGATCTTCCTTCCACTTTAGCTCAGGGAGTCCTTTCACCCCATTCCCACCCAGCCTAGTCTCTTTGCCTCTGCAGGAACATCTCCCTTGCAGATTTTGTCTTAGGTTCATATCATTTTGTGGCTACATTCACTAATGCTCAATTTTTTTTTTTGCTTTATTTATTTTTAAAAATACAGATTTAAAAATAGACATTTCACTTCAAGGAAATCCTAAAAAGAAAAAAAAAATCCCAGGGTCATTTGCATTTGGAATACCCGATTCTGATTGCTGACACTGTTGTGCTGAAATAGTCTCCTCCTTAACTAATGGTAATGCATATATATCAATCCTAATATCCCAGTTTGTCCTCCTCTGTGTCCCCATGTCTGTTTTTTACCTCTGTATCTCTATTACTGCCCTGGAAATAGGTTCATCTGTCCCATTTTTCTAGATTCAACATGTATGCATTAATATGCCATGTTTGTTTTTCTTTCAATTTCAATCTGTGTGACAGACTCTAGGTCCATCCACATCTCTACAAATGACCCTGTTTCATTCCATTTTATGTACACTACATCTTTTTATCCATTCGTCTGTTATTGGACATTTAGGTGGTTTCCATGTCCTGGCTAGGCTTTCTAGGAGAGCAAGAACAAGGAGCCATCTAAGGAAAGTCGCCTAAGATTACAAATTGTAATCAGGAAATATCTCTTTCCACTCCCTGTTTACTACCACGCACAGACCATAATCAACCTCCAAAATCTCCTGCTGAACACCATGTTTTGAATGTCAGACAAAAGAAAAATCATTCTTCTTCTATTCCTGAAAATAATTGAGGCAGGGAAAGGAGCAGAAGGTTTGGAGTTAAAGGGTGCTAGTTCAGTTTTGGACCTAGTAAAAAGTCACTTTTCCCATTAGTCATGTATGGATGTGAAGGTTGGACCATAAAGAAGGTTGAGCATCAAAGAATAGATACTTCTGAACTGTGGTGTTGGAGATGACTCTTGAGAGTCCCTTGGACAGCAAGGAGATCAAACCAGTCAATCCTAAAGGGAATCAACCCTGAGTATCATTGGAAGGACAGTTCCATCTGTAACTTTCCCCCTTGATCTCTGACATATAAGATAAGCTCTCTTTCTTAACACACACACACACACACACACACACACACACACACACACACAATCTTTCTTCAATCTTTCCCAGCACCAGGGTCTTTTCCAATGAGTCAGTTCTTCATGCCACGTAGCAAAAGTATTTGAGTTTTAGCTTCAGCATCAGTCCTTCCAATGATACTCAGGGTTGATTTCCTTTAGGATTGAATGGTTTGATCTCCTTGCTGTCCTAGGGACTCTCAAGAGTCATCTCCAACACCACAATTCATAAGTATCTATTCTTTGATGCTCAACCTTCTTTATGGTCCAACCTTCACATCCATACATGACTAATGGAAAAACCATAGCTTTGACTATACAGAACTTTGTTGGCAAAGTGATAAACTTTGTTTTTTAATATGCTTCTAGGTTTGTCATAGCCTTTCTTCCAAGAAGCAAGTGTCTTCTAATTTCATAGCTGCAGTCACCATCTGCAGTGATTTTGGAGTCCAAGAAGAGAAAATCTGTCACCGCTTCTACTTTCTCCCCATCTATTTGCCATGGAATGATGGGACCAATGCCAAGATCTTTGTTTTTTGAATGCTGAGTTTTAAGTCAGCTTTTCACTCTCGTCTTTCACCTCATCAAGAGGCTCTTTAGTTCCTCTTTGCTTTCTGCCATTAGAGTAGAATCATCTCCATATCTGAGGTTGTTATCTCTCCCAGCAATTGATTCTAGCTTGTAACTCATCCAGCCTGGGATTTTGCATGATGTACACTGCATATAAGTTAAATAAACAGAATGACAGTATATAGCCTTCATGTACTCCTTTCCAAACATAGAACCAGTCCATTGTTTCATGCAATGTTCAAACTGTTGCTTCTTGACCTGCATACAAGTTCCTCAGGAGACAGGTAAGATGGTCTGGTATTCCCATTTCTTTAAGAATTTTTCAGTTTTTTGTGGTCCACACAGTCTTTGCATGATCAATGAAACAGAAGTAGATGTTTTTCAGGAATTCCCTTGCTTTCTCTATGTATGATCCAACAAATGTTGGCAATTTGATCTCTGGTTCCTCTGCCTTTTCTAAACCCAGCTTGTACATCTGGAAGCCCCTCCTGACCAACATGGAAATGCTGTTGGACTCCTCAAGCATCTTACAGACCTTTTCCCACAACTCCCTGTAAAGAGCAAAAGCAAACAAGCCCCCTAACACTCTCGTATGGCAAAGGCCTTGCAGCCTTGCACCAGTGTTTCTGCTCTGATACCCTCCTCATGTGCATTTCAATACTGTTGTCTGGAGAGTGAATTCCAAGCCCATCTCTTATCTTTATCCAGTGATACTGTGTCATCATTCCTGCTTTTACAAGAATTCTGAGACAGTGTGTGGGTGAACTTGGCTTGGAACAGGAGAGGGGGATTCCAAGCAGAAGGGCCTCCATCCTGAGTGTCACTATGGACCATGATGTGCAAGGCAGAGGCCATCAGACCTGCCGCTTCCGGCCTCAACAATCCCCTTCTCACTCAAGTGAGATCTGAGGAGACGCCAGGGGCCAAGGAAGCAGGGAAAAGTTCTCTCACCCTTATTCCACCCAGCTCATGTGAGTTAAAAGAGAATGGATGGATCATTCAGACAAAGTACTAGGAAAAAAGAGTTTGCTGAGTAAATTACAGATGGAATCAAGATTATAGGAAGGAAGAAAGTGCTTTTGAAGCATCTTTTCAAAAAGCAAGTTAAAATGCTAATATTAGCTAAAAGTTTTTGATTACTTATCATTTGCTGGAAACATACATGCTAAATGCTTTGCTTATAGTATCTCACCAAATGCTCAGTACTGGTTTGGGAGAAGACATGCCCAGTCTGAAAGGTGAAGACTTGTCCAGGAACATAAAGTTCTACATGGCAAACTGGGATTCAAATGTGGGTCTTTCTGTGCTCAATATAATTTATGGCTTCCTGATTGTGATGGTAATGTTGTAGGTCTCCTTGAACAAGCATTGTTACTACTTGGTAAATGACTCATATCATGATACATTCTTGAAAGTGATAAAACAACTGTTTTCATTTTTAAATGAATGTAATCTGGCATTTTCACCACTTCAGACTCTTCTATTAATTATTTAGAATTTGTATGACTCGACCACAAAATTCACATGTGCTAGCCAAAACCCAGAAAGAAAAATAAATGAATTCCATGCAAGCAGTCCAAAATTAGTATTATCTTGGTTTCCTTTAAATGGTATCCCATTGGTTCCAAGAGCCAAATAGGATTCAACTGCCCAAATACACACAATGAAGCTCAAAACATTTCAGCAGGAAGCAAAGTAGAGAAGGTTCCTCCTCCCTTAGCTTAAAGTCTAAAATTCCACATGGTCACACAACCATATGAAGAACATAACCACACGCCCCATGGCATAAGAGAAAGTGCACGAGATCAATACAACAGCAAGCCCACAAGGCATCACTGAATTTAACATCTCCTCTGAGGTTTTGATTGCCAAAAAGAGAGAGAAATTTATCACTCAGATCAGAGAGGAGCTAAGTAGAAATGAAAGCGAGGAATGAACTTTTCCCAGTAGAGAGATTTTCTGGATAAAGCCTGGGAATGACTTAGATGAAAGAGTGGGGTCTGTTTGGTTGAACAAGATGGAATGAATGCTGAGGAGATAGCTTTGGGCCAAGTGACGGGAGCATGAAGGAAGGGAAGAGATTCATTACAGACCCCAGGGATGAGATAAAGAGCCCTATAAAAGGACCCGAGCAGCCTGGCCTACATAAAGGAAACAAAGGTTTCAAAGGGTAAGGTGCCCTAGAGCAGTGGTGGAGGTACTGTTTCTCTGCATCACTGGGATCACCAGGGTCCAAGGTGGAGGAACGTGCGCCAGTGAGAAGGAAGTGGCCGTGGCCAAGTTTGGAAGCTGATTATTCAGAAAATAAGTCCCTTTATTCACATAATACCACTTCTTTAGATGGAAATGACAGAATTCAAGTCTACAGTAAGACTGCCTGCTCATTTCTTTTAGGCTTTCAGGCAGCATAGAGTAGGAAAAACCTAGGGGGCTGGCAGGGCAGTGGGGTTAGGGAGGAAGGAAGGCTGGATTAAAAAAGAATGAGAGTTAGTGGGGAAAACTTGTGTAAAATACGCAGTCCTTGTCCCTCAGTGTCCATGGGGGTTGGTTCCAGGACACTTGAAGTAGAAAGTGAAAGTGTTAGCTGCTCAGTCATGTCTGACTCTTTGCGACCCCAGGGACTGTACAGCCCACCAGACTCCGCAGTCCATGGAATTCTCTAGGCAAGAATAC
The DNA here is from genome assembly GCF_032405125.1 of Capricornis sumatraensis. Classification (NCBI taxonomy): domain Eukaryota; kingdom Metazoa; phylum Chordata; class Mammalia; order Artiodactyla; family Bovidae; genus Capricornis; species Capricornis sumatraensis. The sequence goes on along the minus strand of NC_091081.1, from coordinate 13,632,861 downwards.
TGGAATGGGTAACCATGCCTTTCTCCAGGGGATCTTCCCAACCCAGAAATCAAACTCAGGTCCCTTGCATTGTCAGTGGATTCTTTGCCAACTCAGCCACCAAGGAAGCCCTCAGGACTTAGGGGAGATCAAAATTCCTGCATGTTCAAATCCCATAGTCGGCCCCCTGCATCCCTGAATTCGATCAAATGCCCATCACATATTACGTTTGTAATCCCTGGTTGGCTGAATGCTCAGATGCGGTCCTGAAGATACAGAGCACCAGCTGTCTATTTTGATGAAAATTCACTTACAGGTAGAGTCACACAGCTTAAACTCATGTTGTTTAAGGATCGATCATACTCCCTACTAGATTCTAGTCTCTTCACTGATGCTGTTGTTCAGTCACTCAGTCGTGTCTGACTCTGAGACCCCATGAACTGAAGCACACCAGGCTTCCCTTTCCTTCACTATCTCCTGGAGTTTGCTCAAACTCATGCCCTTTGAGTCAATGATGTCATCCAACGATCTCAGCATCTGTCGATCCCTTCTCCTGCCCTCAGTCTTTCCCAGCATCAAGATCTTTTCCTGTAAGTCAGTTCTTCACATCAGGTGGCCCAAGGATTGGAGCTTCACTTTCAGCATCAGTCTTTCCAATGAATATTAAGGTTGATTTAGGATTGACTGGTTTCATCTTGCAGTCCAAGGAACTCTCAAGAGTCTTCTTCTAACATCACAGTTAGAAAGCATAAGTTCTTCTGTGCTCAACCTTCTTTATGTTTCAACTCTCACATCCACACACAGTTACTGGAAAAACCATAGCTTTGACTATGGAAAACCATACTTTGCCACTTTGTTGCAAAGTGATGTCTCTGCTTTTTAATATGCTGTCTAGGTTTGTCATAGCTTTTCTTCCAAGGAGCAAGCATCTTTTAATTCCATGGCGGCAGTCACTGTCCACAGTGATTTTGGAGCCCAAGAAAATAAGGTCTGTCACTGAAACAGTCTTCTCATTGTAAAATTCTATGTCCATCTTGACACAACTTTATCCCCAAAGCATCATTATTCACAAACTCTATTTCTTTATTCTGTGTCTTCACAAAAGCTCATGGAGTCAGTCTGCACCACATTTGTACTTGTTTCTGTATTTCATGGTAGAGAGTTTTAATGCCATTTGCAGTGACTAGAAGGTGAGGTTGTGTGGCCGGACACACCTCATTTTAAATTCCAACTCTCCTACTAGTTGAGTTAGGATGTGATGTTGGGAAACCACTTAATGTCTCCAAGTCTCAATGTCCTCACGTATAATAATGATAATATCTACTCACATGGTTGTTTTAAGATTAACTAAATGCATGTGAAACAATTAATAGAATGCTGGCAAATAGTGACTGTTCAAAAAGCACACACACACCCATACACACAAAGAATATTAAACATTACAGTTACTTTTCTGTATGCTTTCTCTCCAGATAAATTTCAAGTGTCTCCATTTGAAGATAAGTTCAAAATTTGTGCAACATCAGATACCACAGAAAAATATCAAGCCCTGTCTTCCACAAACAGTGAGGGGAGAAGAAATTGAAAATATTGTGCCTGGGATTATGATTGCAGACCTCAACAATACCCAGGCAGAAAGAGGATAATTCTGTTCACCTTTCATACAACACCAAACACCCAGCTACATTTTTGATTGAATGGATTGCTGGCTTCTGAAAGGAGACATTCATAAAATGCTTTGGATCAATATGTTTACAGGTATTGGATCTCTGGTGAAACTCACAGAGGTGTGGTGTTTGATATTTAGTTATTCATCACTGATGATCTTTCCTTCTTATACTTCACTATGAAAGTACTAGTCACTCAGTGACCTCCGACTCTTTGCAACACATGGATTGCAGCCTGCCAGGCTCCTCTGTTCATGGAAATTCTCCAGGCAAGAATATTGGAATGGGTAGCTGTTCCCTTCTCCAGGAGATCTTCCCCACCCAGGGTTTGAACCCAGTCTCTCTCATTACAGACAGATTCTTACCATCCAAGCCACCAGTTCAGACACAATTTTTTTTTTAATTTGGATATCTGTGCAGCAGGTGGGATCTAGTTCCCCAACCAGGGATTCAGCCTAAATCCCTGAGTTGCAAGGCAGTTTCTTAACCACTGAACCACCAAGGAAGTCTCACTTTAGCCATAGTCTATTTTATCACCTAGATGCATGACCTGCTAATATATTCAAGAATTTTCATCTCAATACATTTAATTTTTAATGACACTGTCCTTTTTGAATATACATCATTGGAATCTCACTCCTGGCTCCTAATGAATTCCTCTCTGTGTCCTGTTTAGGACTCTATTAAATCTTTGTGAGCCTCAATACAATGGTTTGCTTCAGTATCCCTCCACCATCGAATACATTAAAACCAAAACAAAACGCTGTCATACACAGAAGAGTTCATAAAATCCAGACTGTGAAAGGCTGTCAGCAATCTGTCCAAGGCACGTCCTGGACTTTTTGTTTTACAGACTTTCCCAGAATATTGACTCAGTGTTAATAGAGAAACTGTACATAAAACTCAGAAAAGAAGGGGTCAGTTTGTCTATGGGAGACCAGGCCCTAGAGAGCTGCCCACACCTCTGTGAAATACTGAGTTTGCTAAATCTGCTTTTGTCAGCTAATAACACAGATAGAAATCATAAGACTCTAAAGTATGCATTTTCAGACCTTCGGGGTTACTTATAAATAGGCCTATAAAGGTATTCTTTTGCTTTTTTCTATGAACTGCAAATGCAAAGGCACCAGAAAGGAGTTATTTGCAAACACATAACATTTTTTTCAAGCCATGCATTTTTTAAAAACTAGAATGATAGAATTTGACGGTCTATGTAAGAGTAGCTATCCTCATTTGCCCTGCCTTTTTTTTTAAAAAAAAAAAGAATTCTTTTATATTGCGTGTTATCAGTTGCATTTTTGAAATAAAATGATATGTCTTTAGACCTAAAAGGTTCTTAATAAAGGTAATTGATGCTTTGAGAATTTTAAACATTCTGCTTCAAGTCCCACAGCCAGTGAGAGGTAGACTGAGGATTCAGATCCTGTTCTCCCATTTCTAAACATGTATTGATACCCTGCCAACAACCCAAATCCAAATAGCAGAATTAGAGTTTCCCCCATGCACTGGCCTCTTAGACACCCAAGCCTGGAAAAACTCCCCTTTGTCCTTCTTTAAGTGTTTCCTACCTTTACTCTGATCACCTCATGTTCTAAGGTAATCAGATGGAATTTGAGCAGTTTCAGCACATATCATTAATACAGCTAAAAACATGGTTTCTTACACAACTGCAGTATGAAAACACAGCTATCCTAAAGGCAAAAATACTAAAATCTGCCTTGTTGTGATCTCCGTAAGTACCTCTCTCCAAGAAAGGCCCAAGTCAGAGACAAGAGATAAGCAGGTTGTATAAGGGAAAACCTTGCAGTTTGATGGGATAGAGGGTACCACGGGAGAGGACACCTGCCGGCACAGAAAGCTCATCTAATAGGTGACCCTGATCTAAAGGATGAGTAAGAATTGGGCTGGGCTGGGGGAAGCACCCATGTCACAATACCCAGATCTTATTTTTATTCCACTACTGATGTTCAAGCTGGTTTTAGAAAAGGCAGAGGAGCCAGAGATCAAATTGCTAACATCCGCTGGATCATTGAAAAAGCAAGAGAGTTCCAGAAAAACATCTACTTCTGCTTTATTGACTATGCCAAAACCTTTGACTGTGTGGATCACAATAAACTGTGGAAAATTCTGAAAGAGATGGGAATACCAGACCACCTGACCTGCCCCTTGAGAAACCTGTATGCAGGTCAGGAAGGAACAGTCAGAACTGGACATGGAACAACAGACTGGTTCCAAATAGGAAAAGGAGTACGTCAAGGCTGTATATTCTCACCCTGCTTATTTAACTTCTATGCAGAGTGCATCATGAGAAACACTGGGCTGGACGAAGCACAAGCTGTAATCAAGAGTTACCAGGAGAAATATCAATAACCTCAGATATGCAGATGACACCACCCTTATGGCAGAAAGTGAAGAAGAACTAAAGAACCTCTTGATGAAAGTAAAAGAAGAGAGTGAAAAAGTTGGCTTAAAGCTCAACATTCAGAAAACGAAGATCATGGCATCCAGTCCCATCACTTCATGGGAAACAGATGGAGAAACAGTGGAAACAGTGTCAGACTTTATGTGACTGCAGCCATGAAATTAAAGACGCTTACTCCTTGCAAGAAAAGTTATAACCAACCTAGACAGCATACTGAAAAGCAGAGACATTACTTTGTCAACAAAGGTTCGTCTAGTCAAGGCTATGGTTTTTCCAGTGGTCATGAATGGGTGTGAGAATTAGACTATAAAAAAAGCTGAGCACCAAAAAATTGATGCTTTTGAACTGTGGTGTTGGAGAAGACTATTGAGAGTCCCTTGGACTGCAAGGAGATCCAACCAGGTCATCCTAAAGGAGATCAGTCCTGAGTGTTCATTGCAAGGACTGATGTTGAAGCTGAAACTCCAATACGCTGGCCCCTGATGCGAAGAGCTGACTCATTTGAAAAGATCCTGATGTTGGGAAAGATTGTGGGCAGGAGAAGGGGACGACAGAGGATGAGATGGTTGGATGGCATCACTGACTCAATGGACATAGGTTTGGGTGGACTCCAGGTGTTGGTAATGGACGGGGAGGCCTGGTCTGCTGTGGTTCATGGGATCACAAAGAGTCAGACACGACTGAGCAACTGAACTGACTGAGCTACCTATAAGCCCTTGACAAGTTACACAGTCTCTTGAGCATCAGTGTCCTTATCTGCAAATGGAATTATCAATAGTAACTATTCAAAAATCATTGCGAGGTTCAAATGAACATAGGTGTGTAGTATTCTTAGGAAAGCATGAGGCACATAGTAGATACTCTGTAAATATTAGCTATGATGTTGTTGATGAATGTTCAAAGAATCAGAGGTAAAAATTACATGGCGTATTCCTGAACATTCCAGGAAAAGCAAACAGTTCAAACTGGTGGGAGCACAGAGGATAAATGTAATCAAAATGAGCTGTGCTCACTTCTCTCCACTGTGGAGTATGCTAGAAATTGTACAGTATATCAACTACATAATATAACTGTTCCTGTGTGCTAAGTTGCTTCGGTCACGTCCAACTCTTTATGACCCTATGGCTCCTCTGTCCAAAGGATTTTTCAGGCAAGAATACTGGAGTGGGTTGCCATGCTCCCCTCCAGGGGATCTTCTGGATCCAGAGATTGAGCCCATGTCTCTTGTGTCTCCTGCATTGGTATGTGGGTTCTTTACACTAGTGTCACCTGGGAAGCCCCAAAATACATCGGAATACCCATTAAATCCTGTTTGTTCTTCAAGGGGTTGATGGTGGGTTTATGGCAGCATCCATTAGAGGGTGTGTATGAATTAGGGTAGCCAGGCTTACTGCAGATAAAAAGATTTAAGAGCTAAAAAAAGGTATAGTGGATCCCAGGGAGTGACAGGAATGGGCAACCAGGGCTGGATTTGAGATAACTGGCCCATACCTTGGATTAGTCCTATAGTAAGTCTATGAGCCCCAGAGTTCCAGGAGCACTGGCCCACAAAACTGCCTGCAGGGCACCACTTAGATGATCTGTAGTTCAAGGGCTCAGAAAGCTAACTGCTGAAATGATAGAAATAAACTAATTTGCAAAACAGTAACAGACTCACAGACTTAGAGAATGAGTTTATAGTTGGTGGGGTAGAGGGGGAGGGGAAGGAATAGTTTGGGAGTTTGGGATCGACATCTACACCCTGCTATATGGAAAATGGATAACCAACAAGGACCTACTGTATAGTACAAGGAACTCTGCAGGATGTTATGTGGCAGCTTGGATGGGAGGAAAATTGGGAGAATGTATACATGTGTGTATGACTGAGTCTCTTTGCTGTTCACCTGAAACTATCTCAACAATGTTAATCGGCTACACTCCAATGCAAAATAAAAAGTTAAAAAAAAAAGAATTCTGTTTTGGTTGTGTGCAGTCTGAGAGGCCCAGCTGACAAACAACTTTATATATTGAGGGGGGCAACTATCACAACATTGTTAATCAGTTATGCTGTGTACTCAGTCGTGTCTGACTCTTGCGACCCCCTGGACTATAGCCAGGTTCCTCTGTCCATGGAATTTCCCAGGCAAGAATACTGGAGTGGGTTGCCATTTCCTTCTCCAATCCAAAATTAAAAGGTTTTAAAAATAGAGCTAATACATAGTATGAGAAGCCTGAAAAAGAAAGAAAAAACTAACTGCAGCTTTTGGCCTGGGGTTGACCCTCCTGGATGGACTGCCTACCAGGTGAATGAAACTTTTAGTCCTGCCTGTGGCTCAGGTCAGCGGGCCATCCCGTGAGTGGGACCTTTGGTACAGAGGAGCTTCAAGTCCAGGAATGCCAATGAAGGGGTTGATATGGAACTGATGGCCAGCGTGTTAGTTTATTAACAAGAGCTGGTTTTGCTTCTCACAGTGTGTGTGTGCTCACTCAGCTGTATCCGACTCTGTGACTCTTTGACTCTGGACTGCAGCCCGCCAGGCTTCTCTGCCCATGGGGTTTCCCAGGCAAGAATATCAGAGAGGCTTGCCATTCTCTTCACTAGGGTATCTTCACGACCAAGGGATCAAACCCACATCTCCTGCTTGGCAGGTGGATTCCTTCCAATGAACCACCTGGGAAGCCTTGCTTCTAACAAAGAAATAAGTAATCTATAAATGAAGGTCAAATGACTTTTTCCAGGTGTCAGGGCAAACCTTAAGGCACAATTTGGCCTAGAAGACAAACATTTTATCTTCAAAGATCTCAGCGGCATACGGATTGTCCTTTGGCAAGAGAGAATGACCAATCCAAATTGCTCAGAGCTGCATCTTCTCCTTTAAAATCAGCACGATTCCTAAGTTCTGAAAAGCTCTCTGCTGAGACTGACTGTTGTGTCTCCCTGGTATTCATATGCCGATACCTAATCCTCACTCTGATGGTATTCGGAGGCTGGTCCTTTGGGAAGCGATTAGCTTTGAGGGTGAAACCCTCATGAATGGGATTAGTGTCCTTATAAAAGAGACCTCAGAGTGCTCTCCTACCCTCTTTCTGCCATGTGAGGATAGTGAGAAGAGGGCCATCTGTGACACAGAAAGCAGGCTCTCATCAGACACCAAATCTGCAGTTTTCTTGATCTTGGACCTCTCAGCCTCTAGAACTGTGAGAAATAAACATTTGTTGTTCAAGCCACCCAGACTAGCAAGTTTTGTTACAGCAGCCCAAACTGATGAAAACACTCTGTGTGTTTTCAGAACAGAATGTGACTGGAGTACTCTTGCATCCTTTCTGAAAGCCCTGGACCACTCAGAAATCTGTGGCTGGCCGGCAGCGCACTTCCACTGAGACCCTCCCATTCCAGGCAGACGGGGATTCAGAAACAGCCTTCTCTCTTCTGCTTTCCTTCCATAGCTCTTATAGGGTTGTCTGGGAATGCTAGTGGTAAAGAACCCTCCTGCCAAGACAAGAGGCATAGAGATGTAGGTTCGATCCCTGGGTCGGGAAGACTGCCTGAAGGAAGGCATGGCAACTCACTCCAGTATTCTTACTTGGAGAATCCCATGGACAGAGGAGCCTGGAGGGCTACAGTCATAGGGTCGCAAAGAACTGGACACGACTGAAGTGACTTAGCATGCACGGAAACATCCCAAGTGTACAGGTTCGATTCCTGATTGGGGAACTAAAATCCCACATCCCATATGGTGCAGCAAGAAAAAAAAAAAAAGTGGAAAATAAAGAGATGGTCTGGATTTCCAATCTTGCTTTATCTTAAACAACAAACTCCCCACCTCTGCCTGTCCCTGTAGAAGAATTGTATGCTTACTGGCCTGCAGGTATTCTATTGAGCCGTTTTCATTTAACGGGCAGGATGTATTCACAGAGGGATCCAGTGCATCATTTAAAAGCCTTTATTAATCATCCCATGGTGCCATAAACGACAGGCATTTGGTTCCCCAAAGCAAACACTGCAGACCAAGGACCTTAATGTAGAGGTGGAGTTAAATGATAATAGCCAAGTGGCAAGTCCTTGGTGCATTTAGAGGATCACAGGAAGATAAAAAGAGCTTCCGGTGCCTCTCTAATTGCTTTTAAATTTTTATTTATGGTCATATTAAGCAGTTCTCAGAAGGTTCGAGTCGTTTAAATTATGATGATTCTTTCCGAAGGCTTTTACCTGTAAGGAAATTGGGAATTAGTCCCTTTTCTGAGGAGACACGGGTGGATTTCTGGATTTCTCTTCACAGACAGTTGCTCTTTAAAACTTGCTGAATGGAGAAGTTATTAGTGGTTCAAAACTTTCAGAACTTCCTGGTGAACTTAATAAACTCAAATTGCCGGGCCCCCGTCCTAGGATTTCTGATCAGTAGGTCCAAGGTACACCTGGAAACCCATGTTTTGAACATGTTCCCGCATGATGCTGATGCTGAGGCCTTTGGAGCCATACTTTGAGAGCCACTGGTATAGAACATGCATGTTTGTGTGTGCTAAGTCACTTCAAGTGTGTCTGACTCTGCGACCCTATGGACAGTAGCCCTCCAGGTTCCTCTGTCCATGGGGATTTTCCAGGAAAGAATACTAGAGTGGGTTGCCATTTCCTCCTCCAGGGGATCTTCCGGACCCAGGGATCGAACCTGTGTCTCCTGTGGCTCCTGCATTGCAGGTGGATTCTTTACCGCTGAGCCAAACGGAAAACCTGCAGTGTAGAATATACTACCCTTTGAGCTAAATGCACCAGGCTGTCATCGTTGGCTAGGATTTCAGAGGATGCGGTCCTCCAACAAGTACCCTAGGTCCTCTGTTTTCTTCATCCCAGTAATAACGGAGCACTCCTGTCCCCACACTATGATCTTCTAATTGCCTACAGATTAGATACTACTTTGCTAGAAAAAAAAAAAAAAGATACCGAGTGTCTGTTCCCATCATTACTGTGGAGAAACATTTAATACATACGTAGAGCTGAGCCAAGTAATTGCATGATGATGTGAATCCAGCAACATTTTCCCTCAGGAAAATTAGAAAATAATTACATTTCATTTTCAAGCAAGTCCAGTGATTTTTTTTTTGGTCCAATAAATTCACACTTCAGTATATTCCATTTTTGAATAAGTAAGCAATAACCATATATAAAGGGGCTTCCCCGGTGGCTCAGTGGTAAACAATTCACCTGCCAAAGCAGGAGATGCAAGACTCAGTTTTGACCCTTGGATCAGGAAGATCCCTTTTAGTAGGAAACAGAAACCTGTTCCAGTGTTCTTGCCTGGAAATTTCCATGGACGGAGGAGCCTGGTGGGCTACAGTCCATGGGATTGCAAAGAGCTGGGCACGACTGAGTGAGCACACAGGCACAAGCATGTGCAATGCCATCAGTGATGTTGCAATAAATGTTTCCTTTATGCCTAAACTCTGACAAACTTTGGCATCACGTGATTTCACTCCAACTTATTTTTGTTTATCAATAGATTATGATCCTCCCTGAAATAATTTTTATTGAGCTGGAGCATTTCTAATATACACCTAAGGGTGTTCTCTCTGGGTAATTTCTTTTATATTTTGCTCATTCTCAGTCTTAGGTAATTCACTTAATTTTCTACGTTGTCTGTACTGCAAGTCATTAATTTTTTAACCTTTTATTTTGAAATCATTTCAAACACACAAGAAAGTTGCAAGAATGATACAAAGAACATCCATGTAACCCACATGCAGATTGGCCAGTTCACATTTTATCTTTCTCTCTCTCTTGCTCTCTGTCTGTATACACTTATGTCACATATAAGTGAAACATGTACATATATATCTAAAATCATAGTAATTACTCTATATAATATACATACTTGAACCATTCAAGAGTAAGGAGACATACTATCCCATTACTCCTCAAGATATGAATATCTATTTTTTGAAAATAAGGAAATTCTCTCACATAGGCACAGAGCATCAAAAAATCAACATTAATAGATTACCACCATCACATTCACACACTCAGTTCTAATTATACTGACTATTATAATAATATCCTTTATAAATTGAGGATCAAATCTAGGAATACTAGTTGTATTTAGTTTCCATCTCTCTTTAGTTACTTTAACTTGGAAAAATTCTTCAGTCTTTCTTGGCATTTTATGTGCTTGTATTTTATGTATTTTTTAAGATTACAGAACTATTTCCTGCAGCGGTCTTGAGCCTGAAGATTTTGGTGTTTCCTCATGGTTAGATTCAGGGTATGCTTCATGACAGGATATCACAGCAGTAATGCTGTATTCTTCCTGGAGTGTCATATGAGGAAGCACATGATGTCAATTTGCCCCAGTATGGGTGCTGCAGAATTTTACCACTTGGTTATGATGATACCAGTATTTTGGGGCTATTTATTAATAAGTGAGTAACAAGTATGTTAGTAAGATATATGTTAACACTCTAAATATCCTGATGCTCATCAAATTGTCACCAACTAGTTTGGCATACAGCAATGATTTTTTTGCCCTGAATTGATTATTATCACTGTACTTGCCAAGTGGTAATTTCCTAATTCCATCATTAGGAATATTTTTATTTGATGAGGCCTTAAAATAGCTGTGAAGAGAAGGGAAGTGAAAAGCAAAGGAGAAAAGGAAAGATATACCCATTTGAATGCAGAGTTCCAAAGAATAGCAAGGAGAGATAAGAAAGCCTTCCTCAGCGATCAATGCAAATAAATAGAGGAAAAGAATACAATAGGAAAGTCTAGAGATCTCTTCAAGAAAATTAGAGATACCAAGGAACCATTTCATGCAAAGATGGGCACAATAAAGGACAGAAATGTTATGGACCTAACAGAAGCAGAAGATACTAAGAAGAGGTGGCAAGAATACACAGAACTGTTCAAAAAAGATCTTCATGACCCAGATAATTACGATGCTGTAATCACTCACGTAGAGCAAGACATCCGGGAATGTGAAGTCAAGTGGGCCTTAGGAAGCATCACTACGAACAAAGCTAGTGGAGGTGATGGAATTCCAGTTGAGCTATTTCAAATCCTGAAAGATGATGCTGTGAAAGTCCTGCACTCAATATGCCAGCAAATTTGGAAAACTCAGCAGTGGCCACAGGACTGGAAAATGTCAGTTTTCATTCCAATCCCAAAGAAAGGCAATGCCAAAGAATGCTCAAACTACTGCACAATTGCACTCATCTCACACGCTAGTAAAGTAATGCTCAAAATTTCTCCAAGCCAGGCTTCAGCAATACGTGAACCATTAACTTCCAGATGTTCAAGCTGGTTTTAGAAAAGGCAGAGGAACCAGAGATCAAATTGCCAACATCCTCTGGATCATGGAAAAAGCAAGAGAGTTCCAGAAAAACATCTATTTCTGCTTTACTGACTATGCCAAAGCCTTTGTGGATCACAATAAACTGTGGAAAATTCTGAAAGAGATGGGAATATCAGATAACCTGAACTGCCTCTTGAGAAACCTGTATGCAGGTCAGGAAGCAACAGTCAGAACTGGACATGGAACAACAGACTATTTCCAAATAGGAAAAGGAGTGCATCAAGGCTGTATATTCTCACCCTGCTTATTTAACTTCTATGCAGAGTACATCATGAGAAACACTGGACTGGAAGAAACACAAGCTGGAATCAAGATTTCTGGGAGAAATATCAATAACCTCAGATATGCAGATGACATCACCCTTATGGCAGAAAGTGAGGAAGAACTAAAGAACCTCTTGATGAAAGTGAAAGAGGAGAGTGAAAAAGTTGGCTTAAAGCTCAACATTCAGAAAACGAAGATCATGGCATCTGGTCCCATCACTTCATGGCAAATAGATGGGGAAACAGTGGGAACAGTGGCTGAGTTTACTTTTGGGGTGCTCCAAAATCACTGCAGATGGTGATTGCAGCCATGAAATTAAAAGACACTTACTCCTTGCAAGGAAAGTTATGACCAACCTAGACAGCATATCCAAAAGCAGAGACATTACTTTGCCAACAAAGGTCCATCTAGTCAAGGCTATGGTTTTTCCAGTGGTCATGTATGGATGTGAGAGTTGGACTCTAAAGAAAGCTGAGCACCGAAGAATTGATGCTTTTGAACTGTGGTGTTGGAGAAGACTCTTGAGAGTCCCTTGGACTGCAAGGAGATCAACCTGTCCATCCTAAAGGAGATCAGTCCTGGGTGTTCATTGGAAGGACTGATGTTGAAACTGAAACTCCAATACTTTGGCCACCAGATGTGAAGAGTTGACTCATTTGAAAAGACTCTGATGCTGGGAAAGATTGAGGGCAGGAGAAGGGGATGACAGAGGATGAGATGGCTGGATGGCGTCACCGACTCGATGGACATGCATTTGGGTGGACTCTGGGAGATGGTGATGGACAGGGAGGCCTGACATGCTGCGGTTCACAGGGTCACAAAGAGTTGGACAAAACTGAGCGACTGAACTGAACAGAACTGAGAGCTTTTCTTCTGGCCTTTTTATCTACCTGCCATTTATCTATCTACAGAGATTTTAATAGGCAGATATATGGTTTTATATCTTATTCAATGATTTATAATCTATTATTTTTATTACTTATTTTGAGTCAAATTATCGCAGATTTGGCAAGTGGGAGTCATTCAAACTGGCTTTCATATTATCATTTTAGCACTTTTTACTATCTAGCACTTATATCTAGTAAGATATTCTAGACTCACTTTGATTTTTTTTCCCGCCATTTCTCTAAAGAGTCCTGGTTCTCCTTAGTGAACCAAGATATGGATTCTAGGTGTGCTCATGTGTATATTCTAGGTGTGCTCATGTAGTGTGTGAGTATGTTTGTGTGTTTGTGTGTGTGTTATGGATTGAATGTCTGTGTGCCCTCAAAACTCTTAAGTTAAACCCTAAATCCCATTGTAGCAGTATTTGGAGATGGAGCCTAAAAGGTAATAATTAAGGTTATACGAAGTTGTAAGGGTGGGGCCCTTATCCAATAGGGTTGGTGTCATTGTAAGAAGATCTCTCTCTTTCTCAATGTGCATGCAGTAAGGAAAGTCCATGTGAGTACATATGGGAAAGGCAGCTGTCTGCAAGCCAAGCAGGTAGCTCTCACCAGAATCTGACCATAATGGCTCCCTGATCTTGGACTTCCAGCCTCCAGAACTGGGAGAGAAGTTTTCTGCTGTTCAAGCCATTCGGTTTGTGGTAGTTTGTTATGGTAACCCAAGCAGATGAATACAACTGATGTCTGTGTCTACGTCTTTATCTATATCTATTTATATCCATACCTAATCTGTATCTTCCAGTCCAGCGTTTCTCATGATGTACTCTGCATATAAGTTAAATAAGAAACACAAGCTGGAATAAAGATTGCCAGGAGAAATATCAATAACCTCAGATATGCAGACGACACAACCCTTATGGCAGAAAGTGAAGAGGAACTAAAAAGCCTCTTGATTAAAGTAAAAGAGGAGAGCTAAAAAGTTGGCTTAAAGCTCAACATTCAGAAAACGAAGATCATGGAATCCGGTCCCATCACTCCATGGAAAATAGATGGGGAAACAGTGGAAACAGTGTCAGACTTTATTTTTTGGGGCTCCAAAATCACTGCAGATGGTGACTGCAGCCATGAAATTAAAAGACGCTTACTCCTTGGAAGAAAAGTTATGACCAACCTAGATAGTATATTCAAAAGCAGAGACATTACTTTGCCGACTAAGGTTCGTCTAGTCAAGGCTATGGTTTTTCCTGTGGTCATGTATGGATGTGACAGTTGGACTGTGAAGAAAGCTGAGCACCGAAGAATTGATGCTTTTGAACAGTGGTGTTGGAGAAGACTCTTGAGAGTCCCTTGGACTGCAGGGAGATCCAACCAGTCCATTCTAAAGGAGATCAACCCTGGGATTTCTTTGGAAGGAATGATGCTAAAGCTGAAATTCCAGTACTTTGGCCACCTCATGCGAAGAGTTGACTCATTGGAGAAGACTTTGATGCTGGGAGGGATTGGGGGCAGGAGGAGAAGGGGACGACAGAGGATGAGATGGCTGGATGGCATCACGGACTCGATGGACGTGAGTCTGAGTGAACTCCGGGAGATGGTGATGGACAGGGAGGCCTGGTGTGCTGCGATTCATGGGGTCGCAAAGAGTCGGACACGACTGAGCGACTGAACTGAACTGAACTGAACTGAATCTGTATCTACTTCTATCAAAGGAAACAACTCACGTGTTTCCATCAATACTGCAGATTCCAATCCAGGATTTGTTCTGGCCTTCTCTTTTTTCATATTTGTAACTTTAATCTCTGATGGTGAAACCCGGCTTTCATTATCCTCCATATATTTAATTACTTGTTCACCCCACTGTGTGTAACCAATCCCCCAACCACACGGGCTAAGTCCTAAGTGCTGGCTCTTCTAACCACAACCAGGAGGGTTACCTCCTTGTCCCTGAACTAACCAATAATGTTAGCTAAATCCTCAGCCCCAGAAGGGAACTTCACTAAAGGTTTAAAAGTTTAAACAGAATTTGGCTAGCTACACATCTTAAAAATTATTTTATAATCCTCACAATTTTAGTATAATATATAAATTTCAGTAGTCATGCTTTTTGTCTAATGTGAGATAATTCATCATTATATTTTTCATTGTGAGGAAGATCAGTTTTGAGGATATGGCAGTGATGAGATATATATTGAAAATATTTTTAATCTCATAAAATATGTTCATTTAATAATTTTTGTGTGACATTGAACACCAACTTAAAAATTTAGTGAAAACTAAAATTAGTTTGAATATATTAAGATAAGGAGTACCCATGGTCAGAAGAAATGTAAGTGGTGAAAGAAATAGTGGTAAAAGGTCAAATGATGAAAAAGTAACAATGCTTTCTTTCAAGCAGTTACCAAAACTTTCTTCCCATGCACAGAAAAATTATGCCTTCTCTTTAACAGTGGAGCAGTTGTGAAATCTGATAAAACTCTTATTCTGAACAAGTGTCATATTAGGTCAACAAGGCTGTAAAAAACCCATTTTACACAGCACAGTGATATAATTAGTTTATTCTATGTATCTGGGAGTATATGGTAATAAAATCATCTGAATTTAAACGTGTGCTAGGACAAACCGGATTTGTTCTAATGGTCAGTTTATTCATCTCCAAGATTTTCTATGTCATACGTGTAATTAAACATGTAAGTGCCTTGTACATACTGTCATATTTAGGTTTGGTCCCAAGATCTAAAATGCTTAACATAAATATACACTTTGCATTCAACGTGACACTCTAACCACACTTCAGTTTCTTTTTAAATATTTTCCCCATATTGATCAAGTCACTTAATCAACCTCCATAAATACTTTTTAAAAATCCTTCTTCATCTCAGAAATCCAAGATATTTTTTGAAGCATGTAATCTGAAGATGTGTGTGTGTAATGTCTCCATTTACTTACTTAAAATCCATGGGTTTTATGGAAAATAAGAATTAGAAAATCAAGCTAAAACTATGATGAGCCCTTTAGTTTACAGTCTAATTGAGAAAATAAGAAATAGATAGAAAGGAAAAAATGAACTGTGTAACGGAGTATCAGGCTGGTGAACTGAAGTCTTATCACTGTTGAGAGAAGTGTGACTTGGGGTAGTTTGGATTTCAAGCGACTGGGATATGAGGAAGACTGAAGCTTGAAAAGAGAGACGGGCTAAGGCAAAAGCAAAGAACTATCAGAGCAGAGGCTTTTATTAGGGAGTTTGAGGAAATAAGATTAAAAATTTATGAAACTGAAAACCCATTTCACAGATCCAACTCTTTGAGACAGGTACTCTATCAGTCTGACTTTATAAATGTGGAATCTGAGCCTGGTTAAGATTAATTTGCACAAGGTTAGTAATGAGCAGAATATATGTTCAATCCAGGTCTGATTTTCTCCAAAGCCTTTGTTCTATTCACCCAACTCAGCTGCCTCTGAGGGTAGACACTGAAAATTTTCTGTATTCCCTAACAGTCAGAGAGCAAGGGGGCCAGGGTTGGGGTCACCAGTCAGGGGCAAGGGGGCTAGGGTTGGGGTCTGGGGGACCACAGAAAGAGTAGAAAACCTTGCAAAGATGCCTGACTTTTACTTTCTAATCTTAATTGTCACCCACATGTTAGCAAACAGTGGACTTGACAGAAAGGATGACACCAGAGCTGTGTGGGGAAGAGAGAAAGCCATCTGCAAACACAGGACTGTTTGGCCAGAAGAACACCAATTGAGAAATTAATGATGCCCACACATATTTAATTGAATGTAAGGAATTTAATCCTGAGACATCTTGAGTTGGAGCTCACTCTCCTGTTTCCTGTTGGATTTAGCAGTGCCTTTCTGTATTATTGAGATGTGCCTTGGGAAGGGGGGTCCTTAGAGGAAAAGGGGCACCTCGTTCCTCACATCCAGGAGTTGCCATTAGCAAGACAGAGGCAAGACCCACAGTTCCAAAAGCCTTTCTCACATCTTCCTAAGGAGGCTTTCCCCTTTTCCCCTCTTTCCTTTCTATTTTTTCCTTTTTTTGACATTTGCTTTGGACATGCTTACACGCTCTTCAGCCCTGTTGGACTTTTGAATCACATGAATTTATTTTTTAAAAAAATCACTGCAGGGTCCAGAAATTCTAATTTAATTGGTCTGAAATGGGGTATTTTTAAGCTCTCCAATTGGTCACAATGTACAGTGTAATGTGATTCTCAGCCCAGGGTTTGCACGAGTCCACAGGAGCCACTTTGACTATTTCAAACAGCCTAAGGTCAGTCATAAACTTCCTTGGGGTTATCACTGAGACTCTCTGCTCTTTAAAAAAAAAAAAAAAAGTTAGTTGCTCATTCGTGTTTGACTCTGAGAGCCCATGGGCTGTAGACCACCAGGCTCCTCTGTCCAAGGGATTCTCCAAGCAAGAATACTGGAGTGGGTTACCATTTTCTTCTCCAGCAGATCTTCTCTACATGGGGACTGAACCTGCGTCTCCTGCATTTTAGGCAGATTTTTTATTGTCTGAGCCGTCAGGGGCTGGAGCTAAATCAATGCCTTGTGGTAACAGCTTATCATTTGCTAATGAAAAACTCCAATAAGCAGAGTTTCTAAACAAAATAAAAATGAGAAATTAATTAATTATTAATTTATAAATGCCATTTTAAATAGATAAAATCTTTTCAAGAACCTAGTTGATCATGGGAGAAGATAAAAGACACTTTCAGGTGAAAAAGTTGGAAAGCCATCTGATAAGGTTATCTTTTAAGCTGGCATTAAAACTAGCCTTCAAACAGAGCAACAAATTAATGAAAAGCATACCAGAAAGGCGGTGGGTGCTAGGGGAGGCCAGAGTAGGGGTTTTACATTTGTTCTGGATAATGTATGCTCGGAGATGCAAAGGGTGACCTGCGTGATTTTGTCCCTGAATTCACTTGCCTTCTCTTGCTTTAGGCAGTAACACAGCATCTCCCCATCACCCCATCTTGAGTCTATCAATCCCATTAGGACCAGACCCTTCAAGACCTGTCTGAGAAAAATCACAGAGGGAAGTACTAGAGATTATTTCTATTGTTTGCCAAGTTGGTCTCTTGCTATCATCCGGAAATGTTTAACATAAGTGAATCTTTAATTAACTTCAAAAAGTGCCTGTGCTTGGTCTCAGGTATGTAAACATGGCAGGACAAAAGTCACTAATGTTTGGCAAGGGGAGTTTTCAAAACATCAATTAGAAAGAGTTGGTATGCCCGATGAACACCCACCTTGACGGTAGAAAAGAAATTAGTGCAAATAGTGAGCATCCTTCTTACTCACCAAGCATTTGTTCATGATTATACACCAAGGAGGTGAAACCAAGCAGTTTTGGTTGTGTGTGTGTTTGGTTTTTTTTTTGCTATATTTTATCTATTCATACATTTAAAGGATATTTACAGGGACTATGCTATGTGCCAAACACTGCTCTAGGCACTAGAAATAGAGAAGTGAGCAAAATAACTAAAAACTTCTTATCCCCCTGAAGCTTAGGTTCTAAAAGAACTGTAGAGCTTGGAAGTTACTGCTAAGCAGGAAAAGTGCATGACAAAGCAATTGTTACTTGAAATTGTATTAAAAGATTTGCAGTTCAGACTTTCTAAAAAATTTCTCATTTGAATATAGAACACTGAGGTAGTCCTTTCAACTCTTAAGAGTATTTTTAATTCACAGTTTCCCATTCTCTGAACTAATTAAGTCAAAACCTAACTAAAAGAGGAAAACATACATTTATGTGTTATATTCTCCATCCTCAAGAGTGTACAATTCAGCATTTGCTAGGAGCTTGGGTGATTCCAGTAGAGCATATTTCATAAGAGAAGATAAGCAAGACAATGCCTGGTGTTTATGGCTTTAGGGAGAAAAGTTATGGACATAGAGAAAGAAAAGCAATCTTAGGAAACCTGAAAACAAGTTTGGAGACCAGTAGAGCACTTTGGAGAGCATTGACATTCAAATCAGATACTTCCATGTAATAAATATTTGCTGAATATTTCGTTGGGTAGCTAGATTCCATAGATAAGTTTAAATTGTGTCTCTTAAGACGTTAGCACTTTGTGTGTACAATTGTACTGTATAGGATACATTTCAGCTCTCATTTCCAGTTGGTAATCCCTTGAAAAAACTGGTATAATGTGTCCATGACTGAGTGTAAAATTATCTTGGGTAGAGCTTCTGTGAGAGTATCGAAGCAAATGCTAATTGTGCCACCTTCTTGGCTTGGGTGTTTTTCAAGGAACAGTTAGAAAGCCTTTAAGGCAGAGAAAGTGGTTGAGAGTCACAAAGTATTCTAGCAGCTGAAACCCTACTCTTGAGATAAGAGATACCTTGCCTAAAATACAGTGAAAAGCAGCCTTGAGACAAAGAATTAACGTGAAGAGGTGCAACGAACACGTCTTCTGAAAGCCCCACACCATTGCCACATTGTTCTGAGTATTTATAAAAAGCTTTCCAGCAGTACAGACTTTGGAAGGAAAACTGTTCACTTATAATGGGGTTTCTGTGAAGAATTATTAAGAATGAACAGTGCTTTTTCTTAAGCCTCCTCCATTTAAAATTTTATGTTAAAATCAAAGGAAGTAGATACTTTAGGAACTGATGATTAAATAATAAAAAATTGTAGTCATATAATAAGTCATATTATAATGTCATAATAACAATACATATAATAATAAGTCATAATAACATATGTCATATAATAATAAAGGCATACAAATTGGCTAAAAAAAGAGAGACAAATAGTTTTTTTCAAGTGTTTACCCACAGAAACGTCAGACAAATGTAGCAATAAATGTTACCTGGATACTTTAAAATTACCTCCTCTCACTGTTCACAAGTCAGTTCAACAAATATATAAGCTAAGTGTCCTGAAGAATAATAAATACATAAGCTATGATCCCTTACATGGACAAAAAAAAGTGATGTTCATCGTGGTAAAGCATGGAAGAAATGATTGCCAGAGAAAATACAGGACATTATTGTATGGGACATACTAAAAGCTTTTTTCTGTTTAGCTGAGATTCAACTATAACCGGACATTCTGTATTTTTATTTGCTAAATCTGGCAACCCTAAAAGGGTACATCCAAATTCAAAAGAAAATCAGTAAAACCTTAAATTTTTTAAACATTTGAAGAAAATACTCAAGTAGACTCTCCCCAAGGTGCTATGGACTTGTGTCCCCTGTCCCCACATCCACACACTGAAGCTCTAACTCCCGATGTGACTGTATTTGAACGTAAGACTTTTGGGAAATAATTAAGGTTAAATGAGGTCTTAAGGGTGGGGTGCTAATCTGATTGAATTGGTGGCCTTATCATAGAAGAAAGAGAGGGAAATCTCTTTCTTCAAGCACACTACTGAGGAAGAGCCACTTGAATACTGAATAAGAGAGGACCGCCCACAAGCCAGAAAGAAATCACTCACTGTAACCCAGCCACGCTGGCACCCTGATCTCAAACTTCTAGCCTCCAGACTGTAAGAAAACAAATTTATGTTGTTTAAGCCACCCAGTCTATGGTATTTTGTTATGACAGCCGACCTCACTAACACACAAGACCTATTGCACTTCCTCTCTGAAATAGTCATCACACTTGTAACTACAAAAACGTCAGGATTTTCTCTCCTGGCAGATCAAAATCTCCATGACGACAGGACTTCCTGGCGGTCCAGTGGTCAAGACCTCACCTTCCAGGCCAGGGGGTGTGGGTTCAGTTCCTGGTTGGGGAGCTAAGATCGCATATGCCTCTGTGGCCAAAAAAACAAAGCATGAAACAGAAGCAATATTGTTAACAAATTCAATAAGGACTTTAAAAATGGTACACATTAAAAAAAAGAAATCTTAAAAAAACCCGCAAATCTTCCTTATGGCAGAAAGGGCAATTCAGTTCAGTTTAGTTGCTCAGTCGTGTCCAACTCTTTGCGACCCCATGAATTGCAGCACACCAGGCCTCCTTGTCCATCACCAACTCCCGGAGTTCACTCAGACTCACGTCCATCGAGTCCGTGATGCCATCCAGCCATCTCATCCTCTGTCATCCCCTTCTCCTCCTGCCCCCAATCCCTCCCAGCATCAGAGTCTTTTCCAATGAGTCAACTCTTCACATGAGGTAGCCAAAGTAGGGGCCTAATTTCTCTTCTGCTGTTTATTTCACTGATTGTACAGTGCTTTTGACTTGGAATAAGAGCTGAGTGGATGTCTGTTGATGAATACTGAATGAATTAAGAGACTAGAAAGGTAGAGCAAAAGCTGTTTGCTATGGTGTTTTTCACTATAGTGTTACTCATAACAACAATAAAACGTTGAGGAGAATCTAAATGTTCAAAAACTGACGAATGTTTCAGTAAATTAATCAAATTAATAATAGTGCAATCACATGACAATATATCATGTATTCAGTGAATTCCCTCGTGGTCTAGTGGTTTGGGCTCTGTGCTTCTACTGTGGGGGTCATGGGTTTGATTCCTGGCTGGGGAACTATGATCCTGAATGCTGCGTGATACAGCAAAATTAAATAACTAAATGAAAGGGTCTCACAGCTATTAATTTTAATGGCATGATAAAAGTCACACACAATTGTGTTAAATAAAAATAGGATATTTATGCATATGCACTGCTGCTGTTGTTCTGTGCTCAGTCATGTCCGACTCTTTGTGACCCCATGGACTATAACCCACCAGGCTCCTCTGTCCATGGAATTTTCTAGGCAAGAATCCTGGAGCAGGTTGCCATTTCCTACTCCAGGGGATCTTCCAGACCCAGGGATTGAAGCTGCCTCTCTTGTGTCCCCAGGATTAACAAGTGGATTCTTCACCATTGTGCCACCCAGGAAACCCCACATATACGCATACATACACACAAAGAAGGGAATGTTTGGAAGTGAGTGCAGTTGCTAATAGTGGCTGCCTTCAGGTAACAGGATTTGATGATTTTTCCATTTGTTTTTCTTTATTTTTCAAATTTGCTACAAGAATCATAGATGCTTTTTAATCAGAAAGAAAAGCAGCAGTCTCTTGACACAAGTTGTATGGATTAGAAAGATAATCTTTGCAAAATGTTTATAGCAAGGAAAACAAAGCTTAAGTTGGTCAAAGTCATTATTAGTGCCGTGCTTAGAAAAAAAAAATTCAGACTCCACTGGGAAAACAGTGTTCATTGAGAAACATCAGTGGGGACCTATTAGTATAGGGAGGGCCATACTGCCCACCTGACAAGTACTCCTTGCCAAGCGATTTGAAGCTTGTGTTTAGGTGATGTTCTTTCCTGTAGCATTACATTTTTGTACAGAAAATTGCAGTAACAGAACTTCAAGTGTGCTGATTCTTTCAACTCTTTTATTTTTTATTTTTATTTTTTCTTTCTGGTCATACCACACAGCATGCCAACCTGGGATCAAATCCATGCCCTCAGAGTAATTTCCTTGTCTGAAGTCCCTAGTTTCCCAAAGTTTTTTTTGTCAGTATCCCACATAATATTAAGGCTGACTTTGTCCTCGGCTTTACCTGGGTGGCTTTATCACTACCCTTTCATTCTTCCACTAAGCAAACCTCTTCCATTTTATCTGTCTTTCAAAGGAATAATGTATTGATTTTATGACTGGAGCAGGACTTGTGCAAAGATTAGATCCCAACCCTACAGCTTAGAGAGTTTTCTATTTTACTCTCAGAATGTTAATACCTTTGAGAGACTTGGAGAGAATCAAAAGATATAAGAACTACTGATGAACTTTTATCATATCAAAAATATTATTTAGAATATACTGCTTGACAAGAGTCCTAGAGTTGTATTTGCACTTCCTGGAATGAAGGGTTCATAAATATGAAAACAAAATATACATTCTGCAATGAAAATAACTTGCACCTTAGTCTTGTATGTAGTTTGTCTTATTTTTTGTTTTGGGAGTTGTTATTGTTTTCTAGGCACCTGACTATCTTTCTGTCCCCAAAAGATGTGCTACACACATACGTTATATTCTTACGTTATTTTATTGATTTATTGTTACTAGTGAGAGTTCAAAGCAATAAATATTTACTGAATACCTACTAACTGAAAGGTATTGGCCTAGATATGGGAACTATAAGGATAAATGGAGATGAACCTCTCTATCTCATCTGGAAGTATCTTTAGCCTAGTGAGGGACACAGTCATGTAAACAGATCATGCCACAACATTAAGGACTAAGTAAATAACGCTGTGTAGCAGGGACCTGGAGCAGAAAGGAAAGGCCTTGTCATGGATGTCACTGTTTCATCTTGTCAAGATTCCCTCTCTCAGCCTGGTAGAGAAAGAGCTATTGTTGTTCTGTCGCTCATGTCATGCTTGATTCTTTGCAACTGCATGGACTGCAGCACGCCAGGCCTCCCTGTCCATCACCAACTTCCGGAGCGTGCTCAAACTCATGTCCATTGAGTCGGTGGTGCCACCCAGCCATCTCATCCTCTGTCGTCCTCTTCTCCTCCTGCCCCCAATCCCTCCCAGCATCAGGGTCTTTTCCAATGAGTCAACTCTTCACATCAGGTGGCCAAAGTATTGGAGTTTCAGCTTCAGCATCAGTCCTTCCAATGAACACCCAGAACTGATCTCCTTTAGAATGGACGGTTTGGATGTTCCTGCAGTGCAAGGGACTCTCAAGAGTCTTCTCCAACACCACAGTTCAAAAGCATGAATTCTTTGGCACTCAGATTTCATTATGGTCCAACTCTCACATCCATACATGACCACTGGAAAAACCATAGCCTTGACTAGACGGACCTTTGTCGACAAAGTAATATCTCTACATCCTGAAATTTCCAAGATAATACATCAAAATCAGCATCACATCCCAGAGGGAAAGGCAGAGATTGGTATTACCCTCAAAGACTTAAGAGTCTGAATGGATCCTGGTTTCCATCAGCTTCATTAAATTCACCAGTCACGACATGAATGTGTACACAGTGCCTCAGCCAGTTGATCCTGGTCAACTAAACATCACCCCACTGACTAACCAGGTCTTGGAAAATATGTTCCTGGATGGAGAGAATTCATGTGAGAAACAACTGTTTATGAGTGGCATAAGGAATAGCGTGTCATAGACGCTGTTGGTGCCCCGCCAGGATCCCCTTTTCTAGGCCAGTGCGCTCAGCCTGCAGCTACTGTGAGTTTGTCTGCTAAAGGCCGCTCTCTTAACCTGGAAGATTGTCTTTCACCGAATGGGGATTATTGCTCCTGAAAAGTAATATTACCCCACCCCCTCCCAGCCCCCGACCCGGAGCAGCTTGTAGTCAACAACTGATTGACGTGGTGTACCCAAGTACAGGCTGGCCGGAGTACATCGTCCAGATGGGCTCAGACTGAAAGAGTTCCCCTGAGACTACATTCTTGTTTAGCTCTTCCCCTGCTCTATCCTGCTTCCCTCTCTTTCTTCTGAGAAGACTCCCTCAAACAATCATATGCACCAACATGTCTGCCTCAGGCTCTTCTGCTAGGGAACATCACCTAAGATAGAACCTTGTCTAGTTCTGGTGTCCAGCAACTTTTCAGAGGAGACAGTGGCTGATGTACGACTTAAAGTATTAAAAAGTAAAATAGAAATCAGAAACGGACTTTAGTTAGCATCCTGATTTTGACATTCCTGTGCTTAAGCTACTTCCACTGAGAAAGGTGCTTTTCAATGGTGATAAATTCCAATTGGCATTCATTATGGTAATCTGGAATTTATTTTTCAGTGAACTGCAGTAAAACTCATTTTGTAGAGTCATCTCTCAACATGAAGAGGAAAATGGTCCTTTCTTTTTGTCTTTTTTTCCTGTCTCCTTCTTTCTTTCCGAGCTCACCCTCTGGGTCGTATCTGAATCTCACTCAGTTTTGTCTGGAAAGATGAGAGCAGGATATCCTTCTGAGCAGAGAAGTGAGGAAACTGCTGTCTTTCTGAGGGGACGGTGATAAGGGTAGATTTTCCAAGTATAGGCAACAGGTAGATGTGCTGTCTATAGAAAATTTAAAATAGTGGCAAAAATCAGCTAAAAGTTAGTGTGCTTTTTATTATTATCACATGAAGACAATCCTAAAAAATGGTAGTCTTAATGTTCACTCCACTCCCAACTCCTGTTTGTCACTGAAGAGAATTCCAATATCTCTTTGGGGAAATCCCTGGGTAACCAGCCCTTCTACTAAGTTTGGGGTCCCAGAAGATTCCAGCAGCACTTTAGGAGTGGTTAGAAGCACGGATTTAGAACGACTTGTCCTAAAAGAATCTAAAAGAACAAAAATCAAACACTTTCTACAAGTCAGGAGTTTGCCTTCTGTGGGGTCTGAGAAAAGAGATGATCCTAACCTGTGCTGGCAAAGATTTAAAGTCCCTGATTCTGGCAGGGAAAGTCAAAAGATCAACTGTTGATTCCTAGAGATTTGGAGGTAGTAAGTAACTTGCTTTTATTTTGTCAGTAAAAATTTTTGAAAAAGATAATTACGGGACTTTCCCAGAGGCCCGGGGTTAAGATTCTTTGCTTCCACAGCACAGGGGTGTGGGTTCGATCCCTGACTGGGGAATTAAGGTCACACATGCTGCACAGTGCATGCCACAAGGTGTAGCAAAATAAAGCTCATTGGCAGAGGGATGGATAAAGAAAATGTGACACACTTATACAATGGAATCGTGCTCAGCCGCTAAAAAGAATGGAATAATGCCATTTGCAGCAACACGGATGGACCTAGAGATCAGCATATTGAGTGAAGTAAGACAGAGAGGGAGAAATAGTGCATGGCATCCCTTATATGTGGAATCTAAAATGCAATGATGCAAATGAACTTACAAAACAGAGAGATACTCACAGACTTAGAGAACGAACTTAATCGTTGCCTGTACATACTGCCATATTTAAAATGGATAACCAGCAAGAACCTACTGTATAGCTCATAGAACTCTGCTCAGCGTTATGTGGCAGCCTGGATGGGAAGGCAATCTGGGGGAGAATGGATACACGTATATGTAGGGCTGAGCTCTTTTGCTGTTCACGAAACTATCACAACATTGTTAATCGGTTATACCCCAATACAAAACAAAAACTTAAAAAAAAAAAGATAAGATTCTAAACAACTACAGACTATTCCTATTTAGCAAGCTTACAAGTCTATGAGTTTTAAAACTTTGCAACTTATTTGCAAAGCTTTAAAAATGTGTGGAATAAACAGTCTCTCATCTGCATTAGTCATCAGAATGGGATAGAAAATGAAGAATGAACAAATGCATTACTTTGTAAACCTTGAATTTTATTATGATCTAATTTGGCACAGAACTGCTGTTGATCAAGAGACTTTAAAATAATATGGATTATATTTTATGCTTTGGGTAAATTTTTCATACATGAACCTTCTTCAGGAGCCTAGGAGTAAGAACAAAGGGAAATTAAAAAGCTGCTTGGCGGAACTTAGTATTTTATATTGACATATAGCTGATTTACATGATTGCTTCAGATTGTAGCATAAGTGGTTCAGTTTAGTATTTTTAC
Organism: Capricornis sumatraensis; assembly: GCF_032405125.1. NCBI lineage: Eukaryota > Metazoa > Chordata > Mammalia > Artiodactyla > Bovidae > Capricornis > Capricornis sumatraensis. The sequence continues at coordinate 13,606,815 of NC_091081.1, read as the reverse complement.
AGATTCAGTTCAGTTCAGTCGCTCAGTCGTGTCCAACTCTTTGCGACCCCATGAATCGCAGCACGCTAGGCCTCCCTGTCCATCACCATCTCCTGGAGTTCATTCAGACTCACGTCCATTGAGTCAGTGATGCCATCCAGCCATCTCATCCTCGGTCGTCCCCTTCTCCTCCTGCCCCCAATCCCTCCCAGCGTCAGAGTCTTTTCCAATGAGTCAACACTTCGCATGAGGTGGCCAAAGTACTGGAGTTTCAGCTTTAGCATCATTCCCTCCAAAGAAATCTCAGTGTTGATCTCCTTCAGAATGGACTGGTTGGATCTCCTTGCACTCCAAGGGACTCTCAAGAGTCTTCAACACCACAGTTCAAAAGCATCAATTCTTCGGCGCTCAGCCTTCTTCACAGTCCAACTCTCACATCCATACATGACCACAGGAAAAACCATAGCCTTGACTAGACGGACCTTAGTCGGCAAAGTAATGCTTCTGCTTTTGAATATACTATCTAGGTTGGTCATAACTTTTCTTCCAAGGAGTAAGCATCTTTTAATTTCATGGCTGCAGTCACCTTCTGCAGTGATTTTGGAGCCCCCAAAACTAAAATCTGACACTGTTTCCACTGTTTCCCCATCTATTTCCCATTAAGTGGTGGGACTGGAAGCTATTAATGCAAGATAATGGCTGTAATTCATTGTGCTGCACAGCATATCCTTGTTCCTTATCTACTTTATACATAGTACTTTGTGTCTCTTATTTCCATATCCCTAGCTTTCCCTTCCTCCCTTCTCTCTCCGCTCTAGCAAATATGTTTGTTTTCTATATCTTTGAGTCTGTTTCTGTTTTGCATATATATTCCTATGTATTATTTTTTAGGTTCCACATGTAAGCGATGTCATACAGTATTTGTCTTTCTCTGACTTTTCTCACTAAACGTATTCTCTAGCTCCATCCACATTGCTGCAATGCAGAATTTCATTCTTTTTTTTTATAACTGAGTAATATGCCACTGCTATTGCTATTATCTTCTTCTTTATCTCTTCATCTGTTGACTGATACTTAGATTGCTTCCATATCATGGCTATTATAAATAGTGCTTCTATGAACATTGGAGGTGTGTGAAACTTTTCAAATTAATGTTTTCATTTTTTCTGAATCTATGGAATCTCCATAAGCTTCCATAGTGTTTTAGTGGCTGCACCAATTTACATTCCCACCAACAGTGTAGGAGGGTCCCCTTCTCTCCACACCCCTATCATCATTTGTTATTTGTAGACCTTTATTGGCACAGCTTGAGTAGGTTTTTATTATGGAGCATAATGCCCTGGAAATCCATCAAGCTGTTGGTGTGTGAATAGTTTGTTTGCTTGTGTGTTTTTAATGAGTGAGTAGTATTCTGTTGTGAGGCTATCTTATCCCCTTCTAGTTGCTATAACAACAGGCCATAGATTAGAGTTTTATAAACAACAAAAATTTGTTTCTCATAGGAACTCTCAGTCACTGGGCCCTCACTTTTGCCCAGGCCTTAACGAAGGTGAGCTCAGTGAGCTTCTTGTTGCTGCAGAGAACAGCATTGTTGTTCCCTACCCTCCATCACCCATTAGGTTATGGATGAAACAGAACCCAGAAGCAGATCAAAATGTGAGGGTCTAGTACGGAGACAGAGGCAATTCATCACCCCAGGCTACAAGAGAAGAGACAAATTTTAGGCGGGGATCTAAAACTAGAGATCTGAGAAATAGATAGAGAGGGAATCTAGAGGGCAATGCAGAGGATAGATTCATAAAGTGAGACTGAGATACTAGTAGGTCAGGGAACAGATCGGGACTAGTCTTAGCAGGGTCAAGTTCCTTTCCAGAGACTTTCTGGAGACAGATATTGCGGGATAGAAATAGTTGGGGCAAAAGTTGCTTTCTTCAGAGTACCCAGATGCTAATTTCTTCTCCCAGAATCTCCCAGAAACAAGACTTGGAAAAACTTTCCTCAAATGATGTTCAAAACTGGGTTTTGTTTTCATATACTTTATGCCAAAATTTATCTAAACTCTTCAAACTTCATCTCAATGCCTATCCACCCCTATCACTGGGGCATAAGAAGACACCAACCATTATGACTTACATGCGTCTATTTTCACTACCAACATATTTAAAACAGATATAAATTTTCAAAGAGCAGGTTTTCAGTCCAAATATGATTTTGGAAAAGGGAATATGGACACAGAGGTGAGAAAGAGACATACTAGGCCAAGGTGAAAACTAATAGTATTATTTTAGTGTGCTCGTTACCAAGTCATAATAAGAAAAATAACAATAGATTTGAGGATCAACAGAGTTGTTTTTTTTTTTTTTTCCAAATGGTACTAGGGTATGGTATAAGGAGTTAGACTGGCAGTTGTATGAAACCATGTAGAAATTCTTGTTCTGCCATTTAGTAGTTCCATTACCTGGCGAAAACGACACATAGGTCTCAGCTTCAACAAATGAAAGCAATCATAATAGCTATCTTGTAAAGTCATTATTGGGATGAGATGAGATACAGTGCATGTAAGTTGCTTAGCATGATGTCTTCATCACCTTGGCACACGCTACAGGTCACCTTTCTTTTTTCCATCTAACCTGTGATACCATCACTTCTGTTGAGCCTTCTCCACCCATTTTGCTGTCCTTCATCCATGCTGCTGACCAGGTGCCCTCTTCTCTTCTTCTGGACCCCCTACTCTTTTGTAACAAAAGTTACTACAATCACCATGTGTTTTGTAGCTGGGCATTGCTTCTATTAATTAAAATAACATTTATACAGAATGCTTAGTAAAATTATGGATCACGTTCATCACTAGCTTTTCTTTCTTAATTTTATTTATTTTTTGCCACACACTACAGCACATGGGATCTTAGTTCCCCAACCGGGGGATCGAATTCGTGCCCCCTGCATTGGGAGCACGGAGTCTTAACCACTGGACTGCCACTAGCTTTTCAACTCTTGCAGTTTCCCTATTGCCCACTAGGTTTGCCACTGAACAGTTGATTCAAATTTACTTTATTGGACTCAGCGTTCATGTTTATTTTACAGTGTTTATCTTTATTCCCAATTATTCTAACCCACAGAAAGAAAACAAGGCCCTTAATAAAATGGAGCATGAAGTTTCAATTTTCACATGAGTCACACTTGTGAATAGTACTTCTTTTGTCTTGGGCTCAGCACATGCTGCAAATCAGAAAAGGATGGGAAGAGCTGTGAGCATGTAAGCAGCTGGAGCAAGCACAGTGTTAAGCTGATAGCATGGAAGAATCTGAAGCTCTTTTTTTTTAGGTCTCTTAGAGAATAAAACTAGGAAGAATCATTTTACACCCATGGGAAGGATTTACTGGTTTATAAATATGATAAACCTTTGTTAATGCTGGTGCTTTGAACCTGCTGAGCGCCTTTCAGCAGTGGATTCCAAAGCACTTCACTGACAGTAAACCCCAGGACCCTCGGGATGGAGGCATTATTTCCATTTCATTGTCGGGGAAATAGATGCACGGAGTGCCTTGCTGGAGAGCACAGGAGAAGTCCCAAGCAGGCTTACATCTCAAGGACTCAAACCAAAGCTAACCGCTAGTCTACCCTTCTCCCCACACATGCATTTCATAAAAGGAAAACAATGATTTTGAATGGATACGAGTGAAGCATAAAGATAGGTCCCTTTCCACCTGTTTTAACAAGTTTTTGAAGTTTTGCTTGCGTTTACATTGGCAGGATTTTCAGATGATTAGCTCTGAGTGTCTTTTGTTTAAAGCATCTCGTGTAGGGGATGAGCAAGATCGGATGATCAAGGATCTTTTCACTGCTTAGTCACTGGTTCATGTGCTGTCTAGTTGGGTGGTGATCCACAGGGAGAGAGGTAAATATAGTGACCATCTCAACCTTGTGTTTGGGTGGGGAGAGTGGTTTCAAAATGAAAAAATTACAGAATTAAGGGGAAGTTGTTCGTATTCTATGCAGAAGAATTCTGTTAATGCCTAGGGACACTGGCAGAAAAGTACAGGAGGGAATAATTTTAGAAACAGAAAATCATGTTCCTTTCAGAAAAATAAACAAAAAATGTAGGGCAAGAACACTGGAAAAAGGGGCAAGAGAGAAAGGCAGAGATAGAGAAATGAAAAGTGAAATCAGCAAGGCTGATGCCACCAATACTAATTTGTAAACAGATTTCAGCAGTTTTTTAATCTCTCTGGACCAGAAGGGTTAAAGGGAAAACCAGGTGACACTGAGCTGCTGGGAAAGCAACTGTATCACACCAATGTTCTAGAGAACAAGATAAAATATATTTCTAGTTTCTAAGTGGGAATTTGCATCTATTTAACTGTCTAGTGTAAGAGTGAAGTGAAGATATTGGGCTCTGAAATCAATGCAGATGATGACTGCAGCCAAGAAATTAAAAGATGCTTGCCCCTTGGAAGAAAAGCTATGACTAACCTAAACAGTGTATTAAAAGAAGAGACATAACTTTGCCAGCAAAGGTCCATATAGTCATGTGAGAGTTGGACCATAAAGAAGACTGAACACCAAAGAACTGATGCTTTCAAATTGTGGTGTTGGAGAGGACTCTTGAGAGTCTGTTTGACAGTAAAGAGATTACACTAGTCAGTCCTAAAGGAAATCAGTCTTAAATATTCATTGGAAGGACAGATGCTAAAGCTGAAATTCCAATCCTTTGGCCACTTGATATGAAGAGCTAACTCACTGGGAAAGACCTTGATACTGGGGAAGATTAAAGGCAGGAGGAGAAGGGGACAACAGAGGATGAGATGGTTGGATGGCATCACTGACTCAATGGACATGAGTTTGAGCAAACTCTGGGAGACAGTGAAGGACATGGAAGCCTGGTGTGCTACAGTCCATGGGGGTCACAAAAAGCTGGACATCACTGAGCAACTGAATAACAACAAAGAGTGAAATAAGTCAGAAATAAAAAAACAAGTATCGTATATTAATGCATATGTATGGAATTTAGAAAAATGGTACTGATGAACCTATCTGCAGGGCAGGAATACAGATGTAATGTGGAGGGCACACTTGTGGGCACAGCTGGGGAAGGAGAGGGTGAGACAAATTCAGAGAGTGGCATTGACTATATACATTGCTGCTGCTGCTGCTAAGTCGCTTCAGTCGTGTCCGACTCTGTGCGACCCCATAGATGGCAGCCCACCAGGATCCCCCAACCCTGGGATTCTCCAGGCAAGAACACTGGAGTGGGTTGCCATTTCCTTCTCCAATGCATGAAAGTGAAAAGTGAAAGGGAAGTTGCTCAGTCGTGTCCGACTCTTCGCGACCCCATGGACTGCAGCCTACCAGGCAAGAGTACTGGAGTGGGGTGCCATCGCCTTCTCCGACTATATACACTACCATGTGTAAAATAGCTGGTAGGAAGCTGCTGTATAGCACAGGGAACTCAGCTCGGTGCTCTATGATGACTTAGACGGCTGGGATTTGGAGGGTGGGGGTGAGGGGTGAGGCTCAAGATGGAGGAGATATATATATATTCATAGATCTGATTCACATTGTACAGCAAAACCAACATAACATTGTAAAGCAATTATGCTTCAATTAAAAATAAAAATACTAAAAAATTGTCTAGTATAGGTGCAATAGATCAAAAAAGTAACTGTAAATCATCATTCACATAAAAGCAACATTTAAACAATCAAGACCCTAAACATGGAGTAATAAATAAACACCGTTACTCACGCCATGCACACTGCATTAATAAAAGCCCCCCTAATATTCAAATGCACAAAAACCTTTTGAGACAACTCCTAGCCTGGATCCAATCTTCATCATCTAAGGGAAGCGTCAGCTTCACATGCTGACAGGTCACCCCCTATTTATTCTTTCCTCCATTTCAGTTTGCAAAATCTGGGAACAGGAAGTGATATTTACTCCTTGATGTTGAGAACAATGACAGACAGTGAGGATATACTCCACTCTAAATATTGACCACAGCAAAGGAGACATTCCCATAGGAACTGTTACGAAGCTGGTGCTTTCATTTTTGAATGTCTAGATGATTTTCTTGTAATTTTTTAAAAATTAAGAATGAATTGGCATTTGGGTTAAAGGAGAAATGAGCCCCATAGAACTAGAAGAGTCCACGTGACCCTTGTCCAGATAAATGCAGGGTTTTGAGGCTGGCGGAAGTGGGTAAGTCAGTGAGCCAGTGAAAGTCGCTCAGTCATGTCTGACTCTTTGTGACCCCGTGGACTGTAGCCCTTCAGGCTCCTCTGTCGATGGGATTCTCCAGGCAAGAATACTAGAGTGGGTTGCCATGCCCTCCTCCAGGGGGTCTTCCCAACTGAGGGAGCCAACAGAGGCCTTCCGCATTGCAGGCAGATTCTTTACCATCTGAGCCACCAAGGAAGACCAGGAGAAGGTGGAAGTGGGTAGGGGGAGGTGATCTGATAATGCTTTCACTCAAGGGACCTTGTGCATAAAATGAGTAAAACATGATTTCTCAGTCACAATGCTATAGGCTGTCCCGTTGTGATGTAAAACATTTGTGCTGGCATTTCCATACAACCTACATGTTTAGGGTTAAAGTTTCCTTTTCATTCAGAAAAAAAGGAAAATAGCAATGTTTTAAACAGAGCTTCTGTAGCAGTTTGGCTGCTCTCTTTCCCATGATCTTCTTTTTGGAAAAAGTCATATAGAGTCATGGTTACTATCCTTGTTTAATAGTACTTTAAATGACCCAGCATAGAAACAAATGAAACATTATCTTATTGGTGCAATTCTTTTATACAATTAATTTGTAATATTGAGTTACCACATAATCAATCATTGAGCACAACTAGTATTTTGATTTAGAAAATAATTTGAAATCAGTCTCACCATTTCATTTTTCACTGTATTTTGCTTAAGTTGCACAGTATTGAGAAAAATTTTAATCCAACCATTTAAGTCATTACAAACGATGCAATTCCTACACAGCTCTCCTTGCAATATTAACATACTCTTCAAAAAAGTGAGTAGCATTTCATTTAAAAAACTGAGTTAGCATTAATATATAACAACTGTTCATTCTGTCTCATAAATTCAAAAGTCAGAAGAAAAGCACCCAACATCTTTACAGTAAGAATCCCAATTTTTACTGAACAAAATAACTTGTCATGAATTTTTGCACAATTGTGCAGTTATCCTAGGAACAGAGCTTGTTCTGAGCAGATTCCCAGGCCTGACCTGGAATTCAGTCGAGCCCGACGTTCACATAACCCTGTCATGTACTTTTACATGAGTACACTTGAGCAGGCCTGAATTTTTAAAGGAATATTTAAGCACCATTACATTGCTAGTAGATGGCACATTTAGGAGAAGGAAATATATTTTCAGAGAAGGCAGAAGAAATCATTATCTTGAATCTACACAAAAATGAGTTAATCTGAGGACATCAGTGATGTCAAAAGTGTTAAATGTAGGATATAGCATATTGAACACACAAGCCATTTCCATTGACTTTTCAGATGGTAAATATATATATAAGTCTAGAATAAAATTCAAATCAAACATTTGCAGCTCCTCAAAGCACACTGCAGAGCCCCTCTGGTAGCCAGCCCAATGCCTGGCACAGAATCAGCAGTCAATCCTCGTTGACTGGACAATGGAAAGTTTGAAAATTCACCGGTATAATGTAGCAAATGCTTCTCAAAACTCTCTTGGCCTCTCAAGGGGAGGTGGAATAGAAAACTAAGTCATTCCAAAGTTATCTATCTTCAGTACTGAACCACCTCTTTAAGCCAAATCTATACCTGCTATCCACCCAAATACTGATTCTGTTGAAGTTAGAAAGTAAATTATTGGTGTGACAAGTTTATTTTTCATGGCTACCTTTATGATGGAAGCTTTTAGAAGTGTAACTGTAGGTCTGCAAAAGAGGTATTGTCCTGCTATCACAGCTCAAAAATCAAAGCAAAATAATGCTTATTAAGGTCTCTTCAGGAGCCAGATGAGGAATTAAGGTCCAAAACCTGGACCACAGGGCCCCCAAACCCATGCTTCTCCTTCTGCATCTCTTTGTCTTTGGCATTCTCCACCTCTCACTCCACCTCCTACCTTCCCCGCGATGTGAAAACATTACACATCATTGAAAATCTGTTTGGATCTGGGAGTTTAAAAAAGCCACCATATCTAGAACTTTCTCTTAATCACATATAAAAAAATTGAAATAATAATTATATATACTAATATATACAGCATATAATAAAAATATAAATATATAATGTATTTTGTCTATATATCATGTATATGGAATAAGTCCATTAAGACTTGGCATAGAGTCTAGTTCTCATTTTGTCAGAGCGTTTCACAGTGAGAGGTCTTTCCTATTCAGAAATGAACATTATGTTTTTCCCTCTAAATTTTTGTTTAAAGAAAGTTGCTTGAATGTCTTCTTCCTTTAGAAAATGGAGAGCGTGCTAAGCAAACAAACATAGAGTATTAAAATTGCCTTCCTGATAATTTTAGTAAACCTCTGAAAAATCACCGCTGTTGCATAAATAGGATGCAAACAAGAGTCAAGGATCAGGGTTTCTCAGTACACAAAGTCGGCTTTGTCCAGTGAATGTTTTCTTTGGGCTTTTTCTCCTCGACAGAGTGGCAACAAAAGTATAGCTTTCCCACTTTGTCCCGGAGATGAGGGTTTGAAGTCTGTTGAGGGCAACTGTGTGCCTTATCTAAGCCTCTCATGGTGGGTCACTTAGGAGGGAAAGCCCTGCTTCACTGACCCCTGGACAGGAAAGAGGGGCCACCGTGGGGACAGGGAGCAGTTCTCTGCTTAAAGGGATCTGGCAGCTTTGCATAAAGGAAGATGTTTATCCCTGTTTATGGCATATTCCTTCTGCCTTTACAATTCCCATGGTTGATGTTACTTTTTATAGCACGTCTGACTGTCTGGGAACGAGCCACGTTATTCCACCCTTAGAGAGCAAAAGGGAAAGATGAGAAACCTTAGTAATGCTGTCTGCAGAAGTGTTTCTGGCTTTCAGAGTGTACAAAGCAGATGAACTCTGTGTGTGTGTGTTCACTCAAGCACATCTATACAGTATGTAGAAATTTTTCAAATGGATAAATAAATTGTAAGAATCAAGAGTTTTTTATTTATAAATTGCCCAGTTTCTCTGATCTATTGAGTACATTGCTAAATGAATATTGATTATTAACAGTTGACTCAAAATTATATTTTAATGTCACTTTTTGTAATATAATTAATGAGTAGGACCCCATCACCTTTGAGTTTTAAAAATACCTGTAGAAAACACGAAAATTCCTGTGATCTACTTTTACTTTTATCATTGAGTTTGTGATTTTAGTAAGAAAAGAAAGAAACTTCCAAGCAGAGTTTAATTTTAAAAAGGATGCAGGGTATCTATTAGAAAGATTTTCTTAATCATGTGGATTAATCCTGACTTTCAACTCCAGATAAGAAATAGGATATCCCATAAGGAGGATTTGCAGCATGCAGGGAGTATTTTGCCAACCAAGAAAGGCTCCCAGGGTCTAAGTTATTAAAGTTAAATTTATTGGTGATTATGTCTATTTCCTGTATAAAATGAAAATTCAAAACAAACACTAGAAAAAGTCAAGAGAAGTCAACTAAATGGCATGGTCTTTATAAATGTAAAAGAAGTGGCTATTTTCAAGGGACCTCTTAGCTTGGCAGATTGAATAAATGAATGTGAGAGCTTAAGGTTAACCCCTGACAAATGCTGACACAGTTGTAGACACACACACACACACACACACACACACACGCTGTTCACAAGAAATAATAGACAAACTGCCGGGAGATACCCAGCTTTAATCCCATCAAGGGCTCTTGTGACATTGTAAACCGAATAACTAGAGTTTGAGTAGTTGAGGCTGTCCCTAGACCTTCTGGATGGGATTAATTCCATGTAATTCTCTACAGCCCTTTCTAATTGGTTAAGATGTGTGAGATGCCATGCGTCTCGGAATACTTAGCCACCTGTATCTCACAGGCCATTTCAGTGAGAAAAAAAGTTCTCTTAAAAAGAGAAGCCAGCAATTGGCTCTACCTTACAGGAATGTATTACTTAACCTTCTTCTGGACACTATGACAAAATAAAACAGTGAACATCAATGCTGCTATATCAGCAATCCCATCTCTGACCAAAAGGGCAATTAAAGTATAGTAAACTAGGGTGTGGCGTGGTTGGGCACCTCTCCCTCTCTGTACATGGAATTTTAAGTTTGGGTAAAAGTAAATGCCAAGCCTTGTGCAAGTATACACACTGGTTTCTTATAAAACTTTTCTTCACAGAGTTAAGCTGTCACAAAATAACCTACACCAGATGGAAAATTTAAGCCAAATCTATACCTGCTATCCACCCAAATACTCATTCTGTTGAAGTTAGAAAGTAAATTATTGGTGTGACAAGAAGATAAGACGATCAGCTAGTTTGTTGAATTTTTTTCACTTTTCAATTTGTTTGTCACAGTGTTGTATAAACACAACTTGAAGCCATAAGTCATTACAAGACCAAAACTCAAACAAAACGATACTCCATATTACTCAGTGCCCATCGTACCCACCTGATGCTCATTCCCAACCCAAATCCATCTGAGTGAGCACTGGACACTGATAATGTATCTCCAACCACACATTTGTTTGAAGCACTGGAGACCTCAGCTTAATCCTGGCAGCTTAGAGGACAGACTCATGGAGGCCTATGTCTCTGGGGAAGCTAAGTGGATTTAATTATCTGGGCGCTTGATTTTTGTTTGTTTGTTTTTAATATGATGATTGGAAAAGGCATAGGAGAAAGGGTGATTTTCTTCATAAATAGGATTGAAGATTACCACCCCCCCAAAAAAAAAGTGTGGGAGAGCGTAATAGCACAGATGCAGGGCAATAAAGTCAGTTTATTTTTTACAGTTAACTATAAGAGAGCCATGTTACTCACCAAAATTAAGTCTTCTGGGCTGAATGTATTTAAAAGCAGCACTGTTTTCAAGTATGTTCTTGTAGGCACGTCCATTTGAATTATTCAGTGTCCTTATTAAACATGATCCCCACCCCTGAAGCCTTTTCCACTTTCATCTTTCTTGTCTGATTGACTCCAAATCCAAACCTAGTGCGTTAAAAAGCAAAGACATCACTTTGCCAACAAAGATCTGTATAGTCAAAGCTATGGTCTTTCCAGTAGTAATGTACGGATGTGAGAGCTGGACAATAAATAAGACAGAGCACGGAGGAATTGATGCTTTCAAACTGTGGTGCTGGAGAAGACTCCTGAGAGTCCCTTGGGAAAGCAAGTAGCTCAAACCAGTTAATCCTAAAGGAAATCAACCCTGAATACTCTTTGGAAGGACTGAAGCTGAAGCTGAAGCTCTAATACTTTGGCCACCTGATGTGAACAGCTGACTCATTGGAAAAGACCCTGATGCTGGGAAAGATTGAAGACAGAGGGGAAAGAGGGAGACAGAGGATGAGATGGTTGGATGGCATCACTGATTCATTGGACTTGAACTTGGGCAAACTCAGGGAGATGGTGAGGGACAGAGAAACCTGGCACGCTGCTGTCCATGGGGTCCCAAAGAGTTGGACACAAACGGGAAACCGAACAACAGCCAAATCCTTGGAGCCCTCCTTGTCTGTTACATGCTGGGTTTTCCCCGAAACTCAGAACTGCTTCAAGATGGGGACTGTACTTCACTGATATCTCCAGAATTCAGCAGAGCCTAGCAGACATTCATGTTGAATGAATGAACATTGATCTAAAAAAAAGTGGAATTTCATCTGATTTCACAACAAATTGAAATAGTGAATATCATGTGTTTACCTGTCTGGTGGGTCTCAGAACAGCCTATTGCTCCATAGCCAGAGCCCCTGAGCCAGTATTCATGCCGTAATGGTAGACTTGGGGGTGGGGAGCGGGGAACTGTTGTGTATCAGACACAACATGCTAGGAATGATGATAGGTATCTCATTTAACCCTCATGATACCACTAGACCACTTGGAGGAAAAAATTGCTGCTCAAAGGCAATGGCACCCCACGCCAGTACTCCTGCCTGGAAAATCCCATGGATGGAGGAGCCTGGAAGTCTGCAGTCCATGGGGTCGCTGAGGGTCAGACACGACTGAGCGATTTCGCTTTCACTTTTCACTTTCATGCATTGGAGAAGGGAATGGCATCCCACTTCAGTGTTCTTGCCTGGAGAATCCCAGGGACGGGGGAGCCTGGTGGGCTGCCATCTATGGGGTCGCACAGAGTCAGACACGACTGAAGCGACTTAGCAGCAGCAGCAGCAGCAGCAGCAGAGAGCCACTGTAGAAGCTCAGAAAGGTAACTTGACTGACCTGATTTATCAGACTTAAGAAGTAGCTGCAGAAAGATATCCTATACTTAAGGGGTCTTTTGTCCCCTGCTGCAACTGGGGGTCAAATGGATTTTATCCATGTCTGAAATGCCTGATTTATCCTGGACCTGCCCCAGAAATTAAGAAAAATCCCCAGATAGGGAAATTGGCTCAGTAGCACATCTTCTAGGTTTTCCATAGGTCAGGCAGGCTATTCAGAAGTAGCCCTTTCCAAAGCACTACTCTTAGAGCAGATGGGATGAGACCCCGCCTTCCCCTGGTCCTCATTAGTCCCACCAGCTGGCCGCTGGGCTCAAGCCAAGACGCCAGTGGTTCACAGAGTCACTCCAGGGTTCCTATATTCCAACAGACAGCTCCTCAAGTCTGAGCAGAACCTAGATCCCTCACATTGGCTGGAGTTCAGGGTCTAGGGTCTTTAACTCTGTAAAGGGACAAAGAGACCATTACCTCAGTGCCAGATCATTTTCTAGGCTTCCCAGCTGGCTCAGACAGTAAAGAATCTGCCTGCAATGAAGGAGACCCAGGTTCAATCCCTGGGTTGGGATGATTTCCTGGAGAAAGGAATGGCTACCCATTCCGGTATTCTTGCCTTACTTAATATCTCAAATGCAGACACATTTCCTGGTCTTTCAGATGTACAAGATTCCAAGAACCCTTCTTTTCCAAGAATGAAAAAGCTAGCTTAAAACTCAACATTCAAAAAACTGAGATCATGGTATCCAGTCCCATTACTCCATGGCAAATAGATGGGGGAAAGTGGATTTTACTTTCTTGGGCTCCAAAATCTCTGCAGATGGTGACTGCAGCCATGAAAGTAAAAGCACTTGCTCCTTGGAAGAAAAGCTATGACAAACCTAGACAGCATATTCAAAAGCAGAGACATTACTTTGCTAGCAAAGGTTCATAGAGTCAAAGCTATGATTTTCTAGTAGTCATGGATGGATGTGTGAGTTGGACCATAAAGAAAGCTGAACACCAAAGAACTGATGCTTTCAAATTGCGCTGGAGAAGACTCTTGAGAGTCCCTTGGACTGCAAGGAGATCAAACTGGTCTAAAGGAAATCAACCCTAAATATTCATTGGAAGGACTGACGCTGAAGCTGAAGCTCCAATACTTCGGCCACCTGATGTGAAGAGATGACCCATTGGAAAAGACCCTGATGCTGGGAAAGATTGAAGGTGGGAGGAGAAGGGAGCAACAGAAGCTGAGATGCTTGGATGGCATCACCAACTCAAAAGATACGAGTTTGACAAATTCTGGGAGACACTGGAGGACAGGAGAGCCAAGTGTGTGCTGCAGTCCATGGGGTCACAAAAAGTCAGACACAACTTAGAGACTGAACAACAAGCACAGAACAAAATTAAATCTCTTCAGAAGAGGTTTCCTTCTCTAGTTTAAAACTCCCTCTTTGATACATTTGATGCAATTGAACAATTCATTTATTCTTGACATTTGCTATTTCAGAGGTTCCGATACATAGATACATGGTTAAGATCTCCCAGGGGCCAAAAAATGAATACCCCCACCCCACCCCACCCCCACCAAAGCAGCCCAGGAAAGTGCTTTCAAACAGAGATATCATCTCCTTAAAAAGAGGTCTTCCAGGTATGATCACGTTTAAAGAAATGTCATTACAAAGAAAGACGGAAAGAATAGAGGAAGTTCTGATATTCTTTTTAAAGTTACATTTCCTTTATTATTTCACTAAAATAAAAATATTTTTAAGGGAACTATCTGTGATTCAGTGGTTAGGACTTGGTGCTTTCACTACTGGGGACCCAATGAATTAATGTTGGTTTCCCTTAGTTGGGGAATTAAGATCCCACAAGCTGTGTGGTGAGGCCATATAAATAATATATGTATTTTAAAAGGCTGATACTAGTTATAATAAGAGTCATTCTCAACCTTAAGTAATATTGGCAATAGTTCTTGAACTATGTCCAAATTTTTATTTAAAAATTATGATTAAAAAAATTTTTTTTAGCCCTTAGGAAAGGAGTACAGCTATGGTTCAACTTTCTCATTTTTAGGAACACACTGTATACCAAGACATGAGACTCATTCAACTTACTAATTTTTCCACGCACATGTTTTTTTGAACTTTTCCAACTATATTTACATAGGTTTGGGAAAGCACAGGCAATTTCAGGGCAGGGAGAGAAATACCAAGTTTCATAGTATTTCAACAGGGGATTTCATCTGCCAAAGAAAACTCTGACATTTGTGAGTTGTTTACTGATGGGTTGTTGGCTCTGAAGCAGGCAACAAAGATGGGATCCTCCTTTACACCTCAAAGGAGAAACCTATTTTAGATTTAATGAGGAACAGATTTATAGGAAGACCTTCTTTATCCCTAACAATTCAACACCCTTTTAAAATTTCACAGTCTCCTTCCAAAACCACCTTCAGTGCCATAGAAGAATTCTAAACCACAGCATTTTCCTAATCCAGGATTACTCACCAAAATCAGGGCCTATGAAGATATTTTGGGTAAATTTTGTTTGCCTCCATCCTAAAAGAAGGCTATACTGAATGTTTTGTTTGGAGGAGCAGCAAATCATGCTCAGAGATTGAGTTGTCTTTGCCTGTATTTTATTTAACACCGGTTCACTGTGAAAATGAAAGTGTTAAGTCGCTCAGTCAAGTCTGCCTCTTTTCAACCCCCTGGACTGTAGCCTGCCAGGCTCCTTTGTCCATGGGATTCTCTAGACAGGAATACTGGAGTGGGTTGCCATTTCCTTCTCCAGGGGATCTTCCCCACCCAGGGATTGCACCAAGGTCTCCTGTATTGCAGGAGGATTCTTTACTGTCTGAGCCACCAGGGAAGCCCCAGATTCACTCTGGGGATTATTAGAATTTCACAAAACAGTAGGATAATGTCTCCTAATAAGCCAATAAAGAAATAACATATGCCAAACCAATGATAGATTAATTACACCTGTGGTCCCCAGTCTTTTTTGGCACCAGGGACTGGTTTCGTGGAAGACAGTTTTTCTACAGATCAGCATGGGGGCTGGTTTCAGGATGATTCAAGCACATTGCATTTATTGTGCACTTTATTTTTATTATTATTACATCAGCTCCACCTCAATCATCAGGTATTAGATACCGGAGGTTGGGCACCCCTGAAATTATGCTATTGTTTCATGCAAGGGGAGATGAAGGAATAAAGTCCAAATTTAGCTTGAGGTGTACCCTCAGATGAGTTGGGGAAAATAAAAGTCCCTTGTGGGGAGCATGTGGCTAGGCAACTGGGATATTTGTCGGCTAGATGAACTTCTTGGGGCCACTGCGTGGTTTTTTCCCACTACTGGTCAAAGAGAAGCCTTTACCAAGGCAGAGGCCAGTGTCCCAAGGTCTTACTAGAGCTATTTAGATCCGCAAAGTGTGGCCTTGCCCCGACCGAACATCCTCAGACCGTCCTCACAAACTCCGGGCATTTCTAAACCAGTCCCCTAGCCAGAGCTGCTGCTTTATGTTCTTATTGATAAGCCCCCAGTAGCACCCTCAGGCGCTGGGCTTCCAAGTTCTTATCAGCAACCACAGACATGGATGATGACATCCGGACACACAATTTCACTTTTCTGTCAAAAGAATAACTTCATTCTGAAAACACATTGACTCTTACAAACAGTCTCACTTTTGTCACAAACAAGCAGATTTGAAATCATATCAAATCACCGCACAACACTGAACTGCAAAGGACCAGCCACCAAGGGACAAAGCTCAAAAAGGCCGTGTGATGGTTATCTGTTTAAGCAGACAGCATGGGCTTTCCCTTACCTGTCTGCTTACCCGCCTAAAGGAGGTGTATGTATCCATCATCAGTGAATTGGGTAAGTTCCCTCTTTGGCTTCCCTGGAGGCTCAGACAGTAAAGAATCTGCCTGCATTGCAGGAGACACAGGTTTGGTCTCTGGATTGGGAAGATCCCCTAGAAAAGGGAATGGCTACCACTCCAGTATTCTTGTCTGGAGAATCCCATGGACAGAGGTGCCTGGAGGACTATAGTCCATAGCATCTCAGAGAGTCGGACACGACTGAAACGACTTGGCACTCATGCACTGAGGTTGCAAAGAGAGACAGAAAGTGGCAGTCGCTTAGTTGTGTCCGATTCTTCGCAACCCTATGGACTGTAGCCCTCCAGGCTCCTCTGTCCATGGGATTCTCCAGGCAGGAATACTGGAGTGGATTGCAGTGCCCTCCTCCAGGGAATCTTTCCAGCCCAGGGATTGAACCTGCGTCTCTTATGTCTCCTGCTTTGGCAGGTGGGTTCTTTACCACTGGTGCTACCTGGGAAGCCCTGCAATCATCACAGGATGAACCAAATCCCCTTTTCCTGGAATGCTTTTCCCTCACTTCAGTCATGTTCCTGCCCTCTCAGTTATCAGAGCAGCCTTGCCCTGACCACCCTACAAAGACTAACCCACCACTGCCATCTCTGTATCTGATGTCTTAACCTGACGCTCTTCTTCCTTATAAAGCATCACTTGCCACTTATATTTCTTGGTTCCTTTTCTCCAATTAGAATGTTATTTCCTTGGGGGCAGGATTTCTCATTCAACGTGATATCCCCCAAGGCCTAGAACAATGACAGAACATTATTCAATTATAAATTTAAGAGAATTTTTGCTTTATCCTAATTATGCATTATAATTTTCATGATAAATTATGGATTAATAGAAGACACTTTTGAGATATTTGTCTTGTGAAATCAATCAATGAATGGTAAGAGACCTTGGCCTAGATTTTCAGGAAAGATTTAGAGCATTTACTGAACTGTTTTGGTGTGTGGCCCTCACATTTTGTGGGTGGCTCAGAGGTTAGGCATTATATCACAGGATCTGGGGGACTTTCTTCAGGCTGCAGAAAAGTCTAGGCTTTGTAAGGAATGGGTGAGAGGATAAAATCCCCACTCACTGTGGCCTGATTAGAGGTTTAAAGTTCTTAGTCTGCTTTTATGGCACTCCAGAAAATGATTCCATTCTTACTTTCCAGCGTTCTCTCTCTTGGAGTAAACATAACCATTCTCGGCCAAGGGGAGCCACTTTATACTACATGTCTTCACCTCTGCCCCTCAAAATGATATTTCATTTGCCCGCGAAATGTTCTTTCTACTTTCCCATCCTTCCAAGCACCCCTTGTCACTTCACCACCCTTCAAGACCTCCTCTAGGAATCATCCTTCCATGAAGCTCTTCTTTACCACCGCCCGCCACCCCCCCATCATCACCATTATCCATCATTCCATCCAGGCTGGAAGGGACCACTTCTCTTCCTTCTCACTGCTTAAGACCTCCATCTCCTTCATGGCAGTAACACTCTTTACTGTGTAATTGAAGGTTTTGGCTATTATTGTTTGTTTATTTATTTTTGTAGAAGCCTCAGCTTCCCCGTTAGACCAAACAGTAATTTCCCTTGTTTTTTACTAATCTGCCTCCACCCAGTTCACATGTGAGGAGTATTCCTCATTCACAGTGATTTTCACCGGCAGGGCGCACATCCTAAGGTGGAGAGGGGTGGAAGTGGAGGTGGCAAGTGTCCGAGGTTATGGGTGGGGAGAATGTGTATAGACTGAAAGAGTACCCCACCTCTTGCTACTCCACCACCCTCCACTCTGTGATTTCTAGCATCCCAAATAACCTCCCCATGCTTAAGATTTTTCATATTAGACTAGAAACGGTTTGTGTATTATTCACCACAGTATTCCCTACAGTATCTAGCACAGAGCCTTGAACTTACTGGGTGCAGAACAAACGTCTGATGAATGAGCAAATGAATGCATCCATGGGAAACCTTTCTGTGTCCTTGCGCCTAGCACCTCCTTGATTCCAAACTTGAAACACACATCCTTAAGGCAAGCTCTAAGCCACCTTCATCTTTAATCCTTATCCCCTTCCATAGCCACCCACACTATCTGACCAGGCATTTATCTCAGGGCACAAAATGCCATTTGCCTGCTGATCAAAGGCTGTGGGAATGGGCGGCATGAGCAGAATGGCAGCTGCACTCAGATCCTGCCCACACCCTTCCTGTTTGCAGCAGCCCACCCCAGGAGCTATTATGTTTTCAGTAGGCTGAGCAGGGCCCCTCCCCGCCCCCACCTCCTTCCCTGGTCCTTGCAGACACTCTGCGGGGTCTACAGTGGCAGCCCCTCACCCTCAGGGCCCTCTTTCAGCGTCTCATTGTCCCCAGGCAGGCACAGATAGCCAGCCAGACCTCTTTTCCCCTTTCCTGGGACACTGATAAGGCCATGAAAATAGTTCTCTATTTTCCTGCACAAAAGCTGACTTAGAAGAATAGGGTGGAGCCTAAGTGATAACCAGCCAGAATTTGTTGCTTTTTGAAAAGAAATGTGGTGGGGAGGGGATGGGGGAGACTGGAAGACTTTGAGCTTTTGCTCTGGGTTGTATAAGTCAGGCACTTTCCAACAGCAGTGCCCCCTTGCCAGCCTTGGAGCCTCGTTTCACTCCTGTAACGGGAAACGCTGCCCTCAGGTCAGAGGGCCACAGTGTCTCCTCCTGAGGTTGGCTGGCCACCTGGGAGCCTCTCGGGTGACCCACTTAACCAGACTGCAGCTTATTGGATGGAATTCAGGGAGGGTTGGGGGGAGATTGGAATGCCTTCCTTGCATTGAACCCATTCCAAATGGGGTTCTTATCCTTGCTGCTGTTGCTGCTAAGTCGCTTCAGTCTTGTCCGACTCTGTGTGACCCCATAGACGGCAGCCCACCATGCTCCCCCGTCTTTGGGATTCTCCAGGCAAGAACACTGGAGTGGGTTGCCATTTCCTTCTCCAATGCATGAAAGTGAAAAGTGAAAGTGAAGTTGCTCAGTTGTGTCCAACTCTTAGCAACCCCATGAACTGTAGCCTACCAGGCTCTACCATCCATGGGATTTTCCAGGCAAGAGTACTGGAGTGGGTTGCCATATCCTTGAGAACCCCTCAAATGGTCAATGTGCTCTCAGGACACGTGTGCCTTATGGAGAGCTTCACCAGCTCCACGTGATCTTGGTTTATCACAAGTGTCCCTGATCAGGTGGTGGTGGTTTAGTCATTAAGTCGTGTCCAACTCTTCTGACCCCCATGGACTATAGCCCACCAGGCTCCTCTGTCCACGGGATTTCCCAAGCAAGAATACTGGAGTGGGTTGCTATTAGGGGCCCTTTAAATAAACAAAACTGTCTAGAGTTTCCAAGTTAGTTTGCAAGAGGAATCCTCAAAGAGGTAGTTGGTGTTTGTTGACTGCTGAGGTGAAGAAATGGGGTGAGAAAAAAACAGAGGATCACCATTTCCACCCAGAACTTTAAACAATGAGATAGAAGAGAGAAGTACATAGGACTTTCTTAAAAAGTGACTTCTGCTGGGAATACACTGCCCTGATGCTGGTGGTACTGCTCCCATTTTGCCACCACTTACTCTGCAACCTGTTGCAATTAACAGAACCTGCAGGCTTCATCTTTTGGGTGTATGTGTCAGAAAAATAAAGGGAATTAATGTTTTGGGGTGAAGTCCCAATACTAGTACTGTTTTTTAAAGCCACTAAAATGGTTCTAATGTACAGTCAGGGTACAGAACCAGTGAGAAAGATCATCTCTAATCTCTAAGGTATCTGCTGGTTCTAAAATGTTATGGTTTTGTAGCTTAGGGTCTGAGTTTCTTTATTTTTTTTCTGTTTAGATATAGCTGACATATAACTTTATATTAGTTTCAGACATACAATGCAATGACTCAATATTTTTATGTATTATGAAATGACCACCATAATTAGTCTAGTAAACCTCCCAACACCATCAAGTTTCTCCATTAATCCTTCTCTCACTTACCTAAAGATTTGATTCACGGCTCCTCACTGCCACCCGTGTCTTTCTGAAATGCTGGAAAAAGAAATTTACACAGGGAGCCCAGTCAGGCAATCTGTGATGATCTAGAGGAATGGGATGGTAGGAGAGGAGAGATGATCAAGAGAGAGGTGATACATGTATCGTTATGGCTGGTTTCCTTGGAAGAAAAGTTATGACCAACCTAGATAGTATATTCAAAAGCAGAGACATTACTTTGCCGACTAAGGTCCGTCTAGTCAAGGCTATGGTTTTTCCTGTGGTCATGTATAGATGTGAGAGTTGGACTGTGAAGAAGGCTGAACGCCGAAGAATTGATGCTTTTGAACTGTGGTGTTGGAGAAGACTCTTGAGAGTCCCTTGGACTGCAAGGAGATCCAACCAGTCCATTCTGAAGGAGATCAACCCTGGGATTTCTTTGGAGGGAATGATGCTAAAGCTGAAACTCCAATACTTTGGCCACCTCATGAGAAGAGTTGACTCATTGGAAAAGATTCTGATGCTGGGAGGGATTGGGGGCAGGAGGAGAAGGGGACGACAGAGGATGAGATGGCTGGATGGCATCACTGACTCAATGGACGTGAGTCTGAGTGAACTCTGGGAGATGGCGATGGACAGGGAGGCTTGGCGTGCTGCGATTCATGGGGTCGCAAAGAGTCGGACACGACTGAGCGACTGAACTGAACTGAACTGATGGTAGAAACCATCATAACATCGCAAAGCAATTTTCCTCCAATTAAAACATTAAAAAAAAATTCAGCAAATGGCCACAACTACTTCTCCTCCCACTCTGGAACATCAGAGCAGGTGGTTGAGCATTTGCTGAGTCACCCAGAACCAAATTTCACAAGGCATGCAAGTTTAGAGGCTCTGGGGGAATAAAAGCAGGGTTATATGCATGAACTGAACATATCCAAGAGAGAGAGAGAACTTCAATGAAATAGTAGCAGTGAGAAGAAGTGGACACAGCAGTAGAACAACACTACTAGGCAATTTAGACTCTAGTCCATTTTTTGTCATGAACAAGGCTGCACTGAGCAAATACAGCCCTGCTAACCACCAACTGGGATCTTCCTCAACTTCCCTTGAGAAAACACTTGATTATCTTCACAAATCTCACTGCTTTAGCTTTTTGCTTCCTAAATCACAATCTAAATCATTCTTATAATACCTCTGTCCCCATTGTGCCTCCTTTCATCCAGCCCCCAGGATCGACTTTCTAGAATCCATACTTCAGATTTGCCTAGGGAGGACCCACCACCCCAAAATAGTCTTGGGATTGGCTCTTTGCGACAACTGTTTAAGGCATTGCCAACAATTCTCAAGTGGGTTTAAAATCAAGTATGTGTGCGTGCATGCTAAGTCACTTCAGCCATGGCCAACTCCTTGCAACCCTATGGACTATAGCCAGCCAGGCTCCTCTGTCCATGGGATTCTCCAGGCAAGAATATTAGAGTGGGTTGCCATGCCCTCCTCCATGGGATCTTCCCCATCCAGGGATCGAACCCACATCTCCTGTGACTCTTGCTTTGCAGGAAGATTCTTTATGGCTAAGCCACCAGGGAAGTCCAAAATCAAGTACTTAGTAGCATAAATAGAAAAAGAAAATGCGGCATAAAATTAAGTAAAATGCCAAATATCTCATATAAATGGAATAGGTAGACAATAAAAGCAAATAAATACGATTGTGTTAACTTAGATCTATAGAGCAAAATCCCAGGAATCTGAAAAGATTCTATTGACCACATAGGCCAACTTCCAAAGGATGCTCTCTTCAGCATCCTCACCATATAGTCATACAGGATCTGACTATCCAATCCAGTGATGGAGTTCTCTCTCTCACAAGGCATCTCATTCCAGTTTTGATCTATTTTAGTTAAAATCCAATTGAAGTCAAATACCCAATTAGAAGCACCGTGAGTAATGGTGAAACCCTGAAGGAAACATCAGCCGTGGAAGAAGAAAAGAAGCACAAATTGCGGAGAAAGTTTACAGAATGGGCCACAGTGGTCTGAGATATTTAAATTTTCCCTTAGAATTAATGTTAAAGCTATACATTCACATGGTCTTTCCATGTTCCCACTTAAAGAATAAATATTCTTCTTCAGCAGCTTGTGCTGTTAGATTAAAAAATTGAGGCAAACCTTATTTTAAAGTACTTTTTTTTTTTTTAAAAAGAAGTTTGTTCTTTGCAGCTCCAACTATTTGGCAAGTACTTTTGCACTCTAGTAATTTAAATGGTATGGATAAACAGAGAGTATTATGATTATCTATCCCTATTACTCCCAAATTCTGGACTTTTAGGAAAATGAATTAGAAATATGTGCAGCAATTATACCAAAACAATTGGAGTCATGGAACATAGTTTTAAATCTGATGCTTCAAACCAAAGTTTTCACCCAAGATACTTTAGGTAATGTAAATAAAGAAAGATAAGAACTCAGTGAGGGATGAAATAAAGCAATTTTCCCTCTGGAATAAATTTCACTTCTCAATGCACTGATTTTACACCTGCAACGTGAAAATATTGCTCTAGAACTTGTTGCATTAACCAAAAGAAAGATATTCCATGCACATACTGAATTTTCAGTATAAATCAATAGATTTATTTTCAAGTTAGTTGGTTCAGTTCAGTTCAGTCGCTCAGTCGTGTCCGACTCTTTGTGACCCCATGAATCGCAGCACACCAGGCCTCCCTGTCCATCACCATCTCCCAGAGTTCACTCAGACTCACGTCCATCGAGTCCGTGATGCCATCCAGCCATCTCATCCTCGGTCATCCCCTTCTCCTCCTGCCCCCAATCCCTCCCAGCATCAGAATCTTTTCCAATGAGTCAAAACTTCTCATGAGGTGGCCAAAGTACTGGAGTTTCAGCTTTAGCATCATTCCTTCCAAAGAAATCCCAGGGTTGATCTCCTTCAGAATGGACTGGTTGGATCTCCTTGCAGTCCAAGGGACTCTCAAGAGTCTTCTCCAACACCACAGTTCAAACGTATCAATTCTTCAGCGCTCAGCCTTCGTCACAGTCCAACTCTCACATCTATACATGACCACAGGAAAAACCATAGCCTTGACTAGACGGACCTTAGTCGGCAAAGTAAATGTCTCTGCTTTTGAATATAATATCTAGGTTGGTCATAACTTTTCTTCCAAGGAGTAAGCGTCTTTTAATTTCATGGCTGCAATCACCATCTACAGTGATTTTGGAGCCCCCCCAAAAAAGTCTGACACTGTTTCCACTGTTTCCCCATCTATTTCCCATGAAGTGATGGGACCAGATGCCATGATCGTCGTTTTCTGAATGTTGAGCTTTAGGCCAACTTTTTCACTCTCCTCTTTCACTTTCATCAAGAGGCTTTTTAGCTCCTCTTCACTTTCTGCCATAAGGGTGGTGTCATCTGCACATCTGACATTATTGATATTTTTCCCGGCAATCTTGATTCCAGCTTGTGTTTCTTCCAGTCCAGCGTTTCTCATGATGTACTGTGCGTATAAGTTAAATAAGCAGGGTGACAATATACAACCTTGACGTACTCCTTTTCCTATTTGGAACCAGTCTGTTGTTCCATGTCCAGTTCTAACTGTTGCTTCCTGACCTGCATACAGATTTCTCAAGAGGCAGGTTAGGTGGTCTGGTATCCCCATCTCTTTCAGAATTTTCCACAGTTTATTGTGATCCACACAGTCAAAGGCTTTGGCATAGTCAATGAAGCAGAAATAGATGTTTTTCTGGCACTCTCTTACTTTTTCAATGATCCAGCGGATGTTGGCAATTTGATCTCTGGTTCCTCTGCCTTGTCTAAAACCAGCTTGAACACCAGGGATTTCACGGTTCACATATTGCTGAAGCCTGGCTTGGAGAATTTTGAGCATTACTTTACTAGCATGTGAAATGAGTGCAACTGTGCAGTAGTTTGAGCATTTTTTGGCATTGCCTTTCTTTGGAATAGGAATGAAAACTGACTTTTCCAGCCCTGTGGCCACTGCTGAGTTTTCCAAATTTGTTGGCATATTGAGTGCAGCACTTTCACAGCATCATCTTTCAGGATTTGAAACTGCTCCACTGGAATTCCATCACCTCCACTAGCTTTGTTCGTAGTGATGCTTTCTAAGGCCCACTTGACTTCACTTTCCAAGATGTCTGGCTCTAGATTAGTGATCACATCCTCATGATTATCTGGCTCGTAAAGATCTTTTTTGTACAGTTCTTCCATGTATTCTTGCCACTCTGAAATGTTATAATTTTCAGAATGGGGAAAGAAAATAATAGTAATAATAGGAAACATTTACTGAGCATTCAATGATAGGCCTGGGAATATACTAAGAATTTTATATACATTATCTAATTCAAAGAAATAGTCTTGATTTGATTTATCTGAAACCACTTCACAGGTAGTACAAAAGTGAATCTCCAGAGGCATTATATTTCTGTGGTGCTTAAAACTTCTCTGTTCTTCCCTAGCTATAATCTCTTAAAGATACTTCATAGATACAGTACATACGGATGAAGCTAAGAAGATGTTAGGTGGAATTGCCTAAAAACAACCAAATAAGGAACAGCAGAGCTAAAAATAGAAGCTAAATCCTGCCCTGTCTCCTATCTTTATTTACAAAATGAGAAAACCTTGTGGATTGCTTTCAAATTTCTTTTTGGTTTCAGAATCCCCACCCTGTAAGTCTTTGTCCAAGGCCCAGGACGTTTAGAAAATAGTGCTGTTTACTATCTTACAGTCAAATCTACGCTTGTCTGCTGTCCACCTCCTCTCTACCTTCACAGATGTCAAGATGGGTCCTAACTCTGCACTTTAATCCAACAACTAGCATGGTTGTTCATGCTCTGGGAGTTTGAAAGAAAAATAACTAGTTACTAAGAATTCTCAATATCCTTTGGAAAGACGAAAGTGAAAGTGAATTCGTTTCCGACTCTGCGACCGCATAGACTGTAGCCTATCAGGCTCCTCTGTCCATGGGATTCTCCAGGCAAGAATACTGGAGTGGGGTGCCATTTCCTTCTCCAGGGGATCTTTCCAACCTAGGGATTGAACGCCGGGTCTCCTGCATTGCGGGCAGACGCTTTACCATCTGAGCCACCAGGGAAGCCCTTGGAAAGATGAAGGAATGAGATAATTCCAACTGGGAGAATCAAGGAAGTTGTCAACAACTCCAGTAACCATGGGGCTGGTGACCAGCAGGATAAATACAAGCCATTTTTACAGGGCTGACTCTGTGGGCAAGCTCTGTGAGTCTGGGGAACTAGAGCAGTGAAGCATATCCGAATGGAATGGCTTCATTTGCTTATTTCCTCTACATTATTCTTCATATCTAATGCTCAGCCCCCAAATGAAAGTCAGTGTGTTTCTCTGTGTGTGTGTTTTAACGATTTAATGAACAGATAAATAAGAAACTATTAAATCAATGGGCATCCCTGGTGGCTCAGACGGTAAAGAGTCTACCTGCAATGCAGGAGACCTGGGTTTGATCCCTGGGTCAGGAAGATCCCCTGGAGAAGAAAATGGCAACCCACTCCAGTATTCTTGCCTAGAAAATCCCATGGATGGAGGATCCTGGTGGGCTATACCCCATGGGGTCACAAAGAGTTGGACACACATTAAATCAATAGTACAATAAATGTATTTATTCACCTGCTGAATGAATATTTATTGAATATAACTCTGGACCTAGTGGTGACCCACATAGCATTTATAATTTAATGAGGAGAGTTTATAACTTAATACATTAAACAACTAATCACAATTAATTTGTTTTTTTTCCATCCACCCTGAGATCACGTCTCTCTCACATCTGCCTGCAAGTCATCCAGTTAATTACTTCTTGAGCCAAAAACTCCTTCCTGCTACACCATGGACCACCTGGCTGCCATTTACTGAGGGCACCTCTAAGGGCCCATGGGGAAGACAGCAGAAGACGAGGCAGGTCTCTCCCTCATCTGCTGGCTCCATCACCTCACCACACAGACTTAAATGGGCATGTACATGTCACTTGATAGTTGTGCAAAATTAAGGGAAATCACAAAATATGAAGGGAGACATATTAAACTTTGTGCTAAATGAGACATCAGGGATCGAGAAGGGATTATGCACAAAGCGAAACCCTCTGTAAGGGAATACAGTAAATTTGTTCTGAACTATGTCCTCTGGACTCAGCTGGTCCTCCCTTTCATCCCGAAAGCACCTTTTAAAATCCCAGCTACCTTTTGGGAAATGCCAGCTTAGATCGGTAAAATGCTTTTATTAATACTACACCCTGAAAACAGCAATAGTCATACAAGAAGACAGTGCATATAAAAATGCCTTGCCTTATTCACAGAGGCTTAGGAGAGAGGGCGGTGCAGACTGTAGGGCAGCTCTAGCCACCACCACCCCTGCAGCTGCCCTTAGAGCTGCCACCGTGTGGATCATTCCCCCTGGGGATGGGTGAGGGGGGAAGCCTTTCAAGACTGCTTCCACAGAGGAATATTACAGATGTCAGGCATCTCTAGACAGTGGTCTTGCTTTTAACATGCTAGCCCCCAAACAGGGAGTGGGCAGAAGAGTTCCCTATTGCTCTCTCAGAATACTCCCTGGGCCCTTTCTGATGAAAAAGTAAGTGAATGTTGCCAGTGGCCAAGAGAGGTCACCAGGGATGGGGCCAACATCAGAAGCCCAAGGACAGGAAGGTTCTACCTGTAAGCAAGAACGCAGTCAGGAAGTTCACTTCCCTTCTTGTCAACAAGACTTTCATGAGCACCTACTAAGTGCAGGCCTGTGCTGAGGTCATGGATCACTGATGTGAGTGAGCAACAAGCAATGATAAAAGCGTGGAGCCTCTGGGAGAAATTGTGGGAATGCAGATGCAGGAGCCACGGAGGCATCCATGCCCGAGAAACCAGCTCCTGAAGCAGGAAGGATGGAGCAGGGGCGCCACATCAGTTAGTTAGAGAGACTACAAATTCCATCTTGTGCAAGAAGAGAACCACTGAGCAAGCAACTCCTGAGATCAGTGCCACCGCGGGACAGGAGCTGTCACTGGGCAGTGCTTATTTCCTGCTGCTACCTCGGGAGGTTTTCCAGGTGGTGGCAGTGTTAAAGAACCCACTTGCCAATGCAGGAGACAGAAGCGACGAGGGTTCTATCCCTGGGTCGGGAAGATCCCCTGGAGGAGGTCATGGCAACCCATTCCAGTGTTCTTGCCTGGAGTATCCCATGGACAAAGGAGCCTGGCGGGCTAGAGTCCATCGGGTCACAAAGAGTTGGACACGACTGAAGAGACAGCGCACACACACACATACACACGGGGAGGCAGACATGAGAGGCAGTTTGCTCCTGACTCCCAATGGGACAGAGCTTCCCTGGTGGCTCAGCAGTAAAGAATCCGCCTGCAACGCAGGAGCTGCAGGAGACGTGGGTTCGATCCCTAGGTCGGAAAGATCCTCTGGAGAAGGGCATGCAGCCCACTCCAGTATTCTCGCCTGGAGAATCCTGTGGACAGAGGAGCCTGGCAGACTGCGGTCCGTGAGGTCACACAGAGTCCGACAAGACTGGAGCGACTCAGCACACACACACACCCCACAGGGACCGGATGGGCGCTCCACAGAGACTCCAAATCCTGGGGGTTAGTATGTTATTAGGTTTCCCTCTTGGCCTCTCTGCTCACCTCAGACCTCAGGAACCCCTGAAGGCTTGGCCACAGACTTGAAGTGCCCCAGGTCCCTGGTCCCGCTGCTCAGGGGGCACCCTGCCCTTGACCACATTCTCCCCAGGGTCCGGCGGGCTGCTTTCTCCTGTTATACCTTTGTTTTCCTAGTCTGTTCCCCCCTCCTGGGGCTTGTTTGTGTAAGAAAACCTCTCTCCCTGTTTCCTGTGTCTCTGTCATTTCCTCCCATTGCCATTCTACACCGTGGCACTGAGGGCCATTGTTTTCCTTTCTAACCATATTCCAGTCTCTGGGAACCAGCCAGTAGGTACAGGACAATGTGGAGGAAGGCAGGTCTGCCGGGGCTATTTCGGAACCACTCTTAAGCACCAGAATATCACAGTAAACCAAACCGGTGTGGGGGGTGGAGTGGTGTTTGCTTGTCAGCTAGGGAAGGAAGAAACTCAATATCAGGAGACAGCTCCTGACCAATTAATCCTCGGCCACTATCTAAACGGAGGCGTGTTCCCAGGAGCAAGACTGGAGATGTCTGACAGGGCTGATAACCATCTTTGCGAGAGGAAGCTGTGACTATCCCACTTGTTTTCTGGGATTTTGTCATGTTCTTACTGCTTTTTAAATTAACTAAAAAAAAAAAAAAAAAAAAAAATCAACTGAGCTGTATTAAGAGGGGAGCTAAACAGAGATCTGAAACCCAGCACAGGACCTAGGGATGGCAAGCGAAACCCGCTTAGGAGTGGATTTCCCTGTGGTTCTATTCAGTGCTCTATCTAGCCTGTTAACTTTTTTGATCAGCCCCACGATTCACCCAACCCGTACTGGAGTGTAAGGTAAGCTGCTTCATGCTTTCCTGGCAGAGTTTGAATTACACAGGCTCTCACAGGAGATCCTGGGTCGTTTTCCTGAGCACAGGAAGAGGAGTTGGAAAAGCAGCTGGCCTCTGGGAAGAGAAATGTAATGCCTTTTTATTTACCATAGAAATGCCCATGCTGGGCTGCTGTGTTGATTTCCAAATATAAATGGGAGGAAACTGTGGTCCCCGTGCCACTAAGCAACACACTGGCTTAGGTTCGTAACCTTGGGCATTTCTTTAAGTGCAATTCCAATAAAATGAACTGAGCAAAGTTTGACGTAGGAACCTCAGCTTGGTTAATATATCAAGCAGCACGTTTATTTTGACTGTCACCTAGCAGAAGTACATGGTTCTATTTTGGTAGCATTTGTTCCATAGAACACTCATGGCTTTTGCCAGTTCCTTTCATTATACTTTTCCCACCAGTTATGACACTAAGGGTCACTCATCAAAGAGATTTTGTTTATTTCATGTTTTACAGGGCAACGTGGCTGCCAGGAACATGCAAACTTCCAGGTTTCTGTTAGAAGAGTAGAAAGTTGTAAAGTACAAATATAATAGAAACATATCAAATTCCCGTATTTCAAATAAAGATGTGTTTTTCATTAAAGGATTAAGGCATGCCCTGTGCCACCCCCATGCTGCAAAGCTGCTAATCTTAGGACACATTTTAAATACCGAGCCAGTCTCCATTTATAATTCGAGAAAACAACAGTCCCTACTACTTAGGACCAGGGGCAAATTTAAGTTGTAAAACTTTTTCAGGGACCCCATTCCCCCAAAATCAGATTGGGTGCATGCTAAGTCACTTCAGTCGTGTCCGATTCTTTGTGACCCCATGGACTGTAGCCCTCCGGGCTCCTCTGTCCGTGGGGTTCTCCAGGCGAGAATACTGGAGTGGGTTGCCATGCCCTCCTCCAGGGGATCTTCCCTGACCCAAGGATCGAACACATGTCTCCTGTAGCTCCTATACTGCAGGTGGATTGTTTACCACTGAACCACAGGGGAAGCCCAAGATCAGATTAGCAGCAGTCATTTTAGAGGAGATATTCTGTTAAAAATAGAGGGACATTAAAAAAAAAAAAAAGATGGAGAGAGATTTCTTTTTTAGGAGGGTATTTTTCAAAGATTCTTATATTGCTGGGGTTAAATCATTGCTCTATACTTGGGTTTTAAAAAACTCTAGGACATATTGAAATATTTAAGGGTTAAATGAAATGAGTTTTGAGCTGTGCTTTAAGATAAAAAGAGAGGTGAGTTGGAGAGGTTTATATGAAACAAGACTGATGAAGAGTTGTTGATATCTGGAGGTGATGGGTAAACCAAGTTTCCTTATAATAATCTGTCTATTTTTGCATGTTTCATCTGTAATAATAATGTACAAAGTGAAAAAGAATAACAGAGGCAAAAAATAAATTTATTTTTCAATAAAGAAAATTAATGTATTATTTCTTTAGTTTCTAATTAGGTAACAGTTCACTAGCATGCCACTCTGAGGTTGTCTTCTCAAAGAAGTCCAGCATGTTAGAACTGTTGGAAATTCAGAAATCTGAGCAGGTACATCATTTCTCAGGTGTCCAGTGAAAGAAATGCAAATCACACATTAACTGCGTGCAAATGACTTGACATTGTTAACTCAGTTATAATAACTCTGCTGCTGCTGCTAAGTCACTTCAGTCGTGTCCAACTCTGTGCAACCCCAGAGACAGCAGCCCACCAGGCTCCCCTGTCCCTGGGATTCTCCAGGCAAGAACACTGGAGTGGGTTGCCATTTCCTTCTCCAATGCATGAAAGTGGAAAGTGAAAGTGAAGTCGCTCAGTCGTGTCTGACTCTTTGCGACCCTATGGACGGTAGCCCACCAGGCTCCTCAGTCCATGGAATTTTCCAGGCAAGAATACTGCACTGGGGTGCCATTGCCTTCTCTGTATAATAACTCAGAGTAATAATTATTCAGTCTACACAATTTCCAATCCAGACCTCCATTTGCCCCATCTTAAGCCAGAGGTAGCCTCTTCCTCCAAAAGTCTTCCTTAGGCATCTCTCCATAACATTTGAGGAGTCAATTATTTTCATCACTTGATGTATTTCTAGACAGAATGAGATTTACAAGGAAAGTCTGAGAAATAGTAGTACTGGTGAATAAATCTGAGAAATGGGTTTTACCATGTCTGGTTCTACAACAAGCAAATACACAGTAGCTTAACTAAAAGTGTTCCAGAATTGCTTCACTGGGATGAGGTCCTTATATGAAAAGATAAAACTTTCCTTTGCCTATAAATGAGAAAGGACCCTTTCACTTCCACTGATAATAATGCTTGATACATGCAAATCTGTATTTTCTAGGATTACATCTCAGGCTCATGTCAGTGTTCCTTCTCTGTGCTTCTGAGAACAGAGTCTTGTGTATCAAGATCTTTTCCATCACAGTTTTGGCAATCAGATTTGGCAATCACAACATCTGCTTCCTGGAATATTCTATTTTTCTCAGTTTACCTATTTTACTCAAATTACATCTGTATATAAATCTGCAACAAAAGGGTCTTCCCAGGTGGCTCAGTGGTAAAGAATCTGCCTGCCAGTGCTGGAGATTCAGTCGAATGGGTTCCATCCCTGGGTCAGGAAGATCCCCTGGAGGAGGAAATGGCAACCCACTCTTGTATTCTTGCCTAGAGAATCCCATGGACAGAGGAGCCTGGTGGGCTACCCAGTCTATGGGGTCGCAGAGAGTCAGACACAACTGAGCTGACGGAGCTTGCACACATGCATGCCCACATGCAACAGAAGCATTAAATAACGATTCACTGAGATAATACTTTCATTGTCAAAGCGTCCTGTGATGAGATCCTCAGAGCTGCCAGCAAATAGACTGTCTACAAAAGGAAGTTAGGATCTGGGCCCAGAGATTCATTTCTTTATGTGGCCCAGATGAGGAACAGATAACTGAGCCTAATATTTTCCTAACTAAGCATTTATGGTATTTTGAGTCTGTGCTTCCAAAGGAGGGTCAGTAGCCAGCCTTTGGCACTGCCTGGGGAAACACCTCACTTTGGCGAGCACAGTAGTTATATTTCAGGCCATCAGAAAGACGGGCTCTCCGCTAAACCGAGCCGAAATAGAAAAGAATCCTTACCTCTGTGTGGGTTAAATAAAGATCACCAGTTACAACAGTCGGCCTCAAAGGGTTGAATGGGCCTCTCCCAGACACTCATTCTACTTATCTGGGGTCTTAATCCCAGTCTGCACCTTTTGATCAGGCAGCCCCCAGACCACGGATGACTTATCAAAGGGGTTGGAATTTGCACTGTGCCCATTGCACGTCATCTTGCTGGCCACTTGTAGGCTGGATTGTGGGACTAACACTTCAACACTCGCCAGTGGAGCCCTGGGGAGAGGGGTGGCTCATGGTGTCCATCACAGGCGAGGTGCCACGAGTCAAGTGGGAGGTCAAGCAGAACACGCCAGAAGGCCTCCGGCAGCCTCTGAGCCTCTTCCCAGCTCTCCGCGATAACAGAAACATCCTTCCTCGCTACGGCTGGCAACAGGGCTTGCTTTTTTTTCTTTAGAATGTAGGAACAAAACCCCTTCCCTTTTACACATCCTCTCCTTTTCAGGGTGGTCCTGCTGTCTCACCAGCTTCCCATTTCACCCCAGGAGGCGGCTCCCACCTGTGCCACCAGCCGGCTGAAACTTTCTGATCTTCCTGTCTACAGATTTCTGTTATCAGCCTCCAGGCCTGCTGTCTCCCAGCATCTGCTTTTAAGGATAGCAATAGCCCCCAGGCCTTCAACTCCTCTCCAAGGGGAGCTGGACTATTACTAAGATTAATTACTACTCTCCTCCCCGTTGGATTTCCCCATCGCATGTGCCCCAAACCCCAATTCAGAGCCAGCCTTAGCTAAAAATTATAAAACAAGGAGGTTGATTAACCCTTGGTGGCCCCTCTCCACACCCTCAAACCAACTCCTGGACTAGCAGAAGCCACTCACTGTTATCCCCCACCTTGTCCTGATGTCTTTGCGTAGTTTCTTCTCCAACATTTTCTTTTCCACCTTCCAGAGTATAAACATTTAGTTTCCTTGCATTGCATTTTCTCCTGTCCCATCCCAGTGAATTACCCTCTGAGAAAAAGTTTTGAACAAGTTAATTAGTATTAACACAAAGATGTTGATAGATAAAGAAAGCTGAATATGTGATACCTTCTGAAAGTAGTTTAATATGACTTAAAAGAAATGTGTTTAATG
This sequence comes from Capricornis sumatraensis, assembly GCF_032405125.1. Taxonomy (NCBI): domain Eukaryota; kingdom Metazoa; phylum Chordata; class Mammalia; order Artiodactyla; family Bovidae; genus Capricornis; species Capricornis sumatraensis. The sequence continues at coordinate 13,573,856 of NC_091081.1, read as the reverse complement.
CCAGAATTTTCAAGTACCAAGGAAAGCAACTGGCCCAAGAAATATTTATTTAGGGGGAAAGGGTCCTTTCCTAGCATCTCTTTTTATACAACACAGCCAGCCTTTCCTCTATAAGGTTGATCGTGGTTAATTTCCTATCAAATTTTCCCAAGCTGGAACTCATACTTCCAGATAGTTTTTGAACATAAATGTAGTCTGACAACTGCAATAAATACCAGTTAATTTCCTCATCACTTAACGTTTTATTTTTCACTAATGACAGCTTCATTCAATCCTGTGGAACTAGCATAGCAACCTACCTGTTGATGTTGGCTACTAAAAAACTCAGGAAGACATTAAGATCATTTAAAATCCAATTTTTGGCTAATTCTAGACTACTTACTGACATATCATGAGGAACTGAAAAATAAATGGAAAAGATGGGGAAGGTGAAAGAACTGAGAGTCTGTTCTTCCTACTGAGGACAGGAACTGCCTTCACATTCAAATTTTGAATATAAAGTTAGTAATATAGCTTCTAAATAATTCACACATTGGTTTTTTTTTTTTTTTGTCACTTGAGAATAGTCATTATAAAATTATAAGTCTCACAGTGAGGAGGAAGTCTTCTCAAATAACAAACCTAAAATTTCCCTGCTTCTTGCTGATTCCAGAGGATCTTAAAATATCCATGAGTGCTTGATCTGGGTAAATGTCCTATTTCTATATGAAAATAGTTACCTAAATACAGTTTAGGAAAAGATAGTATTTCTTGATTCTTTAAGCACCTCAAGAAGGGAAATCTTCCCTGGAGAAGGAAATAGCAACCCACTCCAGTATTCTTGCCTGGAGAATCCCATGGACGGAGGAGCCTGGTGGGCTATAGTCCACGGGGTCACAAAGAGTCGGACATGACTGAGCGACTTCACTCACTCACTCACTCACTCAAAGTTGTCACTTACTCTTATACTAACGACACTCTCTCCTCACAGAGTCAGTCTCTCACAACTTAACAGATTTCTCTTTAAGCCAGCTTGTGCTTTTCATACAGAAAATGAAACTTTTCTGCTCCTGTGCTGGGAAAGGAGATGCCAATATCTTCCTTATTTCACTTTTAGTCACTGTTGTGAATCTGGGGGCACATTAGCTTACTTGGTTGGAAATAACAATTTTAAAAGGCGGCACATACTTATTGCCTGTGAATCAGAGCTGAGGCTTCAAAGGCTCCGGGAGCTTCTGAATGCGCCCAAGGTCACCCAGACATTGGTGGCAGAGTTCAGACTCAAGCCCAGGAGGCTCTCCTATCCGCTGATCTGAAGGTCGGCAGCACAGACGGGCCTGAGGGAGCCAGTCAGCTTTGTATCATCCACTTCACCTGAACCACAGCCACGTGTCCTTCTAGGCTGTGCTGTTATCACCAGTGGAACCAAGTGAAAGAGACAGTGGCCCACGCAGCCCCTGACAGAATCAGCTTGCCAGAGGGGACACACTCCAAGAGGCAATGTAGCTGACTCTGTTTCTCTGTCCTTTTAGAACCCCAATCTCCCCCTCTGTGCTTCAGTTGAAAAACTCACATGTAATTCAGAGTTTGCATGCACGCATGCTCAATCATGTCTGACTGTTTGCGATCCCATGGGCTGTAGCCCACCAGGCTCCCCGTTCATGGAATTTTCCAGGCAAGAACACTGGAGTGGGTTGCCATTTTCTACTCCAGGGGGTCTCCCCAGCCCAGGGATTGAACCCATTTTTACTGTGTCTCCTGCATTGGCAGGCAGGTTCTTTATCACTGAGCCACCTGGGAAGCCCAAATTCAGAGTTTATCTTCCCCATATATCTAAACGGGCTTCCCCGGTGGCTCAGTGGAGAAGGAATCTGCCTGCAGCGCAAGAGACACAGGAGCTACAGGTTCAATCCCTGGGTCGGGAATATCCCATAGGCTCCCCCTTCAGACTTTCGTCTTCTTTGGTAAACCCATCACACCTCTTTGGGGCTTCTCTGATGGCTCAGATGGTAAAGAATCTGCCTGCAATGTGGGAGACCTGGGTTCGATCCTTGGGTCAGGAAAATCTGCTGGAGAAGTGATGGCAACCACTCCAGTATTCTTGCTCGAAGAATTCCATGAACAGAGGAGCCTGGCAGGCTACAGCCCATGGGGTTGCAAAGAGTTGAACACGACTGAGCAATTAAGACTAACACAGACTGGAAGGGAAAATGAAACGTCCAGGCCCGAGAAGGGGCAGAAACCAGGGTAGCGAGAAGGTTCTACTCTGGAGCTGGTGGACTCCCTTGGACACTGCCGCCACTGCAGTGGCCTTCAGGCCTTGGTGTCCGTCTACCACAACGTCCCAGTTCCCAGGAGACAGACACTGGCTGGCCCAGCCTCAGTCATCTGTGCCAGGCTGAGGTCAAGGCAGGGGCACAACAAAGCTACATGGAATGGAGAAAGGGTGTCTCCCCAAGGAGCAGAAGAACAGGGGAAAGAAGTCATAACTGACTCCACAACGCCCAATAGCCTTCTCTTTGTATCTAATTGACTCCTTGATTCACCATTAACATTTCATCTAATTTTATTGTTGACAAAATGATTTTCACATTTGTTATCTAAACCCATTTAAAAACTTCTCAATTAAGTCTTATGTTCCTCTTTTAGAAATGAGGAAACTGGGTCTCTAAGAAAAGATGTCACTTAATACAGAACTGAAATCCCAACCTTCTAAGTACAAACTCCAAGCTCTTTCCACTACATGCCACTATTTCCTCTAAAATAAATTTTAAAAAATAAAGTGACATTTTGGAATTAAGTCTGAATCAATTTGGACTCAGTGTAGGCGATATTTTTCCAAAACATAAAAGTTTTATGATAATAGCAACAAAAAATAGCTACTGGATACTAACTACTTCTAGATCCATCATATGCCAGATTTTATTCAATTAAAATAAATTCAATAAATTTACTTAAGTGCATGGGATATATTCCAGACGCCAGGGAATCAAATATACATGAAAAGTGAAAGTGAAGTCACTCAGTCGTGTCCGACTCTTTGCGACCCCGTGGACTGTAGCCCACCAAGCTCGTCTGTCCATGGGATTCTCCAGGCAAGAGTACTGGAGTGGATTGCCATTTCCTTCTCCAGGGGATCTTCCTGACCCAGGGATCGAACCCAGGTCTCCCGCATTGCGGGCAGATGCTTTAACCTCTGAGCCACCAGGTTGTGCTCAAATAGTTCAAATTAGGTCATCTAAATAAATAGAGGCAACAATCTAAATAAATAATACAATAGAGATGTTTTAGGAACATTGTATTTTAATTGCCTATCTTCTTATATTCCTTAAACACCAAGCTTCCCAGGTGGCTTGGTGTAAGGGACCCTGTCTTTTTTGCAGTCCCAGCACTAATCACAGAGTCTAGGAGAGAGTAGGTTCTTGATAAATAGTTAGAGAATAAATAAATTAATGAATTCATGAAAAAAAGATAAGCATAATGGAAACACAGTTGAAAGAGAATTTTTGACTTCTGTGTTAAGAAAAGCTACATTTTCTATAAATAAGAAATGCGGGAGAGGGCACAGAGAAAAGGGAACCATCTTACACTGTTGGTGGGAATGTACATTGGGATAGTCATTATGGAAAACAGTGTAAAAATTCCTCAAAAAAACTAAAAATAGAGCTACCATATGATCCAGCAATTCCACTCTTAGGCATATAACCAGACAAAACTATAATTAGAAAAGGTACATGTACTCCTATGTCCATAGGAGCATGATAAACAATAGTTGAGACTTGGAAGCAACCTGAATATATACATATGTAGGTATGTATGTATACATATACATATTTATGAATATTACTCAGCCATTAAAAAGAATAAAATAATGCCATTTGCAGCAATATGGATGAACCTAGAGATTACAAAACTAAATGAAGTCAGAAAAAGAAAGACAAATATCATATGATGTCACTTACAGGTGGCACCTAAAATACAACAAAAACAAACATATCTAAGAAACAGAACAAACTCACAGACATAGAAAACAGTCCTGTGACTGCTAAGGAGGAGCAGGGAGGGGGGAAGGAAGTACTGGGAGTTTGGGATTACAAGATGCAAACTATTTTACATATAAGATAGATAAATAATAAAGTCATACTATATAGCACCAGGAACTATATTCAATATCATGTGATAAATCATAACAGAAGAGAATAGGAAAAAGAATATATATGTATAAGTGAGTCACTTTGTTGTACAGTAAAAGTTAACACAACATTGTCAATCAACTATACTTTATAAAATTTAAAAATAAAGTGGGACTCCCTGGCAGTCCAGAGGTTAAGACTCTGCCCTTCCACTGCAGGGAATGTGGGTTCGAACACTGGTTGGGAAATTAAGATCTCACATGCCACACAGTGTGGCCAAAAAAATAAATAAATAAAGCAAGATTTTAAAGATAAGTAAACTTAAAAAAAAAGAAAAGCTACATTTGAAAAATGGTAAGATGAGTCTAAAGAATGCATGAAAACAACTCCTCTGCAGACTGGAGTTTACTGTGTAAGTGAGCATTCCTTGTCATGTTCCTGACTGGAAAGGCATCTGCATCATCAGAGGAATGTCCTTTACCCTAGAGAGAGTACTTTTGCATTGTTATGCTGAAACAAACAGATATTTCTGTTCCAACATATACTCCAAAAAGTGGGCTTAGTTTAGTTTCTTAGAGACCTGTTTCTAATCTCCTCACAACTGCTGCCTTTAAATCTAATCCTACTCTAAACACTTTTACAGTCTTAATTTACTCAAATTGTCCATTTGCATCACGTAAATTGGGGCTTCCCTGGTGGCTCAGATGATAAAGAATCTGCCTTGAAAGCAGGCAACCCAGAAAGACCCCTGGGAGAAGGGACTAGCAACCCACTCCAGTATTCTTACCTTGACAGAGGAGCCTAGCGAGCTACAGTCCATGGGGTGGCAAAGAGTTGGATACAACTGAGCAACTAACATACACCGTTCATGTAAATTGCCCATCTGTTGTTGCATTATTGTTTTTCTTGTGTAATGTACACTTATTCGTTTATTTAGTCAATGACCTACTAAGCACAGAATCATCTACTAGGTTCATCCTGTGATTCTGGGACCTACATCCCTAACTTCCATCATTTCTCTCTAAGCTCACTCCCTGGAACTAACACACTGTTCATCAGACATTCAGCAAAATGCTTACTATCTGACAAACTCTGAAGTTAGAATTAGGATGGAGTCTAGCACAGACCCCAAATGATACATCCACTCCGGTGCAGCTCAAATGTTAAAAGAATAAAACCCAGAGACCCTATAGGATTAGGTAGAGTCACCTGAAATACTCTGGCACCTTCTGTCAGGTCAACGATTGGAAAAAGGGATTCTTGCAATATTGGACCTGGAAATCTTAGCAGCCCTGCTTACGGGGCCCAAAAAGGTGCCACTCGAAATTAAGCTGCTATCTTGGACCCACTTGGAAGAAAAGCATTTTTCTTGGCCAATGTAAATTTTTTTTTCCATTCAGAGCTCATGTTTGATCCTAGACCAAAATCTGTACCCCAATTGTAAACAAAGCTATTAAAATACCCAGAATGGCCACGGTGGGGTAGTCTTCAGAAACAGTTCCAAAGGAATATGAACAAGCAAAGCCCTGTGGCCACTTCACAGAACCTTTGAAGTATCAACATCAACTCGAAACATATGGCATCTCAGCATATGAAAAGGAGCCTTTCACTTCCCGGAGAGACGCCAGTCTTCCACTGGTCAGACTCAAAGGTTCTGCCACAAGAGAGACCGTGGAGAAGACGCAGCGGCCTATGTGAAATGTTAATACACTGGTGGTCTGACTACTTTTTCATTGCTTCGTGTATTAATGACACAACTTGTTCCTCCAGTTTGCATGAGCTGGTATTTTAGGTTGCCTACAGAAACTTGGAGACTACTTTATTCTCATTATTCAAATGTGGACCTTCTCATGTGGGAGACTGTTTGAGGCCAAGTGAGATCCACTCATCAAATAATTATTAATAAAAATTCACTTAGTTCCTTAAGTGAATAAAACTTGCAGCCACAAGATGGTAAGCCCCAGATTATCCATAAAGATGGGAGAAAGCAGTTCTGCTAATTGGATCTTCTTCTTACAGAGTTGTGTAGATTCCATAGACCACCAACTTCAAAAAATGAGAAGACAATACACTCACCTAGTATTAAAACCATACAGAGCAAATCCATTCCTGATTCAGAAGCGCCTCAGAATGTAATATGCCTTAGGGTCACCATTAAACGTGTCATTTTTAAGAGCTGTGGAAGAATAAACTCACTCCCACAGGCCTACTCTGGGATGGGCAGTTCTAAACAAACTCTTCACATTAACTTAGTTACTTCTGCTTTATTTCTTTCCCACAAAATTGAGCTCAGTGTATTAAAAAAAAGAAATTCTACTGCTTTGAATATGGGAATCTAGATGTGGGAACTCTGATTCTCTGCATTTTCTCTGACCTCTTTTCTGTGCATATTTCTTCATGATTGAGGTTACACGGCTTAGAAAACATATTCTTCTTTTCTCATTTAACAGTCCCTCTGTCACGAGCATCTTTACATGTTACTGAAACCTTTATTAACACATTATGATTGCAATGTCATATTACCTCAATTAAATCAGTTGTAATGTACCACTTTTCAGTTTGAGATGTGTATTGAAATTGTCTATAATTTAGCTATCATGAATATCTGGTAACTTTAATGTGTTAATCTTTGTCTAATCATTTGCTTAAAATAATTCCCTAAAAGTGAAGTTATGAACGAAGTGTTTGGTTCTTGAGTGTTAATTAAACTTACAGTAGTAAGCATTTCACAGTATATGCATATATCAAATCATTATGTTGTACACTTTAAACAATGTGATATATCAATTATATCTCAATTTAATTGGGGAAAAAACAAAGTGGTTCTTGATGCATATATCTATATCTGCCTATCTATATATCTTGATATATGGAATCTCCCCAATTATTCTCCACACATATTATATATGTAATGCATATAATATCTATAAATAAATATATGAACTATAAATAAATTATATAGAAATAGATGCATATTAAATACACATAAAATTTCCCAAAAGGTTTACTAAATTATTTTCCATTAGCAACATTTCTAAGTATCTTATCCATTTTATCATCATCAACAGCACTGAAAATTCATTTTAATTGACTTTTATTTTATTTATGCTTCCGACATTCCCCTCAGACGTCTCTCTTGGTAGGTTATCTTATCCAGTCTGCGAGTTCTTCTGAATGCAAACAATTCTTTACAAAAAAATATTACAAATACATAGCCTATTTTGAAGTTACTTTGTCTTTCTGCAATAAAGATGGCTATTCATACTTCTATATGACTGGGAAAGGAGGGTGTGGCATAGATGGAATGCAAAAGCTCTCAACTACTCTCTGATAAGTTTAATGTGACAAGTAGAAGCTCACACTTCACTACTTTCTACAGGAAGGCTGTATTTCTGTCCTCATGATGCTTAGAACATTTATCTGAAAAATCCACATTTTTTTTCCACATTCCTTTTTGAGTTATATTAAAATATTATAAGACAGAAAGAGGACATGAAAAGCCCAAGAGAAAAATTAATGTACCTACATTTTGTCTTTATATTTGACTGGGGGGTCTCTGAGAAGAGCCGACTCATTAGATAAGACCCTGATGCTGGGAAAGATTGAGGGTGGGAGTAGAAGGGGATGACAGAGGACAAGAGGGTTGGCTGGCATCACCGATTCAATGGACATGAGTTTGACCAAGGTCCTGGAGATGGTGAAGGACAGGAAAGCCTGATGTGCTACAGTCCACGGGGCTGCAAAGAGTTGGACACGACTGAGTGACTGAATACAACTCAAGAAAGGAAAAAATGAAGAGACCATGGCTCTGTATCTGCTTTGCAGCCTTCTCAGTCTCCAGGTTCCCCACATAGGGCAGGGCTGGCTCAAAAAGCAACAGAAAGAAAGTTCTGGGGATGAATGACAGTGATAATTGTACATCTCATACACATGAAAATGGTTAAAATGGTAAATTTTGCTTTATCTTTGCCCTACCTCCCCACCCCCATAGGAAAAGAGTAGAAGCTTTACTGATTTCTTTCTTGGCCTTCCTGAGCCTGCTGCTGCTGTCTATGAATCTGCCACAGCTCGCTAGCTGCTGTCAGGGACTTCAAATCAATCAAGGAAGCTAACTGACTCAGAAACACTGCCCCAGCCCTTCTTCCAAATTAGCAGCAATGAAAGTATAGCCATAAACATAATGTATGTGAAGAAAGACTACTGAAATAGTAGGAACTGCTACTTCACTCCTGCTAGGTGACTGGAGTACAAGGTTTAGAATCACTGTCAGAGGCCCTGACTATAGAAGATGTCACGGTAAGTGTGTCTTGCTTTCCATAGTGGGCAGAATTCTTTAAATGGTATATGATTCACTTGGAAATTAAGCACATACTGCTTAATGGTGCCAAGTATTGTTATTTGTCTCTTTTTAAAATGTTATTCGTGCACTCAAATACATGTCTCATCTTGCCAACTAGACTGTAAATTGATTCAGGACTATGTAATGAGCTTGTTGTGCATGTTTAAAGAGATGTAATATAACAAGGACCTAGTATAGTATTTAGCACATGGGACAGGTTTCCCTGGGCTTCCCTGGCAGCTCATTGGTAAAGAATCTGTCTGCAACAGAGGAGCTGCAGGAGACACGGGTTTGATTCCTAGGTCGGGAAGATCCTCTGGAGGAGGGCATGGCTACCCACTCAAGTATTTTTGTCTGGAGAATCCCATGGATAGAGGAGCCTGGTGGGCTACAGTCCATAGGGTCACAAAGAATCGGACACGACTAAAGTGACTTAGCACGCAAGCACAGGCTTCCCTGGTGGCTTGGTGGTAAAGAATCCCTTTCCAATGCAGGAGATGCAGGTTTGATCCCTGGGTCAGGAAGATCTCCTGGAGAAGGGAATGGCAAACCACTCCAGTATTGTTGCCTGAGAAATCCCGTGGACAGAGAAGCCTAGGGGGCTACAGTCCATGTGGGTGCAAGTGGGTCATGATTGGTGACTAACAACAACAACATGAGTTCAGTAAGTAGAAGTTTTAATTTTTTTCCAAAGTTTATAACATACACCTCAGGCCAGAATATGTGCAAGTTATCAATTAACCATTGCATGTAAGAAACACCACACTGTGGGATGTTGTTTGATGACTCCCTTAAGCAATCCTTACACAGGACTTAAAAAGAATACCCTGGGTCCATATCAAATGACATTACCAATAGAGCAAAAATATATCAAAGTTAAAAATATATCAAAGTGATGATGAATATAGGCTTTGGAATTAGGCAGATCCTGGTTTAAATGTCTACTCCAACTCACTAGATAGGTAGCCTTGGCCAAATTCCATCACTCAGTCAGCTCCGTATGAGAACAATGATACCTGTTCCTGCCTTGTGATAAGAATTAAAAGAACCAATGTATGTCAAGAACTGACGATTAGATAGTATTCAGTTCAGTTCAGTTCAGTCGCTCAGTCGTGTCTGAGTCTTTGCGACCCCATGAACTGCAGCACGCCAGGCCAGATGGTATTAGTTACTCTAATTAAAGAGTCCAAATATTTTGTGTTCTAGGATTGAATATAGAAAAATGATTCATGTGTCCTTAAAGGGAGGTAACTTGGTCTGACAGTCTCCTTGTCCACCAACCCAACCTTCACACTTTGAGAATTAAGTAGAGTAGATCACATATATATGAACATGTTTAATGCATATAATTTTCTGGCAAAAAAATTGAAAATCTGAAAAATGTATTTGGTTGTTGAAACCATTCCTTTGTGGTTTAGACTAAGATTGGATTAATAGACATCAGGTAAATACAAATCAAAACCACAATAAGATACCACTTTATACCTACTAGAAAGAGTATAGTCAAAAATACAGACAGTGATAAATGTTGGTGAAGATGTAGAGAAAATTTTGGAACCTACATTCAACACTGGTGGGAATGTAATTGGAGAAGCCACTTTGAAAAATAGACTGATAAGTCCTCAGAATTGTACATTATTGTTAAGAGTTTGCATTAAAGTTGTCATGCGTGCCTGCTCCCTATGGACTGTAGCCCGCCAGGCTCTTCTGTCCATGGGATTCTTCAGGCAAGAATAACAGAGTGGGTTGCCATGCTCTCCTCAAGGGGACATCCTGACTCAGGGATTGAACCCCCATCTCTTGCGTCTCCTGCATTGGCAGGGGGGTTCTTTACCACTAGTGCCACCTTGGAAGCACCTAAAGTTATCTTATGACCCAGCAATTCCACTTTTAGGAATATACCCAAAAGAGATAAAAACATATGTCCACACAAAATTTTATATGCAGGTGTTCATAACAGCAGTATTAATAATAGCCAAAGAATGAAAGTGAAAGTGAAAGTCACTCAGTTGTGTCCGACTCTTTGTGACTCTATGGACTTAGTCCATGGGATTCTCCAGGCCAGAATACTGCAGTGGGTTGCCTTTCCTTCTCCAGTGGATCTTCCCAACCCAGGGATCAAACCCAGGTCTCCCACATTGCAGGCGGATTCTTTACCAGCTGAGCCACAAGGGAAACCCAAAAGAATGAAAATAACCCAAATATCCATCAACTGATAAATGGCTAAACAAAACACGATATATCCATACAATAATTATTCCACAGTGAAAACGAATAAGTGCTGATAAATGCTATGGCATGGGTGAATCTTGACATTATTATGCCAAGTGAAAGAAAACAGTCACAAAAGGCCAAGATTATATGATTTAATTTATAAGACATGTTCAGAATGAGAAAATTCTTAGAGACAGAAAGTAAATTAATGATTGCTGAGGACTAGGAAAAATGGGGGGAAACAGGGAGAGATTGCTAGCGGGTACGGGAGAGATTGCAAAAAGATTCATTCACTTTTTGGAGTGATGAAAATATTTCAAAATTGATTGTGGTGATGGTTGTCAAACTGAATATACTTAAACCATTGACTTGGGTACTTTAAATGGATGAATTTTATGGTTTGCAAATTATTTCTAAATAAAGTTAATTTAAAAAATTTTTCATTATTTTCTATGTTAATTAGAAAGCGTATATTAGCTCACAGAAAGTGGGGGGAAAAAAGGCAAACCAGGGAATTCCCTGGCAATCCAGTGGTTAGGACCCTGCTTTCCACTGCAGGAGGCATTGGTTCGATTCCTGGTTTGGGAACTAATCTAGATGTCTTGAACACTATAGCTTCACAGTATAGTGTGAAATCAGGGAGTGTGATACCTCTTTGATATTCTTTCTCAATATTGCTTTGGCTATTCAGGGTCTTTTGTAGTTCTACACAAATTTTAGGTTAATTTGTTCTAGTTCTGTGAAAAAAATGCTGTTGGTAATTGACAGGGATTGCACTGAATCTGTAGATTTTTTTTAGTAGAATGGACATTTTAACAACATTAATTCTTCCAATCCCTGAGCATGGTGTATCTTTCTATTTATTTGTATCCTCTTGAAATTTTTAACCCAATGTCTTATAGTTCTTAGAGTATAGGTTGTCATCACCTTGGTTAAGTTTATTCCGAGGTGTTTACTCTTTTTGATGCAACTCTATCCATCTTAGAACATGCAATTTTTGGATTCTTCCTAATAGGAGGAATTAACACTATTTGGTTCTATGTCAGTTGTTCCTGGTTCCTTTCATTCTTATCCAGTGGTGGAGCAGGTAACAGCATTCTTATTTGGAGATGACAGAGTGCTGTAATTTGGTTATTTGTTTGTCTTTCTCTATTCCGTTCTTCTTTGCTCTATTACCTTAGGATTGATGATTTTCTTTAGTATTTCTGTTTGCAGTCCTTTCTCTGATTTTTCGTGTATCTATTATCAGTTCTTGGCTTATGGTTATCAGAAACAGATTTTAATTGCTATTGAAATATCTTTAAGATTTACTTTAATCACAGTGACCTTGTTTAATATTTTTCTCTGTTAAACTTATATTTAATATAATTTTAGAAATGCTACATGCCCCTTAACTTTAGGATCTGATTCCTGTCTTTATAAAACATATCTATGACTATAAAATATTTAGCAGCAGTTGAAACTACATCTAAAATCATTTAACATTGAAGGTAGATTTCAAATTAAGAGTTTCTATCAATCATACCTCAATAAAATGTTTTAAAAATAATTTTTAAACAGAGGCTATTAGCAATAAACAAAGAAAACTTAAAACTTAAAACTTTTGCCATAATGCAATATTTATTTTAATAACCCCCAAATTAATTTTATTTCAAGTTGCTTCAAATTTTCACCATCCTTCTGGTGTTCACCTTGCTATATTTAGAAAACAAATTAGAGAAAATATACCATTTAAGAACAGGATCACACAATTATTATTGAGAACTATGTGTCTCATTCTATAACTTCCTAAAAAATAAAGAATTCTATTTCAAAAAATTATCTAAGAATTTTGTGAATTGAACACATTGTTTATACATTAATTGTGTTTTATTTTCTCACCTTATTTAGAAAGTTGAGTTGGTACAGGGAAAATTCACATTTATATGTGAGGAATTCTCCTAACACTCACTTCTAATTAAGGACCATGGATCACAGTGAATAAGCTAACATGGATTTACATGTTAGCTTTAGAAAATAGCTTGACTTTCAAAGAAGCGACCTTCTTCAGATGAACTATAAAGTCTTTAAAGGTTAGTAAAAAGATAGAAATTTCACATTTTTTCCACCACAATGGTAGTTCTACATATTTAAAAATATTTTTGTAGTCAGAGTACTACAGAAATCTGGAAGTAATTCTGATTTTAAAAGGCAACATTTTCAGCATCTTGAAGTTTCCTTTTAAGTGAAAATTAAAAGCCATGGCTAATGTTTCATTTTAGTTGGATCTGTTACCCTGAATGTGAATAAAGTAATGATACTGAGAAGTAACAAAATACATACTAGACATAACTTAATTTCAGACTACTGAATATGCATTGTATGTAATGGAAATGCTTTTTATGTATGTAACATATTTAAAAACTACTATAATGCTATCCACACATTTTTCAAAAGCAGGAAACAAACTTTTCAAAACTCTAACTCAGACCTTTAATACGTGTTACGAGAAATCAAACTGAAGTTCTTAAATTATTTAAATAGACTGATTTATAATTGTTCAGTAGAAATTAGTGAGTGTAGATAAATGTATTTTAAATGTGTAAAAAAGTCTCACATGAGTGTGTATAAATTTCTAGCAATTAATTTAGGGCCAAGCAATGTCACTGGAACGAATTCCTTGAACAGATATAAAGGTCTTGATGACAGGTATTTTCCAGGTCGAGGGTTCCACAATCACATCTCTGAAAGATTTTCTACATGAAGTGTTTGAAGAAGTGGTGGACGTGTCACTGATCTCTGAGGTCCATTCTGGGTCTCCTTTAAGGTGTGTGGGGGGGCAAATAGGAGAGAAAAAAATGGTAATGCTGATAAGGGAATCTGAACCAAATGTTGTCGTATGCTAGAAATGATTAGATGCCCTTGTCAAAGAGCTGTTACTGAGGTCCAGGGTGAAAGAGGGAAATAAGAGGTCAAGTGTGGGCACATGAGCCAAAGAACAAAAAAAGTTGGTGCTGTGTAGTGGAGGGAAAATGAATCCGTAATCTACTCCCACATCTCTCCTTTTCCTTTTTAAATGTTCTCTGGTCCTGGGATGGGAAGGATGGAGGCGGGTCTTGTTGCTATGTATTAACACATATCAGGTTTAGCTACACAATATGTTTGTAATTAAAAGCTTGAGCAAGAATATTTTGTGCCTTCCCTTTGACGTTCCCAGAGACATGGGCTTGGGGCACAGCTACTGAACTGACCTTCATTATGCAAAGCCTATTTTCATTTTTTAATTTATTTTTTTGCAAAGCCTATCTTTAAATGTCAATGTCTTATCACCATAGTTGCTGTTTGGCAGGAGTCAGGTCTTAAACTTTCATTCAATACTTATGTCTTGAGGACCAGCTAGGCGCCAGGTCTTCTTCTAGACAATGATCAAATGCACCCAAAGCTCTGCTACCATGAGGTTCACATAATATGCATTTTAAGTGATGGTAACTTTTATTTTATTTGGTGATATTTTTTATGATAAGCCATAAAACTTCAGTGACAGCATTTAAGGTTCAACAAAGTACAGCAGAGTACTAGAGAGTAATAAATACTTTCAAAGAAGAAGTCTGGAGTGTGGAATATTGTAATTTTTAATCATGTGGTCAGGGTTAGTCTCCCTGAGAAGATGGTGTTGGGGCCCAGACCTAAAAGATGAGGGAACAAGCCACACGGACCATTCCAGGCAGAGGAAACTGCAAACACTGAAGTCCTGAGACAGGAGGGTGCTTGGTCACGCTCTGGGAATACAAGTCCTGTATAGCAGGAACTGGATCAGGGCAAGAACAGCTGTGGTAAAAGGTGAAATCAGAGGAATAATAAGGCAGCCAGACTGTGTAGGGCCTTGCAGACCATTGTAGGGACTTTGGCTTTGGCTTTGCATGAAAGGGGGACCCATAGGAGGGTTTGGAGTAGATATGATATATGATATGAATTATACATAAAAGGTAAAAAAATACTTCTAGCTGCTGTGTTGAGAATGGATGGACCTAAGGAGGACAAGATGGACAAAGAAATCACTTAAAAATCTACTACATTATTCCACATAAAAGCTGACTGTGGCTATCACTAGCATGTAAGCAGCAAAGGTTATGAGTGGTGGACAGATTCTGAATAGATTTGGAAGATAAAACCAACAAGATTTGTTCATTCTGGATGTGGGGTTTGAGAGAGCTGTTTCATGGGTGACCCCAAGGTTTTTGGCCTGAAAAACTGGATCTGAGGTGATTTCATTAATTATTCTAATTGTAAATGAGGTTCCTCATGCTAAATCAACAAGTTTCTAACTGAATTTGTTGTTGTTTACTTGCTCAGTCGTGTCTGACTTTTTATGACCCCATGGACTGTAGCCCCTCAAGGCTCCTCTGTCCTTGGAATTTTCCAGACAAGAATACTGGAGTGTGTTGTCATTTCCTTCTCCAGGGCATCTTCCCAACCCAGGGACTGAACCCACATCTTACTCATTGGCAGGCAGATTCTTTACCATTGAGCCACCAAGGAAGTCCTTCTACCTGAATAGGCCCATATATATTCAACATAGAAAATTTCAAATAGTAATTACTGTAAGAGTTCTGTACTCCAATACAAGAATGCTATTCAACAAAGCAAGGGAAAAATGAAAGAAAGGCAAGAGTGGAGGGGGTTGGAAAGCTCAGCAGTGGCCACAGGCCTGGAAAAGGTCAGGTTTCATTCCAATCCCAAAGAAAGGCAATGCCAAAGAATGCTCAAACTACTGCACAGTTGCACTCATCTCACATGCTAGTAAAGTAATGCTCAAAATTCTCCAAGCCAGGCTTCAGCAATACGTGAACCGTGAACTCCCTGATGTTCAAGCTGGTTTTAGAAAAGGCAGAGGAACCAGAGACAAATTGCCAGCATTTGCTGGATCATGGAAAAAGCAAGAGAGTTCCAGAAAAACAACTATTTCTGTTTTACTGACTATGCCAAAGCCTTTGACTGTGTGGATCACAATGAACTGTGGAAAATTCTGAGAGAGATGGGAATACCAGACCACCTAACTTGCCTCTTGAGAAATCTGTATGTAGGTCAGGAAGCAACAGTTAGAACTGGACATGGAACAACAGACTGGTTCCAAATAGGAAAAGGAGTACGTCAAGGCTGTATATTGTCACCCTGCTTATTTAACTTCTCTGCAGAGTACATCATGAGAAATGCTGGGCTGGAAGAAACACAAGCTGGAATCAAGATTGCCAAGAGAAATATCAGTCACCTCAGATATGCAGATGACACCACCCTTATGGCAGAAAGTGAAGAGGAGCTAAAAAGCCTCTTGATGAAAGTGAAAGAGGAGAGTGAAAAAGTTGGCTTAAAGCTCAATATTCAGAAAACGAAGATCATGGCATCTGGTCCCATCACTTCATGGGAAATAGATGGGGAAACAGTGGAAACAGTGTCAGACTTTATTTTGGGGGGCTCCAAAATCACTGCAGATGGTGATTGCAGCCATGAAATTAAAAGACGCTTACTCCTTGGAGGAAAGGTTATGACCAACCTAGATAGTATATTCAAAAGCAGAGACATTACTTTGCCGACTAAGGTCCATCTAGTCAAGGCTATGGTTTTTCCTGTGGTCGTGTATGGATGTGAGAGTTGGACTGTGAGGAAGGCTGAGAGCCGAAGAATTGATGCTTTTGAACTGTGGTGTTGGAGAAGACTCTTGAGAGTCCCTTAGAGTGCAAGGAGATCCAACCAGTCCATTCTGCAGATCAACCCTCGGATTTCATTGGAAGGAATGATGCTAAAGCTGAAGCTCCAGTACTTTGGCCACCTCATGCAAAGAGTTGACTCATTGGAAGAGACTCTGATGCTGGGAGGGATTGGGGGCAGGAGGAGAAAGGGACGACTGAGGATGAGATGGCTGGATGGCATCACTGACTCAATGGACGTGAGTCTGAGTGAACTCCGGGAGATGGTGATGGACAGGGAGGCCTGGTGTGCTGCGATTCATGGGGTCGCAAGGAGTCGGACACGACTGGGGGACTGAACTGAACTGAACTGAACTGTACCAAGTGGTTCGTGTATATTGTCTCATTTAATCCCAACAACAGTCACAATGGCTTGGTATTCAGTTCAGTTCAGTTAGGCAGTCGTGTCCAACTCTCTTTGCGACCCCATGGACTGCAGCACAACAGGCTTCCCTGTCCATCACCAACTCCTGGAGCTTACTCAAACTCATGTACAACAAGTCAGTGATGCCATCCAACCATCTTATCCTCTGTCATCCCCTTCTCCTCTCGCCTTCAATCTTTCCCAGCATCTGGGTCTTTTCAAATGAATCAGTTCTTCACATCAAGTGGCCAGAGTATTGGAGTTTCAGCTTCAACATCAGTCCTTCTAATGAATATTCAGGACTGATTTCCCTTAGGATTGACTGGTTTGATCTCCTTGCAGACCAAGGGACTCTCAATCTTCTCCAACACCACAGTTCAAAAGCATCAGTTCTTCAGCACTCAGCTTTCTCTATAGTCCAACTCTCACATCCATACATGACTACTGGAAAAACCATTGTTTTGACTAGATGGACCTTTGTAGGCAAAGGAATGTCTCTGCCTTTTAATATGCTGTCTAGGTTGGTTGTAACTCTTTTCCAAAGGAGTAAGCGTCTTTTAATTTCATGGCTGCAGTCACCATCTGCAGTGATTTTGGAGCCCAAGAAAAGAAAGTCTCTCACTGTTTCCTCTGTTTCTTATCTATTTGTCATGAAGTGATGGGACCAGATGCCATGATCTTAGTTTTCTGAATGTTGAGCTTTAAGCCAACTTTTTCACTTTCCTCTTTCACTTTCATCAAGAGGTTCTTTAGTTCTTCTTCACTTTCTGCCATAAGGGTGGTGTCATCTGCATATCTGAGGTTATTGATATTTCTCCCGGCAATCTTGATTCCAGCTTGTGCTTCATCCAGCCTGTCATTTAGCATAATGTACTCTGCATAGAAGTTAAATAAGCAGGGTGACAATATACAGCCTTGACATACTCCTTTCCCTATTTGGAAGCAGTCTGTTGTTCCATGTCCAGTTCTAACTGTTGCTTCTTGCCCTGCATACAGATTTCTCAGGAGGCAGGTCAGGTGGTCTGGTATTCCCTATCTTTAAGAATTTTCTACAGTTTGTTGTGATCCACACAGTCAAAGGCTTTGGCATAGTCAATAAAGTAGAAGTAGATGTTTTTCTGGAACTCTAGCTCGATATTACTCTCTCCATTTTACAAGTAAGGAAACTGGGCCGTAGGTTGATTGAACAACTTACCAAGGTCGCATAGCTGCGGTTGTCCCTAAGAGTTCTCCCCTTGGAAGTGGTTGCCATTCTCTAAGCTTTCAAATCAGGCACCGCATTTTTCTTACTATTTCTAGCTCTCCTTCCTTCTCCCAAAGAATATCAGGGATTTTTTCCTGCATATCAGTGGAAGAATATTTCAGTAGGTACTACAGTGCTTTTCCAAAATGCATCTTCCAGCTAACATACTTCAGTGTCCCGGAGGTATCTTAAATTTCACTGGCAGAGCCCCTGCCCACCCAGAGCACAAGCCTTTATGCAACATTCAACCCTCCTTACACACCTCTTTACTGTTTTTTCTGACTCTTCATCCTGGGAATCTAACCTCAGAACCTACAAGTTTTCTAACTCCCTTGCCATATTATCAGTAGATGCTCACACCTACATGACTCCATGCCCCCTGAGCGGTGATTACACAAGAGGTTCTCATGATGGGATGCTTGATCTTAGATGGCGAGCCTTCCCTAAACAGGTTTACCAAATCTAGTGCAGCATGAAGAATGAAGACATTGATATCAGCTAACACTTGGTTCAGGTCTGAGTTTCTGACACATTTTGGCTCTGTGATTTTGGGCAAGACACCCAGCTTTTCGAACTTCATTTTTTTTTTTTTTAATCACTAAAAGGCAGAAAACTATAACTATGTTGCGAGAATTACAAGTGCCTGTGAACCATGGTAAGTTGCATATGCATCTTGTAGTATAGAAAGCAACCACTAAGAACAGTATACAAAGCTATATATTTTCAGAGTCTATACGTCAATCAAGATGCCACAAATTCATGAATGAATGAATGGAAATTGGTTCTTAGGAATATCTAATTTTTTAAAATCTTGCTTTCAACCAAAAAAAATTATTGCATATAAATTTTTGAAAATCATCACCATTATACATGACAATGATCAAAAGATTTTTTTTGTAAAGTATTGAATTAGGAGATTAACATTTTTAATTATGAAAAAAACCCGCAAAATCTGTGTAAAGGAAAGACACAACCCCTCAAACAAACAAACAACAGCAAAGATAAAAATGCAATCTAACAAAAGCAGAAAGTGTGGTCATTTCATCCTCAAGACCCTGTCCTGATCCCATCCTTTCATTCAGATTACTTTTGTTTTTTAATTTACTGCCTCTAACTTGATGCAAAGCAGCTGTTTTCCCACAAAAGAATCTTATCTTTGCAGCATGGAGAATAAAATAGGGTTTAAAATGCAACCAGATACAGCCCCAATCCATGAAGCTTCAGGTTGGAAGAGGCTACAAGCAGTACCAGGAGCTCATAAAGTTGGTCTGAAGGTGGGATTATCTTGTTCTCTCAAGACAGAAGCCATTAGAACAAGGTGGAAGGCTGCAGCTCTCAGACAGCTCCGCAGCCAGCAAACTCCAGACCTCTTTCCTTGTCCTTGACAGAGAAGAACTCTTCAAAGAGAGAGACATGTGGGCCCCGGGGCCGAGGTCATCTCCGCCCCTCCTCATCCAGTGACCTCTGGCCCAAGTGGATAGAGAAAGAGACACTGCCTAGTGGGAGATCAAAGCCCTCGCCTTCCTCACTGGCTCTCTTGACTCCCCTCGGAGCGGGCTGAATGGAAGGTTAAGGAGGGAGCGGGTGGGAAAAAAAGGAAGGGCTTTTTAGCACAATGTAAATCACCCAGGGGTCCACGGAAACACTTCGCTGAGACATCACTGGCCAGGTGGCTAAAGGCTAACCAGTCAGCTGCCTCGGCCATCACTGCTTTTAGAGTCCCCAACAGCTGAGAACGGGGGCTGCTATGGGTAATGAAACGAGCAGAAATGAAGTCCGGAGAGCGGCTCTGACAGACAGGACTTCTCTCCAGGGTCTCTTATTTCAGCAGCGGCCTCTGATTCACTCATCACAGGAGTCAAAGCAGAGCTCAGAAGGAGATGGGGCACCTCTGAGCCAACTCACCTTGTCTTGGCTGGTTTTGTTTTCTCCTGCCTTGGTGTCACGCCTCCAGTGTGGGGATATTGGTCATGCAGTCTCTTTGGTCTACTGGGGGGTAACCAACCATCATGCTTTAGCCAAAATGCTCCTTCCTCTGGTTTTAGCACCAAAAGTTCCATTGCCAGGAAATCTCATGAAGGGAAAACCAGGAGAGTGGGCCAGCCTAACAGTGGAGCTGCAGGTTGGCACAGGTGACTGTGTTGTTTGCGGAAAGGTCGCTACAGTGAGCAGGATGGTGTCCTCCCCCAAAGACGTATCCACACCCCTATCCCCCAAATCCATGAATGAGACCTTTTGGGAAAAAGAGGTCTTTGCAGATGGAAAGAAAGATCTTGAGGGTATCTGGATTTACAGTGGGCCCTCAGTGCAATGTCAGCCATCTTTATAAGAAACAAGACGAGAGAACACGAACAGCTGGAGAGGGTGATGGGAACGCAGAGGCAGAGATCGCGGTGATGCTAACTCTCACCAGAAGCTGCAAGACAAAAGGAACACAATCTACCCAGGAGCCTTTGGAGGGAATACAGCCCTGCCAACACCTTGGCCTTCAGACTTCCGCTCTCCACAAAGATGAGAATAAATTGCTGTTGTAGTCATTTTGTTAGTTAAGCTGCCCAGTTTGTAGTCATTTGTTATGGCAACCAAGGAAACTAATACAGAGAACCTGGTGCTTGGTGTCTCCCCTGAGGTTATGATAAACTAAGATTTTTCTGTGAAGACATGGAATGGCTGCAGATAGAATAAAGCCAATGCGATCATTAGCGGGAGAAAAAGCTTTAAGATGAATCCTTAGGAATCATCAGTGAGTTTAGCAGATTGGCTTTTTTTTTTTTTTCATAAATACTAGTTCCATGCAAATTTGCCTTAGGGGAAAAATATTGACCTCTCTCAGTTATGTATGGGGCGTCCAAGGTGGCGCTAGCAGTAAAGAACCTGCCCCCCAATGCAGAAGAAGTAAGAGATGCAGGTTTGATCCCTGGGTCAGGAAGATCCCCTGGAGGAGGGCATGGCAACCCACTCCAGTATTCTTGCCTGGAAAATCCCAAGGACAGATTACAGTCCACTGGGTCGCAAAAAGTGAGACATTACTGAAGCGACTTACCTTGCACGCACACATGCATACATGTCTTCCCTTCTGTCTGTCTGTCTGCTTAGAGTAACAACACATCCACAAGGTCTCATATTTTTGTCTAGTGTAGATATAGGCTCACTTTTCATTTTTGAATTTTTATTCATGAATTAAACTTCCCAAGATGATTTCCCCCAAATAGAAATATCTTATTGTGTCTGTTACTAGCAGATTCCAGTCTTCTAATAATGTGGCATGTTTGAAAGGGGCATTGACTATGATATTGGGGTTCTTAGTTGGCTCCAGTATTAAATAAGTGATGATCTTATGCAAGTCACTTTGCCACTCTGGTCCTCATTTTTATCACAAATAAAATTGGGAGGTTCAACTAAATGATTTCAAAAAGTCTTTTTTTACTGTAGCATTTAAGAGATATGGGTCAAAATTCAGATTTTAAATGTTAAAAAAATACCATATTTCCACACTAAAAAAGTCGTGTCTCTATAAAAATCACATACGAACTTCTCTGGTTTTGAACTTTTGTTTCAAGATGGCATGTCCTGCTTTTGCTTCCTTTTGTATTGTATATAAATAAATTTCTTTATGCATTTTTTCAACAGACTGTGGAGGGTCAGAACACTGCATTCAGGAAAACATTATGCTGAAGACATTACAGTTTATTATTATTGAAGTTCTTTAAAGGCTAAAAATGAGAAGGCAGAAAGTAAATGAATGAAATGAGTATGAAAGCCACAATAAGAAGAGATGCTACAACTAGCATCTTAGCTCACTTGAAATGAATCACTACAGAGCGTATTTCCAAACAATGCGACAAGAAGAAAAAATAACTATCAATATTCCCAGAGAAAAAGACGCTTACTCCTTGGAGGAAAAGTTATGACCAACCTAGATAGCATATTGAAAAGCAGAGACATTACTTTGCCAACAAAGGTCCGTCTAGTCAAGGCTATGGTTTTTCCAGTGGTCATGTATGGATGTGAGAGTTGGACTGTGAATAAAGCTGAGTGACAAAGAATTGATGCTTTTGAACTGTGGTGTTGGAAAAGACTCTTGAGAGTCCCTTGGACTGCAAGATTCAACCAGTGCATCCTAGAGATCAGTCCTGGGTGTTCTTTGGAAGGAATGATGCTAGAGCTGAAACTCCAGTACTTTGGCCACCTCGTGCGAAGAGTTGACTCATTGGAAGAGACTCTGATACTGGGAGGGATTGGGGGCAGGAGGAAAAGGGGACGACAGAGGATGAGATGGCTGGATGTCATCACGGACTCGATGGACGTGAGTCTGAGTGAACTCCGGGAGATGGCGATGGACAGGGAGGCCTGGTGTGCTGCGATTCATGGGGTCGCAGAGTAGGACACGACTGAGTGACAACTGAACTGAACTGATGCTAAAGGAGATCTCTGTGTTCTAACTCTCCACAGACCATGCCAAATGGGATTATTATTGATCTCCGTGAATATCTGCTACCACCCACCAAGAACAGCTACAATAGTTACAACTTGTCCATTTATCCAGCTTTCCTTTTCTTCACGATGCCCATCTAGCCCCTTAAGGGTGGAACATGTGCCCCCTCCTCCATGTGCCCATGCACCCTCAGGTCCTTTGTTACTATTTCCTGTGTAGCTATCTTTTTTCTCTCCCATAGACTGAAGGGTCCTTGGCATCAATGGTACCTTCTGTCTTTATAATCACTGTCTGCCCAATATTTTGTAACCTTGGCTGAACCTATCACACTGCTTTACTCACTACCTGCCATACCAATCAAACAAAAACAAACCACACCAAAAGTTTTATTTTCTCTGTCAGACTCTCCTGTTTCCGTATTGGTGGATGTGACCACTACATAAACCGGAAGCATGGTAATGATGATGAAAAAAAGGAAAAATGAACCAATCACAATGGAACAGCAGAGCCCAACAGTTCCTCTGTTAGGAACCTTCTCAACACCGCAGAAGAACTGCTCTGATTTGATGCCAGCTGTGTGTTGTGGAGTCTGAGAAAGTTTACACTAAGCAAGCAAATGGAGGACCAAGAAAGAATCCTCTCCTCAGGTAACTGGCTGTCCACAATTACAGTCATCACTGAAGAGAGGAAATAAAACTGAAAATTACCACAGAAGTTGCCAAAAACCCAGCCAGAATAAAACAAAGT
The DNA here is from genome assembly GCF_032405125.1 of Capricornis sumatraensis. Taxonomy (NCBI): domain Eukaryota; kingdom Metazoa; phylum Chordata; class Mammalia; order Artiodactyla; family Bovidae; genus Capricornis; species Capricornis sumatraensis. The sequence goes on along the minus strand of NC_091081.1, from coordinate 13,550,679 downwards.
CAGATGGCATGGAAGCCTTACATGCCTGAATGAAAAATGACTAAATGAAACCAAATTTTGTCCCACAAGAAAAATGGGTAAAACTTTTACCCAATTAGAGAAATGCCATCATGATCAAATATGAGCCACATAATTATTACATGGAACAGTAAACATTTCAATTATATAATTAGATGCAAATGTAAGGTTTTTGTTTTCTTCTTTTGTGTGCTTGTATTTTTCTGCTTTCATGGTCAGCAGCCTAATGTAGTGATTTAATTACCTCAGAGTCAGTCAGTTAAGCTGGCTGTCTGAACACTGCCTTTTCACAATGCCCTGAACTGACCTAAAGTGAAACTCAAACTCACCCTTTGTGTCCAGGGCTTTCCTGACAACAAAAGAGGTATTGGTTCTCCTTTCCCCAGATACCAGCCCTGGGCTCACTTCCCAGTCCTTTCTCCTGCTCCCCAGGTCTCTTTCCTCTCCTATTCCTTGCCCTCACTCCACTCTCCAGTTCATTCCCCACCCCCAGTCCCCTGAAATGGAAAGTAATGCCCAATCTGCCATCTTGTTTCTCTGGGTTATCACAGAAACAAGAGCATCGGGATTCTATGTTTCTAGGCACATAAAATCCCTCAGTCTCTCTCTAACAGCTCTGACCTTGGCTGCTATATCCATGCAAGGGAGTAGATCTTGTGATCTTGTTTTAGAGTCATGTGTAAGAAAAGGAATCAGAAACACTCCCTAGTGAAAAGAGCTGGGCAATCACCCGACCTGTTAGAAGAACCTGGATTAGATCAAGAAGACTTCAGATTCTGATCCTTGGGCTCTGGTTCTACTTAACTAAGGAGAAATACCTTCTACAGAAAAGGCTTCAGTGGATAGAGGTGGATTTTCTAGTGTATCTTCACCAGTTTTTTCCTTTGCAAACCACACTGCCTAGGACACACACCAAAGTTAGAGCCCAGGTGAGAGATGTCTGACACTCTGAAGGTAAGAACAATGATCAGGACCCCTGGCTCCATGTTTCACACAGGACATACCACCATGCCCTCACCTCATGCTCATTTACTATGTTGGTACTTTCAAAATCTCTATCGGCAGCTCTGGGTACCCGTTTCAAGTAATTTTCCTTCTCAAAAAGTAGCCTTATGTCATAATACTGAAAAGCCAATGAGAATGAGTACCGTGGGGCATTGATATAGGGGAGAAAAGGCCAGCATCAAGACATTTTCTTAAATTTTTAAATATATACTACAGGTTATGGGTTATTCCTCTGAAAGGTATTTTTTTTCAGTTCAATACATTTTCTGTTTCTGTGGCCTAGAGTCTAAGAAAATATCTAACATAATGGAACTTCTGACATCTTCACAGTTACGATCCTTCTACGTTAAGATATGAATACACTGCCTAATAATTCAAGGGTGTCCTTTGAGAATGCTAAAGCATGACCCCACAGTGGAAACTTTTCCACAAATAATACCCTGGAAATGGATTCTACAGTAGTTAGGCCCTGAGAAAGTTTCACATCACGTTACCGCTGACAGAATTTGGGAGTCTACTTCTACCACTGGTCCTTCTACAAGTTCTGCAAATTCCTTCCAGAACTCACTTCACACAGAAAGCAGTCAACAGGTGAGACTGCTTATTATTCCACAGTCTGCGATTCCCAGGAACCACTAATGTGGGGGTCTGCGTACGTAGAGTGGAGAAGGCAATGCCATCCCACTCCAGTACTCTTGCCTGGAAAATCCCATGGACGGAGGAGCCTGGTGGGCTTCTACTGTTTCCCCATCTGTTTCCCATGAAGTGATGGGACCGGATGCCATGATCTTCATTTTCTGAATGTTGAGATTTAAGCCAACATTTTCACTCTCCTCTTTCACTTTCATCAAGAGGCTTTTTAGCTCCTCTTCACTTTCTGCCATAACAGTGGTGTCATCTGCATATCTGAGGTTATTGATATTTCTCCCAGCAGTCTTGATTCCAGCTTGTGTTTCTTCCAGTCCAGCGTTTCTCATGATGTACTCTGCGTATAAGTTAAATAAGCAGGGTGACAATATACAGCCTTGATGTACTCCTTTTCCTATTTGGAACCAGTCTGTTGTTCCATGTCCAGTTCTAACTGTTGCTTCCTGACCTGCATACAGATTTCTCAAGAGGCAGGTTAGGTGGTCTGGTATTCCCATCTCTTTTAGAATTTTCCACAGTTGATTGTGATCCACACAGTCAAAGGCTTTGGCATAGTCAATAAAGCAGAAATAGATGTTTTTCTGGAACTCTCTTGCTTTTTCCATGATCCAGTGGATGTTGGCAATTTGATCTCTGGTTCCTCTGCCTTTTCTAAAACCAGCTTGAACATCAGGGAGTTCACGGTTCACGTACTGCTGAAATAAAATAAAGATACCTATTGGGTACGATAGGTATCTTTATTTTATTGTTTTTATACTATATATTTTTGCCTGCAATAAAACATAGATTCATAAGCATTGTTATTTTAATCCCATGAATCTTCCTTAGCAATTGAAATGTGATTGTCTCTCTTATCACACCTGGGGACCAAACTGTAATAGAAATTGAATCCAAAGATGGAAACGAAAATGTGAAACAATCTGAAACCACATCACATAGTTAAAGACTTGAAAGAAGTAAAGAGGTATCATCTGGGAAAAAAGATGCAAAGAATTGTAATATGTCATAGGATTTTGTCTATGTCTCTTTCAACTCTAAGACTGCACTATTAATTTTTTCACACATTTCTAGAAGGTAAAACAAAATAGTAGGATGATATATTACTCTGAGACATTTAAATATACGGGTGAATTTCCAACAATTTGGGGTTGTTTTAGCTGGAACAGGCTTCTTTGTAAGGTTGAAAGTACCTTGTCTCCAGATGGTTTAAGAGGCTAGAAGACAAGAAGTATGTATACATGGTACCATCACCTTTCATTTCAAAATTATGGTAATATTTACACTCCCTTTCAATGCTAATACATTAAAATTGTAAGATTTTTGTGGGTATAAACAAGAAGAGTCCCTATCACAATGACACCAAGATTAACTTTATTCATGGTATGTTTAAAATGTCTTCCTCTTGGGTAGGTTTGGCTTCACTGTACACTGTGTAGACTACACATCCCTTCCCCCTTCTTAGCAAAAGTGAGCATTCAAGTTTCCACTTAAAATCTAAAGGAAAAAAAAAGGTCAAAGCTTATTTTCTCGTAAATTTCCTTGTGACTAGAACAAGAAGGCAAAAAGGGAAACTAACAGAATTAGCACACCCTCTGAGCTGGCTGTCAAGAACTGGAAGGATGCATCCAGGAAACACATATTACTGAAAAGTGTTGGGCACTGGGGGGAGGAACTGAGGTGGCTGCCAGGAAAAACAACAACAAGAAGAATTTCATCTTTGTATTTCAAACATCTCTGGCCCCAGGAGGAGAAGGCAATGGCACCTCACTCCAGTACTCTTGCCTGGGAAACCTCATGGTTGGAGCCTGGTAGGCTGCAGTTCATGGGGTTGCTAAGACTCGGACACTACTGATTGACTTCACTCTCATTTTTCCTTTCATGCATTGGAGAAGGAAATGGCAACCCACTCCAGTGTTCTTGCCTGGAGAATCCCAGGGACGGGGAAGCCTGGTGGGCTGCCGCCTATGGGGTCGCACAGAGTCGGACACGACTGAAGCGACTTAGCAGCAGCTGCAGCAGCAGCATCAGCAGCAGCAGGGCCCCATAATACCAGTTTGATTTTGGGAGGAGCACACCAGGGGGGAGGTAGCCCATTGGGTCCAAACACAGAGTTTCGAAAGCAGACAACTGTGCTGCTGAGAGCGAGGCGAAGCATCCTCCCAGCGCCAGCGCCGTGGGCTGAGATGCTGCTGATGCCTGGCGGGATTGCGAGGCCGTCCTGAGCTCCGCCGCCAGCGGTGCACGGGGATCCGGATCCCGCGCTTTCCCGGACGGTAGGTGGAGAAGACAGCAGCAACCGGACTCTGCAAGTCACCGCGAACCGAGGACATTTTGAGAGGCCGATTGCAAAGGAGACGTCAGAGGGGCTGATGAGACCTAAACCCAAGGCCAGGTTGGAGAGGGGAGAGGAAAGCAGCCTTTTCTTGGGGACAAGCGCCGAGCGGCCGTGAGAGGCACAGCTCAGGTGCCAAGCCATTTCCAGCAGCCAACGCCTCCGTGTTCACCCCATGGCAGTACGGGAAGAAAAGTCTTGGGTTTTTCTCCTCAAAACGCCTGCTGAATAAAATACAGTCGGTCCAACAGCTTTCCATTTCATCCCCAAACGTAGCGTCCTGTCCAGACACGTATTGGAAAAAGGCTCTCTGCCCAAGCCCCCCAGTGCAGGTAATATGTCTTTAAAGGCAGCCTGGGAAGCAGCGGACACCCCCCTCCCCCAGCCCAACTCAGGCACCGCCATCCATCCTGGTCTAACACTTCATAAATTACCAAAGAGGAAAACTCTCCTCATCTCATTTAAAGGAGTGAGGTGTATATGGCTTTAACAGATCCAGGACACTTATCTCAAGCTGGGAGTGTAATTTCACGGTGATAACTTGTTTCAAGTGTTGCTGGTTGCTTCCCATTTCTCCCCTGCTAATGACTTTTGCACCTTTCCACTGTTCCTTTTATACGAGCTGCTATGGCAATTCATCCACAGGAGGCTGTGTAGACAGCACAGGGCCTTTCAGTAGGCTGCTGGGAGCTATACTGAACACTCCGAAGATCTGAAAGTCTCTTTCATATCGATTCTTCTCTTTCTTGTTCACTTATTTGGTTCACCTGTACCCCACAGTATGCGGGATCCTAGTTTCCCGACCAGGGATCAAACCAGCGCCGCTTGCACTGGAAGCACGGCGTCCTAGCCACTGGACCGCTAGGGAAGTCCCGATTCTTCCTTTTGGGGAAAAGATTTTACCTTCTGTCAGTACTTTGCTCCCTCACAATTACTACTGCTCCTGTAGTGTATGGCTATTTAGTGGGCAACTGAGCAAAGCTAATTTGTTGTTCATAAATTTCCTGTTGACCAAAATCAGCTTCAGGAAGATGGTGTGGAGGGGCTTGGTTTGGACGTATCAAAGAACGCATCTCAGGTAGGCTACAAGTCCAATGTGGAATATCTTGGAAAGTGTGTTAGGAGTTGGAGGGTCATTTGAGAACCTTTCAATCTTTACATTTTTAAAGCAAGCCATGCTTGTAAATTTCGGCAAAGTATTTTCTTCTCCTATTGGCAGAGATTTCAAATCTGGATGATGAAGTAGCTTTGTTGTGTTTGGAAGAAAAATAGCATGCTCCTCATGTCACTAGGGAGCATAATGCATGAAAATGCCAGGGAGAAAGAGGCGCATGCAACACATGAGCATCACCGCACTCCCCCACCTCTGGGCTGCCTTCTCTCCCGGTTTCAACACATCTGTTCTTTCCATTTATTCACCTTTTCCCAGTCACTGCTTTTCTCTGTTCCTTGCCCTTCTCACCGCACTTTAATTCTGGCAGAGGCAGGGCAGTCTTGGGATCAGAAAAGAGAACAAAACGACTGAAAACCCCAGCCACTCAGGTTCAGGCATTGGATTCCACTGACCAGGTTCACCATTTCAGCCCAAAGGTGAGTGTGAGTGAGGAAAGGAATGGAGATCCAAGATACCGCACGTGCGTCAGCAGCGCTGACAGCCCAGGCTCTGAATCACAAGGCACTTTAATCCCTCCATGGCAGACCCACCTAAGGAAAGGGATACCTGAAACCAGGCCAGGAAATATTTGTGCAGAAGGCAGGGAACATGATCCACACTGCTTTTCTCAGTCACTCAGATTCTAATTAAAAACAAGGGCAATCCTAACTCCAAAAACAGTGCTCACAACCCCCATGTCCCAAAATGTAACATGAGAAGCCTTTGCCAAGCCTGTCATCTCAAGATTCCTCTCTATACTTTTTGGGTGACTTTCAGGAAAAAGTCTTCTCCTCGGGGTCCAGCGGTTTCCTGCTGCCATAGCCATCTTGTTAGAAAAGTCACATCTGCAGCCTGGGTCTCTGAAGTTGATCACCTCAGTTTGTTTCGTATTCATCAGATAATCAACCTCATCTTGGATAACTATTCATATTCATTCTTTCAGCAAATGTGTAAAGTGCCTACGATGAGCCACACATCCTTCTAGGTGCTTTAGGTACATCGTTTCCTCCCCTCATAGAGCTTATATTCTAGTGGTGAGTGGGAAGGACAAGAGACACAGTGAACAGGCAAGGAAGTGACCTCATATGCTAGCAGGCGGTCAGTCGTGTTCAGTAGCTCAGTCTTGTCCGACTCTTTGCGACCCTATGGACTGCAGCATGCCAGGCTTCCCTGTCCTTCACTATCGCCCACAGTTTGCTCAAACTCATGTCCACTGAGGCAGTGATACCACCGTCTCATCCTCTGCTGGCCCCTTCTCTTCCTGCCTTCAATCTTTCCCAGCATCTGGGTCTTTTTCAATGAGCTGGCAATCAATGCTATCAAACAAACTGAACAGAGAAAGTGGCCGGGAAGTGGCAATACAAATAGGGTTGTCTTAGTAGATCTTATTGAAGAGGAGACATTTGAGCCAAGTCTTAAAGAAAGTGAGGAGTTGTCCAAGCAAATGTTAGAAGAAAGGATTAAGGAGCAAATACCCTCTAACAAGAGCCGGCCTAATGTGATCCAGGAGCAACGAGGAAGTCCCCGGGGCAGGCTCTGAGTTAGAGGGGGGAGGGTGGTAGACAGTGAGGTCAGGAAGGGAACAAGGGCTTTACAAGCCTTTGTATGGACTTGGGGTTTTATTCAGAGCAGAGTAAAGAGTCATCTGAAAAATTTCTGAGAAAAGGAGTTGAATGACAGGGCTTCCACTTTAAAAGAACTTCTCTGGCTGCCCCATTGAGAGTAGACGGTGTGTGTGTGTGTGTGTGTGTGTGTGTGTGTGTGTGTGGAGTTAGGAGGCCACTTAATCCAAGCAAGAGATGTTGGCGGCTCCACCAGAGTGGTAGGAGTAGAGGTGTTACAAAGGAATCAGATTCTGGAAAAATTCTGAAAGTAGAGCTGGCAGGATTTCTGATGGACTGGTTGTAAGATGAGGGTGAAAGAAGAGTCAAGGATGACAGAATTTTTGGACATAAGCAATCGTAAAGGTATGGCAAACCTAGACAGCATAGTAAAAAGCAGAGACATCACTTTGCCAACAAAGGACCATATAGTCAAAGCTATGGCTTTTCCAGTAGTCACATGTGGATGTGAGAGTTGAACCATAAAGAAGGCTGAGCGCCAAATAATTGATGCTTTCGAACTGTGGTGCTAAAGACTCTTGAGAGTTCCTTGGACTGCAAGGAGATCAAACCAGTCAACCCTAAAGGAAATCAATCTTGAATATTCACCAAAAGGACTGGCACTGAAGCTGAAGCTCTAATACTTTGGCCACTCAATGTGAAGAGCCAACTCATTGGAAAAGACCTTGATGCTGGGAAAGATTGAAGGTAGGAGGAGAAGGGTATGACATAAGATGAGATGGTTGGATGGCATCACCGACCCAATGGACATGAGTTGAGAAACTCATGGTGATGGTGAAAGACAGAGAAATCTGGCATGGTGCAGTCCATGGGATTACAAAAAGTCAGACACGACTTAGTGACTTAACAACAACAACAACTGGAAAGGTGGAATTACCATCATCAGAGATGGAGAAGACAGCAGACAGCAGAAGTCAGATGGTGGAGCTCAGAAGTTTAGTTTAAAATACATTGAGTTTAATAGATTTCTATCATTTAATAATGATTACAAAATAGTATTATATGCTATCTTATTATTTGACAGATTGTGAACATTGAGATTTTCACTTTGTGCATGTCTAGAAAAGCTCAAAAGTCACAGTTAGGAAGAATACAGCTGAAAGGCAGCCTAGGATCTGCAGAGAGTGATTCTATACATTAATCTTATCAGTAAGTTGAGAAAGTACACCCTCTCTTTTGGAGGAAATCACTGGATGCTAGACAAACTCCTTACTTGAGGAAACTGACCAGCTTGTTCTGATGAATGAGATTTCTTCATTCCCTCGGTCGCCCTGCCAGCCTCACACAGGATGTCCTGTGCACAGAGCTCCGTGGAGATGATGATGAAGTGCCATGGCTCACAGTCATGGCTCTTTGGGAAAGCCTGCAGAAGCAGCCAGATCCAGAACACAGATCAGAGAAGGAGGGGCTTTACCCCAAAACTGACAGTGTCCATACCAAAACAGTGTATACTTATGCTTGAAGTGGTAGGAGCAAAAAGTCATGGTTGAATGAAACACAGTTTCTTACAGGAAGAGTCTGAAAGCTCAAGCCAAAAGAAAAAAAAAGAAAAACGCTATTGTGTTGGTAGTTTTTGTGGGGCTACAAGCAGGATGGAGCAAGAAAATATCTAGCTGTCTACCTGTTTAGCATAAGAGGCCAATCTTAACCAGACTGGAAATGAGGTCTGGGCCGATATTGCCAGAGGAATGAACCCATTGAAAATTCTGATGGTTATTCCTAGAGCAAAGGACCCATAGAGTAAATTTTTTTCCTCTCTGTTCTTTTCTTTGGAACCTTGACTCTAATAAAATAGATACTCGATTCTTGTCAAATTAAGAAGAAACAAATAACTGTTCAACTGTACGAATTAAACAGAATTTCAGAGCTGCAGTAAATAAAACAAGTGAATGAGCGGCTTTAAGAAGAGACCTAACAATCGTGTGGCTCAGAGCAAAGAAATGTATCCCTCTCTTAGCTAACAACCCATGGTCAGTATTTCAGCCAGCAGGCAGCTTGGATCCCTGTGACCATTCAGGAACCCAGGCTGATGGCAGCTCTGCCATCTTCCAGGTGTGCAAGGTCACAATGCCTGGAGGAAAGAGGAAAGAGTAGAAGTTCAAAGCCAGAGAATTCTTCTTAAGCAAGTGAGGCAGAAGTTGTTCACTTCATTTCTGCTCATGTTCCATTAAGAGCCAAATTACATGACCAACCTTTGCCACAAGGGGCGCTGGGGAATGCAGCCTGACTGGGCAGTCACTTGCCAATACAGCTCTTACTGTGGAAGACTGGTCAAGGCTGTATATTGTCACCCTGCTTGTTTAACTTACATGAAGAATACCTCACGCAAAATGGTGGGCTGGATGAAGCACAAGATTCATTCAGGAGAAATATCAATATGCAGGGAGAAATATCAAAAAACTCAGATATGCAGATGACACCACCCTCATGGCAGAAAGTGAAGAAGATCTAAAGAGCCTCTTGATGAAAGTGAAAGAGGAGAGTGAGAAAGCTGGCTTAAAACTCAACATTCAAAAAACAAAGATCATGGCATCCAGTCCCATTACTTCATGGCAAATAGATGGGGAAACAGTGAAAACAGTGATAGACTTTCTTTTCTTGGGCTCCAAAATCACTATAGATGGTGACCGTAGCCATGAAATTAAAAAACACTTGCTCCTCGGAAGAAAAGTTATGACCAACCTAGACAGCTAGACAGCCTATTAAAAAGCAGAGACATTACTTCGCTGACAAAGAAAGCTGAGCACTGAACTGATGCTTTTGAATTGTGATGTTGGAGAAGACTCTTGAGAGTCCCTTGGACTTCAAGGAGATCAAATCAGTCAATACTAAAGGAAATCAATTCTGAACATTCATTGGAAGGACTGATGCTGAAGCTGAAACTCTAATACTTTGGCCACCTGATGCAAAGGGCTGACTCATTAGAAAAGACCCTGATGCTGGGAAAGATTAAAGGCAGGAGGAAAAGAGGGCAACAGAGTCTGAGTTGGTGGGATGGCATCACCGACTCAACAGACATGAGTTTGAGTGAGCTTCAGGAGTTGGTGATGGACAGGGAAGCCTGGCGTGCCACAGTTCATGGGGTCACAAAGAGACATGACTGAGCGACTGAACTGGACTGAACTATAGAAGAGAGCATGGAAACTCACTCCAATATTCTTGCCTTGAGAATTCCATGGACAGAGGAGTCTGGTGGGCTATGCTCCCATAGGGTCACAAAGAGTTGAACACAAAGGCAATGGCAACCCACTCCAGTACTCTTGCCTGGAAAATCCCATGGATAGAGGAGCCTGGTAGGCTGCAGTCCATGGGGTCGCGAACAGTTGGATAGGACTGAGCGTCCTCACTTTCACTTTTCACTTTCATGCATTGGAGAAGGAAATGGCAACCCACTCCGGTGTTCTTGCCTGGAGAATCCCAGGGACGGGGGAGCCCGGTGGGCTGCTGTCTATGGGGTCGCACAGAGTCAGACATGACTGAAGCGACTCAGCAGCAGCAGCAGCAGCAGAGCAACTTAGCACGCACTATGGAAGAAGAAATAAAAGCAGTTTGGAAAGAACTAGATGTTTTCATCCCAACTGCATTCATTACTGTAAGGTGGACTAGGAAATATGCACTGAGCTAACAAGGAAGGGAAGATGTCTGTCTGAAGAAAACTTTACTCTGTAAAGCTGGCCTTATGACATGACTACCAATTCAACTCTTCCTAAACCAGTAGAATTACACAGAAGGCAGATATTCCCTGAAATTCTTTAAGGAGAGATTTCAGATTATCAGGAAGTTTAAGAACTTGATCTTAAGTCATCCAAGTCATATACCTACCTAAGACCCTAGTATCCCAGGATACCAGCTTATTTGGACACTTGAGCTATATTGATGTATATAGCTTGGGTAGCCAAAATAAGGTGGTTAGATGTATCTGCAGAACCTACATACACGCACGTGCACATGTGCACAGAATAACCACACCAACAAAAACACATATAACCACTGACATCTGGCTGAAAAACTTTGTCTTGTTGTACTACTTAAATGCACAAAAGGTCACTCGCCCTTATGCTATGGTCTAGTGAAGGCTTTGATTTAATCAGCGGTCTGAGATGAACCTACTTAAGGGTAGCAAAACACTTGTACCCTTCACCAGAGAAAAGATTAATTTATAATAATTGCTAATCTTTATTGAGTGCCTACCATTTTATATCTATCATCTCATCCTAACCCTCAGAAATGTCCTGTAAAATCTTTATGCAGATATGGAAACTGATATTCAGAGAAGTTAGGTAACTTCCTTAGGATATCAGAAGTAGCAGATGATTGAGTCAGAATTTGAACAGACTCTCTGACTGTAGAATCTATGCTCTTTCCTCTACATTACGCTGTCTCCCGCTATGCCAGGAATAATTTGTGTTTGAATCACACTGAGAGGCCAAAATATACCTGAAAAATTGGGGTTATCTTGTGGAGCAGAGATTAGATTATTCTACCTCTAGCAGACCCAGAAAAAGTAGAAGACACTGGAAAGCAGATTTATGTGAAATAACAAGAAGACTTTCCTGGTGGCCCAGTGGTTAAGAACCTGCCTGCTGATGCAGAAGACATGGGTTCTGTCCCTGGTCTGGGAAGATTCCACGTGCCTTGGAGCGGCTTAGCCCATGCATTGCAACTACTGAAGCCTGTGTGCCTAGAGCCTGTGCTCTGCAACAAAAGAAGCCACCACAGTGAGAAGCCTGTGCTCCACAGCTGGAGAGTAGCCCCTGCCTGCCGCAACTACAGAAAGCCTGCATGCAGCAACGAAGACCCAGTGCAGTCAATAATAAAATAATAATAAAGAGGTTTCAAGCACCTTCCAGCTATCCCAGCTGTCTGACAGGAGTGTCAGCTTCTGCATGTCATGCTGAGTTTCACACTGCTGGATGTGTTCATGCAAAAGCTTGGCAAACAGCCTTCTGAGTTTCTTGCAATAGAAACCTAGTTCAGTGGCTCCAAAGACCCCTGCCAATTCTATTGTTTCTCTGCTCTGACTTCAAATGGCTAAGATGGCATTTTATCTTCTTTGAGAATTTTTCCTTAGGGCAATTGCAGTTTTGGTTATACAGACTTCAGTAACTGATTATCTGCTTTCTGCACCCACTTTAAGTCCTGTCAATGATTGTAGAATGTAAGTGAGAAATGGTCGAGCATATAGGTTGAGAGTTCATTCTTAGCATCAGATCTTTGGCCCAGTGATTCCAAAACTTACCAGCTGTGTCATTTAAGTCTGCAAGCTTTAGTCTCTTCAACTGTAAATGGAAGCAATCAAACCTCTTTTACAGTGTTGTTGTGTTACATATGCTAAGTCACTTCAGTCGTGTCTGACTCTTTGTGACCCTATGGACTGTAGCCCACCAGGCTCCTCTATCCATGGGATTCTCCAGGCAAGAATATTGGCCTAGGTTGCCATGCCCGCCTCCAATTGTGTTACATACCATATTATTAATATTTATAAAATTCCTAGCATACCATCTGGGACATGATAAGGGCTCAAAACATGATTTTTTTAAATAAAAAATAATAGAACTCAGAGGCCAATGACAAAATCTTAATCATATCTCTACTCCCAGAATGCTTACCTTCTCTTGGTAGACAATTTACATTACTATAAATGTAAGCTGACTACACACACAACATACAACCACCCCCCACAAAGCGCTTGATTAGGTGGTTGTTTATAACCCAAAGTTTACTTGGGTGACTTTACTGCCTTCTCCTCATGAAAAGAAGTGTGGCTGCTTTCTCCTCATGAAAAGAAGTGTGGCTGTGAGGATGGGAAAGGAGGAGGGCAGCCACCAAAGATCTTTCTCATCATTTAATCATTTATCATGTCTCTCGGGAAAAAGATATGCAAAATCACCTGGCCAAGAGTAAATAGAACCTAAGCTCGCATCCATGTATACCTGGAATAAGCCACAACCTATGGGCTTCCCAGGTGGCTCAGACAGTAAAGAATCTGCCTGAAATGCAGGAGACCTATGTTCGATCCCTGGGTGCGGAAGATCCTCTGGAGAAGGAAATGGCAACCCACTCCAGCCTGGGGAATCCCATGGGCAGAGCAGCCTGGTGGGCTACAGTCGATGGGCCCACAAAGGGTCAGGCATGACTGGGCAACTTTCTTTTCTTTCTTTCTTTTGAAATTCTGGGCAACCTGCTCTGTAGCTTTTCAGAGACAAACTGATATACTAAGTCAAGCAGAAGTTCTTAATGCTGAGGATGACTACTGGAACAGAGTTTAGGAACATGCTTAAGTTTAGGAACATGCTTTTATGTGTAGACATGTTTAAAAGTTGTTCCTATACTATATCTTTGTTTTCTTTTGTTTCGTCAGGCTGTAGAACTATATGTACAATTTGTACAATAAACGTATTTGTTCTGTTGGTGTAGCTACAATTGAATTACAAGAAACCACAAAAAACCCCAGAGTATTTCCTAGGTACCACGTCTGATGCGTGATACGTCTCTAACAATTGGTTTGTTGTCATTTATAAGTCACTAAGTTGTGTCTGACTCTTTTGTGACCCCATGGTCTGTAGCTCACCAGACTCCTCTGTCCATGAGATTTCCGAGGCAAGGATACTGGAGTGGGTTGCCATTTCCTTCTCCACAGGATCTTCCTGACCTAGGGATCAGACCTGCATCTCCTGCACTGGCAGGAGAATTTTTTACCACTGAGCCACCAGGGAAACCCTAACAATTGGTAGAGAATAATTTTTAACACCTACGAAGGATTTGCTGTGTGTTAGGAAATGGAAATGTTAGTCACTCAGTCATGCCCAACTTTTTGCGACCCCATGGACTGTAGCCCGCAAGGCTCCTCCATCCATGGAATTCTTCAGGGAAGAATACTGGAGTTGGTTACATTTCCTTCTCCAGGGGATCTTCCCAACCCAGGTATTGAACCTGGGTCTCCCGCATTGCAAGCAGATTCTTTACCGTCTGAGCCACCGGGGAAGCCCCAGGAACTATTTCAGTACATTCCATGCATCGATTCTTCCACTCTTCAAATCATTTATGAGCAAGGTGCTTTTATAATCCCCATTTTGTAGATGAGGAAGAATGCACAGGGAAGTTAAATAATTTTCCCTGAATCACACAGCTACAGTCAGAGACAGAATCTGAACCCAGAAATCTGGCTCCAGAGCCTACATGCTGATCACTATTTCTGGTTATCTGACTCTGACTGAGTCCCAGGGGAATCTCAGCCAAAGCAGATCAGACTTCAAAGGAGCAGCTAGACAGAGGTCCCAGAGGACCACAGCTTCAGCCCTGGCTTTAGTCAGCATGCACTGACCTTGCCTCATAGCACCTCGTGGATGACTCTTGATAAATTGACTCTAGTGTTTATATCTTTCGTCTCTCCAGCTGCAAGTCACGCTTGCTCATCTGTCAGTTACATTACTAATATGTTCATAAATGTCAGCCTCCATTACTGTCCAGAGTTCTAGGCCTGCCTCTCTCCTTGGTTATAATGCACCGTAGCAATAGAGGCCCTCGGTCCAAGTCCTATTTCCACAACTGATCAACTTGTGTGACTTTGGCCAAGGGACTTAGCTCCTAGAGCAGTCATACCTGTATCCTGAAGGCAATAATTACTGATAGGATTACGGAGGTTTAAGGTAGTCAATGTAAAGCATGCTACCAATTCCCTTTCCCCCGATTCCTAACATTTGAACTCTATGTAATTCCTGAACTGTATTTGTTTCTGTATCTGAACTGTATCTGTGTTTAGCACACACACACACACACACACACACAAAACCCAGCAATTTAATTCTACCTTCAATATTATTTCTTGATATTAAAAGGTTAACATTCTTTGAGAATCATCCATTTTGAGTAAAGACATCCCATGATGCTGGAGTCTCTTCATGATGGATTAGAAGTCTGTTTTTAAAGCTCTGTTAAAATTTCCCTCTCAAATTGAGGGTGGGATGTATGGAGAGAGTAGCGTAGAAACATGTATTATCATATGCAAAATAGATAGCCAATGGGAATTTGCTGTATGACTCAGGGAACTCAATCCAGGGCTCTGTAACAACCTAGAGGGGTGGGATGGGGAGGGAGGTGGGAGGCAACATGGGTAAACCTATGGCTGATTCATGTCGATGTTTGGTAAAAACCAACACAGTACTGTAAAGCAAGTATCCTTCAATTGAAAATAGATAAATAAAAAATGTGCCTCTCAAACTGATTTTTTTTTTTTTAACTGTAGCAGAATACACATAACATGGGTTTCCCAGGTGGCTTAGTGGTAGAGAACCCACCTGCCAATTCAGGAGGCACAGGAGACTCAGGTTTGATCCCTGGGTGGGGACGATGCCCTGGAGGAGGAAATGGCAGCCCATTCCAGTATTCTTGCCTGGAAAATCCCCTGGACAGAGGAGTCTGGCAGGCCACAGTCCACGGGGTCACAAAGAGTCAAACACAACTGAGTGACTGAGTACACACACACACACACACAAAGTCACCATCTTAGTCGGTTATAAAATTTTATGTATTTTAATTGAGGATGACTGCTTTACAGTGTTGGGTTGGTTTCTGCCATACAGCAGCACGAATCAGCCATAGGTATGCATATGTCCCCTCCCTCTTGAACTCCCCTCCCACCCCTCTGGGCTGACACAGAGCCGTGGGCTGAGCTCCCTGGGTCACACAGCGAGTCCCCACTGGCTGCCTGTTTTGCATATGGTGATGTACGTGTTTCAGCGCTACTCTCTCAGTCCATCCCTTTCCCTCCCCAGCTGCGTCCACAAGTTCTGTCTGCCTTTCTACTCCTGCCCGTCAGTGCCATCTTTCTAGACTCCATATACATGCATCCGTATACCATATTTGTTTTTCTCTTTCTGACTTACTTCACTCTGTGTAACAGGCACTAGGTTCATCCACCTCACTAGAAAAACTGACTCAGATTCCTTCTTTTTCACGGCTGAGTACTATTCATCTTAGCCATTTCTAAGTGTACAGTTCACTAGTGTTAGAATACATTCACATTGCTGCACAATCCATCTCCAGAACTTTTTACCTTTTAAAACGGAAACTCTGCATGCACAAAAAAACTTCTCATTTTCCTCTCTTCCGGTCCCTCCCAGTCACCATTCTACTTTCTATCTCTGTGAACAGGCTGCTCTAAATACATCCCATGAGTAACCATACTGTGTTTGTCCTTTTTTTGACTGGCTTATTCCCCTTAGCATAATGTCCTTAACATGTTCATCCACGTTGTATCAGGGGTCAGAATTTCATTCTTTTTTAAGAGCAAATAATATTCCATTGTGTGCACTTACCACATTTTGTTTGTTCATTTATTTGTCAATGAATACTTGCATTGCTTCCTCTTTTGACTCTTGTGAATACTGTTGCTATGAACATAAGCATAAAAATATTTCTTTGAGGACTGTTTTCAGTTCTTTGGGGTATATAACCAGAAATAGAATTACTGGTCATATGATCATTCTGTTTTTAATTTTTTGAGAAACTGCCATACTGTTTTCCATACCATTAATATTTTACATTCCCAGCAAGAGTTCACAAGGGTTCAGATTTCTCTACATTGTCACTAACATTTGTTTTTATTTTTCGGTTTTGTTGATAGTAGCCGTCCTAATGAGTATGATTAGGATGGGTAATGAATCATCTCAGTGTGGTTTTGATTTTCGTTTTCCTACTGATTAATGACGTTGAGCATCTTTTCATGTGTTTTGGGGCCATTTGTACGTCTTCTTCAAAGAAATGCCTTCTCAAGTCCTTTGTTCATTTTTAAATCAGATTGTTTGGGTTTCTTTTTTTGTTGAGTTGTAGAAGTTCTTTATATATATTTTGATATTTGCTTCTTATCAGATATATGTTTTACAAATACTTTCTCCCACTCTCTAGATTGCCTTTGTGCTCTGTTGATTGTGCCCTTTGATCCAGAGTCATTTTAATTTTAATGAAGTCTAGTTTACTTATTTTTTTATTTTGTTGCCTGTACTTTTAGTATCATCCTCATGTATATAAACAACCATCTTATGCATAGGATTAATAAGGCAAGAATCACTATCTCTTTAGGGACTGTCTGGGAATCTAAAACCTTTGCCTCAGACATTCCCAAGGGAGCCTTGTGAGTAAATACACAGAGCAAACCCTGTTGCAGGAACACGACCAAGGCTACTAGGCATAAAATTGGAACCCCTTGTTTGTTTATTCACAGCCTGTGCGTGGAAGCCAGAGGGTCCTGAGATGCCAGGATCAGGCTTGAGAAGTGCCTGCAGTTCAGCCGTGCCTGCTGTCACAAGCGGAACAGGCAGCTCGTGTGGAAGGTCATGTGTCAATGAGTAATCACTAAGAAAAGCAACTCTCTGAAGGGCTGATCAACACTTCAGGGTCAGGACGCATCACATGGACATGTAGATGCCTTGGCGTGTGTGCACGCATTTTAAGTACCTATTCAGACCTGTCAAACATGATCACGTGTCTTTAATTAAGTGCCTGGGCCAGTCTGTATGCACACATATGCAACTGTTCTTTGCTACCCACTGTAGCTTAATAAACACTTTCTATGAAATTTCATGTTAACTTATTTACCCAAGTAAGTAAATAAAATACACATTGAAAGAATTTTTCCTCTTTTGCCCACTCTTGAGATTCCATAAACATTTCTATATTTCATACACACAAGATTCTCACCAGCTATTTAGACAGCCAAAATAGGATCTAGAGGTGGGTGGACAGTCACTTAACTGTCAAATATCTCTAGCGAATTTTTTTTTCTCTAGTGATTCTGAATGCTCGCCAGAGCATTTGAAACAGTGTAGTGTGTCTAGCACTACTTCTCTTAATTTTTAATCCTGGGTGTATTTCAAGGGGAATTTAATCCATCTGGTTCTGATTCACGTACTCTTAGCTCATCAAAGTGGTACTTTGTAATTGATGTTTGATGTCCAGAATGCCTTGTGGGTTTTCAGGTCATTAGAAAGATTCCCCCCTGCCTGCCTGTCTGCCCCTCCACAGCCCTGGCCATACTCAAGAAGTTATATTTTATTTACCTGACTTAGTTTTAAATGAGCAGAAATGAGTACTTGACCAAATGTCAGAGCTTTCAGCCCTCCATAGTCACGATTTTGGAGTGTGACAAAGTGAGAGGCCTGGGGTGGCAGGTTGCTGGGGGCTGTGCGTGCACATTGGGCCCAACTGCTCAGGAGGCCAGACCACACACTCTGCACTGTCGCCTGGCTTGAGGTCTGTGTCCACAATGGACGTCTCTAGGCGCCGGGAGCAGAGTTCTGAAACCTCTTTCATCCAGCACTTGCACACGATGCCACAGCCACCCCCACGCCCGTAGCACATGCAGATGTAAATGGGCCCCCAGACAAGGTTTCTCATCGCGCGTGCGTGCAGTCTCTTTAGGATGACTTCAAAACAAGCTCTTGACTCAGTAAGCCCTGTTGTATCAGGAAAACAACATGCTCGTGCCCTTGCAAATCCTACCAATAGGAAACTTAATACCATCTTCTCAAGGATTGGCCTCTCTCAAAATCCTCCAAAGAAGATCCCAGAATGCTCAGCTCTCTCTCATGATGGGGAGAAAATGCAGTCTACTGTGTCCAAAAAACAATGCAGAATTTTAGCACCAGAAGTGGCCTTGAAGATCATGTAATCTTGATCATCTCGTATAGCTGCAAAGGGTAAACTGTGCATTTATTTCTGCATTTGCTCTTTCTTTTAAATATTATTGATGTATGGTCATGGCCTTAGTCGGCTTCTCCATTCAACAGTCATTCAAGAGATCTTTGCTGAGCACCTTGCTTATGTCAGACACCTTACTAGGCCCTGAGGTTCTCAGAGGGCAAGTAAGCTTATCCGTGCAAGAGGCATGCATCCATTCCCTTCTCTAACACTGCTCTGTCCTTATAAGCCAACTAGTGACGTCAACTGCGAATAAGCAAAGAGTCTCCGAGGCTGCCAGTTTGTCTCAGATAACTTTGGAGAACTCGCTTTCGTTTGTAAGGCTCCTATCAATAAATCTTGCCGATGTGATGGCCCTCTTGTCTTGATTTGTGAACTATATAGCTCTATTAGTTTTCCTATCTGACCAAGACTCTCTGGGTGGCATTTTGGATTTCCCAGGAAATAAATAAAACCTATATTGATCAATGTTTGTGGATTAACTCTATTCAGCTAACAAGTGAGCATCCTGTCAGCCAGCATAGAACCTTATGCTACCAAGAGCAGCAGAGAAACACCACAGAGAGGGAGAGGAGGCTGATGAAACACCTCTTAAAAAGAGGCTGACTAACAACAAAAAAAAATTCTTTTTTCTTCCATTTTTGTTTTAAAAAGGACTATGTTTAAGCTTCTGAAAACTAAAGAGTCTGAACAGAAATAGTCTGCTTACTTACAAAAAAAAAAAAAATTTGCACATGGAGGCAAAGCAGACAAGAGGTAAAGGGCCAAGCGAGCATTGGTCACAAGCCCTTCCTGCTTTTTCTTGAAAACAGTTTCCTTCACTTAAAGTCATTTATCTTTTGCAGCATCGAAACCAAATGTAAGGACATTTGTATAAAGTCTGGCACTGCAAATATCACAGTGCAGCATCACCTCTCAACCTTCTGCATGTTGAATATTTTACTGGTGAATATGGAATTCTTAGAAGTGAGAAGGTAGTAATCCAGGCAACTTCACCTTTGTGATATTTACTTTTATCAGTTTACAGAAATGGAAAGCTTCTTTTTGAACTGACTTTTGCTAGCTTTTCCATTTCCCTTGACAACTGCATTTTACTATCATACCATAAAGGAAAAGTTTTCAGGCGACTGATTCATGTGGCAGTGAGGTCATCTGAAGTTTTAGGACCTTAAATAGGAATCATGTTGTGAAAAGAATGAGTCTGGCTTGTACCAGGCGAGCTAAGAGCTTATCTTACCAGGACATGGAGTCCCCAATGGGTGGAGGAGATGGCCCGGCTGCCTTTCTTTCCTTCTCCATTAGAGTTAAGCAGATGTGGTTAGTCACTGTGTAAGGGAGCGGGTGGAAATGTAAGTATTCAAGCTTATGTGTGTTGCCAGGTCTCAGTCAGCCAGGCAGTCATTTCTCTGGAGCCTAAAGTAGGCACTAAATTTCACCCTCACCCACCAAATGGGCACACTTGCCCCTTAATCTGTCTCCCTGGCACCATCCTGCCTGAACTTGGGGCCAGCCTTTCCCTGGAGCCCCTTCTTGTGAATTACAGCCTGCAGCCTGGGGGCTGAATAGAAAACAGCCTCCAGAAACTCAACTGGAAGGGCTGACCGGAATTCAGCCTAATGCGGAGAATGGCAGGAAAGCTTCCATTATTCTACTTCATTCTATCTGCTGGGAGGCAGCGCGGCGCCTGGAGTCTGACTGAGCTTAACTCATTTCCCTGGATTTCCGAGTCACAGCCACCATGCCTACTAAAGCCAAATATCTCACTCCCGGGGCTCACTCCACTTCCTGATATAGGATGCACTTGCCTGTCTCCTGGTGACCTAAAACACTAATAAAGGAGTCATAATATGACCTAGACAAGACCTGGAAGCCAACCAGAATGCAAATGATTGACAGGAGTGCTTCCAGTTATCTACTGTTTGTTCTCACTCTTTGGCGTGGTTCTTTTTATTATGATTGTGGGAGTAGGAAGCTTAAAAATACATACAGGCATTACTCTCCACACTGGTGAAGGTTAATCCCAAGGTGTGGTGAAAGAAACTCTGTGTTACAGATTGGAAACCCACAGGCACCAGCTACAATTTTTGCTACCCCTTCCTTCCCCTGGCTTTCTGAAAGGATGCCCATGGCACTTTGGAAACAATTCTTAAATGTGACTTTTGTCCAATTCTGGGTACAGGGTTAAAGGAGCAACTTCTTTTGTTGACTTATTTTCCTCACTGATTGTTCTGATGATCTCTGCTTGCTATTTCTCAAATGTTATTAAAGTGATTAGCATTTCTGCAGAAAGGTCATGAATTCACTGTTCTATTCTTTCTTTTTTTTATCTTTTTAATACCAATCTTAATCTTTTCTTCCAAAATAAGATAAATATTTGATATAATGCAGATCCATGGTTAAAATAACCACTTGAGTTATGAATCAGGACTAGGGAGATTTTTTTGGAGTCATCTCTTAGGTTTGCTGGTTAGCATGTTTCATTGTCTTTAACCTCAAATTCCTCTTTTTTTTAGAGGAAGGCTTTTTATATATCCATTGTTCCTTTCCCTTCTTCTTAATATATTTAGATTCAAAAGCTCATCTTATATGCAGCTAGACAGAGAGGTAGGCTGCCCAAATGTTAGTTGCCTGTATGTACTTGGCAAGCATCCACTGAAGTCAGCTTGCAAGGAGTTCTTGTAAAACCCACCCTGGAAGTTTCAGTCTGCCATCCTCGGAGACCAATGTCCTAAGGTGATCTATCATAGCAATGCCCGAGAATGGTCATCCTTCCTGTGGGAGTAAAATCAAATGGAGTCAGATTCCTCCACCCAGGGTACCAGAGTCAGACTGGACTGGCACATTATCCTCAATGACAACAGCCCCAGCAGGCAAAGGTATGCTATGAAATTCATTTTAATGAATTCCCTTTAACACTTGAAGTGATGTTGCTCAGTCGTGCCTGACTCTTTGAGACCCCATGGATAGTGGCCTGCACCAAGCTCCTCCATCTCTGGGATTTTCAAGGCAAGAGTACTGGAGTGGGTTGCCATTTAATACTTACATTTCTGTATTAAAGAATCCCTCTACTTTTTAACATCTATTCTATTAGATTTAGATTTAACTAGTACTTCTGAGTTTCTACTATGTGCTGGGCATTGCGTTAAAGTCTTTCTTATATGATGATAATGAAGTGAAAGTGAAGTCGTTCAGTCGAGTCTGACTCTTTGCGACCCCATGGACTGTAGCCTACCAGGCTCCTCCCTCCATGGGATTCTCCAGGCAAGAGTACTGCAGTGGGTTGCCATTTCCTTCTCCAATAATGATAATAATAATGCTTAATATTTATTATTATTATATTTATTGTCTAGTATATATCTGCCAGGCATTGTTGAAATACTTTATGTGAATTAATTCATGTAATTCTTGTATCAATCCTATGAGAAGTTTCATCTCATTTACCAAGAAAAATTTCATGGATTTACATGGTGATTCTTACTATACAGATGATAATTCTAGGGTTCAGAGAATTTTGAGCACCTTGTTCAAGGCCAAGGATCAAGAACCAAGATTCATACCTAGAACTTTATCTGTGTATACATCTTCCACCCTTCCTGGCTATATTACATAAGTCATAGAAAACTAATTTTAGTTCTGTTGGATGTTGCTTCATCTAACTAATTCTTAGAGTTGGGTTGTTTCTAACATGTTATACAGATTTTTTAAAGTAAATTTCTGAATTATTTTTCTACTGGTCTGTTGTCAATTGATACTAACACATAGAGAAGTTAACCTGATACAGTATCTGAGCACAATATAACTGTGGAAGAGCAGATCCAACTATCAGATACCATGGTATAAACATACTTTAACGCTCATCAACTACAAGGTTGCAAATTCCATGTTCTACACAAATAATTAATGCAAAACTATACTTGGTACATCTGGAACTTACTTTGATTCATTTGCTGTGTCTGGTTACTCACACTTTGGTTGTAAAAGTATTGTAACACATTAGTGACCTTCTATCGAACAGAAATTTTCTATAAAATAATGTGTAGAGAGGCCAAAATGAAGTCATTAAAATTATTTAAATATGCTCAAGTTCAAAGGGCTTTTCCTCTCCTTTATTTTAATATTTTGTGTTTTCCTTTGGCCATGCCCCAAGGCATGTGGGATCTTAGTCCCCCAACCAGGGATTGAACCCATGCCCCCTGCACTGAAAGCTGAAGTCTTAACCACTGGACTGCCAGGGAAGTCCCTTTCCTTTCCTTTAAATTCATGCCCATTTCCTTAATCCTTTTTTTAAAACATTAATTTTCCACGCTTCTAATTACTTTTGAAAACCCTCCAAGTCTTCTGTTTCTTTCACGTTGTGAAGCCTAGAAATGGACACTTACCAAAACTGAGTAAGACATGGAGACGATTTAATAAAGAGTCCTACCTTCCTTCTTACATTCTAAATTCCACATATAATTCTCAAAAAGCACTTTAACACATTGCCTCTTTAGCACAAAAGATAATCTCCAGATTTTATTAATGTCTCTCTCTCTCTCTCTTTTTTTTTTTTTTTTTTTGCATACCCAGATTAAAATTGACAAATGCACGGTCTGGTTTCCTTCTTAAATTAACCACTTTGCCTTTTCCCCTTAATCTCAGACCTAGGTGGGCTTGGTTTTTGCCTGTCCCTCACTTTGGAGGCATCTGAATCCTTTGTGTTCCCTCTTTTCCTATGTCTAAGATTTTAAACACAATGCCAGGATCATAACCTGTAGAATAAGCTGTCTCCCCAGGATACCACAGTGACTTGGTAATAATGCCCCTCTCTGGGAATGTCGTAGCTCAGTCCACAAGTGTAGCTGGTGCAAAATTTCATATAAAAATATCATCTGCAAATCACTGGGCCAGTTGTTTTCTAAATCAACAAGCTCCTAACATAAATATGTCATTTGCATGTGGGAAAACTGGGCTGGATAAGTTGATTTCTTCAGTGACATAACCAGCCCTGCCTCAACTCTGCTTTATCTAGAGGGAGGAAAGCAGAGATACATAAACAACACAGGGTTCCCACCGCTCCGGGTGGGAGGTGGGGGTGGAGTCAGACAGCCTGGGGTCCTTGGTTTTAATCAGGGCTTCTCTCCACTGCAGAATCAGGGACAATTGCCCCTGAATCCCACAGAGTTGTCTTCTTCCAAGCGGCTGATTCAGACACAGAGTCTAGTCTTGTTTATCTTTTCTTTTTTTTTAAAGCATGCATCCACAAAAAAGCCCTAAGGTTTCTTGTAAAAATGTCACTGAGATATTTCCTAGTGATTTCTCACTAGCTATTTTTCCCTGAAATAGATATTTTCACCAGCATTTCATCAGATATTAATGGAAATGCTGAGCTAAATTTTCAGCCATCCTGATATGATTTGATAATTAATAAACTGACTTCCACTTCCGGTTTTATAAATCTCTATTTCTGCTCTTGGTTATATGAATTATAGTAATGAGGGACTATTAAACCACGATAAAGTACAACAATTTTTTTCAATTTTGGCATAAAGATTATTCCAAGGATAGAGTTCTTATGGATTACTGATCATTTATACATAATGAAATAAAAATATCCTTTTAGATTTTCAAAAATATTATTTAAACCAAGATGGGATTTATCATTTTCAGTTTTTATACTTGCTTGATTTTTGTTGCATTTGTTTCAGACTGTGGTTCATGACAGAGCAAAGTTTTTTACAAGTAGGGAGAGGGTTTGATTACATTTGATGTTCTCTAAAGCTTATTAATCTTGGGACTAAGAATTGTATATTTTCCCAGAAAAAGATATAAGGTGTTTGATCTAAGAGAAGCTTCAGGGATTATTAATATCAGTATTGCTCAAAGGAGCTCTAGGGGTTCCTTAGACACTCCTGAAGAGCAGGCAGAAAGAAATCAGTTCAGGCTGGGCTGGGTGGAGACAACTAGTGGAGTCTCCAGACACTGAACCAGGGCAGCTCCACTTTTGATTTGGTTTACACACTGGACTTCTGTGTGAGGTTTCATTTGAAAAGGCTACATGTGCTATAGGAATATTAGTAATATTACTAACAGTAAGAAAGTCTTGAAATCCAATGGACAAATGCCTAAATTTTATAAGTGAGGAAGCTGAAGTTGAGAGAGAATAAATGGTCTGTTCAAAACAATGCAGCTAGTAAAAAGTTAGCTGGATTAATGATTCTTGAAAATTAAAAGGCGCAGACGTAGAGAACAGACTTGCGGACACAGTGGCGGAAGGAGCGGGTGGGACAAATGGAGAGAGTAGCATGGAAACATGTACATTACCGCAGGTAAACTAGACAGCCAGTGGGAAGGTACTGCATAACAGGAAGCTCAGCCTGGTGCTCCGTGACAGCTTACAGGGGTGGGATGGGAGTGGCGGGAGGGAAGTTCCAGACGGGGGTGATATATGTACACTTATGGCTGGTTCATGTTGTACAGCAGAAACCTACATAACATTCTAAAGCAACAATTTAAAAGAAATTTTAAAAATTTAAAAGGCTATGTTCGATTTAATCAACACTTATCAAAGCCCTACTAAGTGTAAGGTACTAGGCTAGGCCTCCAAGGAATAAAGAAAATAGCATATAACCGTAGTATAGAAACCTAGTACAAGATTCTTTAGCATCTTGTCCTAAAGTTAGATCATCCCATCTAACTTCTTTGTTTTAGAGTTAGAAGCTTCCTCAAAGTCACACTGCGATTAAATGGCAGAATCAGGACATGAGTCTTACTTTTAAAATCTTCATTATAATGCACTTCCCACTGTACCATCATGCTGTCAAATTTGGTTCATGAACACTGAATGTATCAGGAAAATCCTCCACTTGAAAAACCCAACTGAACATTCGCATTTTAAAAGTTCTGAAAAGTCCTAGAGTAAAGAACTGTGCTTACCTATGGTTCCAAAACTTATGCCTTAGAATACTACTCATGCCTTATATATCTATGTCCCAAAGAACACACTTGAGAGATTCTGCACTATAACCTCTCCTCCTCTAGACTTTACTAGATATGATACTGAACTCTAGTAGGACCTTTTTTTAAAAAACCACATTTCCATGGTTTATATATAAATAGGGCTTGAGCAATGTACTCTCAGTGATGTGTTAGACCAGATGGATTATTTACAAATACATATTGTGTTTGAATGTCACAGAAAATATTATATACATATGTCCAAATAAGTGTAAATCAAATGCAATATACAAAATGCTAACAATGTATTGTTTCAGCCTTAATATCAGTTTATATCTGCTCCTATCTACCATGAGAGGCTCAAGGCTATCTATTTGCTTCCTAAGTTTAATGTATGCATTTTAAGTCACCAGAAATATTGAATTAATTTTAGTAAGATAAGAATTGGTGAGTAACTTCTTGCCCAGTATTCAGAGATAAAGTTACTGTCATGCAAAATGAAGACCCATTTGTTTTTTCATATAAAATACATGTATCTTGGTGCATTTTGCTTTGGTCAGAATGCAAAACATAGAAAAGGAATAAATAGTAAAATTTCTCCAAAAAATACTACTCAAGGCACACCAAACCAAGATAATACTGTAAGCCTTGGGAGAGAACCTGTTCTTGCAAGATTTGCAGACCAATTTTTCAAGATCAAAAGTGTTTCTATAAGCACACAAAATCTTGGACCTTTTCCCAGACTAAACCTCCAACACTTCTGAGGTTGGCCCATCACTAATATTTACAATATTTTGACATTTCATAGGATGGACTCCATAGGCCTTTGTGACAGGCAGGCTTCCGACTATGACAGAGTGCTGAAACGGTTTGTGGTGTGTGAAAGGCGGTCAGACAGCACTGGCATTTTGCAACAGGAAGGAAATGATTTGTAGGTACCACCAGCTTGTTGTATCTTGTCGGCTTTGTTGGATGAGAAGCATCACTGGGCACCCATCAGTATGGGGAGGGCCATGCTGCTCACCTGACAAGTGCTCCTTGCCAAGCGACTTGAGGCCTGTGTTTAGGTGATGTTCTTTCCTGTAGCATTACATTTTTGTACAGAAAACTTTTAGAAACAGGACCTCCAGTGTGCTAATTCTCTTAACTCCTTTATTTTAATTTGAAAAAAGATTTTTTTTTTTTTTTGTCTTTTTGGCCGCACCATGCAGCATGCTGAGTTTTCCAACCAGGGATCAATCCCATGACCCTGCAGTGGAAGCCTGGAATCTCAACCACTGGGCCACCAGGGAAGTCCTTTTAACCCTTTCAAATAAGACTGATTATAGCAACTTGCACTTCAGTTCAGTTGCTCAGTCGTGTCCGACTCTTTGTGACCCCATGAATCGCAGCACGCCAGGCCTCCCTGTCCATCACCAACTCTCAGAGTTCACTCACGTCCATCAAGTCAGTGATGCCATCCAGCCATCTCATCCTCTGTCGTCCCCTTCTCCTCCTGCTCCCAATCCCTCCCAGCATCAGAGTCTTTTCCAATGAGTCAACTTAGTAGGGCTTTAATAAGGGTTTTCAACAAATCCATGCATTTACCAAGTTGGAACATGTAAGATAAAATAAATCCTGTACTCTCTGATAACATATACCTCTAAGGACCTACTTATCCACTGTGATTTATTTATTTTTTTCCATTTTGAAAAGTGAAAGTGTCAGTTGCTCAGTCGTGTCTGACTCTGTGACCCCCAAGGACTGTAGCCTATCAGGTTCCTCTATCCATGGGATTTCCAAGGCAAGAACGCTGGAGTGGGTTGCCATTTCCTTCTGGAGGGAATCCCCCCAACCCAGGGATTAAATCCCAATCTACGGCAATGCAGGCAGATTCCTTACCACCTGAGCCACCAGGGAGGCCATGTCATTCCTAATAATGCTTCTAAAAAGCTGCATGATTATTGTACCTTCATTGCCAATAGCAGCAGTAGAATAAAGCCATAGGTGCTCTCTTACCCGCTAAATTAGCATTCTCCTCCATAATCCTCGTTGTTACTTCGCTGCTTTTAAGAGGTCCATTTCCCTTAGATGACGAAGGTCCACACTTGCAATATTCATGCTCAAGGTTCTCCAATCTCAATAGTTTTCATGTGTGACCAGATAGGAGACACTCTGCTAGAAAAGACAGAAATATATGAGATGTGAGTCCTGCTCTCAGAGAGTTTCAGTCTCATTGTAGAATCAAGAAAAACACAAATACAGGCAGTAGCATTTATCAGTGATGTTTGAAGGTGCTGCTCTAGAAGCAGGGATTCAGATACTTATCTTGACAACAAAGAGGCTGACAATTGCATGTGTTCATCTGTTCTTTAGGGAATGGGGGATATAAATGAGACTATCTCATTCATCGGGCTTCCCTGGTGGCACAGATGGTGAAGAAGCCGCCTGCAGTGCAGGAGACCTGGGTTCGATCCCTGGGTTGGGAAGATCCCCTGGAGAAGAAAATGGCAACCCACTCCAGAACTCTTGCGTGGAAAATCCCATGGACAGAGGAGCCTGGTGGGCTACAGTTCATGGGGTCACAAGAGTCAGACACGACTTAGCAACTAAACAATAACAACTATCTCATTCATGATATGATTTAAAGCCAAAAATCAAGACTGTCGTTCTTCCGGAGCCATGGGTGTTCTCTCTTCCATCATCCCCAGGAGAGTCCAAGGCTTTACTCCTTTCTTTTCCTAGCCTGGCTCAGCCTAAGTCTTTATGGGAGTTCGATCTTTCACTGTCAGAGCTCCACAGTGGGATTAGAAAGAGGCCAATCCAACAGGAGAGAAGTGAGCACACCCGTAGTGACAACCCCAACTTGGGGCTCTCTTCTTCTAACTGGCCACCATGTCTATCCACATACTTGATAATTTAGAGCTTGTGGTCTTGTGACATGGGCTCAGATTAATTTGCAAGGCAGTTCCCAGGCATCCTGGGGACTATACTCAGCAGTGAAACATTTAAGGTGGCAAGCAGATGGTGCCTGTCCAGGAGTCCAGCCCTATTAGAATATATTCTGTGAGGCAAGCCTGGCAGTTGAAGGGAATAATTATAAGAAGCTGTCTAACTGCCATGGCAATAGGAACTTAACCCAAGTGTTTTCAGGTAACTGCCAGCCCTGGGCCTGGCCCCCTTCCATAGGCCCCACAGCACACGGCCCTGTGTGAAGTGGGTGTTTTACAGCAAGTTACAGCAACGCAGCTGTTTGCACTAGAACTTAACCCAGGTATGCCAGACAGCTGTGCCAAAGCACGTCTTACTGTTTCATTAATTCAAAAGCAACTCACATTAAAAAAAGAAAACAAAATAAAAAAACTGTGTGACCCTGACTGCTGGCTTCAATTCTTTGTCAAGAACTGGTTATTTAATTCAATTTCATAAAATGTTTCTATGTACCCAATATGTGTTTCAGGCTTCCCTGGTAGCTCAGAGGGTAAAGAATCTGACTGCAATGCAGGAGACCAAGTTTCAGTTCTTGGGTTAGGAAGATCTCCTGGAGAAGGGAATGGCAAACCCACTCCAGTATTCTTACCTAGAAAATCCCATGGACAGAGAAGCCTGGCAGGCTACACAATACGGGGTCACAAAGAGTCGGACATGACTGAGCAACTAACCACACACACACACACACACACACATACATATGTGTTTGACACCTGGAAAAAAAGTACAGGCCCTGACCCAAAGACGAAAACATCATCCCAACTGGTAAGCAATATCCTATCTAGTGGTAATAAACACACACACATTACAACTCAATGATACGTGCAAAAACGGAAATAAACGTGAACTAAGCGGTGAAACAGAAGAAAGAATGGTTACTTCAGACTACTCCAGAGAGTCAAAAATGGCTTCCCAAAGGTGATGCTATTTGAACTGAAATTTGTAGTATAAATGAAAATTCTCTAGGCAGATGAGAAAGGGAAAAGTTCTGACAAACAGAGGGACTGTAATGAACCAGAGTATGAAAAGCAAAATACAATGGGAGAAAAATGAGTAGATTAGATTTATGGAGGGTAGCTCTTGAACAGATGAGCCAGGGTGAGCAAGTTGTGTTGATAAAGCCTGGGGTGTCATGCTTGGAACTGTAACTCCTACAGTGCCCATGGGGAGATTTAAAGGGTATTTCCCAGGGTGTGACATGAGTCTGGCAGCCCCTGCTGGAGGTCCATAGGAGAAGGAGACTCAAGCTGCTCAGAGGCTACCACAACAGTCCGGGCATTCTTCACCATGATGATACTGAAAGTGTTAGTTGCTCAGTCATGTCTGACTCTTAACAATCCCATGGACTATAGCCCACCAGGCTCCTCTGTCCATGGGATTCTCCAGGCAAGAATACTGAAGTGAGTAGCCATTCCCTTCTCCAGGGGATCTTCCTGACCCAAGGATCAGTCCCGGGGATCAAACCTGGGTCTCCTGCATTGCAGGTGAATTCTTTACCATCTGAACCACCAGGAATTTTCCTGGATGGGCTCAAAGAAACTGCAAGTTTCCCCTTTCCTTCTGCAGTTGGACTTTGGGACTTGTTGTACACAGATTTGTTGGTGTGTAAAAAAGAAACTGTCATGGTTAGAAAGAATGGAAGAATACTAAAACGATAGAATTATAGAACATTCAAATTGAAAACTATCCAAAGAGGTCCATTCCAACACCCTCATTTACCTACAGGTGAGTTGGCTAATGGCAAATTCTAGCCTGGCAGCCAGGTCCCTGGCCAATGAAAAGCTGGGTTGTTTTGTGGGGTATTGTTATGGGTTGAATTATGTACCACAAACAAGAGATATTGAAGAAGTCTGAAGCCCCCAGTACCTATGAATGTGACCTTTTTCAGCAATAGCATCTTTGTAGGTATAATCAAGATAAACTCACTAGTTCAGTTCAGTTCAGTTCAGTTGCTCAGTTGTGTCTGACTCTTTGCAACCCCATGAATCGCAGCATGCCAGGCCTCCCTGTCCATCACCATCTCCCGGAGTTCACTCAGACTCACGTCTATCGAGTCCATGATGCCATCCAGCCATCTCATCCTGGGTCGTCCCCTTCTCCTCCTGCCCCCAATGCCTCCCAGAATCAGAGTCTTTTCCAATGAGTCAACTCTTTGCATGAGGTGGCCAAAGTACTGGAGCTTCAACTTTAGCATCATTCCTTCCAAAGAAATCCCAGGGTTGATCTCCTTCAGAATGGACTGGTTGGATCTCCTTGCACTCCAAGGGACTCTCAAGAGCCTTCTCCAACACCACAGTTCAAAAGCATCAATTCTTTGGCACTCAGCCTTCTTCACAGTCCAATCCTCACACCCATACATGACCACAGGAAAAACCATAGCCTTGACTAGACAGACCTTAGTCGGCAAAGTAATGTCTCTGCTTTTGAATATACTATCTAGGTTGGTTATAACTTTTCTTCCAAGGAGTAAGCACCTTTTAATTTCATGGCTGCAGTCACCATCTGCAGTGATTCTGGAGCCCCCCAAAATAAAGTCTGACACTGTTTCCACTGTTTCCCCATCTATTTCCCATGAAGTGATGGGACCGAATGCCATGATCTTCGTTTTCTGAATGTTGAGCTTTAAGCCAACTTTTTCGCTCTCCTCTTTCACTTTCATCAAGAGGCTTTTTAGCTCCTCTTCACTTTCTGCCATAAGGGTGATGTCATCTGCATATCTGAGGTTATTGATATTTCTCTCGGCAATCTTGATTCCAGCTTGTGTTTCTTCCAGTCCAGCATTTCTCATGATGTACTCTGCATAGAAGTTAAATAAGCAGGGTGACAATATACAGCCTTGACGTACTCCTTTTCCTATTTGGAACCAGTCTGTTGTTCTAGAGTGGGCCCTAATCCAATAGGACCAGTAACCTTTTAAGAAGGAGAATGCCATGGGAAGATGAGACATGGGAGAATGTCACAGGAAGATGGAAACAGACAGGAGCTACTCAGCTGCAAGCCCAGGAAGGCCAAGGTTTATGGCCACTACCAGAAGTCAGAAAGAAACAAAACTCCACCCAGAATCTCAGAGGGAGCAGAGCCCTGCCAATACCTTGATTTCAAACTTTAGGCCTTAACAACTAAGAGTAAACTGCTGTTTTAAGATACCTATTACAGTAGCTTAAAACAGCCTTAGGTACCAAAGGGAAAGGGGAGTGGAATTAATTAGGAGTTTTGGCTTAACATGTACACACTACTGTGTATAATATAAAATAGACAGCCAACAAGGACCTACTGTATAACAGAGGGAACTCTACTTAATATCTTGTAGTGACCTATAATGGAAAAGAATCTTAAATTCGCACATATATATATATATATATATACACATATATATATGTTTACCTGAATCACTTCATATATGCCTGAAACTAACACAACAATAAAAATTTTTAAAAACAGCCCTAAGAAAATAGGTATCCCTGAGAAACTAATTCAGATATTGCTAAGATTTGAATGTTGCGCTTGTGTGTGTGTGTAAACTTAAATAACTTCAAAGATAATGTATAATGCAGAGCTACCTTAAAAAAAAAGATGACTATAAATTTTACACATTGTAAGTCAATTTGGTTTGACAGTAAATCTCATTATCACAATTTTCACAGAATGAAAAGATTTTAGAAAGTAAAAGCTGAGTATACTTTATAAAGCATCTCCATCCATTATCTCATGTAATCCTCATCCCAGTTCTGGAAGGTGGTAATCATGGCAAAACCACTGCTTGTTCCAAAGTTACCCTATGATGGAATGAAAATCAAATGCCCTGTTGTTGCCTTCGTTCTGCCCCAGCGGCAACTCACGGCTTACACCTCTCACGACTCACGGCTCTCAGGGCTTACACCTCTTACGACTCTCAGGGCTTACACCTCTTACGACTCTCAGGGCTTACACCTCTCATGACTCACGGCTCTTACGACTCTTACGCCTCTCACGACTCTCACGGCTTAGGCCTGCTGAGAATCACTCAGGATAAACTGAGGTTACAGAAGAGGAAGATCTCTGCCCTGCAATTGCTTACGGATGTATTCAAGAAGAGCAAACTTGAGGTAGTACTGCAAGTGCCAGCAAGCAGGTCTACTTCCAGGAGAGAAAAGCTTTACAATGTAATATTATAACTAGTCTAATTCATTCCAACAGATATTTATATTCAGGGACTTGAGCAGAAAAAAGAGCCCGTGAAATGACATGTTGTTACGTCTCCTCCCTAGCTGTCTCTCCCAAGCCTGAAAAAATAAGCTTTCTTTATATAAAAAGGGATATTTATAGCCTTGGAAACCAGAACCAACTCAGCTTCTCTAAGACAAGCAGGGGTCTCCTCTTGCTTCACCCATCATCCTGTAATTTACTATCTCCCTTCTTACTGTGGGATGTTTATGGTTGCTAAGAAAAATCATGCCTTAGGCAAGTGACACAATTCAGTTTTTCTTGTTGTTGATTTGGAGTTTTTATTTATTTACTTAATTTTTGAGGCACTAAAAAGCTCATGTAGGTAGTTGCAAGGAGACAAATAGCTGACTAACGATTAAACAGAAGAGGAGGAATTAGCTTCTTGAAATAGTGTGATGTATGGCCCCAAATACCATTTATCAGAAACTGGCTAATGGTATAATGTTAATTACAGCTGTGCCATGCATGGAAGGAGGAGGGAGAGGGGAGAGGAGGAAGGGGAAGGAAGCCTCTCGATTTGCACAGATCAATCAATAAATGATAGTGGTTCCTTGTACAGAGCAATAAATGACAGTAGTTTCTACTAGCAATCTTATGGAACTTCATTAAAGAAGCGAGAGAGTAACATCCAGTCTCAATCAGGAGGAGTCCTTGGCACCGCAGCAGTGAGGCATGACATTTCTAAGAGTTAACAAAGCTTAGGGTCATTCTCTATCTGTTTTATCTCTTATAAGTACTTAAAAGTCAAGGATAGTGGCTCAAAGGAGAACCTCAGCCTTTCATCTTTCTGACTGGGCTGAAGGCAAATTCATGACCAAACCTCCACCCAGGTCATAAATGTACGTCATGTTTGGTCTCAAGACAGACACCAGAAACACAGCAAATAAAGTCTGTCTCTCCATCTGCATTAAAGACCTTCTCCATTAGAGCTGTGACTGAGTGTGTGGAAGAGTTCTCCAGACTAAGGATGTTTGCCCAGTTGATGAAGAGTTTGAGTTGTTGCTTTTTAAGTACTGACTCATGGTCACATAGCCTTCTCCGCCTTTCATTCACTCATGCATGCCTGCTAAGTCACTTCAGTCATGTCCAGCTTTTTGTGACCCTATGGATTGTAGCCCACCAGGCCCCTCATCCACTCATACCCTTAAATAAAATTCAGGTCAATTATGTTACAGTATAATCCAGAGGATATCCAAATTCTTGACTGGTATGTCATAAATCATCCATTATTTTAAATAAAGAAGTCACAAGTTACATGTTAGAAGGTTTTCTTTTTCCTTTTTTTTTTTTTGAGGGTGTGTGTGTAAAGTCGCTTCAGTGGTGTCCAACTCTTTGCAACCCTATGGACTGTAGCTTGCCAGGCTCCTCTGTCCATGGGATTCTCCAGGCAAGAATACTGGGGTGGGTAGCCGTTCCCTTTTCCAGGGGATCTTCCCGACCCAGGTATTGAACCTGCATCTCTTACGACGTCTTGCGCATTACCAAGCAGGTTCTTTACTACTAACCATTTTTTTTTTTTGGTAAAAGGACTTGGATTTTCCCTATGGCTTTTAAAGTAAAAATTGCTTAATCTTGCAAATGTTCAATATCTTCACATACTTGCAAATGTTTACAAAGATTTTATTCAGAAGTTCCAAAGAAGGTTGAGAAGCGTTTCATTTGGATAATTGAGACTCAACAGCTAAAGTCAACAGATTTAACGCAGACAGATTTTTGTGGCTTTCAGAATTAAAACACCAGGACCCCCAATCACATCTTTACATCTGTCCCCACATTTGCTGAGCGCTTAGCCAACCCCAAGGCTGTGAAGGGCCATCCCGGAATAGGAGCCCCCAGCCAACGCAGGGCACCACACACAGCTTTTGACTTTTTGCCCATTAGTCAGTTGCTCTGCCCAGATTTCCAGGAGAAGGACAAGCCTGCCCGCACCCCCACTGCCCCCAGAGCTGTGGATGACCTCCCAGAAGCACAGAGGAGCTCTCGGGGCAGCTGCTGTGAGGTCTGAGACTCCCCCCAGCACTGAAGCGGTTAACTTGGAGGAAGACCCAGAGAAAGAAAAACAGACAGGACTGCCTTGTGCTGGGAGGAGGGCTAGAAAACGAGGCTGTTGCTGTTGTTTTCATTGTGTGTGCTCTAATCAGGGAGAGTAAGAACAATGATGCATGTGATGCTGATTTTGGACCGCGTCCATGCAGCTTTTCCCAGGCTAGACAGCCTTGGGAACCACTGATAGAGTGGCACACCAGGAGCACAGCCTCAATCACCAAGCCCAGGGCAGGGCAGCCTTTTCTGTGGATAAAATATGTGAGGGATGACAAGAATCTTCCCAGCATGGGAAGTGGTGGTAACAAAAAAATACACAACGGGGTGGGGGCGGGGAGGGGGGGAAACTGTGAGGGTTTTGCAAATCCCAGCCCAGGCCACGGGGGACGGGACGTGTTATTTGAAAGATAGGAGAATTTCTCCTTCTGCCCACCCAACCCATTTTACTTTTTTGTTTGTTTGTTTCCCCCTTTGCATTCAGCAGGCCCTCCCTTTTCTTCCCCGCTCCCCTCCCCCAAACCCCCTGCACCACACTTTGAAGCAGAGATGAAAGCCCTGTGTTGTGGCTGCAGGCCCCAGTCAAGCAGGGGGACCGCTGAAGTGTGCTTTAGTTTAAGACGCTGTGTTTTTCTCCCAAGGAAAAGGGGGGAAGAAATCAGCTTGAAACAATACATCGCGTTTTGCTGGAGAGCATCCTTTATGTATCTAAGGTTCAAACATGGTCCTAATTTTTCAAAGCTTTTGTCTCCAAGGATAAGAAAGAGCTTAAAATGTGGTGTCCTCTCTCAGAGTGAATGCCTATAACTAGGAGGGCTTGGGAGTGCAAATGTTTAATAAAATAGAACAAGAAAGAGGCAAAAATCAGCCACATGAGCTCTTCGGTATTGGCACAACAGCAGGTCACAACTTTCTCACCTTTTTTGGACACAGCTCACTTATTTTGAAATAACACATCCAAGCTACGAGGTACTAAATGATTCTGAAGCAATGACTTCCATACATTCACTTAGTTATTTGGCTACCAGGCTTGGCACATAAAACTTCTGGACACACAGCTAAACCTGAATTTCAGGTAAAGAATGATAAATCTTCAGTGTAAGTATGTACCAGGCAATATATGGGATAAACATATGCTAAAAATGTACTTGCTATTTATCTGAAATTCAAATTTAACTAAATGCTGTATAATATATCTGGCCACTCTAGAAGTTAGGATAGTTTTTAAATCAACTTGTCTTTTGCAAAAATTTATGTGAAAACATTTGTAAAGCCTTGTTTTAACATGAATTTATTTGCAATTCGTCAAATTTGAACATAGGTGTATTCAACATATTGTTTTTGCAACAACACAGACTATCTGTAGTAAGGCCCTTTTGTGCCCCTGCCAATCCATCCCTTAAACATAACACACATAAATAGAACTACACACACACCTGACCCCCTAGCATGAATATCTCACAGGGGTTTTAAAAGGATTCTATGTATATATATTTTTTCCATCAAAGAAAGGGCTGCTTAATGTGTCGCCTCAAGCAATAGGTCAATATTTATAATCAACTCCTACCATGGAAAGTGCATATGGCTCCCACTTGGCCATTCTTAAAACTGCGGCTTCTTTGTCAAATAGCAATAGCTCATGCAATCTAAATGAACCATAATTATTTTTGGTTAAAAAATTTTCCCCAATATATCTACTTAATGCCCTGAAACCTGGTTTTATTATTTTATGTTTACTTAAAATAAATGTGCTTATAGACACAAAATCAACATGAAGGAGCCATCTGGAAAGCTCAGCTGATTTGATTCTGGATGTCGTGTCTGCAAATCTCTCATGTACACTCTTGTTCGTGTGAACTTGGGTTCACTTGAACTTGGACAAAGTTGAAGACTTGGTATTTTTGCTCCTCACAGCTGCCAATCATGGGGACTGAAGAAGCGGCTAAAAGAAAAACTAAGAATAAAGGAGATTTCTGAGTGATCTTTGAACTCTCAGTGTGCATGAAATTTAGACCATGCTTAGATAAGTGGTGAAGGCTGCATTTAATCCCGTAGTTGGAAGATTGTTGAGTATCATCTGAGGAGTCATGCCTCCTTTGGACTACTGCTCTCCTCCCTACCAATACTACTTTTTTGGTTAGGCAAATTATTACTTTGTCATAAAAGTGATTATTAATCAAAATTTCAGTGTAATTTCTCTGATGCTTCCTCTTTCACTGGTACTAGGAAAGGAATTATTAGAAAATTTCCTGAACATCAGTATACTTCCCAGGAAAACTAACAGGATTTCAACTTGAGGATTGACTTAAACTTGGATGTTTTTACACAAAGCTAGATAGATAATATTACATGATCTTAAATCTTACAATTTTCTAAATGTACTCAAGAAAACCTCCTTAACTGAATTCAAAAATTCACTTCGTAAAAAAAAAAAAGAGGATAGATATATTCACTTCCTCATCCCACTATTCAAATACTATCTATTCTTATCCCCATCTCCACCTCAATGCTT
The DNA here is from genome assembly GCF_032405125.1 of Capricornis sumatraensis. NCBI lineage: Eukaryota > Metazoa > Chordata > Mammalia > Artiodactyla > Bovidae > Capricornis > Capricornis sumatraensis. The sequence goes on along the minus strand of NC_091081.1, from coordinate 13,513,543 downwards.
ATACAAAATAATAGCATGTTTAGCTAATTAATCTATGTATATGTTTAGCTGGTGAAGTAGCATGATGACTGACTAGAGAATTCTGTTTACTTTCAGTTCTGATGCTAATAACTATATAATTTGGGCAAATCTAGTCTTCATTGCTAGTCAAAAGACAGAAATAACAAGACACTTAATGTCTTTGAAAAATAATGTACCAGATGTTTAAAAACTCTTTCTGATACTACATCAATTTCCACCATTAGGTCTCTTTCCACTCTAAGTATCCAAAGGCAATACTGCATCAATTAATTTCACTTAATTCAACTTTTTCTATGGTAATGGCTTATTTGGGGGAAACCTATGCCCAAGCAGAATGAGGAAGAAGTACATAGAGAGGAGTGAAATTTTCAGCTATTAGGTCTATAAGTCCTCTCCTTTGGGAAATTAGAATTTGTGAATATTGCATCTTGGCCACTGAATTTTCAAATAAGGACAACACATGGATATACATGAGTATCTATTCACTCAGATGGTGTGCCAATTTGTGGGTATCGCAAATTCAAGGATTCCAGCTGTGCCGGGGTACAGACAGACACCCAAGGAAAACACATAATTTCTTAAAGACAGCAAATGACACTCTCATTGCTTTCAGCAGTACCATCAAATAGAAGAGGACTTGGATCACTTATAGGATTGATACAGCATATGGCAAATGCTGTTCTTTTAGGGGGAAAAAAATGCAAAATATGGAGACTGGGAACCAGGAACCAATCAAGGGAATATCTAAAAAATGAAACAAGCATCTAGCTCGCTGATCAGAACCAGGCCCCAAGGATTATTGTGGAGAAGTCATTGAAATCATCAATTGGGTCGAGGGAGAGTAAAAATGACAACCTGGATAAAGGGATAGAGAGAGAAACTGCACAACAAAAGTCTCACAAGGGAACTGTTAGAGCCCAGAAGTCTTTTCTTCAGAACTTCAAGCCTCTGGGGCCAGTTTTCTTCTCTCTGCAACTCCCTGGCACATGAAATCAGCCAGGTTCCTGCTCATTCTTCCCAGATTCAGACTTCAATGATCCAAGGCAGAGTATTCTCCAAAGAGGGAATTCATTGCTTTCTCTGTTCTTAGAGATCTCTTCTTTCCTTGACATATCATTCCAAGGGTCTTTTAATAAGGAGATCATTTAAAAGTGAAATCACGTACCAAGTTATCTTGTATGACTTTGCCGCTGCCAGCGCTTGATTGCGATTAAAGCTTTTTACTTACCTGTGTATTTTACTTAAATATATATTCCGGGAAAAGAAAACAAAACAGGGTTTTGGTATAGCTCACACAGTGTCTTTTATGTTTGCTTTATTATTTTTCTCTTTATTTTAAGAATTAATCATGTCCTTCAAAAGATAGATACAAACTGTTATATATAAACAGTCTCTCTCTCCAATACAAAGTTTTCTATACTATTTTTCATACATCCTACTTTAATTGGGCCACATTTTTCAAGTGAGCTTCCTGTTACCAATCGTCTCTCAGTATACAGAAAATGTGCTCAATATTTCACGTAAGATGGCTAGAAAAAGTTCATATGTGATGCCCACTTCCCTTCTGATTTCTGTGTTCACCTTAGAACTCAGTTTCCTCTCTTTTAAAGGGAACAAAAGGGAATCCCTACCAGCTTGCCCAGCACCTCCTTAGCTGGTTAGAGGAGCCTCACATCTCCTCTCCTAATTAGGTACTGAATACTCTGGACTTGGAAGATTGACCCTGATTCAGATGAAAAATGTCCTGTTTTCTCTAAGATGATAAGTCACTTTTCCTTAGGTCCATATGTGGACACACTAGATGCTTTGCCCCAGCCTCCTTCTTCCATTCACTGGCAAGAACTGGAGATCCTTGGGGCACATGAGCCACCAGCACTGTCCTCTTCCCACTCTATGAGACATAGGTGTCGTGTCTAACTTGTTTCCTCCTCAAACTATAGTCCCAGAACAAGAATTTGTTCACTCATTTAACAATCATGTAACAAGAAGTATACTAGGGAGCAATGTTATGTGCCAGGCACATACAAAGGTAAGCAAAACAGATGTGGTTCCAGCCATCAAGTCCAGTGAGACAGATGACCATTGGTTGACTAATCACTAAAATGCATGAATAATTTAAAACTGTTGTGAAGTATGGGCCTCCCCAATGGCTCAGCAGGTAAAGAATCCTCCGGCAATGCAGGTGAGGCAGAAGACATGGGTTCAATCCCTGAGTGGGAAAGATTCCCTGGAGGAGGAAATGGCAACTCACTTCAGTATTCTTGCCTGAAAAATCCCATGGACAGAGGAGACTGGCTGGTTACAATCCATGGGGTTGCAAAGAGTCAGACATGACTGAGTGAAGAGACACTGCAGAATATCATGAGGGTATAAGGATTTCTCAATAAATTTCTCACAAGTGCCCTCATTCAGTGTCAAAGCACTGATTTTTTTCGGGGGTGGGGTTGGGGGAGGGATGGAGAGCATAACTTGAATGCTTAATGCATATCAATTAGTTCAAAAGAGGCTTCCCCAATGCTATGCCCTTCTTGAATTTGGTAAAGCTTATATATTCACTGTTTATAAACTTTTATTACAATCCAGTAACACAATGTAGTTTTCTTCATTTCTACATGCAAGCAGAATTGACAGATTTTGTATGGTATCAATTTCTAACCAGTCTGAACTGGCCGACTCCTGCAAACAATCATATCCATATTATAACAACTTTGTCTTTTCCCAGATTCTGAAATATACTTCACTAAAAGGTTATCTTCTGCTTTAAGAATTTGCCCTCTTTTTGTATCTGGATGAAAGTGTTAGTAATTAGTTGATCAGTCATGTCCAACTCTCTGAGATCCCTGGACTGTATTGTAGTCCATCAGGCTCCTCTGTCCATGGGATTCTCTAGGCAAGACTTCCAGAGTGGGCTGCCGTTTCCTCCTCCAAGGGATCTTCCCAACCTAGGAATCAAACCTGGGTCTCCTGTGTCACAGGAAGATTCTTTACCATCTTCCTTTACAAGGAAGTCCTGTATCTGAATGGAATGACTGCAAATGTTCTCAGCGGCTGTTTTCCAAGACTTATACAGAAAATAATATATGCTTATGAAATTTGTAAAATTGCAATAAAAAAACAATAAAAAAAAATTTCATTCAATACAGAAGATAAAAGATCCAAAGTAACAAGCTTTGCAATGCCATATATGTTAGTAAACCAACCTCTTCTCTCTTTACCAAGTAGAATAGTTGGCAATAATAGATGTCAAAATATTTGATTCTTCAAGAGATTTGTAGAAGCTTCCAGTGACCTTAAAACCCTTAATCTCCATTTCATGCCTTTAAAACATGTGATTTCAGTTATACCATTTTCTCAACTGTATCATAAAGTTTTTTCAAAAGGTATTGATGATGGCAGTGCTTCCACCATTTATTTTTTCCAAATTCTAGCTCAAAACTTTAATAGCTAAAAAAAAAAAAAAAAGAAACCCACTGCTGCTACTGGTAATAACAATAATAAACTCTGCCACTTGCTGTCTGTGTAATCTGGGGCAAGTAAATTATTTTCTTCATCTGTAAAATGAGTGAATTAAGACCGATCAAGATTAAAGATAACATGTGAAAAATGTCTGGGACTTACAAAAACTCCATGAATTGCCATGGGACAGTGATGATTATTGTAAGATTCTGGTGGTTTAATTTATCCTCCAAACAACAGAAAACAAACACATAATCTCATATGTAAATCATATTATTGAAAATAAGAAATCAACAAAATAATTCCTTTTTATAAACTGGATTGAGCATTCAATCATGTTGCTAGCAAAGTTAACAAGTTCCTACATGAAGCTATGCTGTTCGGGTAGAATGAAACAGCTGGGCTCTGAGAATGAGACCAAAGGGGGAAAAGTTGACCTAAAATTGCAACCAGAAAGATCTCTGGTTGTGAGACATCAGAGTCAGAGGATAAAGCAAAACTGGCAGCTCCTTGGGTGGTTCAGTGAGTGGAAGTTCTGGGTTTGGTTAGCTGACAGCCCACCAGAAGAGTGTAGAAGAGTTAGGAAATCCATCAAGGTGCCAATGACCCACTGGAAATTGTCCATTACATTTAAAAATGAAATCAAACTTAAAAGGACTAGGGTTGTATGCTGCAATGCTGTATGTGGTATCATTTGGTGCAATAGAATAATCTTTTCTCACAACTTACAGGAATTGCTATTACCAACTTGCACATGATTGAGTCAACCAGAGATGAGGGCAGAGTTACCATGACCGGTTTAATATATTATCCTTGTTCATTTTTCACATAGTATTTATCCCAAAGGACATCATGCTCCATAAGATAGTTCAGTTTGGGTTGCCAGTTGGTCTGAACTTCTTAAAGCTATTTTCAGAAACCATGATTCTACTCTTTGGCAATACAACCAACTCATACATTCTACATTTGGTAAACAGACACTAGTTCCTGTAAAATTGTTTATTACTTAAAATTATCTACAAAGACAGTCCACTGGAAATACTAAACTGGGACTCCAAGCTGACTGCTAATAATTTGGAAGCAAATGCTTCCTTATTTAACCACTTAGGGGAAACTACCAAATTTCCATTCTCTAAAAAAAAAAAAAATAACTTTAAAAGTACTTCTGTTGCAATTTGTATAACATATGCTATGCATACAGAGCTCTTTAAATAGGATTAGGTTAATCCACAGTCTTAACCTTAAAAAGTGTTTGACTCTGTGTAGCCTGGTCTCCAAACGTGTGAGAGTGACACGTGGACTGGTCCTCTCCACCATGAAATACTTCACAAGAAGCCATCAAGCACTTGAATCTCAACTGAATGCCTAGGATTTACAGTTATACTGTGTTTTTTGTTCCTAAGAACTCCCTTGTTCAGAGGAATTTACAAGTTGGCAAGAAGATATCAAAATTCAAATAAAGTATATGTATATAGAAAGTATATGTATGTGTGTATGTGTGTGTTTGTCTCAAAACTCAATGCTAAGAAACCAAACAGCCCAATTTAAAGAATGGGAAAGAGATTGGAACAGACACTTCACCAAAAAATCATGAATAGCAAATAAACACATGAAATGATGCTAACCATTATTGGTCATCAGGGAAATGCAACTGAAAACCATAGTAAGATACCACTACACACCCATTCGAAGGGCTAAAATTAGGAAAACTAGCAAGAGCCAGGATGGGTGAGAATGTGGAAGAACTGAAACTCTAATGCATGAGTGCTGGTGAGAATGTAAAATGGTACCACCACTTTGGAAAAGTAGCTCTTTCTTTTTTAAAATGGTTCTTTATTCATAAATGTGATGCAAGTTTACAACATTTATTGTACATTGCCAAATAAATATGCAGTGAAAATAAATTTTTTTAAAAACCCAAGAACCTAAACACAAAGCATGCCAAATGTGCAGCTGTCAATATGCTAGCCATCTTGATAAGTCTATGAGAAGGAGTCTGAGATGCATGTTAAAAGATACAGTTACACAGTAGTATGGACAGACTTCTAGGGATCACTATTCACCTCCTAGTCTATGTATATAGTTTGTCTTTGGATATGTAAAAAGCATAATCTGAGTGGCCTTATGTGGCAAATCTTACTAAGGAAGTTGTTTTGAGGTGAGGAATAGGATGTGGCTGGGAGTGGGGTTAGGGGCAGGCTGAAAGCTGGAAAGGAGGGTCATTCTTGAGGGGTAAGAAATCAGTTTTGTCTGTTGACTGCTGTGTGTGGGGGTGGATGTTAGTTGCTCAGTCATGTCTGACTCGTTGCAATTCCTGGCCTATAGCTTGCCAGGCTCCTCTGTCCATGGGATTCTTCAGGCAAGAATACTGAAGTGGGTTGCCATGGAAGGCATGTGTGATTCAGTAGGCAGGTCCCAGTGGTGTGTGTCCCCAAAGCTGGTGATAAGGAATGGAAAAAAGTCATTCAATACAAACCAATATTGGGTTTTCAATAGAGGAAAATAAGGTTAATTAAATGAAATTGCTATTATGGACAGTTTTCCATTAAGAAATATTGATCAGAAAAAACTGAGAGCCGTAAGAAAATAGCAAAAATTTAGTAGGGTAGGGGGAAGGATTGGTGCACATGGAGAGAGATATTGTCTCTAATTTCTTAAGGAGAACTCAGTTGTGGAGTAGGGCTAGGAGAAACTAAGATTGTTGGGCATCTGTCTGCGGTATGTTGATTTATTGTAATGGGAAAGCTATAAGAAAGTTATAATAGCTGCTGCTTATTAAGACTTCATTAAATCCAAGCTCCAACTTGTTCAAAAATCTTTACACATAATCCAGTTTAATCTTCACAACAACTAAATGAGGTAATTATTATTGTTTCTATTTTGTAGGCAAGAATATCAAAGACTAGAGACTTTGGGAAATTGCCCATTGACCACACAACATGGAAGAGGAAAAGTTAGGACTTTAACTTGGGTGTTACTTAATCTTTCATTTATCCAAAAGTGAGACCAAGAATATAAAATTCTATTTTCAGTTCAGTTCAGTCGCTCAGTCGTGTCCGACTCTTTGCGACCCCATGAATCGCAGCACGTCAGGCCTCCCTGTCCATCACCAACTCCCGGAGTTCACTCAGACTCACATCCATCGAGTCAGTGATGCCATCCAGCCATCTCATCCTTGGTCATCCCCTTCTCCTCCTGCCCCCAATCCCTCCCAGCATCAGAATCTTTTCCAATGAGTCAACTCTTCACATGAGGTGACCAAAGTATTGGAGTTTCAGCTTTAGCATCATTCCTTCCAAAGAAATCCCAGGGCCGATCTCCTTTAGAATGGACCGGTTGAATCTCCTTGCAGTCCAAGGGACTCTCAAGAGTCTTCTCCAACACCACAGTTCAAAAGCATCAATTCTTCGGCGCTCAGCTTTCTTCACAGTCCAACTCTCACATGACCACTGGAAAAATTCTAAAAAATAGTAAATAATATAATTATAGAAACTTCTACTTAGTAATTATTGTCACTAATTAACAGAGAGACCAAGAGTGTATAAGAGGAAGAGAAGAGTAAAGAGCGAAGAACATCTTGTTAACAGTCATCATTTCATGACGCTTGTCCTGCCTTGAAGTTCTCTAGGGTCATTCTAAGACAGCAGGGTAAATCATCACCCATTTTAATCTGCCCTCCAAAAGGACCCGTGAAATATGAAAGCAATTTGTTTTCTTTCTAAACAAATTACACTTCTAAAATGAAGTTTGATTTTCTTAGAAATCCTGGAAATTTTGCACAGATGAGATAGAATGACGAACATAAATTTTTAAGTTGTCCCCCCCCCCCCGAAAAAATGTTTACTTTCCAATGCTTCTTGGCACATGTTAGAATCATCTGAGATACCAGGGCCTCACCTCACATCAGTGAACTCAGTCTCTGTGGGGTAGGCCTGGGCATCACCATAGACTTTTACATATATATTAACATATATAATTTTATTTATTGATTGATTGTTGGCTGTGCTGGGTCTTCGTTGCTGCGCGGACTTTGCTCTAGTTGCAGCAAGGAGGGGCTACTCTCTAGTTGTGGGGCTCGGGCTTCTCGTTGAGGCGGTTTCTCTTTTTGCAGAGCATGGGTTCTTGGGCACTGGGGCTTCAGTAGTTGCAGCATCTGGGCTCAGTGGTTGCAGTTTCCAGGCTCTAGAGTGCAGGCTCAATAGTTGTGGTACACAGGCTTAGTTTCTCCACGGCATGTGGGATCTTCCCAGATCAGGGATTGAACCTGTGTCTTCTGCACTGGCAAGTGGATTCTTTACCTCTGAGCTATCAGGGAAACCCTCGCCATAGTCTTTAACCAGCAACTCCATCAGGTATTTCTAACATAAAGTTTGAGCACAGAGTTTGGAAACTTCTGGGTCATAGTTAATTCATTTAACTAGTAGCCCGCACATCACGTGACATTAAAAGCTATACAGTAGCCTCATATATGGAAACTGGAACTGCATCATATTCTATGCCTCCTTGTCTCATTCAAGAGGAAGCAAACATCTCCAGTTCTTCCAAACAACCTACTCAAAGATCAGAAGAGGCCTTGGATCCCAGTTCAAATTCCCTGTCTTGGGTACAGATCAAAGGGGCCCCAGGATATAGTGAGACAGGGTAGGCTCTGCCAAGAGCAGGCCAAGTGGCAATGTCTCTGCTGTTTGGTTTTTATACTATTGTCTTTTGTAAAACTTCAGTACAGAAACATACATATGTAAATATCTTCATCAACATAATATGTATAATTTTTCAAGTTTTCAGAGATAAACGTCAAAGGACTGAAAGGTCCTTCCACTTACTGTTTACCATGAAAGCAATAAAAATATACATCAGGAAATACCTGATGTCATTCACTGTAGAATGATCTGATGCCTTGCCTTCTCTATCTCTTGCACCCCAAGCACTCATGTTGCATGTACTTCACAGGCAATGTCTGATGCAACCTGATTAGATGACAATCAGAAAACTCTGAATCAAATCCAGGCTCACTCCCTAGAAACTCTGTGACCAGGTCACTGATGATCATGACCTGTAGACTAGGGGAGAGATACTACCTCTGGATACCGAGTCAAAGAGGAGATAACACATATGAAAGCATTTTATATGGAAGCCCTGTATATAAACTGTTTTGATTATTTGTTTCATTTGCATTACATGAATTTTAGCACCCTGCCTCTAGGCAGGAATGAAGCTAACCTCAGACTAATTGGAACCAACACTTGACAGCTTCCAATTCGCCTGCTTCCATGTGCTGTGGAGGCCTCAGCCTTGCTTCCTGGGCCCCCAGGCCAGTGGAATAGCTAGTGATCTTATCTTCTACTTGGTACACTGGATTGATTGAACGTTGGCAATTATTAGGAAGCATCATGTCCTTGATGACAGGGGGGCTCTATAACAAGGATCACCACCATCACCACCATCACACCTGTACCTTACCTCCCACCTCCAGCAGGTGGCCAGTGACTGATGGGGAGATGCAAAGCCTGGCTCCTTGGCCTCAAGTAGGGCAACTCTGCAGTGAGATTTAAAGGTTCCACAATCAGATCAAGGATCACACCCTTGCCTGGCTCCTTCCCCTTCCTTATCTTGCTTCCCTCCCTCCCTTACAAGCATTTCCTGAGAAATGCTGATCAATAAATCACATACCTTGTTGACAAAGGTCACGTACAACTGAATCCTTATCTGAGGACCTGTCTTTAGGCAACCTCACTAAGACAATTGTATTAAAGTTACCTACTTTATGTTTTATCTACTGAATATTTTAAAATGGAATTTTAGCCTTATTATTCAGCCATTTGAAGAACACTTCTCCCTGTTATCTAGCACTGATTAGAAAAGAATGTAAATAATTTAGTAATATCCCAAACAACACACATATGACAGGGTGAATCCATACGTATTCAGCATTCCCATGTCAATGTCATCTAAGTAGCCAGAGAGAGGGAGCTAACATTAGACCTCCCAAAGAAGCAGAAGAGAGTTATGATCATCTCCTGAGCTTAGAACAATGGCTATTCCTAGAAGTTTGATGAAAGTTCAGTTCAGCTCAGTCTCTCAGTCGTGTCCGACTCTTTGCGACCCCATGAATCGCAGCACGCCAGGCCTCCCTGTCCATCACCAACACCCGGAGTTCACTCAGACTCACGTCCATCGAGTCAGTGATGACATCCAGCCATCTCAGCCTCGGTCGTCCCCTTCTCCTCCTGCCCTCAATCCCTCCCAGCATCAGAGTCTTTTCCAATGAGTCAACTCTTCGCATGAGGAGGCCTAAGTACTGGAGCTTCAGTTTTGGCATCATTCCTTCCAAAGAAAGTTAGGGAGCCTAAAAATCTGATGGAAGTTAGGGATCCTCTCCCCTCAATAGGCACAAACCACAAATATATAATATTTTGCATGAATTTTCAGAAATTCATTTCAGAAATGTTGTTAGCTTCTGAAGTAAATTCTAGATCCCAAGTAAAGAATGTGGGGCTATAGCAATATGACCACATCATTTGAAGGATTAAAAATTGCTTATATTTAGTACTGATAAGTTAGTGCTAATAATAGGTTTAATTCCTGTTTCATCTTCCATATTTAGCATATGGGGAAAAATCTACTAACACTCTACCCAAATGGAGACTCTCAGTCCCTTCTCCCAGGAACTGTGGGCCCACCTTTCCTGAGAAGCTGCCTGCAGACTGTCCTGAAGCTGCCAGCTTGACACCACGAGGCCCAGATCTCTGGTTCACAGCCATGTCAGCCCACCTCAGCCCCGAATGAGGCTGACTCAGAAGCAACAAGGCCCAGATTTAACACCATTTGGAATTAGTACCATCCTTTCCCTCTGCCTACCCCCATCATGCCTCATTATCACTCCAAACATAACACCCTCCAGAGGTCTCTTCTCTTTCACCTCTCACCTCCATGCTGTTTTCCACTTCCTCTCCTCTCCTCTATCTTCTCTCTGATCTTCCAGATCTTTCACTCTTCCCTCTGGATCCTCCATGCCAAGATAAACAAAACTCTATATACCCTCTACCTCTTTATTGAATGTTCATTTCCTTCATTTCTTTGCCTTAATTAAAACTGGGCTTTTCCACTATGGAAGATGGTATGGAGATTTCTTAAAAAGCTAGGAATAAAACCACTAGCACTCCCACTCCTAGGCATTTACCTTGAGGAAACCAAAATTGAAAAACATATATGTACCCCAATGTTCATTGCAGCACTGTTTACAACAGCTAGAACATGGAAGCAACCTAGACGTCCATCAACAGATGAGTGGATAAAGAAGTTGTGGTACATGAACACAATGGAATATTACTCAGCCATAAAAAGGAACACATTTGAGTCAGTTCTAATGAGGTGGATGAACCTAGAGCCTATTATACAGAGTGAAGTAAGTCAGAAAGAGAAAGATAAATATCATATACTAACACATATATATGGAATCTAGAAAGAGGGTACCAAGGAGTTTATTTGTGGGACAGCAATGGAGAAACAGACATAGAGAACAGACTTATGAATGTGGAGAGAGGGGAGAAGAGGGTGAGATGTACGGAAAGAGTAACATGGAAATTTACATTACCTTATGTAAAGTAGATAGCCGATGGGAATTTGCTGTATGTCTCAGGGAACACAAACAGGGGCTCTGGATCAACCTAGAGGGGTGGGATGGGAAGGGAGATGGGAGGGAGGTTCAAGAGGGAGGGGATGTATGTATACCTATGGCTGATTCGTGTTGAAGTTTGACAGAAAACAACAAAATTCTTTAAAGCAATTATCCTTCAATTTAAAAAATAAAAATTTAAAAATAGAAAAAACAAAAACAAACAAACAAACAAAAAACTGGGCTTTTCCTCCAGACACAGCTGGAGCAGATGCTTCTATTCAGTCTTTCATGCTCCACAGACCAGGAAAAATGATCAGTAAGAGAACTGAAATATTTTGTTTGCCTGGAGCAGTGCCACTCTCATCTGCTGGTATATTTCTCCTCCTAACAGATCCCTAACTGTACTGTTCAAAAGTAGGCTGTGTTTTCCTAATTTATTTTGGGAAATTTCATTAGTTCCAAAGAATAGCAAGAAGAGATAAGAAAGCTTTCTTCAGTGATCAATGCAAAGAAATAGAGGAAAACAACAGAATGGGAAAGACTAGAGATATCTTCAAGAAAATCAGAGATACCAAGGGAACATTTCATGCAAAGATAGGCTCAATAAAGGACAGAAATGGTATGGACATAACAGAAGCAGAAGATATTAAGAAGAGGTGGCAAGAATACACAGAAGAACTATACAAAAAAGATCTTCATGACCCGGATAATCATGATGGTGTGATCACTCATCTAGAGCCAGACATCCTGGAATGTGAAGTCAAGTGGGCCTTAGAAAGTATCACTACGAACAAAGCTAGTGGAGGTGATGGAATTCCAGTTGAGCTATTTCAAATCCTGAAAGACAATGCTGTGAAAGTGTTGCAGTTAATATGCCAGCAAATTTGGAAAACTCAGCAGTGGCCACAGGACTGGAAAAGGTCAATTTTCATTCCAATCCCAAAGAAAGGCAATGCCAAAGAATGCTCAAACTACTGCACAGTTGCACTCATCTCACACGCTAGTAAAGTAATGCTCAAAATTCTCCAAGCCAGACTTCAGCAATACATGAACCGTGAACTCCCTGATGTTCCAGCTGGTTTTAGAAAAGGCAGAGGAACCAGAGATCAAATTGCCAGCATCCACTGGATCATGGAAAAAGCAAGAGAGTTCCAGAAAAACATCTATTTCTGCTTCATTGACTATGCCAAAGCCTTTGACTGTGTGGATCACAATCAACTGTGGAAAATTCTGAAAGAGATAGGAATACCAGACCACCTGACCTGCCTCTTGAGAAATCTGTATGTAGGTCAGGAAGCAACAGTTAGAACTGGACATGGAACAACAGACTGGTTCCAAATAGGAAAGGAGTACATCAAGGCTGTATATTGTCACCCTGCTTATTTAACTTATACGCAGAGTACATCATGAGAAACGCTGGACTGGAAGAAACACAAGCTGGAATCAAGATTGCCGGGAGAAATATCAATAACCTCATATATGCAGATGACACCACCCTTATGGCAGAAAGTGAAGAGGAACTAAAAAGCCTCTTGATGAAAGTGAAATAGGAGAGCTAAAAAGTTGGCTTAAATCTCAACATTCAGAAAACGAAGATCATGGCATCAGGTCCCATCACTCCATGGGAAATAGATGGGGAAATAGTGGAAACAGGGTAAGACTTTATTTTTTAGGGCTCCAAAATCACTGCAGATGGTGACTGCAGCCATGAAATTAAGAGACGCTTACTCCTTGGAAGAAAAGTTATGACCAACCTAGACAGCATATTCAAAAGCAGAGACATTACTTTGCCGACTAAGGTCCGTCTAGTCAAGGCTATGGTTTTTCCTGCGGTCATGTATGGATGTGAGAGTTGGACTGTGGAGAAGGCTGAACGCCGAAGAATTGATGTTCTTGAACTGTGGTGTTGGAGAAGACTCTTGAGAGTCCCTTGGACTGCAAGGAGATCCAACCAGTCCATTCTGAAGGAGATCAGCCCTGGGATTTCTTTGGAAGGAATGATGCTAAAGCTGAAACTCCAGTACTTTGGCCACCTCATGTGAAGAGTTGACTCATTGGAAAAGATTCTGATGCTGGGAGGGATTGGGGGCAGGAGGAGAAGGGGATGACCAAGGATGAGATGGCTGGATGGCATCACTGACTCGATGGACATGAGTCTGAGTGAACTCCGGGTGTTGGTGATGGACAGGAAGGCCTGGCGTGCTGCGATTCATGGGGTCGCAAAGAGTCGGACATGACTGAGCGACTGAACTGACTAACTGAACTGACCAGCTTATCAGGGGCTTCCTTGGTGGCTCAGATGGTAAAGAATCAGCCTGCAATGTAGGAGACCTCGGTTCACCCCTGGGTTAGGAAGATTCACTGGAGAAGGGAATGGCAACCCACTCAGTATTCTTGCCCAGAGAATGCCATGGACAGAGGAGCCTGGAGAACCACAGTCCATAGGGACGCAAAGAGTCAGACATGACTGAGTGACTAACACTTCCACTTTCTTTCACCAACTTATTAAGAAGACTTTATTTCAAACATTTCAGTCACTAATATGCAAAATAGGAGCCTGGTGGGCCACAGTCCATGGGGTCGTACAGAGTCAGACATGACTGAGCGACTAACACAACATGCAAGCCAGGTAACTTTAATATAAATGTATTAAAGTCAGGGTTCCCAGAAGCAGATCCTAAACAGGGACTCAGTTATATGTGATTTATTGTGAAGATGGTCTCGGGAAACTCTTGAAAGGGAGAAAGTGAAGTAGGGAAGAGGGTGAACAAGATCCTTGCCTGATTGTAGCCAGACAAGCTCTACACTGGAAACTTCCTGGCAGATTTCTCCCATCCTGAGGTAGAGGGGGCCAGGCACCATTCAGGGTCCTGAATATACAGAACTAAACTGAAGAGACAAAATCCCTTCTTCCATGGGACCGCCATTCTCTTGGTGGGGGGAGGTGGGGGCAAGATAAATATATAATGTGTCAGGAGGTAGCCCTTGTTACAAACAAACAGGCAGGCGAAGCTAGAGATGAGAAGGTTCAGGAGTTTTGTTTTGGTTGGAGTGGTCAGGGAAGACCTCTCTGGGAGATGATACATGAGTAGAGACCTGTATGAAGTGAGGAACTGAATATACTGGTATCTGGAAAGAAAGTATTTCTGTGGGACAGCAGAGGCAGAGATCCTGATCCAGAAGCACATTTGATGCATTTAAGGAAAGGCAGGGAGACCTGTGTGGCAGGAATGGAGACATAGCTGAAGAGCTGGCAAGGAATCTGCTGGTACTACCACCTACAGGCCAAGGTAAGAGGTTGGGCATTGATTATGAAAGTGGTCTTACAGATCCCACCTCCCTAGGCACAGTGATTGGTCCATGGCTGGACTCATGATATTAAGTGGACCAATCACAGCCTCTCCCACATTACTGGCCACAGTATTAGACATAACAGTAGGCACCCAACTGAGCTATGCCAGAGTTCTCTCCCCCAAATCTTCACATCAGAGCTAAGAGGAGAGAGAGAGTTCTTCTTCCATAGCAAAGCTGAAAAATATGAGACTAGAAGCCAAAGGTGAAGAGATGCAAAATGAGTGATAAAGAAGGACAGTGCCATTGGCGGGGACATCCTTGATTCTGATCACCCAGGAGCAACTCCATCTACTCACACCCTCAGTTTGGCCACATGTAATAAATTCTCCTTAACCTGAACTAATTGGACTTGGATTTCTATTACTTGAAAGTTATCATTCTCCTAACTCCTAGCACTCCTTCAAACTTAATCCTTTTCGTCACTGGGGAAAAAAAAACAGCCATCTGCTTATACTTCCCTGCTAGCTCAGACGGTAAAGAATCTGCCTGCAATGCAGGAGACCTGGGTTAGATCCCAGCATTGGGAAGATCCCAGCATTGGGAAGATCCCCTGGAGAAGGGAATGGCTACTCACTCCAGTATCCTTGCCTGGAGAATTCCATGGACAGACCATGGGATAGCAAAGAGTTGAACACGACTGACAACTGACACTTTCACTTTCTTATGCCATCAGTTTATGGCGTGCACCGTCTCTTCTTGTTCCTGTCATCCAGCGATTTCCCAGTCACTCCTTTTCATTCAAGTATTTCAAAGTATTCCAGCGTCATCCTGAATGTGTTCTCGTAGGGATTCCTAACCCCAGACTCACAGTTCCTTGGCTTCCTCGGTTTGCCCTACTTCCATCTCTACCTTAATTTACTTATCTGCATGGTCAAACTCTGAACTATGCTACTCATGAGAAGTGTTTCATGTAAAAAATCTTAAATACACTCCATCATCTCAAAATCAATCCACATCCTTCCAAACAGAATAAAAATCTGAAACAGAGGACCACCTGCTTTAGAATTAGAACAACTCAGACAGGAGCAGAGACTGGAGATTACTGAAGACATTGTTTTCTATCTAATTATTTTCTGTGATTTTCCTTAAGACTTGGTAGACTGTTTGTCACTTGTAATAGAAAGAGTCACTGCTAATGACTAATTCAAGGTCTTTTGCCTGTGCTGGGCCAGTTGCCTATTATTTCCCTGAGCAAATATCACATGTATGTTTTATTACATATCGATATGTATTTACCTATTCTCCTCAAGCTTTCTCACCTTTCAAGCATGCTCATATTTATAGTTGTTGACCAACCACATCATCTACCACTTGAGAAAATTAAGGCGGACACGCTCGTACATACATATACATGCATTTTAAAATTATTCTTCCTTCCTTTTTCTCATCTTCTGTCTGGTCTCAGAGAATGTGCTCTCTCTCCCACATGCCAAAACTCCACCTAGTCTTGACTCAGTTCTCAACCCTGTCCCTATCATTTTTTCCCTGAAAAATCCCATCTCAAGCCTCTTCACTTCCTCCTTTCTCAAAGCAAGCTCCTTTTCTTCAGTTTAAAAACGTGCTCCCTTTCCTGGGCCATGTCCTCCTCCATCCCTTTCTGTCTCCACAGTTACAAACTTGGTCTACTAACCTTCCCAGGTAAGCTCCCTCACTTCTCACTTGCGACTACCCAGCTATAAGTTGGTATCTGACAAATATTTATCCAGCCCAAATCTGCCCCAATAGCTTCAAAGTCCTAAGTTCAATACCTCTTTACTTTTCAAAGTTTCAATTGATATGTCTGTGATTGAGTTCACGATCTCTCTGCCATCCTAAACCTCCTCTTCTTCCTATTATCACTGCCATCCAGCTACTCACACAACCTAGCCAATCATTCTCCAGTCCTGATAATTGACTTTCTAAATGTCCCTTGAATCTCTGTCTGCCTTTCCACCTCACCATCTGGACTACTGCATTTAAATGAGGTATCCACGTGGACCTAGAGACTCTCATACACAGTGAAGTAGGTCAGAAAGAGAAATATATCTCATAATATCACTGATATGTGGAATCTAGAAAAATGGTACCTATGAACTGATTTACAAAGCAGAAATAGGCACAGAAGTAGAGGTCAACATAAGGTTACCAAGAGGAGAAGTGGGGAGGTGGGATGGACTGGGAGACTGGGATTAACATAAATACACTAGCATGTATAAAACAGATAGCTGATAAGAATGTGCTGTATAGCAGGGAACTCGACTCAATGCTCTGTGGTGACTTCAGTGGGAAGGACATCCAAAAGAGAGGGGATATAGGAATACATACCGCATACATGTACTTTTCTGTACAGCAGAAACCAACACAGTATTGTAAACCACCTATACTTCAACAAAAATTAACTTAAAAAAAAAAAAAAAGAACAAAACCCATCCACGTATCCGTTCTCCACTACTGCAACAAATTCCTGTCCAAAATGCAAACATGACCATGCCACCCTCTACCAAAAAATTGTCAATATTTTACAGATCTAACAAACTGAACAAATATTTCTAGGAATATGGACTTTCATCATTTAGTAGAGACACTGCTGCTGCTGCTGCGTAGCTTCAGTCGTGTCCGACTCTGTGTGACCCCATAGATGGCAGCCCACCAGGCTCCCCCATTCCTGGGATTCTCCAGGCTAGTCATTCTCAAACCAAATGAATTTTGTTCTCTTTTTGGGCAGTTTGAATTATCCATGGCACTTTTATTCCTCATTACAATGCCATCAAAAACTGATTATGTTAAGCTTTGGTCCATCAAGTTTCAATTATTTGTCCCTCTCTTTGTAGAGTTTAATGAATGACATAAATTTAGAAATGAAGAAATGGGTTAATACAGTAATGGAGCACCTATGAGTATAAGGTATGGGATTTAAATCAACATGACATATTTGGAGTGTAAGCAGCATTTGGTATCCAGTATGCCTGATCTTAGCCAAACACAGTTTCCCTAGAAAACCTTGAAAAGTTTCCATAAGATGGATTGAAAAAGCTTTGCAGACTTCAAAGCACTGTTTAAAATATTTTGATGAGTTACATGTAAATGAACATGCAGATTAAATTTCCATCTAAGGCCACATGCTCTTAAAACATTGAGAAGTGCTTTGCCAAACATGCTCTGGGTCGTTCTGAACTCAAAGCAGTTTGCAATATTCAACAAACCTAAATGTGGCAGGGCTCACCCATCTCTTCATTAGTCTCTTTACTACTTCAAAGCATAGTCACTAACTAGTAAGTGTCAATAAGAAAGGAAAATGTACACAGAGGATTGAACTAAATGGAAACTAAATCCTAAAGGAAATCAACCCTGAATATTCATTGGAAGGGCTAATGTTGAAGCTGAAGCTCCAATATTCTGGCCACCTGATGTGAAGAGCCAATTCATTAGAAAAGACCCTGATGTTGGGAAACATTGAGCGCAGGAGGAAAAGGGGGAACAGGATGAGATGGTTGGATGTCATCACCGACTCAGTGGACATTAGATTGAGCAAACTCTGGGAGACAGTGAAGGACAGGGAGGCCTGCTGTCTTGCAGTTCATGGGGTCACAAAGAGTCAGACACGACTGTGTGACTGGACAACAACAACAAAGGAGAGGATGATGATATCTTCAAGCCACGAAAGAGCAACATGGATGGACCCAGAGAGTATCATACTAAGTGCAATACTGTCAGACACAGAAAGGCAGATATCACATAATATCACTTATATGTGGAATCTAAAAAGATGATACACATGAACTTATTTACAGAGCAGAAACAGACCTACAGACTTCAAAACAAATTTATGGTTACCAAAGAAGAAAGATAAATGGGGAAGGGATAAATTAAGAGTCTGGGATTGACATGCAAACACTACTATATATAAAATAGATAATTGACAAGGACCTACTGCATGGCACAGGAAACACTACTCAGTATTCTATAGTGACTAATATGGGAAAAGAAACTGAAAAAGAAAGGACAAGTGTATGCGTATAGCTGAATCATTTTGCTGCGCACCTGAAACTAACGCAACGTTGAAAACCAACCACACCTCAATGTAAAATAAACATTAAATTGAAAAAGGTAAAAGAAGGTTATTTTCTTTCTCCAGATTTTATTTGTCCAATTACTGCTTTAATCAACAAACCTATTTTTGAGCATCTACTACGTGCCAAGCACCATAAAGAAATCAAAGAGTTATATGGATTGCCCTTGACTTTCCTGAAGATAGAAAAAAGATTTCATCTGTTAACCCAAAGGACAGTGTCCAGATGCACATAAGCCATGGGAAAAATGGAGTAGAAGGTGTAGAAAATGTTCCCATACATACATTCTCCAGCCTGAAAGTGAAAGTGTTAGTCATTCAGTTGTGTCCAAATCTTTGCAGCCCCATGGTGTGTCCATAGAATTCTCCAGGCAAGAATACTGGAGTGGGTTGCCATTCCCTTCTCTGGAGGATCTTCCTGACTAGGGGATCAAACTCAGTTCTCCTTCTTTACAGGCAGATTCTTTACCATCTGAGCTACCCAGGGAAGCCCATTTTCCAGCCTACAGGGCCAGAAAGGGGCACACTGTGGTTTCTGTTTTCCTGAGATAGTTGAAAGGCTGGGAACCACATCCTGAACCTTGTGCCCTGCTCAGCACCTGCAGGTCCTGCATATCTTGGATCTTAGTATTTCAGCCTCCTGCTGGAGTAGTCAGCTCATCACTGGAGTTCTGGAAAGTCCAGATTGCTAAACATTTTTGACTGCCCCAAATGGAGAACCACCTAACTCAGAAATCCATTTTGTCAGCATACAGTCTGGTGACAAAACCACGGAATGCCTAATTTGGAGTTTTCTGGCTTAAAAAATGTTACCAGCTCCCCAGTCTTGACCATGCTGCTCAAAATTCCCTGTCATCCAAGTTTTCAGTCCCAAAGTTTTGAGAGTTTGCCTGATTCAAATGTAGCTGCTGGTAAGTAACATTTTTAAAAATGTCACAATTATTTCACTTTCTCTTGATGAGAAATAAGATGTGATCATCTTACTGTCCCACAGTAGACCCACAAAAGAGATGAGGATAGTTGAGTGACTATTCTTAAAATGTTCAAAAGAGAAAGGGAAAATATTACAGGGTACAGACCTCTTTGATTATAGGCATTCTAAGAGTAGGGACCTCACATTATTTTTTTTTTCATGCTTCCTCATAATGCCTAATTCAAAAAAACACCATCCATTAACTAACAACAACAACAAAAAACCCCCAACACTAAAATCAAGGCTAAATGAGGGAAGGACAGAGTCATGGAGGAGATTGAGGGGAAAAGGGTCCCTGAGAAATGACTCTCTGGTGACAAACTACAACCTTTTCATCTCCTCCTGTTTTGTACTTTGTCAGTCACTTTTGGCAAAGTAAGAAATGAGAACATTCCTCACCTAAGAAATGATACACATTTAACTGCACATCTTTAACACCCCCTGGACAGGTTGAAAACAAATACAAGAGGATGAATGAAAGGAAAGGAACCATGCTGTAGAAGTAAGAGAGGGTTCTGGTGTGGGTCGTTGCTATCAGCTTTTTCTTTAGCAACTGTCACACGGCAATTAAGTTACATTAGATATTGTGGGAATGAATTGCTAAGCTGGCAGTGGCCTCATGTTGGAGGCTCTTCCTTGGATCAAGAGTTGCAAAATTGAACAAGAAAAATGCACCCCAAAATCCTTTCCAGAATGTGGAGGCTTTATTATTTCTATTTCAAGTGGTGCTGTGCCCTGGCCACAAATTCCAAGGTCATGCAGTGAATTCTCAATTTTGACCTGCTTCTGAGCTTCACAGAACAAAGACTCAGCAAATCAGATTTTCCCAGTACATAAATTACATCCAGGGAGTAAATCAGGCACCTCTGGAAGCAGCGATGACTTTTTTAGGCCACCAGGACAACTATAACTGAATTACTGCTTCTGTGAAATAAGTGGACTCTTGTCTTGATCTGAAAGAGCTAATTCAGTTTCTTAAAGGGCCAGATACAGTATTTTTGGAAGACATGGGAAGACTGTGGGTTGAACAGCATGCGTCAGAGTACTAGATGTTGGATTCCACCAGTTTACGATGGATCAAAGCCAGGTAGTCTGGTGGTCAGAGAAAGTGACAAAGACCTGTAGTAGAGGGTGAATGATGTCATTGATGGATATATTCCTGAAAGACTAGTCCTGTCTATCTTCTCATGCCCCCTGCTTATCTGTTAAACATGGTGATCCTAGATTGGACAAGAAGAGGTTAGACAAGCAAGCCTTAGTGGTCCCAGACCTCCAGCCATCGTGCAGCAAGGCTACTACCCATGGTAAAAGCAGCAGGAGGAGACTGCTGATCCATGGGCCCAGTGCTGGGGGCTGTCTCTTCCTACCTGAGCTCCACCTGGATCACAGAAATGCTGTGCAAATTTGCTGGTTGAATGAAGATTGTTAAATACCATAATATGTGCTCAGCTAGATATTAAACAAATCAAGAAAGAATGATTCATGTAAGTATACATTTAATTATTAAAGTTTTTAGAGAAAATTTTTAATTTCACTAATACTTTCAACTTAATGAACATCTTCAAACATCATCATAATAAAAAAGAATATAAGAAGCAATAGAATGCACTAAATGATACAATTAAATTTTTGGATAAGATTTACACATTGCAAGTGCTTAAAGTATTCCAGGAATTATTTTAAACACTGCAGATTTTTAAAATTGTGTTTGTTCCTCATATGGAAATACCTATTCTCAGAATAAGAAAATTTGAAAGTATCTAGAGAATATTTAACCTGATCCCTTTGTTTTTACCAGCTGGCTTCATATTACACTATATATTTGTAAATGTTTTTACTTGAAAATATGAAAAACAAAAAAAGACACATTTCACCACCCAGAAGCAGCTTGGGGCCTTTTATTTCTTTTTCCTATATTTATCTAGATATCACTACATTGAAAGAGAAAGAGAGAGGAGACACCTTTTTTTTTTTTTAATCCTGTTCTACTTTTTGATTTAGAAAATGTATTTTCAATTTATAGCAAATCATTGACATTATTCAGGATAATGTCAAACATAGAGACTCATCATTGTTTTTAGAGGTTGCATAGTACTTCATTACTTTATGCACTATAAACTAATCCATTCTTCCTTTATTGATGGACAATTAAATACTTCTCTTTTTTTTTTTTTTACTACAACCGGAACTAAAATGAAGAATCTTGCATATAGCCATCTATACCTCTATCTATGTCTATACTTATATCTGTGGACTTCCCTGGTGGCTCAGACGGTAAAGCATCTGCCTGCAATGCGGGAGACCTGGTTTCGATCCCGGGGTCGGGAAGATCCCCTGGAGAAGGAAATGGCAATCCACTCCAGTACTATTGCCTGGAAAATCCCATGGACAGAGGAGCCTGGTAGGCTACAGTCCATGGGGTCACAAAGAGTTGGATACAACTGAGCGACTTCACTTCCTATACCTATGTGTGTGCTAAGTCTCTTCAGTTGTGTCCAGCTCTTTGCAACCCCACAGACTGTAGCCTGCCAGGCTCCTTTGTCCATGGAATTCTCCAAGGAAGATACTGGGAGTGGGTTGCATGCCTTTCTCCAGGGGATCTTCCCAACCGAGGTATGGAACCTGTATCTCCCGCATTGACAGGTGGGTTCCTTACCACTAGCACTACCCAGGAAGCCCATATAGAAGCCTATATAGCCTATACAGATAAACAGATAGTTGTTCTAGGCTCTGAATGAGACGCTGAAAGGGGAGATGCTAGATCAAAGATCTCCCATTTTGTCCCACACAGGCCCATGGAGGTTAGCTTGTATAAACTGGAAGGTTCAGCACCTCCATCTCCCAGAAATGGAGAAAGAAAACTGAACAGAGGAAACACCAAAGGAAAAGTCAGATATCAAGGACTCCTGTTTCACTCTGAGAGTTAGGAACCTGCTTGGAGTGACATGTGTTGCTTTCAGAGCCTCACTACACGAGGGACTTTGAATGGAGTGAAGGGACTGATCAGTGTCTCCTAAAGCTCAACATTCAGAAAACAAAGATAATGGCATCCAGTCCCATCACTTCATGGGAAATAGTTGGGGAAACAGTGGAAACAGTGTCAGACTTTATTTTTGGGGGGCTCCAAAATCACTGCAGATGGTGACTGCAGCCATGAAATTAAAAGACATTTACTCCTTGGAAGGAAACTTATGACCAACCTAGATAGTATATTCAAAAGCAGAGACATTACTTTGCCAACAAAGGTCCGTCTAGTCAAGGCTATGGTTTTTCCGGTGGTCATGTATGGATGTGAGACCTGGACTGTGAAGAAAGCTGAGTGCTGAAGAATTGATGCTTTTGAACTGTGGTGTTGGAGAAGACTCTTGAGAGTCCCTTGGACTGCAAGGAGATCCAACCAGTCCATTCTGAAGGAGATCAGCCCTGGGATTTCTTTGGAAGGAATGATGCTAAAGCTGAAACTCTAGTACTTTGGCCACCTCATGCGAAGAGTTGACTCATTGGAAAAGACTGTGATGCTGGGAGAGATTGGGGGCAGGAGGAGAAGGGGACAACAGAGGATGAGATGGCTGGATGGTATCACTGACTCAATGGACGTGAGTTTGAGTGAACTCCGGGAGATGGTGATGGACAGGGAGGCCTGGCGTGCTGCAATTCATGGGGTCGCAAAGAGTCAGACACGACTGAGTGACTGAACTGACTGAACTGAATCCCATGGAGGACCAGCCATGGTGGAAGCAGGGAGCCTTGGCCAACTGCTTGACGGTAGCCCCCGAGGATGGTGAGGATGGACTACAGTTCAGAGAGGGAACAGGAAGTAAAGAGAACACGACAAGAACTCAAAGCAGAAGCGACCCAGCTGTACGGCCACAGGCAAAGACACACTCTGAGGGGCTTCAAGTCATCAACTATTCTGCGGTCATTCTCCTTCATCCCCAGACCTTCAACAAAAGCTGCTACACACCAGAGCGTGGTAGTAGCAGTACCTTGGGGAACAAAGAAAGAGAAAGACTGTCCCAAGTTCAAGAGTGTCAAGGACAGTGGAAACTGGGCTTACGTGGGGACATGGAAGCAATGGCAGAGGGGCAGGCTGGTGCCTGGCCTGACTCTGAGCAGAAGAGCCCAAACTTTAATCCAAATGTACTGGGGGCAGGTGGCCTGGCAGGGGCAGGCAGAGTGCAGATTCTTCTGTTTCACTGTAAAAGGGTCCATCCATGCAGCAGACACATGGGCCACAAATAAACAGCTCTGTAATAATCTTAACTCTTTTTCACTTCAGCAGATGTTCCAGAAACACATTCATTTCAGAATCCAACAGTAGTTTCGAGAGGGTTTTTAGCCACTCATTCCTGGCCACACATGTCCTAAACCCTAGTTACCAAATCTCTGTGCTAGATGCAACAATTTGCTTCCAGTCCTTCCAGCTTCTGCCAGGCCCTCACCCATGCAGCCGGCCTCCCGCTGGCCCTGAGGCACGGCTCCCCCACTGCTGTTGCTGACGGTGAGGTCTGCCAGATGCTCCTAGCAGCAGCACAGATCCATTGGGTAGGGATGGGGAGAGCCAAGGATTTTTTTTTTTTTTTTAATTTGGGGCTGCACCTCCATGGCCTGTTGAATCTTCATTCCCTGACCAGGGACTGAACCTGTGTCCCCACACTGGAAGGCAAAATCTTAATGACTGGACCACTGAGGAAAGTACTGGCAAGGACTTATTCTTTTCCCTCCACCAGTTCTCTCTTTCTCTCCCCTTCCTCTCTTCTGTTGGTCTCTTGGCAAAAGAAACCTGGCGAGACCAGATGTCATCCATAGTTTCAAATTTGCTGTACTCCTACTGTTCCTGCTAGAGACATTGTCCCTCTGAGGACTAGGACATCTCCACCCACAGAGCCTAAAGCTGAGATTGCATGATTCGTTTTGGAGGATGATACCCCATCCTCAGATGGTATTATCTCCGAGCTGGCTTCTCATTGTATATTTATTTACTTATTATTTTACTTTACAATACTGTATTGGTTTTGCCATACATTGACATGAATCTGCCATGGGTGTACATGAGTTCCCAATCCTGAACCCGCCCCCCTCCCCCGCCACCTCTCTCCCCATATCATCTCTCTGGGTCATCCCAGTGCACCAGCCCCAAGCATCCTGTATCCTGTATCAAACCTAGACTGGTGATATGTTTCTTACATGATAATATACATGTTTCAATGCCATTCTCCCAAATCATCTTACCCTCTCCCTCTCCTACAGAGTCCAAAAGTCTGTTCTATATATCTGTGTCTCTTTTGCTGTCTCGCATACAGGGTTATCATTACCATCTTTCTAAATTCCATATATATGTGTTAGTATACTGTATTGGTGTTTTTCTTTCTGGCTTACTTCACTCTGTATAATTGGCTCCAGTTTCATCCACCTCATTAGAATGCATTCAAATGTATTCTTTTTAATGGCTGAGTAATACTCCATTGTGTATATGTACCACAGCTTTCTTATCCATTCGTCTGCTGATGGACATCTAGGTTGCTTCCATGTCCTGGCTATTATAAACAGTGCTGCGATGAACATTGGGGTACATCTGTCCTTTCAATTCTGGTTTCCTCAGTGTGTATGCCCAGCAGTGGGATTCCTGGGTCATAAGGCAGTTCTATTTGCAGTTTTTTAAGGAATCGCCACACTGTTCTCCATAGCGGCTGTACTAGTTTGCATTCCCACCAACAGTGTAAGAGGGTTCCCTTTTCTCCACACCCTCTCCAGCATTTATTGCTTGTAGACTTTTGGATCGCAGCTATTCTGACTGGTGTGAAATGGTATATCACTGTGGTCTTGATTTGCATTTCTCTGATAATGAGTGACATTGAGCATCTTTTCATGTGTTTGTTAGCCATCTGTATGTCTTCTTTGGAGAAATGTCTATTTAGTTCTTTGGCCCATTGTTTTGATTGGGTCTTTTATTTTTCTGGAATTGAGCTGCAAGAGTTGCTTGTATATTTTTGAGATTAGTTGTTTGTCAGTTGCTTCATTTGCTATTATTTTCTCCCATTCTGAAGGCTGTCTTTTCACCTTGCTTAGAGTTTCCTTTGTTGTGCAGAAGCTTTTAATTTTAATTAGACCCCATTTGTTTATTTTTGCTTTTATTTCCAGTATTCTGGGAGGTGGATCATAGAGGATCCTGCTGTGATTTATGTCGGAGAGTGTTTTGCCTATATTCTCCTCTAGGAGTTTTATAGTTTTTGGTCTTATGTTTAGATCTTTAATCCATTTTTAAAGACCTATACATAGAAAACTATAAAACACTGGTGAAAGAAATCAAAGAGGACACTAATAGATGGAGAAATATACCATGTTCATGGATTGGAAGAATCAATATAGTGGAAATGAGTATACTACCCTAAGCAATCTACAGATTCAATGCAATCCCTATCAAGCTACCAGCGGTATTTTTCACAGAGCTAGAACAAATAATTTCACAATTTGTATGGAAATACAAAAAACCTTGAATAGCCAAAGCAATCTTGAGAAAGAAGAATGGAACTGGAGAAATCAACCTGCCTGACTTCAGACTCTACTACAAAGCCACAGTCATCAAGACAGTATGGTACTAGCAAAAAGACAGAAATATAGATCAATGGAACAAATAGAAAGCCCAGAGATAAATCCACATACCTATGGACACCTTATCTTTGACAAAGGAGCCAAGAATATAAAATGGAGAAAAGACAATCTCTTTAACAAGTGGTGCTGGGAAAACTGGTCAACCACTTGTAAAAGAATGAAACTAAAACACTTTCTAACACCATATACAAAAATAAACTCAAAATGGATTAAAGATCATCGTGTATTTAAAAGGCCATGACACCACTCTCAGGTCAGCAACTTCCACGTATGATGGGACCAATGTATCCATGATCGTGAACTCAGTGGTGCATATCCTCTGCTGTAAATTAGGGCCATTGGTGCAAGGCAATGTTAAATCAAACACTCTGTAAGTACTCTGATAGTGGTGCTGGCAGAGTTTCTGTTGGCAGGAAAGGCAAACTTATACCTCAGAATACATGAAGATTCCAGTAAAGAAGAATTGCTGCATTTTCCAGAGTGAAAGAGATCTGGAGTAATCAACTTGCTACTATTATCGAACCTATATTGGCACATCTTAATAGTTTAGCTTAGGTTTTACTCTTGGTATTGTAAATTACATGGTTTTGTGCAAGATATTTTTCTGCTCTAAAAATCCTCTGTTCTCTGCCTATCCATTCTAGCTACCCCTACTCACCAACCCCTGGCACCAGGCAAACAATGATCTTTTTATTGTCACCATAGTTTTGTCTTTTCCAGAATGTCATATCGTTGGGATCATATAGGATATTCTGGTTTTCAGACTGGTTTCTTTCACTCAGTCATAGCCATTTAAGATGCCTCCATGTCTTTTCATAACTTGATAGCTAAGCTACCCACTCCAGTATTCTGGCCTGGAGAATTCCATGAACATTTCTTTTTAGTGCTGAATAATAGTCCATTGACTGGATGTATCATTATTTATTTAGCCAATTAACTACTGCAGGACATCTTGGTTTCTTCCAAGTTTGGCAATTGTGAACAAAGTTTCTATATACATCTGATACAAATTTTTGTGTGGACATAAGTTTTCAACTTCTTTTGGTAAATACCAAGGAACGTGGTTGCTGGAATGTGTGGTAAGAGATGTTGTCATTTGTTTGATCACCAGAAAGGAAAGGGAGGGTGGATACTGGGGAAGGGGCAAGCACTTTCCTCATTGTTGAGTCTTCTGCAAGATCCTCAAGCAAAGCAGTGGCACCATTTTCTAATAAAGGAATATGCATCATTTCTGTAATCCCAGCAAATTTCAGGGAATTAGAGATTTCAAAGTTCACAACCGCATTTACCCAGGTATCCTCAGCCCAAGTTTCAGGATTTCACTCCTCTCCTAGTTTGGCCCCAACACTAGCTCCAAAGAATCACCAGGATGGGAGTTCAACCTTCTCTGAAGCTCCAGTACTCTTATGATTAATTACTGAACTTAGTTCTCCTCTTGTCTGCCCTCCACCTGGAAGAGATTAGGATTTCCCTGAAGGCTGCCAAAGAGTCCCTCTAATTTTTATGTTCTGCCTTGAATTGGTAATTAATCACCCTAAGGTCGTCATTATCCCTCTTCAATGAATCGGTGGTGCTAAGCAATAGTCATCCAATTCCAAAGTCCTTATAGTTACAATTTCTGTCATACTTTTCAATATCAGTCAATAGGTGGAACCAGACAGTATATCTTCTTCCACTAATATCCCAATCCAGTTTACACCAGAGAAAGTTTTCCCAGTTACACCAGGACAACATGGCAGGGGCTATATATATTCTACCTGTATGTAGTAATGGGTCCTCATAGCTAATGAGCCAGCAAATAATTTTTCTCTTAGTGTCTATTTCTTATAACCATTCTTGGTACCAATCATCTTCAACTGAGTTCACTGAAAATCTAAAAGATGTCTAAAAATGGAATGTTGCATGCAGAATGTTCTCAGAAGAGACACCTATCAGGAAGTTTAAAAAAAAAAAAAAGGTAGGATCAGTCATAGGGAGATGGTGATCTATGAGAAGTGACGAGTAAACTTCACAGATTTCATGGTGAGCTTTAGAGCTTCATGGCCCTTCAGAGTTATTCCAAAATGAAGCAAAGGGGACAGGCCTATGAATTCCTACAGAATGCAAGCATTGGTTTTAATTCACCCTTTGGGAGGAGATGAAACCTTGGGTGGGACAATTCTCTACTATGGAGAGCAGTTCCCAGAGAGGACAGCAGCTTTGAGCCTGGCTGTTATCCCCAGGAGTGAGGGCGGGGTACATCAGCCTTGAGAACACGACCTCGGAAGAGCCTTACAGTTATGATTGTTGTTGTTGTTGTTCAGTCGCTCAGTCATGTCCAACTCTTTGTGACCCCATGGACTACAGCACATCATGCTTCCCTGTCCTTCACCATCTCCAGGATCTTGCTCAAACTCATGTCCATTGAATCGGTGATGCCATCCAACCATCTCGTCCTCTGTCATCCCCTTCTTCTCCTGCCTTCGATCTTTCCTAATATCAGAATCTTTTCTAATGAATTCACACTTTGCATCAAGTGACCAAAGTATTGGAGCTTCAGCTTCAGCATCATTCCTTCCAATGAAAATTCAGGATTGATTTCCTTTAGAACTGACTGGTTTGATCTCCTTGCAGTCCAAGACTGTTAAGAGTCTTCTCCAACATCACAGCTCAAAAGTATTAATTCTTCGGCACTCAGCCTTCTTTATGGTCCAACTCTCACATCATGGAAAAACCATAGCTTTGACTAGATGGACCTTTGTTGTCAAAGTAATGTCTCTTTGTAATGTCTCTTTTAATATGCTGTCTAGATTTGTCATAGGAGAAGGCGATGGCACCCCACTCTAGTACTCTTGCCTGGAAAATCCCATGGACAGAGGAGCCTGGTAGGCTGCAGTCCATCGGGTCACGAAGAGTCGGACACGACTGAGCAACTTCACTTTCCCTTTTCACTTTCATGCATTGGAGAAGGAAATGGCACCCAACTCCAGTGTTCTTGCCTGGAGAATCCCAGGGACAGAGGAGCCTGGTGGGCTGCTGTCTATGGGGTCGCACAGAGTTGGACACAACTGAAGTGACTTAGCAGCAGCAGCAGCAGCAGATTTGTCATAACTTTTCTTCCAAAGTGCAAGCGTCTTTTAATTTCATGGCTACAATCACCATCTACAGTGATTTTGGAGTCCAAGAAAATAAGCTCTGTTACTGTTTCCATTCTTTCCCCATATACGTGCCATGAAGTGATGGAACCAGATGCCATGATCTTCATTTTTGAATGTTGAGTTTTAAGCCAGATTTTTCACTCTCCTCTTTCACTTTCATCAAGAGGCTCTCTAGTTCTTCACTTTCTGCCATAAGGATGGTGTCATTTGCATATCTGAGGTTATTGATATTTCTCCTGACAACCTTGATTCCAGCTTGTGCTTCATCCTGTCCAGCACTTCACACGATGTACTCTGCATATAAGTTAAATAAGCAGGGTGACAATATACAGCCTTGACATACTCCTTTCCCGATTTAGGACCAGTCAGTTGTTCCATATCCGGTTCTAACTATTGCTTCTTGACCTGCATACAGGTTTCACAGAAGACAGGTAAGGTGGTCTATATTCCCATCTCTTGAAGAATTTTCCACAGCTTGTTGTGATCCACCCAGTCAAAGGTTTTAGCATAGTCAATGAAGCAGAAGTAGATGTTCTTGTGGAACTCTCTTGCTTTTTCCATGATCCAGTGGATGTTGGCAATTTGATCTCTGGTTCCTCTGCCTTTTCTAAATCCAATTTGAACATCTGGAAGTTCTTGGTTCATGTGCTATTGAAGCCTAGCTTGGAGAATTTTTAGCATTACTTTCCTTGCATGTGAAATGAGTGCAATTTTGCAGTAGTTTGAACATTCTTTGGCATTGCCTTTCTTTGAGATTGCAATGAAAAGTGACCTTTATCAGTCCTGTGGCCACAGATGAGTTTTCCAGATTTGCTAGCATGTTGTGTGCAGCACTTGAACAGCATCATCTTCTAGAATTTGAAATAGCTCAGCTGGAATTCCATCACCTTCACTATCTTTCTTCATAGTGATTGATGCTGTTCAAGCATCACTATGAAGAAAGGTAGTGGAGGTGATGAAATTCCAGCTGAGCTATTTCAAATCCTAGAAGAGCTTCCTGAGCCCCACTTGACTTCACACTCCAAGATGTCAAGAATAATAGTTTTGTTATTCAGTCACTAAGTCATGTCCAACTTTTTGTAACTCCATGGACTATAGCATGCCAGGCTTTCCTGTCCTTCACCATCTCCCAGAGTTTGCTCAAACCCATGTCCATTGAGTCAGTGATGCCATCCAATCATTTTATCTTCTGTTGTCCCCTTCTCCTCCTGCCCTCAATCTTTCCCAGCATCAGGGTCTTTTCCAATGAGTCAGCTCTTCGCATCAGGTGGCCAAAGTATTGGAGCTTCAGCTTCAGCATCAGTCCACTATACATATTTTATCTACACTACCACTGTGTACTACTGAGAGTGCACCTTCTTTGTTTTCCCTGCCTCCACAGCAGTCTTTTTTCCATGAATTACAGAGAAGGACTTAAACAGAATTTAATTCCCTGCATGTGGTCAAAATGGTGTGAATGACAGAGACAGTAGGATCAATCAGGCAAGCTGGGTAAGTCACTATGAGCATCAAGCAAGTGGTGGAATCACAGCCTTCATTTGAAGGATCTGAGCTATGTACAGGAAGTCTCTAGAACAGCTTCAGCATTTGGAGTCCAAAAATCTTATGAAGTTCATTGTCATAACATCAATAGACAGGCTTTAGCCCAATTTCTCATTGTTGTTGTTCAGTCATCAAGCCATGTCCAACTCTTCTTGACCCCATGGACTGCAGCATGCCAGGCTTCCCTATCCCTCACCATCTCCCAGAGTTTGCTCAAACTCATGTCCATTGAGTGGATGATGCCATCCAACCATCTCATCCTCTGCAACCTCCTTTTCCTTTTGCCTTCAATTTTCCCAGCAGCAGGGGCTTTTTCAATGAGTCAGCTCTTCACATCAGGTGGTCAAAATACTGGAGCTTGAGCTTCAGCATCAGTCCTACCAATGAGTATTCAGGGTTGATTTTCTTTAAGATTGATTGTTTAGCCCATTTTCTCAGATTTTGGCAAAAATGCTTCTGCTTGCTTTTAAAGGGAAACAGCTAAGGCCAAGCTACCCAAGCAACCCTTCTAGAGCAGATTTTACATCATTAGAGGGGCCTGACTGAGCCCTGTCTAGAACTCTCCACTGCCTAGCTTCTGTCAGCCTAATGTTGCCTGTGGCCTTTAGGGCACCAAGAGAGAGTGCTGTGTATCTAGCAGTCTCTAGTCTCAGAGTCCACCTTGTTTTCTCCTCATTTTCTCAGCATTGGGCAGAATCATGGTCACTCTCAAAGTCGGTGACATAAAGCCACAGTTCCGACTCTAGGAAAATGTGTTGCAAGATTATTTCGCAATTGTCTAGTGAGACGCATTCGGGAGAAAGATTCACATACATTGCCACAACTTCTACCAGACACTCCTTCAAAGCGCAGAAAAATGTGAATTTGTCCCAATGTTTGCCAGAGATCAAGTTCAGCGGCCAGGGTCCACTTCCAAATCATTGTAGTTACTTCACATAGTTGGTACTAACAAACCTGAGAACCACTGATTTTGTTGCAAAGTTAATCTTGTTCTCTGACCACGGGCCACACTTCCAAACACAGGCAGCTTGATCCCAGCTGCAGGCAGGGTTCTGGAGAAACAGCCTGGGCATGTGAGTGGACCACAAGGAAAGATCACAGCCCAGAGGTCACCCTCTTGATAGCAGGCCAACTATCTTAACCTCCGCAGGGAAATAAAATCACTGTGAGGGATCTATGAGTGCTGAATAGCTATTTATAAAATTAATGGCAAACTTCTTTAAGGGAGTAATTGTTGTCTGCATTTCACATGTCTGCCCATGGCTTGTCTGTTTCCGTATGGAACCAGAAATTAATGCTGAGCAGAGATTTCCCTCCACTTCTTCCACTGGCAGAAAGCATATCATGTCTCAGCACACCAGGGGATACCCGGTAACCTGCTGGGGAGCGTGAGCTGGAGCCGTTCCTATGACAGCATGTGCCACTTTGCCTTAATAAAAGTTACCAAACCGAAAACAGATGACAGCCACAGATGCTGAGAAACTGAAATGTATAAACAGTCTCCTTTCTTTGCTATAGTTTTTGTTTTTTTTTTAATTTGGTCGGTTTTTTTTAACCAGTTTTGTGTGTGTGTGTGTGTGTGTGTGTGTGTGTTGTCCATGTGTTAATGAAGACTGTGGGAGGCCCTTGGCCCAGTGCTGTTCACCAGGTTGTAGCCTGAAGAAAAGGCTCCCTGGGACACTGACCAGACTTGATGAAATGACAGGGTGGTCTGCTCTAGAAGAATCCACTTCACACAGGGGGTCTCCTTTGATTATTTCTACTTTTGTCATCAGAAAAAAACATGGGAATCCAGTCTATTTTCCTGAATCTTTCTGCGCTATACCAGTTCCCCTCATTTTACACTCTCTTTCCCTGCTAGGTTACCCTATCAGTCAGCAATATTTATGAAAACTCTTTTGTAGGCCGAACAGTAGCATTCGATTCCATGAAATACAAAGAAATAAGCAAAATAATCCCTGCCTTTGAGGAGCATGTAGACTATTGTAGGAACAACCACGCACGAGTATGAACAACATGGCATTTTGTGAAAGCAACGTCATTCCAGAGTGTAAAATGTCATTATAAATGGGAAAGCGATATGGCACAAGTGAAAAAGAGTGAAGTGACATGTAAACAGTCCTCCTAGAAGAGGTAAGTTCTGAAAAAAAATCATTGATAACACCACCATGTACTATATTCCAAGCTGCAAATAACTCAACTCACCACGTTTCTTTGAATCTACCTTCAAGTTTCCTTCGGTCTTTTTTCCAACTCTGGCTTTTCCTTCCTACCGCCACCAGGCCATAAAGCACTTTGTTCCAATGACATTTTAACTGGCCTTCCTGTGTTCAGCCTCTCTTCCGTTCCATCTCTTTCATGTGCAAGTATCAGATTTTCTTTGTAAAATATAATGATTTCCATTAAATAACTGGCCTGTTCAAAATGAATAATTGCTTCTCAGGAAAGAGGAGAGGGACTGTACCTATAGAATCTGGGTATGGTCTATGTATGAA
Organism: Capricornis sumatraensis; assembly: GCF_032405125.1. Lineage (NCBI taxonomy): Eukaryota > Metazoa > Chordata > Mammalia > Artiodactyla > Bovidae > Capricornis > Capricornis sumatraensis. Next base: position 13,480,287 of record NC_091081.1, on the reverse strand, counting down.
TCAGCATGTAATAGCTAAACAGTATGTAACAGATTATTAGACTATTCTTATTAATATTTAGGTAAATGCTCAGTTAACTGTATGTATTCCTTTTCATAGTATTGGTTTCATCATTCACAGAGAATTGAGTCCTGAAATAAAAGAACCTCTTCAAAGCCATAAACCTAAATCATGCAGTCATAAGCAAAAATTTAGAATAATTAGCCTAATATGCAAAGTGTGGAAAGAAAGAACGATATTCTGTTGAAATCTAGATGGACCATCCTTTTGCCAAGATACTCACCACCTAGATGGCAAACTGATGAGGCAACGAGAAGGAAAGATCTCAGGTTGAAAAGGGCTAATGTTTAATATTATATTCCATAATTTCTCCAGCAAAGCAGGTGACAACCATCTTCCTTTCACCCTGGAAACTTTTACTCACTTGATTTTTTTCATCCTCCCAAGAACTCCCAGTATCAAATGAACTCATCAAATCAAGAAGAATGGATAAAGTAATGAGTTGAAAACTTTTTCTAAAATTATAATACATAGGAAGCTAAAATAATTAAAACAACATGGTTTGGGTTTCTAAATAGACAATCAGATAAAACAGACAATAATGAAATAAATGTATAATGTCAAAAACTAGATATTAATTACCTATAAGAAATTAGTATATATGACATTCTTAACCAATGATGAAAAGACAATGCTCAGATGAATAGGTAGCTACCTTCGGGAGGGAGGGGTGGTGGTGGAAATTCCTTGTTGTCTTACTTCACCTCTGATTTCAAAACAAAGTTCAGGGTAAAGATAAGATTTAAATATATTTTTAAAGAAGCAGTGAAAGTCCAAGAAGAAAACATGCCAAAAATATTTTATGAAACAGAAAGGAGGGGTAGCTGTTTTGGGAAACAGTTTGTTATTTCCTCAAAAACTTAAACATAGATACCACATGACTCAGCAATTCCACTCCTAGGGATACATCCAAGAGAATTAAAAATATATGTTCATACAAAAACATTCATGTATGTGAATATTCATTGTAGCGTCATTCATAATAGGCAAAAGATGGATATAATCCCAGTGTCCTTCAACTGGTGAATGTATAAACAAAATGTGGTATAGCCAAACAACGGAGTATTAGTCAATCATAAAAAGTCATGCAGTACCCATACATGCTACACCGTGGATAAACCTGAAGAACCATATGCTAAGTGAAAGGAGGCCACACAGAGGCCAGAGACACAGAGGCCACACACATGTTATATGATTCTATTTATATGAACTATGCAGAATAGGCCAATTTATAGAGACAGAAGGTAGATCAGAGATTGTCAGGGGCCAGAGGGAGTGGGGATGAGGAATGACTGCCAGGGTGCAGAGGGTTTCTTTTTTGGATGATGAAAACAGTCTCTGGTTATATAGTGATGATATTCATTTTGGAATCGTAATAGAAACAGCAGGCAAGATCTCACAAGGTGAGAGCAAATCTCTTCCATATCAGCTGAATCTCAAAGAACAACTTTGGATTCTGAGAAATAAGATAAGTATATTTTTTATTTTATAATTTGTTTTAATTAATATCATGATATTAACTGCCTCCTTTAATTATATGACTTATACATATGTTAAGCTATTTAAAGTTATTTTTATTGTAAAATGAGACCAAAGTTAGTTATATAGTCATATATACTATATAGTGGTAGTATCTATGGGTTTCTGTTATTTTGGGGAACTAAAGTAACCCATAGGAAAATATGATTTATATTGAAAAATTCATTTTATAGTCGACTGTTCAGGAAGATGAAAGACATAAGGGAGAAATATCTGTAAATAAAACAAATCTACAGGGCTACTGTGAACTATTGATTTTTTAAAAGTCTATTTAAATCTTGTATAAATCTATATAAAGTTCAAAGAGCTATATTATATTATATTATGTTATATTATGTAGTACTATATTTATAATCCCTCAGCTGAAATCCATGTGGCTATGTGGATTTCAAACTTCAGAACTGGGGGATTTTACAAAGGTAACACAGCATGTCTACCGTATGTTGCATACCAAATCAGCCAAGGCTGGCGCCATTCCCTGTAATCAAACCCATTAATATTTGCGGAAAAAAGCACACAAATTCACACTAACTGAAGTAAATAAGACTATAAATAGACTCACATAAGTTCAAGTCAGGTTTTCTTCCAAATTTGTTCAGGTCACCTTAAGTTTTGCCATCATATAAAGTAAAGGAACCTAATTTTCCTGGCCTGTTGCATTTCAGAACTGTGTCTGAGAGATTCTGGATCTGTGTCTGTGCATGCTCAGTCATATCCGACTCTGCAAGCCATTGACTGTAGTCACCAGGATCTTCTGTCCATGGGATTCTCCAGGCAAGAATACTGGAATGGGTTGCCATTACCTTCTCCAGGGGATCTTCCCACCCAGGGATCGAACCCACATCTCTTGCATCTTCTGCACTGGCAGGCAGATTCTTTACTAGCTGGGCTATGGGTGAAGCCCTTATGGACCTAATATATTGCTATTTTAAAATAATTTGTCTTGAAACTCTCTATATAATTAATTTACTAAACAATTCTATATTTTAGCATTTCTGAGTTTTGAAGGTGTTCTTTTTTTGATGCCTGGGAATTTTGTTTATTTGTTCAATCTGGGGGTTCTTCAAGAAAAGATTACATTTCACTTTAAACAGTAAATGTGGTTGATGATCAAATCATACTATGTGCAAAGCTAGATGTTTATTTAAAGTAACATTGCAAAGAAATGATCATTCCAGCAGTGATGTGTTTTGTAAGTAGAGATTTTTAAGATCAGAATTTGTTAAAATAGCCCTATTAGTACCATAAAAATCAGCAAAAGGCAAATCAAAGTTTTTTATCTGTAATACAAAGACATAACTACGAAACTATGAAGTTACAGGCATAATTTATCAACTCTCTCTTTGGTTTGTGGGGAGGAGCAGTCACAAACACACACACACACACAAACACACACACACACACACACACACGCCCTCCAGTCTCAAATTCTCAAAATGTCACTACTGTAATTATTGTTCTGCTACCTCTCATGGGAGCTTCTAACTCCTCTGACTTATTTGCATTTTAAAATTCCCTTCCTTTCTCCAGGGTTGTGATAACATGCACCTCGTTTTATTTGTGTTAGTATTATATTAATAGCTTATTCAATCATTGTAGCTATGCCTTATAAATATTTCATACTCTGGCATTTAAAAAGCAATGTTGTTTTCAAATAGAATGACTCAGGACTTGAATGCCAGCATGAGCTAAAAATATGAATCCAAAGAGTTTCTCATCTTTTAGAGTAAAAAGTACTAAAAACTTTAGGATCCTGACCTTCTTTAACTTTAAAAATCTCAGAAATAATTCCTTATATTGTATAAAACTAGTAATTTTAAAAAATTATTCCACTACATAACAAATTTCTAACAAAGTCTTCACTGCTTGAGAGATTGAATTTGATAATGTCACTACTGAAAGCACAGTTTTGAGTTAGAAGGGAATCTGATCAACCCCTCATTGCACAAATAAGAGGACTGAGATTAGTAAAGGTTGTCGCCTGCAATGCAAGAGTTGCAGGAGACACAGGTTCAATTCCTGTGGGAAGGGAAGGGATCCCTGGGTTGGGAAGACCCCCTGGAGAAGATCATGACAACTTACTCCAGTATTCTTGCCTGGAGATCCCTAAGGACAGAGAAGCCTGGCAGGCTACAGTTCATGTGGTCACAAAGGGTCAGACATGACAGAAGTGACTTAGTATGTACACACTCATCAGGACTCAAGCTGAGATCTCTAGGACTAGTGCTCTTCATCCCACCAATTTGGTTGCTGTTGCCTTGGTCTGTTTATCTCATATCCCCATTAGAACCACAAGCAACCTGAGCAGAGGAATCAGGCATCATGCTCCCCTTTCAATTTCCTTTATACAATAGATTTTTAATTCATACATGTGGAGCTATCATCAATCTCATAAGTGCTTGAAGTTGCCACTCATTTGGCTTTCACTGTGATTTTAACTTAACAGCATCCAAGACACTGCTCTAATTTTTCCAGCCATTTGCATGTATTTTCAAAGAATTCCCAGCTGCAAGTCCTTATGCACAATGATATTGAAGTAAGAGCCCAATGCACAGCGACAAGTCACAATGCTTATGTCAAGTGAAGATTGTTTTACTCTCACAATACATCTTCCCAAAGATGAGAAGATCAGGTAATTAGACCATGCTGGGACACCTTCTTAATCTAAAGCATCAGACATGGGTTGAAATTTACATGAGAAGCTTTGCTGATGGAAAAAGTGGATGGAGGGTAAAAGAGACCCTTGCCTCTGCCCCACGCAAACATCACAATGAACTTCAGTTCAGTTCAGTCACTCAGTCATGTCTGACTCTTTGCAATCCCATAAATCACAGCACCCCAGGCCTCCCTGTCCATCACCAATTCCCAGAGTTCACTCAAACTCACGTCCATTGAGTCGGTGATGCCATCCAGCCATCTCATCCTCTGTCATCCCCTTCTCCTCCTGCCCCCAATCCCTCCCAGCATCAGAGTCTTTTCCAATGAGTCAACTCTTCACATGAGGTGGCCAAAATATTGGAGTTTCAGCTTTAGCATCAGTCCCTCCAATGAACACCCAGGACTGATCTCTTTTAGGATGGACTGGTTGGATCTCCTTGCAGTCCAAGGGACTCAAGGGTCTTCTCCAACACCACAGTTCAAAAGCATCAGTTCTTTGGCACTCAGCTTTCTTCACAGTCCAACTCTCCCATCCATACATGACCACTGGAAAAACTATAGCCTTGACTAGACGGATCTTTGTTAGTAAAGAAATGTCTCTGCTTTTCAATATGCTATCTAGATTGGTCATAACTTTCCTTCCAAGGAGTAAGCGTCTTAATTTCATGGCTGCAGTCACCATCTGCATTGATTTTGGAGCCCAAAAGAATTAGACCATTCTGGGACACCTTCTTAATCCAAAGCATCAGATGTGGGTTGAAATTTACATGAGAAGCTTTGCTGTTGGAAAAAGTGGATGGAGGATAAAAGAGACCCTTTGCCTCTGCCTGGCACAAACATCACAGTGAACTTAGGTGAGAATATGGCTTGTTGTTTCTAGAGTTGTTACCACGACAGTGTGTTCCATGGGAGAGGGGCCCTAAAATGATTCATGTAAACTTTTTAACTCTATGATCTGTAAAATGAGGACAATCCTTGTAACTGGTTTAAATGATTTTGAGGTTACCATGAAGAGCTCACTGGGCCTTGAAACACCAGAAATCTAATATATCCTGCATCCTTTCACCATGTTCCATTCCCAATTTAAGATTACTATTGAATGCCGGAGTGTACTATGTTAATAGGCATTTTCCCTTGCCTGTGGACAGAAGGGCAAATCTTAAACAGTGGCTATGTGTGAGGGTGAAGGTGGGGAGAGAACACTTTCTGGATTGAAACATCACTGCTAAAAATATCTCACATTTTAAGTAAAAAATTCTATTGTTACTTTTTTGTTGTTTTGGTTGTTTTAGTTGCTAAGTTATGTCTGACTCTTTGAGACTCTACAGACTGTAGCCTGCCAGGCTCCTCTGTCCATTAAATTCTCCACGCAAGAATACAGGAGCGAGTTGCCATTTCCTCCTCTGGGGGAGCTTCCCGACCCAGGGATCCAACCCGCATCTCCTGTGTCTCCTTCATAGGCAGGTGGATTTATTTTTTAGAACTTTTAATTTTGATTTAATTCTAAATATACAGAAAAACTGTAGATTTAATTTTAAATATACAGAATGAGTAGGACAAGGAATCTTCATATACCCTTTACCCGGGTTATATGAATTGTTTATATATTTTTCCCATTCTTTGTCTCTCTCTCTCTCGACCATTTGAGAGGAAACTGGAAACATCATGTCCTTTCACCCCGAAACTCTTCAGTGTGCATTTCTTAAGAGCACTGACATGATTATCACTTATCAAAATCAGGAAATTTAGCATTGGTAACATGTACTAATTGTAATTATTAATGTTTTTTTCTTCTTTTAACTTGAAGTTAGCTGATGTAAAATATTATATAAGCTGCTGCTGCTGCTGCTACTAAGTCGCTTCACTCGTGTCCGACTCTGTGTGACCCCATAGACGGCAGCCCACCAGGCTCCCCCGTCCCTGGAATTCTCCAGGTAAGAACACTGGAGTGGGTTGCCATTTCCATTTCCAATGCATGGAAGTGAAAAGGGAAAGTGAAGTCGCTCAGTCATGTCCGACTCTTAACGACCCATGGACTGCAGCCTACCAGGCTCCTCTGTCCATGGGATTTTCCAGGCAAGAGTACTGGAGTGGGGTGCCATTGCCTTCTCCGATTATATAAGCTACAGATGTTCAATACAGTAATTCACAATTTTTAGAAGTTATACTCTATTTGAAGTTATTACAAAATATTGGCTATATTCCCCATGTTGTACACTATATCCCTGTAGCTTACTTTCCTGATGTTCAAGCTGGTTTTAGAAAAGGCAGAGGAACCAGAGATCAAATTGCCAACATCCAATGGATCATGGAAAAAGCAAGAGAGTTCCAGAAAAACATCTATTTCTGCTTTATTGACTATGCCAAAGCCTTTGACTGTGCGGATCACAATAAACTGTAGAAAATTCTGAAAGAGATGGGAATACCAGACCACCTAACCTGTCTCTTGAGAAATCTGTATGCAGGTCAGAAAGCAGCAGTTAGAACTGAACATGGAACAACAGACTGGTTCCAAATAGGAAAAGGAGTACATCAAGGCTGTATATTGTCACCCTGCTTATTTAACTTCTCTGCAGAGTACATCATGAGAAACGCTGGGCTGGAAGAAGCACAAGCTGGAATCAAGATTGCTGGGAGAAATATCAATAACCTCAGATATGCAGATGACACCACCCTTATGGCAGAAAGTGAAAAGGAACTAAAAAGCCTCTTGATGAAAGTGAAAGAGGAGAGTGAAAAAGTTGGCTTAAAGCTCAACATTCAGAAAACGAAGATCATGGCATCCAGTCCCATCACTTCATGGGAAATAGATGGGGAAACAGTGGAAACAGGGTCAGACTTTATTTTGGGGGGGCTCCAAAATCACTGCAGATGGTGATTGCAGCCATGCAATTAAAAGACGCTTACTCCTTGGAAGAAAAGTTATGACCAACCTAGATAGTATATTCAAAAGCAGAGACATTACTTTGCCGACTAAGGTTCGTCTAGCCAAGGCTATGGTTTTTCCAGTAGTCATGTATGGATGTGAGAGTTGGACTGTGAAGAAGGCTGAGCACTGAAGAATTGATGCTTTTGAACTGTGGTGTTGGAGAAGACTCTTGAGAGTCCCTTGGACTGCAAGGAGATCCAACCAGTCCATTCTAAAGGAGAGCAGCCCTGGGATTTCTTTGGAAGGAATGATGCTGAAGCTGAAACTCCAGTACTTTGGCCACCTCATGTGAAGAGTTGACTCATTTGAAAAGACTCTGATGCTGGGAGGGATTGGGGGCAGGAGGAGAAGGGGACGACAGAGGTTGAGATGGCTGGATGGCATCACTTACTCGATGGACGTGAGTCTGAGTGAACTCCGGGAGTTGGTGATGGACAGGGAGGCCTAGTGTGCTTCAGTTCATGGGGTCGCAAAGAGTCGGACACGACTGAGCAACTGAACTGAACTGAATAGTTTGTATATCTTAATCCTCTACCTTCATCTTGTCCTTCCCTCTTCCCTCTCCGCACTGGTGATCCTAGTTTGTTCTCTGAATTTGTTTCTTTTTTGTTGTATTCACTAGTTTATTTTTATCCACATATAAGTGATATCTTACAGTATATATCTTTCTCTGCCTGACTTATTTCACTTAGCATAATACCCTCCAAACCCATCTGTGTTGTTGCAAATGTCAAAATTTCGTTCATTTTTATGGCTGAGTAGCAGTCTATCGTGTGTACACACAGGTACACACACATATACATTCTACACATTCTTTATCCGTTCCTCTGTTGATGGACTCTTAGGCGGCATCCATATCTTGGCTACTGTATTATAAATAATGCTGCTATGAATATCGGGGTGTATGTATCCTACAGCTAATATCTGCTATATGGTGTAGACCTCATACTAATGGCAAGAGTTGTACAATAGTATGTGGATCATATATTGTTAACCATCTAGAGATCTGTTGCTATAATGACACACTTGACTGTCCTGCTCACATTTTTGAAAGTTGGCAACATTAAATAAAGATCAAAATTATGTAAGAAGTGTAGAAGACATGAAAAGAGTGATTTATGTTAGGGAGAGCTGAGTACCAACTAATAGAGAAATTTACATTTAGAAACTAAGCCATTCTCTTTCTCAAATTTCAGCATTCACTAACTCCAGTTTCTCCCACTACTGTGTTTTTGAGTTTTCAATTGTATGGGTGCTCCATTATCAAATATTTTAACTCATCAAAATATTACTTATAATATGCTTAGAATTAGGCATAAACAATATTTTTATTTATATCCTACTTTATTTCAAAAAGAATTTATGAATGCTTTAAAATTACATCGCATATAACAGGGTAAGATAAACATCAGAATTATTGAATTAAAAAAATGAGTATGACAAAGTTAAGAGCCCATTGCAAGTTCCCTTCCCAGCCCAGCTTTTAGTACACAGCAGGTACTCAATAACTATTGATTGATAATAAAAGAAAACTCTATTAAATGTTTTTCTTGTACCACATCTGGTATCTAATGGCAATAAAAGCCCAATTTCATTTAATCCTCACATTCACCATGGAGGTGAATTCTCTTCTTATCCCCATTATACAGATGCTTACACTGAGCTTCAAAGAAGCTAACTTATCCATCAGTGGTAAAGTTAAGCTACAAGCCCAGCTATTCTAATTCCTGGAATTTTAACCACTGCGGCCTCCAAAATTAATTCTCTAGAATCGCTGCTCAGGAAAACTTGGTAGAAAACAAAGAAGGCCACCTCAGTATCACCTCAGCTCTGTCAAATGAATGAAAGAACCAATGAATTCGGTAGGCCACATATTTTCGTCTCCTTGGCCTTGAATAAGTCATGTTCCCTCTGTCTGTGAAATGAAAAACAGACAGAAACGTTTTTCACAGTTTCCTTCAACATGATAATGACTAGTTAGACTATTCCATTTTACAAACAAGGATCTCAAGATCAGAGAGTTAAGGGGAATACAGACTTACGTTTACAGTAGGAAAATTAATTATTTGATAAAATTCATTAACTCATTAATAGATGATATCTCCAAAGTCTTTGAGTAACATCCCTCAAGTTACTTGGAGCTCTTCAGTTTTGCTTCTTAATGACTACTTTCACCCGTAAGTGAGAGCCCATTATGAACTACCCTGATTATGATCAGAGTCAATTAAAGAACTGAACTGAACTGTACTTTGATTATTCAGTATACAAATAGTGTTTAGCTTCAGCCTTGGTAGTTTAGTCACTAAGTCGTGTCCGACTCTTGTGACCCCATGGACTGTAGCTCGCCAGGCTCCTCTGTCCATGGAATTCTCCAGGCAAGAACACTGGAGTGGGTTGCCACTTCCTTCTGCAGGGGATCTTCCCAACCCAGGGATCAATCCCTGGTCTCCTGCACTGCAGGCAGATTCTTTACTGACTGAGCTAACAGGGAAGCCCAGTTCCAGCCTTACAATCAGTTAAAGTGTAGTTAACCTATTTATCTGGTAAATAGATGGGAAGGGGAAAAAAGGTAAGAAAAAATATTTATTGAGCCCGTATTATGTGCCAGGCACTTTGTGAAAGTTGTCCTGTTTAATGCCCAGGAAGGTTAGATGAGACAGCAGAACAGGAATCTCAACCCAATATCATTCTTTCAAATCTGTTTTTGGACCATAAAGAAGGCTGTGTCCCCCAAAATAGAAACTTTCGAATTGTGGTGCTGGAGAAGACTCTTGAGTCTCTTGGACAGCAAGGAGATCAAACCAGTCAATCCTAAAGGAAACCAACTCTGAATATTCATTGGAAGGACTGATGCTAAAGCTGAAACGTCAATACGTTGGCCACCTGATGCAAAGAGCTGACTCCCTGGAAAAGACCCTGATGCTGGGAAAGATTGAGGGCAGGAGGAAAAGGTGGTGACAGAGGATGAGATGGCTGGATGGCATCACCGACTCAATGGAGATGAGTTTGAACAAACTCCAGGAGATAATGAAGGACAGGGAAGCCTGCTGTGCTGCAGTCCATGGGATCACAAAGAGTAGGACATGACTTAGTGACTCCACAACTCTGTTCTTATTTAAAAAACAGAAATATTAGTTTTAATTTCAGAATAAAGTTGTGAGGATTAAACGGGAAAAAAAGAAATGTCTTTGAAAAAGAGCTTTGTAAACCATAAAGTACTCTGCCCACATAGAACAAAGTGCATGGTCTCCTAAAGATCATTCTACTTGTAACTTTTAATATGTCCAGACTCAAGATTGTCATATTGAAGATATCTAGTTCCTTCTGTGGGCTCCCAAATAGAGTTCTGAAAAAACACATTGGGGGCATCTTTCAATTCCAATCCCTTCTGCCTTCTACATACATCTCCGCCCACAAACAACTGTCTTAAACCAAACCTGTCTTCTCTCTACCTTCCCCAGGACTGCCCAGTGCTATAGAGAAAGAGGAGACACATGGATTGCTATACGTCTATTGTTATAGTTGAGTGTATAGCAGGAGACATCCAGGAAGTACTTTTCAAGACATCTGACTGCATTAAAATCATCACCCTTCTATTTCCCTATAAACTGAATTTCCTACACAAACTGCAAGCAAGCTGCCATAAAATTTTAGATTCCATCTGGCAAGCCCAGCATTATGCATGGATTTCTCTACCCTAAGTGAAGGGTATTGTCAGATTTGAACCTTCCCCAGAGAAACTGGGACACCAAGCACAATTGGAGACAGGAGCTGTGCATGCCAACCTGTGGTGTTCATTCTAAATGGATGACACATGAACTTCAAAGAGCATTTTACAATGCACAGCATAAAAGAATTCAAGTCAGGGGTGGCTGGAACTGAAAGACAAAACAAACATTTCCATTTGCTAGGTAGGGAGTGAACCAATTGCAGTGAGCCCCCCTTGTTAAAATCAGGGCCTGGAGTAAAAAGTGTAGTGAACATGCCAAACTCATTATTGTGCTTCCTAGTAAAGTGGACAAAAAGCATATTTCTGAAATGATGTTTATTACCATATCGTGTATTCTCTTAAGAAGCTGAACAGCTGCTGTCTAACCACTGTCTTAATGGAAAGCAAATTTAAGATTTTGGAAGCTTTCGGTGGTATTGGGTGTTGGGAGGCTGGCAGGGAGAAGGGGTTTCCTTCCTTTCTATCTCCCTTTCTTTTTTTCTCTTTTTATTTCTTTCTATAATTTTGCAAAGACTTTACTACTAGATGATTGATTGGGTTATGTAACTAAGTCAGTGTAAAAGCCTCAAGTGTGCCAAGAACAAAGAAAAAGTTAGAATTTAGGCAAAGATGAGAAATTTTACTTTGCCCAAATAACTAAATCACTGATTGCTCCAACAATCGTCCTTGAGAGGAATGGTGTTATCATTCTAACAGAAAGGAAGGGAAACTGAACACCGAGTTTGGAGACTCACTTTGTAAACTCACTGAGGCATAGGATCATCACTAAGTCAAACTTTACAGTTTCTTTTCTTACCCAGTTCAAAAACATAAAGCTGCTTTGGCAGAAGCGTCTGTCAAATTCTCAAGACTATCCAAAAGCAACCTGCTCAGAGATTCAGCAAGCCACACCCAGAACAGACACACACAGAGTCCAATAATGCCACAACACACAACAGAAAAGTGGTCGAGAGCCCAGTGCGGTAGCCAAGCGATGCTGGGCTGCTTTGGAAAAATAGCACAAAATCTCTGAAAGGATAACTGGTACCCACGTGGAGAGTGAAGAGGCCACTATGTCTTTCTGTGATATGGTACCACAGGGTCAAAACAGGGAAAAGCGGCAGCTTTGACAAAAATGGTAAGGAACAGAATTTCAGTGGTATCTCAATAAAGCTGGAAACAATTCTCTTTCATTTTAAAGAAATACTAACAGACACAGACACAAAATTTTAATTAAGAAAAACATCTGAGCACAGAATTTCAATCTCCAGTTGCAGGCTGAAGGTGCAGTTTTTAAGCCTTGAATCTATAAACCTGTAAGTAAGATGAAAAAGCAAAGAAACAGAGCAAGGAATTCATGAACATAGAATGACCAAAAGAAGGCTCTCAAGGAAAATCAACACTTTAACCCAGAATAATTCTTCATTATTACTACAGAGGGTTGTGGTGGCTACCATCAAAGTGAGAATGTGTTTGAGACTGATTGGGTGTTATTATATACTTTGGGGGATTAAGCCTCCCCACACCATGGAAAATGCTCAGATTCATCCCATTTCCTGATTTCTGATGATTGGTCCTCATCATCCAACTATAAAGACCTGGATCATCCCAGTTGCATTTTGTAGTTACAAGGGGCTGAGCACATCTGCAGCACAGCAGTGAGCACTGAAGACCTCAAAGGAAAGTCATCCACATGAGATCCGTGATGTGTGTTTCCAATGTCAAATGCAATTAATTTTTAAACGGGCACTTGGGTTTTAGGAGCATCCACCCAAGGCTTTCACTGGTGACTGCCTGAGTGATGATTTCAGTTCTGCTCATCAAGGGCAGCTGGCCCTTCTATCCACTCACTCCTGGAACAACCTGACACCCATTGCAGTCTGCTCAGCCCAGATGGATAACACTATCAGATCTATGCTTGTTCATTATCATCTCCCCAAATGCAATGTCATGGGAGGCAGAGACAATGCTTGTGAGAAAAATTCTCCATCACCTTACACCATTATTAATTTTAAAGTTCCCCTTTAAAATGTATAGATTTGATGTAGAATAGATATCAGAGCATAAGGTTTAGATTTCTCTGTTGCTGTTTTGCTGTTAGTCACTAAGTTGTGTCCAACTCTTTGTGACCCCATAGACTATAGTCCACCAGGCTCCTCTGTACTTGGGATTTCCCAAGCAAGAACACTAGAGTGGGTTGCCATTTGCCACTCCAGGGGTTAGACTCCTCTGTCTCCTACATAAATGTTCATCTCCTGTAACTGTATGTGGCATTTCATTGGGGTTTTCATGAAGTAGAAGTTTCATTTATAAGTAATGCAGAATTGTCCATTTTATACAAGTATTATTTCATCATCTTGAAATTCAGAAACGGTTTCATTTCTTTCATTTTTCTGCTCCCAAAGGGGTATCATTTCACTCACATGTGAGTGTTTTTAGATCACTGATATACAGTTAAGTGGTTTTGAGACACTGATCAGTGAAATAGGTAGTAAGAAAAAATATGCTACTTAATCTATCTGATTTTGAAGGTTAGAATTCAGGATTAAGATTCAAAACCATAGGAGCTTAGTGATGATCCCACTACATTTATCTGGAAGTTGGTGCTGCTATGGGCTTCCCCGGTGGCTCAGATGGTAAAGAATCTGCAATGCAGGAGACACAGGAGATGCAGGTTCAGTCTCTGGAGAGGGGATGGCAACCCACTCCAGTATTCTTGCCTGGAAAATTCCATGGACAGAGGAGCCTGGTGGGCTATAGTCTGTGGGGTCGCAAAGAGTCGGATACGACTGAGTGACTAACTCACACACACGCGTGCGCGCACACACACACACGCAGTGCTGCTATATGGTGAGTGGGTAGATCGGCTACTTATTTTTAAGAGTGCTCTGTAGAAAAGGCCAAGTACAGGAATATAAGTAAGAATGAATAAATTCTGAAGCAAGTCTGTGCTACAGGGGATCTTGAGAAAGTTTCTGTTTCTCAGAAACAGAGGTGTATAAGGTTCACCCTGCAATTTTATTTATTGGTTCTCAAGCTCCCACCTTCAAACGTATTGGGTAAGACTACACTTTCAGGAGGGGCTTCCAAGACCCTGCTGCCTGAAGCTGAAGGAGGAAATACAGGTGCAGACAGTGAGCAAGTCTATCCAAAATCCCTGGGCTGGAATTAAGCACCTTAGGTTTGTGACTGTCATGCTAAATAACTTTAAAATGGTAAAATAATAATAATAATTTCCCCAAGGAAAAGCATGGGATTTAGAGTTTATTTACGAAAAGAAAGAGGAACTAATCTGGATTAAATAGCCCTCTTCAGGTATTATATAGAGAAGAGGGTGATCAGCTGGTATTTCATTCTACTGCTTTTAGAATGAGAAAGAATTTAATTCAGCTTAAACATGCTGAGCGCCGTGTAAAAGCTTCATGTTAGCCTGTGACTGCTCAAGTTTATGTCAGATATTTACATTGTCCAATGCAAAAAGAAAGGATGTCTGTTATGCGACAGTGAAATTGGTTGTGAGGGAAAAAAATGATTATGGAGTATGGTGACTTTAAGGATAAATATCTACCTGTCTATAGAATGAATTTATTTGGAAAGAGGGGAATCTATCATATCACCTCTCATCTAATATATTGTCGTTTTAAATTAAAAAAAATTTGTTTGGACCTCTCTGAATAAATTATAATTATAGCAACCTAAAACTTTAGATTTGCATAACATGTATGGTGGTCTGTGATCACTTCCATCCCTTCATCAAAGGAAGTAAAGCAGATTCCAGGATGAAAGAGCTGTCTTGCTCCAGATAATAGTGAAAGCAGCACTGGACTTGGCGGCAGAAGGCCTGGATTAGCATTCGAGCTCTGTCACTTACCAGCCAGGTGACTGCAGGCAAATTGTGTGTGTGTGTGTGTGTGTGTGTGTGTGTGTATAGAGAGAAAGAGAGAGGAGAAGCTATATATAATTATATAACTCTCTAAGTCTCATTTCCTTCACACATAAAATGCAAATATTGAAAATAATCAGTCAAGCAATTATTCTGAAGGTTAAATAGTTTCTGGAATGTAAGCTTCCAGCACCTAGACTGATGCCTGGCATATATTCATTATTGAATAAATGATAAATTAGTATATGTATATGTATATATATATATATATATCCATAATCACTAGCAAAAAAGAATGGAAACTGACATAACCTCCTTGGTCCCATTGCCCTTCTGCGAACATGACATTTTTATCTGGGAACTTCTAAGAATGTCTAACAGGCAAACTTCCTACTATGGTTGTAGTCATGATGATTCTTGTTATCCCCATCACAGCAGCATTTGTTGAGGTTTACTAAGCACCAGGCACTGCACTAAATGTTTCACATGCTTATCTCTTATGATCCTCACAATAGCACTGGAGGCAAGAAGATTATTGCCCCCATTTTATAGCTGGGGAGACCAAAGCTAAAAGAGGCTAAGTAACTTTTGAGAAAGCTCACAGCTAGTTAGTGGTGGAGCTCAGACATCAGAGTCCAGAGCCCAGGCTCATGGGAAAGAGCAAGTGTTTGGAGCAAAGAAGCCTGCATTTGAGGACCTGTATGGCCCCGTCTGAATGTGAATATATTGACACAACTTCTTGCAGCCTAAATAATCAGAAAAATAAATCACACATCACAGGGTTACTGTGAGTACCAAGTAAATGACTGTAGTTTACTTTCCTATGAACACTGTGAAACTAGGACCATGTTCTACTAATATTTAAATCCTAGGTACTTAGACCTTTGAAAAGCTCTACTGTACTTGTTAGATAAACAGAATTTGAGTAATTTAATAGGAAATTCTTCTGTATAACCAGAATTCTGTTGGATAAATTAATATTCACAAGTTGCTTTGTAACTATAAAACATTGCAAATTCCAGTAATCCTCTTTATCAACAACACAACCATAGATTGACCAAGAGCCTCCAGCTTATAGACTATAAGTGATTCCCAAACTCTCTCAATGAACCAATACTCTGCCACAATACAAAGGTGGCTTTGGTCACCACTGGCCATGAAATCATGATCTAGACCTTATAATAGAAGATGAGTAGCTGGTCACCCTAATTACCAACAGATGATTCCAGAAATGAACCTTTTTTTCAAGGAAGTAGTTGAAAAGTCATTAGAAAAACATTCAAAATGTGGTCAGCAGCAGGGGCCCAGCGTGAGGCTCAAAGCAAACAGTGGAATCTTCAGAAGCCTACTTTGCGTTCCCAGGGTCAGGGGAGCAGACACACGGCAGACTGCAGCATTGAGCCGCTGCGGGAGCCAGAGGCTCTCCTTCAGCCATCTTGAATTCAGCAGGAAAAAAAGGATTGTAATTAAAAAAAAAGAAAAGGGAATGTGATATTGCTCATAATATAAATATTGCGATAATAAGCCATATCAGATATGGCATCTCAGCTACTCAAAATAACCATGGGCAAAACATAATTTGTCAAATGTTTCCAATTCTGAGATGAGAAAATGAAACTGTGGCTAATGGTAGCCTGGAACAGGGTCCAGAAAAAATACAGGTTACCTACCTTGATGCTGCAGTAAGTACATCCCTGGGCTTTCGCCTCTTAGAGCACATTGCAGATGGTCTGAAGGCTTAGTAAGTTCTAGAAAAGACCCAGCCCCAATCACTCTTCCTATGTGAATGAATATGCCAAACAAGATGGAGGCTGCAAAAACATCACAAGGAGGTCAAATCTTAGCTTATAAGGTGTGATCTGACATATGGTTTCACTTGTAAATCCATCAGTATCAGTCAATTCTTTCACTTAAAAATATTACGATAGAACTCTGAACACAAAATAGGGTAGACCAAGCAGGGACAAAAAGCTTTATCTGGGTCAAAAATTTCTTTTGATTCAAACCTGAAATATTACTTAAGAAAATAAAAAGAGGACACTGCATCTACTTCTAAATTCTTTCTTTCATGGAAATAATTACATTCTGTGTCAGAGAGTGTGTGTGCCTGTGGTGGTAAAGAGACTATATGCATGATAAGTCACCTCAGTCATATCTGACTCTGTGCAACCCTATGGACCGTACCCTGCCAGGCTCCTCAGTCCATTGGATTCTCCAGGCAAAAATACTGGAGTGGGTTGCTGTGCCCTCCTCCAAGGGATCTTCCCAACCCAGGGATCAAACCCAGGTCTCTTACGTCTCCTGCACTGGCAGGTGTGTTCTTTACAACTGGAGCTACCTGGGAATCAGAAAAGAGAGTATCTGCCTAGGAACTGGGTCACTGAATTTCTGTTACAGCTCTAAATCAGTCTCTTTCAGTTTCTTCATCCAAGATCTTCATCACACCATTCTGAACTGGGCATATATCATGTTCCATGGACTCCCTAACAGGTTAACAGGTTACTTCATTTAACCTCTTCATTATTATTCCCATATTCCTTTGACTGTGTGGATCACAACAAACTGTGGAAAATTCTTAAAGAGATGAATATCAGACCACCTTACCTGCCTTCTGAGAAATCTATATGTAAGTCAAGAAGCAACAGTTAAAACCGGACATGGAACAACAGACTGGTTCCAAATTGGGAAAGGAGTACATCAAGGCTGTATATTGTCACCCTGCTTATTTAACTTATATGCTGAGTACATCATGCAAATGCCAGGCTGGATGAAGCACAAGCTGGAATCAAGATTGCCAGGAGAAATATCAATAACCTGATACCACCCTTATGGCAGAAAGTGAAAGGGCCTCTTGAAAGTGAAAGAGGAGAGTGAAAAAACAGGCTTAAAACTCAACATTCGAAAAACGAAGATCACAGCATCCAGTCCCATCATTTCTAATAGATAAGGAAACAATTTTCTTGGACTACAAAATCACTGCAGATGGTGACTGCAGCCATGAAATTAAAAGACGCTTGCTCCTTGGAAGAAAAGTTATGACCAACCTAGACAGCATATTAAAAAGCAGAGACATAACTTTGCCAACAAAGGTCTGTCTAGTCAAAGCCATGGTTTTCCCAGTAGTCATGTATGGATGTGAGAGTTGGACCATAAAGAAGGCTGAGCACCAAAGAATTGATGATTTTGAACTGTGATGTTGGTGAAGACTCTTGAGAGTCCCTTGGACTGCAAGGAGATCCAACTAGTCCATCCTAAAGGAGATCAGTCCTGAATATCATTGGAAGGACTGATGCTGAAGCTGAAGCTCCAATATCTTGGCCATCTGATGCGAAGATCTGACTCGTTGAAAAAGACCCTGATGCTGGGAAAAACTGAAGGCAGGAGGAGAAGGGGATGACAGAGGATGAGATGGTTAGATGGCCTCACCGACTCGAAGAAGATGAGTTTGAGCAATCTCTGGTAGCTGGTGATGGACAGGGAAGCCTGGAGTGCTGCAGTCCATGTGGTCGCAAAAAGTCAGACACAACTGAGCAACTGAACTGAACTGAACCAAGACGAAAAAATTAAGGATTCATAAGAAGCCAGCTGCTAGGTGGAGATAAGAGCATAGGATGTGGGGTGAGAAGACAGCCTCACCCTATACATCTTTGTTCCCTGGTCTTACTTTTATGTAAAGTGCATCCTGGCACATGCCATAATCACCGACTCTGCTTCTTTCTCTCACTGTATGTGCGACTCTCCAGTGCCAAGGCTAGAATTCAAATTCAGACCTGTTGACTTAAAAGTCAATGAATAATCTTTCTTTCTTTCTGCAGAGGATGTGAGCAGGACTTCCCTGGGCAGAAGATGACTCAGAACATGCCAAAAAAGAGACAGCTCGGAGGCGGGGAACCAGCAAGACCAGGTCCTCCCCAGGGCTCACTTCCGATGAATCACAGAGTAACAGGGTGCAAGACTGACTGATAAAGAACATCGCTTTCCATATCCCCTTTCTGGTGATTATAAAAAAGTATGCCCTGATGCTGATTATAAAGCAAGGCTTTGTAGAGGCTTAGGTTAAGGATATTTCTTACTGTAAAATATTAAAAACATAATTTATATAGGTTATTTCACAGAGATTATATCTCCCCAGATAATGAAACATTCCATCTCTGGAAATAGCAAAATAAAAGTAATATCTGCTAGTAATCGGGGACAAAATATCAGCTACAGTTAACTGTGTGAGTGTGCTCAGTTGTTTCCGACCCTCTGCGACCCCCTGGACTGTGGCCCGCCAGGCTCCTCTGTTTGCGGAATTTTCCCAGGCAAGAATATGGGAGTGGGTTGCCACTTCTTTCTCCATGGGATCTTCCCAACTCGGGGATAGAACCTGCATCTCTTGCATCTCCTGCACTGGCAGGCTCATCCTTTTACCACCTTTATACTACCCTTAACAAGCCACTGTTAACAATATGGTGCATTTACGTCCAATATTCTCTGATGCATATATAGTGTAAATTTAGAGGGAGCATATGTATATGCATATACGTATATATATGTGAAAATATGAAACTGGGATCATACTGTTTATACATCTTTGTATTCTGTTCTTCTAAATTAACTTAAATTGTTAATGAAATTTTCCAGACTTCAGTCCTCCATTGTTGGGTATGTTGGCTGCGTTCAATTTTTTTGACCATCATAAACAATGCTACAAGAGCATCCTGGTACATAATTAGGCAAAGCCTTTCAGAAAGATATTCTAGGTAAGCTTAGAGCATGTTAGGAGTGTTTACTGTGTGCCAAACATTGTGCTTTGGTTTGCGAGCATTACCTCAGACCTTGCCAAAATCTTATGAGATAATCTGTGATTAATATTTCCTTTGTACAGATAAGAACACTGAGTAAGTATCTTGCCCAAGTTAAAAAAAAAATGACCAGAGCCAAGATTAAATATATCCAGTCTGCCTCCAGAGCCTAGACTTTTCATTAGAATGATGCCATGTGTTCTAACATTCTCCCTGCTTGGAGAGGGAGAGGGTGGGATGATTTGGGAGAATGGCATTGTAACATGTATACTATCATGTAAGAATGGAATCACCAGTCTATGTCCGACGCAGGATACAGCATGCCTGGGGCTGGTGCACGGTGATGACCCAGAGAGATGTTATGGGGAGGGAGGTGGGAGGGGGGTTCATGTTTGGGAACGCATGTACACCCGTGGTGGATTCGTGTCAATGTATGGCAAAACCAATACAGTATTGTAAAGTAAAATAAAGTAAAAATAAAAATAAATAAAAAATAAATAAATAGCAAAAAATAAATAAATAAATAAAATAAAAAAAAATAACATTCTCCCTGCTTAAAACGGGATTTCCCGCCACATCCGATACATGTACAAAACCTCTCTGATTAGACAGTCCACTCCGGACAGCCTGAAAAGACTCAGTAATCTGAATCTTTGGTCTTCTGGGCTCAGGGTGTCATTCACATGTAACCACATATTCTATGAGGTGGTAGCACCAAACAACCCCTGAGACCACTCTGGCATAAAGGACATTTACTTCACACACTGCTATATTTAAAACAGATAACCAGCAAGGTCCTACTGTTTACCACATGGAACTCTGCTCAATGTTTCGTGGCTGCCTAGATGGGGGCGGGGGTTGGGGGAGAATGCATGCGTGTATATGTATGGCTGGGTCGCTTTGCTGTCCACCTGAAACTATCACAACATTATTATCGGCTATACCCCATAAAAGGCTTCCCTGGTGGCTCAGATGGTAAAGAATCTCCCTGAAGTGCAGGAGACTTGGGTTCCATCCCTGAGTTGGGAAGATCCCCTGGAGGAGGGTATGGCAACCTACTCCAGTATTCTTGCCTGGAGAATCCCCAGGGACAGAAGAGCCTGGCAGGCTACAGTCCATGGGGTCACAAAGAGTCAGACATGACTGAGTGACACAGCACATACCCCATAAAAGATAAAAAGTTAAAAAATAAAGACATTTACTTCAAGAATCCTGACAGCACAACCTAACAAAGCTCCACTGCAGATCTTTCTACAAGCTCTTCCCCCAAAGCTGACTTTTCGTCTTGTTGCTGAAGGACATGTATCTTTCTTTTCTAAACTTATATTCTCATTTCTACAAAAATAATTTGTCATCATCAAGTGTATAACAAAGCTCATCTGTGAAGATTACGAGGAAACATAAGAGCTTTATAATCATTAACAGTATTTGGGAGAATATTAGAATCACTGGTGTTACAAAAACAAGTTTTCAATAGCACCCCCACTATATTATGAAAATTAGACTTCTACTCCTTGCTCACATATGAAGAAAGATACAAACAAAACGTGGTAGACAGAATCCCCAAAAGCGACCTGGCTTTCTCCGGGATGGAGGATAGGATGTGTAACGGCGACTGAATGACACAAAAGGGGTTTTAATCCATGGGGGCTCAAAGGTGGGAACCAGCATGCAGCCACCGAGGGGAGACTTGGTGCAAGGGCAGTGCTGGGAGGCCATGGGACCCAGCTGAAGCAGGGAGAACTTGAGATGGGTGTCAGTGAAGACTTCCTGGTGGTGAGAACTGCTGGATTAGACCATAGCCTCCCCAGGGAAGGGCGAGGAACTCCTTCCCGCAGGACACTAGGAACCAGACAGAGCACGCCAGTGAGGGCCCGGCTGAAGGCGGAAACCCTGCCCTAACGGGGGATCAACTGGAGAACGTGCAAGGTCTTTTCTATCTGGAGTTACTTTCATTGCAGTAATATAGCCCTTCAGGGACGCAGGAGAGGCGGTAGGGGCGGAGTGTTTACATGTTTGAGTGAACTGAATTCTGATGGAAGGTGCTGGACCGACATCCTAAGAGACGAAAGCTCCCTGTTGATCCACACAACACTGACAAGAGATATGTCTCCCCACTGGGCTTCACCAAATGTGTCCCCTGTCCTGGCGTTAAAGGAGAAGGAAAGCTGTGTCCTTTTGCCCCTTGACTCCCGGCTTCTCCTCGTTGCTTTCCTACACGAAAGGGCTGTCAGTTTTAAACACTCGCCCTTACGCTCCCTCCCCTGCTCACCCTACCCCACCCCACCCCACCCCACCCCACCCCAACAACTGCAGTGCTACGTTTTGAAGGGACCACAGAGAAGCTTTTAAAGCATCCATCTGGGAAGTATTAAAATAAGCAAACTGCTTTCAAAGGCTGGTGTGTGGCAGCGTGTCTTGGCCCCTGTTATTCTCTTTCCTACATGGACAGATGTAAGGAATGGATGAGTATTAATAAATGGATCGGAGTGTCATTCCTCCCTACCCTCTGCTTCTATGTCTTGAACAGGAGCTTTCAGAGCAGCATCCTGCTCCCTTTCCATTCTTCTTTATCTTCCATTTCCTTCCACACCTCTCCTTCCAAAGAATACTTTTCGTCCTTTCTTAAAGTTGTTTGGAACGTGCCAGAATGGGGGGATCTCAGTCACAGGAATTTGGAGTTTAGATCTTCATCCACCAGACACTCTGCCAGTTAATTCAGATCTCTCGTGTCTCTCATGCATTCCTCCTGAGTTGCTGGTTTTCTGTTTTCTTTACTTGAATTTTTGCAGAAGTAACCTCAGAGTGTTGGGCAGGTTCTTCATGAAAACCAAACAGAAACATTCATCTGAGATCCAGGTCTTTGATCTTCTCTACAAACAGATCTTCTCTTCTGTGTAAGTGTGAGGGTTTAGCTTTCTATCTCGCTCTTCTGCTCAAGCGAGACATCCCTGGTATGTCCACATTGTTACCCATCTTCCTCTTATAGAAAGCCTTGCTCTCGCTATGTCCCATTTTATCTGCTTTTCTAGAAGATGTGTGAGCAGGATGAATGCTGCTTGTACACTGCTGGGCTGAGTAGACCTGACCAACCTTGCCTCCCATCCTTGTGGATTCAAATCTCAGAGAGGTGAAACTTTAGGTTAAAACAATAGTGCAGCAGGTGGGACAGAGCCTTACCTGGGTCCTAGCACTGAATTCAGGGATACGAGGCATAAAGAGAAAGGCTCCTTTTGACTGCCCCTCATTTTGTGCAGTGATTGTTAACAAAATTCCCTGCATGTTCTGACAATGAACATATCCAGTTACTTATTTCCTATAGGAAGCTTCTCTTACACCTCAATGGACTTGGGTGAAAACAAGGCCCGACATGTGGCCCCCGAAGGATTCAGAGGGTGTCCTGGCTGCTGCTTGCCTTTGGAGGTTGGAACTTGTTTTCCCCCTCTGTGTTTAAATAATCAAACAAACATCTACTCCATGACAGAGAGTTGAATTGGTCAGGAAGTAGTTGTTACCTTTGATTTCCTGCCCCTTCATTGCAGACAAAAGCCGGCTATATAGTTACCTGCATGACGTGTGGTGTGCATTGCAGACCACAATGTAGGTGAGTAATGAATCCTGTGAGAATCTGAGTGACCCGACCCAAGACCCCACTCACAAGTGGGCAGACAACCTGGAGCCTGTAAACATGCTGATTTCAAGTTACTGAAAAGGAATTTGTAAAACATTAAAATCACCTAAAAGTAGAACACAATGACTCTCCAATGAAGAGTGATTATTTGCATGGCAAAGAAGAAGAAAGTAATTCGACACATACAGCCCCTAAGGGTAAAGCAGCATCAAGTACAAGAAATACGCCTCGGTGAATAATCACCTCCTGAATCCACTTACTGCCCAAGAGTCTCCTGCTTCAGGACTTGTGTATCTCCACAGCTTACCCAGCTAGCAAGAGAAAGTTTCCTTGAAAAAGGACCTGACGTAAACTTTGTAATATAGACGAGCTGTGATAACCTCTCCACGACCCCAGGAAGAAATGTATCACTCTGTCTGCAGACACTTGGCACACTGACTCCCTTGTACAGCACTTCCAACACTGTGGCCGAATTGTCGACTTAGCGCTTGGTTAGTCCTTCAGTCCCTAAACAGAAGTGCCTTTTGCCAGGAGTGCCTCTCCTGAACTCCAGGATCACATCCTTCCTGGGATATAGCAGCGCTAGTGCAGCCTGTGTGCTGTCTGTCGGTCAATGAAATCTACCCCATGTTGTGGGGTAGATTCTACCCTGGCCCTGCATGTCTAGCTCTAGTACCAGCCATGGAATGCCTGGAGTCGTATCCTGGGTCTTCTACACAGGGACCAAGTTCCTGGCCAAAACGATCTGATGCCTTTCATTATAATCAATCATTATCACATGGTCTTTATTTTCATTTTAACTCCCTCATAAAGTAGACCTCCCATTCAGCTGGGTCTCCTACATAAAGGAGCTCTTACTATGAGTATACAAAGTAAGTCATAGGCTTATAAAGAGATTGCCTATTGCCCCAGAGTCCCTTTGCACATCAATATAATCCCCTTCCTATATAACTCGGAATGGCAAGACCCATTCTGGACATGAAGGAGTTAGGTTCTCTCAAAGCTTTCTTGATCTGAACTAAGGGAATCCACAGAAGCTTATCCACAAGCCTCCCGAGACACCACCTGCCTCATGTCTTAACTGAAATTTCTTCCTAGAGAAAACTATGCATAACCAGAAGCTCATGGTTAAAATACTGGCTACTTGTCCTTTCCTGTTAGTGTTCAACTTAACCATCCTCTCACTCCCACGTGCAGCTTTTCTACACTATTTCACAGAAATAGCTTTTTAAAATGTTTTATTTCACAGAAATAGCTTTCAAACTATTTTCTAGGACATCTGAAACATGCATACACACGCATAAACATGCACAGAGCCTTCCTTGAAAGGCCACTGAGTGCCTTAAAACAGTCGTTTTGTTTTGCTCATAGTTTTGTGGGGAGAGCTTGGCTGTGTGGCTCTTCTCGGATCCTGATGGTATCCTCGTGGGGTATTAAGCTGATAGTTAAAACTCCTCTTCTTTAATGATTCTTCATTCTAGAATCTAGTAACTCCATGCTCCTTGGACTCTCGCCACATGATCTCACCAGGGTCTCTCCACGTGGCTTGGACTTTTTATGAATGATGATCTTGAGATGTGCTTTTACATAGATGCTTAGAATTATAAGATCATTTTAAAAGACCCCAAAATGAAAGTGTCAAGGCTTCTTTCTGACTGAGTCTCAGAAATCCCTGAATATCCCTTCTTCAACATTCTATTAATTGAGTAAGTCACAAAGGTCAGTCCAGTTTCAAGCGGTTGGGAGAAACAGATTCCACCTCTTGACCGGAGAATGACATATAGGAAGGAAAGGGATCGATGGTGGCCATCTTGGATATAAACTAGTACAGAGAGAATGCCACACTTCCTCCACGAGTATCACATTTTCCCACAGAGGTGTAAAGACCAATGTCATTTGTACCTCACTTTCTTACAAAGTTTTATTTTGAAAGGGTTGCTTTTTTTATCTCACGGAGGTCCACTTATTCATAGACTTCAGATATAAATCCATGAGAGACTGGACTTAGCTATCTATCTATTGATGACAAACACTATGCTTGACTTCAAAACTCCTCTCTGCTAAGAGTATGTGTAGAGAACCAAGTTGTCTATTGAACTTGTTCTTCCCTCAAGGTAAGTTCTCTTCCCAGGTGCTTCTAAGTTCTCCCAAACTTCTGGAAGATCCATTTTGCCAGGTCACCAAACATGCCTAGACATTGCAGGCTCCAAATGGTGATGGTAGTCTGGGCTCAAGCTGAGACCCTGCTACACAAGTTAGCCAGCACACATTCTGGCGCATCTGCAGCTGCCCAGAAAGCAGTAGTTCTCATTCCTTTCCTTCTCTGACTATGTACTAAGACATCGGTTAAATACTGGATTATGATTCCCACTTGCTTGTGCTCATGCTAAGTCACTTCAGTCATGTCCAGCCCTTGGTGACTCTATGGACTGTAGCCCTGCCAATCTCCTCTGTCCACAGGATTCTCCAGGCAAGAATACTTGAATGAGTTTCTGTGCCCTCCTCCAGGGGATCTTCCCAACCCAGGGATCGAACCCACATCTCCTGCGTCTCCTGCGTTGGCTGGCAGGTTCTTCACTACTAGGGCTACCTGGGAAGCCCATGACTAAGAGACCTGCCCAAGTTACCTATCTGGTAGGTATTACAGTTGCAACTTGAACCCAAGTCTTCCGAAGCTTAGTCTAGAGTTCTTTCAGCTACACCAAGGTTTAGCAAAGTGCATTTATTCCTTGAATTCCAAGGTAGAAAATAAAGAACAGATTCTTCAATGGAAAGGAATATAGTATTAAGAAAAATGGGATGTCAGGGTTGGTGGAGATGGGCATTAAAACAGAAGTAGCAGGACTTTCCTGGTGGGCCTGTGATTAAGAATCTGTCTTGCAATGCGAGGGACATCAGTTCAATCCCTGGTCCAGGAAGATCCCACCTGCCACGGAGCAGCTAAGCCCATGCGCTACAACTACAACTCTGAGCCTATGCTCTAGAGCCCGTGAGCCGCAACTAGTGAGACTGTGCATTGCGACTACTGAAGCTCGCCACCTAGAGCCTGCGGTCCACATCAAGAGAAGCCACCGCAATGAGAAACCCACACGCCGCAAGGAAAAGTAGCCCCCACTCTCCACAACAAGAGAAAAGGCCACACAAAGCAATGAAGACCCAGCCCAGTCAAAAATTTAAAAAAAAAAAAAAAATAGAAGTAGCATACTATAAAAATCACATCACCTACTCATCAGTTTTGTCTAGCACTAACTTTATTACATTCCCCAGAAATAGTATTCCAGAGGATTTTATTCCTGCAAGTATATACCAAGGGTGCTTTTGATGTTTCCAGTGGAAAATATCAGTGATTCTCGTAAATAATTTTTAGCCTTGTGCAGCCCACTCCAACTCCCTTTTAATCTCTCACATCCTGCTTACAGTGAATGGAATGCCGAAGGCCATCTAGCCCTGTTCTGCAGATCTCCCGGCAGGACGTCACCGCTGTGTATCAGTTACTAGGTGTGGGTTTCCTTTTGCACCAGCTTGTCTGCCTTCCCAGGGATGAAATGAAGCTTTCCCCGAGGAGAGAACCCAATATCATTGCCTCTGGCCTGGTCAGTGTTGCTGCAAGGCCAGTGGCAGCCTTTGCTTCCAGCAACAACAGGCTGCATATCCATAACAAAGGTGGCAGGAGGTTGTGATCTGGCCATCTTCAACTCTGTCATTTAGCCAAGATGGTTTCCAAACCTTGCCCAGAGCTGTCAGCCTGGGGTCTTTGGTGGCCCTACCACCTGGTGTATACTAATGGGTATACTCAAGAAGAGTCTAGGTTCACGTCTCCTTGACCCCCCAACTCCCTCTGACTATGCTGATAAAGGTTACTTCCTTTCCTCAAATGGACAAGGGAATGGCAACCCATTCCAGTATTCTTGCCTGGAGAATCCCACAGACAGAGGAGCCTGGTGGTCCACGGGCCACAAAGAGTTAGACACGATTGAGTGACTAAGCACACACACCCTTACTCAAACATCCAGAGGATATCTGCAAGACAGTGAGTGACCTTAGGCCACAAATGTATATATCACTTTGAAATGCAAATGCATAAAAATTTGCCAAAATCACAGCATTTTTATGCTATCCTGAAGCAAGAAATAAATAAGTGTTTCATATTCTGTGATGACTTTATTTTAAGTTATAAATTATATTATTTAAGTACACTATGCTTACTAAAATATACATGTTGAAATTCTGGAAAGAAGTATGAGAATTTTCTCCTTGAATTAACTTAACAGTTCCTTCCTAGGGAAATATGCCTGGTAGGGTCTGGTGTAATAATAAAAGTAGCTCCAACTCTGCAGGCAAAGTATTTAGTTTTACTTTCACCAAAACAGGGAGGGGTGAAAGGAGAACACACACACAATGTTCACCTATGTAAAATAGACTGGATCATCAGTTGCATCCAATCTAGTCTACTAACTTTTTAAAATATACAAGTGATATGGAATCATTATAAAAATTAATGAAAACAATCAAATAAAAAATAAAAATCACTGAAAGTCAAGAACTACATATAAGTGACATCTCACATATACGTGACAACCATGTCACACAAACACACACATATATATATACGTATGTATAGACATAACAGCTGTAAATACCTTGGGATTTATATCCCTCTAGACCTTTCTCAGTGAAGAAGAACTAAAAAGCCTCTTGATGAAAGTGAAAGAGGAGACTGAAAAAGTTGGCTTAAAGCTCAACATTCAGAAAACGAAGATCATGGCATCTGGCCCCATCACTTCATGGGAATTAGATGGGGAAACAGTGGAAACAGTGTCAGACTTTATTTTTGGGGGGCTCCAAAATCACTGCAGATGGTGACTGCAGCCATGAAATTAAAAGACGCTTACTCCTTGGAAGGAAAGTTATGACCAACCTAGATAGCATATTTAAAAGCAGAGACATTACTTTGCCAACAAAGGTCCATCTAGTCAAGGCTATGGCTTTTCCAGTAGTCATGTATGGATGTGAGAGTTGGACTGTGAAGAAAGCTGAGCACCGAAGAATTGATGCTTTTGAACTGTGGTGTTGGAGAAGACTCTTGAGAGTCCCTTGGACTGCAAGGAGGTCCAACCAATCCATTCTAAAGGAGATTAGTCCTGGGTGTTCTTTGGAAGGACTGATGCTAACGCTGAAACGCCAATACTTTGGCCACCTCATGCGAAGAGTTGACTCATTGGAAAAGACTCTGAGGCTGGGAGGGATTGGGGGAAAGAGGAGCAGGAGAAGACAGAGGATGAGATGGCTGGATGGCATTACCAACTCGATGGACGTGAGTTTGAGTGAACTTCGGGAGTTGGTGATGGACAGGGAGGCCTGGGGTGCTGTGATTCATGGGGTCACAAAGAGTCGGACACGACTGAGCAACTGAACTGAACTGAGACCTTTCTCTGTGTGTGTGTTAGGACTTTTAACAAAATTGAGAACTTTGCAGTTTGTAATTTTCTATTTTTAATTAATAGAGCATGAACATCACTCCATATCAATAAACATACATCTGCATTTCAAAATATCAGACCACATTAAATTGAAAATGTGCCTTTAAGTAAAGACACTTACTAGTCAAGCCAATCTTTGCTAATAATGCAATTGCCTCATATTCTGTGCCTCCTGACATAATGTCATAGGAGGTACATACATCATCTATGAAGTATTCTTGCCTGAAATGTCTAACCTGAATTTAATTACAAAGAAACAGATTAATCCAGAATTTGGGGCATTCTGTAAGAAGGCTGAGCTGGACTGTTCAGAGGGTTTGATATCATGAAAAGACAGGGGAACAGTGTTCTAGACTGAGGGGAACTGAAGACAGACAGCAGTCAAGGCCATGAGTGAAACTTCATCAGAATTGGGGTCAGAAAAAAAGAACAACAAGAAATTTTTTAGGATAATTTAGATGTCTGTGAATAATGTAATTGAATTAATGATGATATTATTAGGTGTGGTAATGGTGTTGTGAAAGAGAATACTCTTATTCTTGGAAGAGGCATGATGAATGAAGTAGTAGGAGATACAACATCATGATATTGGTAGCCTGCTTTCAGTAGGGTTAGCAAAAGTAAAGAATGTGCATATACATATATAAGTAGATAGGGAGAGAGAAAGAGAAGGTATTGCAAGTTGTTAACAGATAATCAGTGTGCCATTCTTTTCAACTGTTCTGTGCACTTGAACGGAGAAGGCAATGGCACCCCACTCCAGTACTCTTGCCTGGAAAATCCCATGGATGGAGGAGCCTGCTAGGCTGCAGTCCATGTGCATTTGAAATATTTCAAAGTAATATACATATTTACCTTTATATATAAATATGTAATAAACATATCTCTATCCCAATCCCATCATATTTAATGACCAAATATGATTCTATTATGTAGATTCATAATATTCTAACAAATTCTTGATTGTCAATACTTCATTTATTTTAATTTTTAACTAAAGAGAAGTTTCAAAGAATCCTTGTAGTAAATTGTTTGCGCATATTTTTAACTATTTAGGATAAATTCCTAGAAGCAATTGTTCAACCAAGTCCAAGGACATTTTTTAAGTTTTTGGCACTGCAACCTACAACACAATTATTTGATTCAGTCCTGAATATTTTTGGTGGCCCTCAATTCCCAGGACCTAATAATTCTCCTAAAAATGGTTAAATTTGTCAAATGATAAGACTTCTAATGCTGATATCCTATTTTCTGGGTTGTTTGGTAAAATCAGAGCTCTCAGTTCTTGACAAAACCTAGTAACTTTATGTGCATAACCATGGACATTTCAATCTCTACCAAAAACTGCTTTGCTGTAACCTCAAGTCTCCCTGTAGAACTTAGGAATTGTCAGTCACATTTCCTGTACTGCCTATCTGTTCTAAAAAAATGTCTGTCTTAATTATTGGCAGCAACATATCTTTGGACACTATCCCAACAAAGGTGGCACTGCCCTGACCCTACCGAAGATTAGACCAAGCAGTGTGCCAGAGTCATTGGCACAGTGTGAGACACCTCTGAAGACAGAGTCTGAATCCTGTCACAGCCCCAACCACTGCTTCCAAGGATATGTCTTCCAACACTCACTATGTGATCCACACATCTTGCAAACAACACTTACTCGGCAGCCCGAATAGAACCTTAGCCAGTCTCAGTGCTGTTCTAACAGGTTTGGTCTATTGAACAAGCCGTGCTTACCGTTATAATTCATTCAGATGCAGCTAATTCATTTGAGTGTGCACTCTCTCTCTCTCTCTCTCACAAACACATGCACACACACATTTTCCCCACACTTGAGCATGTGGGAAGTATTTTCCAAGACCTCACTTTGGCTAAGTGACCAAAAGGGAAAGTTTGAAAAAAATTGACACAATCCTTTTAAGTAGTATATTTCTGCCACTAGAAGTGAAATTGTTGACCCAAGAATCCAGGCAAATTCTGTTTTAGCTGGATCCCTTTCAAATAACAATAGTCAAGAAGGCTTCAAATAACTAGAGTCAAAGTTGCCATTTATGGAAGCACTGAGATAAACCCATGCATGCTTCAGGCTTCTCACAAGCTGTAGGATCAATATTTTTTTGTTACTGGTTCTAATGTGGTACCCAAGCCCAGGTCACATTGACTAATAAATGGAGTTTATCCAAAGAAAACAGATAACATGTTCTATTGAAACTCTTAGTGCCTTTCCAAAGCAACTATTTTCCCTAAGAACTCATGGTAGATCCAAGTTCCAGTGCCTCTTTGCAGTGGTTTTGGCTGCACATTTTGCATTGAAAGTACATTGGCCCTGGTCCTTTCATTGACTCATATGGTACAACACATAACGTCCTAGCTGCTAAGGACCCATGGTGGAACGTTCCTTAGGGTTAGGCAATGTATAAGGAGCACACAGGGTATTCATATCCCAGAAAGGGACACATGAGGCCTGGATCACCTGCACGAACTATGTAACCTCAGGTAAATCTCATAACTTCTCAAAACCATAGATTCCACATTTATATTCTGGCCACCGTTTACTCAAACCCACAAAGTTACTGTGTGGAGAGGGTGGAAAACTCTGAACTACAATAGTTCAACATTTATTTTGTTTATTATTCATTATGATTATACAGTGGAAGTGAGAAATAGATTTAAGGGACTAGATCTCATAGACAGAGTGCCTGATGAACTATGGCCTGAGGTTCATGACATTGTACGGGAGACAGGGATCAAGACCATCCCCAAGAAAAAGAAATGCAAAAAAGCAAAATGGCTGTCTGAGGAGACCTTACAAATAGCTGTGAAAAGAGGAGAAGCGAAAAGCAAGGGAGAAAAGGAAAGATATAAGCATCTGAATGCAAAGTTCCAAAGAATAGCAAGGAGAGATAAGAAACCCTTCCTCAAAGATCAATGCAATGAAATAGAGGAAAACAATAGAATGGGAAAGACTAGGGATCTCTTCAAGAAAATTAGAGATACCAAGGGAACATTTCATGCAAAGATGGGCTCAATAAAGGACAGAAATGGTATGGACCTAACAGAAGCAGAAGATATTAAGAAGAAGTGGCAAGAGTACACAGAAGAACTGTACAAAAAAGATCTTCATGACCCAGATAATCACGATGGTGTGATCACTCACCTAGAGCCAGACATCTTGGAACATGAAGTCAAGTGGGCCTTAGAAAGCATCACTATGAACTAAGCTAGTGGAGGTGATGGAATTCCAGTTGAGCTATCTCAAATCCTAAAAGATGATGCTGTGAAAGTGCTGCACTCAATATGCCAACAAATTTGGAAAACTCAGCAGTGGCCACAGGACTGGAAAAGGTCAGGTTTCATTCCAATCCTAAAGAAAGGCAATGCCAAAGAATGCTCAAACTACTGCACAGTTGCACTCATCTCACATGCTAGCAAAGTAATGCTCAAAATTCTCCAAGCCAGGCTTCAGCAATACATGAACCATGAACTTCCAGATGTTCAAGCTGGTTTTAGAAAAGGCAGAGGAACCAGAGATCAAATTGCCAACATCCAATGGATCATTGAAAAAGCAAGAGAGTTCCAGAAAAACATCTATTTCTGCTTTATTGCCTATGCCAAAGCCTTTGACTGTGTGAGTCACAATAAACTGTAGACAATTCTGAAAGAGATAGGAATACCAGACCACCTGACCTGCCTTTTGAGAAACCTGTATGTAGGTCAGGAAGCAACAGTTAGAACTGGACATGGAACAACAGACTGGTTTCAAATAGGAAAAGGAGTACGTCAAGGCTGTATATTGTCACCCTGCTTATTTAACTTATATGCAGAGTACATCATGAGAAACACTGGGCTGGAGGAAGCATAAGCTGGAATCAAGATTACCAGGAGAAATAACAATAATCTCAGATATGCAGATGATACCACACTTATGGCAGAAAGTGAAGAACTGAAGAGCCTCTTGATGAAAGTGAAAGAGGAGAGTGAAAAAGTTGGCTTAAAGCTCAACATTCAGGAAACTAAGATCATGGCATCCGGTCCTATCACTTCATGGCAAATGGGGAAAGAGTGGAAACAGTGGCTGAATTTAATTTTGGGGGCTCCAAAATCACTGCAGATGGTGACTGCAGCCATGAAATTAACAGACACTTACTCCTTGGAAGGAAAGTTATGACCAACCTAAATAGCATCTTAAAAAGCAGAGAGATTGCTTTGTCAACAAAGGTCCGTCTAATCAAGGTTATGGTTTTTCCAGTGGTCACATATGGATGTGAAAGTTGGACTATAAGGAAAGCTGAGCTCAAAGAATTGATGTTCTTGAACTGTGGTGTTGGAGAAGACTCTTGAGAGTCCCTTGGACTCCAAGGAGATCCAACCAGTCCATCCTAAAGGAGATCAGTCCTGAGTGTTCATTGGAAGGACTGATGCTAAAGCTGAAACTCCAACACTTAGGCCACCTGATGAGAAGACCTGACTCATTTGAAAAGATCCTGATGTTGGGAAAGATTGAGGGCAGGAGGAGAAGGGGATGACAGAGGATGAGATGGTTGGATGGTATCACCGACTCAATGGACATGAGTTTGGGTAAACTCTGGGAGTTGGTGACGGACAGGGAGGCCTGGCATGCTGTGGTTCATGGGGCTGTAAAGAGTTGCACACAACTGAGCAGCTGAAATGAACTGAACTGAACTAATGAAGTACCTTAATTTAAGTGAGAGTATTTAGTATAAACATTGAAACGATTTTCTGGTCTATTTTTAAGAAAAGATCAACTGACATAAGACCCAAAAGAAGAGTCTTATGTGAAGTTACTTTTAAACCATAAGTTATAAAGGAAAACTTTTTTGGCAAAGAAAGTCGTTTTGAAAATTTTATCAATAAAAGATTTTTAATAAAGTATGTGCTATTACCTATATAATACAAAAAAAATGCATATCAGGTAACTGAAGAAAATCAGAGGCACATTTATTTTACTTCTTTTTTTAATATAAATGTATTTATTTTAATTGTAAGCTAATTACTTTACAATATTGTATTGGTTTTGCCATACATCAACATGAATCCGCCATGGGTGTACACAAGTTCCCCATCCTTACCCCCTCCCACCTCCCTCCCCATACCATCCCTCTGGGTCATCCCAGTGCACCAGCCCCAAGCATCCAGTATCATGCATTGATCCTGGTCTGGTGATTCATTCCACATATGATATTATACATGTTTCAATGCCATTCTCCCAAATCATCCCATGCTCACCTTCTCCCATAGAGTCCAAAAGACTGTTCTATACATCTGTATCTCTTTTGCTGTCTCGCATACAGTGTTATCATTACCATCTTTCTAAATTATATATATATGTGTTACCATACTGTATTGGTGTTTTTCTTTCTGGCTTACTTCACTCTGTATAATAGGCTCCCGTTTCATCCACCTCATTAGAACTGATTCAAATGTATTATTTTTAATGGCTGAGTAATATTCCATTGTGTATATGTACCACAGCTTTCTTATCAATTCATCTGCTGATGGACATCTAGGTTGATTCCATGTCCTGGCTATTATAAACAGTGCTGCGATGAACATTGGGGTACACGTGTCTCTTTCAATTCTGGTTTCCTCGGTGTGTATGCCCAGCAGTGGGATTGCTGGGTCATAAGGCAGTTCTATTTGCAATTTTTAAAGGAATCTCCACACTGTTCTCCATAGTGGCTGTACTAGTTTGCATTCCCACCAACAGTGTAAGAGGGTTCCCTTTTCTCCACACCCTCTCCAGCATTTATTGCTTGTAGACTTTTGGATCGCAGCCATTCTGACTGGTGTGAAATGGTACCTCACTGTGGTTTTGATTTGCATTTCTCTAACAATGAATGATGTTGAGCTTCTTTTCATGTGTTTGTTAGCCATCTGTGTGTCTTAGGTTGGGCCAGTGGGAGACCTTATTCCATCCTCTTCCACCAGAGTTGATGTATTATCTGGCTGTGACCATGGGTCTAGAGTTCAGTGGCAGCAGGACCAGACCCCAGCTATTCCACTTAGAAATTGTATAATTTTTGGCACTTACTTTAATGCTCTGAATCTCTTTACCTGCATAATAGGGATAAAAAATCCTTTCTTTGTGCATCCTGTGACTGATTTTTTTTTTAACCCATTAATTTTTTTTTTTTTTACTTTATTTTACTTTACAATACTGTATTGGTTTTGCCATACATTGACATGAATCCACCACGGGTGTATACAAGCTCCCAATCCTGAATCCCCCTGTGACTGATTTTTATTCAGAACTGACATCCAGGCCCCCATTTGGAATAACTCTCAAGTATTACTCCAGCTACAGAACTCCCAGTAGGAGGAGCCGAGGCCTTTATTGCAAAGGCACTGTAATTCAGCTTCTTCTCTGCCTAAGCCTGCTTTCCTCACCTCTCAAAGGCATTGTTGCCAAGAGCACTTCCCAACACATTTACTGTTTATAAATCTCAGAACTTGTATTAGGAGAGGCCAAACTATGACACATCTCTTCCATAAACATGGAGGAAACATCTGTGTCATAGGGATTTGTGATGCTAAGTATACCTTCCAGAATACATCAAAACCAGAATAAACAAGAAAACCTTGGTGATCTGGTTTCTGGCTTCTTCAGTAACTTCTGCTATAGGATCTTAACACACAACAACTTAACGAGATAAGAGAGCATCTGCTATCAACCGGAAGTCCCCACTCCCAGAAGCAACTTCAGTGTTACTTGTTTCTCTGGATTTGCTTCCCCTTCCCATATCATTTATTCTTGCTTTATCTTCCAAATACACAGACCATGTCTGCGGTGGGATCTTGGTATAGCCTCAAAATCGACTCACTGTCCATCTTCTACAATTACACCCCTGGTTCTGCTAACACTTGTTCTGGTTTTATTTCTCCCTCAAAGCTCTGTATGCTGCATTTAATCCAATCTCATCACTGTCTGTACCCTCAACCAAAGATCAGAACCTAACACAGAGGTTGGGAAGACTTCAAGGCTGATTTCAACTGGCTCAGGGAACAAGGGCCTCAGAACACTGAGAATGCCAAAAAACACCCAAGTGGCATCTAAACCCCTCTGTTTAGAAATAGAGCCTTTAGGACTATATTTAGCACAGGGCATTATCTCCTCCCATTTTACTGTTAGTTTTCGTCTGTTCTCTCTGGAATCTGGTTCTATCAGCTATCCAAGAAAATGATGGAACTGTCTCAAAGGTATTGCTGATATCCACCTTCCCCAGTGTTTCCACATTCCTCAAGTTCCAAGTGCTTCAGTCAATTAGGTGACAACAGACGGTGACCATCCAGACACCTTCTGCCCCAGCTGCTGAGCCAGCCATGCTTTTCCAGATGAAACGTGGAAAGCAGAAGGAGTACCCCCTTGACAGCACTCACCTTGGCAGAAAAAGGCCTTTTAGAAGCCCAGGTGTTGCCAGCTGAACTCTCAAATTGTGGGGTCCAATAACAGTCCAGACAAACCACTAGTGGATTCAATGTGTTTTTAAAAGGGTTTAGAGCATACAAACTTTTAAATAAACTCCTCTGTGGTACGATCTTCATTTTTGAAGTGCCTTTGTAAACACTGGCTTATTTTCCCTTCTGTTCTGGCCACACCAGAAGGGAGGAGTCCTGTGAACTCACTTCAGGACTGAGTCAGATCCATCCCTGAAACAAAGTTTTGAACAATGTAGTGGTGGTTATAAATGTCTTATTGTGTATTTTCGTTCACAGCTTTAAAAAAGAAATTCCAATGTTTCTAGCCTGTTTTTCTTTTTTTTTAATTTAAATTAGTATCTCTCAACAAAATTTCTAGGAGGTTAAGATTTTTCATTGTCTCCAGTAAGTAGCAAAAAAACAGAAACGAAACACCCAACAGTCTTTAGGTGAATGCAATATTAATTTTTCATGAGATATTAATATTTCATGCAATATTAATATTCCATGAGAAACACTGGGCTGGATTAAGCACAAGATTGCCAGGAGAAATATCAATAACCTCAGATATGCAGATGACACCACCCTTATGGCAGAAAGTGAAGAAGAACTAAAGAGCCTCTTGATGAAAGTGAAAGAGGAGAGTGAAAAAGTTGGCTTAAAGCTTAACATTCAGAAAACGAAGATCATGGCATCTGGTCCCATCACTTCATATCAAATAGATGGGGAAACAGTGGAAATAGTGGCTGACTTTACTTTCTTGGGCTCCAAAATCACTGCGGATGGTGACCGCAGCCATGAAATTAAAAGACACTTACTCCTTGGAGGAAAGTTATGACCAACCTAGATAGCATATTAAAAAGCAGAGACATTACTTTGCCAACAAAGGTCCGTCTAGTCAAGGCTATGGTTTTTCCAGTGGTCATGTATGGATGTGAGAGTTGAACTATAAAGAAAGCTGAGCGCCGAAGAATTGATGCTTTTGAACTGTGATGTTGGAGAAGACTCTTGAGAGTCCCTTGGACTGCAAGGAGATCCAACCAGTTCATCCTAAAGAAAATCAGTCCTGAATATTCATTGGAAGGACTGATGCTGAAGCTGAAACTCCAATATTTTGGCCACCTGATGCAAAGAACTGACTCATATGAAAAGGCCCTGATGCTGAGAAAGATTGAAGGTGGGAAGAGAAGGGGACAACACAGGATGCAATGGGTAGAGGGCATCACCAACTCAAAGGACATGAATTTGAGTTGGTGATGGACATGGAGGCCTGGTGTGCTACAGTCCATGGGGTCACAAAGAGTCAGACACAACTGAGTGACTGAACTGAATTGAATATTAATTTTTATGATGTGTACAGGTCATGGAAATCTTCAGTCCATTCTGAAGGAGATCAGCCCTGGGATTTCTTTGGAAGGAATGATGCTGAAGCTGAAACTCCAGTATATTGGCCACCTCATGTATAGAGTTGACTCATTGGAAAAGAATCTGATGCTGGGAGGGATTGGGGGCAGGAGGAGAAGGGGATGACCGAGGATGAGATGGCTGGATGGCATCACTGACTTGATGGACGTGAGTCTGAGTGAACTCCGGGAGTTGGTGATGGACAGGGAGGCCTGGCGTGTTGCAATTCATGGGGTCACAAAGAGTCGTACATGACTGAGCGACTGAGCTGAACTGAACTGAACTGAACAGGTCATGGAAATCTTCAGTTAAAGGAAATACATTCTGCATCTTCATATGGATTATTTCCTAATTTGCCAGTAATATTAAGTCATTAAACAAAAACAGTTGCTTGAATGTAGCTTGACTAGGACTAACGAGGCATTACTACCTGTGTTTAAAATCACCTCATGACTAAGAAGCAAAACTGGCACAGGATTCATTGAGCTGAAAGAGGTTTAGCAAGATGAATTTTTATCAGGGTGATCCCTGATAAAACTGTAAACTATATCTGGCATGTAAACTATATCTGGCTCTCCTAAATGTAGATGGAACTTAACTGAAAAATGAACATTTCTGAATGTCACAAAAACATTTTGCTTCCATTTTGGTCAGAAATAAGTCTAAAACATTTTCCTGCTTCTTTTCCAAATCCTCTGTATGTAATTTATAAAGTATTAAAAATCAAATAAATAGTGTATAGTCCTGACTCTGATAAATGTGAATTGATTGCATTTACAAGATTTACATTTCCTATTCCTGCTAATATCTTTTGATGTTACATCAATATTTTTCAATAATAAAACTGCATTATTGAATGGGATTTTGTGCCCTTAAGAAGAAATGAGAGGGAAAAAAGTTTGGAATTATCCTCCCAACCACTCCTATAATTGCATGTTTATAATTATAGGAAAATATTCTTAGAAACCAACTTGGGTAAATCTTGAGGAGTTCTATAAACCTTTCACAACTTTTTGAAACGGAAACAATAATTAATTTACAGTAAATGTTTGTTTCTTCATGCTTGTGTTTAAAGTATTTCTCTGAGGGTAGAGCTATAGAAAAAAAGAAATGGGTTAAGAAAGTTTAAAATAGCTTATAGAGGTAATTTAAAAACCTTTATAAAAGATTACTTGTAGGTAGATTTCAGTGTTGTTTAATTCTTCATTTAGGTTGTAAGTTACAGTAGTTGTGCCTAAGAGATGCAATGAGTTATATCACAAAAAACAATAGAACAGGAGTCAGTAATATGTGGGCAAGACAAGGGACCTTACCATGAGCAAGTTGTGAAAGCCAGCTAAGTCCTCGGGGTCGTGATTCCCCATCATTACCCAGGTCTCCTCCTGCTCCAACACTCTGCAGTTCCCTATCCACTTGACAGACTTGGCGTGCGTGTGCGCATGCTCAGTACACCCGAGACCCAGAGGACTTAGCTGGCTTTCACAACGTGTTCATGGCACTTGTCATGCCCCCGTTTCCTGACTCCTGTTCTACTGCTTTTTCTGATATAACTCATTGCATCTCTTGGGCACCAAGAGTTTATTAAATGCCAATTTTCTTTGAAAAGATAATTTGTTACATTGCCCTTGTTTAATATAGGGCCAATACGCTAGTGGTAATGAACCCGCCTGCCAAAGCAGGAGACGTCAGAGACTCAGGTTCAGTCCCTCAGATGGAAAGACTCCCTCCAGTGGGAAATGGCAACCCACTCCAGTATTCTTGCCTGGAGAATCCCATGGACAGAGGGGCCTGACAGGCTACAGTCCATGGGGTCCCAAAGAGTCGGACACGACTGACCACTCATGCATAATGCCAAATATTATCTTCTATATAACACTTCACTTTTCACCTCATCTCCTTAGAACCCTATTCAGATAGACAGGTCAAGCATCACCAAGCCCATTTTTGGATGAGTAAACTGAGCCACACAACAACTAAGTGACTCATGACAGCTAGCAACAGAATTAGTTCAAGAATTCAGGTCTCCAGAGTCCAATAAAATAACCTCTCTGTTTGAGCACTCTTTGCACAAATTAAAGAGTGTACCTGGCCATATTACTGCTCCTTTGTTTCTTTCCCACCAGGATATCGTGCATCAGCATTTTAGGGAGTTGCAGACATATTTGTACAGAATTTGAGATCAGGGCTGTGGCTTGGTCCCAACCTCTCCTCCAACATCCTAGGTGACCTTGGGCTAGTGGTCCACCCCTGGAATAAAGATCTACACCCATGAGGATACTCTTGGCATTAGGTTATGTTACTGCCTGGGTATGTTGTGGGAGCAAATGTTCACGGAGTCCTTGAATAAAAGCAATAAACTTTATAAATAGACTTCTACCAAAGTTTCTTTCAATAGAAAAATTGAGCTTTCCAATCGTTGCTTTCTCAAAGCCATTTTTGTCTCACATCTCTTGGTTTCCAAGGACACAATAAGGTCATGAAGACTGTTATCATGGTTAGTTCCATGCTACATTCCCCAAAAGGCAGAGCTGGTGCCAGATTCCTGGAGATGTGGGGAGGGGAAGAACAGGAGACTCACAAATGCTTATGGAGGCACTAAAATATTTTATGTGCTTTTCATATGCTGAAAAGTTCAAAACAAATCACACTTTTTCTGTACCAAAAGATTTCAACAGAGAAATTCTCTAAACTCTACATTCAAGCTAAGATTTATTCCCCATAACTTGGCTCATATTTTCAAGCCTATTTTGAGCATATTCTTTTTTGTGCCCCCTTCTTCAGCCCCAAGTGGGGAAACTGATCAAACACATTCTGTACATACCTCTGAGCCCACAGACTCAGCCTCCCAGCTGTAGCATTAACCTCACAAATTCAGAGACCATCTCCCATTTTCAAAAGTACAGCGGCTTTCTTGACTTGCGAAACATCCCCAGACACAACCACTAGTCTCAGCTTGCCTGACTTTTGCATCTCTGTCTCATTATCACTGACACCATGTTCCTGTCCAATCAGGCCATTAGATAAAAAACGGATTTCTCTTTAATATTAATAGAAAGAACTTTCCTTCAATAGTCCTGATCTCTCTCCCCACATCACAATTTCATCTTCATATTCAATCCTGCATTACAACAGTTGCTTTATTTCCCTGTCAAGGTCCTGATAGTGACGAGGTGTCAGGGCATCATCATGTTTTAAGTGGAAAAAAAAAATTGGCTTTATGTAGTCTGTATGTGAAGTGTTTGGCAGATGAAAATTCAGAAAAGCTGCCAATGGGGCAAATGCTTAATCTTGGAGAAAGCCCTTTGTCAGCCTTCTATGCAGCTGACATAGAGGAAGGGAAACCACAAAAACAACAGGGAAATAATATTAAAGACTGGCTTCCATACACCAAAAGAAAAGGAGACTCAGAGCTGACTTCCACATCCCGTGTTATAATTCATCACAGCAGGATGAAATATGCAGATGACGTTTCCTCTATGAAACTGGGAAATTTCAGTTTCAAATTTGAGCACAAATTTCAAAATCAGATGAGCACAAATGTAGCAGAATGTCAAAATGGCAAAACGTCTGGCTATTCTTTGCACTTTCATGGTTATCATCCACTTAAGGTTCTCATAACACTTTGTAATAATGAGTCTCCACATATTATAGCTGAGAAAAGTGAGATCCAGGCCAGTAAAGTCATTCCTTCAAACACACAGAAAAGCAAAGCCACAAATTGAGTTGCACCTCCTTTTCTCACACCTGCTATAAAAGTAACCCTTGGTAGAATGCTTTTCTCAAAAAGAAACTGTCTTTCAGTCAAAAGCATTTAAAACCATTCTATCAGTCAAACAAATTTACTATAAGATCTTTGTAACAAGGACTCTGGATATATGTTTTAAACCAAATTTTAATTCATTTGTAATAATTTGAAAATTATTGATAGGTCTTTCCAAACTTATCACCTAGTTTCAATGATTCAATAAATTTTCATGGCATAATCATGTCTAATTATTCGGAGAAAAAAATTTTTTTACTTCTTAATATTGAGAAATAAAAATCATAAAACATAGCCCTAAATCCCTAAAACAAGGAAACAACTTAAATATTTCAGAGAAAATGTATATCAACTTAAACAAGGTTTTGTGGGAGTTTCATTTGGTTTGTTCTGTTTAAATTTTTACTTTGATAAATTGTGAGAGAACTACTCCCATCCACCCTAAGTTCCTCTCTGTTCCTTTTTTAATTAAATGTGTCATCTGAATGTTTTGAACCAACTTACCAAAAGTCAGCACCAAAGAATTGATGCTTTTGAACTGTGGTGTTGGAGAAGACTCTTGAGAGTCCCTTGGACTGCAAGGAGATCCAACCAGCCCATCCCAAAGGAAATCAGTCCTGAATATTCATTGGAAGGACTGATGCTGAAGCTAAAACTCCAATCCTTTGGCCACCTGATGCGAAGAACTGACTCATTTGAAAAGACCTTGATGCTGGGAAAGATTGAAGGTGGGAGGAGAAGGGGACGACAGAGGATGCAATGGGTGGATGGCATCACCAACTCAAAGGACGTAAGTCTGAGTAAACTCTGGGAGTTAGTACTGGACAGGGGGGCCTGGCGTGCTGCCGTCCATGGGGTCACAAAGGGTCAGACACGACTGAACTGAACTGAACTGAACCAAAAAATCATTCCCATAATGATTGTACTGAGGTCAGAGCTTCCACGATCCGAGCCTAACTTGGAGAGAGATTTCTCCAGAGTGGCTAGATGCAGCAGAGCTGGAAGAGAATTTGGGTGACAGTCAAGCAGGGAGCCGAGAGTGTGGCCAAGCAACTGTGCCAAGCCTGGTCTGAAGAAGCAGAGCAAGATTACTGAAGAGCAGAATGTGAAGCGAGGTCAAAAGCTAAGAGGAAGAGAAGGACATGAAAGTCTAAAAGACCAGTAGGTAGGCCCCCTAGATGGAACAGGGAAAGTCAGTGAAGAAGAGAGAATAAGGGTGGAAATGATGAAAAGTGGCTGAAGTTCCCATTTCAGTAGGGCCAGGAGGCTGAATGTGGCACAAAAGAGCCAGTCACATAGGGCCAAATAGGACCAAACAAATAATGCTGAAAGAAAGAAAGCCAGGCGAAGGTCAATAAATGTTCACATGAAAGTTTTTAAAAAACACTGCTGATTCTCAATGCAGAATAAAGATAAAATAAAGACATTTTTAAAAATAGGAAGAAGAACTCCAAAAGAACTCACCACTAGCAGACATGCATCAAAGGAATTCCAAAGGCTGTTCTTCAGACAAAAGGAAAATGGTCCCAGATGGAAAAATAAAGATATAAGAAGGAATAAAGAGCATCCAAAAAATGGTATGTTGGTTAACCTAAATGATTATGAAATAATATAACAGTGCTAGAGTTAAGCTCAAAACTCACAAAACATAGGATGCAGGGAACAGGATAAAATTAAAGGCATTCCAAGAAGGTGAGTGAAGGGATATCCCAGGATGATAAGCTATACTGGAAGGAGGGGGCAATTAGCTAACACTGGAACAATGTGATTCAAGATCTTTTCTTCACGAGCTGAGAATGTCTGAGCGATTCCACCAAAATTATTATCTGTACTTGGCTTCTTTTGACAACATGCTGAGTAAGTTACTGCTGTCCACCCCATGCCTTGCAGCCTACATCAGCTGAAGACACTCAGTTCATTCCAGGGAAGTGTTCTGCTTTGATCTGCTCTCAAGCTGCTGCTGCTGCTAAGTGGCTTCAGTCCTATCCAACTCTGTGTAACCTCAGAGACAGCAGCCCACCAGGCTCCCTCGTCCCTGGGATTCTCCAGGCAAGAACACTGGATTGGGTTGCCATTTCCTTCTCCAATGCATGAAAAGTGAAAAGTGAAAGTGAAGTCGCTCAGTCGTGTCCGACTTTTTGCGATCCCATGGACTGCAGCCTACCAGGCTTCTCCATTCATGGGATTTTCCAGGCAAGAGTACTGGAGTGGGGTGCCATTGCCTTTCTGTAAGAGCTGGAGATAAACTTAGAAACTGAGCAGCAGTGATTAGCTGAGAAGTAAAAAAATAAAAATAAAAAGCAACTCCCTTTCCTATGATTTTCCAGCTAGACATCTAGAACCCAGCCCCCAACACAGTCCTGGTTGCTGGCCCAACTCCAGTAGGCCAGCCCAGTGTTTTCCAGTAGTCAGGCAAGACCTTGCCCAAAGACTTCTCTGGGTGAAAGGTCTTGTCAACGTTCA
Source organism: Capricornis sumatraensis (assembly GCF_032405125.1). NCBI lineage: Eukaryota > Metazoa > Chordata > Mammalia > Artiodactyla > Bovidae > Capricornis > Capricornis sumatraensis. The sequence continues at coordinate 13,436,547 of NC_091081.1, read as the reverse complement.
GATAAACTGTAGCCAGATTGTGACCATGCAGTCCTGGTCACTCATCTCTTCCCAGAAACCTCTGTCTCACAGTGGCCAGATTAGGGTAGGGATGCATATATCACTGGTAAATCTATAAAGACGCATAGGAGAATGATCAAAACAAGGCAGGATGATGGTTAACTCTGGGAAGCAGGAAAAAAGATATGATTGAGAAGGGGATCACAAAGGCTTTTAAGGTATTGGTTGTATTTTTATTTTTTAATCTAGCTGATGAATAGTCAAGTGTTCATTTTAGGATAAATCTTTACATTGTTCCTGTGAATTCTATAAACAATCAAAACTAAAAGAAGTATGTCACTTAGCTGCTGTATACTTCCATTTTTCTCTCACCAACTCAAACTAACAGCATTTAATGTTTCCCTAGAAGCACTTTCCCTTTGACTGTCATAGTCTAAACCAGCATCATCTCTTGCCTGGAGTATTAAATAGCTTCCTCATTTGTCTCTCTGTTTCTATGCCTGTCCCTCTACACTGCATTTTTTCCACGAAAGCCAGAGTGACCCTTTTAAACCATAAGCAGGATCTTGTCATAGCTTGTTCAAAACCTCCAAGGCTCTCACCCAACTCAGACAAAGCTGGGAGTTCTTACTATAATAGCCAAGGCCTACAATGATCTGGTTCTCTTACCTCTCTGCCTTCACCTGCTGGTTCACCTCTTCTATCTCTAGTTACATGGGGCTCTTTGTTGCTCCTTGAATTTACCCAGCAAACTCTTACCCCAAAGGCTTGCTTTTTCATCTCAAGATAGTCATATAGCTCACTTTTCACTGTATTCTGATTTCAAATCAATGACTTCTAATCAGGAAGTCCTTCCCTAAATTAACATTCTGTTTAAATATTATTCCCCTGACCTGCTTTATTTTTCTTTTTAGAACTTATTAACACCAGACACATACATTTATTTGCTTATTTCTTTACCTGTATTACCTTTTTCCCATAATTATAATGCAAGTTCCATAAGGCCAGGAACTTTGTCAGTTTTGTGAACTGTTGAACAGTGCCTGGCGACATAGTAGGAGTTCTTGTAATATCTGTTAAACAAATGAAGGAAAATCCCTTTTTATACACCTTCAATCTTAGCCAAATTTCCCTCAAAGTCCTAAGTTTACTGGACTTTCATGTTGTATACTCAGGTTCTCATAAATGATAACTGGAGTGGGAGTTTGATGTATGATGCAGGGAACCCAAAGCAGGTGCTCTGTGACGACCTGGAGGCATGAGGTGGGGAGGGAGGGGTCACATGTATGCCTATGACTGATTCATGTTGATGTATGGCAGAGGCCATCACAATATTGTAATTATCCTCCAATTAAAATTAATTAATTAATTTTTAAAAATGATAACTGGAAGAATGATAGTATGTCAAATAAGTCACTTGGGGAAAAAATGATAGTTCACAAAAGCAAGGGAATATAAAGATACTGGTGAACTCTGAAAAACTGAAAACTCAAATATTAGCATGAAAATGAATAAAATAGAAAACTGAAAAATCTGAATTATGTGTTTAAGACAAAAAAAAAGAGTATAAAATATAATTAAAGAAAATAAAAACAACTATAAGCCATGCATGAAATGTGTGACTGACTTTAGTTTAAGTCCACATGGCTAGGAAAAGAGGCCGTTTGGCTTACAGAATAGAAAAAGGCACAACTTCAGCTATGCCAGGCCAATAACTATACTTAAGTGACTATGAAAATAAACAGCGAAAAGATATTTGAGATTTAAATCACTCTAGATTTTAATGTATTTAATTGAAATCATAGACTACTAAAAAAAAACAAAGTTAATTTTAAGAGAAAGATTCATAGACATCTTGGGAACACAAATACACACAAAAAACACAACATACCAAAATGTATAAGACGCGATGAAAGCATTGCTCAGAATAAAATTTATAAGAGAAACAAAAAAAGAGAAAATTGAACCCAGGGAGAGAGAAATGAAAGAAATATTAGCATGAAAATGAATACAATAGAGAATTGAAAAATAGAGGAAATCAACAGAACCGAAAGTTATTTGAAAAGATCTACAAGATCAACAAACCTTGAGGTAAAGTGGCTGAGAAAAAGACTCAAATTACTGAACCAGGAATAAAGATGAGGGCATTATTTAGTCTTACAGAAAAAAAAACCTATAAGGAAATACCATGAACAATTACATGCTAAAGATTAATAACTAGATGAAATGGACAAAGTCCTAAGAAGACACACTCTAACTAAACTGAATCAAGAAGAAATACAAAATGTAAACAGGCCTATAATAAATGAAGAAATCAAATTAATAGCTAAAAACTTCCCACAAAGAAAAGCCCAGAAACAAATGGCTTCACTGGTGAATTCTACCAAATTTTGAAGAAGAGAATTAACATGAATCCTTCACAAAGTCTTCCAAAAAATACAAGGAAGGGAACACTTTTTAATTATTCTAAAATTAAACAAAGGTATCACAAGAAAGAAAACTATAAACCAATATCTCATTCACAAATACACAGACTGGAAATTCTGACCAGGGCAATCAGACAAGAAAAAGAAATATGATGCCTTGAGATTGAAAAGGAAGAAATAAAATTATGTGTATTTGTAGATTACATGCTCCTGTATATAGAAAATCCTAAGAAATCCACACACAACCAAAATTTATTAAAGCCAATAAATGAGTTCAGCAAGGTTTCAAGGTATAAAATCAATACACAAAAAGCAACTGTATTTCTATACACTTTCAATAAGCAACCTGAAAATAAAATTAAGAAAACAGTTTTATTTATAAAGGTGTCAAAGAATAAAATACTTAAGGAATGATCTTAACAAAAAAAAGTATAAGAGGTACACATTGAAAAAATATAAAATATCACTGAAAAAAATTAAAGAATACCTAAATAAATAAAAAGATATTGTACATTCATGAACTGGAAGCCTTGATACCATTAAGATAGCAATATTTCCCAAATTAATTCAATACTATCCTTATCAAAATCTCAGCTACCTTTTTAAAAATTTTATTTATTTTCATTGGAGGATAATTACTTTACAATATCGTGACATGAATCGGCCATAGGTGTACATGTTGCCCTCCGTCTTGAACACCCCCTCCCACCTCCCTTCCCACTCTGTCCCTCCAGGTTGTCACAGAACACCCCAGCTAGCTTTTTTGCAGAAGCCAACAAGCTGATCCTCAAATCTGTATGGAAATACTCATGATAGCTAAAACATTTTGAAAACGTGTAACCAAGTTGGAGGACTCATACTTTCCAATTTCAAAGCTACAGTACTTACCACAAAGCTATAGCAATGAAGACTGCATGTTACTGGTATAAGGATAAACAGATCAAAGAAATAGAATAAAGAACCAAGAAATAAATCTAAACAATCATGAATAGTTGATTTTGACAAGAGTGCCAATCATTCATGGGGGAGAGGGGGTGGAGGGGGAAAATAAGCTTTTCAACAAATGGTGCTGAAACAGTTGGGTGTACACATTGAAAAGAATGGAGTTGGATCCCATTTCATACTGTATGCAAAAATTAACTTCAAATGAATCAAAGATCCAAATGTAAAAGATAAACTATCAAACGCCTAGAAGAAAATATGAGACTAAATCTTCACGATCTTGAAGTAACAGTTTCCTAGATGTGACACCAAAAGTACGAGAAACTAAAGAAAAAAATAGGTAAATTGGAATTCATCAAAATTAAAATATTTTTTCATCAAAAGACACTATCAAGAAATAAAAAGATAAATCACAAGATGGGAGGAAATATTTACAAACTGTATATCTGTAGAGGATCTAGTTTCCAGAATACATAAAGAACTCTTAAAAGAGTTAGACAATAAAAGACAATCTATTTAATAAATGAACAAAGAATTTTAAGAGACATTTCTTCAAAGAACATATGCAAATGACCAATAAGTTCATGAAAACATGCTCAATATCTTTAGTCATTATAGAGATGCAAATCAAAATCACAAGATACCACTTTATAATCACTCAGTTCAGTTCAGTTACTCAGTCGTGTCCGACTCTTTGCGACCCCATGAATTGCAGCACGCCAGGCCTCCCTGTCCATCACAAATTCCCAGAGTTCACTCAAACTCACGTCCATCGAGTCCGTGATGCCATCCAGCCATCTCATCCTCTGTCGTCCCCTTCTCCTCCTGCCCCCGATCCCTCCCAGCATCAGAGTCTTTTCCAATGAGTCAACTCTTCGCATGAGGTGGCCAAAATGTTGGAGTTTCAGCTTCAGCATCAGCCACTCCAATGAACACCCAGGACTGATCTCCTTTAGGATGGACTGGTTGGATCTCCTTGCAGTCCATGGGACTCTCAAGGGTCTTCTCCAACACCACAGTTCAAAAGCATAAATTCCTCAGTGCTCAGCTTTCTTTATAGTCCAACTCTCACATCCATACATGACCACTGGAAAAACCATAGACTTGACTAGACAGACCTTAGTCGGCAAAGTAATATCTCTGTTTTTAAATATGCTCTCTAGGTTGGTCATAACTTTCCTTCCAAGGAGTAAATGTCTTTTAATTTCATGGCTGCAGTCACCATCTGCAGTGATTTTGGAGACCCCCAAAATAAAATCTGACACTGTTTCCACTGTATCCCCATCTATTTCCCATGAAGTGATAGGACTGGATGCCACGATCTTCATTTTCTGAATGTTGAGCTTTAAAACTTTTTCACTCTCCTCTTTCACTTTCATCAAGAGGCTTTTTAGCTTCTTTTCACTTTCTGCCATAAGGGTGGTGTCATCTGCGTATCTGAAGTTGTTGATATTTCTCCCTGCAATCTTGATTCCAGCTTGTGCTTCTTCCAGCCCAGCGTTTCTCATGATGTACTCTGCATAGAAGTTAAATAAGCAGAGTGACAATATACAGCCTTGACGCACTCCTTTTCCTATTTGGAACCAGTCTGTTGTTCCATGTCCAGTTCGAACTGTTGCTTCCTGACCTGTATATAGGTTTCTCAAGAGGCAAGTCGGGTGGTCTGGTATTCCTATCTCTTTCAGAATTTTCCACAGTTTATTGTGGTCCACACAGTCAAAAGCTTTGGCATAGTTAATAAAGCAGAAATAGATGTTTTTCATAATCACTAGATGGTTATAATAAGACACACAATAACAAGTGTTGCTGAGGATGTGGAAAAATTGGAACATTCATACTTTGCTGCTAGGAGTATAAATGGTACAGCCACTCTAGAAAATAATTCAGCAGTTCCTCAAAAAGTTAAACATAGAGTTACCATCAGTTCAGTTCAGTCGCTCAGTCGTGTCCGACTCTGAGACCCCATGAATCACAGCACGCCAGGCCTCCATGTCCATCACCAACTCCCGGAGTTCACTCAGACTCACGTCCATCGAGTCAGTGATGCCATCCAGTCATCTCATCCTCTGTCGTCCCCTTCTCCTCCTGCCCCTAATCCCTCCCAGCATCAGAGTCTTTTCCAATGAGTCAACTCTTCACATGAGGTGGCCAAAGTACTGGAGCTTCAGCTTTAGCATCATTCCTTCCAAAGAAATCCCAGGGCTGATCTCCTTCAGAATGGACTGGTTGGATCTCCTTGCAGTCTAAGGGACTCTCAAGAGTCTTCTCCAACACCACAGTTCAAAAGCATCAATTCTTCAGTGCTCTGCCTTCTTCACAGTCCAACTCTCACATCCATACATGACCACAGGGAAAACCATAGCGTTGACTAGATGGACCTTAGTCAGCAAAGTAATGTCTCTGCTTTTGAATATACTATCTAGGTTTGTCACAACTTTTCTTCCAAGGAGTAAGCGTCTTTTAATTTCATGGCTGCAGTCACCACCTGCAGTGATTTTAGAGCCCCCCAAAAATAAAGTCTGACACTGTTTCCACTGTTTCCCCATCTATTTCCCATGAAGTGATGGGACTGGATGACCCTGCAATTCCACCCCTAGGCATATATACCCAAGAGAACTGAAAATATATATTCACACAAAAACCTGTATGTAAACATTCAGAACAGAATTATTTATAATAACCAAAAAGTAGAAACAACACAGATGTCCATCAACTGATGAAAGGTTAAACAAAATGTGCTACAATGGATTAGTATTCAATCATAAAAAGGAATGGAGTACTGATATATTTCTACAACATAAATGAAACTTGAAAGAAGTCAGTCACAAAAGGTCACAGATTGTATAATTTCATTTATATGAAATGTCCAGAACAGGCAAATCCAAAGTGACAAAACGTCAATTAGTGGCTGCTTAGAGGAGGAGAGGAGATCAGAAGTAATTGCTAGAAGGGTAGGGGGTTTCTTTTGGGGATAATGAAAAAATCCTGGAATTAGCAATGGTGGTTGGATAACCTTCTGAATATATTAAAAGACAATCAATTGTATTGGTTAAATACAATTTAAAAAACGAATTTCATGATATGTGATATGTGAATTAAACCTGAAGTTTTAAAAAAATCTGAATCTAGAGTGTAGCAAGATGTATCAAGTGAACTGTATATTCTGGAGTATATCAGCTGTATTACATGCACATAATGAGGGTAAGGTGGAAGAAGACAGAAGTTTGTCACTTTAAAAATGAACAAAATGAATAATTTTCCCCCCTCAGGCAGAAAAATTCTTAGGCATCCATGACAAAAAGGTTAGTGACTATTTCCAGAACTGACATAGACTTTTTGAAAAATGAAATGACTGGTGCTTAGATATGCCACTGGTGGTTTTAAGACTAAAAATGCAAGGTGATTTGATACCTAGATCACACTTTTTTATTAAGCAAGCAAAAGTCAGGGCGCAGTTATGTTTAATTTTAAATCTGTACCCCTCCCCAGTCAGGCCCTTTAGCCAAAGAGGTGCTGTGACATTTTCCTTTGCCCTAGTTAGCATGGTCTTCAGAGTTGAGAGAAAAAAATCATGTCACCAACAAAAAAAAAAAAGAGAGAGAGAGAGAGAAAGTTAAAAAAAGACTTTGTATTTTAAAAGTCTCTACTTTTATTAAAAATAATTTTTTAAATAGTTTTGTGCTTTTACTACAGAGAAAATAGATACCATTTCAGGATAGCAGTTACCTCCAGAGAGGAAGAGAAGGAAAAACAATGAGACCAGAGAAGTAGATGGTGGAGGCCTCTAATTTTAACATTATGTTTTTATAAAGATATAGAGAAAGCTGCAGCATCTCTATTTATTTAATTTTAGTGACTGATATACATGCATCTGTTATTTTAATTTCTGAACTTTACAGTTCTTGAAATGTTTCAAAATTTAAAAAGTATTTTTAAATGATTTGATATTAAAACATGACATATGTATCACTGTAATATTTTCTCAACCTGAACACATTTTATACTTAATTTTATTTTAAAAAAATTTTCCAGTTGTAATTAATAATAGCTAAGTTCTGCTATCAGCTGGTAGAAAGTCCTTAGAAATACATTCGGTCAGTCATGAAATATTTATTCAGGACCCACATGGCACCAGGTGCCAAGTGCTATGAAAGTTGCTCACAAGGCAAAGTTAATAAGACACAATCTCTGTTCTCAAAAAGCTCTTATCCTAGTGGATAATTCAGATAGATGAATGTATCATTTCAATACAATTTAGAAAGTGCTACGAGAGATATATGCGTGGGAGGCATGGATTCAGAGAAGGAAGTGGAAAAGCAAAATCCATCATCCACACTCCCAATTCTCCCCAGTAAGTTAAGCACCAGATACATCAACCCTGGGTGGGGAAGAGGGTGTAGGGAGACAACAAAAAAGTGTTTATTCTACCTAACATAATGACCCAGGTGGCGCAAGCTGCAGAGAATCTGCCTGCCAATGCAGGAGACACATGAGGCGTGCATTCAATCCCTCAGTTGGGAAGACTCCTCTGGAGAAGAAAATGGCGACCCACTCAAATATTTCTTGCCTGGAAAATTTTCCAGTGGAGCCTGGAGGGCTATACTCCATGGGGTCACAAAGAGTCAGACACAATTGAGCACACATACGCTACACTACCAACAAAAACACAGCATAATGACACAACCCACTGAAAGTGGGCTACAACTATAATTTTCCCCCCTGTAATTTTATAAAGCTTTAATTTTATATGTTTACTTTAATCAAATGCTATTTATCCAGCTGTAAAATTTCTGCATACTTATACTAAGGAAATGTTTGCAGCTAACATGTATTTTTCACTACATAGAAAGCATTGTGCATGGATTATTTCATTAAATCATCATAACGTACCTGGGAGACAGTGTGCCCATTTTACAGATGAAAGACTGAGCCTCAGAGAAACTAGAAAACGTGTCCAAGTTTGCAGTTCCATTTATACAGAGCCCTGAGTCATCTGTCCATGCTACATCAATATTACTTACATAAGGGAGAAATCAAAGATCTATGGAACCCACTATTAGCACAGAGAATATTTTCATCATGATGCTTGGAATTCCATCAAAATTTTAAAATTAAAAAAAAAGCCCTTGAAATCTTTTGCCTTCTTATATCTTAGAAATAGAGTGCTTATATATTTAATCTTTAGCTCTATAAGTGTGCAAAGGGAAACCAACCCAAAAGCATTCATTTTTTGTGATCATTAACTGGATTTGGTTCTGGTCAATTAAAATAGTCTGCCCAGGGGAATTCCCTGGTGGACCATTGGTTAAGACTTGGGCTTTCACTGCTGTGGACTCAGGTTCCATCCCTGGTCAGGGAACTAAGATCACACAAGCCATGCAGTGCAGCCAATCACACACACACACGCACACACACACATACACACACACATACACACACACACACACATATCAGGGGTGAGTTGTGATTCGGTCATGTGCAACTTTTTGAGACCCCATGAACTGCAGCACTCCGGGTTTTCCTGTCCTTCACTATCTCCCTGTTTGCTCAAACTCATGTCCACTGAGTCAGTGATGCCATCCAACTATCTTATCCTCTGCTACCCACTTCTCCTCTTGCCCTCAATCAGGGGGGAGGGATGGGATGAACTGGGAAGTTGGGATTGACGTATATACACTATTGATACTATGTATAGAGTACTAATAAGAACCTACTGTATAGCCCAGGGAATCCCTGTATAGCCCAGGGAATCCCTGTATAGCTCAGGGAATCCCAGTGTTCTCTGGTGACCTAAATATGAAGGAAATCCAAAAAAAAAGAAGGGATATATGTATATGTATAGCTTATTCACTGGAAAAGTCCCTTATGCTGGTAAATGTTGAGGGCAGAAGGAGAAGAGGGCATCAGGGGAAGAGATGGCCGGATGGCATCACTGATATAATAGACATGAACTTGGGCAAACCTTGGGAGATGGGGAGGGACAGGGAGACCTGGCGTGCTACAGTCCATGGGATCGCAAAGAGTCAGACACAACTTGGCGATGGAACAACAACAACGTAGCTGATTCACCTTGCTGTACTGCAGAAACTAACACAACCTTGTACAGCAACTATTCTTCAGTAAGAATTAACTTTTTAAAAATTGGTCTGTGCAGGCTTCTCAGCAGGCTGGTGGTTGATGTTAAGAAAGAGTCCTTACTGAGACCTATAGACTGCTTTCTAAAGAAAACTCACAAGGACATCATTCCTCAGTGGTGTCTGGACTAGGGGGACACAGTGCCATTGACAACCAGCAAGGTGCTAGAAACAAACAAAAAAGAAAAGGCCTGTATAGTTTAATAGAGATCTTTCTACTGAAGACTCTTATCAGAACCTCTATGTTCCCAAGGCTGGGAGGATTTGCAGCAGACTAACCAAACAAGAACACAAGCACACCAAACAGAAGAAAAACACACTGGAAGCCACCCAGGAGGCTGGGGAGATAACCACCTCCAATTTGGAATGGACATGATGATGGTCCCAACTGCTCTTGAACTTTGGGGGATGCCAGACTCCTGGGACCACAGGGACTGAAGCCTTGGGGCTGACAAGAGACGCAGAAGTGTAGACGTTTAGATGAAGCCTGAAAGAAAGGACCAAGCTGCTATAATTTTTTATTATTGTAATGGGTTTTAGTTCAGGTCCGGGCCAAATGGGCTTCTGTGTTTCTTGGTGACCTTCTATGTTTCTTGGCCACCTTTGGGCTACACACCCACGAGATCCCTTCCTGTCTCGACAAGTGTGGGAACAAATTGGGTTGATTCTCCTCCAGAGAGATCTTGGTGATAAAACAACAGGTGGTGCCTCTCACACAAAGGCACTTCCTTGTATTCCAGTGAACTTCGCTTCTACCCTTTGCTTCCCACCTCTGCATGCCTCCCTCAGACACTCAGCTACATATAACATTGCTTTGTGGGCTCTCGCGACTTCTTCCATTCTCTAATAAAGAATGCTTTGACGGAGGTCGTGGGTCACAATGACAGTGACTGTCCTCCTCAAAGAGGCCAGGCCAAGGATGAGGGGGCATCCAACTTCCTGACAGTTCGTTTCATTGGAAACGCTGCATGAAGCAGGAATTCTAAGGGGGTGTCCTGAATTTGAAAACTTCCCACCCTTCCCTTTTTTAAGAACACAGATCAAACAAAGGCTAAATTTTGCTAGAGTTTCCAGAAAGCAACACTTCAATGGTGAATTACCTAAGCAAAGTGACATGTTTATTCACAGGGACAACTATGGAACTACAGAAAGGAAATCCAAAACAAACAAACAAAAAAGGGATATATGTATACGTATAGCTTACTCATTGGAAAAGTCCCAGATGCTGGGAAAGATTGAGGGCAGAAGGAGAGGAGGGCATCAGAGGTTGAAATGACTGGATGGCATAAAAGTACTCTGTGTGAAAATGCATATAGCATTGGGAGTTAAGAATGGAACTAAATATTTAGTTTACATTCACTATTTAAAATGCTGAAACCTACCAGGGATAACTAAGATCAGAGTCTAATCATAGTTTGTTTGTCCGATAAGGATGCAGTTCAGAAAATGATACTGTGTATGTTGAACAATCGCAGAGAAAACAGGGCTCCCAGGTTTGGAGTTTCTTAGAGAGAGAGCTCTTCTATAACGGCTTAGGAGTCCATGTGGTTGTGATATTTCCAGAATGAAGGACTAAGTCAATCCTGATGAAACTTTGAAAGATGCCACCAGGTCTAAATGTTTCAAAGCCAACACTTGAACTGCTAAATCATTCCCTCTGTTTTAAAGGAGTGATTATTTGATTGACAATGGGGGTGGAGAGAAATCCTTCAACAGTAATGCATATGGGCACATCATCTCCCTGATTACATATGAAAGGGGATGGGATGTGGGGGAAACCTCTTGATTCATTCAGACACACAAATCATCCAGAGGAGGGGCGTACCCCATTTTCTCTTGAACTCTAGTAGGAAATTTCCCATGCCATAATTGTATTTGTTATACTGCAGTGATCAAAGTCCATAAATTCCTCCATCTATCCTCATTCAGAGAAACCATATGGCATTACTAGGAGAGTCACATGCAAGGCTGGTTTGTTGTATACATGATTAAATATCCATGTGGGAATGGAACACTGGGGAGAGCAAAAACATTTAAAAGAAGAGGCTAAAAGCTTGAACTCTAAGAGATACGTGGATATCTATTCTACTCCTGTAGGATCTAAAGTGTTAGGGGTATACAGAAAACATAACAGCAGCATGATCATGAAGGGGAAGGAGGAGGGATTTCTGCAAACAAGTGGTTTCTCTCAGCAGCTGTGCACCTAAGGCATGTGTGGCTTAGTTGCTCAGTCGTGTCTGACTCTTTGCCACTCCATAGACTGTAGATCGCCAGGCTCTTCTGTCCATGGGATTCTCCAGGCAAGAATACTGGAGTGGGTTGCCATTTCCTCCTCCAGGGGATCTTCCTGACCCAGGGATCGAACCTGCGGCTTCAGTGTCTCCAGCATTGGCAGGTGGGTTCTTTACTACTGAGCCACTGCAAAAGCCCCACATGGGTCTTCATCAAAAACTCTAGAAGGCAAATATGGTCATTCAGAAGTCTATGGATTATCAGACAGTCCTATGATCTTGTGCTCTGTTTGGTATCAAGGAAAATGATAACTATCTAGTGAAAAACAAGGAGATAGATTTCTTTTTTTCTATCAGATTAGTGAAGATAAAAAAGTTTGATAATGCCCAGAATCTGTGTGGATACAAAGAAATAGATACTTTTGGAGTAAGTAATTTTTTGAAAATGCTTTTCAACCATATTCATGAAATTTTAAAATTTGCATAAACAATGGCCCCCACATGGTTAGGCACAAGATATAAGAATATATATACACCTATGAGCAGTCACTGTAGCATTTTTTATTCTAGCAAAACATGGGGTAAACCTGAATATCTAATAGTAGTGAAATCGCTCAGTCATGTCCAACTCTTTGCGACCCCATGGACTATAGCCCACCAGGCTCCTCCATCCATGGGATCCTCCAGGCAAGATTACTGGAGTGGGTTGCCATTTCCTTCTCCAGGGGATCTTCCCCACCCAGGGATCAAACCCAGGTCTCCCGCATTGTAGGCAGATGCTTTACCGTCTGAGCCACCAGGGTAGTCCTATCTAATAGTAGAGGAATGACTAAATTGTATTAGAATAATCCATTCAATAGGAGTATATGCAGCAAGTAAGAAAAAGGTAAATCTACCTAATTCTGTGTCCAAACATTTTTTGAAGTCATAAAATAAGTGTCTTCTTATGAAAGTGAGGAAGGAAGGAAGGAAGAAGTAAGAGAGGGAAGGTGGGAGGGAGAAAGGAAAGAAAAAATTTAAAGCATAAAGCACATCTGATAAATGTTTGTTTATAACAAACAACAGAAATAATGTAGAAAGTTTCTGAAAATTTTCTTGAATTGTTTTTAGCAAGATGCCCAAGAAGTGGTATTTGAAGAGAAAAAGATTTTTGCTTTACATTTTATACCCTTCTATTCCATTTTTTTCTTTTAAATAAGTATGTAAACATATAATTTTTAAAAAACTAACATAAAAAATCATCTATAGCCTAAATTTTTCTTTCTCCTATGAAATCTTTATTGAAGTACAACTTATATACAATAACATTCATTGTTTCTAGATGAAGAATTCAATGATTTATGACAAATGTATACAGTCATAGAACCACCGTCATAACTGATGTAGAATAACTCCATCACCTCTAAATTTTGCTCTTACCCCTTTGCTACCAATTCCATAACTGGATCCCTTTCTCTCAAGGATTATTGTCCTGAGCTGTCTTTGACTGTTGTCCAAAAACTATTGCTTCATATGTTTTCTCTGGTTTTCTAGTTTTTTAAGATGGACTGTATATCCAGCCCTTTACTCTATAACGACCTATACAAAGATTTATAATTTGTAAATAAGAGGAATACAGATAACATCAAAACTATCTGAGTAAAATTTACTTTATATGAGACCTCAAAATCTTAGATAGCCTTCTGGCTATATTTCTAACAGCCAGTTATCATGCATTGTAGTTCCACAGGATCATATTGAATATATATAAAACTCTGAAAGTGAAAGTCGCTCGGTCATGTCCAACTCCTTGCGACCGCATAGACAGTCCATCCATGGAATTCTCCAGGCCAGATTACTGGAGAGGATTGTATTTTCCTTCTCCAGGGGAATCTTCCCAGCCCAGGGATCAAACCCAGGTCTCCCGCATTGCAAGAAGATTCTTTAGCAGCTGAGCCACAAGCGAAGCCCAAGAATACTGGAGCGGGTAGCCTATCTGTTCTCCAGCAGACCTGCCCAACCCAGAAATCGAACCGGGGTCTCCTCTGGGAGAGACTATTGCATGCTTTCTCCACTATCTCACTGTCATCCTGGGTGACGCCAATATCGACAGGCAATTGCTGCAACTCTGTTTTCACAACACTTTAAAGTGTTGTTCATTTTCTGAGTACCTGTCAGATCCATCTTCTGAGCTTCTCTGCTTCTTTCTCCCTCCTGTTCAGATTTAACCAACAGGAGGCCTTGGCCGGACATCCAAGAGTAGAAGAAGACAGTGATCCCATCCTCACACATTCTTTTCTAAACAAGATTTTGCCAATAGTTGCATCCATCTGGTTATGGCCAGAGTTCTTAGAACAGTACCTCTCCCATGGCAGTACCACCAGCCAAACGTCACTTCTCCTTGATTTTTCAGGCCTAGGGATGGAGAAGGCAATGGCACCCCACTCCAGTACTCTTTCCTGGAAAATCTCATGAATGGAAGAGCCTGGAAGGCTGCAGTCTATGGGGTCCCTGAGAGTCGGACACGACTGAGCGACTTCACTTTCACTTTTCACTTTCATGCATTGGAGAAGGAAATGGCAACCCACCCCAGTGTTTTTGCCTGGAGAATCCCAGGGACGAGGGAGCCTGGTGGGCTGCCGTCTCTGGGGTCGCACAGAGTCGGACACAACTGAAGTGACTTAGCAGCAGCAGCAGCAGGGATGAAAATGGCTTGGTTTTCTGTCTCTTTTTGTGTGTGTGTTAGTTGCTCAGTCATGTCTGACTCTTTGCGACTCCATGGACAATAGCCCGCCAGTCTCCTCTGTCCATGGGATTCTCCAGGCAAGAATGCTGGAGTGGGTAGCCATCCCCTTCTCCAAGGGATCTTCCTGACCCAGCAATTGAACCTGGTGATTCAGACGGTAAAGCGTCTGCCTACAACGCAGGAGACCCGGGTTCGATCCCTGGGTTGGGAAGATCCCCTGGAGAAGGAAATGGCAACCCACTCCAGTGTTCTTGCCTGGAGAATCCCATGGATGGAGGAGCCTGGTAGGCTACAGTCCATGGGGTCACAAAGAGTCGGACACGACTGAGCGACTTCACTTTCACTTTCTGCTCGTTGCTAAATACATCACCATCCTTTGTTTTGGTTTTTTGTTTGTTTGTTTGTTTTTACCAGCTCACACCTCTCTAAACACTCTTTTTATTAAACTCTCTCTGGTTAATCCTTAGTGGTTTATTCCCTGCTGCAGCTTCCACAACCCCAGGCCATACTATTTATGTTTCACCTTTGCCATCATAGTTTCCTTGAGATAGAAAAGGCTGTGGTCCATGTGATCAGAGCTGTTAGTTTTCTGTGACTGTGGTTTTCAGTCTGTCTGCCCTCTGATGGAGAAGGATAAGAGGCTTATGGAAGCTTCCTGATGAGAGAGACTGACTGAGGGGGAAATTGGGTCTTGTTCTGATGCACGGGGCCATGCTCAGTAAATCTTTAATCCAATTTTCTGTTGAAGGTTGGGGCTTGTGTTCCCTGAAGCCAAACTATGGTGGAGGTAATGAAGATATGGGGACCTTCTTCGAAAGGTCCCATGCCGGTACTGCTATACTCAGTGCCCCCAACCTGCAACAGGCTACCGCCGACCCACGCCTCCACCAGACTCTTGGACACACACAGGCAAGTCTGGCTCAGTCTCTTGTGGGGTCACTGCTCCTTTCTCCTGGGTCCTGGTGCACACAAGGTTCTGTTTGTGCCCTCTAAGAGTCTGTTTCCCCAGTCCTGGGTAAGTTCTGGAGGCTCTATGGTGGGTTCATGGTGACCTCCTGGGCTTATGCCACACCCAGGCCTGCTGCACCCAGAGCCCCTGCCCTTGCAGCAGTCCACTGCCGACCCGTACCTCCACAGGAGACGCTCAAACACAGTTCTGTTTCAGTCTCTGTGGGGTCTCTGGGTCCTGGTGCGCACAAGGTTTGTTTGAGCCCTCTGAGCATCTCTGGTAGGAATGCGGTTTGATTGTAAATGTGAATTCTCCCCTCCAACTATCTTGCTGGGGCTTCTCCTTTGCCCTTGGATGTAGGGTATCTCCTCATAGCTGCTCCAGCACGATGCAGCTGCTGCTCCAGGCAAAGCCTAATAGAGTTTTGTCAAGAGAACACACTGGTCATAGCAAACACCCTCTTCCAGGAGAAGACTCTATACATGGACATCACCAGATTGTCAATACCGAAGTCAGATTGATTATATTCTTTGCAGCCAAAGATGGAGAAGCTCAATACAGTCAGTAAAAACAAGACCAGGAGCTGACTGTGGCTCAGATCATGAGCTTATTGCCAAATTCAGATTAAAATTGAAGAAAGTAGGGAAAGCCACTAGACCATTCAGGTATGACCTAAATCAAATTCCTTACAATTATACAGTGGAAGTGAGAAATAGATTCAAGGGATTAAATCTGATAGAGTGCCTGAAGAACTATGGATGAAGGTTCATGACATTGTACAGGAGACAGGGATCAAGACCATTCCCGAGAGAAAGAAATGCAAAAAAGTAAAATGGCTGTCTGAGGAAGCCTTACAGATAGCTATGAAAAGAAGAGAAGTGAAAAGCAAGGGAGAAAAGGAAAGATGTATCCATTTGAATGCAGAGTTTCAATGAATAGCAAGGAGAGATAAGAAAGTTTTCCTCAGTGATCAGTGCAAAGAAATAGAGGAAAACAATAGAATGGGAAAGACTAGAGATCTCTTCAAGAAAATTAGAGATACCAAGGGAACATTTCATGAAAAATGGGCACAATAAAGGCCAGAAACGGTTTGGATTTAACAGAAGCAGAAGATATTAAGAAGAGGTGGCAAGAATACACAGAAGAACTGAAAAAAAAGATCTTCATGACCCAGATAATCACAATGGTATGATCACTCACCTAGAGCCAGACATCCTGGAATGGGAAGTCAAGTGGGCCTTAGGAAGCATCACTCCAAACAAAGCTAGTGGAAGTGATGGAATTCCAGTTGAGCTATTTCAAATCCTAAAAGATAATGCTGTGAAAGTGCTGCACTCAATATGCCAGCAAATTTGGAAAACTCAGCAGTGGCCACAGGACTGGAAACGGTGTTTTCATTCCAGTCCTAAAGAAAGACAATGCCAAATAATGTTCAAACTACTGCACAATTGCACTCATATCACATGCTAGCAAAGTAGTGCTCAAAATTCTCCAAGCCAGGCTTCAACAGTACGTGAACTGAGAAATTCCAGATGTTCAAATTTGATTTAGAAAAGGCAGAGGAACCAGAGATCAAATTGCCAGTGTCTGCTGGATCATCAAAAAAGCAAGAGAGTTCCAGAAAAACATCTATTTCTGCTTTATTGACTATGCCAAAGCCTTTGACTGTGTGGATCACAACAAACTGTGTTAGAGACGGGAATACCAGACCACCTGACCTGCCTCTTGAGAAATCTGTAAGCAGGTCAGGAAGCAACAGTTGGAACTGATCGTGGAACAATGGACTGGTTCCAAATAGGGAAAGGAATACATCAAGGCTGTATATTGTCACCCTGCTTATTTAACTTCTATGCAGAGTACATCATGAGAAATGCTGGGCTGGATTAATCACACGCTGGAATCAAGATTGCCAGGAGAAATATCAATAACCTCAGATATGCAGATGACACCACCCTTATGGCAGAAAGCAAAGAAGAACTAAAGAGCCTCTTGATGAAAGTGAAAGAGAAGACTGAAAAAGTTGGCTTAAAACTCAACATTCAGAAAACTAAGATCATGGCCTCTGGTCCCATTGCTTCATGGCAAATAGATGGGGAAACAATGGAAACAGTGACAGACTTTATTTTTTTGGACTCCAAAATCATTGCAGATGGTGACTGCAGCCATGAAATGAAAAGATGCTTGCTCCTTGGAAGAAAAGTTATGACAAATATAGAGAGGATATTAAAAAACAGAGACATTCCTTTGTTGACAAAGGTCCATCTAGTCAAAGCTATGGTTTTTCTAGTAGTCATCTATGGATGTGAGATTTGGACTATAAAGAAAGCTGAGTGCAGAAGAATTGATGCTTTTGTACTGTGGTGCTGGAGAAGACTCTTGAGAGTCCCTTGGACTTCAAAGACATCAAACCAGTCCATTCTAAAGGAGATCAGTCCTAAATATTTATTGAAAGGACTGATGTTGTAGCTGAAACTCCAATACTTTGGCCATCTGATGCGAAGAACTGACTCATTTGAAAAGACCCTGATGCTGGGAAAGATTGAAGACAGGAGAAGGAGACAACAGAGGATGAGATGGTTGGATGGCATCACTGGCTCAATGAACATGAGTTTGAGTAAACTCCAGGAGCTGGCGATGGACAGGGAGGCCTGGTGTGCTCCCGTCCATAGGGTCACAAAGAGTCAAACACAACTGAGCGACTGAACTGAACTGACCTGAAGTTTGCCATCATAAACTCACTATCTCCGTCTTTGCCCACAGCTTCCTGTCCTTTCGGTTCTCTGCTTCCGTGACTCAGTCTGTCTGTTCTTTCTCCATTCCTGCTCGCAATCCCTCTCTTTCCTGCTTTTCCCCATCTTTCAGCCTCTTTCTGGATTTACTCTCTTCCCAATTCAGCCTAGACTCCATAGTCCTTCATTTCACTCACCTTTGTGTTCCCCCTTGTATAACAGTTCTCTTCATTTCCAAGAACACTGACTCCTCAGCTTAATGTTCAAGTTTCTTAACTACCGTGGGTCTTTCTTCATCTATAAATCAAGAGTTGGATAACATGATCTCTAAGTAGGATAATCTGAGTAGGGCTTCCCTGGTGGTTCAGATGGTAAAGCATGCACCTGCAAATGCAGGAGTCCCACATTTGAGCCCTGGGTCGAGAAAGATCCCCTGGAGAAGGGAATGGCTACCCACTCCAATATTCTTGCCTGGAGAATGCCATGGACAGAGGAGCCTGCGGGCTACAGTCCATGGGGTTACAAAGACATGATTGAGCAAATAACAAATAGGATAATCTCTGCCCCCATCCAGGTTGCTTTTGAGGATGAAAAGGGGAAGTTATTCATTACTGCATCAGGACACAACTGAGCATGTGACCATCTATCACTATAGCTTCTTCCTGCTCCAAATTATATGATTATGTGACATACATTAAAACCAGAATATAGACCTCCATTTCTTCTGAAGTCACGAGCTTGACATTTAGAATACGGTCTATTTAGTGAATACAACAAAACATTTGGAAAAAATAAAGATAAGGAAGAGAAATCAAAGGCCGAGAGGTAAGGGTTGTGAAGTGTGAAGACAGCGCAAGAAGAAAAGACCCACAAAAACACGTCTCCTTTCAGATCTCAGGCTTACCAGACAGTTAGCCTCAAGGAAAAGCCCTGCCTTTTCGAATAAGCCAGTGGAAGTGAGCGCACAGAATAACCTACACATTTGGGTAAAAATCGGATGCCTTCTTGCCTACTTGTCTCTTCTCTTCCATTTTCGGCTTTCTGTTTCAAACCACACAGAAGCTGATGCTCTGCCCTGTGAGCTGCCTCCCGTCCCACAGCACAAAGACTCTTCCGAATGAATAGCCATGGTCGCCATGGCAGCTGGGGGTCATAAACTCCTGAGCTGTGGGTCTTGGCACAGCTCCATGCATTATCTGCATCCTGGTGCAGATTAGTCTCCTTATCTAATTAGTAGCCTTACAAATAGCCACCTGGCCCAGAGCTTAACCATTAAAGATGCAATGTTGCTGAATAGCTGCAGACGAGGAATGAGGATAAGAGAAAACTGAAAGCTGATCTTAGCGAGGTCCTTCTCTCCTGGCTACAGACACCTGCAAGCCCTGGCCCACCCACATAGTAGAAGTTCAAACACAGGCAGAGAACAAATCGCTCTGTGTTCTCTCCACTGCTCACCTTGAGCATCTCTTGATCCACCAGCCTCCCAGAAACCGCCTATAGGACATGCTTGACCATTCCTGCTCAGAGGCCCAGCCGTTCCCTGCCTCAGAGCGTTCTACTTGAGGCACCCAGGCTGGTCACTGTTTCTATAACTTGACCAATTGCCCTGGCCTGATGTATCCAAACCCTGGTCTGGATACTTCAGAACTATCTCCCGATGCACCTGAAAGACTGTATCCTTTCCCATTTGTTTTAAGTGCTGAAACGTCCTTGTGCTAATGAAACTTACTCCAGACGCATATTATCTAGGTGTTTGTCAGGTTCATCTTTCTCCCACCCAGTAAAAGCAAAATTATTTTTTGTTACTTACTATATAGAAGTAAATATCTATAAAAGAATAAATATAGAAGCAAACTTATTTGCTTGTATATTTACTATTAGAAGCAAATATCTTCCTACATTCATTCTATAAATAATAATAAATCTAAACTGCTATAAAAAAATTGAAACCAATGCATTCTGAACGTGTCTAATGCAGTCAATCTAACAGTTGCATCCTGGGCTGAATTTTAGAAGTGCTATCAAGTGCTTGGGATGGACAGGGGTAGAGAGCTGACACAGGAGTCCAGCTGCTAGTTTACAGCTGATGCTGTGGTGCCACATTTGAGTATTTCCATCAATTACAAAGGAAAAGAGAATTCTAATCAGTATACCCACCATGAGCTTCTGGAATTAAAACAGACTTAAAGCCCACCCAATAGTCTCTTTTATTCCGGGGAATATTTATTCCAGATGTGCAGAGCAAGAACATGCCTCACTGTACTTTTATTGTCATGTAATGATTTCAGACTTTCTTGCTTTTTATTATTGTGCTATGTGTTTATGAGAATATATATCCAATAGAAACCTATTAAACTAGGAAATGATTATTATGCGAGCAATGATCAAATATGAAAACTATAGCAGAAAACTTACAGTAGAAAATCTTTACCAAGTCTTTTTATCTATTTTTTTGTTGATGTAAGCTATCGTTTCTTTTGTTTTACTATCAGATAAGTCATTCCAGTTTGAAATGATATCAAGCAACAGGGTTTCTTATACTTCCTGAGACATGCTATTTCAGAGCCTAGCAGATCTGACTGATATCTTGACATTCAGGTATAGTCTCCTTTCTTGCAGTTTCCATTGTTGCTATTTACTAATTTATATTTCTAAATAAAATACCTTCAGGGTCTCTGAAAAGAAGTCAGTGTTTTGAATCTGTGCGAGCAAAAATGAAACTAGGCACACACCCACTCCATGCCCACTAAGACCACCCCCTAGGCCATTCCAGGAACAACCAATTTAAGTAGCTATGCCCCGAACCAAAGCCAAAAGGCCATTATTTAGGTTTCTTTGAGAAAGGGAGAAACTACACACTTAAAAATAAAGCTACCTTTGTAAAAGCTTTTCACGTCTCCAATCTTCTTAAGTAAGGATTGCCAAGCAATCACCACTATACTCAACACAGATTGAAATATTCTTATGTGCATTTATCTCTTTGGCCACTTCTAATTATTAGCTTATTAAAGAACAGCATTCAGTACTTATGGAGGTGATGTCTTCCTGGTACATTAATGCCTATTCAAGGTCTGATTTCTCTCCAGACTTTAAACTCCATGGGGGCAGAAACAGTTCATTCCTTAATCACCATTCCATCCCTGTGAAAAGATGTTTATAACAAGAGGAAAATGTGCCATGGTCTCTTTATTATTTAGGAACTATGAAGAAGAGTGAGCTAAAATTCTTTGGCTTTTGAGAATTACAAAGTATCATTCATATTCTTAGTAACTTAATAATATAAACCAATTTATCATCAATTAATGAGCAAAAACAATGTCTGGGTTTCAAACATTGGAAAAGATATGTTTGCAGACCTATGACTTCAAAAATTAAAAAAAAAAAAAAACCAAACAACCATTGTGTTGAAAGGATTCCCCATTTAAAATCTGTTGAGTTACCCGCTCAATGTTATGTGGCAGCCTGGATGAGAGGGGAGTTTGTGGGGAGAATGGATACAGCAAAAGGCTGAGTCCCTTTGCTGTCCACCTGAAACCATCACAACATTGTTAATTTGTTATATTCCAATTTAAAATACAAAGATTTAAAAAAATAAAATCTGTTGAGTTATTCAAAGAAAGCTGTGTAAGCCTAAACTACATCTTTCAGAAACACCTGAGATAATCTGTAATTTCTCACATACATGGTTTCTGGGATCTAACTTTTGACTTAAACTTCCCAACTTGACAAATTTATAATTATAATTAATGAATACCAAATCTTTTTTTTTTTTTTTTTTCTCCAGACCATCTTGTCCTCCTCTACAAGTCCCACAGAGGAAATAGTAGAGAGGGCAGGAATGCAAAAGAGTCCTGTGGTTTGGAACTGGCCCAAGCCAAACTGAATTTTTCCTAATATACATTAAACTGTCAGTAAAGAGCACCACGACTCAGAACTTGAACCAAGGGAAAACCCCACAGCCCTCTGAAGTCACTAGTTCTGTGAGTTGTTTTAGAGAGGGCACACAACCAGGGATTATTCACGTATTTAAAATGTATCCTTCCAAGTTCCAACAGAACCTCCTCAGGAGAACACTGAAATGAGTTCCCTTTACCTAATCCAGGTTAAGTGGGCGTTCCTCTGAGTAGCACATCTTTGAGAGCATTTATCGCTTCTTGGCCTTTTGGCTAAGATCAAGTGGTGGCTCAAACGGAAAGCGTCTGTCTACAATGTGGA
Organism: Capricornis sumatraensis; assembly: GCF_032405125.1. Classification (NCBI taxonomy): domain Eukaryota; kingdom Metazoa; phylum Chordata; class Mammalia; order Artiodactyla; family Bovidae; genus Capricornis; species Capricornis sumatraensis. Next base: position 13,414,196 of record NC_091081.1, on the reverse strand, counting down.
AGACCTGGGTTCGATCCCTGGGTTGGGAAGTTCTCTGGAGAAGGAAATGGCAACCCACTCCAGTACTCTTGCCTAAAAAACCCCATGGACAGAGGAGCCTGGTGTCCATGGGGTCGCAAAGAGTTGGACACGACTGAGCGATTTCACTTTTTTTTTTTCACTCACTGGGTCTGTGGCTTCCCAGGTGCGCTAGTGGTAAAGAATCCGCCTGCCAATGAAGGAAGACGCAAGAGATGCAGGTTTGATCCCTGGGTCGGGAAGATCCTCTAGAAGAGGAAATGGCAGTCCACTCCAGTATTCTTGCCTGGGAAGTCCCACAGACAGGTGAGCCTGGCGGACTACAGTTCATGGGGTCGCAAGGAGCTGGACACGACTGAAGTAATTTACCACACACGCAGGCATGCTGAGTCTGTAGATTCTCATATCTACTCTGAGACTTGCAGGATAGGATTCCACCTTCACTTTAAAAGAAGGTCTCAGGAAATTGATATCTGAAATCTGGAATTGCAGCAACCCACTCCAGTGTTCTTGCCTGGAGAATCCCAGGGACTGGGGAGCCTGATAGGCTGCCGTCTATGGGGTCACACAGAGTCGGACACGACTGAAGGGACTTAGCAGCAGCAGCAGCAGAACCTGAAGGTAAGCAAAGGATCCCAAGTTTTCCTGAAACATCCCCTCTCAGAGAAAGCCTAGCTAGTTGTGGAGGTCCCTGGCAGAGGTGTACAGAGATGAGAGAAAGGAGAATGGAGACAAAAACAGCTTCCAGCTCAAGACTGGCCCATCTCCCCGCATTCTGGGGTGATTAATTGGGAAAACAAAGGGCAAGTGAGAACCATCTCCACTCATGTGTTTATTAAACTCTTAAAGAATAATTCTCTGTTGACTATATTGGTTTATTTATCTATATCTGATGAATACAAACTTAAGATGGCATCATTGGCACAGGTAATAAGGAACAGACAGAAGCACAGAGTTAACTTTAATCATCAGAATTCTTGTTTTGCTTAAGTAGCTGTGTGAATATGAGCAACTTAACCTCCCTAGGAACCATTTCTCCATCTTCTGAATAAGACAGATGAGGCCAAAAGTTTCTGAGATTACTTCCTGCTTTGCCCTGGTAATAAATTTTTATGAATGTTGCATGTAATCCAAGTAGAAAACATATGCAGTAAGTAATAGTTGGTAACAGTACTAGGGGGAATCATGTGGAAGGTGTGTCAGTGAGATTTGCTGCTCTTTTCCAGTCATCCCAGGGAAATCTATGGGAAAAAAAGAATGTTCTAATGCGTAAGAATGTCTGCTGAACTGAAGTATACAAGCTTCACAGACATGAGTTGTAGCCAAGGGGATAAAACTTAAGGATGGAGTAGAAGTGTTAAGGCATTTTCTTCTAGAAAACAGCAAGGGTAGGGGAAATAGACATTACTAAACTCATAAGAATCAGAGAGCTAAAGTGCTTTGAAATAGGATGTGAAGGCCCAGACATATTTGAGAAGATTCGTTATAATCAAAATGAAGGAAGGGGAAGGTGACTTGAGTCCATCATGATGGATTTATAGAGAAGGCTTATAATGGTGGCCATGAATCCAATGAGGATGAGGGAGGTGGTAATAATAGCTACCATTTATTGAATACTTAACTAAGTATTAGAACTTTTTGCTAGGAAACTTATAAAGACCTTGTCTAATTTCTAGAACTCTAAAAGGTATTGTGATCTTCAACATGTAGATAAATAAATGAAGGCTCAGGAAAAGTGACTTCTCCAAGGGTAAACTCAGGTCTGTCCATGCTTTTTTCAATACATCATTACTTTTTGCCCATGAATAGGAAAGCCCTTCATCCAGGGCTTTGGGCAATTAAGAATTATTAAGAAAAAAGTTAACCATTGATGGATCAATTGAGGGAACTGTTTCTCCTTGAGCAAAGGGACTGTGTCTTTCTCACCCACTTGTTCCCCCCACTTGGCCCAGGGTCTGGCCCAGAGATGCCCTTTCAATGACAGGCTTGCTGCCCGGCTGCTGGGACTGGGGTCTCCTTCTAACTGTCAGCTCCATCCAGAATTTATTTCTTTAAGATGAAATGAAAATGGCATGTCCACTTCCATATACATCGATTTGCAATCTCGACCTCTCTTTGGTCAACTGAAGGAAACGTTAAGTTACTTCAAGATACGTTCCATTGTTTCTTATAAAGACCTTGATCTATAGAAGATTGTCACTTAATGTTTCTCCTTTAAGGACAGCCTTAAAATCTGAAATAGTTTTGTAAAATACAATGAATTTCTTTCTATTCAGAAAATGTTACAGGTTTTACCTTAGTTTGTTTTATCCAAAGTAGTTTTTAAAAAATATATGTGTACACAAAGTAGTTGGAATTGGAAGAAGGAAAAAAATCACTCTAAGGACTTTGTGTGCCCTCATATCTGCTTTGTTCTCCCTGCTGAAGCAGTGGCTGGTGACGCTTTTGCCGTTTTTACTTTCTTTCAGCATGTGGGATCTTAGTTCTCTGGCCAGGGATCAAAGCTGCATTGGAAACACAGAATCTTAACCACTGGACTGCCAGGGACGTCCTGATGCTTTTGTCATCTTCTTCATCCTTAAAATTCTATCCAACTCTCCCTACGACAACCACACTATCACCCCCTGCCATACTCCATCCGTTCAATATTCCTTTTCACCAATGGACGCTTTTGCTCCTGTCTCTGATGCCAGGCTTTGAAAGAAGAAAAAAATTATTTATTTCTTTAACTTTGTATTCTCATTTAAAATCTCTCCCCACTTCCTCTTGTTCTCACCCACTCACCACATCTCCAGCTCACCTCTGACCCCTACACCTCCCCAGCCATTTCATCACTAACTTGGCCTGAGTCAGAGGAATGATTCATGGAATCGTAAAACTTAGGGTGGAAGAGACCTTAAAGGTCAGCTAATTCAACCACCCAAGTAAGTGGAAAAACCAGCTCTTATTTTCATTCTTTCTCTCCCGACTTCCCAAACTCAATTACAAACATCAGAACAATGTCTCTAGCTGTTATGGAGCTTATGCTTTGGATATCCTTTTAACAAAGGATTCCCCTCTCCCTGAGAAAGCTTAGGTAGAGGCTTGTCAATGGTATACAATGGATTACAGATGTGGAAACCTACAATCCTCTGAATATAGAGTTGGTTACTCTCTCAAAAAAGTGTTTAAAGATGAGTATGTTTATTTCACTTACTTCATTTATTCCATGGAACAACTGAATATTGGCCCCAGAAAATATGAATAGATTACTTGATGAAAGGAGATATACAAATGGCCCATAAAAATATTAAAATATGATCAACCTAATTCATAGTAACATAAATAAATGTCAATTAAAATTACAATGAGATTTTATTTCTCTATCATATGCAAAGATATAAAACAGGCACACTCATATATTGCTAATGGGTATGTACAAAACCTGCACAGACAGGGATTTGCAATATCTAGCAAAACTATATGTGTATCTATCTTATGACCCTGCAATACCACTTCTAGGAATTTACCCTGAAAATACATCTCCAAAAATATAAAAATATATTTGTAAAATATTATTCAGATTATTCATTGAAGTAATTTTTATAATGTTTAAATATTGGAAACAGCCTAAATGCCCATTTAGAGGAAAGCAGTTGAATAAACAATGGTGCATCCACACAATGACGTAGTAGGCAGCTATAAGAAAGAATGAATAAGATCCTTATGGAAACAATATGGAGTGCCCTCCAAGATACACTGTTAAGAGAAAAAATAAAAGCATGTTTATAGTAAATTATTTTTGCATAAGAAAGAGAAATTTAGAAAATATACATTCAGTTCAGTTCAGTTCAGTTGCTCAGTCGTGTCCGACTCATTGCGACCCCATGAATCGCAGCACACCAGGCCTCCCTGTCCATCACCACCTCCCAGAGTTCACCCAAAACCATGTCCATCAAGTCGGTGATGCCATCCAGCCATCTCATCCTCTGTCGTCCCCTTCTCCTCCTGCCCCCAATCCCTCCCAGCATCAGAGTCTTTTCCAATGAGTCAACTCTTCGCATGAGGTGGCCAAAGTACTGGAGCTTCAGCTTTAGCATCAGTCCTTCCAAAGAACACCCAGGACTGATCTCCTTTAAGATGGTTGGATCTCCTTGTAGTCCACAGGACTCTCAAGAGTCTTCTCCAACATCACAGTTAAAAAGCATCAATTCTTCGGCACTCAGCTTTCTTCACAGTCCAACTCTCACATCCATACATGACCACTGGAAAAACCATAGCCTTGACTTGACAGACCTTTGTTGGCAAAGTAATATCTCTGTTTTTTAATATGCTATCTAGGTTGGTCATAACTTTTCTTCCAAGGAGTAAGCGTCTTTTAATTTCATGGCTGAAATCACCATCTGCAGTGATTTTGGAGCCCAAGAAAGTAAAGTCAGCCACTGTTTCCACTGTTTCCCCATTCATTTCCCAGGAAGTGATGGGACCAGATGCCATGATCTTCGTTTTCTGAATGTTGAGCTTTAAGCCAACTTTTTCACTCTCCTCTTTCACTTTCATCAAGAGGTTTTTTAGTTCCTCTTCACTTTCTGCCATATGGTGGTGTCATCTGCCTATCTGAGGTTATTGATATTTCTCCCAGCAATCTTGATTCCAGCTTGTGCTTCTTCCAGCCCAGCGTTTCTCATGATGTACTCTGCATACAAGTTAAACAAGCAGGGTGACAATATACAGCCTTGGCGTACTCCTTTTCCTATTTGGAACCAGTCTGTTGTACCATGTCCAGTTCTATATCTGGCCTATATGGGAAAAGAACCTAAAAAGAGTGGATATATGTATATGTATTACAGATTCACTTTGCTGTGCACCTGAAACTAACACAACATTGTGATACCTCAATAAACTCTTTAGAAAAAGTAAAGATGTATCTATATATAGGCTCTTCACAGCTAAGTCACTATGTATACTCAGACATATAAGGAAATAAATAGATCAAATGAGAAAAGAAATGACAGAGAGAGCACCTATATTATTTTTATTTTCTCCAACAATGCTTATGAACTACAGCTTTAAAATAGTAAGCATAAACAGGTAAATATATATGAATTCGGAAAAGAAAAAAAAAGGAAATATACATATATCTACTCATCTGTATGTAAACACAGGATAAACTAGAAACCAATGATAGTGGTGAAAATAATAAAAGCAATGGTAGGAAATTACACCACTTTTTATATAATCCTGACTTTTGGAATCATGTGAATGTTTCACACATTCAAGAAAACAAGGATGAAGGAAAAACTAAAGTGGAATACAAACAGAAACAAACAAATGAACCAAACTGGCGGACAGGGGAGAACAGTAACTTAAGAAACATTTAAGTAGAATAGCTGGACTAATACCTTCAGGCCAAAGACAAACAATGTTAACAATTATTGAAGTCCAATTAGCAGGGGCTTCTTGCTATCACTGAAATATAGGTATGGAATTATTTTCTTTATATATATATCTATTTTTAATATTTAACATTTATTTATCTACTTATTTAGCTGCGTTGGGTCTTAGTTGCAGCATGTGGGATCCAGTTCCCTGATCAGGGATCAGACCTTGGCCCCCTGCATTGGGAGCACCTAGTCTTAGGAGCCTGGTGGGCTGCAGTCCATGGGGCCGCTAAGAGTCAGACTCGACTGAGTGACTTCACTTTCACTTTTCACTTTCATGCATTGGAGAAGGAAACGGCAACCCACTCCAGTGTTCTTGCCTGGAGAATCCCAGGGATGGGGGAGCCTGGTGGGCTGCCGTCTCTGGGGTCGCACAGAGTCGGACACGACTGAAGCGACTTAGCAGCAGCAGCAGTCTTGGCCACTGGACCACCAGGGGAGTCCCTGAAACTGTTTTCTGTATATTCTAAGATCTTGCAAAAAAGTAAGTCTATGGTGGTCAGTGGACGCCTGATTTCTCACTGATAATGAAAAGTTACATATGTGGAAAGGACCAAGGTCTAAATGATCCCTGTGGCTTTTTCCAGCTCGGTCTACTGAGAGGGCCAAAAGGCAATACCTACTCTCCACTTGCAAAACAAAACTAGTCTGGGGCAGGGCAAGTACAACTTGAAACTGGAAAATCTTTTTGTGGCAGAAAATAAGGAAGTCCTCAAAGAATGGTGGGAGCATACCAGAAGGACAAAGAAGTTAGCTTGAAGAAGTTCCCAGGAGTCAAACTCTGAAAATCTGAGCATCAAATAATGATAACAGTAACTTATTGTAACCCATTGAATAAAATAAAAATCCATGAGTCTATACTGTTATTTACACATACATACATATAAAAAGAAAGATCTTCTCTACAGTAGAAAATCAACTAATAAATTTAGAAGAAATAGTGAACTTGCAAGGTCACTATCAGTAACCATCATTGAAGTAATTAATTCAGGCCAGAATCATTAATGGGTGCTAAACTAGTGCGCATGAATTTAATGAATAGCAAGAGTGTTTGAAAGAATGTGAAAGTGTTAGTCGTTCAGTCAGGTCCAACTCTTTGAGACCCCATGGACTGTAGCTCACCATGCTCTTCTGTCCATGGAATTCTCCAGGCAAGAATAGTGGAGTGGGTAGCCATTCCCTTCTCCAGAGGATCTTCCCAACCCAGGGATCCAACCCAGGTCTCCTGCATTGCAGGCAGATTCTTTACTATCTGAGCCACCAGGGAAGACCCGTAAGAGTGTTTACATAGTCTTAAGTTTCTCCTGTAAGTTTCTTCATTAACTACAATGAAAAAAGTAGCAACTTTTTGGTAAAGAAATCTGGCAGACACCTCTTAACCAAATGATCAGACATTATCATTAATGGGGCATATCCATATCACATGCTTCCTGGTATGATACCCTGGAAAGGAAACAGCATCACTACTGTGGAATTGCTGAAAGTGCATATACCCCAAATCTAATCATGAGAAAACATCAGCAAACTCAAATTGAGGAACATTCTTAAATGTAACTGGACACACATTTCAAAAATGTCAGTGTCATGAAATAAAAAGCAGTATTGAAGAACTATTCCAGGAAAAAGGAGACTAAACTGTATGCAATGTGAGATTCAGCAGGGTTTTCTGTTTGTTTGTTCCGCTGCTACTGTGTTTTTGCTAGTTTATTTTCTACAAAAGTAATTACTTGGACAACTTGAAAAATCTGTCAGTATCTTAAATAAGAGTTATGTATCAATGTTAACTTCCTGATTTGGATAATTACACTTTGTTATGTAAAAGAACGTCCCTGGGATTTCCCTGGTGGTCGGATGGCTAAGACTCTGTGCTCCCAACGCAGGAGGTGCAGGTTCAATCCCTTGTCAGGGAACTAATATCCTATAAGCTGCAATTAAGCCTCAACACAGCCAAATAAATAAATATTTTTAAAAACTATCCTTGATTTTAGGATACACAAGAAATTAGGGGTAAGTGACCTCATGTCTGTAAGTTTCAGTTTTTATCTTTTTTAGATTCTAAGTAAAGGATATAAGAGAATCCTTTGAAATCATCTTGCAACTTTTCTGTAAATTTGAAATTACATGAAAATAAAAATACATAAGAAGAAAACAATTACCTTCTTGCGGTTGACCCCCTCGATACTTACAGAGCACTTACATGCTCTCTGCTCTACTTCATTTTGTGTTGCATTCTATGGGATCCACCCAGACATCCCAGTAACAAAATTGGGCAGGTGGGCAGCCTTTTGATTTTCCTAACTCTCAGATGTAAAAAGCAGACATAGCCCCATTTTTATTTTAACATGTACCAAATCCATCCTTCATACACAGTAGTAGTTGTTACGGGTACATATGCTTCTCTCATTATGTCATCTACCAAAGGTGGCTGCAAGAATATGATGTGAGACATTTGAGCCAATTCCAGTCCTTTTCTATAAAACCATTCTAAAGCAGGAACCCTTAGCCACCTATATAGTCGGTCTAAAGACAACTAAGGGAGACAAAAATAGGAACATTTGTACTTTTTTAGAAGTATGTATACACTTGAAGAAGAGCTTGTCCACACTGTATTTAAGGCACTGTGAAAATGTGTATGACTCATTCATTCATTCAGAAGGCCTTCATGGAAAAACTAGTACTCACCAAGTTTTACGGGTAAGTTCTACAGGTTTTAAAGCTAAAGGAAATGTTCCTCTTCTGGAACAGTATTTTCTGGAAAGAACAACATGGTAAGTGCTAAAACTGAATTATATACTAAGTATTATGGAAATACAAAGGAGAGCATGAGTAACCTCACAACAGTTGATATTAAATCACAGAAGCAAGAGTCAAAAAACCCATAAAAGACACCTAAGCTACCTACCTTTTCCATATCAATGTCCTAAATCTTGTCCGTGGTATTCCTGACCCCTGAACATGGAAAGGGATGAGCCATCATGCCCACACGTTGAAACTGACATGGAAAGGGATGAGGTATCACACATACACCTGGAAACTGACTCAGAGGCAGAGGAAGGGAGAAGATGGGGCACTGAAGTAGGGAGCTGACCAGAGCAGACCATCTCCTAGCCTTCTAGCTCCACCCATGCAGAGGGCCTCCATCTCCTAGCTTTAAGATATATGCTTGCCACAAAATAATATTTCATTTGATAAGAAGATTTTAAAAATTGATCTAAACATGAATTTTAGCACATGATTTCTCACACCGATATGAATGTGTGTTTGTGTGTACACTGCCAGATGGAATGTGTGTGCACGCTTCCAGCTCTCAATATCTGGCATCTAGGTACACAAAAAAATTTGAAGAGGCTGTGCTATTAATAACAATAGTCAGTTTATGTTAAAGGATAAATATTGATGCAATGTTTATAAGAATTAAACGCTGATACCACAACTTAAACATCCAGCAAATGGGTAGATAAATGCTACACTGAGCCATATTTTGAAGGGATATTTCTAAGAAGCTTGACTCATATGTGTTCGTCAAAAAGATTGTTCCAAGTATGTTGTGAAATATACATACAATGTTATTATCATTACAATGCTAATGAAGTATGAGTTTTGATTTACAAATTCAGATATGCAGTAAGCGTCATTTTAAAAAATGAACTTATTTTCTGTTTTAGCCTTATGTTTATGTGGTAATAGAAAATTAATTCCTAATATTGCAGTTGTGCTCCAGAAAGGCTTATTTAGGGTCAACATGCGGGTGAAGAGACATCTTGTCCTTGATTTTGTCCTCTATCAAGTACTGGTATCCTGGGGACTTCCTTATAGCTCAGATGGTAAAGAATCTGCCTACAATGCAGGAGACCTGGGTTCAGTCCCTGGGTCAGGAAGATCTCCTGGAGAGGGAAATGGCAACCCACTGCAGTATTCTTGCCTGGAGAATCCCAGGGACAGAGGAGCCTGGAGGGCTACAGTCCATGGGGTCACAAAGAGTCAGACACGACTGAGCGATAACGCACACACACTGGTATCCAGGGATCCACTCTTACCCTGTCCAGTCACCCGTTAGGATCGTGCCAGTCACTTCTGCCTCCTCCCCTTCCCGAGTCTGGCTTTCCCAGCTACTTCCATGCCTTTCCCAAGGATCATTCCATTCATACTACACTGTAGGAAATTCTGAGAGAATGTCTAAAGTCCAGTGGGTCTAGACACATTCCACTGGCGTTTCCTGGGGCCTTGACACCAGCCCTGACTGAGGGCCTACCAGGGCAGCAGGCACGGCCTCTCCACCTTCAGATCTGCTAAACCTGCTTGAGTCCTGTCTCTCCACCACCAAGTTCATCTGCCTTGAGAAGTCAGGGCAGAGGGCCTTCTTTCCCAGGAACCCCTAAGAGAAGATGCTGCAATATGGTTGTGTGAGATGAACACCACACAAAAGTACTTGCTTGAGTATGAGTAGGGATGAAATCTACAAAGTCAATGGCATGGGGCCAAGTTTGCTGGAAGAAGGAGGGGCTTGTGTCTTTATATGAAAGTGTTGTCAGCCACCTAAGCCACTGCCCCTGGGAAGGATCTGCTCAACAAGGTACCTTCTTATAATTCATTCACCAAAACGTGGTCTTTTTCTAATTTTCAGAATGAAGCTGTATAAGCTGCTAGAGATCCTTTCTTCCTCTCTAAGTCGCTCTCTTCTTCCAAGAATTGATGGCTTTTTTATCTAGTCTTGAAAGCTCTAAGGCTTCTTTGGACTTATCACATATTCTCCCAAATCTCTTTTTATTCCGTCTCTTTTTCTATTCCCACAAGGGCTCAAAATGTTGAGATTCAAAAGTTGTTGACTTCCTTTTTAAAATGCATTCAGTTGGGTCATCTTTTCCCTGAAGCAGTGAATACAAAATGTTCTAGTTTATGGAATAGGTGAAAGGCCAAGACCACCAGGAAATACAGTGGGGGAAAAAAATCCTCAGTTAATATCTTAAAATGTCATCTTCCCATTGCATGGGTATACACCAGTTCTGGCAGGCTGCACTTGTCTAAACTGTGAGCAGTAATTCTCCTCAGGAGTGAAATTTGGGGATGAGAGCTCTTTTTTTTTTCTTCGCTATATAAATTTCTGCACTTGAATTGTTTTTATAAGAAGGTTGTATGAATTTTGCAGATTTTTTCCAAAGGCCAACTTTTTTAAAACTGGGGAAAAAAATGTTCCAGTGTGCTTTTAGTAACAGTATGCAGAATGATAGCCTGTTTGTTCTCCCTTTTCATAAGTTCTTTGTGCTATACCTACTTCTCTATAGTCGAGTTAAACTATTTTTAAGTTCTGGATCATTGCATAAATGGTGACATTAGTGTAAGTTACAGAAATGGCGGTGTTAACTGATAGAAACAATTCAGATTAAAATGTACATAACTGACATAATTTAATATACCTTCCAGCTGGGGCCACAAAGGGTCCTATAACTGGAATTCTGATTTTGCACTTCCTTTTGCAGATGAGAAAGGGCCAACACTTAACAGATAACAAGAGTAATTCCCAAAAGGTGGCCCATAGGTACAGAGTTGGGAGAGTTGGGACAAGGCTCCTGGCTCACTTTGGGCTACTTCTTTTCTTTAGTGACTATAGAGAGACTGGTGAGCAGAAGTGAATTTAAGTGAATGAAGCTTAAGCTTCAAGTACCTAATTTGCATGGGCCCTTTCTAAGGCCCCAAGAGGGCCAAAGCATTGAGTTGACATGAGTACATGACTTTGTAGAATGTTCAAAGTAATATGTATATATTTTCTAACAGCAAGAGGTTCAGGCCACTGTCTCTTTCCACTCCAACTTTCCCTCCTATTAGGTAACACTAGGTGGCCATGTGCCTTTGGAGGATATGATTAAGGGGTGGTTGATTCAGTTAGGGATACATACAGTTTCAGTACATTGTCATATGTAGATGGTTCACAGATACTTCTATGAAAGTCATCACCACCATACAGGTATAGATTCTAAGAATCCTCTTACAACCCATTGTGTCAACTCTCCTGGCCTCCTGACATAGAGATACAGGACCAGACGTGGATTCCTTCATAGCTCAGGTCTGATGGCATGTGATGGTGGAGTGATGAGGTTGAAATGTATGGAGCCAGAAGCTAATCTGTAGCAATTTTTTCAAATATCAAGTGTCTAATATTTTAACAGAGGATTTGGTTCTCATTAAAATCTAATCAAAAAGAGATGTTTTCTCTTATCAGGAATACATTTTAAGAAGCATTTAAATACACTTATTTTATTTTCCTGGGCTCAAATTCACTGTGGATGGTGACTTCAGCCATGAACTCAAAAGATGCTTGCTCCTTGGAAGAAAAGCTATGACAAACCTAGAACACATAGGAAAAAGCAGAGACATCACTTTGCTGACAAAGGTCCCCATAGTCAAAGCTATGGTTTTTCCAGTAGTCATGAACAGATGTGAAAGTTGGGCCATAAAGAAAGCTGAGCACCAAAGAATTGATGCATTTGAACTGTGGTGCTGGAAAAGACTCTTCAGAGTTCCTTGGACTGCAAGGAGACCAAACCAGTCAAACCTAAAAGGAAGCACACCTGAATATTCACTGAAAGGACTGGGGCTAAAACTGAAGCTCCAATACTTTGGCCACCTGATGTGGAAAGCTCACTCATTGGAAAAGACCCTGATGCTGGGAAGGATTGAGGGCAGGAGGAGAAGGGGGCAACAAAGCATAAGATGGTTGGATGGCATCACTGAGTCAATGGACATAAGTCTGAGCAAACTCTGGGAGATACTAAAGAACAGGAAAGCTTGGCATTCTGAAGTTCATGGGATCACAGAGAGTAAGACATGACTTAGAGACTGAACAACAACATGCAATTATAAAAGGTCCATATTTCTCACAGTTTATGATAACAGTGTGAGATAGAACTTAGCAGAATTCTAGATTTAAACAAATCCTTAACTATGTTAAAAACAGAGAGCAGGTTTGTCACAGTTCAACAGTATGACAAAACGTTTTCCCAATTTGATGACAGTCGTAAAAATTTATGACATTAGTAACAATGATGGTGCTAAACTTTTAACTAAGCAATAATTTTTTTAAATATTCAATCAAGACTAAAATATCTTTCTTATCTCCCTACAGAACATAAAATTGATACTTAGTAAAGAAGCAAAGAGCATAGAGTCAAAACAGTATTTTTTTAAAAAGTAGTATACAGGAGTGGCATACAGTTAATTTAAAAATTGCTCTTTCTATAGCGAAGGAAGCAGTTACAACAGTTCCACATCAAGATGATGGCTATGGGAGGTTTCCAGCCCATCCTGACTTAAAACAAGGTCCTTAAAACAAGGACCAATTATCTCCTGCCCCTGGGGTCCCTAGATCAGGCATTGAGAGATTTTTTACTCCCTGACAGGCAGGGTCAACATCCCTACTTGGCCTTGAAGCAATTTCAGAAGATGCACCATCACCCCTCTGTTTCCCATAAGAATATGGGAGTAAAACTTCTGAGGGGGGAATGAAACAGGAGGGAAGGGGGCAGGGCAAAACCTCTGAAAGAATGAGATAAACTGAGGACACAACATGAACGCATTAGAACTAAATAAGTCTAAGATGGCGAGGAGGTGATTTCCACTAGACCCTGAACCTCAGTATAACACATCAGAGAGCTACATGACACACCCACAGGCACCATGACAGTGCCAAGGCCTGCCATCAAAGACGAACAAATGGGCAGTGACCCAGTTCCTGGAACTCTCCATTCATTCCCCAAAATAGTTGGAATAATCCTTCCACTCATTAGCCTATGAAATTAATTCACATTTCAAGGCCACTTTTGCCTCCTGAGAGGGCCTGTGGAGTGTGTTTCTCTCTACATACATCCACTTATTACTTACAAAAAAAAAAAAAGTTGCTATTTATAGATTTTTTTTTCTTTCTTTTTTGGTATTTGTGGCTTCATAGGCTTTAATAATGGAGAAGGCAATGGCACCCCACTCCAGTACTCTTGCCTGGAAAATCCCATGGGCAGAGGAGCCTGGTAGGCGGCAGTCCATGGAGTCGCAAAGAGTCGGACATGACTAAGCGACTTAATTTTCACTTTTCACTTTGATGCACTGGTGTAGGAAATGGCAACCCACTCCAGTGTTCTTGCCTGGAGAATCCCAGGGACGGCGGAGCCTGGTTGGCTGCCGTCTCTGGGGTCGCACAGAGTCAGACACGACTGAAGCGACTTAGCAGCAGCAGCAGCAGGCTTTAATAAATTTGGAATTTGCATGTGTTTTTAGAGATATTGGGGGCTTCCCTGGTGGCTCAGAGGTTAAAGCATCTGCTTGCAATGGAGGAGACCTGGGTTCAATCCCTGGGTCAGGAAGATCCCCTGGAGAAGGAAATGGCAACCCACTCCAGTATTCTTGCCTGGAGAATCCCATGGACAGAGCAGCCTGGTGGGCTATAGTCCACAGGGTCGCAAAGAGTCGGACACAACTGAGTGACTTCACTTTCACTTTAGAGATATTGAGTTGTTTATGCTTTGGAAAGCCATTAAACCCAGCTTCACCCTGACAGGGAACATAATTTTAGATTTACTTTTGATGCTTGCCTCTAGAATTTGTTAATTCCTGCCTTTTTCTGACTTCCCATCTCACTTCCCCTGCTTCTTCAATCCCTCATTCCTCATTCTTGAAGGTAGCAGGCACAGAAGTCTTCCCTAGATACCTAGTCAACATTAATGGCTCTTTTCCACAGTTTTCACAGCAGCCAACATTTGCCTCTTTCATCATACTTATCAGAATCTGCCCCAGAATAATTCCTATGTCACATACATATTGAGGACCAATTATATACTGGGTTCTATGCTGGAGCTTAGTACCTCCCTTGGCCTAGGTCTTGCCCAGGGCCCTGAATCTTAGAAGGCCCTCCAGCCACAACCCTCCACGTGGGCTGGAGTCTGTGGGCCCAGCTGGGCATGCTCACCCACAGCCCCGGTTCACTTTCCTAAATCACATACCTGGGACTCCAGAATTCTTCACTTAAATCTACACTGAATCTGCTTTTGCATGGGCCTCTTACCCATGCAAAAGCATATTCTCTGGTTCTTCTTCCAAAGAGCTGATTTGCCTTTGGTATGCTCACTCCCAGAGCCAAGAAGAAGTTGTTATTGCAATGCGGGAGAAGGTACAGAGCTTGAATATAAAGGGGGAGCTCCTCTGTTATAATGGGAAAAGACAGGAAGAAGCTAAGAGCTTCATTTCTATCAAACCTCAGACCCTACAAATGTCAGTTATGGGCCTGCTAAGACTGCAGTTGGATGTCTATGTCTTATTTTTATCCAAGAGGTTTCTAGACTTTTCTGCCTCTGTAATCTTTTAGTGTCTTTATAATTTTTTTCATGGCATAACTAGGACAAAAGAAATGTCTAATGGTTCTATTCACTCGGGTAGGAATTTCTTTGGAAAAGATAGTGTTTCATTCATTATGGCAAATTTTATTTTCCAAAAATGACCACAATCCTGTTCCACATGCTTTTTTAGAAACTTAGCACTCTCAGTGAGATACGAAGTCTAATATCCTTCTCCTTGAATTTGAAGGGACTAATGAATCTCTTGTAATCAATGAAATGCAGCAGCAATGATACTGCATGACTTTTAAAGCTAATCATGAAAGGCGATATAGTGTCTACCTTGTTACCTTAAACTCTTGCTCTGAGCTGTCATGCAAGCAATCCAATTGCCTTGATACTTCCATACTGTAAGGAAGTCCAACCTATCCCACTCAAAGAGACCACACTGACAGGCCCTAAAGCCCCTTGAAGGAAAAGAGAGACCTTAACTCCCCCAGCTCTCTTGCTCTTCCAACTCCAACCACTATCTGAGTGCAACCATATGAGGCACCCAATGCTGAAATGACCCATCCAAGCCCCTTCCTGAATTCCTGCCCGAAGAACCTGTGGTCATAATAAAATGACTTCTGTTATTTTAAGCCATAAGTTTTGGAGTGATTTCTTAAATGACAGTGGTGACTGGAAAACTCTTTTTTTAAAATCACCTTGACAGCTTGCTGCTAAGTCGCTTCAGTCGTGTCCGACTCTGTGCGACCCCATAGATGGCAGCCCACCAGGCTCCGCCATCCCTGGGATTCTCCAGGCAAGAAGACAGCGTAGTACTTTGAATATTTTGGAAAGTTAATAAATGTTCATCAAGTTGCATGGAAAAATGGAAAATCTCAAAGTACTAGTGATTAATCCAAACATCAATAATGATTGATAAGGATAATGTTACACATATATATGCTGAAAATATAGAACTTAGGTTATATGTATTCTGATTTCATAGCAAATATAAGACACTAGGATTTGATTTTTTTAGACTTTTAATAAATCCCTTAAATGTGTTAATTTCCATGCCTTTTGTTTTCATGTCCTTACAACAAAGGGTAGAAAAATAATTCTAGATACTCATTAGCAAGTTCACTATATCTTGAGGTCTCTGTAGGGGTCATGTATACTGAATTATCAGTTCCAGTTAACTGAGGATTTTAATTAGTCAATTCAGATTAAGCAAGGTGCTACCATAATTGGTGGGTTCCACAGGCAGCCATCTGTTCCCTTTGTATTAATATTATGTCCTATAGAGTCCATCAAGGAGAAGAATTTGTCAAGTAGAAATCTTAACATGAGCAAAAGGTGAATGCTTAGGAAATGAAAGGGAAGAGCTGGAAAGAAAATAAACTGAAGACAAGACATGAAAGAAAACAAAAGAAAAAGCCTAGGAAGAAAGGAAACAGTCCAATTATTTGCTATGTGAAGAGAATCAAACTGAATTTAACCTTAGACATCTGTTTCTGCCTGATATTTTTTCCCCCACTAGAGTGGAGGGAGGTAATTAACATGCCATGTAGCTGCTTGCCTTGTATGCGTTTCTCAGCATAATTCAGACTCATGACTCTGCCCTCTCAAAGAAATAGTTGATTATAGAAACAGAACAAAACCTCTTTGATCCCTCTTGTGATACAACTAGGTCATAAGAAGCAGAATTCCAAATGTATTCTGTTTTGGATGATTCCTCATGAAAAGTCTGACTTGGGGAAGTTTTGAAATGAACAGTGATGGAAACCAAGGCAGAATATAAAGCAAAAGACTTGTTGACATGAAAAAAACACCAACTCTGCAAAGGCTACCTAAATGGGCTTATTGTTGACCTGCCTTTTCTTTTTCTAGCCTCCTTCATAATAGGGTTTTTAACCCCTAACAGACAATGCCTAAAAGGTGCAGTGATAAATATCAGGAGCATGTAATGATAGATGAATTGTGCCATGCAAATCCCATAACATCTCGGGTACTTGCCGGGGGAAAAGGACAACATTTAGGAGTTTCTCATAAACTTCAGCCTGTTTTTCTAGTGGTTTTGTTACCTAAAATACACAAAAGTATCTTTGTCTTCTAGTCAGAGGAAAATTATTGTGCCTCTCTAAAAGCAAAAAGTTAAACTATTTTGCAGAGAAACTAGTATTTTTTAACATTTCCCTGTAAAATAATATAATTAAGATAAGGCTATGTATATCAATTAAGGTGGTTTTTCTCCCTTACAAAGAACAGACAACCTCTAATAGACTAGTTTAAAAACCAAAAGGGACTCACATAACAGTAAAGGTCAGAGTTAGGGCTGGCTTCAGGTGTAGCTCTGTCAGGAACATGATTCTTGTTTTTCTACAGTTTTCTTGGTTTTGCCCTTCTCCATAATGTCAAGTTCAGCCTTCCCTCATGACTCCAAAACAAGTCTCCCAGAAAGGTTGTTTCACATGCTCTCACTCACATCTCTCAATCAGCTTGAGATTGAGTTTCTGGTGCACCAATAACAGTGACCTGGGGACTGCTGCATATGCCTATATAAGCCTGTAGCAAGCAACAGTCAGGGCATGTTCTGATTGGTCTATACCAATTCAGGTCCAACCCCTGTACTGCAGGCAATTCAATCCCATCCAACTAAGGGCTACTACACAATGAGGAGGGGTGGTTCTTCCAAGGAAAACCTGAGTACTGCGAGGAAGGAAAGAAAGGGGTAGATAATTGATGTTCATTCACTACAGGTAGCTCATATGAACTGTCACAGCAGCTCTTACATTTTCTGGGCAAATGTTAACTACGGTAAAGTATAAGATTTTCACCAGAAAGAAAAATGACCCTTCTATTCTAAATTATGTTTTTTAAATATGCAGAACCAATGAGTTTATCAGAAATCAATCAAAGAATCAAATTAGCAAGGATTTCAACTATGGAAAATGATTTATGTCAGTAGCTGTGATTCATTGAACAAATATTAAGTATTTAAATGTACCAGGTACTGTGCTAGGTTCTAGACACCAAGGATAACTTCATAATTTTTCTACACTAATTCCATACTGCAAAAAAAAATTACCTATCAAATAAACAACAAAAGCATTAACTTTCTTTCCCATATCAAAAATTAACCAGACACATCAGTTATAAGAAATCCTAAAAGGTAAAAAAAAAAAAAAGAAAGAAAGAAAATGATACAATTTTAGATTTAGAGAATGAAGTTATCGTTACCAGAAGGGAAGGGTGGGGAGCAGGGATAGATTGGGAGTTTATGACTGACACGTACAAACTGCCATATTTAAAACATAACCAACAAGGACCTAGTGTAAAAATTTGATTAAGTCCTAAAAAGTAAACAATGACCAGTGCTGAAACACTGAAGACAGTTAATATTTTCATCAGTCTATTCAGTATCATTGTGATACAACAGATAATATAATTTGTTACCCTAAAAAGCATTATTAAAGTTTAAATAAATAACATATAGGATTTCTCTTAGGCTTTTAGAAATAGTTTCTCCCCACTCCCAAAAAAATATTCATGATGACCATTGTGAATCACTAGTGATACAGGGCCCAAGATTAGGGGCAATAATCAAAATAAAAGAAGCAAAAAGGGTAGATACTAGTAAATATGCATAAATCATATACATCCTATAGTGGTGGTGGTTTAGTTGCTAAGTTGTGTCTGACTCTTGTGACCCCAGGGACTGTAGCCCACCAGCTCCTCTATCCATGGGATTTCCCAGGCAAGAATATTGGAGTGGATTGCCATTTTCTTCCCCAGAGAATCTTCCTGATTCAGGGATCAAACCAGCATCTCGAACTCACAGCCCCTGCATTGCAAGCAGATTCTTTACCACTGAGCCACCAGGGAAGCCCATAAATCCTATACACTCTTGGTATCAACTTTTAAAGTTCAACCCTCCACTAAATCATTCTCTAGCAGGAAGTTATACTCTGACAAAGGGCTTCCAAACTTCTTATCTACCATTTGCTTCCCTGCAGGAGTCAGAATGAGCCACCTGGACTTAATCTGAGTTCAACCTGGAGTTGTTTCTTCATGCTATGACATGGGACAACTCAACCCCAGACCTCAGGGTGCCACTGAGTACACAGTACGCAGAATTAATCCTAACAATTACTATCTTTAATATGTAAGTAACTCATGTGCTGTGCTTAGTCACTTCAGTTGTGTCCGACTCTTTGCAACCCCATGGACTGTTGCTCGCCAGGCTCCTCTGTTCATGGGGATTCTCCAGGCAAGAATACTGGAGTGAGTAGCCTATCCCTTCTCCAGGGGATCTTCCCAACCCAGGAATCCAACCAGGGTTTCCTGCATTGCAGGCAGATTCTTTACCAGCAGAACTACCAGGGAAAACCTAAGTAACTCATACCACTCACAAATTTCTCTCTCAAAAAGTATAGCCTGAATTTTATATATTACTCAAAATCTTAGCAGAAGGGTACACAGAATCAGCCTAGCATGCAGCTGACTTTGTATTAGCAATGAATGCTCTCTGAGCACTCACATACCACTTTCCAAATTTCTATCCCACCCCCACACAGCCAACCTCTGTTCAGATGATCATTTTTACTAAACACTTCACCTCCCACAAAGCAATAGTGTATAAGATTTACATAATTAATGTTTGTAAGGGACTGCTAGAGCCTGGTCTGAAAGATGCCTTTGAAGAGGAAAAGATTGTTGATGCTATGATGTCCTGGGTTTTTTATCTTTATCAAGACTGCTTCTATGAGGAAAAGCTACAGAAATGATAGATGGGACCATTTTTATTTAGCACAGTTACAGGTGGCAAAACAGTACTGTAGGACTCGGGCAGGAATATGTCCCTAGGCGACAGCAACTGTATAAACATGTATCCTGTCAATCACTAAGAATGCAGGTCCGATACTTTATAGACCAGGGATAATGTTAATTCCATCCTGCTTACAGTGTTCTTTGTACTGGAAAAGCTCAAGGCACTTTGCAAGCACCATAATTTAGCGAAGCATAAAATGAAAGCTACACATAGGAAAGTTGAGGCATTTTGAAAAATTAAGACATTATCTTTATTCAGCCATTAACCAAGAAGAGTTGAATTTTCAGTGCTACACATGGTTCCTACATACAGACTATTTTTGTTGTTATTTAAGGAAGGAAGGGAGAAGGAAATGGCAACCCACTCCAGTATTCTTGCCTGGAAAATTTCATGGACAGAGGAACCTAGTGAGCTACAGTCCATGGGGTCACAAAGAGTCGGCCATGACTGAATACATCATCACAGGGAAGGAAGGAAAAGGAGACTGATCTTCACTGAGTGTTTACAATGGACTACATTTTGCTAGGAGGTCTCACACTATTTATCTTGTTTGAGCTTTAAAACAGCTGAGTGAAGTACATTTTATAGTTGAGGAAACTAAGGCTTAAAGGAAACATTAATTTGACTGAGATAACATAGGCTACCAAGTGACAGAACCAAGAACTTAAGCCATTTATACACAATTCCAAAGCCACTGACCTTTCCACTACACACGCAGCAGTGGGCTAATCAACATCATCAGTCTCATAGTTTCTTTCTTCTAGAACTTGGTCCTAACCTTTGCAAAGACCAGAAGAAACGTATCTTTTTCAAATGAATTATTCTTGAAATACCCATGAAGCTGTTCCATACCTTGCCAGCCCTCATTTCTCTTTTCCTTCCCTGAACTACGTACCAGAATACACAGTTTAGTATTAGATTGTTAACAACATATCTCTGTTTCGAAATAGTACCTGATTTATACCGACTCACTGCCAATCAGATACACAAACTACCTCCAACACATCTACTGTCACTGGAGTCAATAATGGTCCTTACTATAGCAGGAAGTCCAACAGAAAATTGAGTTCATATTTCACACAGAAAACAGCTGACAAAAGAGGGATGCCTTAACATACTGTGGACTGGCAGGCAGACTTAAGAAGCTATCAACTCAAAAAGAAGCCACTCTCCTGTAGACTAAAATTTTAAAAGATATTTTGCTATGTTATTGGAATTTTTTTTTAAAAAAAAGCAAATCATTTAAATTCACAAATACCCTTTTTCCTAAAATACACATTCCACCAAGAGGTATCTAATTTTCACAGCTAAGGGATAATTTAGATTCTTTTCCCAATACCTCTATGAGATTAATTGCAAATAAGAAATTGTCCATTTTTACTGGAGAATGAAGATGTAACTAGTTAGCTGTGAAGCATGAGGCAGCTTGAGGGAACTTCAAGGATCAAGATAGAGTGCTGGCTTGGGCCAGTATGAAGGCATTCTGTACTAGTAAACTGGGAAGACAGGCTTAATAGAACAAAAGGTAGATAGAAAGGGACATTAAAGAATGTTAAGACATTAGAGGAGTTTGGGAGAGGAGTTTGACAAAATGATTCCGAAGTTCTTCCAGAAGTATAATGCAAGGGACACCACCACTGAATGGATATATGCAAAGTGTTATATTACCTACACTGGAATATTATCTAGCTATAGAAAGAAATCAGGCTCTGATATGTGCTCCAACACGGATGAACCTTAAAAACATGCTAAGTGACATAAGCCAGACATAAGAGGACAAATATTTTTATTTCACTTATATAAAACCCCTGGAGAAGGGAATGGTAACCCACTCCAGTATTCTTGGCTGAAGAATTCCATGGATAGAGGAACATGGTGGGCTACAGTTATGGGGTTGCAAAGAGTTGGACACGAATGAGCAACTAACACTTTCACTTCACTTTCATATAAAATATCTAGAATGGCAAATTTATTGAGAAAGAAAGTAGATTAGCAGATGATACCACTCTTACGGCAGAAAGTGAAGAAGAACTAAAGAGCCTCTTGATGAAAGTGAAAGAGGAGAGTGAAAAAGTTGGCTTAAAGCTCAACATTCAGAAAACTAAGATCATGGCATCTGGTCCCATCACTTCTTGGCAAATACATGGGGAAACAGTGGAAACAGTGGCTGACTTTATTTTGGGGGGCTCCAAAATCACTGCAGTTGGTGATTGCAGCCATGAAATTAAAAGACGCTTACTCTTTGGGAGGAAAGTTATGACCAACCTAGACAACATATTAAAAAGCGAGACATTACTTTGCCAATAAAGGTCCATCTAGTCAAGGCTATGGTTTTTTCAGTAGTCATGTATGGATGTGAGAGTCGGACTATAAAGAAAGCTGAGTGCCGAAGAATTGATGCTTTTGAACTGTGGTGTTGGAGAAGACTCTTGAGAGTCCCTTGGACTGCAAGGAGATCCAACCAGTCTATCCTAAAGGAGATCAGTTCTGGGTGTTCATTGAAGGGACTGATGTTCAAGCTGAAACTCCAATACTTTGGCCACCTGATGTGAACAGCAGACTCATTTGAAAAGACCCTTATGCTGGGAAAGATTGAAGGCAGGAGGAGAAGGGGACGACAGAGGATGAGATGGCTGGATGGCATCACTGACTCGACAGACACAAGTTTGGGTAAACTCCGGGAGCTGGTGATGGACAGGGAGGCCTAGAGTGCTGTGATCCACGGGGTCACAAAGAGTCAGACACAACTAAGCAACTGAACTGAACTGAGAGTCTGGGGAAAGGGGATAATAGGAAGTCATTGCTTAATGGACACAAAATTTCTGTTTGAGGTGATAAAAAGTTTTAGAAAAAGATAGTGGTGGTGATATCACAATACAGTGAATATAGTTAATGTCACTGAATCATATACTTCAAAATTGTTAAAATGAAAAAAAAATTGTTAAAATGGAAGATTTTATGTTATATATGTTGTGACACAAGAAAAATTTTTTAAAAATAAACAGAAGAGACAAGTCAAGAAAAAAATTAAAGAACAAAGCAAGAGGAATGAAATTTAGTTCTTGCCTTGCTATTTATTAAAATGCATTATTTTAAGATTATGATCGTTAAAACAGTGAGACACTGGCACAGAAACAAATAAATAAATAAATGGTATCAAATAGAAAGTCTATAAGCAGACCTGACTATACATATGTATTTGGTGTGTAATGAAGGAGGAATTTAAGTCAGTGAGAGGAAAGTAATGTACAAACATCAACTAATGAGTCACTTGAAGGAGGAGCTCCTCCTGTGGGCAGGAATTCTGCCTGTCTTGTACACCAACTGTTGCCCAAGCGAAATCATACCTGGTACATTGTAGGCATGTTATCAATAGTTAATGTTTGTTGAATGAATTAAAATCATTTTTATATAATAAAATATACTAAAATAAATTTTCGATTGAATACACTTTTAACTGAAAAATTTTAATGAAATTTTAATTTCATTTTAAAGACATCAAATTTCATGAAAAAAAATCAAATAGTGATAAACTTGAAAAAGTAAAAACCTCTACACATACATATCAAAAGGTACATAAATAAGATTGAGGAGAAACTGAGAAATGTAAATAACTATTTAGGTACACTTGTAATATATGAGACAAACATTGTACCTTGATTTATAACTAGCACTTTTAACTCAATAATGAAAGGACAACTATCTCAAGAGAAAAATAAAGTATATCAAGTCATAAAAACTACTAATAGCCAAAAAGACTATGAAAAAATCTTATATCATTGATAACCAAAGAAACTAAAATTAAAATGATAGATACTATTTCACCTATCAGGTTGGCAATTATCATACTATCTAGTGTTGGTGATGATTCAAAGAAATGAATATTCTCACACATTGCTGGAAAGGATATAAATTGATACAACAGTTATGTAAGGTAATTTGTCAGGAAATACCAAAAGTGTTTAAAATGTGAATACCAGTTGGTTACCTGATGCTGTTTCTAATGATTTAAGCTAAAAATAATTTAAAACAAATACACATTTTTTACCTGCAAGGCTGTTTATTTCAGCCTTGTTCATAATAGAAAAAAAGGTTGTAAACATTTAAATGTCCAGAGATAATGAATGGTTAAGTGAAGTTATGGTACATCCATAACAAAGAATTCTATACTATCAGGAAAAAAATGTTATAGACTAATGGAATGAGGGAAATTCTCATTATATTTTTAAGTTCAAAAGCAGATTATTAAATATTATGAGGCAAAATGATTCCATGTTTTGTGAAAAGGAAAAAATGCCAAAACTGAAAGAATAATTATCTAAATATCAATGGTGATTGTCTCTGATTGTCAGGTTAAATGGCAATTTAAATGTAATTATTACTAATAAAATCTACTAATTTTTCTGCATGAATATACACTGCTACTATAATATAAAAGCAATGAAAGATGTCCTTAATTTTAATAAAGAAATAAAATAACAAAGTTGGTCTCCTGTTCTCAGAACCCATGCTGAGTGAGTGAGTGAAGTCGCTCAGTCGTGTCCGACTCTTTGAGACCCTACGGACAGTAGCCTACCAGGCTCCGAGATCCATGGGATTTTCCAGGCAAGAATACTGGAGTGGGCTACCATTTCCTTCTCCACAGAACCCATGCTAATCTGCTTTAAAACCTGTCTCTTTCTCGGTGTCAAGCACATTACTAAGCACTTGGCGCTCTTATTTTATTTGATCCTACTCTTTTATTAGGTATCATTAACCCCATGAATGAGGTCCTGGGTTTAGAAAAAGGAGTGTGTTCAAGGCCATGCAACCAGTGGCAGAGGTTGGAATTCCCCTCTGCTGTCTGATGCCAAGGCTTATGTTCTTAACCACAAACTTTCCTGGGTCTGTTAGGAAGTAGTTAGGCTTTTGGAGAGTAGACTCAAAAAACTACCAGATATCATAGTTTCTGTAAACAAAACAAAAACAAAAACGTTTGGCATTCTAAACAACACACTTACAAACTGCCTTTGGGAAAGAATTTTTTTGTTTGTTTTATTTCATTTTTTAAATTTTATTGGAGTATAGTTGCTTAGCAATATTGTGTCAGTTAATAAATTTTTCTTCAAGTGTGCGTCACTTCTACTGATTTGTACAACCTGTGTCTATGTCGTGTAAATTCTTCTCAGAGGTAATGTCCAGTAATAGGTAAGAGCACTGGCCTGGAAGAGGATTTCCTGGGTTAGACCTGGCTTGACCTGTCCCTTAATATCTATAAAATCTTGGGCAGTTATTTAACATCACTGGGTCTGATTCCTGACCAATAAGATAAAGACAATGAAACATCTAGTTACAGGATAAGTACTAGGGATGTGATATACGACATGGTAAATATAACCAATACTGCTGTATATTATACATGAAAGTTGTTAAGAGAATAATTTCTAACAACCTCCATCACAAAGAAAAAGATCTTTTCCTATTTCTTTAATTTTGTATCTATATGAGATAATAGAAATTCACTTAACTTACTGTGGCAATAATTCCAAAATATATGTAAGTTGAATCATTATGCTATGTACCTTAAACTTTTACAGTGCTTTATGTCAATTATATCTCAATAAAACTGGAAGAAAGAATATAAATAGATAATCTAAACTCACAAGCATGCAGGCAAACATACATACATAAAATGATTGTCTTACTTCAAGGAGTTTTGATGAGGATTAAATAAATTAATCCACATAGGACTTTGATAGCTAAATATCTGAAATAAAGCAAGCATTTGATAAATGGCAGTTATTCACATCATTAAAGTATTCTCTAGCTAGTAAACTCTCCAAGGGCAAAAGTCACATGTTAAATTACTTTTGAATTTCCTAATGAGTACACTAGATGTTTGTTCAGTGGACTGAAGCTGAATGTGAAGTATTATCTGAAGAGAAGTCTCTGCACTTGAAGTTCCCTGCTCTGATTCAATTTCAAACAGAATCCTACCTTGCTAACCTTTGTCCACTAATAGGACCTTTGTTTTATTCTCATCTGTAATGCAGTGACTAAAAGAAAATCACAATGTGAAGACTCTCTTGCATTTCTTAGACAAACATTATTGCTGGTTACTGATAACATATCCAACACTCAAATACAAGTTACTTTCATTTCAACAAGGCTTTCAGGGAAGGATGGGATTTTACTAGTCTAAAAAATTATTAATCAAAACTCGAGTTGTAACATCCTTGAATATTTGTTTCTGGCATCCTCTAGAAATGTAACTACAACCTATTTCTCTCCTTCAGCAAGAAAGTAGCAGGAAAGAATTCGGCTCAATCTTTCACTGAAAGTATTCAATATGTATACATCTAAAATAGCTAGCAACTTTCATGTGATGTGTTGCTTTGAAGTCAATGAAGCTGAAAACTCAGTTTAGAAAGTTCTCTTAATCCTTGAGAGTATAACAGTGTGGTATTTTAACTATGACATGACAAATTGTAAAACAAATGTACAAATATTGATGTGCAAGTCCTGGCATAATTCTGTGAATACTCGGCTAAACAGGTAGTGAATATGTTCTTTCATCTAAATCAGGACATTAAATAAGCCCAAAGAACCCGATTAAAAGCAATGAGTTTCCCAAGGACCGAGTTAACAGTCCTATCTGACATTGCTCTTTGGTGGCTAAATGCCTTGCACTGAGAGACAAAGAGGAAGAATTCCATTTATGAGGACAAGCTACCCTGGAGTTTTTCTTCTATTATAATGTTTTCAATTCAAATTAGTGACAACTAAACCAAGGAACAGACTTGACTGGATCAATCTAATGAATTATAGCTATAAACATGTCACTTCTCTTAAAATCCTCCAGTGCCTCTCAAATGACTTCAGGACACCCATTTGGCATGTAAACTCCACCATGATTTGGCTACAGCCTAATTCATTTCCCCAAACAACTCTCTCCCTTCCACCCACTTTCCTCCCTATTTCTCATGTCAGCAGAGAATCATCCATATTCCCCTAAGAATCTAATCGCTTGCATTCTTCAGTCATGTTGGCGATTCTGATCCCTCTCCCTGAGACTGTATTTGTGACTGTAGTTATTCTGCACACCCCTCAGGGCTCTTTTCATTTTTTCCCTTAATCTCATGGTTGCACCAAAGGGTAGATGAGGGCTTAGAAACCTCTGCTTCTCATAATGTTTAACAGCTATACAAAGACATCTCAATAACTACACTATGTAACTAAGAAGAGTGTGACTGTCACATAAATGGAAATTGAACACCAGAGTCCTTGGGCCACTTCCACCCTTCCAATGGGGTTGCTGCCCTTAATCTTATACAAAAAATCTGGCACTGCCATTGATTCGATCTCCCTTTAAAAATGAATCTTCTTTCACTTTGTGCCCATAGCATACGGTTTTCCTTTTCCTTTGGCCTTGACTGGATCCCATCTTGGTAACCGTTGTTTGTGTTTAGACGCCTGTGTTATTTCCCTTCCGCTTTCCTCAGAACAGGACTGAAGGCTTATTCACCAGGTATCACCCACACTGCTTAACAGAGAGCATCACTAGAAGTGGGTGTTCAACATTTAGTGGCCTGGAAATGAGAACAAATTATGAGAACAATTATGAGAGGCACAGTCTGAAAAATCAGGCCATGATTAATGAGTTTGCCTTATTAGTTTCAAGTACACACACTAATAGTTCTGTCAGCGATCTCTGTCTATAATCTCTTTGGCTTTACTTTCAGATTATTCCCTCCCACACTTCTGTTTATTTAGTCCCCACTGTGATGTTCCTAATGTACTAGTTCTCAAACTACAGTTTTGAATGAAAATAAAGAGTTTCTTTGTTAAAATTAAAGTATGAATAAGCTTTTCTCAATTCACATAGACACACACAAATAAATTTATGGTTAGTATGTTTCCATTTTAAATCTTGCTCTTAACTAGAAGCTATGCATGCAAATATAGTTATTTATCAATATTTCATGGGTTCATGTAAAGAGAACACGGTTCTTCAGCTGTTCACCTGAACACCAGAAAGAATCACTCTTCCAACCGTTTAACATGACAAAACCCTCTAACATAACTTTGCACCAAGAGGCTCAACTACTAGTCTACTTTTCTAAGGATCTACATTTTTAAAATTATATAATGAAGGGCTTCACTGGTGGCTCAGTAGTAAACAGTCTCCCTTCTAATGCAGGAAACACGAGTTTGATCCTTGGCCCAGACTTCCCTGGTGGCTCAGAAGGTAAAGAATCCACCTGCAATGCAGGAGACCTGAGTTCGATCCCTGGGTTGGGAAGATGCCCTGGAGGAGGGCATGGCCACCCACTCCAGTATCCTTGCCTGGAGAATCGCCATGGACAGAGCAGCCTGGTGGACTGCAGTTCCTGGGGTCACAAAGAGTCGGACACGACTGAGTAGCTAAGCACACATGCCGGGAAGACCCCACATGCCAGGAAGACTCCACATGCCACAGAGCAACTAAACCTGTCTGCCACAAATATTGAGACTGTGCTCGAGAGCCTGGGAACCACAGCCACCGAGGCCCTCCCATCCCAGAGCCTCTGCTCTGCAACAGGAGAAGCCACTGGAGTGAGAAGCCCACGCCCTGCAACTGGAGAGCGACTCCTGCTCACAACTAAAGAAAAGCTTGTACAGCAATGGCGATCCACCCCAGCCAAAAATAGATAAATTATAAATTCCGTAAGGAAACACTTGAAATGTAGACAATAAAAAATTGAATATCTAAAATATCAACTGGAATACAACGAATGTCATTTTTTAAAGTGCAGAAAATTCACACAAAAATACATAGTTTGTAAATTTCATGTTACAAATAGTGGTTTAATTACAATATGCAACATTTTCCTGTGATGTGAGCTACTGGTCATTGCTGGATTATTACCATAGACATTTATACATTAACAATGAAATCATGTCAATTAAAAAAAACTTTATTTTGTGCCTTTTGTATCTATATATATATAGAGAGATAATATTTATTGGAGTATAATTGGCCTACAATGTGTTCATTTCTGCTGTACAATGAAATGAATCAGTTATAAGTATACACATATCCCCTCCCTCTTGAACCTCCCTCCTACCCCACCCCTCATCCCACCCCTCTAGATCACTGCAAAGCACCAAGCTAAGCTCCCTGTTTCATACCACAGTCTCACCAGCTATCTGTTTTTACAAATAGAAGACCAAGTTATGGATGGAAAACAGAAAATCAATATAAACAAAGTATACAGGAGTATATGTATCTGCCTATTTAAATACAAACGGGTAGATAGAAGAATCTGTGTATAATATAGAGATACTTGGAAGAATCTCTGTGTAACATAGAGATACTTCTATCCATTTCCATGTAGATAGATAGATATACTATACTCCCCCATGCATCCTTTATGTTGGTTTTCTGTTTTCTACCCATAACTTGGTCTACTATTTTCAGACTCTATCTATGTTCCTACTGAGACTGTTATTCTAGCGAAATCCTGATAGCCGGCCTTGACAAGTGTTGCAGTGCTGTGAGTTTAGATTCATGATTCAATAAAGCCCTAGGATTCTCAGATTAAAAGTGCTATGGAAATGTACATTCCGTGCACTTTTCTTACATTTTCCTACCTTTTCTTTCTTCAAGGCAGAGTACACAGCCCTTCTTCATGCTGCAGTTGAGCAAGGTTGCTCTCCACTAAGCACCATGGCCTTTGCTTCCAAACAGATTGCATTGCCCTGATGAATACTGCAGTTGCTCACAGAACTGTTATTTGCTTTATTCATTTCCTGGGAATAGAATGAGCTATTACTTAAAACCAAAATCTACCTCTAAAAAATTTTAGTCATATGTTACCAATATATTATAGCATTATTAAATTATTTTAAAGGCTAAAGTCAGAAACGGAGAAAGCGATGGCACCCCACTCCAGTACTCTTGCCTGGAAAATCTCATGGATGGAGGAGCCTGGTAGGCTGCAGTCCATGGGGTCACTAGGAGTCAGACACAATTGAGCGACTTCGCTTTCACTTTTCATTTTCATGCACTGGAGAAGGAAATGGCAACCCACTCCAGTGTTCTTGCCTGGAGGATCCCAGGGTCAGGGGAGCCTGGTGGGCTGCCATCTAAGGGGTCACACAGAGTCAGACACGACTGACGTGACCTAGCAAAGTCAGAAAAACAAGAAAAAACTTTCGTGCTGTCTGCTCAACCAATAGATGCCAAAACTTGCTATTTTCTATGTTTCTTGTAAAGTACTACTTCAATAGCCGTACAAAGCATGAAGGTCCAAAAATAGCCTGTATTTTTCCATAATAAATCTAAAATTAGCAGCTTCTTATTTCAATCTATGAGGTGTTGTCC
The DNA here is from genome assembly GCF_032405125.1 of Capricornis sumatraensis. Taxonomy (NCBI): domain Eukaryota; kingdom Metazoa; phylum Chordata; class Mammalia; order Artiodactyla; family Bovidae; genus Capricornis; species Capricornis sumatraensis. The sequence continues at coordinate 13,384,277 of NC_091081.1, read as the reverse complement.
CCCATAAATTCTCTATCAATTTAAAAATAAACAGATAAGGGCCTAAATGTGCACACATCTAATAAAAGTATTCTAATAAAAGTGTGCAGAAAAATATACGTGGTCTGCATTCTAGTGGGAAATGCTTTTAGTCCTAAAATTTTCCATAGGACTTGCTATTTCAGAAATCTGTAGAATCTCTTTCACTTTTATCAAGTAATGCCAACCAACCAGATCCAGGAATCTTTGATTTAATTTTTTCTAAAACTGAAAGAAATTTTCCTATGGAGAATCCACATTTTCGTAACTTTGTGAGACACTGGTCCTATTAATGTCACTTTATTAACCTTGAGAGCATAGAAAATGACTTATTCAGCTAGCAGGAGATAAATTATTATCTTCATTTAGACATCATATGAATGTTCATGTAATAATTAATGTAGATACTTGGGGAAGAATTTTAGATAAAGCAAATAATTGTTCTCAACAAAATTAAATCTTAAAACCTGTGAACAAGGCAATCATGTAGCTGTTTTAGAATTTAGCAGTTGGATAAAGTTTTCTTTTACACATAATATGCTTTCTCTTTTCTGATTATAAGAATTAGAAAACTCACTATGTTTCCCTTTCTGACTTGGCTGCCAGGAAGCTCAGGGGTGAACTCATGGCCCATCACAACAAATGCTTTCCTGCTCATATTTAAATATATTCTCTTTTTTTTCATGATTTTTCACTTCACAGTTGGTTATTTCCATTTTATTATTCTGAGGTATCTAATAGATTTTATATATATATATATGGAAAGAAGCATTCATTCATTTCAATTAGAAATTCATTCCGAACCATTTGTTGTGTATCCATTAGGTGTTAGGCACTGTTCTAGCCTAGGGGACGTGGATGCAGTTAGTTAAAAAATGATGTCCATGAGAGGAGTGAATATTCTTACTGTATTCATAAGAGAGGAAAAATCTGTAAGTCAAACCAACTTCAATAAAATGAAAATTTAAAACAATTTTCTTACAAGAAAAGCCTGCCAACATCAAGTTAACCCTCACAAAGAGGAAGTTAATATAGTCAGTATAGTTATCTTTTGATTGTTGCTTTCAGGACTATGGAAAACTGATTACTTAATGATACAACCCTCTTTTCATGGGTCCTGGAATAAAACCAGCCTTTATACTTGGACATGTGCTAAGTACTAATAATATCACTCATGAAATAAAAGTTTTTAAATAAATTGCCCCTTAATAACAGATCAACTTAAACATTCTAACTCCCAAGAAAGGGGGTTTGGGGTCTTAAGACTCCTGCCTTAAAGCTTCTGATGTAACAAATAAGCAGTACCTACTGGGTCAAACCAAGGAATACAACGCACTTTGTGTGGCTAACCAGGCAAGTATCATTGTTAACTGGTAAAGCAGTTCCCTTTTAGAGATGACTTCAAGGTTGGTGGGCCTAAATTTGCCCTTGCTTTCAGCTTTGTTTTGCTCTACCGGCTTGCAAATACATACCAGTCGCACACTGACCCTAGGGTGGCCTGCCTGCTGCTGGCCTGATGTTGGAAAAGTGATTGAAATTTACAAGGATCTTGCCTTTGGCCTTCACTCTCAGGGTGCAGCATTCTCACACACTATAAAGTGTTGCCAGCTCACAATAACCTTGTAGTCAGAGAAGCCAGCCCAGCAAGGCTGCCTGGAGATGGGGGTCACCTGCCCCAACAGTTGCAAATACACTAGCACGCACATGTAGGTGACCTGCTTGTCTTCCATTTGCAAGAGAAGGCTGTGTAAATAACTATATTTCCCAAAAGGCAAAATATTAGACTTCTCAATTTGAACTACGCAGACTTAGCCTTCTCAGACTAACACAGGGTCTTTAAATGACAGGGTTGCTTTTATTCCACTAAGAAGTTAAACTAAAACATTTTTTAAAGTGTATCATGCCTTAGTGACTTTCTAGTGAACCCAAACTCTGAAGCAACAAATAAGGAAGTATAATCACTGATCTTGAAAAATCTGAGGGCTCTAATGAGGAAAAAAGCAGACCAAGAATAAAAAATGATCCCAGACCCCTTCCAAAAAACGCTGAAAGAAGAATTTTAGAATGCTGCAAAGCAATCACTTCATTAATTTATGCAACGACTCAAATTTTGTGGGACAAGAAATAACAGGGTCAAGGTGGCCAGGCGTATATAGGTGCAAAAACTGCAACTTTATATTAAATGGTTGAGGGAAGACTTGGGGAGGATGGGTACCACTGAGTCTGATGTTTCCAGATGTCGGCATTGGACATCTCACTCATGTCATTAAGTGAGCTAAATCACAGAAGGAACAAAAGGGACGAGAGGACCAGTTTCGAGAAGGCAGCTGAGTCTCCCCTCCTCCGTTTCGTTCAGATTTGTCTTTCTGGCCTTTCTTTCCTAATGGCATTTCTTTGTAGGGAAGTTCCTCACATCTTTCGGTCTAATTATCTCATTGTACAAATCTTTGAAAAGGAACGAACTGCGGTTTGCTCTGCGCGCAGACATCTTTTCTTCTGCCGAAGTTCTTAACTAAGCCTTCAACCAACTTTCGCTGAAAAGGATGTCGCTGAGGAGCGATGAGGCTTGAAATCCCGTGGTTTTCTCATTCTTTTTTCTTTCTCTCCGAAGACGCCACCCCTACACCTCGGCCCGCTCCCCACCATCTCCTGACTCGCGACAATTCACCACCGTTTTTAAGTGTGTTTTAAGGCATCTCCTCTGTCTCTTCCTCTGACCCGAGAAGGTCTTTCAGTGTACGGGCGCCTAACCAGGGGATAGGCAAATAGGATACTTAAGGGAAATAAAAGACCTAATTGAAAAATCTCGTGCTGCCTAGTTACGATTAAGTATGTTGCAGATAAGTGAGCATATTATTAATTTGCCGAGGTCTTTTGCCTTAAGCATTCATGTTTATTTAACAGACGTATACAGCGCGTACCATATACCAGACACTATTCCAAATGCTTTTAAAACACGACCCTCTTTGGTTTTAAAAGTATTTCTAAGTGACATTAAATCCGCGTGTGCGTTTCAAACGTCTTTGCCATAGTTTTCTTTATAACATGGGTACAGTGGTTAAGTCTTCAAAGACAAATACGGAAAAACTTTAACCAGTTGCAACTTTATTGCAAGCCAGTCATTTCCCTCTTTGCAAATTTTCGCAATTATTGTAATTAAATGCAGCCGTATACTGAGAAAGAACTTTTTTTTTTTTTTCAACGACGAATTTGCACCCCGGGCGTTTGGAAGCGCCCGCTAATTTGATCGCGTGGCCAAGGTTAATGGCACCTGTAGGCATTCACTTTCAGAAAAATGCGCAGCCTTCGCTGAATGTTGTGAAGGCTGAGATCGCAGGTCGGAGGCGATGTGTCCCCCAGTGGCCTGTGCAGACTGGACTCGGGCGCACCCGCCGGGGAAGAGCGATTGGCCACCCGCGCACACCCGCTCATCCTAGAAGGGCTTGGAGGACCGGGAGTCGAGTGGCGTCGGGGGAGGTCGGAGCCGGAGGGACGCGAGTCCGCTCGGCTCCCCGCAGCGGGCTCGGGCAGCCGAGCGGCAGCGAAGCAAAGGCCGGGAGACCCGCACAGAACAGAAGCCCACACCCGAGCTGGGGGGTCACAGTCCCCCGCGGCCCCGAGCTGACCCGGTCCAGCCCCATCAGGCCCCGCCCGGCCTGCCCCCACCACCTTCCCCCCCCCCCCCGGCCTGCCCCCACCACCTTCCCCCCCCCCCCAACTCCCCGAGACTGTGCTTTGCCGGGTGTTAAGTTTCAGAAGTCAGGATGAAACGTTTCGGGTTTCTGTTCACACGGTTATTGCAGGCGCCGCGGTGGGGACCGCACAAAAGAGACGAGGGCTTGTGGGGAAGGGGTTTTGTGGTTTAACGAGGGCTTAACCGGCGGACTGCAGGTCCTTCTTGCTCCCCGCCTGCCCAGCTCCCGCCCGGGCTCGGCCTTCTCAAGTCGCGTCCCTTCCTCTTCTCCTCCCCGCCCCGCGCCGGTCTTGTGTGAGGAGAGAGAATGCAGTGTGAGAGGGACACCCTAAGCAGATCCCCAGAAAAATAAGAATCCGTCCGTGGCGCAGGCTTCTGGCGATTGATTGACGCCCCTTTCTCAGAGGCTTTTCCACACTTAGCACAGAGCTGCCCGGACGCGATGACTGCAGTCTCGGCTTGACCCGGACCGACCCGGCGCCCACCTCCCGGTACCGCGGCCCCTGGGCAGGCAAACCGCCGCCAGCTGCCCTCGCAGACACATCCGCGTAGCCGCCGGTTCCAAAGATACTACTTCAGATCATGGAGAGAAAGAGCTGCTTGAAAACGTGTTTTGAGGGCACATTTAGAATGATATACACCGACGCAGTCGAATGCACAAAAAACTGGACACGAATTTCGTCTTTTAGAAAACAAGTTTCCAAGCCCGATTTTTGTTCTTTTCTTTCACGTAGGGATTCTAATTAGCTCTACCGCTGTGACTACCCAAACCAGAGACTGTGGAGAATTGCAATTATCTGGATCATCTAAGCCCGAAAAACTCGAACTTGAAAAAACTAATAAACTTGTGTCCTAAAATACCCACACCATTGATTTGTCCTTCCTGTCACCAGAGTAGACACAACTCCGACCCAAGGTCTACTCAGCGGGATCTATTATCTACAGTCTACAGCCCGGGTGGCCAAATGGAAAGAACTGATTCAGAGCAAATCGAAAATCATTTGGTGGCCTCTCAGACCGCCAGCGGTTTAAGTACCTGGTCGGGGAAACTCGCGTCCTTATCTGTTCTCGGCCCAGAGGCCGCGGAAGCAGCCGTGCGAGTTGCCAGGGAGAAAAGCAACTTTGATTTAGGGTTTCCAAAAACCCCAGAGGGCAAATGTGACCGCCAGGGTCAATCAGTCAGCAGTTTTGGTCCAGACAAGGGACAGTCGAGTGGGGCGGTTCGGTTAAGCCACGGCGCCTCCCGACGTCACACACGTTCGCTCACACTCAGCCACGCGCTTGGGGTTATTCTTTAAACACAGGGCTGAAACTTCACGGGCAGACAGCGGGGTGCGGAGGAGCGCCAAAACCCGAGGTCCAGAGCCCGCCCCTCTCCGGCCCGCCCCCGCCGCGCCCGCGCCGGCGCCCGTGCCCACGTCCGCGCGCCTCCCTATCTAGGGTTAGCAACTTCGCGCTCCCGCTCGCCGCGGCGCCTCCCCACCCGCGCTCAGCTCCGGGGCCGCCGAGGCGCGGCCGAGTTCCCACGCCTCAAGCCCGAGCTCCGCGGCCCGCATTGGCCAGCGCGGCCCCGCCCCTCCGCCTCAGCCAATCCCAGGACACGCTGGCCCCCGGGGAGGCGGTGCCCGGCGGAGAGGGCGGGGGCCTGCGCGCGGGTGGCGGGCGAGGGGGCCCCGCCCGCGCGGGGAGGGAGGCGTGGCCGGCGCCGGCTCTTGCGGCCGGGCTGGGCTGCGGCGTGGGAAAGAGCCGCGAGGAGCTGACCGCGCCGCCGCCGGAGCCGCGCCTGCCGGGGCCCAGGGAGGGCGGGCGGGAGGAGGAAGGCAGGGAGGGCGCTGCGTCCCGCTCGGCGTCCGTGGCTCCGGCCCGGCTGCGCCCCGCGCGGTCCTCTCCGCGATGAAGCGCCCTTGCGAGGAAACGACCTCTGAGAGCGACATGGACGAGACCATCGACGTGGGGAGCGAGAACAATTACTCGGGGTGAGCGCGGGCTCGGCGGGAGCTGTCCGGAGCCCGAGGCATCGGGGAGCTTTGTGTACCAGCGGCTCGTTGGACATCCCAGGGTTCTTCGCCGCCGCCTGCTAACCGAGCAGGGGAAAGTTTTGCCTGGAATTCTTTTGAGTGGTGGGCGCTCGAGGAGCGCGTGTTGGGGTGGGGCGAGGCATGTGGGTTTGCACTCGAGGGGTGGGGCGAGAAGACGGGGGACGCGGCTGGAAGTGTGCAGGGGCTGGCGAAGGAGGGTCCCCCGGCTGTCAGCGTTGGGCACGGGGACTGGCACGTCCGGGCGATCCCGCGACGCACCCGCCACCGAAATTGTGTTGGGGAGCACTTTCAAAATGGGCCAGGCGAAGGGGGGGGGGGAAGACTTTTAATTTTTAAAGATGCTAAAAGATGACTTGCTTTTTGAAGAAATTAAAGCAGTTTGCGATGGCAAGTCTAAGTAGTTTGAGATTTCCAGGTTGGTCGAGTGTAACTTGGTTGACGGAGGTGTGAGTGACAAGTCTTTCGGGCATCCTCTCTCTTACTGCTTGTTCCTAAGTCTGGAAAAGATCGGGGGTCGTGATCACAGAAGCCAGACCTCCACTCTGCAGTGACAGAGGGAGGTTATGGAGGCGTTTTAATGCCAAGGCGGGTCAAATGATAATTGCTTCTAATTGGCATCCCCAGAAGCTCCTTAATTATTTATCTGCAGCTGTCACTCAAGAGTAAAATTCTTTCTACCTTTGGAAAACTGGTTTTCTGTCAATATTATTCTAATATGTACAGACCTTAGCCTGGAATCAGCAGAAGCAAAGATATTTACTTGAAATATTGTTTCCGAAGTATCTGATTAAAGTGTGTCATCTTAAAAAAATGAGATCTGAAAAACAAAAGATGTGTGAAAGGTGAAACCAGCTGAGAAGGGGTGGGAATGAGGGGAACAGTTAATTCAGAAATAAGATCCAGAAGTGAGAAGGTGAGGTAATAAGAACCTGGTGTGCACAACATTTCTAAAATGAAAGACCAAATAACAGGAACCTGGAGAATTTGAGAACATGAAAAAGCAGAGTATCCATGAATTATGAAGAGAAACAGAGACCAACTAGAATGTATCATAAAAAATTATGTGACAGTGCAGTGATTTGATTGAACTTTTGATACAAAATATTTTTTTATTAGCAAACTGAAGATGGGTTACAACTCAAAGAGTTTTAAGCTTAGATTGAAGGCTGAGAGATACTCACCTAGAGTTTTATTTTCAAAGTAAAGTATTTACCTAATAGTTGATCTAATTTTAATTTTTCTCTTGGTGGCATATTTAATTTGGGGTCATTCTTTTGGAAAATTGACACAGAAAACATTGAATTTGTCTTTTTTTTTTTCCTGTATGACGAATTGGAGTTTTGAAATAGTAAGATAGTTTCTGTTTATCTTAAAGACTGCATCTAGGAACAGCAGTTTGACATACGGTGACTTTATATCTGTTTGATAATACTGCTAAACATGGCCTTTATTTTACAATAGCATTGCTTTGTTTAGTGGGTCTGACCTCAGGGAGGAGGAGGGATGCTATTAGAGATTAGCTGACTTTTAAGAAACATTTATGAGTGGAACTAGGAAGTACTAATATCTAACTTCTCACCCTGACTGCCCATAAGTATTTCATTGGGAGACCAATAAAAGTTTAGAGATGTTTTCTGCCAGTAGATTTGGCATCTGGATTACTCATTAAAAGAAAAAAATGGCATGATTCTTTCCTGAAAAGATATGAAAGAGCTGAAAGCAAAGTTTGTTAAGAATAAGAAGAATAAAATAACACTGATCTGAGCAATGCTCTCTCTCTGAATTATTTCATGGGTGCCTTCAAGCACCCAGAAGAAACAATTGTTATGTTCAACCAGCACCTGAGAAACTCTTCTTATCTCGTAGGCAAAGTACTAGCTCTGTGATTAGGTCGAATTCGCCAACAACAACATCTCAGATTATGGCGAGAAAGAAAAGGAGAGGGGTATGTGATTCTTTATTTTTTTCTTTTTGTTTCCTGTAATCCTGCCTAACGTGTAGCAGTTGTATTTTTCCGTTATGAATCATTTCATCATCTGTGTATTCATAAATTTTTCTTGTTGTTTTGCTTTTTTGGGGGATAGATAATAGAGAAAAGGCGTCGAGATCGGATAAATAACAGTTTATCTGAGTTGAGACGACTGGTGCCAACTGCTTTTGAAAAACAAGTAAGCTGCCCCCACCCCTGACCATCCCACCAAAGAGCTCAAAAAATCTAATTCTCTCATCTGGGAATGTGGGTTCTTGTTAAAGCTCATTAAAATAATGGTGTATGTGCCCTGATCTGGCACACAGCAGCTATTTCAATAAAATGCTTTGTTGTGGCAAAACTATTAAAAACATAATCCATCATGAAGTTGAAAAACATTTCCATTCTCTAGCTTATTTTCCCCTTCAGGGTAACGTGTCCATGCTTTCTCCGTTCTTTCTATGAATACCAGTAGTGGTTTAAAACCGAGCTGTATGTAGTAGTCTTCTTAAAAAAAAAAAAACAGAAAAGATATCTACGTGAAATTTCATTTTTTGTCTCAAACTATTTTTAACTATCTTAAGTAAGCTTTTTTATTAAAAAAAAAAAAATAGCCAAAGCCAAGGAAGTAACATCTCTCGTTCTATTTCCTAAATAATAGTACTAACAAAATTTATTTACCAAACCACTTGGTTTCATTTTTAATCCCTGGGTTAATAGAATCATGTTTATCTTGAGGCATATTTGTGAAAGTTTGGTAAAAATCAAACTAGCCATAAATTCCCCTTTTCAGAATTCAAGTGTTTGTTTACCAAAAAAAGAAAAAGGAAAAAATATTTTGCACACTTGATACAGTAGGAAGCCAAATGTTTAAATCTTCCTCTGTCATTTTGGAAACGTTGTGGTTTTCCCTTGGCCTCCATGGTTGACGGTCAGAGTTCTAACAGCATCTTTCAAACAGCATGGCATCATACCCTTGTTGAAGATGTTATACTTTCAATTAACTTCAAATAGGATATAAGACATCCATTGTTTGTTTATTCCACTTTGTTGTTTCATGAACCACAAACATTATAAAGCAAGCCCCACAAAGTCCTTGGAAATTATCCAGAAACTGCAGTTTTGTTATTAGTCACTTTCACTGAAACTCCTGTTCATCTTCATGGAAAAATTGAACATGAACAGAAGTACAAGGTGTCGTATGTTATTGATTATACATTTTTAAAAGAAAAAAGGCACCCACTCTGTATGCTAAAACTGATAAGCTAAATATAATGGACAAGTTGTAGTTTTGATTAGTAGCAGTTCCCACAACATGCTGAAAATGAAAATATCAGTAATCAGTGACATTTTTTACTTTCAGTACTGAAATGTCTACAGTTAAAAGGAACAGTTCAGTGATTTTGGGGGGAGGAGGGAGGGTTGTTAGATTTTTTTTTTCCCCCTTAACTGTCGACTTAAAACAAACCTTAAAAGCAGACCTCAGTAGTTTGGCAGTTAGTTACCATAAACACAGGCTTTCCCATTTGCTGAGCTTGGCGACCAACCCTGGTGAGCTGGCTGTGTCACAATATGATTAGAAGAGTGTGCTTTTGAGCAGTTTAAATAACTCTGGCACTCTCACCATGTACTGGGTGCTGACAATTTTCACAAAACAAGTAAAGCATAGGAACCTGAAATAAACTGCAGTTTCCTTTTCAAGAAAACATACTGATTTAATTATTTTGCTCTTCCAAGAAATTAGAAGCCACCCACAGCCCTCTGAGACAGCTTGAAGTGGCACATTTGTATTCCAGTTGGTTTCCAGAGGTGCCTTAAAATGGGGGAATGGGCATAAAATAGATTTCCAAGACAGTTTTATTAAGAGCCGTTTTAAAGCGTTCAGATATCCTTAAGCATTTTTGATGCTTACTAGATGAAGAGGTAGATTATGCTTCCTTGTTTATGATCTTGGAATTTACAGTGACACCTGCTGGTAGTTATTGGGGGAAAAAAACTCTGAAAGTCTCCCTTTTTGCACTTTTAGTACTACCTACAGTAGTGTAGTATGGATTACCTTAAAGGCATCTTAGAATTCTATTTTTGAAAAATATGCTTTTAACAATAATTTGCTGAGATCCTATCTCCTTTTGCTCCAGAGTTGGATTCAACTGATCCAGACTTTAAGTCTCAGTTGCCCTATAGTGTTAGTTGCTCAGTCGTGTCCAACTCTGTGACCCCATCAACTGTAGCTTGCCAGGCTCCTCTGTCCATGGAATTCTCTAGGGAAAAATACTGGAGTGGGTAGCCATGCCCTCCTCCAGGGAATCTTCCCCACCCAGGAATCGAACCCGGGTCTCCCACATTGCAGGTGAATTCTTTACCATCTAAGCCACCAGGGAAGACTATTATATCTCACCTAATAAAGTATATTATTAACTAGGGCAGAAATTGATGCAAAGTTTGAGAATTTTGCAGTTGTAATAGTTTGGGTGGAGTGATCTTAGTGTAATTGTTTTTGTGATAAAAAAATTACTTATCATGCCTTTTATTCTTTAAGAGTTAAAATGGCAAATATCTGTCACTAGGTGTGACATAATTAATGTCTTCATGTGAAATTTGGAAGGAGTTCAGATTTTTTTTCTGTGAAAAAATTAAACTGAGAATTTCTCAGTGGGAGGGAAAATGAACATTCAGGATAAATTGTTCCAAATTTGTTTCCATAGGATTTATGAGACTTCATTATTTGTTTATTCAGGGATCTGCAAAGTTAGAAAAAGCTGAAATTCTTCAAATGACAGTAGATCACTTAAAGATGCTGCAGGCAACTGGGGGTAAAGGTAAGTCGGTGACTTCATTCCTCCTCTCCTTTCTGCCTTTCTCTTTTCATTTTTTTCTCCTTAAGATTGTAAGGAAGTCATAGTTGAACAGTTCTTTAACAAGCTGAGATAGGAGGTCCCAGATTAAAGCCGTGGAAATCAATGCTAATGGCAGGATTGAACTCGTGGGAAAGAACTTCTGGAACAAAAGAAGCACTTGACCCTGGGCTTGTGTTTGCTTTCATAGTACTGTGGGAGTAAGGCTTCATTCACAGCAGCCTGGTCAGAGATTTGTTTGGGACTTTCAGAAGTGCATGCTGGAATTTGTACCAAAGACAAAACAAACACACAAACATCCAAACATAAACAGGAGGTTAGAGGCAATCTTTTTATCTTCTTCTTTCTCTCCCCCACCATCCTCCCCTCCACCCATTAAATCAAGGCTAGGACTCAGTATCATGCAGCTATTCCAAAAGAAGTGAATTTTCATTGTTGTTTTCAGACTCTGATTGGTCTTGGATTTAGACCACACAGAGCATTTCAAGTGCAGGTAGTGAATCTCTGTCTTGGAAATCACTGATGGAACAGTCATTCCTGCAGAGAGCAAACAGGAGCAGGTGCCCTGGCCCAGTGCCATGGAGAGATGTATTCTGTACCAGATAGTGATTTAGGGAAGAACAGTCCAGGGGTCTCAGGGACAGACCCTCACTTCATGGTATAAATGGACTTGAGATCCTGAACGCTGATTGATTCAGATTTCATTCTCTTACTTCTCACATATCACTCAGACTTGATTTTGCCCATTGTATCTTTTTCACCCTCAAGAAGGCCTTTGGTATTCGTCTTACCCAAGGGTGCTAGTCCATATATTTGATAACTGGCTGAGGAGAGGGTACCACAAAGACGAAGCCCTGCAGCTACACCCTAGAGGCTTCTCTCTGTTCAGCATTAACTTTTAGTGCAGAGCACCAGCATTTTCCCTAGATCAGGGCAGAAGCAGGGCACTGGAGAGAAAGAGCTGTTTACCAATTGGTGCCCAAGTATTTCAGTATTTAACTCCAGCCGAGGACCTGTGGAACATCAGCTCTGAGCGTCTTTCTACCTATGTCAGGTGGAGGGTGATCGTGGTAAAGAGATGCCCTCACACCCAGTGTGACTTTTTACCCTCTGTTGTCCCTGGTCAAGGAACCGTCCTGCATGAATAAACATACTGAATGGGTATGGAATTGTGATTTCTTCTCATTAAAATGTAACCCTCCGCAAAGCATGCAAATATTCTTACATAATAGAGAACTGGATGAAATTGTAGATGCCAGTGATCCAGCCCAGCTTAGCCACTGCCCCCACCTTTAAACTGAGACAGAGGTGCTGACCTACATGTGGAGCCCTGTACTAGCAGCACTGAATTCTCAAGGGTCCCCACAGCCCCCTGAGTCTGTCTCTACACGTGCTACCTCAAGATATTAGGAGGCTGATTGAGTTAGAGATGCTGCAGGGGAAAGCTGTTTGATTGCTTTACCTCTCTTGGCACTGTTAGCTGTAAAGCTAAGAATTATTATCAGCGTTTCAAATAGTTGGCATGAGCTATACTTCTAAAGAGTAATATTGTTCTTATGCCTTAGTATAAAAACGAAGTTCCATCTTGGTTGCTATTCTGGGCTACCTGAACAGTCCTAAAATCCGTCCCAAAATAGTCTGTGAACAGACATTTGCGAGCAAGTTCCATACAAGTCGCCTGACTGCCCGGTCATTAGAGAGGTCACCTCACCAGAGAATGTGTGGGCCTTGGGGGGAGGAGGGGCTGGCAGTGTGGGCGCAAATTGTTAGACTCACAGCAACCATGGGGCCTCAGAATGTACTGGTGAAGGGCAGAGACTCTGCGGTTAGGTTGCCTGGTTTCAAATCCTGGCTCTGCTATTTTTTCTTTTTTTTTTTTTTTTAAGCTCTGTGATCCTGGGTAAGTTACTAACCTTTTCTGAAGCCCTGTTTCTTCATCTATAAAATGAGGACAGTGAGAGTGTTCACTTCACCATGTTGTTGTGAGTTTAGTCACTTAAAGCCCATAGAGCAGTGATGGAAGTGGCGTGGACCCCTCTGCTATTATTATTGGCCCAAGATCCAGTCACAGGAAACAGCTGCTCTTCGTGGTTTCCCTCTGCATTCAGCAGTAGAACAGGAATTATATAATTTATATGCCTTAAGATGCAACAGAGAACTTAGCCATGTGCAACAATATATAGCCAGCAAATCACCAATTTCAATTACTTTGTGCCTACTCATGAAAATTCTTGGAAGCTCTTGGGGTTCAATTCTTTTGATCTATTCTTTAGTCTGTTTTGCTAAGGCAGTAATTTCTAGAGAAGATTTAGAGTAACCTAAATTTCTAGATCCCTCTGGGTTTCTGGACTCTGTCTACTCTGATGATTACCTCCCTTCTCTCACGGAAGTCAGAAGTCTGCAAAGCCTTACAGAGAACCCTAAGGACACTTAATGTGAAATCTTTCTTTGGAGACATCTTCTTCAGGAAGAACTTTACCTCCTAAATGTCAGGGGCTTTATGGCTAACTGTGCTGAAGGCCTGGGATGATAATGATTTTTGTTGCTTATCTTCCACATTTCATGATATTCTCTTACGTCAGCTTTGTGCTGTTACTATCTTAATGTATATATATTTTCCCCAAATTTATTTTTTGGGACTTCCAGGTTTCTCTTGGAATTCTAGCTCTTGAACTTTGAATACTGTGACAACTATTTTTCCAAAGTCAAACTATAGAATAAGTTAGTTTAAATGTTAATAGATGATAAATGAAACAGGTAATACTTTGATCTGCAAAAACAAAAAAGATAATACAGTAAATGCTTTAGATGAAAATAACCGTGTTTGAATGTGATATTTGTCATTTATATATACACACATCCCCAAAGTGAGTAGACTACACTTTAATTTGAAAATTGTTTTTTAAAAAAATCTTGCAAATGAGAAAAAAAATCTGAGAAGGATGTGTTTGTACATACTAGAGGTCACTAATTCAAAGTGGTGACATTTCCCCAAATCTCTGATTATTATCAGTACCCTAAATTGGAACTGATACTAGTCAGATGTTACTATTTTCTATTCTAATGTATTATCTTTGGATAAAAAGAGATTCTCATAAATGTGATGGACTTTAGCCATTTTTCTGATAATAACCTTATGTGTAGGGGTACAAGCATACACACGGACATAATTAACATACATTTTTTTTCTTGAATAAATGCCAGAAAAAACTTAAACTAAGATAACCACTGAAATAAATTTATATTTGAACTTCAGGAAAGCTAGGAGTTATAGTAACCTCATGGCAGCCAAGGAGCCTCATATTATTACCTGATAGAAAAATCCAATCTTCAAATTAGTAACCACATTTAAAAAAATCATTTTTCTTAAAATTTTTTTCATACAAAGAATGGCGTTTTCATTTTGTCGATTAAAAAAAAAAAAACACCACGAGTCACGAAGCATGTGTGACTTTATTAAGCAGTTCTAGCACATTTCTAACAAAAGTCCTCAATCTGGTTGTGTGTTTTTCATATCTCTGCTACAAATGCCAAGGGAGTGAGGATGTTTCCGATAAACCCTTTAATCTCTAACTCATGTGACAGAGACAGAGAGACTGGTCCTCTGTAATACCCGTGCAAAAGTTTACTAGAGAATTTCACTGTCCCATCATACAAAAGAGACACCATTTTTTTTTTCTGGAAGTGCTTGAAACACAGATGTTCTTAATTTTTACCCCCACTGTGATATTTGGTTGCAAGAACAGCTGTAGTGTATAGCACTACCAGAATTGTCACACATGTGAATTGCAAAGTACACTTTCTTAACGTCTGCAAAAATTACGGCCATAAATAGCTGGCAACATCTTCAGAAAGGATCGCTGCTGCTGCTGCTAAGTCGCTTCAGTCGTGTCCGATTCTAAGCGACCCCATAGACGGCAGCCCACCAGGCTGCCCCGTCCCTGGGATTCCAGGCAGGAACACTGGAGTGGGTTGCCATTTCCTTCTCCAGTGCATGAAAGGAAAAGTGAGAGTGAAGTCGCTCAGTCGTGTCTGACCCTCAGCGACCCCATGGACTGCAGCCTCCCAGGCTCCTCCATCCATGGAATTTTCCAGGCAAGGGTGCTGGAGTGGGGTGCCATTGCCTTCTCCTAGTTGTACTTAAATCTCTGAAGGAGAGGCTGGAACGTAGTCAGTGCTTACTTTTCTAATGGTTATCATTCTGTCTCCCTCGCTGTCTCTCCTGGCCCGCACTGTGCTCGAACCCCCTTTCAGGCTACTTTGACGCACACGCCCTTGCCATGGACTTCATGAGCATTGGATTCCGGGAGTGCTTAACGGAAGTGGCGAGGTACCTGAGCTCGGTGGAAGGCCTGGACTCCTCCGACCCGCTGCGCGTGCGCCTGGTCTCGCATCTCAGCTCGTGCGCCTCGCAGCGGGAGGCGGCGGCCATGACCTCCTCCCTGGCCCACCACCATCAGCCCCTGCATTCGCACCACTGGGCGGCGGCCTTCCACCACCTCCCGGCAGCCTTGCTCCAACCCAACGGCCTCCACGCCTCGGAGTCCACGCCCTGTCGCCTGTCCACCACTTCGGAAGTGCCTCCTGCCCACGGCTCCGCCCTCCTCACCGCCACGTTCGCCCACGCGGATTCCGCCTTGCGGATGCCCGCGACGGGCAGCGTCGCCCCCTGCGTGCCGCCTCTCTCCACGTCTCTGCTGTCCCTCTCCGCCACCGTCCACGCGGCCGCGGCAGCGGCCACTGCAGCTGCGCACAGCTTCCCTCTGTCCTTCGCTGGGGCGTTCCCCATGCTTCCCCCAAACGCAGCTGCCGCCGTGGCAGCTGCCACAGCCATCAGCCCACCCTTGTCGGTATCAGCCACATCCAGCCCTCAGCAGACAGGCAGTGGAACAAACAGTAAACCTTATCGACCCTGGGGCACAGAAGTAGGAGCTTTTTAAGGTTTCACGGAACTCCTCGCAGTAGCAACTGAATGTCCTTCATTTCCGAGTCAGCTTAAAACCTCTGCAACCGTGGAAGTAGCCATAGAGATGTCTGCAGACCCGCAAAGGAACAGTAAAGCTGTTTGAGACACAAACCTCACAAGTGGAAATGTGGTATTATCTTTTTTTCCTCTGTTTTGGTTTAAGGCGATTTGTAACTTGACATCAGCAACTTTTGAAAACTTCACACTTGTTTCCATTTAGAAGTTTCCTGGAAAATATATGGACCATACCATCCAGCCAGTGCATCAGGATGTCTGAATTGGGGAAGAAAAATGACCTGACTGAATTCTCTTGAAACTAGATGGGAAAAAATATTTGTGTTTCATAAGTGCCTGAGCTAGTAAAGTTTTCTTTTGAACATACAATATTGCACAAGTAAAGAAGAGTGTAGAGGTTGGGTTAAGAAAGGATAAGGGACAGAAGTCCTGCATTAGGCTGCAGATACTTCAATACAAGAGAAGAGCACTCTGTTGAAACCAGCAGGTTTTTATTGGCCAAAAGGATTGCTGAAAATAATTTTCAAGTTGAAAGTCCTAGTTTTATCTTAGTTTGCCTTCTTTGTACAGACTTGCCAAGTGGTGACATTTAGCAGTGCATTAGTGTAAGCAATTATTACATCAGTGCTCAGATTAACAAGCATTTCTGCCCTGCCTGCAAACCCCCAGGCATTTTCTTTCATGGCTCAAAACGTGGTGCTTCTTTATATAAATCATGCATTTATAGAGTGCACCTAGAAGCAGTTGCTTACTATGTGCCCACCAGAGCCTATCTGACTCATGCCAACTTGAAAACTCTCCAGTTGTAAAAGTTTAATTTATTCTGTATCATTGGACAATTTTTACATATTTATCTTCTTGATTTCATCCCAATAACGTGTAAAATCTATTGTCACCTTTTGGAGAGAAGTTGCATTTCTGGAAGTGATGAGGCAGGGAGAGAACAATGGTAAAAGAAAAGCCATGATTTTTAAACGTCCTTTGTCAAGCTTGTGATTGCATTTGATCCCAAATCAAGATGAATGTATTCAATGGGATGTACATAAATTATTTTTGTCCATGCCTAGACTAGTGCTACATAATGTGTTTTGGTTTTGTTGTTTTTGTTTTGTTTAACAACAAAATAATCTCTTAATACTTTGAAATTGAGCACATGAGATTTTATGTTTGAAAGACAAAGACACAGCATGTATTATTATGCACTTCATTTCTCTGCTGTGTGGAGAAAGCAATAAACATTATGAGAATGTTAAACATTATGCAAAATTATACTTTTAAATATTTGTTTTAAAAATTACTGTACCTAGTCTTCTATGCATTACTTTGTAACCTTTTTCTATGCAAAAGTCTACATATCACTAATTAAATGAAGTCCTTTTTGACCATTTTAATGTGGATGAGTTGCTTTGCAGAATGAAAGTTTACAGGAATTTCAAGAAAGGCCTTGTTTCACTAACAAATTAAGCCTTGGCTTTTCTTTTTCTAAGTCATTTGGTATAATTCACAGCCTTGAAAATAACAGATATTTGAGTTTGAAAATCAATTAAGTATAGGTGAGTATGATACCATTTGGAGGCAAGAAGTGATTGGTTTCTTCTGCCTTTTATTTTTAGCATAGTTCTTGGAAAAGTGCAAATAGCATAATATCAAATAATAGTATACTGATCGTAGGGTAATAAGTTTGTGTCATACGTGTTGTAACTCAAATATTTATAGAGTATTTTTGAAACATCACTTGCTCCGTACCTACCTCAAGATTCTTTTGATGCTGTAGAAACTATGCAGGGAGCCCTCCTTCAGTGAAGCCTAAAATAGATTATCTCAGAGTTTCTGAAACTATTGGGCCAAACATAGGAGAAGATTTTTTAAATGTTCTTATTATGCTTATCAATTATGCTTAGAGTTAAAGGAAAAAGTGGGAGACCTCTTAGATAATTTTAATTTTGAAAAATCAAGCATATAGTTTATTTTTTCTTTCTGTAAGTGGGTGAAAAAAATGAGCCAAAACAGATCACCTTTGTTCCTGTCTGTAAGCTCTGCGGTTATTTTCTGTCCTTTAACTCTGATGGGATTAGGTAACAGCAAAATGGGTTTAGTGGTATTTGGAGTTTGTTTCTTAGTCATGATTTGTGGATAACAGGCATAGAAATAATTTTGATTTAGGATCTAATAGTTGATTCTGTGCCTGTTGTAATGACAGCATTCAAATAACTTTTTGTAGATTGTAAACTTTTAGTGATCAGGATTTTTTTTAATTTGAATTAAATATTGAAAGTAAATCCCCTCTTCCTTCTTTCTTTCATCTTTTTCTCTTCTTGTTTCAGTTAGATATTGGTTATTATTTTTCAATTGAGTTGATTAAAATATTTGCCAGCCAACATGTTACATAGTTGCTAAGGGTTTTCAGTATTCCTAAAGATACTGGGTCCCTAGCAGGGACCCTCAAAAGAAACAGGTGCCCTGAAAATGAGGAAAGGGGTTTCTAGAAACAAGCGAGGGAGGCTCTTTCTGTCCTTGGGATCTTTTGCAATTACAAATATGACATTTCCTATCATATTTGGAGAAATCTAAGGGACTTTTAAAGTAATGTTAAACATAGAGTCCAAATATTAACCAGACTGTTGGCTTATAATCCACATGTACAAATGTATCCTCAGTCTTAAAGATGCCTTTTAAATTATCTTTCTTATTATATATTTAACTTGTCCCATTTACCAATAATTAATGCAAGGTAAAAGTAATCGCAAAGCAAGATGATTTTAGAATTTCATATCTCTGTAAGTCTAAGACTCCATCAATTACAAAGTACACTATTAGTTTAAGTATTTAAGGAAAAGTACCACCACAACATAATTTTACATATTCCAATTTCCAAAGTGTGAAACTTTTTAAAAAATTGCATCTTGCATTTGAGGTGATACAATAATAATATATTCAAATGTAATTTTAAAAATCCGTGGCTAGAAATGTACATAGATTAAAACGTGGGGGATTTAGCTTTCTTTAAAAATATCAGCAAGAGTCTTAGTCAAAGAATCTGGATTGATCCTGTAATGGTTTAATGATCTAAAGATAGATGTATTTTTTTAAGCTTTTCATGTTTTATTGCCCAATGGGACTATTCCTAGTTCTGCATTTTACTGAAGAAAGGAGTTTGACTTCCCCTTGTAATTCTTTTAAGATCTAAGCAATAACCGAGGTTGTGAATAATTTAGCAACTACAACAAAGCATTACAGCACATACGACATCATAAACTGTGACTATAGCTTGTGTTCTTTGGAATGAAGGATAAGTCTTTGAACTTGAATGAGATATCTTTAAAAGAAGAAAAGTCCCTTGGCTCCATAGACAGTCTTGTACAAGAAGGCAGAGGCAGATGGGAAATGGTTTTTCAGGGACCAGGTGGCACCTTCTCCCCCTCTTCTAACTTTGGAAGAATAGACTGGAATGGGGTTGGTTGGTCAGGGAGTCAGGTCCTCTTTTAAGACTGACAGAATCAACAACACACTGTAAGTCACTAGTCTAAAAACAAATATAAGACGTAATACTATTAATACTGTTCCATTTTCTGTGCTAAGCTCCATGTCAAGTGCTTGACGTCTGTTACCTCATTGAAGCCTGGTTAAGTGTCCTATAGAGGAGACAGTCTTATTATCGTTGTGTGTTAGGAATGGAGACGAGGTTGATTTCCAAGGTCAAACCTAGCAGTTTGAGCTGTGAGTCAGCCCAGGCCTCCCTGATTCTTAAGCCCCATACCTTTGACCTCTAGGCAGTAGCTTCTGGCAGAACTTTTGGACTCACTCATTCAGACTAACCAAAAGTTTCAACCTGCCTGAGATCACTTTAAGCTAAAGACAAGAGTAAATTAGCATAAAAATCACTATCATCTCTCCCATTTAGTATATGAAAGGATAAAAAATAATAACTGCACTTTATAATAATGCAACATAAAAGGAAATTATTTTGGCAGTTCCCTGGTTTTAACTTGCAACTGTCAAGCAGTTGAGAGTTAAAGTTTTAAACTCCTTATCTTAATCAGTGAAATTACCCTCTGTAAAAGCTATCAAAAAATATTCTATGATCTGTCAAGGTGGCTGACAAAAGTGAGGCAAAATAGTTACTAGATAGCTGAGAGAATTGAATTTGAGAAAAATTCCTG
The DNA here is from genome assembly GCF_032405125.1 of Capricornis sumatraensis. Taxonomy (NCBI): domain Eukaryota; kingdom Metazoa; phylum Chordata; class Mammalia; order Artiodactyla; family Bovidae; genus Capricornis; species Capricornis sumatraensis. Next base: position 13,364,561 of record NC_091081.1, on the reverse strand, counting down.
TCTTCCATTAGATATAAAAAGTTAAGGGTTCTTTTTTTTTTTTAGGGGAAAATGATGGATTATTCTGAATGTTTATACATTCCAGGTCCATCATGTCATAAAACAACACTCTTCGTTTGGCCTATGAAGACCTACTCAGTAATCCGCTCACTTTAACAAGTCTTGTTATCAGGAAGGGCTTTTTAACTAACCTAAAATTTTCCACCTGCTGTTAAGCATGCTTTCTATAGCAGTTAACAGTTTATATGTGTATAATTTTTCAAAAATCTTGTATCCAGAGACATTTTTATATGCCTCTAAATTCTCAGTCTTCTGAGAGCTGAGTATTCTGTATCCTTGACCTCTGTTGTCATTCTATTAGTCTGTGGGAATGAAGAGATTTATGCATATGAAATGAAATATGCATGTAACAGAATGCCTCATAAGCTTTTTTTTTTTAAGGAACCGAAAGAGGCAAGTTAACTCTAAAATTTCTTGCCTTAAGCTTGCATTGCAGTCATTTTGTGTTTTCATTGCAGTGAAAACAAAGTCAAATTTTCTCATGCGGAAGAAAAGCTATTTTGCAAAGAAGAATGGCTATTATTTATAATGTTTTACTTGTGTAAGTGGGATGATAAATTTTATATTTCTCACAAATTCCTAAAACAACTGAGTATTTTGAGTTAATCCCGCCTGTTCTGATTATAAGTTGTTGAGCTGAATATTATTTACCATATTATAAAACTAAAACTCTGCCTGCTTCCTAGGTCTTTCATTGCTTTTTTTTTAGCCTTTTCCTTTAAGTTCAGAGAACCAAAGACTTTTTTTTTTCCCCAGCAAAACAACATGAACAGAGCTTTATGTAGCTGCTTATGTAGACTTTCTCCTGGGCCAGCAAAGTCTGTCGTCTTCCCATATCCTAGCCGGTCTGTCCCAGCACAGCTGCTTTAAATAGGCTTCCCATGAGACGTGGCTGCAGTCAGGAGGGCAAAGCACAGAGGTACAGAGACCATATGTCACCATCGTCATAACACATTTCTCAGTCACAGTCACCAGCCGCCTTCCAAACAGGAACTATGCCAGGCACTTTTTTTGTCTCACAGGCAGCCACTGTCAAATTTATTTTGTTATTTTGACATATTTCTGACAGCAGAAAGATAAGCATAGCATAGTGCAAATGGTGGAGTGTGGTAACGTCAAAACCCACATACAGCCTGGTGGCATCGGATAAGGGTACTATCATCTCATGAGGATACTATCAAGCTCATCGGGCAAGCATTGTCTCTGGTGACAACATCCTTTATTGCTTCAATAAAGAGGCTTGAGGGGACACTGAGTCCTCTTTCAAGGTACAGAAAACCCCCGAAAAGATGTCCATGAGTCCACAACTGCTGAGGCATTAAGCAGGCTTAAGGCATACATGTTACACCAAGTACCACCTGACCACGACTATCAGGAGAACAAGTCTCAGCAATAAACCCATGAATTATCTGGCTCATGCTGACCGGGTCTCACAACACAGTCTACCGACTTTGATGTGACCATCAAACCCCAAGTGTGCCCAGCAGCAGGAGCCACAGCCAGAACAACGCAGGAGCAATAACTCAGTGTTTAAGGGCCTTCAGCCAGTTCCCAAGATGCTGACGTCTGGCAGCCAGCTTTCTTGCTTTGGGTATCAGGAGCTTAAGACAGAAGGATAAACAAAATTCAGTACTGTTTATTTTCAAGATAGGACAAGCCGGAGAAGTATAAAAGTTATTCATTTAATGTTCCCTTTAAATGTATGCATGCTGCCTGCTGTGTTGCTTCAGTTGTGCCTGACTCTGTGCCATCCTACAGACTGTAGCCCGCCAGGCTCCTCTGTCCATGGGATTCTCCAGGCAAGACTACTGGAGTGGGTTGCCATGCCCTCCTCCAGGGGATCTTCCTGACCCAGGGATTGAACCTGGGTCTCTTACTTCCACCTGCATTGGCAGGTGGCTTCTTTACCGTAGCACCACCTGGGAAGTTTAAATGGATAGCATAGGGGTTTAATTCTGTAGGCATATCCCCTATTGATACAGGAAAGACATATTAACATACACGCTGAATGACAGTGCCACTCCACAACACGATCCAGTTTACCATATGTTTAACTAGTTAAGTCAGGTAAGCAGTTTTAAGATGTGGTAGCTCATTAAAAATGTTGGTACTTACTCACATCACCTATACATAACTTGAAATCCGTATTTACAATCCTAGTCAGTTTCTGTCTATTCTACTCAATATTGGTAAGTCATTTATAAAATCTCGCCTCTTCAGTGAGTGAAATACATAGTGTAATGACTAAAAGGACAAATTCTGAAGTCAGATCTTGAGATGTATTGACTGTGTGACCTTGGACAAATGAGTGTATCTGTGTCAGCTTTTTCTCATCAGTAAAATAAGATTTAAAAAGCAGCACCTGGGGCTTCCCTGGCAGTCCAGTGGTTAAAACTTGGTAATTCCACTCCAGGGAGTGGGTTCAGTCCCTGGTGGGGAAACTAAGATCCTGTATGCTGTGTGGGGCCCCGCCCCACCAAGAAAGAAACACCTATCTCACAAGGATTTTCTGAGGATTAAATGAGATAATGTTCGAAAGACCTGGCACTTGGCATGCTATCAATAAACAGTAGTGTTGCTCATTCAAATTTAGTTTGTTGAAAGTGTCCTAAGATCTAGAATAAGTCTCAGTTGGTCCCATTCACACAACTTTATTCAAATATGTGCCCAGGTAGGCCAGCAAGACCTAGTCTCTTTACATTAAATTAGTGGCATGTACATATTTCTTTTTGAATATATTTACAGATGGATAGAATTTCAGACTTAGAAGAACATAATTTAGACCAGTGCTTCATTTACCGGTTGAAAAATACAGACACTCAGTTAAGTTAGAGAATTTTTCCCACAGTCATGTAACCCAGGTTTCCTGATTTCTAACACATGATCATAAACTAAACCTTTTCTTTCATATCTTTTATATTTTAGGTGCCAAAGGTTTTTATTCTGTTGTGGATATGCAAAATCAGCCTATTTATTTGTTAAGAAGTACACCTTAAACATTTCCTGTCTTCAAAAGCAATGGTTTCTATTTTGATTCAAAACAAATATGATAGAGTCATGTTTCTTTAAAAGAAAAATCTGAAATCTAACAGCTGAGATTGAAATTGTATTACTGTTTTTTCATGAGGGGACTTCCCTGGCAGTTCAGTGGTTAAGACTCCATGCTCCCAATGCGGGGGGCACAGGTTCGATCCCTGGTTGGGTAACTAAGATCTCACATGCTGCATGGCCTAAAAGTAAATAAATAACATCCTTCACTATAGAAAAACTAATCACGCATAGGTGAACAGAGTAGTGCCACCGTCTAGCACTTAAGGCAGAATCTGTCGTACACACTGATGAACCTATCTCACCAGTAACTGGGCAGCGGCTTTGAGCTGCTTGCATCCTCTTTTCTGTGCCTCCCTGTTGCTCTTAGAATGAAGACAAAATCCTTAACCTCAGGCCAGGAGGCCATGTAAGATACGACGCCAGCCCACTTTTTAAACCTCTCCTTACCTCTCTCTGGAGCAGGGCATGGCAACCCACTCCAGTATTCTTGCCTGGAGAATCTCATGGACAGAGGAGCCTGGTGAGTCACAGTCCATAGGGTTGAAAAGAGTCTGACGTGACTGGCGCGATTTAGCAAACACACACACACCCCGACTCTGCTGCTTCCGACTCACCACGCAGCGTCTGCCTTTTTCCCAGCCCTTTTCTCATTGCTCTCCCCTGCTACAAGGTCTTGTACATATTCCTTCTACTCTGAATGTTCGTTTCTCTCCTTTTCACCTAGGTAACTTATCTTACTTTTCAAACCTTGAGAGATGGATCACTCCTCTAACATCTCCAGTTGGTTCAAAACCGTATTGTGGAATGGCTTGAACCACATACTTTTCCTTCACTGAGTGTATGAGTTGCGATTTAAATTTGTTACTGTATGATTACTCTATCTCCACCACTACACGGAAAGCAAACAGTAGTGACTATGTTCCCAGGTAGCACAGTGGTAAAGAATCCGCCTGCCAACGCAGAAGATGCTAGTTCGATCCCTGGATCAGGAAGATCCCCTGGAGAAGGGAATGGTAACCCACTCCACTATTCTTGCCTGGAAAATCCCATGGAGAGAGGAGTCTGGTGGACTACATTCATGGGGTTGAAAAGAGTCAGACACGACTAAACAACTGAGCAAAAACATGTTTTGTTCACCATCAAGTTTCCAGGGCCTCTTTGCCCTGTGTCTGGTGCAGAAGAGAAGCTCAAAAACTATGTGTCACATTGAATGAATGACTGAATACACAAATGCGTGACTGAGTGAATAAATGTCATACGCTAGACCTGCATTCTTGTTGCATTGAGTTTATCTGAATTGTTCTCCCCAAACGTTAATCGGATAGCGCAATATATATGCAGATAAAATCAAGCATATTTGATGAAGCGAGATGAAAGATGCTAAAAGAAAAAGAACTTTCTGTTGTTCCTTATGAATATAACAAACTAGATTTAGACCAGGTCCAACATTCTCAACTGGTTCCAAACAGGAAAAGGAGTACCTCAAGGCTGTATATTGTCACCCTGCTTATTTAACTTCTATGCAGAGTACATCATGAGAAATGCTGAACTGGATGAAGTGCAAGCTGGTATCAAGATTGCTGGAAGAAATATCAATAACCTCAGATAAGCAGATAACACCACCCTTAAGGTGGAAAGCCAAGAAGAACTAAAGAGTCTCTTGATGAAAGTGAAAGGGAGAGTGGAAAAGTTGGCTTAAAGCTCAACATTCAGAAAACAAAGATCGTGGCATCTGGTCCCATCACTTCGTGGCAAATAGATGGGGAAACAGTGGAAACAGTGGCTGACTTTATATTCTTTGGCTCCAAAATCACTGCAGATGGTGACTGCAGCCATGAAATTAAAAGACGCTTACTCCTTGGAAGAAAGTTATGATCAACCTAGACAGCATATTCAAAAGCAGAGGCATTACTTTGCCAACAAAGGTCCATTTAGTCAAGGCTATGATTTTTCCAGTAGTCATATATGGATGTGAGAGTTGGACTGTAAAGAAAGCTGAGCACTGAAGAATTGATGCTTTTGAACTGTGGTGTTGGAGAAGACTCTTGAGAGTCCCTTGGACTGCAAGGAGATCCAACCAGTCCTGAGTGTTCATTGGAAGAACTGATGTTGAAGCTGAAACTCCAATACTTTGGCCACCTAATGCAAAGAACTGACTCATTTGAAAAGACCCAGATGTTGGGAAAGATTGAACATGGAAGGAGAAGGGGATGACAGAGGATGAGATGGTTGGATGGCATCACTGACTCAATGGACATGAGTTTGAGTAAACTCTGGGAGTTGGTGATGGAGAGGGATGCCTGGAGTGCTGCAGTCCTTGGGGTTGCGAAGAGTTGGACACTCCTGAGCGACTGAACTGAAAATTCTCAAAGTAACTATGGGGTGTGTGTGTTTGTGCTATCTGCTCAGTCATGTCCGACTTTTGTGTCCGACTCTTTTGCGACCTCATGGACTATAGCTGCCAGGCTCCTCCCACAATGCAGGCACATTCTTTACCACCTGAGCCAAGTATGGGTTCAGTTCAGTTCAGTCGCTCAGTCGTGTCTGACTCTGCAACCCCATGAATCGCAGCACGCCAGGCCTCCCTGTCCATCACCAACTCCCGGAGTTCACTCAAACTCACGTCCATCAAGTCAGTGATGCCATCCAGCCATCTCATCCTGTCGTCCCCTTCTCCTCCTGCCCCCAATCCCTCCTGGCATCAGGGTCTTTTCCAATGAGTCAACTCTTCGCATCAGGTGGCCAAAGTACTGGAGTTTCAGCTTCAACATCAGTCCTTCCAATGAACACCCAGGACTGATCTCCTTCAGAATGGATTGTTTGGATCTCCTTGCAGTCCAAGGTACTCACAAGAGTCTTCTCCAACACCACAGTTCAAAAACATCAATTCTTTGGTGCTCAGCTTTCTTCACAGTCCAACTCTCACATCCATACATGACCACAGGAAAAACCATAGCCTTGACTAGACGGTTACTTGGATTAAATGTGTCTGAATGAAACACATGAGGCGAGGGCGCCACCTTGTGGTTTATTTTCACATTTTTAATTTTCAATCTTCCCAGAACTTTTCTATTAATACTTACTTGACCAAAAAAAACCCATTAAAACTACAGCAGCAGAGAGGAGTGGAATTTTTGGTCAAATAAATATTGCTTGCATGTCATTATCCCAAAGACTTTATTCTAATAGTATCATTCATTCCTTTTTATTTTAATTAAATATTGAGCTGACAGAAAAAAAAGTGTAACATATGTATGTTATAAATAAAATGCGAATTAATACTTGTGTACTCACCACGCAGATCAGCACTGCCAGTACCTAGAAAGACTCCTGTGTGCCTGTATGCCTCTCACTGAATCCTCTCTCTCTTTTCGCCATTAACCAAATATACCCGCTACCTTGTTTTTATGCATCGTTTACCATCCATGTACCTATCAATGGGGCTTTGCTGGTGGCCCAGATGGTAAAGAGTCTGCTGCAAGGCAGGAGACCTGGGTTCGAACCCTGGGTGGGGAAGATCTCCCGGAAAAGGAAATGGCACCCACTCTAGTATTTTTGCCTGGGAAATCCCATGGACAGAGGAGCCTGCTGGGCTACAGTCCATGAAGTGAGGACGAGTCGGCCTCAACTGGATGACTAAGCACACAGGTATATGCATATCACTAAACAATAGTTTTCATTTAGCATTTAAAACTTCATATGAAATGATACCATTCTGTATTGGACTTGGCTTTGGAATTATACAGTATTTTTCTGCAGTTCATCATGTTGATAAGAGAGGCTGTGACATTTGTTTTCACTCCTCTGTAGTATTTCATTGAATGACTTTGCCATAATATATCTAGATGTTGTACTCTTTTTTTTACCTTTTTATTTTCTACTGGAGTAGAGCGATTAACAATATTGTTACAGTTTCTGTTGGAGCATAGGCGATTAACAATGTTGTGATAGTTTCAGGTATGTATGCCAAAGGAATTCAGCCATACATATACATGTATCCATTCTCCCCCAAACTCCTCTCTCATCCATGCTGCTGCATAACTAGTTCTTCTGCTCTTGATGGATATCTAACTTGCTTCCAGTTTGGGTCCATTATGATGGTGCTACTGTGAACATTCTAGTATATATCCTCTGGTGCTCACATGGAGATTTCTCCCAGGGGTTTGAATTGCTAGGTATGAGAACCTCCAACTTTACTAGATAATAAATTATTTTTCACTTATTTTATTGCACCAATTTATATTCCTACCACCAGTGTATACACATTTCAGTTCAACATCTTTAAAAGCACTTAATATTGTTAGGTTTTTCTCCAGTTTTTATACTTTATGGGTATAAACTGAATCTCTTTTGTTTTAATTTGCATTTCTTGATGACACAAGAAGGCCATCCTCTTTTCAAAGGTTTATTGATGACCCATGTTTCTTCTGAAAAGTGCCGGTTCTGATTTTTTGCCTCTGATTTTTCTCTAATTTATCCACTCAAGAATCATTTTAATTGCTACTATGTGCCAAGTACTGCCATTGTTTAGAGGATACAAAGATGACTATGATAATCCAAGTCTATGCTCCAACCAGTAATGCTGAAGAAGCTGAAGTTGAACAGTTCTATGAAGACCTACAAAACCTTTTAGAACTAACACCCAAAAAAGATGTCCTCTTCATTGTAGGGAACTGGAATGCAAAAGTAGGAAGTCAAGAGATACCTCGAATAACAGGCAAATTTGGCCTTGGAGTACAAAACAAAGCAGGGCAAAGGCTAATAGAATTTTGCTAAGAGAATGCACTGGTCATAGGAAACACCCTCTTCCAACAACACAGGAGAAGACTCTACACATAGTCTCTACACATATACCAGATGGTCAATACCGAAATCGGATTGATTATATTCTTTGCAGCCAAAGATGGAGAAGCTCTATACAGTCAGCAAAAACAATACCAGGAGGTGACTGTGGCTCAGATCATGAAATCCTTATTGCCAAATTCAGACTTAAGTTAAATAAAATATGGAAAACCACTAGACCAGATATGACCTAAATCAAATCTCTTAACTATTATACAGTGGAAATGACAAATAGATTAAAGGGATTAGATCTGATAGACAGAGTGCCTGAAGAACTATGGATGAAGGATCGTGACATTGTACAAGAGGCAGTGATCAAGACCATCCCCAGGAAAAAGACATGCAAAAAGGCAAAATGGCTGTCTGAGGAGGCCTTAACAAATACCTGAGAAAAGAAGAGAAGCTAAAGGCAAAGGAGAAAAAGAAAGATATACCCATTTGGATGCAAAGTTCCAAAGAATAGCAAGGAGAGATAAAGCTTTCCTCAGTGATCAGTGCAAAGAAATAGAGGAAAACAATAGAATGGGAAAGACTAGAGATCTCTTCAAGAAAATTAGAGATACCAAGGGAACATTTCATGCAAAGATGAGCACAATAAAGGACAGAATAATGGACCTAACAGAAGCAGAAGATATTAAGAAGAGGTGGCAAGAATACCCAGAAGAACTATACAAAAAAGATCTTCATGACCCAGATAACCACGATGGTGTGGTCACTCACCAAGAGCTAGACATCCTAGAATGCAAAGTCAAGTGGGCCTTAGAAAGCATCACTACGAACAAAGCTAGTGGAGGTGATGGAATTCCAGTTGAACTATTTTAAATCCTAAAAGATAATGCTGTGAAAGTGTTGCACTCAATATGCCAGCAAATTTGGAAAATTCAGCAGTGGCCACAGGACTAGAAAAGATCAGTTTTCATTCCAGTCCCAAAGAAAGGCAATGCCAAAGAATGTTCAAACTACCCCTCAATTGCACTTACCTCACACGCTAGTAAAGTAATGCTCAAAATTCTCCAAGCCAGGCTTCAGCAATACGTGAACCATGAACTTCCAGATGTTCAAGCTGGATTTAGAAAAGGCAGAGGAGCCAGAGATCAAATTGCCAATAGCTGCTGGATCATTGAAAAAGGAAGAGAGTTCCAAAAAAATATCTACTTTTGCTTTATTGACTATGCCAAAGTCTTTGACTGTGTGGATCACCATAAACTGTGGAAAATTCTGAAAGAGATGGGAATACCAGACCACCTGACTTGCCTCCTGAGAAATCTATATGCAGGTCAAGAAGGAACAGTCAGAACTGGACATGGAACAACAGACTGGTTCCAAATCGGGAAAGGAATACGTCAAGGGTGTATGTTGTCACCCTTATTTTACTTATATGCAGAGTACATCATGAGAAACGCTGGGCTGGAGGAAGCACAAGCTGGAATCAAGATTGTGGGGAGAAATATCATAGTAACCTCAGATATGCAGATGACACCACCCTTATGGCAGAAGGCGAAGAAGAACTGAAGAGCCTCTTGATGAAAGTGAAAGAGGAGTGTGAAAAAGCTGGCTTAAAACTCAACATTCAGAAAACTAAGATCATGGCATCTGGTCCCATCACTTCATGGCAAATAGATGGGGAAACAATGGAAACAGTGACAGACTTTATTTTGGGGGACTCCAAAATCACTGCAGATGGTGAGTGAAGCCTTAAAATTAAAAGACGCATGCTCCTTGGAAGAAAAGCTATGACCAACCTAGACAGCATATTAAAAAGCAGAGACATTACTTTGTCAACAAAGGTCCATCTAGTCAAAGCTATGGTTTTTCCCGTAGTCATGTATGGATGTGAGAGTTGGACTATAAAGAAAGCTGAGTGCCGAAGTTCAAAAAGTTCAAAAAGCTGATGCTTTTGAACTGTGGTGTTGCTGAAGACTCTTGAGAGTCCCTTGGACAGCAAGGAGATATGATCAGTCAGTTTTAAAGGAAATCAATCAGTCCTGAATATTCATTGGAAGGACTGATGCTGAAGCTGAAACTCCAGTACTTTGGCCACCAGATGGGAAGAGCCGATTCATCGCAAAAGCCTGATGCTGGTTAAGGTAGAAGGCGGGAGGAAAAGGGGACGACAGAGGATGAGATGGTTGGATGGCATTACCGACTCCATGGACGTGAGTTTAGGCTCTGGGAGTTGTTGATGGACAGGGAAGCCTTGTGTGCTGCAGTTCATGGGGTCGCAAAGAGTCGGACATGACTGAGCAACTGAACTGAACTGATGACATAGAGCCTGTCCTCATGAAGCTCCTATCACTTCATTGCCTTCAGGGACCTAACTAATTATCAAGATCAAGAAACAACAATAATTTGAAGCATAATTCTGTGATTATCACTTTATAAGACAGAAGAAGTATGTTTTATGAACTCTGACTTCAAGGAATTTACAAAGTCATAACTTACGCAGAACAATAGCAAATTATTGGAAGTACTATATACTATTGTTATATATTATAAAAATTGAGAGAATGTAATGAGCAGAAAAAATAATTGATCAACTGTGTCCATAGTTGAAAGAAATTGCTTTTGTTTTATGTAACTAATGTAAAAACATTTTTTTCTGTAGCCTTCTCAATAAAGGAGGAAAATGAAAAAAAAACCATTTTTATTTAAGTCAATAATAGTGATCTACATGGCAATGTGGCAAAGATTAGTTTTAATTAAATGAAAATTAAACTGAAAGAAAAAACACTTTCACAAATCAACATATTTATTCAAAAACTGCAAGTATGCTGCGTTTTCTATTAAACTTATTTGTTGATAAGATTTTCCCAAGTTTTTAAGAATTTGGGAGCTTCCAGTAAGCAGCTGCTAGGGTTGACTCTAACTAAAGTTGTAATATGTAGAGTTCAATTATACATTTGAAAGAGAACCTTAAATATCAAATACTTTCTTTTTCTTTCTGTGGAACACCCCCCATGAACCACTCTATTTGTAAAGACTGCTCTAAAGAACACTCCATAGTATGACCAGAAAATCAGTTGTCACTAGAGAATCTTAAAGAATACACGACTTAGGCTGGGCAAATCCAGGTTGGAATCCTGGTTCCCTGACATAGTTGTGGACTTTAAGTTACAAACTTTCTAAGTTTCCTAAACTACAAACCAAGGATTATTATAAGAATTGATTCTAATATTGTAGATAAAGTGCTTAGTTCAGCGTTCAAAACCATAACTTACACAAAATAGTAGCAAATTATTAAACGCACTGTTGTGTTAAATATGTCATAGAAATTCATAGGAATAATTTAGAAATCATCTGAAAGAACACAGTAGCGATAGCCATTATTCAGGATGACTCAATTGAATTCATTTTCTACTTTCTGCTCTCAGTGGAAATATAAAGGTGTGATTCTTAAAAAGCCGTATTATAAGGGGTTAGGTTTTAAGTGAAGACCTAGCAACCTACTTCTTGGCTCAACTGATTAGTTCATTCATTCATTTACCACCAACCATATGTCAGGCACTGTACTAGATGCTGTTGAAAGTCCCTCCTCCCTGCCGCCCCCGCACCCTTGGTTACTTTCAGACATCCTTATAATTTTAGAATTTGTCAGCCCAAGCTAAAGTCCATCTTTGGGTGAATGATGATTATTTAAATAAAGCAAATTGACAGAAATACATCTTTTGGTATACAGCAAATAACCCTTGCTGTATTAACTAATTTCTAATCCTTTGCCCTTAAGAAACCTCTACATATGTGGAGTATTTCTGCAAACAGTCCTTCAGCTTTTCCCCACTCTTCAAAAAGCAAGAAATGAAGTAAACTGTCTCTACAAAGCAGCAACGTTGTGCTATGTGTAGGTTGTGTGTTTTTTATTTTTTAGTTTGTGGAAAATTGCTTTACAATGTTGTGTTGATTTCTGGCATATGACAGTGTGAATCAGTCGTAATTATATATATATCCCCTTCCTCTTGAGCCTCGCTTCCCTCCTTACATCCCGCCCTCAAGTTCATCACAGAGCACCAAGCAAGCTCCTTGTATTAATACAGCAACTTTCCACCATTTTATACCTGGTAGCAATGGCACCCCACTCCAGTACTCTTGCCTGGAAAATCCCATGGATGGAGGACACAACTGAGCGACTTCATTTTCACTTTTCACTTCCATGCATCGGAGAAGGAAATGGCAACCCACTCCAGTGTTCTTGCCTGGAGAATCCCAGGGACGGGGGAGCCTGGTGAGCTGCCGTCTCTGGAGTCGCACAGAGTCGGACACAACTGAAGTGACTTAGCAGCAGCAGCAGCAGCAGCAGCAGTATATATATGTCAATGCTACTTTCTCAGTTCTCGCCACCCTCACCTTCCCCTCCTGTGTCCACAAGTCTTCTCTACTAGGTTCATCAGTATCATTTTTCAAGATCCATATATATGTGTTAATATCCAATACTTGTTCTGCTCTTTCTGACTTACTTTACTCTGTATATGAGGCTTCAGGTTCATCCACCTCACTACAATTGACTCAAGTTGTTTTCCTTTTTATGGCTGAGTAATATTCCATTGTTTATAAGTACTACATCTTCTTTATCCATTCATCTGTCAGTGAACATCTAGGCTGCTTCCATATCTTGGCTATTGTAAATATGTGATATTTTTGTGTCTAAATCACAATATCATTTAGAAAAACTGACACAAATAACAATAAAATAGATAAAATGCAATTAAAATGATTCTAACCATAATCAAAGAAAATAAAATTCCATTAAAAAATAAACCAAGCAAGAGAAATGTGCTGTTGCTCTCAGTGACTACCCTACAATCTCCAGGGTCTTTCTTCTTTGACTTCCTTCACCCTAACTTATCCTGACTCTGTTCCTTCAGACTTTCCTCCTTTATTCTCCTCTAGCTAGTTCTGCAAACCTCAGCTCTTCTGTTTTGCTGCATTCAGTCTCTTGGTGTGCATCTCCATTCATGAGGGTTTCATTCTCACTTCAAAGCTGAGTCTCCTCTGAATCTATCATTAGTCAAAAAAATGTCAGCCTACGTTCAGGATGGCTTCACTTGAAGACCTCTCTTTAGTCCAAGCCTAAAGGCAACTTGAGCGCCGAAGAATTGATGCGTTTGAACTGTGGTGTTGAAGACTCTTGAGAGTCCCTTGGACTGCAAGGAGATCCAGCCAGTCCATTCTGAAGGAGATCAACCCTGGGATTTCTTTGGAAGGAATGATGCTAAAGCTGAAGCTCCAGTACTTTGGCCACCTCATGCGAAGAATTGACTCATTGGAAGAGACTTTGATGCTGGGAGGGATTGGGGGCAGGAGGAGAAGGGGATGACCCAGGATGAGATGGCTGGATGGCATCACGGACTCGATGGACGCGAGTTTGAGTGAACTCCGGGAGTTGGTGATGGACAGGGAGGCCTGGCGTGCTGCGATTCATGGGGTCGCAAAGAGTCGGACACGACTGAGCGACTGAACTGAAAGGCAACTTGACTTCTTGCTGTGCCTCGATCCAAATCAGCACCCTTTCCAAGTTAATAAGTGAAAGTGAAAGTGAAGTTGCTTAGTCGTGTGACTCTTTGCGACCCGGTGAACTGCAGCCTACCAGGCTTCTCCGTCCATGGGATTCATAGTAGAATAACTATGAAGGAAACAGCAAAGGAGCAGTAAGCGAGTTTTTAAGTTGCTCGGTCGTGTCCAACTCAGTCGTGGGCTGTAGCCCACCAGGCTTCTCTGTCTGTGGAATTTTCCAGGCAAGAATACTGGAGTGGGTTGCCATTTCCTTCTCTAGGGGATCTTCCCGACCCAGGGCTTGAACCTGGGTCTCCTGCATTGCAGGGATGCTTTACCATCTGAGCCACCAGGGAATAATCAAGATAACTCAGCTGCTATTGACAGACGAGATTAATTCAGTCTCTGGCTCCTGAACAGGAGTGCTTTCTGTGCTTTCCTAAGACCTCTCTGTCTTCTCGGTATTTGCTCTTCTGTGACGTCTAGTCATTGACAGGTGTGCTGTCTCTTTCTAACACTAGTTCAGACCTTCGGCACGTGCTGCATGTGTGCGCCAGTCGCTTCTGTTGGGTCCGACTTTTTGCGACCCTATGGGCTGTAGCCCACCAGGTTCCTCTGTCCATGGGATTCTCCAGGCAAGAATAATGGAGCAGATTGCCCCACCCTTCTCCAAAGGATCTTCCCAACCCAGGGATTGAACTTGTGTCTCTTAGTTTCCTGCATTGCCAGGCAGGTTCTTTACCACTAGTGTCACCTGGAGAGCCCCATTTAAAGCTATGGCCTCCTAGATAGACTTACTTCCTGTGGTCTGGCTCCCACTGGTCTATGCAGCACCCAGAAGCCATGTCTCACCACGCATCTTTGCTTATTTCCTTGGTAATTCTCCTTGACGTTTCCAACCTTTCTGCAATATCCTATTCTCTTCATTGCTACTTCCTTCTTAAATTTTTCTGATCTGCTTATAAACTCTTACTGCTCCTTTGCTGTTCCTTCATAGTTATTCCACTTCTTCCCATTCTCCTATAATATATTTTCACTTGGTTCTTTCCTTGGCCTTCTGTCCTTTTTATAGACTCTCTTTTTGAAAAGAGAGCCCACATCTTCTCAAACTTCTAAGCTAATAGCTCCAAAATCCCTTACCTTCCTAAGTGCCATCCTGTTTTTCCAACCACTGTTTAGCTGTGCTGCCTCTGTTGGGATCACACTGGACTGACTTCTCTCCTGAGTCTGTTTGCCCGCCTCAACCTCCTAATCACATTGCAGGCCTCTCCAACTTCATTAACCACACAGAACACAACTTCCAGAGCCGCTGCTGCTTCTTCCCTATTATTCGTAAGCTTTTCTGTCCTATCAGGTTACCTAGGCTTGTTGCATTCCCTGTGTGACTCTGTAGCTTGTCTTCAGGTCCTCCATAATGTGGCTACACTAACCTGCCTGACCTGGACCTGCACCGTTCCCTGGCAGAGGTGCCCTGCTATGGCCAGCCTGGTGCAGCCACCCTTGGTGTAGATGCCAGGCTTGGGACCTCCTAAGGTTAAATGCGCCCTTTCTCAGGCTTTCCAGATCCTCTAGGTTATTTGGTTAACCAGTTTTCAGTTCTGTTTTCATTCTCATATCCACTTCCTTCTCCTTTTCCTCACCATGTACTTCAATTATTTGAAGTACCTCTGTTGTTTAGTCACTAAGTCCTGTCCCACTCTTTTGCGACCCCATGGACTATAGCCCGCCAGGCTCCTCTATCCATGAGATTTCCCAGGCAAGAATACTGGAGTGGGTTGCCATTTCCCTGTCCAGGCAATCTTCCCTACCCAGGGATGGAACCTGTGTCTTCTGCATTGGAAGCTGGGTTCTTTACCACTGAGCCACACCACATAGCAAACTGTTGAGAAATGGCGCTTTTTTTGTTGTTGTTGTTGTTAATGGCAACAATAATAACAAATATATTTGTGTCTTAAATCCTTCATGAAACACTCCTTAAACCCTTCTGCTTTTTCCAACCCCTGGGCCACACATTTTCCTCTTCCAAACCAGTCTCAGCACAGATTAAAGGTAAGTAAGACAAAGCCATGGAACTCCAGTACTTTGGCCACCTCATGCGAAGAGTTGACTCATTGGAAAAGACTGATGATGGGAGGGATTGGGGGCAGGAGGAGAAGGGGATGACAGAGGATGAGATGGCTGGATGGCATCACCGACTCGATGGACAGTGAGTCTGAGTGAACTCCGGGAGTTGGTGATTGACAGGGAGGCCTGGCATGCTGCGATTCATGGGGTCGCAGAGTCAGACACCACTGAGCGACTGAACTGAACTGAACTGAACTGAAGGCAAAGCCATAGGAGCTGTAATCAAGCTCTATTTCTATGCTACTGTGAAATTTAAGGCTTAACATGAAATGGTTAAAAAAACAAACACAGTAGCTTAAAAAATAGCAAAGGTTAGAATGATTTTGAAATTTCTAGATTAAAAAAATGTAATGTCTATATAGTAATAGCACCATTTTTATCTTTTTTTTGATGCCAACATTTCCATATTTTCTTTTGAGGAACCCCAAGAGTCTTTCTTTGCCTATATGATAAATCTATAGGGAATTGACACACTGGATGCAAGAAATTTGTCATATTTGTGTGAATGTCTTTGAGAAAAGTTAAAATATAACCCACTCCAGTACTCTTGATTGGAAAATCCCATGGACGGAGGAGTCTGGTAGGCTGCAGTCCACGGGGTCGCACAGAGTTGGACACGACTGAAGCGACTTAGCAGCAGCAGAAGAATGGTAAGAGAAAATATAAAACAATTATTGGGTAATTAACCAACAACATACCTCAAAAAAGATCTTAGATTCATAAAGGAGAACAGGATAAGAACAGTTCAACTATATGCAATCTACAAAACATATAATCCAAATATATGAAATATGATTCTTAGTATGATGTATAATAGATAGAATCCCTCCTAAAATTATTTTCCTCCTCCTCTTAGTCAAAGGAAACTCCAAATGAACAAGGCTCAATAAATTAATGTTTGTATACACATCCAAATTGTCTTCTAAAGCTGGAAAATGCAATTTTATAAGTGGCTTAAGTTGTGTTTAGAGTATTTTAGAATCAGAGATCACTTTGTTGTTTGATTGCAATTATCTGTTAAAAGGTATGGTGTATTTTAAGTCTCAGGTTTAATAATATTAAAAAAGAAACAGATTGAATTTTTATAATGGGAAAAAAATCGGTAACAGCTATAGTGGGAGAGAAATCAGTAACTCGAAACAGCAATAATGGGCGGGGGGGGAACAGTAACTCGACTGCAAGTAAGAAAACATTTGTTTCCCTGACCGGGAATCGAACCCGGGCCGCGGCGGTGAGAGCGCCGAATCCTAACCACTAGACCACCAGGGAACTTGAGTTAGCTTTCTCTCCGAGAGTATTTGATTCTTTTAAAGTCCCTACGTAAACCGGGCCAATGGCGGGAAAGATTGTTGACTTTAAACCCTGCCTACTTCTTTCCGGTTTCGGATTTCAGACTCTGAAACTCCGGCAAATTCTCGGCGCTCTCAGGCTAGCTCCGAGACGGCTCCCAAGACTGGAGACTCCAAATCGAATCCTCTTCTGACTGCCACGCTGCAAAAGACGTCCTGAGATTGTATCCGAATTACGTGACGTGTAAATATCTATACCTGGAAAATGTTAAAAGTACTGTCCAGAACCTTGTATTCGCTTTATTATTTTCTCATTTAGCTGCTCCTTCTAAATCTAATCTCTTTCGGTATATGTCTTTCTGTCTCCTTCTCACGCAGTTGTTAAAATCCCACTTCACTTTATACGAAATCGAACGTTTGATTGCCGCGGGCGGAGAGCGTTTCCCGGTATAGAGCTCGGTGCGACCCTGCACACGACCTTGGCATAGAGCACATGCGGGGTAAACGTGGACAGTGAAGGGCTTCGTGGCCTTTTAGGACGCGACTGTTTTATTTACTGGGGAGTCAGATTAACGAAGCTAGGACGGCTGCGGATGTCTTGCTTAGTGAAAAACCCGGACCTGTGCACTCGGGTCCAAGTAAACCGTTTCGCACTGTGCTTCCATTGCCTCCTATTTTTCAAACTGCTATTATCTGGGCAGTTGCTTCACTTCTTGTTATGTCGAGAAAAGGCCAGGGAATGATGCAATTACCAAAGGAATCAAGAAACCTTCCAGCCCAGCCTCAGTTCAGAATCCCTCATGAAATAGGAGCCGAAGGCAATAGCATGTAACTCAGCTTTGAAAGTGCCGACCGTTCAGTTGGACTGATGTAACCCTAGAGACCCCGCTCCGCTGCAAGATGGAAGGAGGCTTAAGTAAAACAGATATAAATTTGTAATGAACTTGCTCGCAACATCCGGCGCCGCTGTGAATTACAGCCTTCGTCCATCACAGTAGACTTTAGGATTTGTTCTTGTTTTCAGCAATTCAGAAATGGAGTTTACATTCTTGATAAAATTTGTCAAAAATTATTTACTAATACTCAAACAGGAAGATTAAAATGACTTAATAAATAAAGATGGAAACATCACCAGAAGAAATTTCTAAACAACGTAATTGCTATATTTTAGATGGGACCCACACTCCTTTCCTGTGTCAAGGAATTTTTCGGAAATCGGGCGCTGTAGGTGGAGCTCTTGGTCTCAATTGGGGATTTTCAGAGCTTACATGATAAGTATCTGGTTTTGGATAAAAAGATAAAGCAGATATTACTTTTAGAATAATTAAGTTGTAATAGTTTGGTCACAATCTTGTACAAAGCGTTAGAACGAGCACAACAAGAAACATCATCCCTCTTTCATCTTGTAATTACTCTTCACGTTTTCTGTCCAGAGCTGACCATTGTTAACAGTTTCTTCTGTTTTCTCCTGGAAGTCGTCTGTGCTATTTTAAATTGTTTTTATTTTCTATTTCCTAGAAATATCGATTTCTTTTTCCTCAAACTTTTTATCTTGAAACATTCCAAACCTACAGAAAACTGCAAGTATAGAACAATGAACACACATATACCCTTCATCCACCTTGTGCTGATTTAGTGGTACCAGCATCCACTGTGTGACTTGTGCACTGAAATGTGACTAGTAAGAGTTGAGGTGTTCTATAGTTGAATGAATACTGGATTTTTAAGCCTTTGTATGGAAAAAAATGTAAGCACTCATTAATAGTTGAGTACATTTTAAATGCTAATTGAGTATATGAGTTAAAATATTAAAACTTAAATTATTAATATTAATTTCTCTTTATTTTTTGTTTTTAATGTAGCTGATGGAATATTCAAAATTATACCTATAGCTTGCATTATATTCTAATTTATAGTACTAATCTAGAGTCAACAGTGGTCAATATTTTGCCCGAGAAGGCAATGGCAACCCACTCTGGTACTCTTGCCTGGAAAATCCCATGGACGGAGGAGCCTGGTGGGCTACAGTCCATGGTGTCGCTAAGAGTGGGGCATGACTGAGTGACTTCACTTTCCCTTTGCCCTTTCATGCATTGGAGAAGGAAATGGCAACCCACTCCAGTGTTCTTGCCTGGAGAATCCCAGAGGCGAGAGCCTAGTGGGCCGCTGTCTATGGGGTGGCACAGAGTCGGACACGACTGAAGTGACTTAGCAGCAGCAGCAATATTTTGCCATGTTTACTTTCTTTTGATCTTTTTTCTGAACCATTTGAGGGTAGTTGCAGACACCATGATACTTTATGTTGAAATGCTATACCTAAGAACAAGCAGTACAATTATCACACTTGGGGAAATTGAATTTTATACAATAGTATTTATTATACAGTTCATAGTGAAATTTTCCAATTGTCTGACACCTTTTATATTTTTTTGTTTTTATCCAGGGTCCGCTCAAGGATTATACATTGTATTTGTCTTGTTTCTGTAGTCTTCTTCCTTTAATCTGAAATAATGCCCCCCCCATTTTTTCTTTTACAGCAGTGAATAGTAGAGGACAATTGCTTCAGAAAGTCCTTCAGTTTAGACAAGCATTTCTTTTGTCAGGCAACTGCCTTAAGTGATGTGTTATTCTCAGTTCAGTTCAGTTGAGTTCAGTCGCTCATTCGTGTCCAACTCTTTGCGACCCCATGAATCGCAGCACGCCAGGCCTCCCTGTCCATCACCATCTCCTGGAGTTCACTCAGACTCACATCCATCGAGTCCGTGATGCCATCCAGCCATCTCATCCTGGGTCATCCCCTTCTCCTCCTGCCCCCAATCCCTCCCAGCATCAGAGTCTTTTCCAATGAGTCAACACTTCGCATGAGGTGCCTAAAGTACTGGAGCTTCAGCTTTAGCATCATTCCTTCCAAAGAAATCCCAGGGTTGATCTCCTTCAGAATGGACTGGTTGGATCTCCTTGCAGTCCAAGGGACCCTAAAGAGTCTTCTCCAACACCACAGCTCAAACGCATCAATTCTTTGGCACTCAGCCTTCTTCACAGTCCAACTCTCACATCCATACATGACCACAGGAAAAACCATAGCCTTGACTAGTACGTTACATCATAATTCAAATAATGCTGATGTGTTATCTCTAATGGTAATTGTGGTAGGCGGGATAATGAACCCCACAGAGATGTCCCTGTCCTAAGCTCCAGAACACATGGATATTACTTCTTGTGACAGAAGGAATTTTGCAGGTGTGATTAAATTAAGGAATTTGGGAGAGAGGGAGAGAGGAGATTATCCTGTATTTTACCTGGGTGGGCCCAGAATCATGACAGGGGTCCTTTTAAGTCCAGAAGGACTTTTAAATTCCAGTGATGTGATCCCAAGAAGACTCTACCAGCCATTCAGTTCAGTTCAGTCGCTCAGTCGTGTCCGACTCTTTGCAACCCCATGAATTGCAGCACACCAGGCCTCCGTGTCCATCACCAACTCCCGGAGTTCACTCAGACTCGCATCCATCGAGTAAGTGATGCCATCTAGCCATCTCATCCTCTGTCGTCCCCTTCTCCTCCTGCCCCCGGCATCAAAGTCTTTTCCAATGAGTCAACTCTATGCATGAGGTGGCCAAAGTACTGGAGTTTCAGCTTTAGCATCATTCCTTCCAAAGAAATCCCAGGGTTGATCTCCTTCAGAATGGACTGGTTGGATCTCCTTGCAGTCCAAGGGACTCTCAAGAGTCTTCTCCAACACCACAGTTCAAAAGCATCAATTCTTCAGCGCTCAGCCTTTTTCACAGTCCAACTCTCACATCCATACATGACCACAGGAAAAACCATAGCCTTGACTAGACGACCTTAGTCGGCAAAGTAATGTCTCTGCTTTTCAATATGCTGTCAAGGTTGGTCATAACTTTTCTTCCAAGGAGTAAGCATCTTTTAATTTCATGGCAACAATCACCATCTGCAGTGATTTTGGAGCCCCAAAAAATAAAGTCTGACACTGTTTCCACTGTTCTGCCATCTATTTCCCATGGAGTGATGGGACCGGATGCCATGATCTTCTTTTTCTAAATGTTGAGCTTTAAGCCAACTTTTTCACTCTCCTCTTTTACTTTCATCAAGAGGCTTTTTAGTTCCTCTTCACTTGAAAATGGAGGAAGAGGCCCATGAGCCCGTGAGGAATGCAAGGGGCCTCTAGAAGCTGAAGAAGGCAAGGTGAAGGTTCTCACTCAGAGCTTCCGGAAAGAAAACAGCTTTGCCAACAAACACATGGATTTTAGCCTAGTGAGACCCATGTCAGAATTCCGGACTCCAGAACTTTAAGATAATAAATTTGTGGTGGTGTAAGTCAGGAAGTTTGTGGTGATTTTTTCACAGTACCAGTAGGAAATAAACACAGTAAGTTGGATCATTTGGTGAAGGTATGTGCTATATTTCTCCATTGTAAAGTTACCCTTTTCACTTGTAATTAACAAATATTAAAAAAAAAAGCAATCATCACCCATGGGAGTAATACTCTGAAAATGTATGAATTTTCTCTTCCCCTGCAAAATCTCACCCAATGGCTTTAGCATCCACTGATAATCCTTGCATGAATCAGTTACTACTGTGGTGACTGCAAAACAGTGTTACTTTATCATTCTCATGTAAAGAACTTCGCTTTCTCTCCTCCGTTATTTTTAAAATAACAATTTGGACTCACATTCTTTTTTTATTTTTGTGTTTTTAGTCAATGTGTTATAATCTACTGCTGTTGTTATTCACTTAGTTAAATTGTCCCAAATATGGCCACAATGAGTCCCTTTAAGCTTTCTCCTGTATTCTTTCAACATGTTCCTGTAAATTTCTTAGCATTTATTTGCTTTCTGACATAAGGTAGTCCAGGCACACCCAATACTTCGTAAATGATTTGGAATATTAACATCTTTAATGCTTATATCTTTTTAAATTTCCTTGTTTAAATTGTTACATAAGAATGGGCATCCTCCACATACTTTTCTGTAACCTTTTTATTAATTTCTTTTGAAAGGTGTTCATTCTTTACATAGTTTTTTGATTATTTTATTAACTATTGTATTCCATTGTATAGATATTTTATCAAAGCAGTTTTATATCATTGACCATTTAGATTATTTTCAGTTTATTGCTGTTAAAGTACTACAGCAAATAACCTTGGCCTGATGTAATTTGGCATTTATTTTTTATTGATTAATTGACCCACAAATGACTTACCTTATAGAGTGCCACTTTCTAGCTGGAAAATGTTATATATTGGAAAAAAATCATGGTATCCAGCTCGAATTCAGTTCTAGTTATAATTTATGGATAACTCAGTTTTTCAGTTTGATTTCAGTGATTCAGCTGTCCTTTTTCTGTTCATTAATTTGTTGATTTGCTGAACAAATATTTACTGACGGTCTAATGTGAAAAATTCTGAAAGAGATGGGAATACCAGACCACCTGACCTGCCTCTTGAGAAATCTGTATGCAGGTCAGGAAGCAACAGTTAGAACTGGACATGGAACAGACCAGTTCCAAATCGGGAAAGGAGTACGTCAAGGGTGTATGTTGTCACCCTTATTTTACTTATATGCAGAGTACATCATGAGAAACGCTGGGCTGGATGAAGCACAAACTGGAATCAAGATTGCCAGGAGAAATATCAATAACCTCAGAAATACAGATGACACCACCCTTATGGCAGAAAGCAAAGAAGAACTAAAGAGCCTCCTGACGAAAGTCAAAGTGGAGAGTGAAAAAGTTGGCTTAAAGCTCAACATTCAGAAAATGAAGATCATGGCTTCTGGTCCCATCACTTCATGGGAAATAGATAGGGAAACAGTGGAAACAGGGTCAGACTTTATTTTGGGGGGCTCCAAAATCACTGCAGATGGTGATTGCTGCCATGAAATTAAAAGATACTTACTCCTTGGAAGGAAAGTTATGACCAACCTAGACAGCATGTTGAAAAGCAGAAATACTACTTTGCCAACAAAGGTCTGTCTAGTCAAGGCTATGGTTTTTCCAGTGGTCATGTATGGATGTGAGAGTTGGACTGTGAAGAAGGCTGAGCGCTGAAGAATTGATGCTTTTGAACTGTGGTGTTGGAGAAGGCTCTTGAGAGTCCCTGGACTACAAGGAGATCCAATCAGTCCATCCTAAAGGAGATCAGTCCAGGGTGTTCATTGGAAGGACTGATGCTAAAGCTGGAAACTCCAATACTTTGGCCACCTCATACAAAGAGTTGACTCATTGGAAAAGACCCTGATGCTGGGAGGGATTGGGGGCAGGAGGAGAAGGGGACGACAGGATGAGATGGCTGGATGGCAACATGGACTCAATGGACGTGAGACTGAGTGAACTCTGGGAGTTGGTGATAGACAGGGAGGCCTGGTGTGCTGTGATTCATGGGGTCGCAAAGAGTCAGACATGACGGAGCAACTGAACTGAACTGAATATATGTTAGTCACTATGTTAGGCACAGGATGCCTGATCTTGACGTTTAGTCGGTCAGGGTTCAAGTAAACAAGCAATTACAGTTAGTAGAGTAGTGGATAGTATCGATAAAAGAAACATTTGACTGTACTTCAATTTAATAGGTTCATTTAATAGATCATCAATGCACCATTTATCACACATATTTTGCTGATAGGAATGTAAAATGGTACAACCACTTTGGAAAATAGCTTGGCAGTTTCTTATAAAACTAAGTATGTACATAATATGATGACCCAGTCAGTTGTACCCTTAGGCACTTATACCAGAAAAGTGAAACCTTATGCTCACATAAAATCTGCACACAAGTGTTTATAGCAGCTTTATTCATAATAACCTAAAACTGGAAACAACTGAAACATCCTTCAGTGGATGAATGGTTGAACTGTGGTACACCCACACAGTGAAATATTTATTAAAAAAAAAAAAAACAAACTATTGATACCTGTAAAAACTTGGATAGATCTCAAGGTAATTATGCTGAATGGAAAAAAAAAAAGACAATACAAAAGGTTATATATTATAGATTCCATTTATATAGAATTTTTTTGAAGGTATATAGATGGGAACAGATGAGTGATTTACAGGAATTAGATGTGGTGGGGAGGAAGATGGAGGTGATGGTAAAAGGCAGGTGTGGTACCTTTGTGGGAATGATAGACTGGTCCTATGGACTGGTGGTGGTAGAAAGATCTGTACCGATGATAAAATTGTATAGAAATCACACAGACACATAAACACACAGAGGCAATGAGCTCTAAAGATTAAGCCAGTGCCATTTTCTGGTTTTCATATAGTACTGTAGTTACACAAGATGTTATTTTTAGGGGATAAATAGGGGAAAACCCGGGGCTTCCCTGTACATTTTTTGCAACTTTTTATGAATCTCTAATTATTTCCTTTGAAAAACTCCCTTTTCAGCTTGAAAAAAGTGAAAGTGTTAGTTGCTTAGTTGTGGCTGACTCTTTATGACCCCATGGACTATAGCCTGCCAGGCTCCTCTCTGTCCATGGAATTCTCCAGGCAAGAATACTGGGGTGGGTGGCCATTCCATTCTCCAGGGTATCTTCCCAACCGAGGGATGGAACCCAGGTCTCCTGCATTGCAGGAAGATTCTTTAGCATCTGAGCTACCAGGGAAGTCCCCTTTTCAGCATACCGCACTGTAAATTTCTTTGATTCAAATAAGTCCAAACAACAATCACCACTTAACATCACTTTGAGTTTACTGATTCATTTCAGAATTTTAAATTATACCTTAACTAATTATCTCAGCACTATGTTATTTAGATAAATTTTTTAGAAATTACTGAAAAATATAATGAATTCTTATATTTGGGCTTATTCTAAATAATCAGCCATAAGTTCTGCTCGCTAACAGGCACCCAGACAGCAATTCATTCCTATATATGTCAGTATTTCCTTCTCAATGCACTCTGGCGGTTCTTCCTCTTTTAAAATGACAAGAAAATTTCCCCCTCCTCTTTATAACAGGCTGAGAGAAGCCCTGAACCTAGGCCGACCCACAAAAGCAGCTGTTTGCATTCTCCTCAAAACTCAAGATAGTTATCTGTAATATTCCGGACCAATGACCCCAGTTGTGAAAAAGAGCCACTGCCTTCAACACTGTTAAACAGTGAACACTAATCTACATCTTCAGGTGCAAGTTAACTTTCCAACAGACCTCCCAGACGTAGTATTTCCTTCCTATGGAACTCCTGTGTCTCAACCAGCCTAAGGCAGATGTGTGAAAGCAGGTATGTTTTTCTCTTTGTGCTAGAAAAAGCAGGATTGGTTTAACCACTAGAGAATGAACTGTCTTAGTGCTGGTAGATTAAATTTACTACCCAGTAAAAAAATCTCTTCAACCCCTTTCCAGAGAATACTCCCAAAGAAGTTTCAGGTCTTTCCGTGGTTGTGAGCTCATTCCTTACCAGGGGGGTTTTCATTTTGACAAAGTGCTGCAGCAGTATTTGCCTCTGTTTCTGGAATTCCCGTTTCATGAGAGGTTACTAGTATTGTGGTTAGAAGCAGACGCACTGGTCATACTTCATTACAAAACTATTCTTGGATAGCTATGTAAGAAAAATACAGAACACATTTGCAGTAATGGTTGCTATTGTTTGGTGATGTTCCCTTAGCTGTGGAATTCCTACTCATGCCTCTGGAAAGTCCCTTGGGAGAACACCTGATGCCTGAATTCTGGGATAGAGGTCCCACTGTCCCATTCCTACCCTGAGGGGCAAAAAAGAGGCGGGCAAGTGACTCTCTTTTCTTCCTTTAAGGGCTGAAAAAATCTCTGCTTCTATCTGCTCCAAAGTCTCATCATACAGGGTTCTTTACCCCAGGAAAAGCGACACGACAGTTCTACCTAAATTGTTCTAGAATGGCCACTATACTGCAATAGAGATGGAAAAGCCTGTTCTCATATTTAATAGAGGCCCTCAAAGACATAAAATCAGTGTTGCCTTATAATTTCTCATCAACAGTGTTTATCAAGCACTTTATATTACCCAAGTACAGTGAGGATCCTAAGGGTATAATTAAAAACAAAAACAAAAAAAACTTTGTTATAATAATGTATATTGCTGTAAAAATACCTTTCTTGGAAGTCATGTTCTAGAATTTAGTCTAACTATCATTCATGGATTATCTCATGTAATTCCTATTGGTTTTGCTGTTTTTTAGTTGCTAAATTGTGTCCGACTCTGGACTGCGAGGAGATCCAACCAGTCAATCTTAAAGGAAATCAGTCCTGAATATTCATTGGAAGGACTGATGCTGAAGCTGAAGCTCCAATACTTTGGCCACCTGATTCACTGACTCATTGGGAAAGACCCTGATGCTGGGAAGGATTGAAGGCGGGAGGAGAAGGGGCGACAGAGGATGGTTGGATGGCATCACTGACGCAATGGACATGAGTTTGAGTACACTCCAGGAGTTGGTGATGGACAGGGAAGCCTGGCGTGCTGCTGTCCATGGGGTCGCAAAGAGTCAGACCGGACTGAGTGATTGAACTGAACTTGTGACTCAGTGGACTGTAGCCTGTCAGGTTCTTTTGTCCATGGGATTTGCCAGGCAAGAATACTGGAGTGGGTTGCCATTTCCTTCTGCAGGGTGTTTTTCTGACCCAGGGATTGAACCTGCTTCTCCTGCATTGACAGGCCTCTTCTTTAGCACTGAGCCACCTGGGAAGCCCTCAATCCCTGTGTGTGCTGTGCTGTGCTTAGAAGCTTAGTCGTTTCCAACTCTTTGTGACTCCATGGACTGTAGTCTGCTAGGCTCCTCTGTCCATAGGGATTCTCCAGGCAAGAACACTGGAGTGGGTTGCCACGCCCTCCTCCAGCGGATCTTCCCAACCCAGGGATCAAACCCAAGGCTCCACATTGCAGGTCGATTCTTTACCATCTGAGCCACCAGGGAAGCCCTGTATCAATCCTGATATTTGTTACTATTATCATCTGCCTTTTCCAGATAACAGCAACAGAGGTTAAATTATTTACCCAAGGTCAGCATGTGATGGAGCTGAAGTCTGAAGCCAGAGCCTGAACTCTTAGAGATTACCCTGTTTAGAAGTACACATTCTACTGAGGTTTGATTTGTACTGTACACCGCTCCCAAATAGGATTTCCCAAATAAGTTTACATACTATATCTTTTATCTCAATTAAAATTTCACTTTCTACTTAGAGCAGTGCTGTCTAAAAGGATTTCTTGAAATAACGGAAATTTCTATTCTCTGCTCTCCAGTGAGTCGTCTCTAGCCATGCGTAGCTCTTTAGCACTTGAAATGTGGCTAGTGGAATGAAAAACTACATTTTAAATTTAGTTTAAATTTAAATGGGTACATGTGGTTAGTGGGCACTGTATGAGACAGCACAGATTTAGAGCAGAAGGAAATGGTTTATTTCTTTGGATTTCTCTGTAAAGACAAGGCTTAGGCGAATCAGTAAACGTCGAGTAAATGAAAAACCAATAGTAAAGGGGGAATTTTCTCCCTCTTTAAACTGAAGGGCAGAAGTCTTTATTCTACCGAAACTTTCACTGTAATAAAATGTTACAATAAGCATGTGATATAGCCTGTAGTTCTAGAGCAGTTCATGAAGATAGTAAAGAGGATCCTTAAATTAGAAGCAATGTTTTTGCAAGGCAGAGAAACATTTTATAATTGATGGTTAGTACTTTTAAAATATGTTTGTCTAATATAAAAAGATCACTTTTTTTTCTTGACAAAATCTGGGGTCCATAGAGAGAAAAACAAAAGAGGACTCTTGGTGGAAGGATGGAAACAGTCCAGAATTGCAACTCAAGGGACATTTCCTGCACAAACTACAATCTAAAGCAGACCTCTTTACAAATGTTAAGAGTAAGCAACTGCCAAACCTCACTGGGTGACTTCATTCTTTCACTTATTCATCACATATATACATGTTAGTCAAGTCGTTCTGAATATGGGGCAAAATAGGTACTTTTGAAAACAAAATGGGGCTCTCAATCAAATCAGAGTCTCTGGATGTGACCGAGGCTTCTGGCTTGTGTTTCCTGACCCATACACAACGCAGGTCCTACCCCGCTGGATGTCTATTTAGAAGAATTCATCTCAAAAATTTTATCACGATTTTACCACAGCTTGTACTGCTGTGGAACGTGTCTTTGCCAGTTTTTACATTAATCTTAGATTTCAAAAACATCAAAGAACTGTGAGAGCCTCTCAGTTTCTCTGGAGGTCGCAAACCAAGTTCTTCTGATTCAATGAAATCAGCTCTTTAAATTGCAGGAGGCTTATTTTCCCTTGGAAATCATTTACAAATAACATAATGCCTAAAGAAAAAAAAAAAGAGGAAAATTTCCAATTCCTCACATTCAAAGCAAAAAGATATAAACCCGAGGTCCAGTTTTATACATGCTCAGTGCAGAATTGGGTAATTATTCCATATTTTGCAAGACGCAACCAGTTGCAACTGAAATTCCAAAGCCATCTCTGTGAAATGCTTCGCTTGTCTTTCACGAGAGGCTGTTACAGCATAAGCAGCAACAACAAGCCAGAGGAGGCTGCTATCTCTTGGGCCTGTGTGTCTGGCCTCTGACACACCAGTGTTATCGCACCAGCTGCAGGCCCCACCATTAAGTATTTTCCTTACGTAAGGGTCAATTTCACGGCCAAATCCACCTAGTCATCTTGCAGTGCTGGTCATGGGACCATAGAAGGAACAGCTCCCCAATAGGGATGGGAAGCTCACAGGCACTGGCCCGCAGCTGATGCCAAGCTTCCCAACCCAGGCTCCCTCCGGTCTTTGCTAAGAGTCAGCCTGGAGGGCTCAATTGCTCGGTCCCCACTGCTGCAATGACAGCAACTTGTCAGCACCCCGGATGCTGTGCGGAGGATGGGAGCGGGAGGCGGGGAGGACATGGGGGCCCCTCTGCGAAACACAACGCCGGAAAGGACAGAAGGATGAGTTTATTGTGACCAGCGGTCCCCGAGCTACAAGGAACCTCGGGGCTTTAATGCTCGGGGAGACACGAACTCGAGCTCTGCTCTCAAAGCCGTATTCACACTGAGAGTGGTGGCCAGCAGTAGGGGATTACCCGCCCGGGGCGAGGTAAGAAGACCTTAGGCTCCGCCGCCGGCCGGCCGCGGGAAGCGCCACGAGCTCACTCCCGGGAGGCGTCACAAAGGGCCGCGGCCTGCGGCGGCCGCGCGCGCAGCTCTCTGGGGCGGAGCCGCCGGGCCGGGGCTGGGTCTGCGCCCGGGCCGCCGAGGCTGCCAGCCGTCGCGGGTGCCCCCAGCCTCCCAGCCCGGAGATCGCCGGGGCGGGGAGGATGCAGCAGCTGCAGCCCGAGCGGCCGAGCCAAACCTCCGAGCTCCCCGGCCCCCGCCGCGGCGCAGGGGCGCCGAGCGTGGTGCGGCCCGGGCGGAGCTAGAGGCGGGCGTCTGCGCCGCGTCGTTCCACCCGCAGCTCCCCGCCTCCGGCCGGGCCCGGCAGCCTGTCGCGGCCGATGTCCTGACTCGCGGGCGCACCCGCAGGGTTGGCTAGGCGCCGCGCGAAGGGGAGAGGCCTGAGGAGTCCGCTAGCACGGGACGCCGGCCCCGCGGGGCGCGCGCCGGGGCGCTCCTCCCTCCTGCCCGGCTCCGCGTCACCGCGCGGTCCTCCCCCGACCCCTCCTCCCACCCACCCCCGAGGATGCGCTCCCCCGCGCCCAGCGGCAGAGGCCACCGCTCCCAGAAATGCGAGCTCCCGACGCCCTTCTCCGGGACCCGAGGAGCCGGCGCCCCCGCCCTGTAGTAGGTAGGTGGCGAGGCGGGCACCAGCCCTGGCCGCCACCCGCGGCTGATGCTGCCGCTGCGGAGGGGCGGGGGGCCGGGGCCGGGCCCCGCGAAACTTGCCTCCCGCCGGAGCTCGGTGCGGCGCTCGGAGGTGTTCTAATGGCGCTGGGCGCAGCACCCCCCCCCCCGTTAACCTGACAGCCTCCTCTTGAGCTCGGCAGGCCGAGCGGTAGCGAAGGAGAGCGTGACCCTTCCCCGTCCAGCCCCTGGGCCCGGAGGGGCCCGCGCTGCTTGCAGGGGCGGGGAGGATGGATTGGTGTGAGGATTACTGGGGGATGGAGAGAGGGAGCACGGCCGAATTTTCAGGAACTCAGGTGGATAAATGTCACCGTATTTTTTCGGCCTGATGAACAGATGCCTTTTTCTCCCAATGTGCAGCCACGCAAAGAGTTATTCTAGCGGCAGGTAGAAGTCACTCAGGATTTTGATGTATTTCGGAGCTAGCTGATTGATACGTGAAAGTGACGTCTCAGATTCTTGTAGTCAGTCATTTAGGGCCAGTTGGACAAGGCCCCTTTAGAAATCAGATATTCAGGAGCTAGATGAGGCTGGGGAATTCTCGTGCTGCCTACCTGGAAGCGAGCCTTCAGCTTTCGTGAAGAGATGTGTTTGGGAGCATGGCAAGTTTGATACAGGTGTAGGGAGTTTAGAATCTGCTGGAAAGATGCTCGGAGTCGGCCAGCAGAGGCAGCCTTGGGCGCAGCCTAGCTTCCAGCTAGATGTTAATAAGGTTTGTACTTTTGAGAAACTGGCTATAAATTGTTTCTTCTCTCCCATGTACGATGTAAAATTCGTACATCAGAACGAACGATAATCTTTTGGCAAGATTATCTCTTCACGGGCTATCATTTTTAAATTTCGTATTAAGCGGTAAAGTTAAGAGAGGGAAAGTGGATCATTGTAAGGTTGAGAGCCACAGGAGGACAGAGACTTCCTCTTGTTCAGTCTCCTAATCCCCTGGTCTGATGCATAATAGGTGCTCGTGGGTTATTTGTTGAATGAGCTGTGTTTCAGGCTTCATCGAAAGACAGTTTAGGTTTAAAACATATTTGTTTACTTTATGGTGGTTGAAGCTTAACTGTATTTTTAAAATTACTTCTTTGCATAAATAGTCAAAATCAGTTATCTCAACATTTAAGTTGAATTTTGACATTTTTAAGACCATATGTTTTCCTTCTTTAATGTGTTGTTAAATAAGGTAATTCTCCCCAAATGGTAATATAATTTCATTTTTAAGCTTGCACATTTTTTCTGATGGGTAATCAAACCTATTTTAATTAAACTCTAAAACACACTTAAAAAGTGCAACTTGTGTAAAGGAAATTTCAGGTTACTCCA
The DNA here is from genome assembly GCF_032405125.1 of Capricornis sumatraensis. NCBI lineage: Eukaryota > Metazoa > Chordata > Mammalia > Artiodactyla > Bovidae > Capricornis > Capricornis sumatraensis. The sequence continues at coordinate 13,333,564 of NC_091081.1, read as the reverse complement.
GGAATAACAGCGATTTGGTTAATAAGTGACATATTAACTTATTTTAGGGTTGAGTTGTTGTGGTTGACCTAATTATAATGTATTTATTACAGGTAAAGGTGAAAATAAAACATTTAGAAGAGTCTGTAATTCCTAAATGATTCAAAATACATGATATAGATACATGTTTTCAACAGTATGGGTTTCCCTCAGTACATAAACATATCAGTTTTCAAGTTCGAGAACCAAAGTGGTTGTGAAATCAAGGGTTTGGAAGGTTTGTTTCCTTTCTCCTTTTAAATTTTATATTATCTTGAAATCATCAATGATAACTGCATTACATTTGATTTGCTTTATTTTTGCACCATGGTATTTCCAGTTTTGTTTTTATTTTTCCATTATGTAAGTTTTATGAGTCAGTATTAACCTTTTTTCACTTTGTTTAACAAAATTATCTGCGAATGATCCAGTCACTTATTATCTTTCCTTTTTCTTCCTTTCCTTTTTTATCATTTTAATACTCTTCACCATCCTTATTACATATTACCCCAAAGACTTATTTCCACAAAAGTATGGTAAGCCCTAGTTTATTACTATTGCTCCTCCAGCCTACATGGGCTCTTGCTAGATGGTGAGGAAATAACACTTTTATGTAAAAGGTGGTGAGACTGGGCGAACCAACAGTAGGAGGGAGCTTATGAAAAATACGTTATGATTTATTTGAACAGAGCAAAAATTCTCTCATGACATAAAGATAGCTACATTTTATGCATGTTAAATTTGTGGTCAAGGATATTGAGCAGTTAATTTACATCGTTCTACTTTGCTCATTCTAAACTTCTTAAAAGAACCCTCCCCTGCAGTTACATTAAACTCTCTTTGTTGCAGATAGCTTGATTGTGCTGGCACTCTTGGCCTTGGAATCAGTTCCTAATGTCAGAATGAAAGAGGCATTTTTCCCTCTGAGACCTGCATCCCAGTACACAGTGCCTCTGCAATGGAATGACTCACTACCTGGGTCCTGACCACTGAGCCCCCTAGCACCTTGCCTCCACATACACCACTGGAATTCAATCCTAAGACCTGGATTTATTCTATCTTGTTTTTCTATATCTTTCCTAAGTTTTATTACCAAAACCCCTGTCCCCTTCCTTGCTAAATGTCGCTTGTGTGTGTGAGACCTAAGTAGCTTCAGTTGTGTCCAACTCTCTGTGACCCCATGGACTGTAGCCATCCAGGCTCCTCTGTCCATGGGATTCTCCAGGCAAGAATACTGCAGTGGGTTGTTATGCCCTCCCTCAGATCTTCACAACCCAGAGATGAAACCCACATCTCCTTTGCCACCTGCATTGGCAAATGGGTTCTTTACCAGTAGCGACTGTTGGGAAGTCCGCTAAATGTCCTTAGTCTTTTTTTTTTTTTTTAATCCCAATCCATAATTTTGTTATTGTTTACATCCAGTAACATCCACTCAATTCACCTGTGTTAGAACGAGCATTGTTATGGTTGCAGAAAAAATAGAGAAAAGAAAATTTGTATAACCTTGAGTTTCAAATGTGGGTGACTAGTGGATGAAGAATAATTGTTGTATACTAATCTCTCTTTAATGGTGGTATGGAATGCCGGGGACTATGACTTGTCTGCTCATAAATTTGATCAGAAGCTTATATGAGAGAAATGTTTATACAGAGAGTTGGCTGAACAAAGGCTGTGATGTCCACCCATTCCCCTCCAGTTCTAGGTGTTAGGCCAGGTGTGTACCCAGATCTTCAGAAACTGTGTACTTTGTTTACTTTGTTGTGCATTCTTTGCACCCCTCCCCCAAATGGTGCTCGCAAGGAAGCGTTCTATTAATAAAGACAGTCACAAGAAACCTACTGTTGTTACTTAAGAGATGTGGTTATTAAGATCATAGTTCATTTTACAGCTCCTATTTGAAGGCTTATGCAAGAAATTCCATTTAACTCTAAATGCCAAAGAAAAGCTTTACCTCCCCTGAATAATTATTGAGTGTCCTTTTTTCTTTTCATCACGCAGAACTAGAATTAGATAATCGATTGTTTCCCTTTCTGCTTTGCAACTAGGAAATGCAGAGTCAAATTTGCAACTTAATTTTAATAACCCTGTAAAAACCTATGAGTGAATATTGATGATCTAACTCTCCCTTTGGTCTTGAGTTTCTGTTCTATCTTTTTTTCTTATTCTGATTTTTTTACCTAATAGAGTTTCCCATTTTATTGAATTTATTATTTTAAGCTGACTCACAACATCTTGTAGAACAAGTCAAAATATAAAACATAAAAGCAATGGATGGAAACGTTTGCAGAATTGATCTTTGGACACGATATGTTTTGATTAATAAGTTTAATAGGTACCATTAACTATGCTTTGAACAAGTATTGCAAGTTTAGTATATTTGAGCTTTATGGCCAAATGGGAAACAGTGTTCTTATTTAGTTTTGCAAAGCTAAGATCCGCTTATTTTTTAACTATTACATTTATATCTGCTATTGGCTAATTTAAAATTGGTCAAACCATTCACTTTAAGTCAGTTATTTCTGGAGTACCTGCTTTATATGCTGTTATCAGGCTGAATAGGAGATTCATTCCATTTAATTAAAAAAAAATGAATATAGGCTAAAGGGTTAGCCTATATTAGCTTAACACTCACCACACTGGGCCTCACATCTGATCTCTTTCACATCAGTAATTTATTTGATTCATCTTTGTTTTTAGTAAATCATAGAGATTCTTCTTTGAGCTCTTATCTTAAAATTGAGAAGACTGAGCTCCCTGAGTTAATTAATCAGACTTTCTTCATTCTGGTATTTTGACAACTACATATTAAGTTGGTTGAATGTAACCAGGGAACTAGTTGTTTATTTATATCTCTATGGTGTCCACTTCAGTTTCATACATTTATCACCCCGGTCAACAGAGAGACTGGCCCTTCTTAAGGGACTATCATGGGTGCAGTCCAGGAGCCCTTGAGGTAAAAATGATCTGAGTTCAGAAGTGCACCTTGAAACACTGAGAGGGGGTTTGGAGAGAAAAAATTAAATTTTTAAATAGAGGCATCTTATTACGATAAGCTCCATGTCTTTTTAAAAACCGTTTTATTTTTACAGTAGGCATTACCTTCGTGTGATTCAAAAGGTACAAATAGGTAAAAGTGGGAAGGATGCCCTCTCATCCTCTTTCTTGGTTACCCGCCTCACTTGTCCACTGGCAACCAGAGTTATCAGTTAATTGAGAATCCTCCCGGAGACACTCTGTGCATAGATTGATACAAGCAAACGTGAATATTCAGCCTGCTTGTTTTGTCTCCTAATCATTTCTCTGATTCCCTTCTCTCCATTCCCACTGCTCTTGTTTGGCTCCTGGGATGCTTTGGACTGCTGCCTGCACTTCACTTTCGCCTACATTGCAGCCAGTCTTCCTTTTACACATCCCTTTTCATTCTACTAAAGGATCCCAGTCTGCACAGAAAGGAGTCCAGCATGACTCAGCCTGGTCTTGTGGCCCCTGAGGAATTCATCTCTTGTCCCCTGCCCCTCCCTGTCATGCATTTGGTGCACAGTTTTTCTTAACTCATCTCCCTATCCCCAATCAGGGATACTTAAAAATATATATATATGATGAAAGCTCGTGGTCTCATCAGACACTGAACACAGTGCTTTGCCTCTGTGTCCTTGTTTACAGACCCCAAGTTCAGAATCTCTATTTTGGTAACACGGAACTGTTTGTCACTTCCTGCACATGCATTGCATATGATTTTTCTTCTTCAGGCCATTTCCTCTGCGTGGAACACTTGTCCTACTATTTTCATTAGCAGGCCACACTCAGTTCTGGTGTCATCTCTACAGACCATTCTTGGTTCAGATTCCAGAAACTCATGGAGCCTTCTGTACGTAGTGTAGCAAGTAGGCGTCCATACTGGAAACAGGCATTTCTCATCAATAGCACAGCTGCCTTTCTAGTAGAAAAATAATTGTGATTTTGGATAACATGCTCTGATGGGTCCAAAAAAAAAAAAACAAAACTGAAAGTTGAAGCTTTATTTAACAAGTCATCTCTCATCTACTATTTATTGCCCAACGCTCAGTAAAATACATGTCCATATGATTTATTTTCTTTAGCATGCCTACCTTACTTGACTAATTCTCTTCTCAAACTTTGTGTTAACACTCATTTAAAAAATACCTCCATATTTATTATGTCCCTGAGAGAGAGCGTGTGTGTGTGCATGTGTGTGTGTGTATTGCCTCTGACTCTGTAGCTGGTAAAGGAGTGAAACTCTCCAAGTATGGGGTTACCCTTAAACAATCGAAAGTATTAACCATCAGTCCTGATAGATGACATGAACCGTCTGGAGACAGTAGCTCATCCTAAGAAGTGACTCCTAAGTATGCAAATGTGGTATTTTTCTTTCCAAGCTAGGTAATCAGAGGGTGTTCTAGGTGCTCAATTTTATTGCAGAGTGCCTGGCATGAGGTAAATTGTTAACTGATTAACAGAGGGTTTAGCAGGTAAGAATTTAATAGCTTTGGTTCCCCACTGTTCTGGTAGAATCCTCTGACTAGTGGATGATTCTGATCACCAACCGTGCTAGCCATGTAGAAAATAGGAAAAATTTGTGAGGCTGCTCCGTAGGTGTGAGATCCCTTTAGAGCTTTCATTTTCCTCTGTAATTCTGACCTCACTAAACAAACATCCCTGGTGGCTCAGATGGTAAAGAATCTGCCTGCAGTGCAGGGGACCCAAGTTCAATCCCTAGGTCGGGAATGATCCCTTGGAGAAGAGAATGGCATCCCAGTCCAGTATTCTTGCCTGGAGAATTCCATGGGCAGAGAAGCCTGGCGCGCTACAGTCCATGGGGTTGCAAAGAATCAGACACGACTGAGCAACCTACACACACTTATAAGCAAACATCAGGTTTACTGATTTGTGTTCCCAGACATGTTGATATGAGAAATTGAGTGTCTCGAGTACCATTAATGACTGTGCCAGCCTTTGGATCAGTACAGCCCCTGCTATGTGGTACAAAGCACAGTTTTAGGCTGTTAGTGTGTTGGGAGAGCCTGCTCAGTCCTTATAGCCCCAGGTGTTTACAGCTGAGCCTTCAGCCTTGGGTCCTGGTGATTCCCCTGAGGTACTTGCCTATCTGTAGGCTCCCACTGAAACAGCTAGTCAGCAACCCTCTGGTATCTTTTAAAACAGTTTCAATTGAACACACTTTACTAAGCATTCTAGGAAGGAATCATTTGAGTCCCTTGGGGCTGTTATAACAAAATTCCATAGACTGGGTGGCTTATAAGCAGCAGAAATTTATTACTCAGTTCTGGAGGCTGTAAGTTGGAGATCAGGGTGCCAGCACGATCAGGTTCTAGTGAGAGCCCTCTTGGAGTTGTAGACTCAGGGGCTTCTTGTTTGTGACCTCACATGGTGGAAGGGGCTGGTCATCTCTCTGGGCTTCCTTTGTGAGGGTGCTAATCCCATGAGAGAGGATCCCTCATGACCTAATCACCTCCTCAGTGCCCTCCCTCATACCATCACCTAGAGCATTAGGTTTGCAGTGTATGAATTTGCGGGTGGGGATGGGGGACATAAACCATCTACATAGTGGGAATAGAAAGCTCACAGAACAGGAACTACAAATGGCCAAAACGTGAAAATATATTCACCTTCACTGCATCAAAGAAATGCAGATTATAATTAGATTGTAGAAGTTCGTAACAATGATGAGGCTGGGTCGTTTCCCTTTTCACAGGTGGTAAGAGGTTATATGGGGGCATTATGCCTTTGATGGAGAGCAGTTCAGCTCACAGACTCCCTTGGCCCCTGTGATTCTATTCTGTTGCTGTTTACTCGCTAAGTCCTGTCCGACTCTGCGACTCTATGGACCATAGCCCGCCAGGCTCCTCTGTTCATGGGATTTTCCAGGCAAGAATACTGGAATGGATTGCCATGATTCTATTCTGAGTACATCCTTAAAAAAATCAGAGATGAAGCTTAGTTTTAGTGATAAGCACATTGTCTCTGGGAGGCAGGTGGTATGGTAGATGGGTTAAGAGTGAGGATGCTGGAGCCAGTTAGAAAGTTTTTTTTCATGATTTATCAGGCAGGTGAACTTAGGCAAGTTAATTTCTCTTTGATTTTCTCATCTGTGAAATGTAGATAATAATAGTATCCACCTCTCACATGGTATTGAGAATTAGCTAATAAGTTCATATATATAAAGTACTTGAAATTCTGTCACAGAATAAGCAACTATATATTAGTTATTAGCAAGGTTGATATTGCAAAAATTGGAGTTTTTTTAAGAGATAGTATACCAAACTATATATACAAAAAGACCCTGATTTGCTTCATAAATGCAGCTGCATAGCAGAAAAGACAGGGAAGTGACAAAACATTGAGACTTTTGTCCCCAGTAATGGTATATAGCAATTTCCATGTACACATTTTATTTGTGAAATATTTCACATTTATTTATCATAAATATTACAATGATAATTGTTAGAACTAATTGAAATTAATGTATCATAGACCTTATATTCTTGAGTTTTCTTTATAAAATGCATATTCATTTTGACATATTTTACTTTCTCTTCCTCTTTTCAAAGCTGCTAATATTTCACTTCCTCCACATGTTCACCCACACGCCATCTGCTTGATATTTTCTTGCATTTAGCTTGCTTGCTTGTTTTATGTATAGATCAGCCTCAAGGCTAGTTCTTCAGGCATAAGTAGACCCAGTGAAATGATTTATGAGATATTCATGGTGGTGGCTTTCTTATGGAAACTTAAGCCAGAGAATTCTGCTTAGGCAATGATGGCATTGTATCCTGGCATTGTATCATCTCCACCTTTTGGGCACCCAGCCTTATCTCCCTAGCCCCACCTGCATACACTCAGCAAGTTAGTAGGATGAGAAGGCTTCTCAGTAACCCTGACAACCATGTGGCAATTCCTGCCTTCAGGCTTTTGACTGCTGCCTCTATCTGAATTTCCTCATACATTCCGTTCTTGAAAGCCAGTATTCTGTACCAGGTTGATACTTAATTCCACCAACACTTTCTAGGACATCTACTCTACCCCTAATTTCATTTTCTTTCGGCGTTTAATGATTTGTACTACAAATTAAATACAGATTTTCTTTATAGCTTATAGCTCACCCCAGTGACTCATCAGTAAAGAACCTGCTTGCAATGCAGGAGACCTAGGTTTGATTCCTGAGTCGGGAAGATCCCCTGGAGAAGGGAATTGCTTCCCACTCCAGTATTCTTGCCTGGAGAATTCCATGGACAGAGGAGCCTGGTGGGCTACAGTCCATGGGGTCACAAAGAGCCGGACACAACTGAGCGATTAATACTTCCACATTTATCAGCTTACTGTAGAGCTAAGCTATAAAGCAAAGTGAAAGTACTAGAGGAACTTGGTGGGCTACTTTCTATGGGATCACAAAGAGTTGAACACGACTGAGCAACTAACACTTTCACTTTGCTTTATAGCTTAGCTCTACAGTAAGCTGAAAAATGTGGATGTATTAATCACTCAGTTGTGTCCAGCTCTTTGTGACCCCATGGACTGTAGCCCACCAGGCTCCTCTGTCCATGGAATTCTCCAGGCAAGAATACTGGAGTGGGTTGCCATTCCCTTCCCCAGGGGATCTTCCCAACCCAGGGACTGAAACCTGGTCACCTGCATTGCAGACAGATTCTTTACTGTCTGAACCACAAGGAAAGCCCTAAGGGCTACAGGGAAACCCCTAAGCTGATAAGGGGTTGTGTTTTACAATTCTCTATGCCCTTCAGGTTTCTAGCAAAATGTTTTCCACATGCACACGGATGGAACACAAGAAAACTGGTTTTTGTTGTGTTGATAACATTCTTAGGCAATGACATGAGTTTTCTGTTCCATCTTCATTTTGCCCATCTTTCTAGTTCTTGCTTACGTGTGTAAAATACCACACACTCCGTGCCTTTTGAGAGCTTACGGTCTGACTGAAAGGAATGTGGGCAAGAGGTGCCATTCATTAGAAAATGGTACAGGGTAGCATAAGTGTGTGTAAGAAACCTCGCAGCGTAAGTTTGTTAGGCTAAAATCGCTGAAGTATACATGGTGATGCTACACTCTCTGAAGAGTTCAAAGTTCCTTTTTCGTTAAGAATTTTCCTTGATAATTAGGTGAGTTCTTAGTCCACTACTCAATAAAGTGTGCTTGAATTACCTCCTGGGTACAGATGTTAACTGTGTGAGCTTTCTGCTCTAGTATTCAAAATAATATTTACCAATGCTCTCAATTGCATGTGCAGTTTCCCTTTAAAGTATAAGAGAAAGTGGCAGAATAGACATGATGGGGAAGTCATATTTTTGATGAAGTATCCTTTTGGAACAGTTATAGTATGTAAGATTTAAGACAAGTGAATTGGTTTCCTAGGGCTGCTCTGACAAGTACCAAAAACTGGGTAGCCTAAAACAACAGGAATTCATTGTTTCACAATTCTGGAAGGTCGAAATCTAAAATCAGGGTGTTGTCAGGGCTGTGATCTCTCTGAAACCTGTAAAGGGATCTTTTCCTGCTTCTTCTGGCGTCTGGTGATTCGCTGGCTGCCTGTGGCATTCCTTGGCTTATCGCTGCCCAACTCTCATCTCTGCTTTGTTTTCATGTGGTGTTTTCCCTGTGTGTCTTGATCGTCATATGGCTATCTTCTTATACAGACGCCAGTCATTAGAGGCCCACAGTACTCCAATAAGATCTCAACTGAATGTATCTGCAATGACCTCTTTCCAAATAAGGTCATATCCTGGAATACAGTGGATACAACTTCACTGTATTTGGGGGGATTGTGGGGTGTTCAGTGATGCAGTTCAACCCCTAATGATAAATAATATCAAATTCCATGGACAGAGGAGCCTGGGGGGCTATAGTCCCTGGGGTCGCAAAGAATTGGACATGACTAACACTCACTTTTGGACTTTCCTGGTAGCTCAGATGGTAAAGAACCTGCCTGCAGTGTGGGAGACCCTAGTTCAATCCCTGAGTTGGGAAGATCCCCTGGAGAAGAGAATGACTACCCATTCCAGTGTTCTTGCCTGGAGAATCCCATGGACAGAGGAGCCTGGCGGGCTACAGTCCATGGGGTTGCAAACAGCTGGACATGACTGAGCGAATAACACATACAGGTGAATGTACCAAGATGTACATAAGTCTCGCTTGGTGTTAAGTGGTATCTTCTTATAGTTAAACTTGCATAGCCATGCACATTGGTTTTGGGATAAATGAGAACTGGAAGGAAGGGATGCTTTCTTGGCTGTTTTTGTTAACTGACTGCTTTTGTCTCAGCTTTGGCACTCCTAATCTTGGTAGAATTATGCCTATGGATAGTAATATGTACTGTGTGCCTTTGATCTTCTTGGTAAAAGTCCAGAAAGTAATTTGTGGATCAGGATACTTCCTAAAGGTATGTTGATTTTGTTTTTGTTGTTGTGATACTATCCTGCATGTGAAAGTGTTAGTCACTCAGTCTTGTCCTACTGTTTGTGACCCCATGGACTGTAGCCCATCAGGCTCCTCTGTCTCTGGGATTCTCCAGGCAAGAATACTGGAGTGGGTAGCCATTCCCTTCTCCAGGGGATCCTCCTGACTCAGGGACTGAACCCAGGGCTCCTGCATTGCAGGCAGATTGTTTACTATCTGAGCCATCAAGGAAGCCGGATATTACTGCCTAACACCATCCAAAGGTTAGTGTCTTAGAACCACAAATGTTTATTTCACATTCGTGAATCTGCAGGTTGGCAACCGTTGACTGGGTCCAGAAGGGCTGGGCTGGGCTCCAAAGCTGAGGCAGGAATTCAGGTTTGTTCCATAGGTCTTCATCCTGGGACCCGTGTGGAAGAAGGAAAAGCCGCTACCCGGGACGTACTTTTCTGAGAGAGTGCAGTAACTTGCAGGCCTCTTTGAGCCTTATGTTGAATGGGTCCACTGTTTGTCCTCAGTCTGTTGATTAAGACAAGCCACATGGCCAGCTGGCTTAGAGCAGCGTGCTCTGTATGCTAGTGCAGAGCACCACTCAGGGGCATAGTGGAAGGTGTGCGTGTGTAGTTCTGTTACAAGGAAGGAGTACATACTTGAGGACAACAATCCAGTCTGGCCAAATGGCCGAAGAGCCCTTTTTCTTTGGAATTCTTCAAGAATTTTTATATCAAACAACTGAATAAACCTTTAAAGGAAAGCATACTTAAACTATAGACTTGATTTCTTAACCAGATCTCCTGGAAAATTAGTATTGACTACTATATGCATAAATTTTTTCTTGAAGAAGAGGTCACAGTACCTCCCAATGGTGGTCTGACGACTTTGGGTTGGGCAGATTTCCTGCCCTGAAGTCACTTTTCATCCTGCCTTCCTCCTGAAGGGATGTTTGTGTTTTTACCACATTTTGTACTGTGCTAACCAAAGCAGTACAGGCTTCTCTCCATCTTTGTCCCATATATCTGAGAGTAGTGTGGAATTTCGGTCTTCTTGAGCATGCTCTGATAGAGCACTGTTTCATTAAGGATACAGCTCTTTCTGGATTACAAATATGACTGTCCATTGTGTAGCAATGTGGAACTACCACCATGAGTGATTATTTCGGTCATGTCTCACTTTACACACCTCCCTAGGAACACTGGCCCATGTGACCTGGCCTTTTTCTTTTGGTTGCTACTTCTCTGTGTGAAACAAGTTTTATTTGGCACGGTTTTTTAATAGTACCCCTTTTTTTCTGATTATTTTATTTATGTCAGTTTTATTTCCTGTTAAAAATTAAAGTTTTCTTAGTGTATTGAGTCCTCTTTATATGCATAGGTTTCAGATATATAGTCCAGTGGTAGGCATAAAACAGGTTCTTTATAAATGCTTACTCCTTGAAGAGATGGCTTGTCAGTATGTGACAAGGTACAATTTTGGAGTAAGTGTAAATTGTTTATTACTACTTGTACATTTATGTTGTATGCTTACTTGTGTGGAAATATACTGAAAGCATATTAAAAAGAGTGATAAATCAATTATTTTTTATTTGGCATTTTCACATGTTTGAGTGCATGCCAGTGTATTTTGAAGATGGCATTCAATTGCCAATACTGTCCACATGAAAACAAAGAGGCATGTGGCTTTTCCTTAGTGGAATGGCAATTTACCTGGTAAAGTGAGCTTTATGTCTCTCTATTGTCTCCAAAGACACTCAGATTTAATTCTTGAAAACTAGTGCTTATAGCCTATATGTTCTTTGTAAAGGCATTCCATTTATTACGGCTTCCATCTGTCAAATTTTATTGGTTTTGTTTGCATCAGTTAATCCTGATTCAGATTCATCTAACAGATAGCTCCCACCTGATAATAGTAATAGTAATAATAATAATAAGAAGAAGAAATAGAAGTAGTAACCACTGCCCATGCTTATTCCTGTTCTAAAATTCAAGGAGTTGGGGCATGATGCAAGACCAGGTCCCCTGCAGCAGTGATGGCATTTGCTGTGAGCAAAGGTAGCTGATGGAGTGAATGATACTGGTGCCTACTCTTTGGGAGGCCTACTCTTCGGGGAGCAGGCTTGAGTTCTGTACTAGTAGATAGAGACTCCAGAAGACTCTGGAATTTTTTTTTTCTTTTCTTTTTTAAAAATTCCTTTTGGGCCAGGGCTAGAATGATAACTACAAAAAAAAAAAAAAGCAAATAGGCCAGAGATCCTAGGATTTTAGTAGTGGGTCTGTCTAATAATATTAAAATGAATGCCAGAAGGAATTGAAGACAAATTTTTCTTCCTGTGTCATTTTTAAAAATAATATTTATTTGTTTATTTGGCTGTGTCAGGCCTTAGTTGGACACACGGGATCCTTTGTTGGAGTGCATGGACTCTCTAGTCGTGGCCCCCAGGCTGGGTTGACTCTCTAGTTGGGGCACGCAGGCTGAGTTGCTCCGCAGCGTGTGGGATCCCAGTTCTCTGACCAGGGATGGAACCCGCATCCTCTGCGTTGCAAGGCAGATTCTTGACCACCAGGGAAGTCCCTCACCGAAGTGTTTCTTGCTGCCGTTTGGAGCCTGCCACCTTTGGACTCACCTTAGAGATGATCTGAAGTGATCTTCCAGTGCTGGAGCAATAATAGGGGGTGTCCCTAGAAATCACCTCGTGACGTTGCAGGCATCAGATTTTGTTTTTTCCCAACTTTCGTGGGTTTTGGACACTCATATGCCTGGAGTAGACACCCAATAAATAGTGACTGATGGTGAGAAAGAGGAAGTTTCCTGGTTGAGACATGAAATCAGCAGAGCAGGCTCTGTTCTGTTTTCATGGTCTCCAACAACTTTTTACATGACTTTCTGTATATTTTGCCCATTTAATTTGTGTTTGTGTACAGATAGAAAACTGTTTAAGACTGAATAGTTCTATCTTTTTAAGTATTAATGAGAAAATGCATGCACTATATTAAAGACCTCTGGTAGAAGTTTTATAAAATCATAACTTTTAGTTCTAAAAAGAATCATCAGTCTTAGTCTCTAGGGGAAGAAAAAAGGGACTTTTGCCATTTAAAATCCATAAGGAAATTTTTAAAAAAAATCAAAATTCTGATGCTGTGTGTTTACTAATTTTTAAATTCTGGTGCTGTGTGTTTACTAATTTTAGTGGAGAAATAATTGGCAGACAATTACTTTTCATAACAACAGAAACAAAAAATATGCCAACTGCTGAGGGATATATTTCTGGCGCAGTCAGTTATATCATTACTTCAGTCCTTAATATTTAAGAGGTATTTCACTTAATTTAATGAAGTAAGGGAACATGCATTCCAGTTAGCTTTTTAAAAGCAGTAAATGTTTATTAAATGGGTGAACATGTTTAGTGCAGTGCATTTATTAATGAATAGCAATGACTTACTTGAATGTGGTTCAGAATCAATGTCCTAAAGGACGAATGACAAGAACGCTGGTGTTCACCCTCTTCTTCTTTTTAATGGTGGGTAGAACCAACTGCCAGGAAGAACCAGCCAACTGATGTGAAAATTCTGTGTAGTGTTACTGCCTCGCATTAGAGATCCATTATGAATGGTTCTGAGTTTAGTGTCAGACAAAACTGATCCTTCTGGCTCCAACTCTTATGGCTGTTTGACCTTGAATAACTATTTTAACCTTTCTGAACTTCAGATTCTTTATCTAAAAAGGATTGAGAAAATGAACTCGCATAGAGTCATAAAGATTAAACTGTGTGTATGATAGCACTGAACAAAAAAACCTGGTGCATATGGTTAATGTTCGGTAAATGTTTTGACTGTTGCCGCTTCTCCTAGGCTGCCTGGCTTGAGTTAATTCATGATCTAACATGTCTGTTTAGGGGCAAATTTGAATCTAACTCTGCAGGCGCTGATGAAGATACGTGTAATTTTCATGAACACAGGAACATTTGGGCTTGTTGAAATCTCAGTGGAGGGAATTTTCTGTTCCATGAGATGCTAGACTCGATAAACATCTCTTGGACATGTTTCATTTCTAGACCAACCCTTTCACAGATAAGGAAACTGGAAGCTAGAGAAATCGAGTAGCTTGCTCAAGGCTCTATACCTTGGAAGTGCTGGAGTCTGGATTCCAATGGGGTCTGTCCAGCTTCAAAGGTGCCTGCCTACTAAGTTGCTTTATCGTGTCTGACTCTTCGCTGACCGTAACCTGTCACACTCCTCTTTCATGAGATTTTCTAAGCAAGAATACTAGAGTGGGTTGCCATGCCCTCCTCCAGGGGATCTTCCTGACCTGGAGATCCAACCTGCATCTCTTAGGTCCCCTGCATCAACAGAGGGTTCTTTACCACTCGCGCCGCCTGGGAAGCCCCTTTAAAGGCGCTGTGCTGCCTTAACATGAGTCGGAGGACTTAGTCAGGTAAAGCACAGAGAATCTTGAAAACAGAACTACTCAGATGTGTGAAGTTTGTAAAATTTCAGCTTTGAAGTTATTTTTGACATGAAAAATTTTGGATAAAAAAGTAATTAGAAATATTAGTCTATCTATGTGTTGGCTTCTGCCATACATCAGCATGAATCAGCCATAGATATACATATGCCCCTCCCTCTATTAAATTATTTCTGATCTCATTTCACCTATAGCTAAACTTGTGGTGGTGTAAGCATCTGAGCATTTGTTGTGTCTTCTAATGAACTTCTGCCTGAGAATTTACTTTATGATTATAAATTATTCACTTATGACTTACCTGTTATAAGTTACTTGTCTTTTGGCATTATATTGATTTTTGAAACCTGGGAATTTAGATATTGAACTACCTGTGATCAGTTGCTTTCCTTTAAGGCATTATGTCACCTTCATAAAATTGTGTTAAATGGGTTATATTGTTTATCAGCTTCGTCTCAGCATTATAAAAAGGGCATGTTATAAAATACTTATATACAATTGACCATTGGAAACTGTGAGGGTAGGGGTGCTGACCCTCCGGAGTGGGCCCTTTGTACATGCAGTTCTTTCGTATTTTCAGATCATGTGATACTGTAGTATATTTACTGAAAAAATCTGAATGTAGCTGGATTCATGAAGTTTAAACCCTGTCGTTCAAAGGTCAGCTGTATTTATTAGGTGAGGGGTGTTGATGTTTGGTAGAATTGAAATCTACCAGTCCACAGCCACCCCCCCAAAGTGATCCAGCTTGTGCTGTCTTCTCTGGAGATTAGGAAGCTGCTGTCTCTGGAGACAGCTCTTTGCATCAGGCCCTTATGTTGAGCCAAGACACCTCTCTCTCAATACCCAGTGCCTGGTTCTAGGTTGGTACAAGCCTAAATCCTCTACTAGATAAGATCCTTGAGCTATTTGAAAATAACTGTCCTTTCCTCTGGGGCTTCCCAGGTGGCTCAGTGGTAAAGAACCCACCTGCCAATGCAGGAGATGCAGGAGAATTCTCAGTCTCTGGGTTGGGAAGACCCCCGGAAGAGGAAATGGCAACCTGCTCCAGTATTCTTGCCTGGAAAATTCCTTTCCTGACAACTCCTCTTTCACATCCTTTCCTCTCTACTCTTTCCATGCTAAACCTGACCAGCTCCTTTGACTAATATTCCTAAAATTTGGTGGCTCAGATGGTCAAGAATCTGCCTGCAATGAGGGAGACCTGGGTTCGATCCCTGGGTTGGGAAAATCCCCTGGAGAAGGGCATGGCAAACCACTCCAGTATTCTTGCCTAGAGAATCCCCATGGACAGAGGAGCCTGGCGGGCTACAGTCCATGGGGTCGCAAAGAGTCGGACATAACTGAGCGACTAAGCCCACAGCACAGCTTAAAGTTTAGTTTTAGGTTATTTAATCATTCTATTTGTTCCAGTTTCCTTCTATTTCTCCTGTGTGAGGAGATCCAGAGCTAAACGCAATAGTCATGATATACTATAACCCTCCAAAAGGGTAGGACAGACCATCATAGCCTTTTTTATTCTGGGTTGACTGCATTAGTTTTTTATTTTTTGGCCTAAGTGGGTGGGGGGAGGTGTTGTGAAGCAGCGGAATCACACTGCTGGGTATGTAAATCTTACTGTCACCCCACACATGATATGCTGCTGCTGCTGCTGCTGCTGCTGCTAGGTCACTTCAGTCGTGTCCGACTCTGTGTGACCCCATAGATGGCAGCCCACTAGGCTCTGCCGTCCCCGGGATTCTCCAGGCAAGAACACTGGAGTGGGTTGATATATGCCTGTCCTATTCATTTGTGCTAATGCTAGGTTCTACCTCTCCCAGATGTAGAGCCCTCAGTTGATCTACAGACAGCTGACATCTGTCTGAATTGAAATGCTGTTATCCAAGATGTTATTTATCTATTCAAAAGTCTATTAAGCACATATTTTCATTCAAGTCATTGGTAAATGTATTAATGAGGACAAGGCTTAAGAAAGAACACTGCATTAAGCTGTGAACACCCTCCCTTTAGGTTGAAGTTGGAAGTCTGCTCCCAGCTCCAGATAGAGGCCGGTCAGTTGGTGAGCACATACCGCTTGCTGTAGTGACTCAGTGCTTTCTGTAATCAGTCCAATCCTGGGGGCATTCATTCACGTCTAGGCCACATTCTCAATCTTATTCATAAGCAGATCAAGAGAAACTTACCAAGTGCCTTATAAGTACAGTTACACCACATTTGCCTCATTTCCTTGTTGAACCAGCATAGTAACTGTGTACAAGAGGGAGATTAGGTCAGTACAGTTTGGCTGAGCCCCATTCTTGAACTTCCTTCTCTCTACCAGCCCTACATGCCCACCGTACCAGACCACCAGGCCTCCTTGAGTACCACGCATTCCCTGCTAATGGCTTGCACATCCTCATTCTGCCTAATGAGAGCAATCGCTTCTGCATTCCGCATCAAACTCTTTGTTCCTCCCTCACAGTCTGGCTCTGGCATCATCTATGGAATTTCCCAGACTCCCCTTCCCTTCCTGGCAGAGTAGTTGCTTCCCCTCTGTGCTGTGTGGTTCCTTGTACCACCAATATCACACTGCTTGCCACTTGCCTTACCACCTGATGGACGTCAGTTGCCTGTTTCACCTGAGCTGGCTGGCCTGTGAATGCTGTCCTCTTTGTATCTCCAGGGGAGTACTTGGTCCCTGGGAGATGCTTCAGCAAGGGATCTGCTTGTTTGTTGTTGTTGTCCTGCTGAGTGGTTGATTTTCTGTGAACATCGTGGATTTCAGGGTTCACTGCCTCCTCTTCTAAGTCCTTCCCAAGCTGCCTTTAATTATCGTATCTAATGTTTTGCTGGGGATTTGTATGATGTTCTCCAGTGTGTAATTTGCATACTCCCTTTTCTAACTTTTGTTGAAAATTAATATCTATTTGCATCTTGTTAAGCTTTTGGCCTTTTCCGCATATTCAGCAATTCCTCACCTTGCTAGTGATGCTTTAGAAATCTTATTTGCACATTCTCTTCCTAGAGGGAACTTAAAAAGTGCCTGTCAAGCCCAGAGGTGGATCTTTCTTTAGAGTATCCAGGAGATTTGATGAAATCTCTTTACTCATTTTGGGTAAGACAGCACTGATAACCACACCTGTTTAGTTCTTTTCAGGTCTAATTTCAGTTCCCTTGGCAAAAAACAATGGAATAGGAGTTGATGAGGTCTCCATTTTGCCATCCATTGGCTCTGTCCCATTCAAGTGGTAGCCTTGACCATCACCTTGATTCGAGTATCACTTTGTAGTTCTTTGTTGCTATTAAGTTCTGTTTTGTTTCTATGACACACACTTGTTTATCTGGGAACGTCATCTCCTAGATGTTTCCCTAAAATGTTTGCAGCATGCTTTTGTTCTATTTCTATGTCTTTCTTCCCAGATTTCTTGTTAGAGTATTCAAGTTTCTGA
Organism: Capricornis sumatraensis; assembly: GCF_032405125.1. Lineage (NCBI taxonomy): Eukaryota > Metazoa > Chordata > Mammalia > Artiodactyla > Bovidae > Capricornis > Capricornis sumatraensis. The sequence goes on along the minus strand of NC_091081.1, from coordinate 13,316,219 downwards.
CCTTTGTTTAACACCTATATTTCTGAATACCCTTTCTGTGTTTAGATGACAGTAGAGCTTTGAGAAAGACTGAATTCCTGTCATATTTCAGCATAAGTGTAAGTATTTCCTAGGAGGAAATGTTTGCATAGAAAGGTACATTTTAGCCTGTTCCTTATGTGGCCAAGGCTTACAGCGTGTTGTTATTATTTCATTTGTATACTAGGAAACATGTTGTTGGGAAAACAGCTGACGGACATTATGTGTGCTCTGGTGTTTTCCTAGTTTCCACTGGTCATACCTGAATGAGCAAGGAGCTGCACTGTGTTCTATGGGAAGCCAAAAAGCCACCCTGGGCTGTGTGGGTCCACACTGGTTTGGTGGAGTTAGTGAGGGTGTCTGATAGCTCTGTCCTTAAATTCCTTCTAAGTGGCATCACGGGATGCATCAAACATTTGTTGGTGATACAGAAAATGCTTTGTTTTTAACACAGCTCTTACGGGGTAAGGGTTTTGTATATGCCATTAAAAAAAGATAATGAACTAAATTTAAATTGACTATACTGATTTAAGATCACAAAAAGAAAGATTTAGGTAGAAGATACATCTTGTACTCCCTCATAGCATTCTTCCTGGTCTGTAATGCACCCTGAATGCAAGAGACTCTTGTAATTCAGTGTTTGGATGAGTCCAGGGTTTATTGATGCGAGGAGAAAGTCAACATTAAATGGAAGAAGGGCTTTTAAGAAGCCCATTATAGCCACTTATAATGGAGAATGTCGTTCGCATTAAAGATTGATTTACGGAGCTCTGGTTCTTCAGTGAAGCATGAAGGCTGCCAGGTGGTGCTCTGTGCAAATCATTTTTATAGCATCCTTTGCTGATCTCTTCCTGGTTAATCTGTTGGTGTGTCCAGACCTGAAAGGGCTGCATCCATCTGGTTTAAGAAATATATCAGTTCCAAGAAATTTAAAAGAAACCAAAGATTTGGATATTTTTTTAATCTGTTGAATAAAAAATGGAAAAAGAACTCCACTAGTTCTAAACAGACACAGCAGCACCAGATGTCAGTTCTTGGATCATTTAATCTGTTTTTTTTTTTTTCTTGTGTTTATTTTTGTCAATATTTTTCCACTAGAACCAAATATTAGTTTCTGGCTCAGCTTGCAATATAAAAATTTTCCAATTAGGTGGCTATGACTTCATTTTTATTCATGAGGGGAAATCTAATGAATAGAGATCATCACATATGATGGCATGCAGAAGCGAAACTTTAAAATAAACCACCTGGCCCAGGGCAGGGCAGAGAGCCAGGGTTCTAATTCTTTCTGGAGTGTCCCCATTTCCAAATAATAATTACATATATATATTTGGTGTATATATATATCTATATTTGCCAAACCAAGCAGGGATTGAACCCGTGCCCCGTGTAGTGGAGGCGCAGAATCTTAACCACTGGACCACTAGGGAAGTCCCCAAATAACTGTTACTTTGGGAGGAATCCTTGGATTGATATCTGTCTACCATGTCATTAATCTTATCCCCAGGACTGGATTAATTCCTTGCTTAGCTTTTATGTGGTTTTTCTGCCTAGTTCTGTGTTCTGCATTTAGGGAAGTGTAAGCAGAGTATGAAACATGATGGTTTTCAACTTGAGGGAACCTCGGTTGTTTGGGGCTGAGGAGGCTAAGTGAAGCGGCATTGTCACGGGGTGTATGATCGAGTGCCTCACAGTAAGTGGTGAGTGACACGTGAAGTACACTTAACAAGGCAGAGAGAGAAGGGCACGCAAGTGGTCAGGGAAGCACGACTGAATCTTCTGTTGGATCCGGTCAGAGGAGGAAGAAGTTTAGCAAGATTAACTCAAGGTTGGAGAACAGTAAGGATGAAGGCACAGAGCTGGCAAGGAGCCCCGCGGGTTCAGGCCACAGTGAAATGGAGGTGATGCGAGTTGGACACTCGGCTCCTGTCTTTTTCCTCCTCCTTTTGCGCCCCCAGTTTTCTAATGAGGACTGTCCTAGCTCATGAAGGGTGGCTTCCGCCCCCACCACGCCACTTTGCTGTTGCTCACTCTCTTCAGTCGTGTCTGACTCTGCGACCCCATGGCCTGCAGCGCGCCAGGCCTCCCTGTCCACCACCGTCTCCCGGAGTTTGCTCAAACTATGCCCATTGAGTCGGTGGTGCCATCCAACCATCTCATCCTCTGTCACCCCCTTTTCCTCCTGCCATCAATCTCTCCCAGCATCAGGGTCCTTTCCACTGAGGCCGTCCTTCTGGAGGTCTCACTGACCCGCTGCCCCTCCGCTGTGTCGGGTACATTGGTCTTAACCTGAAGGAGCCTACTCCGAGGCATTAGATGCTGCTGATTCCAGACCACTTTCCTTGACTCATCTCCAAAGCTTTCTGGCCTCACAGGTTATCAAGAGGCAGGAAAGGCACACCAATCTGGGTCTAAATCTCTGCTGCACCAAGGCTGGGAGGGTTGAACTAGGGAAATTAGCATCTCTCAGCCTCAGTTTAATGGAAGTAAGGATGCCTAACTCATAATGTGGTCTCGGGATGAAAAGAGAGAGCATGTGGAAAATGTTGAAGTGATGACTTATGAAAAGGAAAGGTGCTTTTCTTTCCCTGCCCAGGCCACTGTGCCCTTTCGTGTCCAGACTTCACGCTCAGCCATTCCCTCTTCCTGAAATCCTTTCTCTTTTCCCTCTTTACCTGTTGAAATCCTCTCCCTCCTAAAAGGGGTACTTTGTTACCCCAGAGTTGAACTTTGTGTCGTCTGGATTCTTGGTGTTATTTTGGACAGCTCTAAGTTACTAGCTGTCCATTTTAGTTATGGGCACACATTTATTTCCTACTGGTTGGCAAATCCCTTAAGGGCAGCCCTGCGTCAGGGATTCAGAGATAAACTAGTCAGAGTGGAGCCCGTGTCCTTCATTAGTTGTCGTATGTGCAGGGTTTATCATCGTGTTGTTTTTTCTTTTCCTCAAGTACAACCATATGCTGTTAATTTCTCAATCTTTTTCTCTAGCCCTCTCTGCACTCTTGTGCTTTATGAAATCTAACATCTGGTGAGTGTCTCCAGCTAACAGTCCCATGGGTACTCAAAGGCAGCATGCCCAAAACTGATCTTTCATCTGTTTCTGCTCCCGCATCCCGCCAAGTGCCTGCCCTTTTCCTGTAGATCGTATCTTATCTGTGGTATCACAGTCTATCCAGCCCCTGAGGCAGAAACTTGGAAGGCATTCATCATTCCTTCCTGTCCCATGTTGTCTTCATGGAGTGCGTCACCAAATTTGGACTCATTGGCCTCCTTAATATGTCTTGAACTCATGCCTCCTCTTTCTGTGTAAATACTATTGGCCTAAGTGTGAGCCCTTTCTCAATGAGTTAGACTGTGATATCTTCTTTTAAAAAATCATGTATTATTATCATCTTTAAAATTTATTTATGGCTGTGCTGGGTCTTCTTTGCTGTGTGTGGGCTTTCTCTAGTTGCAGCGAGCAGGGCCTACTCTTCATGGCTGTGTGTGGGCTTTCTCTAGTTGCAGGGAGCAGGGGCTACTCTTCATGGCTGTGTGTGGGCTTTCTCTAGTTGCAGCGAGCAGGGGCTACTCTTCATGGCTGTGTGTGGGCTTTCTCTAGTTGCAGCAAGCAGGGGCTGCTCTTCATGGCTGTGTGCGGGCTTCTTTCTGCGGTGGCTACTCTTGTTGCAAAGCATAGGTTCTAGGGTGCTCGGGCTTCAGTAGTCATGATGCACGGGCTTAGTTGCCCTATAGCAAGTGGAATCTTCCCAGACCAGGGATCAAACCTGTGTCCCCTGCATTGGCAGGCAGGTTCTTAACCACTGGACCTCTAGGGAAGTCCACCGTGATATCTTCGAGCAGAGTCTGTTCACCCTCTTGTCAGCCCTCTGAGGCCCATTCTCTGTAACCTGTGGGTGTTACACGCCCTCCCTCCCTGCAGCAATGTCTGTCAGGAGGGCAGCTGTGGGGTCAGCCTGAGCCCTTGTTGACAAGGTGCTGGCAGAGGTGCCGGGAAGGGGAGGCAGCGCATAGTGGGCAGCGAGGATAAAGTTCCAGCTCTTCACGTGACATGAAAGGTCTTCATGACCCTAATCCTGTCCATGTCTTCATCCTCAGCTCCCACCCCTCTCCTGCTTCACATTTGGTCCTGGAGCAGCAGAGAGAGACTGTGTCTCCACGTTGCTTTTGTTCAGCCAGACCTGCTTGCCGTGCCCTTTAACTAGGAACCCATGCTCATCCTTCAGATCTTGGTGTGTGTGGACCTGCCGTAGGGTGGGCCTGCGGAAGACTCAGAGTTCTTCCTCTAGGCTCTGTGCTTTCTCCACAGCTGTGTGTATCCCACAGAGCTGAAATCCTAAGTGTCTCCCTTGCAAGACAGTGAACACCGTTAGGGCAAGTCTCATGTCTTATGGGGCTTCCCTGGAGGCTCAGAATCTGCCTGCAGTGCAGGAGACCTGGGTTCGGTTCCTGGGTCAAGAAGACTCCCCTGGAGAAGGAAATGGCAACCCACTCTAGTATTCTTATCTGAAGAATCCCATGGATGGAGGAACCTGGTGGGTTACAGTCCACGGAGTCGCAAAGAACTGGACACAACTGAGCGAGTTTCACTCATTCATTTCACTCATTTATCACAGTACCTTCCCTGTAATAGGGATTGTGAAGTAAATTCTTTATGGAGTTGATATAAATTAGTAAATAATTTTGACTGATGAAATTTTTTTTTTTTTTTTTACTTTGAGACTCATTCAGGGTGAAAAGGCAAGATTTTAGGAAAGGCAAATGCTGTGCAGAAAATTTAGATTAGTGCACCAGGCAGTAAGTAGACTTTGGGAATGTTTGAGCAGGGGCATGGCATGATGAGAGTGGTATTTAAGGAAGACTGATCTGGAGACAACCTCTTATTATAGATTTGAACCAGGTTGCTCCTGGGAAGCAGAGGTGAGAGTTGCACGGGTGAGACAGTGAGGTAGAGGCAAGCATATAAAACCCTTCTGAGGGATAGCTTCCTGAGGCTTTGTGCTTTCATTTGCACATTCACTCTAGTGAGATGTATTGATACTTGCTGGCATGTTTCCAAAATAGAACACTGATGTTATTTTTATTTTTAAAGGAAGAACATTCTTGTAAAACACCCAAGTGATCCATTTTTTTTTTCATCATTGTAGATGAGACATATTCATCATTAATGGCTTGAAAATAGTGATTATGAATCCAAAGATTTTTTAAAAATTAGCTTCTGCATAGCCAGCCTAAAATCTTCCTAAGTCAGCAGTTTTTGCTTTAGCACACTTTGAAATAATTGTTAATTATGAGGAAAATACTTCAACTTATTTTTCCAGCTACTTTTCATTTTGTTAGTTTTAACACCTCCATTCTAATTATAGTTTTCTGCCCCCCACTTCCTGCAGGAGCACTTGTATTTCATATATGACTCATGTGACTGTACTCACTGGTTAAAGTTTAGCTTCCATTTGTTGGGGCCATGTAGCTCTATTTTGCTTCTTTCTTCATATTGGCCATTAATGAACTTCTTAATTTACAGTCACTCTGTTTTTTTTTTTTTAACCAGGGTTATGACTCATTGATTAAAAAGGAATTTTCCAAATATTTTGCACTTTTGATCGCATATTATGGATACCAAGGAAGAGAAGAAGGAACGGAAACAAAGTTATTTTGCTCGGTAAGCATTTGTTTGGCAAATTTATACCAGTATTGAAAAATGTTTGAGGGGACTTTGTCCTTAAGTATTAAGGACATTTGGCTTTTTGTGTGTGTGTGTGACTTTCTGAAGAGAGCACATAACTAGGAGCAATTAGATGGACTTTGTTTCATCTTTTTCTTATTTTTACTGGAGAAATAACATTTGGTTCTTCTCTTTCTATCTTTGACAGTTCTCTCAGGCCAGTGCTGCTCAGAGAGTCTAGCCGTCTGTATGCATCGATCGCACTGCAGACTGCTCAGAATCCTGTGTTTAGCAAGTTACATTGAATTTTAAATCCTGAGTACTCAGTTCCTACTGTTCTTTAGCTTCCTTAGTTGATCTATAACTAAAAACCTATGCCATATTTAAGTTTATTACCTTGTGGGGTGTCTATTACTAAAAAGTATTTCTGTAGGTAAATGGAATGGATGAGATTATGTCGTTGTAGTCCCTGTCATTTTTAAAGCTTGAACTCATCCAACATATACACATATGTTGGTATCTGAATGGAAACAATCTACTGTATGATTGGTTACTATTGATAGGTTGAGACATCTGTATGGCAGCCAGTCACTATTTATAATAACATGAAAGGTACACTAGAACATTCATAAACCATTTTGATGTTTGGACTGTTTTCAAGCTCAGAGTGAGAACATGGGTTTAAAATGATGATTATAATCTCCTAAACTGAAATATTTCTTAAGAAGCAATTCAGCCTCACCACATCCCCAACTCCTAGCATGCTTGTTGAAGATGCATTTCCTGTTTTCCAAACGTCTTGGAAACTGAAAACCAAACTTTTTGTTGATATTTTTATGTCTGGATAGATTGTTAGTGGGAAAAAGAAGAGAATGAGCATTTAAGGAACTGCTCTGTGCCAAGTACTTTATTTACTGTTTTATGTAGCTTCGCAATAGGCTTATGAAATAGGTTTTACCCCCATTTATTAATGAGGTAACTCAGAAAATAAGTATTTTGTCCATTTGATGTAGTGTTAGAGTCAGTCTTCAAATATAGGTTTATATCCAAGGAACATGTTTCAATTAGTAATACTAAACCATGAATAAGAATTTTTGGAAAGCAAGAATTAAACTACCAATTTTAGTGAATTGTTTTCCGCTGTTAGGACCCCAGAGAGTAGCAAGGTTGTTTAGGGAAGGAAGAAATCAGGTATCTAATGGGTGAACCATAGAAAGACAGGACACTTAGAATAAACACAACAATATAGTGATTTTTTAAAATGCTTGAGATAATTTTAGATTTACATGTAGCTCTAAAAAATAACAGAATGATGTCTTACACCCTTCATTCAGTTTCCCACCTTACATGACTATTGTATGATAAGTGTCACAACTAGGAAATTGACCGAAGAAGGCAATGGCAACCCACTCCAATACTCTTGCCTGGAAAATCCCATGGAGGGAGGAGCCTGGTGGGCTGCAGTCCATGGGGTCGCTAAGAGTCAGACACCGACACGACTGAAGCGACTTAGCAGCAGCAGGAAATTGACATTGATACAATCTTCTAACCCTTATTCAGGTTTCACAAAGGTTTACAAGCATTCATTTGTGTATGGGTGCGTGTGCATGTTTTAGTCCTGTTCAGTTTTATTACGTGTAGATTTGTGCGGCCACCATCACAATCAAGAGACAGAACACTTCCATCAAAAAGACTTCGTGTGCTACCCTTTGGAAGCCATATTCACCTTCTTCCTTCTGCCCATTACTCCTGACAACCACTGCTGTTCTCCATCTCTATAATTTGTCATTTCAAAAATATTACATGAATGGAATCGTACAGTATCTAACCTTCTGAGATTGTTTTCTTTTCACGCAGTTCAATCCCCTTGATATCTTAGTCCATCTGTACTGTGTAACAAAACACCACAGACTGAACGGCTTATAAACAACAAAAATTGTTTCTCACAGTTCGGGAGGCTGGAAGTCCAAGATCAGGGAGCCATCATGTCTGTCTTCTCACTGTGATTTCCATGTGATAAAAGGGGCAAGGAGCTTTCTCCGGCTTCTTGTATAAGGGCACCAGTTCATGAGAGTTGTGCCCTCATGACCTGGTCACATCCAGAAGGCCTCTATCTCCTAATAAATACCATCACATTGGGCACTAGGTTTCAACATATGAATTTTGGGGATACACAAACATTCAGATGATAGCACTTGAGATCTGCCCAAGATGTTGCTTGTACTATATAATAATTGTATTATGTAAAAATTATGTAATAATGCTTCCTTTTTATTGCTGAGTAGTATTCCATGATGTATTACAATTTTTTAACCATTCACCCATTGAAGGACATTTGCGTTGTTTCTAGTTTGGAACTATTACAAATAAAGCTAGGATCATTTGTGTAAAAAAAAATTCTTTTTGTGAGTATCAGTTTTAATTTATTTGAAATGAATGCTCAGTGGAGTGGCTGAGTCAAATGATAAGTACATTTAATTTTATAAGAAATTACCATACTCCTTTTTCAGAGTGGCTATACCATTTTCCATTCCTTCCTATCTGCAGTGTGTAAATGATCCAGTTTCTTGGCATCCTCATCAGCATTTGGTATTCTCACTCTTTTTTCATTTGAACCATTCTGAGAGGTATGTAGTGATAGCTCATTGTGATTTTAATTTGCATTTCTTTAATGACTAATGAGATACAATGTCTTTTCATGTGTCTTTTAGCCGTCTGTCCATCTTCTTCAGCACAATGTCTTCTCCTGTCTTTTGTCTATATTCTAACTGGATTGTTTTCTTATTGTTTAATGCTGCGAGTTCTTTATACTTTCCAGATACTAGTCCTTTGATAAATAGTTTGCCAGTATTTTCTTTCAGTGTGTGGCTTTTCCTTTCAGCTTCTTAACAGAGTCTTTTGCAAAGCAAAGTTGTCAGTTTTAACTTTAATGATTCAATTTACTAGGTTTTCCTTTTATGGATTGTGTTTTTGGCATTAAGTCTAACAACTCTTTGCTCAGCCCTGGGTCCTGAAGATTTTCTTTCATTTTTTCCCCAAACATTTTATAGTATTATGTTTCATACTTGAGTTGGCTATCCATCTTGAGTTAATTTTTATGTAAGATGTGACTTTAGGTCAAGATTCTTTTTTTCCTTTTGCCTAGGGATGCTGTAAATAGTGATTCCACAAGCTGTAGCACCTTCTCAGGCTGGATCCAAACTGATATCAACAGTAAAGGTGACTGTGGCTCATGAACAACCTGCTCAGGGTTAACAGTGTTGTGTTCCTAAGATACAGGGGCAGGAGAGCCCCTTAAACTGAGAATTTCTGGAAGAACAGCCTAGTATTTTTCAGCTCAGAAATGCAAAAGTTAATTGTCACACTTGCCTTGACCTCTTGTGAAGAGTATTCTAACAGTGGAAAAGAAAAACCTTTAAAAATGGGGTGTGATCCTAGAGGCATAGAAATAACAGAACAAGGCCAACAGTCAGCGGTACTATTAAATAGTAAATCACTGTGATGAGTTATTAGGAAATGAAAGAGGGAACAGTTTAAACTGTTTCAACCTTCATTTTAGCTATTATGATGCTTTTGTAGCCCCAAATGGTCAAGCTTTAAAGGCAAACAGCAAATAAACAAGCAGAAACCTGAAAACTTTATTATCAGAAAAGAGGAAGCCAGAATCAGAAATCTTTTCAACTGCCTCTGACAAACCGTAGAATTCCGTAAAGTGGAATTACCAACAGGATCTGCTCAAAAGCAAGTTTCTGACCACCTAGGGCAGTTTGCTCCAGCGTATGTATTTACAGGTGCTCCAAGCAAGATCTCTAGGGAAGGTCAGAAAGTCAGGCCAAGGGTATAGCCGCAGTGATGTGGCCACACCACGTTACACAAATGTCTACTAGTGAAAATGAAGTTGCTCAGTCATGTCCAACTCTTTGCGACCCCATGGACTGTAGCCTATCAGGTTCCTCCACCCATGGGATTTTCCAGGCAAGAGTACTAGAGTGGGTAGCCATTGCCTTCTCCACTGCGAGTGTGCTGCTACTGCTGCTGCTAAGTTGCTTCAGTCGCGTCTGACTCTGTGCGACCCCATAGACGGCAGCCCACCAGGCTCCCCCATCCCTGGGATTCTCCAGGCAAGAACACTGGAGTGGGTTGCCATTTCCTTCTCCAATGCATGAAAGTGAAAAGTGAAAGTGAAGTCGCTCAGTCATGACCCCATGGACTGCAGCCCACCAGGCCTCTGTCCATGGGATTTTCCAGGCAAGAGTACTGGAGTGGGGTGCCATTGCAGAGAAGAGCAAAAGCCAGATCTGCCCTGATTTCTGCCTGCTGCCGCAATATGTATCAGAAATCCTGAAACTTGCTTTTGAACTCTCGTCCCCTATCCCTTTACCCTTCTGAGTAGTTAAATAGCCTCTGTTTTTTTGTACACTATTTTACCTTGTGGTTTCATAAACATTATTTGATTGTATTTAGTCAATAATCCTTGACCCACCCCCTTTGTTTATGGTTCTCTTTCTTTCTGAAATTAACATCAAAGCAAAGTTAAATGTAAAAGACCCCATTTTAATAGTTTAGGGTTGAAACTAGTTACTTGATCACACAATCCTTCCTTTCCTTTATCTTGAAATATGCTGCATAGCTCTAAATGGAAGCATGAATCAGCATCAACACTCGATAAATCTGTTCTGGATGAGCCCTAAGGAGCTTTCATGATCTCCTGGCTCTGGCGCACTTGGTTTCTCAGCATCTTCAGTATTTTGTTCTAATTTTTTATTCCTGATCACATGATTCATGAAACATTTTCCCACACTTCTGCAAATAATTTGTATATACACAAGTCATATATTATATATGTGGATATTAATTCTGTGATGCTCCATAAGTCTTGAAATCAAACGAAAAACTGCATTATTAAAGGAAATTATACTTTCTGTACTATCTCCAGGGTGATCATTATTCCTTGTGGTCTCTGCTCCCTCTTTCTTCCTCTCATGGTTAGAAGGCAGGTATTTTGTATTTTTTTTTTTCCTTCCCAATCATGCCACACGGCTCCCTTCTTTCACACTTGTTTTAACATTATCTGGCCCTTGCAGAATTTAGTGACCTTTCAGTGATTTTTGTGTAGGCTCCTTTTGAGCTCTTTGTGTATGTGGTTCATCCCCAGATATGATTTGACTGCTGTGGAAATTTAGACTGAAAGGGTTTGAATAGCTTCAGTGAGATTACATAACAGGCAGGTGAGGCAGCGTTTGAGCCTGGTTTTGTCCTAATGGGGCTGCCCAGGGCTGTGTGGCAGCTTGGTGGCAGAATGGCACCTATAGAACACAAGTGCCTGACCTGCTGCCACTCACATTATGGGCTGCATGGATTTCTGAGGGCAGTCCTGGCAGCTTAACATTAATTTATGCCACTGTAAATTAATACGCAGAAATGCATCATGGATTCTAAAGATCTGTGTTATAAGTGACCTTTTCTAAAAACAACTTGTTTATAACTTGAAGACGTCCCATAATCCATGTCTTATTTACTTGGTGCTGTGTGCTCAGTCACTCAGTCAAGCCCAACTCTGGTGACCCCATGAACTGTAGCCCACTAGGCTCCTCTGTCCATGGGATTAAACCAGGGAAGAATACTGGAGTGGGTTGCCATGCCCTCCTCTAGGGGATCTTCCAAACCCAGGGATTGAACCTGTGTCTCTTTTGTCTCCTGCATTGGCAGGTGGGATCTAGCGCCACCTGGGATCTACTTTATCCATCCATATAATATAGTTAATGTCAGAGTATTAACCAAGCAAGGCAATATGAAACATACAGTCTGTATACCCAACCTGTGAAAGTCAGGTGTGTGCATTACAGTGATCCAGTTTATACCCCAGAATTGCACCTTGTCTAAAAAAAGTAGTTGCCCATAATAGGAATGAATGCAGAGCTACATTTGGACAGACGATCTCAGCTTGCCTTCTTGGTCAAGTTCAGAGTCTAAGATTCAGTGGAAAGCGTCACCTGGGTGGGTCTGGCTGGTTGATCTTCAGCACTGCTGAGGACCCAGGGAGTGCTCCCTGCTCCAGCCCCACGGAAGCACTCTTTGAACCTTAGGAAAGAGCCCTCTCTTTGTGGTACAGCTGGGCTAAGAATGCGTATACCACGTGGGTGGAGTGGTGTGATGTGAACTCTTGCCCTTCCTTTAATTAACAGTGTCTAGGTTGTTTTTTTCCTGCTGGCCAAGGGCCATTAGAGAAGAACCTTAGTATGTCCCAGATTTGAGGGAAAACATTATTATTACCAGGTGTTGGATTCAGATATTATCGTATTCCTGGCTTTACTTGAGCTAGTGTATGAAAAGCGAACAGACCCATTTTAAGTGCTTGGTATGTGTTAACTCTAAACCTTCTGAATATTTGGTTACTATCTTTTCAGTTTTACTGTGCCTACTGATTCTAATAAAAGTTAATCATAGCATTGTGGTGCTTTATAAAGTGCTTTCAGGTGCGTTCCCCCACTTCAGTCTTATCATGATTGTGTGAGTAGATTTAAATGCAGATGGTGAAGCAATAGTTTGAAGGTTAAGTAACTTGCCTTCAGTCACTGAGCCTTTAAATGGATGGTCTGGACCCTGTATCCCACTCTGCTTCATCTGTATCTCTGCTTGGATTTCTTCATTCTGTGTGGTTTCAGTTTAAATTGCATCAAGTGTTCATTTTTACATTGTCTGAGAGGGGATTAGAACATATTTGTAGCATCATACTGTGATAAGTAGGAAAGGTTGTATATAGATTTGGAAGTAGGATATCCTCTTTGACTTCACGGGAAACTGTATCTGATTTCAGCTTCTAAGAAGCATCCTAGAGGGCTGCTGGGGACACATGCCTGTAGTGATCCATAGCCCTACACAAGAACACTCCCGTGTGTGATGTTCTTAGCTCCTATTTGTGTTTATGTGTTTGCAGTCTTTCTCCCCCTAGATGGGCCATCTGGAGGGAAGTGACTCAGCAGTCGTCCATTCTTCCTTCCTTATGCCTTCTTAAATATTGGTTGACATATGTTGTTCAGTTTTGTCCAACTCTGCAACCCCATGGACTGCAGCACTCCAGGCTTCCCTGTCCTTTACCATCTCCCGGAGCTTGCTCAAACTCATGTCCATTGAGTCAGTGACGTGTTAAATATTTTTTGACCAATCAACAGACTGAGAATATTCATTTAAAATAGCTTCTTTAATGTAGGATATAAATGTTTTGTGAGTCTTAATTTTTTATCACCTTACGTTTTTCAGTATTCAGAATTTTACTAACCTTAAAAAATTAAGAATCCTTTCAAATCATTTCCTGTGAAAAAGCTGCATATGCCTTATTTGAAAATATTCCTAATTGCCAGTTAAATTCTTGTGTGAGCTGTAATGTTGTTTAAGGCTCATGTTTCCTACTTTCTTGGTTTGAATTCAGAGCAAGTGGCTCTTAAGGGAATATTTACATATTGCTTGTCATTCATTACTGGGAAAAACAGCCATGGTCAAGTTTGATCTGCTAATGCTTTCAGGAAATCATTAACTTTTTTTTTTTTTTTAAGATTTAAAAAAAGGCATATAAACATTTAGCCAGTAGCAGACTCGTGCTTTTTGCTTCATTTTTAAAGAACAGGCAAAATGACTTGATTTAATTGAAGAATACTGCTTTTCAAGCTGTAGGTTACCAACCTATTGGGCATCGTGAAATCAGGTTAGTGGATAGGAACCAGCATTGTTTTAATGGGATAGAATAGAAAAGATCAGTCAGGACTGAGCTAGACTGAATAGAAAATAATCAGTGTGTGTTGTATGTAGTCAGAATAAATATTATTTCATGAAAATCTTGTTTTAAATATTTATAAGGATGTTTATGTTGAATCTCAATTTAAACATTTTTTTTTTTATTGTGTACCATTTTGAACAATGACTCATTGATTTAGAAAATTCTTCAGCGGTTGGTATACTGGCAGTGAAGTTATTTTTCCTCCCCCCAAAACAAATTTCTTTGATTTAACACACATTAAGCAGTTGTTCAAAGACAGCTGTACATAAAATGCTTGTGATGATATAAATGTGCTTTCCCACAGTGCAGTGTAATGGGTCTAACCAATTTGGGCTTCCCTGGTGGCTCAGCTGGTAGAGAATCTGCCTGCAATGCGGGAGACCTGGGTTCAATCCCTGGGTTGGGAGGATCCCCTGGAGAGGGGAACGGCTGCCCACTCCAGTATTCTGGCCTGGAGAACTCCAGAGACTATTCCATGAGGTCTCGGAGAGTCGGACACGACTGAGCGACTTTCACTTTCACTGTCACTTTCAAAGAGAGCTGTACATAAAGTGCTTGTGATGATATAAACGTGCTTTCCCACAGTGCAGTGTAATGGGTCTAACCAATTTTAAGGATAAGTGACAAGCTTGTCCCTGTTTAACCTGGAATTCCCTTGCTGATCTGGACTGTCCCAGATTCTGGAGTGAGACCCAAGGAAACTGTAATTTAGCAAAACTACCTGATGAAACTAAGCTTATGCAGCTTTTGCTTTGGGGCCTCCTGTGGGTTATTTCTTCTCTGTAAGACTACTAGCTGTGGGGTTGTATAGTTTTCTTTTCTCTTAAATGAGAATAATAATAGTAGTTACCTATTTTTTAAGATTGTTGAGAGGATTGACTGAAGTAAAATACATGAAGTCTTTGGAATAAGCTCAATTGAAAAATAAGCACTAATTAATTTTAATATAAATTTATACTGCCTAAGTAAGGAATACATGAACAAATGAAAGATTGAGAAAGAGCAAGAATAAATATAATACATAGGCATGCATTTTGTGTACATTTCAGGGAGTTTATCCCTTGAAACTTGTCCAGGCTGTAGTCATGGCTCTCAGTGAAAGACCCAAGACAGGACTCAAAGATACAGAAAGACCAAAGCACATGAAAAGTAAATGATTTAAGCCACCCCCCTCCTTGCCTGTTGTTGCTGACAGTCAAGGAAAACTTCAGCGGAACTGACTCCTGAGTTTGGACTTAAACTTGTCACTACTGGCTCCAGAGACTTTTGTCGCATGCATTTGAAACTTTTCCTTGCTGTTGGTCCGGGAACTGGTGAAGGACAGGGAAGCCTGGTGTGCTGCAGTCCATGGGGTCGCAAAGAGTCGGACATGACTGAGTGACTGAACAACAACAAATTGCTGTTGGTACAACAACTCTTCCACAAGAGGAAATTGAGCCCTGAACTAGAAAATACTCTGTGCTCACAGCTCAGGAAGTTCACCACTTAGGCTTATAATCCAGCTGTCATTGATTTCGGTAGAAGTCTTCCTTCCTTTCCCCCTCAAATTCCTATCTGCAAATTTCTACAGGCTTCACCCCCTCTAGCTCCTAAGTCAGATGCTGATTGCATACCCTCCTACACACCCTCCCAGGTTAGTCTCTCCGAGGCCCACTTCAGGTATGTCACTTCCCAATCCTAGTCTTCTCTTGAATTTGAGGTTCTGAACAAAATGGCTCATTCCTGTGTTTTTGTCTGAATCTCTTATTTTGATTTTCTGTATATTTCTTACTCTTTGCCTCCTCAAGCCTCTGCTTTCAATGTGCAAAGAACTACTCTTTACGATCCACTTTTTATTTACAGTGACGTCAAACCCGTCACTCTGGCAACCCCATCTTTAATTATCTCCTTGAGGCCTTTCCTGTTTCATCTAATCCTTCACCACTACCCACACACATAACTAGATGTACCCTCCCTTGCCACTTGACCCAAGGCATTGCTAGGCTTCCTAACCCCTTCTCTTGGGGCCCTGAATACCATTCGTCTTTAGATACACTCTCATCTTCTCTGCCTTATTTGCTTGTGTTATTTATTGTCAGTTCTTTTTCTTTTTCTTTTTTTTTTTCACTTCCCTGGTGGCTCAGATGGTAAAAGTGTCTGTTTACAATGTGGGAGACCCGGGTTCGATCCCTGGGTTGGGAAGATCCCCTGGAGAAGGAAATGGCAGTCCACTCCAGTACTATTGCCTGGAAAATCCCATGGACAGAGGAGCTCGGTAGGCTACAGTCCATGGGGTTGCAAAGAGTCGGACATGACTGAGCGACTTCACTCACTCACTCAGTAGCACTCTCATCTTCTCTGCCTTATTTGCTTGTGTTATTTATTGTCAGTTCTTTTTCATTTTTATGTTCCTCACAGGGTGTAGGTTCATGTCCTACTCCTAACAGTCATTCACTGTGAATGATGACCAATAGGTACTACAGAACAGAGACTGATTCGTGTATTCATCTAGTCTCATAATTGCTCTGTTAGTATCCTGATTACAGGCAAAGATGCTAAACGCTATCACAGATGTTATGTAATTGACCCAGGGTCACGTAATGATGAGATAGTGGATCTGGGACGCAGCCCTGGTATGGCTGACCTCACAGATGATGTTCTTAATTATTATGTTGTATTCTTCATTAAACTATGTTGAATTGAATTTTATCGAACCTTATCAGTTACCCATATAAAGATAAGTAGGACTCACTGATCTAGGTGATACAGTAATTAATTAAAACTGATATTTTCTGCTTTCCACTGTAAAGGAAGTACTAGGAACTTTAGAACAAGCTAGGAAATCTCTGTGCTTTCAAGGAAACTTTGCAAGTCCCTACATACCAATGAAAAAGTCAGCAAGCCTCTGAAATTCCTCTATATTTGGGGTGTATATGAAGGATTCCCCTATGATTTCTTCTCTTGATTCAAAGTTGGCGGCCCTAATAGGTGAAAGTCTTGGTTACTTTTGTTGTAGAGACAGTGACTTGGTGCTTGTGCCACAGGACATGTACATGTTCATACATTTTTTTTTTTCCAAAAACTTTTAAAATTGATTACTTTATTTCTCTTTTGGCTGTGCTGGGACTTCGTTGCTGGGTAGGCTTTCTCTAGTTGTAGTGAGCAGAGGCTTCTCTCCAGTTGCAGTCGCTTCCCTACAGGCTCAGTAGTTGTGGCGCATGGGCCTAGTTGCTTTGCAGTATGTGGGATCTTCCCGGACCAGGGATCAAACCCTTGTCTCCTGCATTAGGTTAGCAGTCAGGTTCTTTACCACTGAGCCAGCAGGGAAGCCCCTGTTCATGCATTTTTACTTCCCTCTTCCTTCATGTACCATTTTAAATAAAGTTTGCATAAACAAAATGGTTAATGTCCCCCCCTTTTTTTTTTTCTGTACCCATTTTTGTGTTATACCAGCAAACATGCACTGGGCCTACCTACTTGTTTTAGCTTTTTGCTTCTCACATGTAGATGAAAACAGTATTGAAAAGAATAATGGGCCAGATTTAAAGAGACTGAGCAAGACGTAGGGTGGCCTATGGTTTGCAGATGTGACTCAGCACCAAATAAAGCAGACAGATGAGTCAACACCACAGAGCCTGAGTCAGAGTGTTCCAGGGATGAGAAAGGAAGATGCTAGTTGAATTGGGGAACCTCCTGGATCTCTTGCCCAAGCAAGACATGGTTTAGCATCTGCTGAGGGAGAAGGTGGTGGCAAGCTGAAGGAGGGCTTTTCTTAATGGTTCTGTTACTAGAACCATGCAGTTGATTTCACTTAAACCATGTAAAGGTGACTTTGAGGTGGGTATATCATGTACTGAAATGAGAAATGGAGCCTTCTAGTTTTGAGACAAGGTTTCTTTAGGTATGAACTGAGAGTGTGATGTGCATATAGAGGAACCAGAAAACAAGGCTATGGATTGCATCAAAATTTAAAAGTAGTATTTACCAATGTACTTATGGAAGACTGGACAAACTAGATAGCCAAAATATGAACCTGGGAACATAGGAAACAGTAATTAGAGGTCAGTTATTCATGCTTAAAATATTCTTTTCTATACTTAGGGAAAAAAACAACCATGAACCCGAATTCTATTTCTAAATCACTCTATGGCATTTAAATACAGTTTATACACACATGTCCAAGAGCACATCTGTTGTATAAAGAGGACTAGTTTCAAAATGGATTGATCCTGCTTTTGAATAGGTGGCATGATTTGAATATAACTCCTGTCGTGGATGCTTTACGTTGTTAATCTTTCCATTAATTTTTCCTGTGCATGTGAGAATGTTGTGGATTATGACAACCTTGGTTCGTGTTCTTTACCATTTGAAGAGGTTTTGGTTTAGAAGTTGTGTAATGTATAATTTAAAGCAGGTGAATTTTGATATTTCAGGTTAATTTTGTTAGCACAGCAGAAAGCTGAACAGTTATTTGGTTATTTGATTTTCAGAAGGTAATTGAAGCAGATGCTGGTGAGGTCATTGGGGAATGAGCCATCTCCATTTCAATGGCTCCATCATTTTTTTTTAAGTGGGAGGTATTTCCTTTTACTTTGCTAATTCAACTGCTTTTACTAGATAGCGAGAGAAATATAATTTCTTTTAACCATAACTCTGAGCTTCTATAATCAGGATTTCAAGATATTTTTCTTTCATAAGAGTAGATGTGGTTTAAATGGAAAAGTGTGCAATATGTACACATTAGGTATATGAAAACATAATTTTTCTAAGAATATATGGATTTTTAAAATTAAGAGAGTTACAAACACACATATTTACCTTTAAGTGCAATTTGCATTGTCTTAACAGGTCATTGAGAACTTAAAATTATAAAGCTGGTTGAGTTATAAACCTAATCTTTACCTTCTTCCTGTTTATTTTTAACACATAGGAAAATCTTTCTCTACTCTGAGTTTGGTTTCCATACTATCTGACTAGTTCTTTCGCCTAATCAAAAGTAGACTTTATTTGTTGTTGCTGTTGTTCGGTCACTCAGTCATGTTCAACTCTTTGCAACCCCATGGACTGCAGCACACCAGGCTTTCCTGTCCTTCACTGTCTCCCAGAGTTTGCTCAAGCTCATGTCCATTGAGTCAGTGATGCCATCCAACCATCTCCTCCTCTGTTGCTCCCTTTTCTTCCTTCCCTCAATCTTTCCCAGCATCAGGGTCTTTTCCAGTGAGTCAGCACTTTGCATCAGGTGGCCTAAGTATTGGAGCTGCAACTTTAGCATCAGTCCTTCCAATGAATATTCAGGGTTGATTTTGTGTAGGATTGACTGGTTTGATCTTACTGTCCAAGGGATTCTCAAGAGTCTTCTCCAGCATCACAGTTCAAAAACATCAGTTTCTTGGTGCTCAGCCTTCCTTACAATCCAACTCTTAACATTCATACATGACTACTGGAAAAACCATAGCTTTGACTAAACAGATCTTTGTTGGCAACGTAATGTCTCTGATTTTTAATACACTGTCTAGATTTGTCATAGTTTTTCTTCCAAGGAGCAAATGTCTTTTAAATTCGTGGCCATCCACAGAGATTTTGGAGTCCAAAAAATAAAATTTGTCACTGTTTCCATTTTGCCCCATCTATTTGTCTTGAAGTGATGGGAACAGATGCCATGATCTTAGTTTTTTGAATGTTAAGTTTAAGCCAGGTTTTTCACTCTCCTCTTTCACCCTCATCAAGAGGCCCGTCAGTTCCTCTTCACTTTCTGCCATAAGGGTGGTGTCATCTGCATATCTGAGGTTATTGATATTTCTCTCTGCAATCTGAATTCCAGCTTGTGCTTCATCCAGCCTGGCATTTCTCATGATGTGCTCTGCATATAAATTAGATAATCAGGGTAATAGTATACAGCCTTGACATACTCCTTTCCCAATTTTGAACCAATTCATTGTTCCATGTCCAGTTCTAACTGTTGCTTCTTATCCTGCATATAGGCTTCTCAGGAGGCAGGTAAGGTGGTCTGATATTCTCATCCCTTTAAGAATTTTCCATTGTTTGTTGTGATCCACACAGTCAAAGGCTTTAGCATAGTCCATGAAGCAGAAGTAGATTATTTTTGGAATCCCCTTGCTTTTTTCTGTGATCCCTCGGATGTTGGCAATTTAATCTCTGATTCCTCTGCCTTTTCTAAACCCAGCTTGTACATCTGGAAGTTCTTGGTTCACGTACTGCTGAGGCCTAACTTGAAGGATTTTGAACATAATCTTGCTAACATGTGAAATGAGTGCAATGAGTTCAACAGTAGTTTGACTATTATTTGGCATTGCCTTTCTTTGAGATTGGAATTAAAACTGACCTTTTCCAATCCTGTGGCCACTGCTGAGTTTTTCAAATTTGCTGGCATATTGAACGCAGCACTTTAACAGCATCATCTTTTAGGATTTGAAATAGGTCAGCTGGATTTCCGTCACGTCCACTAGCTTTGTTGTTAGAAATGTGTATTCTTGCCACTGCTTCTTAATCTCTTCTGCTTCTGTCAGATTCAGGGCATTAGTTCTGGTAGACAAGTACCTGAATAATTGTGGATGGAAGTTCATAACATGGTACACAAGGTGGTGACCAAAATTATCCCCAAGAAAAGGAAATGCAAGAAGGCAAAGTGGTTGTCTGAGACGGACTTACAAATAGGTAAAGAAAAGAAGAGAAGCAAAAGGCAAAAAGAAAGGGAAAGATATACCCAACTGAAGGCAGAGTTCCAGAGAATAGGAAGGAGAGATAAGAAAGGCTTCTTAAGTGAACAATGCAAAGAAATAGAGGAAAACAATAGAATGAGAAAGTAGAGATCTCTTCAAGAAAATTGGAGATACCAAGAGAACATCGCCTGCAAAGATGGGCACAACTTGGATAATAACTGGTAAATTTATTTTTCCTGCATTCAGAAATCTAATGAGTGTCTCCATGGCTTTCTGTTTTTAAAAAATAACTTTATTCATGTATTTAGTTAGTTAATCTCATTCTTCCTTGGTACACAGCTTTTCTCTAGTTTCCACGCACAGGCTTTTAATTGCAGTGGCTTCTCTTGCTGCAGAGCCTGGAGCTCTAGGCAAGCAGGCTTCCATAGTTGGGGTATGGTGGACTCAGTAGTTATGGCTCCCAGGGCCTAGAGCACAGGCTCAACAGTTTTGGCCCAGAGGCTTAGTTCCTCCAGGCATGTGGGATCCTCCTGGGCCAGGAACAGAACCCATGTCTCCTGCATCGCCAGGCAGATTCTTTACCACTGAACCACCAGGGAAGCCCCTCCATGACTTTCTTCTAGTGCAGTTTCATAACAACTGAATTTTATAGGCACATCATATAAGAATCTTCAGTCCCTCTCTGAATAGGTTTGAGATGTAGAAGCACCAGGTTATATAGTTACTTGGTAATGTTCTGGAGACTTGAAAGAAGTGATTGAGAGTTATCTTGATATTTCATTTTCTTCCTCCATTCCTCCTCTTAACACAGGCACCATAACGAACTTAAGAAACATAAAATCTTTTAGTTGAAATACAGAGGTCATCTGGGCTACCACACCATGGCTGGAAACTCCACTTCATCCAACAAATTGGCCTTTTCCAGCCTGGATTTGAGCTTTCCCAGTCAGAGGCATGTTCCAGGGACTCCTAAGGATGTTTCTTGTTTAAAAAGCTCTTGTTAGTCGACAGTTGCTTTTAAATTTTTAGTTAAAATGTATTTCCTTTCAGATCGTAGAGGGAATGCTTTCAGTTTTTCACCACTGAGATGAGTATTTGCTGTGGGTTTGTCATGTGTGTGCGTGTGCTCAGTTGTGTACGACTCTTCATGACCCCATGGATCATAGCCCGTGGGATTTCCTAGGCATGAATACTGGAGTGGCTTGCCATTTTCCTCCTCCAGGGCATCTTTCCGACCCAGGAATCAAACCCGTGTCTCCAGCACTGGTAGGTGGATTCTACCACTGAGCCACCTGGGAAGGCCAGGTACGACTGAGTGCTCACTCAGTTGCTCAGGCATGTCCTCTCTTTGCGACCCCATGGACTGTAGCCCACCAGGCTCCTCCGTCCATGGGATTTCCCAGGCAAGAGTACCGGAGGGGCTTACCATTTCCTTCTCCAGGGGGTCTTCCTGACCTGGGTTGTCATATATGGCCTTTATTATGTTGAGGTAGGTTCCTTCTATGCCTACTTTCTGGAGACTTTTTATCATAATTGGGTGTTGAATTTTGTTGAAATCTTCCTCTGCACCTGTTAGGGTGATCATATGGTTTTTGTCTTTCAGTTTGTTAATATGGTATATCACATTTATTGATTTGTATATATTGAAGAATCCTTGCTTCCCTGGGATAAAGCCCACTTGATCATGGTGTATAATCCTTTTAATGTGTTGCTGGATTATCTGTTTATCAGTGACACTGGCCTGTAATTTTCTTTTTTTGGTGGCATCTTTGTCTGGTTTTGATGCCAGGGTGATGGTGGCCTCATAGAATGAGTTCAAGGGTTTTCTTTTGTCTGCAATTTTCTGGAAGAGTTTGAGCAGGATAGGTGGTAACTCTTCTCTGAACTTTTGGTAGAATTCACCTGTGATGTCATCTAGCCCTGGGCTTTTGTTTGTTGAAATATTTTTTTTTTATCACAGCTTCAATTTCTGTGCCTGTGATCAGTCTGTTCATATCTTCTATCTTTTCCTGGTTCCATTTTGGAAGGATATAGTTTTCTAAGAATTTGTCCATTTCTTCGAGGTTGTCCATTTTATGGCCTATAGTTGCTCATAGGAGTTTCTTATGATCCTTTGTATTTCTGCACTGTCTGTTGTAACTTCTTTTTCATTTTCATTTTATTGATTTGAGTCCTCCTTCTCTCTCTCTCTCTCTTTTTTTTTTTTATGAGTATGGCTAAGGGCTTGTCAATTTTGTTTATCTTCTCAAAGAACCAGCTTTTATTTTATTGACCTTTAGCTATTGTCTCCTTCATTTTTTTTTTTTCATTTATTTCTGCTCTGATTTTTATAATTTCTTTCCTCCTGCTACCTTTAACTTATTTTACTTTTTGCCGGTTACTTAGGATCCACACAAAATAAATCAAATCCCTCTTTCATATATTATTGTATGTATTTGAAGATAACGTCATATTCTCTCTGAACCTTCTCTTTTTCAGGCTGACTATTTTGTTTCTAAGTATCCTCACTTAAAATAGTTTTCAGATTCTTCACTATCTTGGTATGGTTTTGATTAATGTATTTGGAGAAATATTACTTGTTTTACTTTTGTTAATACAGTCGTATACTTCATTAATTTATTGACAGTCATTCACACTAAGGGAAAAGAGTGTTTTCCTTGTGAATTAGAATTTTAATTTTATCTTGTTTTCCATCCATTATTCCAATTTTACTGAAAGTTTGAAACCTGATTTTTAACATCAAACCTATTTGCTGTCCATTCTGCTGCTGCTGCTGCTGCTAAGTCGCTTCAGTCGAGTCTGACTCTGTGCGACCCTGTAGATGGCAGCTCACCAGGCTCCCCTGTCCCTGGGATTCTCCAGGCAAGAACACTGGAGTGGGTTGCCATTTCTAGCTTGGGCCAAATTATACAGGCTGAACAACAGGCTTGCTATGTCCTTATCCACATAGTTGATAAAAATGCTGACTTGGAGAGCTGAATGCATTATGGCATATTTGTACTATTAGTAGTTAAATAATTATCTTTAAGTCTTTCAACTTGCTGTGACTCAATTTTCTCTCAGTTCACTTAACCAAAATCTCTAGCTCAGTTCTTTCCATCCTACTTTCATTAATAAGAAGCTAGCCACAGACATTTTCAAGAGCCTAAGTGAAAACTTGTTATATTGCCTCCTGTGACATGAGCATCAATATGCCGAATCTAGCAGCCTATTAAAGAGAGAATTATTTTAGTTCACATTCATTCATTTTAGCATACCCATGGTGTCTCCCAGTAGCCAATAATTCATCTTTAAGTAATCCCAAATGATTTGTCTAACATCTGTCAGTTTATTTTTCTGGGAGTGGGTATCAAGGTGCTTTTATTCTGTCATTTCTAGAATCTGTTTTGTTCCTTTTTTAAATCAGGATCTTTTTTTTCCCCTAATCTTTCTCCATGATTCTTTGGTGATTACTAGTAGTAGTTTTACTACTCAAGGAGTTACTGCTTATAGGGCTAGAGACTTCATCCTGGGTTTCGTTTTTTCATTAGCCATGGGTGCTCTATGCTTTTTAGTTTTATACATAGTCTGTTTGATAGAGCTGCAGATTAGGATTGAACGAGATCTACTTTCTCTGTCTTACGACTTCATTCAGGGTGCCATAGGCAGTGGGCTTATTACTTCTTGTCTCTTCATCCTCTCAACATCCCTGAAATTTTCGTGTTACTTTCTCCTGTGCATTGTTTACAAACTTCTGTTAACTCTGATCTTCGGCTCTCCATCGTTGGTCTCATGGGTTTCTGTCATTTGCTTCTTGCTTTTGTTTGAGTTTCATTATGTGCCTTTCTGCATCCTTTATTTATGTCCATTGAAAACATGGGTTCATCAGGAAGCATTTGTTTCTGGAGATGCTTTTTGCTTTGCTTCTTCAACAGGCTCATCCGTGGTAGAGTTGGCAGAATTTGTTTTGAAAGAGCATATGCCTCTTGAGCCATTTCCCTTTTAGACTCTGGCCTTGAAGTCACACTCATCTGTCCTTTCCCTCAGCAGACATTTGTAGGAATGCACAATCCAGTGTAATAACAGGATACTTGTAAAGTAGTAACAATGGAATAATACTGGAAGCAACGTGACTGTCAAGTGCTCTGAGTGTGAGGCAAAAGAAGTGACTGCTCAAAAGAGCCAGGGTATCATTATCAAAGAGGTGACATGGGGCTGTCTTCAGACACCAGAAGGAGAGAGTGAGGGTTGGAAACCCTTGCAGATGCATGGTCACGTGAATGTGCCTGGGATTGCGTGTGCCTGGGACACTGGGAGAGATCTGGCATCAGCATCTAACTGTATACTTCAATATCTTCCTTTTGAGTTACAGTCACAATCTTCAGCTGAAAGGTAAGGAGAAAACATTGCTGAAGATCCAAATTCACAAGATTCCTCCCCAGAACTTCCAAGTCACTTGAGAATTGTTTCAGGATTTTTCCCATTGTAGATGAGTCCCTTGACCATGTGTCTGGACAAGTTCCTCCTGACTGATGGTTTTAATAAGTGTTAGGAGGGTCTCTGCCACTTTGTCCTAACTAACCCAGCCTGGTCAGTTTTTGGTTGCTTCCAAGTGCCTTACTCTTTGTCTTTTAACTATTATAGCAATCAGTAAAGCAAGCACTGAATTAATTTATTACTTGCTAGATAAGAAATTGTTCACTAATTCATTAGTAATGCTAATGAAGGGTTGAAGTTTGCCTTCTGAAAAGGAAGAATAAGCCCACAAACCAAAACAAAGTGGTTTTAACAAGTCCCCTTTGTCATTGGTCAGTTAAGAGGTTTCATTTATGGTCTGTGAGGGTCTAGTGTACCAAACCTGCTCACAAGTTGAGTTTTTAATTTTTTTAATATTTAAAACTTTATTGGCGCATAGTTGGTTTACAGTGTGGTGCTAGTTTCTGCTGTACAGCCACGTGACTCAGCTGTACATATATATATTCTTTTTCATAAGTTTTTTCCCTTTGTGGTTTATTACACGATATTGAATATAGCTCTCTGTGCTATACAGTAGGACCTTGTTGCTTATCCATTCTGTATACACTAGCTTGCATCTGCTAATTCCAAACTCCCAATCCTTCCTCCTACCCCATACCCTCTGGGCAACCACAAGTCTGCTCTCTGTGTCCGTGAATCTGTTTCTGTTTCTTAGATATGTTCATCTGTGTTGCATTTTAGATTCCACATGTGGGTACTATCGTATGGTATTTGTTACTCTCTTTCTGACTAGAAGTTGAGTTTTTAAAATCAGCTGTGGCTGATGGACTGCTCAAAATTCACAACCAGTTATAGTGAAACAATGCACTAAGTTTATCTGCTGGGAAAGTGCTGATCCGAGTGGGGAGTTCTTTGGCAGGACTCCTGAAGGACAGCCAGGATCTCAGCAGCTTCTGTTGTTTTCCCGTAGTCAGGCCGGACCGGCTCTCGCACCAGTGTGACGTCATCACCCTGTGTCTCCCACGTGGCACAGCCTCTGAGCCTGCTTCCCCACGCCCCGCCCTGCCGCATGTTCTGCCCACCAAAATTCTCTTACTAGTTTTGCTTCTGTGTGGAGCCACTGAATAACTTTCTTTCTCACATCTCATATAACTGATTTTCCAACTTCTAGAAATTAATGAAGCAAATTAATTTTTTCAAGATAAAATTTTGCTCCCATCTTTGTTACTATAGAGTGAATTGGTTGGTCCTAGAAATTCAGTGACTTGTTAATAATTTGAGGTCGTAAATTTAAGTGAGTCTCATAGTTTGACCTCATTGTGGAGAAAGTGATAAATTAAGCAAAATGCAGAAACCAAGGAAAGACAAGTGTGATCACACGAAGACACATAGAAAATTTTGTTGTGTAGGCAGACAGCTAAAACGTTTGAAAGGAATAAGGGGGGCAGGTCTTTTGTGTGAGGCTGGAGGCAGGAGCTGCTCAGGGGGGGCTTCAGTACCCTCCCCCATGCCGCTGCCATCAGCACGCCCCCGTGCCACCCGAATAAACCTGCAGTCCTGATGGAAGGAGTCTGCCTCCTTAGCAGGTGCAGCTTTAAGGCAACTCCACTTTTGTGCAACTTTCCACAAAAGTGAAAAGTGGAAGTGTTAGTCACTCCATCCTGTCCAGCTCCTTCTGATCCCATGGGCTGTAGCCCACCAGGCTCCTCTGTCCATGAGATTCTCCAGGTAAGAATACTGGAGTGGGTTGCCATTCCCTTCTCCAGGGGATCTTCCCAACCCAGGGATTGAACCTGGGTCTCCTGCATTGCGGGCAGATTCTTTACCATCTGAGCCATCAGAGAAGTCCAAGACAACTCCCCAAGTCTTCCTTAACTCTTTCAAAATTCAGTTCTTCTCCTCAGTCCTTCTTGCAGAGAAATTATGAAGTTATTGCTAGCTTCAATAAGGCCTCTTTCCCTCTCTTCCTTCCTTTTTGGTGAGGTTGCTTCCTCTGAGAAATAATAATAGCTCTTAAAAAAAAAAAAACCTGGCAAGTTAAGCTGTGATGTTTTCATTGTTTTTCAAAAATCATAATCCATACAAATATATTTGGTAAGCAGATTATCGAGAAACCATAGAGAGTCTTTAAAAATAAGACATACTTTGATACGTAGTAAGATAGCATTAAAAGGAACATGTGGGTGGTTTATTTTTGTTTTTTAATAAGCAGAAACTATTTGGCTTTAATTGTGGAAAGCAAGCACTCAGAAAACACATAGCTCTGTGTCTGAAATCACTAGGTGCAACTAAAGTGACTTAAAAATACAAATAATACTTATTAAATATGTGTGGGCATAGGACAGTCCTCTGCAACTGTAAGAAAATTCTAAGAAACTTCAAAATATACATAACGAAGATTTTTTGGTTTTCTGAGTAATCAATCTCCATGTGATTTTTAAAAATTTTTATCCATTTATTTATTTAGACTGTACCAGGTCTTCATTGCTGTGCGTGGGCTTTTCTCTTGTTGCGGTGAGCAGGGGCTACTTGTGGTTTGCAGGCTTCTCGTTGAGGTGGCTTCTCTTGTTGTGGAGCACGGGCTGTAGGCACACAGGCTTCAGTAGTGTGGCACGCGGGCTTAGTTGCTTTGCAACATGTGGAGTCTTTTTGGACCAGGGATTGAACCCATGTCCCCTGCATTGGCAGGGAGATTCTTAACTACTGGACCACGAGGGAAGGCCCTCAATATGATTTAAATTTGTTATTTACCTTGTTCTTAAAAATTTTTATAGGCATTTAGGGCCAAAAAACACCTCAGAAACTACTTAAGCTAATTTCTTGGTAGAGATGAGTTCCTGAGTCTTGAGAGGCTGTTATTTAAACAGGGTCAGTTAGTGACTAGTTAGGAATTTCCATTCATTCATTCCACAAATGTATATTTTGATTCTGTTGTGTATCCTGTCTACTGTGCAAAGAAAGCACTGAATCTACAGTGGTCGTTAAGACAAACATTGTCACTCATCTCACATTCTGTTGGGGGAATCAGCTATTAAACAACTAATTGCAGTAATCATTACTCAGTTATGCTATTGCATTCAGAAAACGAAGATCATGGCATCCGGTCCCATCACTCCATGGGAAATAGATGGGGAAACAGTGGAAACAGTGCCAGACTTTATTTTTTGGGGCTCCAAAATCACTGAAGATGGTGATTGCAGCCATGAAATTAAAAGACGCTTACTCCTTGGAAGAAAAGTTATAACCAACCTAGATAGCATATTCAAAAGCAGAGACATTACTTTGCTGACTAAGGTCCATCTAGTCAAGGCTATGGTTTTTCCTGTGGTCATGTATGGATGTGAGAGTTGGACTGTGAAGAAGGCTGAGCACCGAAGAATTGATGCTTTTGAACTGTGGTGTTGGAGAAGACTCTTGAGAGTCCCTTGGACTGCAAGGAGATCCAACCAGTCCATTCTGAATGAGATCAGTCCTGGGATTTCTTTGGAAAGAATGATGCTAAAGCTGAAACTCCAGTACTTTGGCCACCTCATGCATAGAGTTGACTCATTGGAAAAGACTCTGATGCTGGGAGGGATTGGGGGCGGGAGGAGAAGGGGACGACTGAGCATGAGATGGCTGGATGGCATCACGGACTCGGTGGACGTGAGTCTGAGTGAACTCTGGGAGATGGCGATGAACAGGGAGGCCTGGCGTGCTGCGATTCATGGGGTCGCAAAGAGTCGGACACGACTGAGCGACTGAACTGAACTGAACTGAAGTGCTGCAAAGTAAAAGTAGATGGCAACACATGGTCTGTGGTAGGGAGACCTAACCAAATCTGAGCATTAGGGAAGGCTTTCTTGAGGAAGTGACATTTGGTCTCTTGAGGGGTGATAGAGATGAGGTAGCGAAAGAGTGATGGGATTCGTTCTTGATGGAGGGAGAGCTTGTATAAAGACGGAAGGTACAATGAGTAGGAAATAGCAATAGTGGAATGTGGAGATTGAAATGGAGCAGGATCCAGGGTCCAGTTTTCCATGTAAACAACTTAGTGAATAGTGGAACCTCCAGTAAGATAGGAAACACCTCCAGGAAACCAGGGTCTGGGGAGACAAACTGTCAAGTTCAGTTTTGCTCATTTTGAGTTTGCTGTACTATGAGAAGAGTGCATAGAATTACGGAGTAGGTGATGGGATCCACAGAGAAGAAGCTTGGAGCAGAATTCTGAGCTGGAGGTAGGAAGCTGAGAGTTAGCATTTGGGGGGTAAAAATGGAAGCCATGGGCAGTGGGTCTTTTGAGAAGAGTGTGAGGAGGCAAGTCCCTCAGCTGATTTATTCTTGATCTTCTCTATCACAGTTACTAAGCAAGACCACCCATTCGTTTAAGCCAAAAATCTGGGAGTCCATTTTAACCTTCTTTCTGTGCTCAGCTGGTAAAGAATCTGTCTGCAATGCAGGAGGCCTGGGTTCAACCCCTGGGTTGGGAAGATCCCCTGGAGAAGGGAATGGCTACCCACTCCAGTATTCTTGCCTGAAGAATCCCCATGGACAGAGGAGCCTGGTGGGCTACAGTCCATGGGGTTGCAAACAGTCAGACATGACTGATCAACTAACACTTTCACTGTCTTTCAGCAAAGCTGGTGGACTTCACCTCTAGAACATAATCTGAATCTGTCCACTTCATCTCCTAATTTCCACTACCTGTCTTCTGAGTTGCTGCTGTAGCCTTTGACTAGCCTCCTCACTTCTGCTCTTGCCCTTGACAACCCCTTATTTACATAGGAGCCAGAAAAAACCTGTTAAAACACACATCAGGTCATCTCATTCTCTGTGTTAAATCCTCTGGTAGCTTTTCATAGCCCTTGACATAAACTAAAACTCTAAAGTCCTTACTCTGGTACCAAGCCTGCATGTCTCAGCTTCTGACCTCTCTGATCTCATTTATCAGTGTTCATCTGTTACTGGTGGCCTTCCTCCTGAATACACACACACAGGGGGACAGAGATGAAGAGGCCCCTCCACACCAGGAGGGGAGGTGTCAAGAAGGCTGGAAAACATCTGGTTAGTAGTGTTGGTTACAGCTGAAGGGACAAACGAGACCAGAATTAGAAATTACCTACTGAGGCCTCAGAAACCCTGGCCCCTGCTGGTTGCATCATCAGTGCTGAGCCCTGTGCGGGGCATTTCCTGAAGCCAGCTGCTCTGCGACTCCACTGTCCCTCGGAGAAGTGTGTAATCCTGTGCCACTAAGAAGCTTGGTGTCCTAACTGGTCAAGGTCACTGCACACTGAAGCATTATTCTTGGTGGAACAAAAAATAGGGAATAGAGGAACAAATAAGTGAGAAAAACCTCTGTTTTTACCAATTGCGGAGACTTACCCTTTTTTGATGATTCGAAACAACAGTGATACCAATAAGAAATTCAAATGGTATAAAATAGTGTAGCACATATAATTTTTGAAGTCCTCTGACCTTCTTTTTTCCCCCTCTCCTCTGCAATTTATTCCCCAAAGGTAACTTGGAGAACAGAATTATACCTATCTTTTCAGAAATATCCATGCATATATAATCATGTTTTCTCTTACTTAATACTATGTATAGACATCTTTCCATGATGCTTCCTTTTTTTTTTTTTTTTGCTATTACAGTGTTGCATTGAATTGCATTGTATACATATCTCTGTGTTTTTGTGCAACTATTTCTGTAGAAGCAACTCCTAGCAGTGATCAAAGCCTACATACAGTTAAAATTTTGATAATGACTCCAAATTGCCCTCCAGAAAGTTTGTCTGAGTTTGCACTCCCACAAGCAGTATTTTTCATAGGATATTACCATTCTTCTGTGAAATGCATGCTTTTTAAAAGTGGTTACTTGGAAATGTCTTGGTCTATTACGTTTCTCCCTCTTCCTTCCTTTCCTTTTCCTGTCTTTTTGTTTTTCTTTCTTCTTTCTCTCCTTCCTTTCTCTTTCCCCTGCCTCCTTTTCCATCCATCCAGTCATCAGCATGTGCTAAGAGGCTCTTCCACAGCGGACAGTGTGCTGTGACAGCCCTAAATGGCCTAGTGTCTCCTTGAGGAGATGAAAACGGATTCCATGCCTGCCTGCCCAGGCCCCAGAGGAGATTCTGCAGGCACTCAGCTGTGTTCGAGAGTAATGAGCATAATAGAAACCCATGCATATCTTGTGTGAAGAGAAATGGAAGGGACTGGAGGTATTTAGCTGGAAGAAGAAAAAAAAACTTGGTGTGAGTTTGGGTGTCCTCTCTGTCTCATATTTTGAAAGGCCTGCCACAAGGAGCAGGAATCTCAGTTCTCTGTGGTACAAGGAGAAGTCAAACCAAGGTAGGGGAACTTCAGAGGCAGGTTCTGAAGCTCAGTTTCATGAAGAACTTTGTAAATGCCTTTGATTTACTTACAAGTCCTTGTTCAGTTAGTGTTATTTTTCATGCAAGCGGGAAAAAAAGTCTCCAAGAGTAGTCAGGACACAGAGAATGGGGGACTTCTGGGTTCAGGCACCACCTCTCTCAACTGTTCCCTCTTCACTGTCAGACCCCACAGGGAGCTGCCGGGGCGGCTGTAGACCCTCATTATGTGGTGATGAGCAGACTGCCTCTGCACTAGCCTCACGTCTTCCTGGGTGGGAAAGAGCTTATCTAGTGGTTCAACTCAAGAGTTGCCCTGACTGGACTGTGAAAACTCCCTTCTGAAACAAAATCAAAGTTAAAACCCAAACAACTCGAGTTTGGGAAAGGCGGCTGGGAAGGGGCGCACGGTGGCCAGTGGTCTGCTGTCCTTGGCCCGTCTTGCTGGACAGGAAGAGCAGGTTCTGCTGCTCTGGAAGCGGGTCAGTTCCCTGCACAGCCTGAGGGCAGCCCCAGTTCTGCCCATAGCCGCTTGTCCACTGTTTGGACAACAGGGGGAAAGTGTCTTCTGGGAATCGGACTTCTCAAGCATCCGTCTTCTGATGGCAGAGATTCAGGGACCAAGCACTTCCTTTGGGAGTTGAGCAATTACAAGTCCATTTTGTTTGACAAATCAAAGATTTTTTTTTTTTCCTGGCAATACAATTCCATTAAAACATTTAGCAGGCTTTCATTATGTTTTCATTGGCCAAGTACCAAGGCTGAAAACCAGAACCATAGACTTGGCGGAGCCATGGTCTTTGGATGAAGATAGAATTTGGCTTGGGAGTTTTGGGTTTCTCAGGGGCTTCCCTTGTGGCTCAGCTGATAAAGAATCCACCTGCAGTGCGGGAGACCTGGGTTCAATCCCTGGGTTGGGAAGATGCCCTGGAGAAGGGAAAGGTTACCCACTCCAGTATTCTGGCCTGGAGAATTCCATGGATCATATAGTCCATGGGGTCACAAAAAGTCGGACATGACTGAATGATTTTCACTTCACAGCTGTGAGCTGGTCCTCAGCCCATTTCCTTACCATTGAGGACGGCAGAGGATGAGATGGTTAGATGGCGTCGCTGACTCAATGGACATGAATGTGAGCAAACTCCAGGAGATAGTGGAGGACAAGGAGGCCTGATGTGCTGCAGTCCATGGGGTCGCAAAGAGTTGGACACGACTGAGCAACTGAGCAACAGCAGCAACACCTGAGTCTCTGCTTCAGGGCAGTGAAAGTCAGTGGCCTGAGTTGGAGAGGCACTGTTGATTTCCCTCTTAGGGGCCCTGGACTGTATTTCTGCTGTGTCTGTACAATGGGGCCATCATCATGTGTGTCTAGCAGAGGCAATAAGTTAGAGGTATTTGGGAAGGACTTCTCACAAATACTCATCTGAAAACAGCTGAGCCCCCTACTTTCCTTGTAGCAACTTTAGATTGGGGCAGATACTTTGGCTTTCCCGCCTTTGCAAGACACCAGCTCACCCTACTCTTAGTGGCTTTCCAGGTGGCACTAGTGGTAAAGAACCCACCTGCCAGTGCAGGAGACTAAGAGACACGAATTCGATCCCTGAGTCAGAAATATCCCTTGGAGAAGGGCATAACAACCCACTCCAATATTCTTGCCTGGAGAATCCCATGGACAGAGAACCCTGACAGGCTATGTTCCATAGGGTCACAAAGAGTCAGACACAACTGAAGTGACTGAGCACGCATATACTCTTAGTGACTGAAATCACAAACAAAGATTTTCTCTTAATGGAACGTTATTTTTATCTAGCTCTAATTTTAGCAGATCAGTTACAGCCTAAACTTGTTTCTTTTTGTAAGGCTAAATAAGTGGACAGTTCAGTCCAGAATCCTGAAAATTGTCTCAGGTCCCTTAATGATGCAGTCCTTATAGACACACAATCTAGTTTTAGGATACAGCGAACATCTGTTTTATTGTCACATGACATGGATGACCAACTTCCCAGCTGCTGTCCAACATCAGCTCAGCCAGTACACGTTTTGGGGTCATTCATGTGTATTCACATAATAGTCTGAACTCTCTTTTGGGGGTGGTGATGTCAAGTAAACATAAAACCAGCTTAGGGGAAAAAAAGTAAGGCTTCCTTGGTGGCTCAGATGGTAAAGAATCTGCCTGCAATGCAGGAGACCCGGGTTCCATCCCTGGGTCGGGAAGATCCCCTGGAGAAGGGAATGGCAACTCCATTACTCTTGCCTGGAGAATCCCATGGACACAGGAGACTGGTGGGCTACACAGCCCATGGGTTCTCAAAGAGTTGGACACCACTGAGCAACTAACACGTCCACTTTCATTTTTATAAGTTAAAAAGTCCTGGGATAGATTTTAGATTTGACTTAAGGAATACCTTGATTTGGGACCCAAATAATGTTATCCTGACTCAGTTTCTTTGTAGATAAGCTCTTCCATTGTTTTGACTTCCTTCCCAGCTTTTATGCTTGGTAAACCCTGAGAGTACAGGATCTCCTCTGTGTTAACAATAGGCAGGGTGAGTGTGTTACCAGTGAGTCCTGAGATTCACTCTGATTGGAGCAGCTTAGGTCATGTGCTCTTTCTTGGCTGCTGTGTAGATGGCGCCTCAGTAGTCTGATTGGCCTGGGTGGGATTCAGTTGACCTTTTACCAACATAAGAGTTATGGGCACCAGCCTTCCATGTAGTCAGAAACCCTGCATAACTTAGAGTTGGCTCTCCACATTTGCGGTTCCTCTCTATTCACGGTTCTGCATCCGTGGGTTCACCCCTTCTCACATCATGTAGGACATAGTACTGTCTGTTGAAGACACCCCCATATAAGTGGACCCATACAGTCCAAATTTAAATTCTTCAATTGTATTGAACTGTATTTTTTGTCCTTGGAGCTGGGGTGGAACCTTCCCCAGATATAGTATTAAATGTAAGGGGAGGGTATATTTATTGAAAATTGGTCCTTGATGGCAAAACAAGGAGGAAAAGATTATAGGGGAGGTCAACAGAAGTCTGCTATAAATATCTATAGTGTGTCAAATACTGAACTAGGTGCTGGAGTTGAAGTTTTAAATCAAAGAATAATACATGTTGAATCTTGGTGAATTTCTAAGCACTGGAGTGTATTGAAGGAGTCTGTAAATATAATGATTAATCCCATCATTGGATAATTCAATGAGCTTTCCTACCTGAAGTGTTATGATTTGTGCTTCTTGGAAAACAAAGTAGAAAAGATAATTTTTTTATTGGCTTAGATAATTATTTTATCATTTTAAATGATTACTCTTACCATTTTAGAATTTTTAATATTGTGACAGCTTTCCATAGAATTCTGCAACTCAGTTTAGTGCTTTCTTTAGTATCACAAGTCCCCTAAAACAATATCTGAATATAGAGGAATAATATATATTGATGAAAACACCTTACTTTTTATGTGTAAAATAGTTTCACTAAGGATATAACAATTGATAAATACTGAATTTTAGTTTTTGCCCTTGTTCTTGTAAAATTGTAATCTGTAGTACATGGGTTAAATATTGGGCCTTGCTTTTTGCTGGTTGGGGCTTCTTTGCTCTAATCCATGTAAATAGCAGTGAAACTTTGACTTTCATTTGAACTGTAGCTAGTATACCCCCTGCTGAGAGTCTCAATGAGAGTTAAAAAACATATTTGTCTTCCTTCATCTTATGAAATATTGTTATCATGATATTTTGATTTTGTTCAGAAGCCTTCTTTCAATCTCAGCCAAAATAAAGTCCAGTTGAGTTTTCTTATGGCTTTACACAGGAACGTGCAAATCCACAGGAAATTTGATTGATTATTATTCCAATATTATAAACTTGTAAAAGAGTTCTATAATATGTAAGAAAATTAAGAAGAATTTCTCAGATCAGAATATTTAAAACTACATTAAAAAAGGCAAATATATATGTGAAATTACTTTGCCTTTTATCAACTACTATTAAAAAATCAAAAAGAAAATGTAATAAAATCAAAGTGAAAGTTTCTTGGTAAAGACTGTCCTTGGAGAGAGGATGGTTTGATTACTCAGTTAGTGGCATATAATGAATTTTGTTTCTCCTCCCTGTACCAAGTGACATATTAGGTATGAAGAAGAGTTTATGTTGATAAAGTCCACTTGTCTTTCTCTGGGGAAATGGGCAAAGTGTTCAAGTGATGAGGGAGTTGTTAGGTCTCAGTGTAGTTGTCCCCCACTAAGCGCCTTACAGTCTTTTAAATTAGTACCTTGATGTTGAGTGGAGTTTAATTTCTGTCGTATGAATATCAAGCAACTTCACTTGTGGTATTAATCCCTTTTAGTGTATGTGACATGATGGGACTCAAGGATTTTAACAATTTGTGGGTTTGAGATAGGTAACTTATAATCAACCTGCTGTATTATTGCAGCCCTTAATTCTTATCTATTCATTCATTCATTCACACCCCACCTTGTTCCACGAAAATTTCAGATACCTTATAAAAACTACATTTATGAATCCCATCTATATGGGCAGACTTGTTTTGGCCCAGTCCGAGCATTAAGTCACATTCAAAGAAATAAGTATGACAGTGAAAATAATTAAAAATAATTCAAGTATTTACTTCACCTTTCAGAAAATATCCAAGAGGGGAGTAAATGCATTATATATAATAGAACTTTAAAAAATCCTTTCCCTGTCTCTCTGAACATAGCTATCAGTTATCCTCCGAAACTATCTCTGACTTCTTTAAACACAATGTTCAGTCATCCAGTGATACCTGACTCTTTGCAACCCCACGGACTGCAGCATGCCAGGCCTCCTTGTCTTTATCTTCCGGAGTTTGCCCAAGTTCATGTCCATTGCATAGATGATACCATCTAGCCATCTCGTCCTCTGATACCCTCTTTTCCTTCTGCCCTCAATCTTTCCTGGCAGCAGGGTCTTTTCCAATGAGTCAGTTCTTTGCATCAGGTGGCCAAAGGATTGGAGCTTCAGCTTCAGCATCTGTCCTTCCAAAGAGTATTCAAGGTTGATTTCCTTTAAGATGGACTGGTTTGATCTCCTTGCTGCCCAAGGGACTCTCAGGAGTCTTTTCCAGCACCACAGTTCAAAGGCATCAGTTCTCTGATGCTCAGCCTTCTTTACAATCTAACTCTCAAAACTGTACATAATCAGTGGGAAGACCATAGCCTTGAGTATACGAACCTTTGTTGGCACAGTGATGTCTCTGCTTTTGAACACTGTCTAGGTTTGTCATAGCTTTCCTGACAAGAAATAATCGTCTTCTGAATTCATGGCTGCAGTCACCACGGGCCTCTGCAAATCCAGGCAGTCCTCTCTTTCCCCTTCTTTGTTAGGTGTCTTTTCTTCTGTTTCTTCTCTCACTGTATGTTCTTCTCCATTTCTCTCCTTCTTCTAATTTATTTTCCACACTTCTGTCAATAAACCCAGAGCCAAAGAAAGGGGGAAAAACTGAGACTCAAACCCAGAGTTCCCTTTAGGAGGTACCACAGGCAGTGAGGTTGCAATTATCCACATATTAGTATATTTTTTTCTTTGTCGCCCTTATAAAAAAATTGTAAAATACTAATTAAAAACTGAAAGTTGTAGTTGACTGAGAACTACAGTTGACCTTTGAGCAAACATGCATTTTAATTGCTCTGTCCACTTATATGCAGATTAAAAAAAAATTAAAGGTACGATCAGCTCTCTGAACCTGCATATTCTACACCCCTGGATTCACTCAGCTGTGGATCTAAGAATTAATACAGGATCCAAGGTTGGTTGAATCCACGGATGCACAACTAGCCAATATGGAGGGCCAAATGTGGGATTTGCACATCCATGAATTTTGGTATCTGGCTGCAGATCCTAAACCAGTCCCCCAAGGATACTGATGGAGGAGTACTTGATGTTTGGTGGTATAAAGGGACTCCTTTCCATGTTGTTGTTCAATCGCTAAGTCTTGTCCGACTCTTTGTGACCTCATGGACTGTAGCATGCCTGGTCTCCCTGTCCCTCACTTATCTCCTGGAGTTTGCCAAGTTCATGTCCATTGACTCTGTGAGGCCATCCAACCATCTCATCCTCCCTTCCATACATCAGTGGAGCATATACCAGTTCCCCAGGTGCAAAGCCCTTATTTCTAAAATTATATACGATTTACAACCTAGATAGAAGAAACACTGAAAAACAAAACAAGTAGGGGTAGTGTCTTTAACGTCCATAATAGCAGTTTATTGCAGTGACTGTGAGTGAAAATAGAGGATTTGATGCCAGAGCATGACTCAAAGACATTCTGTAGTAGGCCGACACAACGTAGTCTGAGACTGCAGCTTCCTGATGATCTGAATTGACCTAAGAATAAAACCTTGTGCTTTCCGTAGCAAAACATGCAAACAGTGCCTTTAGGGACCAGAGTGGTGGTGTGAGTGAGTGGGTGCTGAGTGGTAGCTGCCAGCCTTCAGCCTGGGGTCACTGTACAGACGGACGGGACTGGTGGCCACACGGCTCAGCCGCCGTCACAGCGGGTAGCTGCTCGTTCTCTCTGCCACCCTGTTTTGTCATTTGGGGCTCTGGTCCAGTGCCACTGTGTCTTCTAATGCTTCAAAGTGAACCTGAAACCCAATTTACTTTTTGACCTCGGCTTGTGGGATCTTAGTTCCCCGGCCAGAAATTGAACCCACATCTTCTGCATTGGAGGCCCAGAGTGTTAAAACTGCTGGTCTGCCAGGGAAGTCCCCTGAATTCTGGATTTTAATGTGAAATATCCCCATTTTAAATGCTCAGTCATTAAGTCATTTGGGCTTTATTGGTGAGCCATTGGTGGCTCAGTTGGTAAAGAATCTGCCTGCAATGCAGGAGACCTAGGTTTGATCCCTGAGTAGGGAAGATCCCCCAGAGAAGGAAATGGCAATCCACTCCAGGATTCTTGCCTGGAAAATTCCGTGTACAGAGGAGCCTGAAGAACTACAGTCCATGGAGTCTCAGAGTCGGACATGACTTAACAAGTAAACCACCACCTGGGCTAAGCAGAACTTGCCAGCGTGCCTTCAGTCATCCAACTCTCATCATAGGAAAGTGTAGCCTGCCTGTTTTTCATGCAGATCTTTATCAGTCTCAGCACCATTGTCTCTGCTGTGCTCAAAACTGGCTCTCTGGCAAAGTCTAGAATCTGATATTCTCAGATTCTCCAATATCAGCTGGGTGTCCAGCCATTCAGTCCAGTTCTGGTCCTAGCACGTCTCTGAGTCAGTGTCAGACTCCACAAGCTTAAGGGCTCAGTTTCTCATGACTGCCCTCACCCCAGATGCTGCTTGTGAAGTTCCACATCCCTAGTCAACCCATATATAAAAACCAACTTGGCTACGCGTTTGGTTCCCATGATCCTCTGCTCAAGTCTGAATTCACCAGAATGACTCACAGGACTCAGGGAGACATTTTACGTATATTTGCCAGTTTATTATAAAGGATGCCACTTAGAAACAGCCCAGTGGAAGAGAAGTGTCAGGTGGAGTATGCAGGTGGGGGTAAATAGAGCATCCATATGCTCTCTGGGTTCTGTTCTCTCCCAGAACATTGATGTGTTCACCAAGCTCTCTGAACTCCGTCATCTAAGGGCTTTTTATGGAGATTTCACTGGGTAGGCTGCCCTGGTGGCTCAGATTGTAAAAATCTGCCTGCAATGCGGCAGACCTGGGTTCAGTCCCTGAGTTGGGAAGATCCCCGGGAGAAGGAAATGGCAACCCACTCGTGTATTCTTGCCTGGAGAAATCCACAGACAGAGGAGCCTGGTGGGCTACAGTCCATGGGGTCACAAAGAGTCAGACACGACTGAGGGACGAACATACACACACAGGCATGATTAATTGAATTATTGGCCATTGGTGATTGAACTTTCATCTCCTGCCCCTCTCCTCTTTCTCTCTTTTCTCAGGGTCTGGGGGTGGGGCTGAAAGTTCCAAGCTTATCGTTGTGGTGTTTCTGGTGACCAGACCCTATCTTGAAAGCATCTGGCCAGCTCCCCTCCCTATGCCTCCTCCACACGCGTACCAGGAGTCACCTCATTAGCGTACAAAGATACTCCCATCACTCCGGAGACTGCCAGATGTTCCGGGAATTCTGAGCCAGATAGGAAAAAAGATCAAATATTATGTTTTTATTAAACTGCAGGTGTTCTTTTTGGTAAGTTAAGAGCAGGCTAGTATACAGTAAGACCCCTGCACGTGAGCCTTCAGGTTGCAAACTCTCGAAGATGTGAGTCGAGTCTAGCGTAAGTGACACTGCAGCTCGCCCTCCGTGTCTCACTGTTGAAGAGCCTTCAGCTCTGCCGTCTCCCGCTGCCTTCCCCTCCTCCCAGCAGTAACTCTGCTTCCCTGTTCGCTGGATGCCAGCCCCCGAGTGCCAGCTGTTGTACTGTGCTACTGTACTGTTCAAGGTGCTGTACTGTAAGATTAAAAAAGTTTTCTTAGTTTTTTTGTGTTTGTTTTTTGGTGTTATTTGTGTGAAAAGTATTATAAGCCTGTTATAGTACAGTACTATCTAGCTGATTGTGTTTGTTCAGTACCTAGGCTAACTAACATGGTTGGACTTACAAATGCACTCTCGGAACATAACTCATTCATGTGTCGGGGACTTATTATACTTGAGAGATGACCGCTGGTGAGGTTTTTCTTTTTTTATTTTTTGAATACCCAGACGGAGACTGCCATGTGGTTGGAAGATCATCATCCTAGAGGTGGGCCCTCAGATAAATAAAAGGAAGGCCAGGATTTTTCTTCAAAAATCTGTGTTTGGTTTACCCTGACACTCAAATGAATTACCCCAGAGTTCTACACTAATTTTAGAAGGGAACTATTTCAAAGTAGATATTACTAGTCTCCTACTCCCGAAATCCTAGTTTTGAGCAATGTCACTTCCCAAGGACACAGACAGCATATATTCATTGGAAAAAATACACCTACATACTGGATGGTAAGACAACTAAATTGTGGGTATCTGTGAAACTAATTTTTTGTAAATGTATGCCTGATATAATCTTTCTGAAAGAATCCAATCCATAATGGTAGGAGGAGTTGTGATGCCATGTCTAATTTGTGACATTGAACTAACATTATCAGAAAAGGATATGTGTGTGTCTAAAGTTATTTAAAAGCAGTTAAAGGTTATTAGAATATATTTTAAAAGTTGGAAGGAAGAGAGAAGTTGAGTTAGAGCATATTATAATTTCATGCCACTCATAATTGTTTTTTGTCAGCAGACCATTTCTGCTGATCATAAATGTTGTGTTTCACTCACTAGGCCTTTAGGAGAACATTACTCTATATACTGAACTTGACTTTTTTCAGGATTGTATTTTTTCAGCCTTATTTTTCCTCCATTTTTCTCTAGAGACTTAGATCTGAGAATAAGATCCCTGGCATCTTTATATTTCTGCTTGAAAATGTTCAAAGTAGCTATGCTTTAGTTTCTTGTTTTGCTTAAATGGCTTTAATAAATCAAAATTTTCTATTTCTTCAGAAGACCTGTATCTCTGAAATATTTTGTTGTTATGCTGAAATATGTACATCTTTGAAATATATTATCCCAGTGCTTTTTTCTGCAAATGTCAC
Source organism: Capricornis sumatraensis (assembly GCF_032405125.1). Lineage (NCBI taxonomy): Eukaryota > Metazoa > Chordata > Mammalia > Artiodactyla > Bovidae > Capricornis > Capricornis sumatraensis. The sequence continues at coordinate 13,275,687 of NC_091081.1, read as the reverse complement.
TGGAAAGTCTGAGCATATGATTCATTTTGAGTGAAATATATTTAAAAAAAAATTTAACCGACTTAAAAATAAAAGATTTCTGGGTATGCTACAGGGCTCTCGTAAAAGAAAATATTTGGAGGATTATGTGGCTTTGGTCATAAACAGTGACTGATTTCCGTGACAATTAAAGAAATCAGATATGAAAATGAGATGAACTCTTTAGAAATCCCTCCTGTTAAATTTTTTCCTTACAATACCTACACCTCCGAGAAGCTATTTTGGAGTCATTGAACATAAAATGAGAGCTTATGTCTGTAGTGTTTTCATTGCTCCTGTAGATTTCAGGATAGTTCTGAGTAAAATTTTGAGGTGTTTTCTTGAGAAATACATGCTGTCGGTCACTGGCAGGAGTGAACTTTAACACAGACAATGCAGTGCGTGGACGCAGCAATGATTTAGATATGGGAAACTAAGACACTGCGATATGCTGTTCATTTTACAATTATTTATGACACAAAAGCGAATTTATCCAGTGTGGCAGACTAAATAATGACCCCCCCCAAAGACTGTTGTTCAGTTGCTGGGTCGTGTCCAACTCTTTGCAACCCCATGGACTGCAGCACACCAGGCCTCCATGTCCTTCACTATCTCCTGGAATTTGCTCACACTCATATCCATCAAGTCAGTGATGCCATCCTCCCATTGCTTCCTCTGTAACCCTCTTCTCCTCCTGCCTTCAGTCTTTCCCAGCATCAGGGTATTTTCCAATGAGTCGGCTCTTTGCGTCAGGTGGCCAAAGTATTGGCGCTTCAGCATCAGTCCTTCCAATTAATATTCAGGGTTGATTTCCTGGTGCTCAGACTGGTTTGACCTTCTTGCTGTTCAAAGATGTGTGTTAGTTGCTCAGTCGTGTCCAATTCTTTGCAATTCCATTGACTGTAGCCTTTCAGGCTCCTTTGTCCATAGGATTTTCCAGGCCATAATACCAGAGTGGGTTTCCTTCTCCAGGGGATCTTCCCAACCCAGGGATCAAACCCGTGTCTCCTGTGTTTCCTGCATTGCAGGCAGATTCTTTACCACTGAGCCACTGGGGAAGCCTGTTCATAGATACCCAGGTTCTAATCCATGGACCTGGGAATGTTAACCTTCTCAGGCTTAAAGACCTCGAAGATAAGATTAAGACTCTGGAGATGGGAAGATTATCCTGGATAATCTGGGTGGGCTTCTGAATGCAGTCTCAGTGTTCCCATAAGGAGGAGGAGAGTTAACTGCAGAGGGAGATTTGGCTGCAGAGAAGAATGTGGTGTGACAGTGAAACCATATACTGCTCTGTTGGCTTTGAAGATGGAAGAAAGCAGCTCTTGCCGCTGGAAAAGGCAAGGGAAGAGAGTCTGCAGGGAGTGTGTGACTGATTGTGGACTTCTGACCTCTAGAACTGTAAGAGAATATGTTTGTGTTGTTCTAAGCTACCAAGTTTGTAGTCATTTGTGACAGCAGCCATAGAAAGCTAATACAGCTAATTAGTTGATGGTATTAAGTTAAATAAACTATCAATACATACCAAAAGGGAGTCTACAAGCTACTAAGTACTTAGTCATTTCTTAGCATTTGTATTTGCAGATTTTGGTTAACTTCTGCATTGCTATGTTTATCAGCTTATTCTTAATTGACAAGCAGTAAAACTTCCTAATATGTAAATGTTATATTTATAGGATTTGGCTGATTACTCTTAGCAGAATGCAGTTCACTTATCTCCCAGAGCAAGTTCCTGTTTCTGCTTCCCTTCAGTTTATAGCTGAGGTGTATATTACTATTGTCAGTGCTGTTGATTCCCATGGAACTTTCTCAGGCTGTGACTCAGCATCCTGATTTTTCGAAAAGGGAACCAGACTCCCACATGGGCAATCTATAGATGCAACAAAAGCCTGTCTTGTTTTATAAATACAAGGCACACATTCTACACAGTAGGCATCCATTTTGTGGCAGTACCATTGTCATCCTGGTACTGGGGGGAAGCATGGGAGGTTCTCTGAAACATCCAGTGTGAACCCACCCCAAGGCTCCTCGGAAAGTGTGGCAGTTTTTTTACATCCACTCCTGGCACCTGCACTTTGATCACCAGAGTCCCCTCAGATCTGCTGATTCCACACTGTTATAGAACAAGGAGATCCTAGAAAAGGGAAAATTTTGTGATATGACCCTTATTGGCATTCTGTTTAGCAGTCTTTATTGGAATGCACTGGTTTCTTGAGGCCAAGGGAAATTCTGTTGTGGTGTTCACCTGTGTGGGCATATTGCTGGTTATTAAACCCAAAGCCAAAGGATTTCTTTTTCTAACTGTAGGTTCTTTGGGGCTAGAGTATTTCCATTTGAGCTTGATGAATTCTCTTGGGGGAGAGGGAGATTTCAAGATCAAAATTAAACTAAATGAATAAATGAACGCACATTTCAAAGGTGGCACTTCAATCAGGTACAGCTGTAGATTCCACCCCCCCCCCCAGCTCCCCCAGGGATTACTGGAACTTTTTGGTTTTATTTGATCATAATTCCAAGACAGGATTTTCATTAGGTATTTGTTTTGTTTTTCAGTGATTCCCACACACCCCCCTCCCCCTACACACACACTTGAAGTTTGATTTTATTTGGCATTTATCCCAGTTGGCAATTTGCAGTGGAAACAGGAAGCTGACCTTCCATTTGTGAAATCACAAAGTGAAATGGAATACCAGAAATGATGTTCTCCTAGAAATAATAAATAGTTTTCTAGCTTTGTGCTGTTGTCTAAATTCATAGCACAGTATTAACTAAAATTAATATTTATGTATAGTGAGAAAAATAATGTCTAGACTTAGGTACCTTCTTGGTTGTATTATATTACTTTGTATGTCACCTCATTTTCTGGGATTCTTAGAAATCCTCAAGTAGAGACAACAGCAGTGGCATAACCAAGTACAGGGTTGGCCGAAAAAGTTAATTCGGGTTTTTCCAAATTTGGTCAGTTTGGGTTTTGCATCTGGGAAAAACCCAGATGAACTTTTTGGCCAACCAAATAGTAACATCTGGTTATTGAGCTCTTACTGGGAACCAGACACAGGTTGTGTTTAATAATACAAGTAAGCTTTCCTTGAACTGCTTAGTTTAACCATCAAAAAAACCCTATCTGAGGCCATTATTTCCTTTGCACGAACAAGGAACCTGAGGTTGAGATTCAGTATCTTGCCTAAAAATCCCATGGACAGAGGAGCCTGGCAGACTGCAGTTCACAGGTTGCAAAGAGTTGGACATGACTGAGGGGCTAAACAATAATCACAGCTGAGGGTGTTGTCATTATCCTAATGAAGGATAATGCGTATTCAAACACAGATGTTTCTAACCCACAGACAGAGCTTATTCCATGGCAACGGCCCATTTCTTGAGTCTGGAGATGGCAAGAGTCACGTTTAGGCAGCCAGGGAAAATCAGCCAAGACTCTGAAGGTCAGAACAGTACAAGAACAAAGATCCAGTGGAACAGCCAAGAACAAGAACTAAGAGAAGGTTCCCTGAGGGCCACAGAGCAGCTCTGCCCGGATGAAGAAGGGGATTGGGACTGCAGTGCAGCAGTTCACTGTGATAGCTGGACTCAGGGGAAGGAATGAACCTCTGAATAAGATGTAGCGAAATTTTGTCAGAGTTGCAGATGTTTCATGTTTTTTAAAATTAAAAAAATGGCTCATAATTACAAAGTAATATGTCCTTCCTGTACAAAAAAAAAAAAACAAAAAAAAACCAGCACCAAATTATGTAAGTGTGAAGGGACATGAATTTGAGCAAACTCCGGGAGGTAGTGAAGGACAGGGAAGCCTGGCATGCTGCCATCCATGAGGTCGCAAAGAGTCGGACACAGCTGAGTGACTGAACATCCAAAGTCAGAGTCGCCCCTCTTCTTTCCTTCCTCACTGACCCACCATTTTCCCATATCTATATATCTGAATCTCACATATATATATAACTAAATGGAATAGTTGTTGGTCTTGGCGGGCTTTCTTCTATTTTTTTGGTTTTATTTCACAAAAATAAGGTCATACTATCACTTTGCCAACAAAGGTCCGTCTAGTCAAGGCTATGGTTTTTCCAGTAGCCATGTATGGATGTGAGAGTTGGACTCTAAAGAAAGCTGAGCGCCGAAGAATTGATGCTTTTGAACTGTGGTGTTGGAGAAGACTCTTGAGAGTCCCTTGGACTGCAAGGAGATCCAACCAGTCCATCCTAAAGGAGATCAGTCCTGGGTGTTATTGGAAGGACTGACGCTGAAGCTGAAACTCCAATACTTTGGCCACCTGATGCGAAGAACTGACTCATTGGAAAAGACCCTGATGCTGGGAAAGATTGAAGGTGGTAGGAGAAGGGGACGACAGAGGATGAGATGGTTGGATGGCATCACCGACTCAATGGACATGAGTCTGCGTGAACTCCAGGAGTTCATGATGGACAGACAGGGAGGCCTGGTGTACTGCAGTCCATGGGGTCGCAAACAGTCAGACACGACTGTGTGACTGAACTGAACTGAGCTGAACTGATCATACTGTTCTATGACTTTTTAAAGGAAATAATGACACATCTACGTCTTTTATGTTAGTACTCTTACTTCCCTATGGAAGCAATTTTGAGGAGAAATACTCGTATTAAAGAAGACTGTATCGGGGGATGGGCGAAATGGGTGAAGGTCGTCAAAAAGGTACAAACTTCCAGTTATAAAGTGAGTTATGTGGATATAATGTATAGCCTGGTAACTATAGTTAATAGTACTCTATTGTATATCTGCAAGTTACTAAGAGAGTAGATCTTAAAGTTCTTATCACACTAAAAAATTTGTAGCTATGCACGCTGATAGATGTTAACTAGACATGATAGTTGTCATTTCGCTATATATATATCTACTGAGTCGTTATGCTGTTCACCTGAAACTTATATAATATGTCAATTATATCCCAGTTAAAAACATACACAGGGTTATTCCTTGTGGTTTGGGAGGTCACAACTTGGACCTGTCCTGCTTGAATACTTCCAGTGACAGGGAGTTCCCTTCTTTATGACGCAGCTGGTTCCATTATTAGATTGCTCTGTTAGACAGTTACCTTGAGCGAATGTTTCTTTCTCTGTGACTTTCTATAGCTCATTAATATGTTCTCTGGAGTTCCACAGACCGAATCTTATCCCCTCTTCACCTGTAACTAGATGAAATGAGACACCAAAGGGTTTGCTTAAGAAAATTTAAAAAGCGAAAGAAGTAAAAAGAAGTAAAAGAAAAAAAATTAGATTGCTTCTGTGGCCGGTCGATTTTCTCATTTTCTACTTTTCTTCATGGAGCTATCAGCTCCAAACTGTAGAACAGAGCCTCTTTGCCTTTTAAAATTTTTTAGCTTTATTTTTGTTATTAAACATCCTTTATATACAAAGGTGTTCTTTCTTGACCTCTGGATTTTTCCAGGGCTGAAGGCGCAGTTGTGGAAGGAAGATGTCATCGGATATAAGGGAGCACAAGGAAGTGCAAACTCTTAAGGTGGTTTAGTTTGGATTTAAGAGAAGAATTTTTTTTAACCTCGAAAATAGTGTTAGCACATTTCCTAAATCTCAGCCAACTGTTAGAGCCAGACAGACCTTGAAAATCATGTCAACCTCTTGCTTTTGTTTACCTTAGAAGTCTCAGAGCGTTTATCTTATTTCCAAAGAGGGTCATGACTGATTATGAGACAGCCAAGCCCAGAACCGAACTCTTTCCTTCCCGTGAGCATGTTTTCTCCATTGTAACCTATTAGATCGCCAAACCATTCTTCCCCAAGTAGTTCCTAGAATTTCCAAAGTCCAGTGGATTTTAAAGTCGCAGGATATATACATTAGCCATAGAATACTTTCAGGAGAGATCTTGGAGTTTCCATGGCCTTTGTGAATTCCTGTTCCACAACTTAACGAAGCCCTGTGACCTTGCAGAATGGCCCTAATTTTTCTCAGCTGTCCTTATCTTATCTGTAACGTGGAGATAAGACTGCCTACCTCACTGGACTTTTATGAGGATAGGAAAATATTTGGAAAGTTTGTAGCATAGTGGCTGATTCATTAGTCAACTCAGTAGTAGTTGCTGTTAGGAAAAAAGTTCTTTCAAACTTTTCATGATAATCTTTTTTAAAAAGTAAACTCAGTTTTTAAAATCTGATAATATATATGAGTTAAATTATTATAGGAAGGAGACTTCAAAGACTAAATATTAAAAATTTTTTTGACTATTGTACATGGTTTGAAATATAAAAAAGAGAAATTATTTTTTTTTTACTCTTTCCCCACAACTTTTACCTTTCTTTCGCTAGAAAGTCACCAAATTTTTTGTTGTACCCTTAGACAACAGAGGATGAGATGGTTGGATGGCATCACCGACTCAGTGGACATGGGTTTGGGTGAAGTCTGGGAGTTGGTGATGGACAAGGGAGGCCTGGCATGCTGCAGTCCATGGTGTCGCAAAGAGTCGGACACGACTGAGGAACTGAACTGAACTGTAGATCTTGTATTCTATGTATACACTCAATAAGCTTTAAATATGAAAACATTTCTATCTTCACTCTCTGTCTCTTGCTAATAGGGTTTTTTTTTTTTTTTTTTTTTTTTTGCCGCACCTGTGGCTTGTAGGATCTTAGTTCCTTGACCAGGGATTAAACCTGCACTGAAAGGGCAGGGTCCTCACCACTGGATCGCCAGGGAATTCCTATGTTGACGTTTTAAAATATGGCTCTTATAACTGAAGAACTGAATTTAGATTTTTTAATTTAAAATTTTACTATGTTTTTTCTATGACACTTTTTATAGAAACACGTGGACCTCAAATTGTGGAATTAAGTAAGAGTCATAGAGAACCACTAATTTAAAATTAATGAAAGAAGTCTATTTAATATATTTTTAATTATATATGGCTAATATATTTTCTTTTTAAGTATCTAGGTAAAGAGAGGGGGCTTTCCTGGTAGCTCACAGTAAAGAATCTTCCTGCAATATGGGCAGTCTGGGTTCGATTCCTGGGTCGAGGCTATCCCCTGTAGAAGGGAGTGGCAACCGACTCCAGTATTCTTGCCTGGAGAATTCCATGGACAGAGGACAACTGGACACGATTGAAGCAACTTAGGATAACATAATATCAAATAAACATTTTTGTATTAGATTTAATAAAAAAAAGTTTTCAAATATCAGTGCTGTATGTACAGTAGCCCTCAATTTTTGGAAATAGTAATTTGGTGATAAAAGCCTCTTTCATGGTTTTTCACATTTATTTCTCATATTCCTCTAAGTTGGGCTATATTACAGAGGAAGAAACTGAAAAATTGAACAAGTTAGTAATTTACCAACAGATCAAGAGATGAGAGCTTATTTTTGAGAACACATTACTAATCAAAGCTGTGAAATGGGATATTTGTAGGAGAGCAAATCTCAAACAAATCAGAACATAACCTCATTTTTGACGAGCTAATGTTTAATGCATAGACCCTGGAAATATGGCATTTAATAAAACCTGGACAGAACCCTGCCCTCATGAAGCTTTCCCTCTATTGCAAATGAAAGCCTCCTCTCTCCGTTTGGTGCCTTTTTGTGTTGCATTCCACTGGAAGCCAGCAAACAACAGAGGAGACCTCTTGCAGAGACAAAGAAAGGAACTTGCTCTAGGTCCCTGACTCTGATGGCTGCCACACTGGTTCCAAATAGGAAAAGGAGTCCGTCAAGGCTCTATATTGTCACCCTGCTTATTTAACTTATATGCAGAGTACGTCATGAGAAACGCTGGGCTGGAAGAAGCACAAGCTGGAATCAAGATTGCCGGGAGAAATATCAACAACCTCAGATATGCAGATGGAAACAGTGTCAGACTTTATTTTTCTGGGCTCCAAAATCACTGCAGATGGTGACTGCAGCCATGAAATTAAAATAAAGTCTGACACTGTTTCCACTGTTTCCCCATCTATTTCCCATGAAGTGAAGGGACCAGATGCCATGATCTTCGTTTTCTGAATGTTGAGCTTTAAGCCAACTTTTTCACTCTCCTCTTTCACTTTCATCAAGAGGTTTTTTAGTTCCTCTTCACTTTCTGCCATAAGGGTGGTGTCATCTGCATATCTGAGGTTATTGATATTTCTCCTGGCAATCTTGATTCCAGCTTGTGCTTCTTCCAGTCCAGCGTTTCTTATGATGTACTCTGCATAGAAGTTAAATAAGCAGGGTAACAATATACAGCCTTGATGTATTCCTTTTTCTATTTGGAACCAGTGTGTTGTTCCATGTCCACTTCTAACTGTTGCTTCCTGACCTGCATATAGGTTTCTCAAGAGGCAAGTCAGATGGTCTGGTATTCCCATCTCTTTCAGAATTTTCCACAGTTTATTGTGATCCACACAGTCAAAGGCTTTGGCATAGTGAATAAAGAAGAAATAGATGTTTTTCTGGAATTCTCTTGCTTTTTCAATGATCCAGGGGATGTTGGCAATTTGATCTCTGGTTCCTCTGCCTTTTCTAAAACCAGCTTGAACATCCGGAAGTTCATGGTTCACGTATTGCTGAAGCCTGGCTTGGAGAATTTTGAGCATTACTTTACTAGCGTGTGAGATGAGTGCAATTGTGCGGTAGTTTAAGCATTCTTTGGCATTGCCTTTCTTTGGGATTGAAATGAAAACTGACCTTTTCCAGTCCTGTGGCCACTGCTGAGTTTTCCACATTTGCTGGCATATTGAGTGCAGCACTTTCACTGCATCATCTTTCAGGATTTGAAAGAGCTCAACTGGAATTCCATCACCTCCACTAGCTTTGTTTGTAGTGATGCTTTCTTTTTTTTTTTTTCCTTTTTTATGGTTTAAGTATCTTTTTTTTTTTAAATTTTTATTTTTACTTTATTTTACTTTACAATACTGTATTGGTTTTGCCATACATTAACATGAATCCACCATGGGTGTACATGCGTTCGCAAACATGAACCCCCCTCCCACCTCCCTCCCCATAACATCTCTCTGGGTCATCCCCGTGCACCAGCCCCAAGCATGCTGTATCCTGTGTCGGACATAGACTGGCGATTCAATTCTTACATGATAGTATACATGTTTCAATGCCATTCTCCCAAATCATCCTACCCTCTCCCTCTCCCTCTGAGTCCAAAAGTCCGCTATACACATCTGTGTCTTTTTTGCTGTCTTGCATACAGGGTCATCATTGCCATCTTTCTAAATTCCATATATATGTGTTAGTATACTGTATTGGTGTTTTTCTTTCTGGCTTACTTCACTCTGTATAATCGGCTCCAGTTTCATCCATCTCATCAGAACTGATTCAAATGTATTCTTTTTAATGGCTGAGTAATTCTCCATTGTGTATATGTACCACAGCTTTCTTACCCATTCATCTGCTGATGGACATCTAGGTTGTTTCCATGTCCTGGCTATTATAAACAGTGCTGCGATGAACATTGGGGTACATGTGTCTCTTTCAATTCTGGTTTCCTCGGTGTGTATGCCCAGCAGTGGGATTGCTGGGTCATAAGGCAGTTCTGTTTGCAATTTTTTAAGGAATCTCCACACTGTTCTCCATAGTGATTGTCCTAGTTTGCATTCCCACCAACAGTGTAAGAGGGTTCCCTTTTCTCCACACCCTCTCCAGCATTTATTGCTTGCAGATTTTTGGATTGCAAACATTCTGACTGGTATGAAGTGGTACCTCATTGTGGTTTTGATTTGCATTTCTCTGATAATGAGTGATGTTGAGCATCTTTTCATGTGTTTGTTAGCCATCCATATGTCTTCTTTGGAGAAATATCTATTTAGTTCTTTGGCCCATTTTTTGATTGGGTCGTTTATTTTTCTGGAATTGCGTTGCATAAGTTGCTTGTATATTTTTGAGATTAGTTGTTTGTCAGTTGCTTCATTTGCTATTATTTTCTCCCATTCAGAAGGCTGTCTTTTCACCTTGCTTATATTTTCCTTTGTTGTGCAGAAGCTTTTAATTTTAATTAGATCCCATTTGTTTATTTTTGCTTTTATTTCCAGAATTCTGGGAGGTGGATCATAGAGGATCCTGCTGTGATTTATGTCGGAGAGTGTTTTGCCTATGTTCTCCTCTAGGAATTTTATAGTTTCTGGTCTTACATTTAGATCTTTAATCCATTTTGAGTTTGTTTTTGTGTGCGGTGTTAGAAAGTGATTTGGTTTCATTCTTTTACAAGTGGTTGACCAGTTTTCCCAGCACCACTTGTTAAAGAGATTGTCTTTACTCCATAGTGATGCTTTCTAAGGCCCACTTGACTTCACATTCCAAGATGTCTGGCTCTAGATGAGTGATCACATAATCATGATTATCTAGACTGTGAAGATCTTTTTTGTATAGTTCTTCTGTGTGTTCCTGCCACCTCTTCTTAATATCTTCTGCTTCTGTTATGTCCATACAATTTCTGTCCTTTATCGAGCCCATATTTGCATGAAATGTTCCCTTGGTATCTCTAATTTTCTTGAAGAGATCTAGTCTTTCCCATTCTGTTGTTTTCCTCTATTTCTTTACATTGATCTCTGAGGAAGGCTTTCTTATGTCTCCTTGCTATTCTTTGGAACTCTGCATTCAGATGCTTATATCTTTCCTTTTCTGCTTTGCTTTTTGCATTTTTTCTTTTCACGGCTATTTGTAAGGCCTCCTCAGAGAGCCATTTTGCTTTTTTACTTTTCTTTTCCATGGGGATGATCTTGATCCCTGTCTCCTGTACAATGTCATGAACCTCCATCCATAGTTCATCAGGCACTCTGTCTATTTGATCTAGTCCCTTAAATCTATTTCTCACTTCCACTGTATAGTCATAAAGGATTTGATTTAGGTCATACCTGAATGGTCTAGTGGTTTTAAGTCTGAATTTGGCAATAAGGAGCTCATGATCTGAGCCACAGTCAGCTACTGGTCTTGTTTTTGCTGACTGTGTAGAGCTTCTCCATCTTTGGCTGCAAAGAATATAATCAATCTGATTTCGGTGTTGACCATCTGGTGACGTCCATGTGTAGAGTCTTCTCTTGTGTTGTTGGAAGAGGGTGTTTGCTATGACCAGTGCATTCTCTTGGCAAAACTCTATTAGCCTTTGCCCTGCTTCATTCCGTATTCCAAGGCCAAATTTGCCTGTTACTCCAGGTGTTTCTTGACTTCCTAATTTTGCATTCCAGTCCCCTATAATGAAAAGGACATCTTTTTGGGGGGTGTTAGTTCTAAAAGGTCTTGTAGGTCTTCATAGAACCGTTCAACTTCAGCTTCTTCAGCATTACTGGTTGGGGCATAGACTTGAATTTCTACGATATTGAATGGTTTGCCTTGGAAACGAACAGAGATCATTCTGTCATTTTTGAGATTGCATCCAAGTACTGCATTTCGGACTCTTTTGTTGACCATGATGGCTACTCCATTTCTTCTGAGAGATTCCTGCCCACAGTAGTAGATATAATGGTCATCTGAGTTAAATTCACCCATTCCAGTCCATTTTAGTTCGCTGAGTCCTAGAATGTTGACATTCACTCTTGCAATCTCTTTTTTGACCACTTCCAATTTGCCTTGATTCATGGACCTGACATTCCAGGTTCCTATGCAATATTGCTCTTTACACCATCGGACCTTGCTTCTATCACCAGTCACATTCGCAGCTGGGTATTGTTTTTCTTTGGCTCCATCCCTTCGTTCTTTCTGGAGTTATTTCTCCCCTGTTCTCCAGTAGTGTGTTGGGCACCTACCGACCTGGGGAGTTCCTCTTTCAGTATCCTATCATTTTGCGTTTTCATACTGTTCATTGGGTTCTCAAGGCAAGAATACTGAAGTGGTTTGCCCTTCCGTTCTCCAGTGAAGAAGGGAATGGATTTAGTTATATATACAAATGAATAATTTTTCAGATTCTCCTCCACTTTAGATTATTATAAGATGTTGAATATAGTTCCCTGTGCTATACAGTAGGCCCTTGTTTATCTGTTTTCTATAGAGTCCTTTAATACTCCTTTATGGAAAGGTACATATAAGAAGCTCAGAATCCTGATGGTAAGCCACAGTCCCTCATTCCTCTGCCCTTGGGGAAAGTCTGACTTTGTGTAATTGCCCCTGCTTTCCTTTTCTCCCCCAAGCAATGATTGCTTCTCAGTGTTAGCGTTTCATCTTAGAGTTCTCCCTTTTTACTTTGCTGCTTTTTAAAAATTTACTAGTATGAACATGTATTATTTTCATAATAAAACAGAGAATAAATTATATTGTAAAAACACAGTTCAGTCAGAGAGATAATAATGCAAGCCGAAAATCATTCCGTGGGAGTGGAGACCAAGAGGAGGAGGTCAACTTGAGAAGGAGAGATTCGGGAAACAGAATTGACAGGGCTGGGTCACAGCAGTGACAGGAGATTTAGGAAGGAACACTCGTTTTATGTCATTGTGGCTTTTATTTTTTTAAGACAAATAGAGCATTACAAGAGGTTTTTTGATTTTTAGGTTTTTTTTTTTCCCCCACATTCACAGCCATTATATGTTAAACGTATTTCATTATTTTCAATCACCTATCTGTTTAAGGTAGTTTGCCAGGTAATTTTTTTAGTCCACCATGTAAATGTTTACATTTGAGGTCATTAAAAAAGCTTTGGTGAAATAAAGGGAGTCTATTTTCTTGTAGAACTTTTTGTTTCCAGTTTACCTTAATTTAGTGATAACAGAACCCTTCTGTGGGAATGTCTTGCAGTGATATTGATTTGAAAAACAAAAGGAAAGGCCTCAAAGATAAAAAGTCCTAAAAAGGAATGTTTGAAGAGCATTAACTATACCACATTTATCAGATTGACAATTATGCCCCCTTCAGTTCAGTGCAGTTCAGTGGCTCAGTCGTGTCCGATTCTTTGTGACCCCATGAACTGCAGCTCACCAGGCCTCCCTGTCTGTCACCAACTCCCAGAGGAGAGTCACAGACTCTCCATGTCACAAACTCATGTCCATTGAGTCAGCGATGCCATCCAACCATCTCATCCCCTGTCATCCCCTTCTCCAGCCTTCAGTCTTTCCAAGCAGAAGGGTCTTTTCCAATGAGTCAGTTCTTCGCATCAGGTGGCCAAAGTATTGGAGATTCAGCTTCAGCGTCAGTCCTTCCAATAACACCCAGGACTGATCTCCTTTAGAATGGACTGGTTAGACCTCCTTGCAGTCCAAGGGACTCTCAAGAGTCTTCTCCAACACCATAGTTCAAAAGCATCAATTCTTCAGCGCTCAGCTTTCTTTATAGTCCAGCTCTCACGCCCATACATGGCTACTAGAAAAACCATAGCCTTGAATAGATGGACCTTTGTTGGCAAAGGAACGCCCCTGCTATGTAATGTGCTGTCTAGGTTGGTCATAACTTTTCTTCCAAGGAGCAAGCATTTTTTAATTTCATAGCTGCAGTCACCATCTGCAGTGATTTTGGAGCCCCAAAAACTAAACTCTGACACTGTTTGCCCATTTATTTGCCATGAAGTGATGGGACCGGATGCCATGATCTTTGTTTTCTGAATGTTGAGCTTTAAGCCAACTTTTTCACTCTCCTCTTTCACTTTCATCAAGAGGCTCTTTAGTTCCTCTTCACTTTCTGCCGTAAGTGTGGGGTCATCTGCATATCTGAGGTTATTGATATTTCTCCCAGCAGTCTCGATTCCAGCTTGTGCTTCATCCAGCCCAACGTTTCTCATGATGTACTCTGCATAGAAGTTAAATAAGCAGGGTGACAATATACAGCCTTGATGTATTCCTTTCCTGATTTGGAACCAGTCTTTTGTTCCATGTCCAGTTCTAACTGTTGCTTCCTGACCTACATACAGGTTTCTCAAGAGGCAAGTCAGGTGGTCTGGTATTCCTATCTCTTTCAGAATTTTCCAGAGTTTGTTGCAGTCCACGCAGTCAAAGGCTTTGGCATAGTCAATAAAGCAGAAGTAGATGTTTTTCTGGAACTCTCTTGCTTTTTCAATGATCCAGCGAATGTGAGCAATTCAGTCTCTGGTTCCTCTTCCTTTTCTAAATCCAGCTTGAATATCTGGAATTTCATGGTTCATGTACTGTTGAAGCCTGGCTTGGAGAATTTTGAACACTACTTTACTAGCGTTTGAGATGAGTGCAATTGTGTGGTAGTTTGAGCATTCTTTGGCATTGCCTTTCTTTGAGATTGGAGTGAAACCTGACCTTTTCCAGTCCTGTGGCCACTGCTGAGTTTTCCAAATTTGCTGGCATATTGAGTGCAGCACTTTCACAGCATCATCTTTTAGGATTTGAAAGAGCTCAACTGGAATTCCATCACCTCCACTAGCTTTGTTTGTAGTGATGCTTTCTAAGGCCCTCTTGATTTCGAATTCCAGGATGTCTGGCTCTAGGTGAGTGATCACAGGATCGTGATTATCTGGATTGTGAAGATCTTTTTTGTACAGTTCTTCTGTGTGCTCTTGCCACCTCTTCTTAATATCTTCTGCTTCTGTTAGGTCCATACCATTTCTGTCCTTTATTCTGCCCATCTGTGCATGAAAAGTTCCCTTGGTATCTCTTAATTTTCTTGAAGAGATCTCTAGTCTTTCCCATTCTGTTGTTTTCCTCTATTTCTTTGCATTGATCTCTGAGGAAGGCTTTCTTATCTCTCCTTGCTATTGTTTGGAACTCTACATTCAAATGGGAATATCTTTCCTTTTCTCCTGTGCCTTTTGCTTCTCTTCTTTTCATAGCTATTTTTAAGGCCTTCTCAGACGATTTTGCCCTTCTTATTACCTCTTAGGTAAATGTTAAAAATGTGTTTCCATGCTTTGAAGAAGGATTTTACAGTGGGCTTCCAGAACTCACAGTATGATTTCCAGTTACAAAGTCAAAATGTTCCAGTCATATTTATAACCTCCAGAGAAGCAAATTCCTGTAGTTTTCTAGTCAAAACAAAAGATGTAACTGATTGTAAAATCACGGAAGTGTTAAATTGTACTCTGTCTTCTGTTATGCAAGTTTGGTATTGCTATTATGTAGCTTTTTTTTTTTTTTTTTTGAAATATCAGTATGTTTGTATCTATGGCTTGACAATAAAGGTCTGTGTGGAAAAGGGGGAAAGTGAATGAAACAATGTATCCCATTTTGTTATTTCCACCTGTGAAAAACAGTCTCTAGTGAGATGTCCCCAAACAGTGCCGCTGTTCATCAAAACATGTGCCCTGGATCTGAGTGAGTTTAATTATAATGGGAACAGTGAAATGAGGACATTTAGATCAACTTACAGTGGCAAAATTCAGAAGATTAAGAAGCAGCAACTATCTCCGGCTGCAAAGAACTAATTTTGGAAATCTCTTTTCTCTCCTCCCCGGAAGGAATCATTTTAGGAAGTGGGCAGTAACATTCATCTCAGGCATGTTTTTGCTAAGCCAATACATCAGAACAAGATTAGCATGTCCTTCTGGATACGGAGATCAGCTATCTGTATAGACCTCCCTAAACAAAGAACTGATCTCTGTGTGATACCTAGGTTGTGCATGCGTGCTGAGTCATGTCCAGCTCTTTGTGACCCCTTGGACTGTAACCCACCAGGCTCCTGTGTCCATGGCATTCTCCAGGCAAGAATACTGGAGTGAACTACCATTTCCTTCTCCAGGGGATCTTCCCAATCCAGCGATTGAACCTTCATCTCCTGCACTGGCAGGTCGATTCTGTTACCACTGAACCACCAGGGAAGCCACCACTGCATATTAATTTCAGCCTCATACAGAAATCTTGATTAAGAAATTGTTTTATTAGGAGCATTATCTGACTCACCTTTGCAAAGAGCTACATACTGTTTTACCTGAAAAAAAGCAGTTTAAAATGTGAGGGTACAAAATAAAAATGTGTTTATTGCGTATAATTCCTTTTTTATGAGTTTCCGATTTTGTTTAGATTGTATTCTTGTTTGTTTTGTTTGTTTTTTGACAAGTAAACCTAAAGAGAGAGCTAAACTCAGAGATGGGGAGTATATCCATCTATGATTTTTTTTTCTAGCTGTGCTTTCTCTTATGCCATATACTTATTTATTAGCCAGTGAAACTATAAGAACTTGCCTGCTCAGTGTTGAATGAATGACAGCCTCGTTGAAATATTTGTTGGAACATGAGACTGTTATCTCGAAAGCTAAGTGGGTTGTATACGATGCCATCCTCAGTTCTCATGTCATCCTATGATAGTATTGGGGTACATACTACTGTGTGTGTGTGTTCTATTGTTGACATATTATTTCAATTGATCCTGATAAAATATTGCATTAGATAGCCAAGCCTCGGTGACTTTAACTTTTAAATTGATTTGGCCAACATTACAGAGCAAAGCAACATAAAATCAAACTTTGTCCCTTTCTGATCCTAGTTCTCTCCTTTTCTTCCCCAAACATTTCCTCATCCATTGCCCAGCATCAAATTTTATAGGTGTGCAAGGGAGTAAAGGAAGTAGACATGTGTGTGAAAAAGCTGACTGTGCCTAGAAAGAAGAGGGGAAAAGGATCCCAATTTAAAAAATGTTTAAATGTGACCAGCCTGTCTGACACAGTGGAGGCCAAGGCCATTACTCTTCACATTCTGGGAGGTGAAAACATTCTTACGAAGGACTAGTGAGTACAGAATGACATGTCAGTTAATCAGAATGGTGCATCAACTGGAAAATATTTTGAGTTACTGGATTTCAGTGGATTCTGGTAAACCTTTTACACATCTTTGGGGAGTGAAAAGTTGAAAATGTCAAATAAGTTAATGTTATCAGTCAGCTTTTATATTAGTAATTATACGAAGTTGATATTGTCATTATGGCATTGTCTATCCCAAGAAGTTCAGCTCTTTCTTATTACTATCATAGGTATAAAGGAAAAGAATTACTCAAACCTGAACCAGCTCACACCTTGACACACCTTTATATTCAGTGTGTGAGTCAATGATAAAGGATTTGTTTTTCATAAATATGCTTGCTCATCAGGCTAAAGGTACCCTTGAGACCAGAAACAGTTAAAAAGTAACACACTAAACATGGCATGATAGTAAAGTAGCTGTACATTGTGATAAAAAACATACCCAATGTCTTATAGCCTGCAGAAGAATCTAGTATTTCCTCAGGTCTAAAGCATCTCCCAGTGATGTTTTTGAGATATAAATATTGAGGACATAAAACAGAGGAAAGGCCACAGACCTCCATAAAAGAATTTTTAAGTGATTAAAAAACAAAAAACAAGAGGAAAGTATAGTTAACAATAATATATAAAAATAAACAAAAATGGAAAAAACTCAATAATATAAAATGTTTTCAATATCAGTTAATTAGTTTCCCAAAGCCCAATAGCATGAAATTAATATAATTTCTCTTAGCAAATTATTTTTCTAATGTTTTTCCTATTTTTTCCTTCTCACCCTTAGATTGAAAAAGAAAAAGCAAGCCAAACAGAATGCAGAGACAGCCTCAGCTATGGCTGCAAGGACTCATTCTGGAAAAGAAGATGCTAGTAAAGTCATTTTAGAGCAAGACAAGTGCAACATTGCTGTGGAAGAGGAGTACGTTACTGATGAGAAAAAGAAGAGAAAAAGTAATCAGTTAAAGGAGATCAGGCGCACAGAACTGAAGAGATATTATAGTATTGGTGAGTATTGGTGGCAACTCGGCAGTATTTTCATTTTAAAACTGTAGTAATTTTTTAAAGATGATAATTTGTTACTGGTAATAGTATATCATATTATAGTAGTGTCGTGTTAGTTGTTCAGTCGTGTCTGACTCTTTGCGACCCCATGGACTGTAGCCCTCCAGGCGCCTCTGTCCGTGGCATTCTCCAAGCAAGAACACTGGGGTGGGTTGCTGTTCCCTTCTCCAGGGTGTCTTCTCAACCCAGGGATCGAACCTGGGTCTCCTGCATTGCAGGCAGGTTCTTTACCATCAGATCTACCAGGGAAGCCCATATAATATTATAATATGCTCTGTAATAATAATGAGAGCGAGAGGTGGAACTTGAGGACTTTAATATTTGTTACTCTTGCACATGCGTGCTCAGTCGTGTCTGACTCTTCGTAACCCATGGACTGCAGCCCACCAAGCTCCTCTGTCCGTGGGATTTCCCAGGCAAATATACTGGCGTGAGTTGCCGTTTCCTTCACTAAGGGATCTTCCCAACTCAGGGATCTCACCTACATCTTCTGAGGCTCCTGCATTGAGCCAGGTGGGAAGCCTGATACAATAGTAACAGTTTATTGAGCAGCTTCTATGTGCTGCCAGGCCTTGTTTTATTGGTAAAATCTTATATAAAGAGAAGTACAGTTAAATAAGATTGGTGTGTCTTATTTCATCTTATCTCCTAGCATCTAGCACAGTGTCTAGAACAGTGTCTGCTCATAAATATTTATTAAATAATGGTCACTTACCCTGTATGAGAAGTATTTTTCTTAATGTTTATAGACATATCCATAGAAGTCTTGGTAGAAATGCCTGCACAGTTTGGTATCAGCTAGGCAATAGGAAATGGAGGAGACGTGGCCTGGCATCCTTAGATTAAAAAGAAAACAAAATACCACGCCGATGATGACTTGGACGTCGTAGTTAAGAGGCCTCTGAAGATGAATCCACAGGGTCGTACAGTGTCTGAGGATGATCGTTGCGTCTGTAGTTGTGACTTGTCTAGCGTGATGGAGGTCATGCTCCTATTTTGGTTTGCCATGCTTCTCGTGCCTACTGATCCCGTCACAGGCAGGCCCGAAGTATGTTCAGAGGTCTCCTGCATTGCAGGCAGAGTCTTCACCGTCTGAGCCGTCAGGGAAACCCCCTAAAGAAAGAGAACCAGGAGGTGAAACTTGGTGTGACACAGATTATGGTGTACTGAAGACTGCGAGGCTCAGAAGTCTAAGGAGGTCTCTAAGGATGAACTGCAGTCCAGTATATGAAACCTGGGCTGGTAGCAGGCACTTGGTCCACAGGGCCCCAGACTTGGTTCCAGTTAATGCCAGTTACCAGGAGACAGATCTGGTCTGTGTGTTTAATATAACTTTCTGCTAGTTCTCATCAAAGATATAGGGGGGCTGCCATTGGGAAGGTTATAAGCGAGGTTTTGCTAACATTGCTCCGACAGAGGCAGAGGCCTCCTGCTACAGATAACCTGCCTGCTTTTAATCTGAAGCTATCCAGCATTTTATGAAAAGCTGTAACTGTAAACGTTTTGAAAAAGACTTCTGTGTGATTAATAAACTCCCTCTTAAAATTTTCAGTGTTGAGTATTATCTCAAAAAGAGAAACAGGGGTAAGCAAAATGGCTTCTCACATCTTTTACAGTGTACACACTGGACATTTGAAAATGTGTGGTTTTTACAGTCACACAGTTTAAAACACTCTCTTCTCATCCTGCTTTAAATGCTGGTGGTTACAAAGTATTTTAAAATCGAGACATTTTGCTCCGTAGAGTTTCCCTGAAGGAAGCTGACAGAATCCTTTCCATTGAGATTGCTCTTTGCAGGATGCTCTACTCACTTCAGCTGATGCATTAGGCTAGCTTTTTAGCGTGCTGCACTCTGTTGTGTGCATAGCACTTTGAAGCAATACCGTTCACTCTGTTGTTGTTGTTCAGTTGTTAAGTTGTGTCCAAGTCTGTTACCCCATGAACTGCAGCACACCAGGCTTCCCTGTCCATCACCAGCTCCCGGAGTTTGCTCAAACTCATGTCATTGAGTCGGTGATGCCATCCAACCATCGCATCCTCTATTGCCCCCTTCTCCTCCTGCCCTCAGTCTTTCCCAGCTTCAGGGTCTTTTCCAGTGAGTTGGCTCTTTGCATCAGGTGGCCAAAGTATTGCAGCTTCAGCTTCAGCATCAGTCCTTCTATTGAATATTCAGGGTTGATTTCCTTTAGGATTCACTGGTTTGATCTTGCAGTCAAAGGGCCTCTCAAGAATCTTCTCCAACACCACAGATCGAAAGCATCAATTCTTTTTTGCTCAGCCGTTTTTATATAAGTCCAACTCTCACATCCATACATGACCACTCAAAAAACCATAGCTTTGACTAGATGGACCTTTGTCAGCAAACTAATGTCTCTGCTTTTTAATACTGTCTAGATTTGTCATAGCTTTTTTTCCAAGGAGCAAGCATCTTTAAATTTCAGGGCTGCAGTCACTGTCTGCAGCGATTTTTGGAGCCCAAGAAAATAAAGTCTGTCACTGTTTCCTTATTTATTTGCCATGAAGTGATGGGACCAGATGCCATGATCTTAGTTTTTTGAGTGTTGAGTCTTAAGCCAGCTTTTTCACTTTGACCTTCATTAAGAGACTCTTTAGTACCGTTCGCTCTACTCTTTACTTAATTTTTTAAACATTTATTTATTTTTTAATTGAAGGATAATGGCTTTACAGAATTTTGTTGTTTTCTGTCAAACATAAACATGAATCAGCTATAGGTCTACTTACTTAATTCTTACTAGACTTCACCAGTCACCACAGTCATCATTTCTTCCAGAAACCCCACTCTTTCCCTGGACAGGTTAGATTCCCTTCTGTATTCTCATCATGGATTTATTTACCTTCTTTCCTGTTTGTAGACTGGTGTGGATTAGACCCTGTATTATTAGCTTTGTTAGTATTTGCGTTACAAGTGCTCTTAAAATGTGCACTGAGTGGATGAACTGTACACAAATGGATGAATACTGTGATTGGACTTTCGTGAAAATTCTGGAAGGATATAGGCAACAAAAAAATAGTTGACTCAGAATTATCCTGTGATTTTATTTGGTGACAAGAACTAAAGAGATGCCTTTATAACTTTTCATCTTCTTTCGAGAATGGCACTAATAACTGGTTTGGAGGTTTCAGGCACTTCCTTAGGAGAACCCAGTGCTTACAGAGCACTGCTAGGTTGGCCTCTGAGTCCCAGGGTTCCTTGTCTTTTCCACGTCTTACTCTGCCTGCTGGACGCCTGTGTTGGCAGGTTTGCTTGACCTCAACGGGACCTGGCATATTCCCTGGATTTCCACCCAGAAATGTTGTCTTGTACCACTAGGTGGAGCTTAGACTCAAGTCAAAGGTAATTCCGGTTTAAGTCCTTTTGATGGCACCAGTCTGGGGAGGAGAGATGCTAACCTGGGAGGACCTTGTAAGCCACATTTGTTGTTGTTGTTTAGTCCATGGCACCCCACTCCAGTGCTCTTGCCTGGAAAATCCCAGGGACGGAGGAGCCTGGTGGGCTGCAGTCCATGGGGTCGCTAAGAGTCGGACACGACTGAGTGACTTCACTTTCACTTTTCACTTTCATGCCTTGGAGAAGGAAATGGCAACCCACTCCAGTGTTCTTGCCTGGAGAATCCCAGGAACGGGGGAGCCTGGTGGGCTGCCGTCTCTGGGGTTGCACAGAGTCGGACACGACTGAAGCGACTTAGCAGCAGCAGCAGAGTCCACCTCTCTGCGACCCCATGGACTGTGACCCGCCAAGCTCCTCTGTCTGGGATTTCCCAGGCAAAGAATTCTGGAGGGGGTTGCCATTTCCTTCTCCAGGGGATCTTCCCAACCCGGAGATCGAATCTGAGTCTCCTGCAGAGGCAGGCAGATTCTTTACCGCTGAGCCGCCACGGAAGCCCTAGCCACATTAAGGATTTGGATTTTATCCTGTATCTGTGGAAGCCATTGAGGGAACTCTGTAACTCTCTGTTTTAAGAGGATAAACCAAAGGACAGTGGGTGGAAGTGAGCCTGAAGGCAGGTTGGAGACCGGGGCAGAGGAGAAACAGAACCCTAGGGAGAGAATTTGCTCCTAGAAACAGCATTGTTTGGTACAGTACATGAGGGAGAAAAAGGACAGAGTCAAGAATTGGCAAACTTGAAAACTCAAGAAGGAAAATAGTGAATATGTGTTTGGAGATATTTTAGAGGTACCAAGTAGATTTGTCTAGAGGGGCCTGAATTTCAGGTGAAAGGCCTGGAAATTGCTACTTCAAGGTGTAAGGTGAATGCAAATAAAAGATGCAATCCAGGGAAAACAAAGTCAAAACAAAAAGTTAATGGATGGCAAATGATAATGAGTTTATAGAAAAACAGACTAGAAGGATCTGTAAAGGTAGGCTGATTTTTGTTTTCTCTGAGTACAGAAATTACAAAAGAGTTTTGTTTTCTTCATTTTTTTCACATCACATAGTTTAAAGTTATTTTTAATACCAGTCAGAAAATTATAGTGAACTGAATAATATAACAGAGCAAACCAAAGGGCTTTAGAAAAAGAACATTAAACAAATGTAAAGTTCTATCATCCATATAAAATAATTGCTTCCTGTTGGTGTCTGTTTCCACATCTGTAATATTACTTACTTGATTTAAGGAAGCATATTTTGACAAAATAATATTTTTAGCTCTTTAGATTTATCTGTGCCTCATGTAAGCCTTGGATAGCAATTCCTTACTCCTACCACTTAGAAGAACACAAGAGCTAAGATGCTGATAAAATATGTTATGGAAAGACTGAATCACGAGAATTGCCTGTAACAAGATGATAACCACCTCCAAAAATGCTTTGTTTTTGAGGAGGGGAAATAGGAGTAATTTCCTGAGGCAGATGGCATCAGATAAATGGAGACCTAGCACCTACTGTAGCACCAGGCACATGGCAAGCATCCCAACAAAAGCTTCTGACATAAGTGAGCTCAATTCTTCTGTGCCTGCCCTGGTATTTACTGAACATAGAGCTCCTTACTCAGTTATTCTGTTCATTTACATAAACCCTTAAGGAATTGTTTGATCACAGTATATTTTTACAGTTTTATATTTTAATAATATGTTAGTATATTTTTCAAAATTTGCTGTTACAGTTAAGTTTGACACAAGTAGTAGTAATATTTACATATGTTTCAAAAGATGTTTGGTCCATATCACAGTATCAAAATATATTGAGTGGCATGAATTAAATATATCTCAAAATTCTCTTATGTAAAGGAATACATTATTCCTTCCCATTTGAAGAGTATACATCTTTGCTTCTATGGAAGTGAAGATAGGAATGGGAATTTTATAAATATGGATACTGTCTCAGTGGGAAGTTCTTCAAACTGAAACATAGATATACAGATGTAAGACCTGAAAGAGAAAAGTTGTATAAATATGGGAGGCAAGACTAAATTGGAATAAAATAAACCACTATGTTTTTGTAGTGTGTTTATGTAAAAGATTAGTAAGAATCCTGAATGGTAAAGTAGATATTTTAAGAGAATTAGGAGGGGATTTTGACAAATAGAAAGCACTTAGGTTTGAGTATGGTTAGTTTTGTGGTTACAGCAATAAAGATTTATTTAGAGAAAACCTCTGCAGTATAAAGAATGAATTTAGCTTTTCAACAATAAATCTGTAAAGTGTAAAGCATTTCAAATTGTAACTTTCTCTGCTGAGTTCAAAAGAAACTTAACAAGAGTAAAAGAAATGAAATTCTCCACTTTTCCTTTGTTAAACATTTTTGGGGTTTGCCACACAATAAAAGTAAGCAACTACTGAATTATTTCTCATGATGGCAACCCTAAGACTTTTCCTCATACAGATTATTTTTCCTTGGGGTATTTTTTAACCATACATGTGGAGATTTCCCATCTGTCATTTATAGTTGCTTCACTTTCAAGTTCAGAAAGCCAAAGCTGTGCTGTTTTAATCAGTTAATTCCTATACATAAAAGTAGGTCAAACCACAGACATACAGTAGCATTACTCTTCTGTTCAAAATCAATGTTCATTCTCCTACTCCAGAGTTCAAATTAAAGGGTTAAAATGGACTTTGATGTGGAACGATATCAAGACCCTAATTCATAATTTTTTAAAATCAAGCAGGATACTTGAGGGACTAGGGTATAACATAAATTGAAATGATTAAGTTGGAAATCATTGGGTTTGTGCTTCTTGGGGCCATCAAGGAAATCAGACTAATGTTTAAAGTGAAGTCTTCTCATGAAAGCCTAGGTGGTGAACAGGTCCAATCTGACGAATGCCCCAGGAGAGTGCTTTCATGAGCTGAAACTTACAGTTTAGTTCAGTCCAGTCGCTCAGTGGTGTCCAACTCTTTGCGACCCCATGAACCACACCAACTCCCGGAGTTTACCCGAACTCATGTCCATCGAGTCAGTGATGCCATCCAGCCATCTCATCTGTCGTCCCCTTCTCCTCCTGCCCCCAATCCCACCCCTCATCAGAGTCTTTTCCAATGAGTCAGCTCTTCGCATCAGGTGGCCAAAGTATTGGAGTTTCAGCTTCAACATCAGTCCTTCCAGTGAACACCCTGGACTGATCTCCTTTAGGATTGACTGGTTGGATCTCCTTGCAGTCCAAGGGACTCTCAAGAGTCTTCTCCAACACCACAGTTCAAAAGCATCAATTCTTCAGTGCTCAGCTTTCTTCACAGTCCAACTCTCACATCCATACATGACTACTGGAAAAACCATAGCATAACCAATGACTAGACGGACCTTTGTTAGCAAAGTAATGTCTCTGCTTTTTAATATGCTGTCTAGGTTGGTCATAACTTTCCTTCCAAGGAGTAAGTGTCTCTTAATTTCATGGCTGCAGTCACCATCTGCAGTGATTTTAGAGCCCCCCAAAATAAAGTCAGCCACTATTTCCACTGTTTCCCCATCTATTTACCACGAAGTGATGGGACCGGATGCCATGATCTTTGTTTTCTGAATGTTGAGCTTTAAGCCCACTTTTTCACTCTCCTCTTTCACTTTCATCAAGAGGCTCTTTAATTCTTCTTCACTTTCTGCCATAAGGGTGAAAGTGACCTGCATATCTGAGGTTATTGATATGTCTCCCGTCAGTCTTGATTCCAGCTTGTGCTTCCTCCAGCCCAGCGTTTCTCATGATGTACTCTGCATATAAGTTAAATAAGCAGGGAGACAATATACAGCCTTGACATGCTCCTTTTCCTATTTGGAACCAGTCTGTTGTTCCATGTCCAGTTCTAACTGTTGCTTCCTGACCTGCATACAGATTTCTCAAGAGGCAGGTCAGGTGGTCTGGTATTCCTGTCTCTTTCAGAATTTTCCACAGTTTATTGTGATCCACACAGTCAAAGGCTTTGGCATAGTCAATAAAGCAGAAGTAGATGTTTTTCTAGAACTCTCTTGCTTTTTCGATGCTCCAGCAGATGTTGGCAATTTGCTCTCTGGTTCTTCTTCCTTTTCTAAAACCATCTTGAACTTCTGAAAGTTCATGGTTCATGTACTGTTGAAGCCTGGCTTGGAGCATTTTGAGCACTACTTTAGTAGTGTGAGAGATGAGTGCAATCGTGCGGTAGTTTGAGCATTCTTTGGCATTGCCTTTCTTTGGGATTGGAATGAAAACTGACCTTTTCCAGTCCTGTGGCCACTGCTGAGTTTTCCAAATTTGCTGGCATATTGAGTGCAGCACTTTCCCAGCATCATCTTTCAGGATTTGAAATAGCTCAACTGGAATTCTGTCTCCTCCACTAGCTTTGTTCGTAATGATACTTCGTAAGACTCAGTTGACTTCACATTCCAAGATGTCTGGCTCTAGGTGAGTGATCACATGATCGTGATTATCTGCGTCATGAAGATCTTTTTTGTACAGTTCTTCTGTGTATTCTTGCCACCTCTTCTTAATATCTTCTGCGTCTGTTAGGTCCGTAGCATTTCTGTCCTTTATTGGGCCCATCTTTGCATGAAGTGTTCCCTTGGTATCTCTAATTTTCTTGAAGAGATCTCTAGTCTTTGCTGTTCTATTGTTTTCCTCTATTTCTTTGCAGGACAGCTTGTTATATTTAAGCAGAAATACTGGGAAAACTGCACTTAAACTGTGGCAAATATTTGAAGGTTATGGATTAATGGTAAAAATAAATAGGCGAAAAAATAAAAACCTTAACAAAATGTTCCCTGCAAAGGAGCAAAGAGGAAAGGCACAGACTTCTCCACAGCAGCGAACAGCAGAGGAATTAAACTTCTTCAGAATCGTGAAGTGAAAGATGTTTTCCAGGTTCAAAGATAACAGGACATCCTCAGACATACTAAGGTCTCAAGAAACAGACCTTTTGTGTCATACCTTTCTTAAAATAAAGTTACTGTGCAGGAGTGATGTTCTTTTCTGAGACGCATGTTGAAATGTAGTCCTCAAGAATGAAAAAGTCATTGTATAAGAGAATTGTTGGTGGTCAGTATTGTAACTAATTAAACATAAAATTTAAAAATACAGAATAATGATTGTAAATGTGGCTTTAAATATGACTATAAAAAGGCAGCACCATTCTTTTTTCCAGCTTTTTTGAGATATAATTGACATTTAATTGTGTAGGTTAATGTATATAATATGTTGATATATGGATATATTGCAAAATGATTACTGCCCTGGCATTAGCTAATGCCGTCATTTGGTCACATAATTACCATCTCTTTTGTGTGGTGGGAACATCTAAGATCCACTCTCTCAGCAACTTTTAAGTATAGCGTACAGTATTATTAACTGTGATCGCCACGCTGTTCACTAGATCCTCAGAACCTATTTGTCTTATCATATCCCTGGAAGTTTGTACCCTGATCAGCGTCTCCCTGTTTTCCCCCGCCCTACCAGTTCCTGGTAATCTGGCTGAGTTTTGCTCAAGGGAAACTCCTTCCTTTTCCTCTCACAACTCCAGCCCTCCCACTAACACAGTGTATTGAAATCCGTTCTAGTCCCTGAGCAGAGCAGCTGTGTCTGACGGAAGCTGCCGTGCTCTGAGTTCAAGCTGAGAGTCCAGTCCTTTCAGGATCATGGCGCTCTGCAGCATGCAAATCTTGTTTCCTGCTCAGTCCTTGTGTGACATCCACTTTGTATTATGAGAAATCTCACTGTCGGTCAAACACTCCAATGTGGTTTGGGCTGAGAGAAGGACAGCAGTTCAGACTCAACAGGGTTAGTGGTTTTTCAGTTGGAGTGATTTTGAAAAATCAAGTTAGAACTGAACTAAGGAGTTTGCAAAGGAAAAACACTGATGGGAGGAAAGTGATTGAGTCTTTTTTGGAAGGCAGTGTGGTCACTTTTATCCGTTTTACTTTTGCACACTCTTTGACCCAACAGTTCTTTTTGCAGAAGCTTACCCTAAGGAAATGATCATGCGCATCGATAGATTTGACCACAGAGACTATCACAGCATTGTTTAAAATAGTGGGAAAATTAAGATAACATCAATAACTTACCATGGAATGCTATGTGTCATTTTTTAATGATGAAGAAAAACAGTTGACGACGTGGGAGATTTTCACAAAATACTGTTACAGTGGAAAGGCAGGTTGGCAATAGAAATAGACTGTGATTCCATTTTTGTTTAAAAGAAGGAAAGCTGCTGAAAGTACATTTACCAGAAATCAGATGTTTCTCTCTGAACCAGGGTAAAATGGTGCTGCTGCCAAGTCGCTTCAGTCGTATCCGACTCTGTGCGACCCCATAGACGGCAGCCCACCAGGCTCCCCCTTCCCTGGAATTCTCTAGGCAAGAACACTGGAGTGGGTTGCCACTTCCTTCTCCAATGCATAAAAGTGAAAAGTGAAAGTGAAGTCGCTCAGTCGTGTCCGAGTCTTAGTGACCCCATGGACTACAGCCTACCAGGCTCCTCCATCCATGGGATTTTCCAGGCAAGAGTACTGGAGTGGGGTGCCATTGCCTTCTCCAGGGTAAAATGGGTGATTGGTATTTTCTTCTTTAGTTCCACTGTATTTTCAAATGACCCCAGATAGTTTTGATTCATATAGAATTGTTTTTCACATTTCCTAAAATTTGTCCTAAGGCTGAAATTTACTCGGTTAAGGCCTTGATCTATTTATACAAAAGAAAGAAAAGACATTTTGAGAAATTTTTTTCAGAGGGTGGGAAAGAAGGTGGGAAGGTGAGGAGATGCAGCATGAGACATGAGGGAGAGCAGAAAGAATGTTTTGGGTGAGTGTCTCCTGTGGGCTAGATGCTCCATTTCGTTCTTTAATGTTCTAATCATCACGACCTACTGCAGGCAGCAGTGGCCTGTTTCGTGAGTGAGAAAATCGAGAAGCTGAGAACCTTTCAGACGGTCCCACTGCGGCTCTGCATGAAGCCGGGTTCAAGCCCAGCTCTGTGGTACTGAAGCCCGAGTGGAGCCTCCCTCATCTTTCTTGCTTCCCCCTCAATCTACTGTGAGAGACGAATGAGGCAAGAGTTAAATAACATTTTCATGTCTTCTCCCCTGCCCCAAGAACACTGTTATATCTTAGTGGGGAATAAAAAGGGGACTATGCGTGGAATTTCCTTTTCCCCTGAGCTGTAATGAATATGATGATAAGGTTGAAAGTTCTCACTTAATTACCTCACCCAGTCACATATGTAGTTACATTCAGAACACTCACTGATTTTACAACTAAATCAAATGCTGAGGGAAATAACTGGTTCCTCGGAGTCAGGATGAGACTAGTTCGTTTATTCCACAGCATTGTGTTGGTGGTATAGTGGTGAGTCTTCGTTCATGCTGCAGACAGGTGAGGGCGTGATCAGAGTGGAGGGTGGTACTGGGCTCTGAAGTAGAATGTTCTGTGAGAAGACAGCTCCTCCTCTGCCCTTCTTCCAGCCTAGGTTTTACTTCAGCGTGACTCATTTTAGTCAAGGACTGTAGTGCTTGTGATGTGCTTGAAGGAAGGTAAATAACACCTACTGAAGGCATTTCCCTTTGTGTCAACAGAGGATGAAACATGGTGTTCACACTGAGTACAGAGTTCTTCCTCACGTTCCCACCCTCTCCAGGCTCTTTATGGCATGGCTATCTAAAACTTTATTAATGGTTTATGATCAGGTATTCCAGAAATTGCCCTTAGAATGCTAAACAACAATATTGAATATTTTAATTGCACTCTTGACTGAGGCAGGCTAGTGATACGGAAAGTGTGTATCACCAATAGAGAAAATGTGACATCTTTAAGCAAAGACAAGTCCTGTGTTTTCTTCAAGAATATTTATGACTTGACATTTCACTATTAAATCTTTGATCCATCATCTGTTTTGACCTCAGAGTGATATGGTTTTATCTCCAAACATTAGCTAGTGCTCACCATTATCATTTAATAATAGTCCCTAAGGTTTCCTGAGCCCTTTCTCTGCACTTCGTGGAGTGCTTTACCTGATTGAATTGCCTTATCTAATCCTTACAGTAACTCTCTGGGAGAGTCCAATTGGCATTCCCATTTTACACCCTGAGAAGCCGCCTTAAGTCACTTGTCCAAGGTCACGCAGTGAGTCAGGGACAGACAAGGATTCATTCTGTGTGCCTGATGCCAGAGCTTCCACTATAACATGAAGGTAGAAATTTTTGTGAAAACTGAGCCTTTTCTTACTGGTTTTAAAGGTACCTTTATCTTACATGAAATTCTTTCAATACCAGGCTTCCCTGGTGGCTCAGATGGTAAAGAATGTGCCTGCAGTACAGGAGACCCAGGTTCAATCCCTGGGTTGGGAAGATCCCCTGGAGAAGGAAATGGCACCCCACTCCAGTATCCTTGCCTGGGAAATCCCATGGACCAAGGAGCCAGGTGGGGCTGAGGTCCATGGGGTCTCAAAGAGTCGGACACGACTAAGCGACTTAACACACACCCTTTCAATACAGCTCTGGTTTTTGGTTGTTTCCCCACAGTGTTTTAATTGCTATGACTTTATAATCATGTGTTTTAACAAGATACAGTATTGTTGTTGTTTAGTCTCTCCGTTGTGTCAGACTCTTCTTAACCCCATGAACTGCAGCACACCAGGCTTCCCGGTCCTTCACTATCTTCTGGAGTTTCCTCAGACTCATGTCCACTGAGTCGACGATGCCATCCAACCATCTCATCCTCTGTCGTTCCCTTCTCCTCCTCCTCCTGCCCTCAATTCCCAGCATCAGGGTCTTTTCTAATGAGTCAGCTCTTCGCATCAGGTGGCCAAAGTATTGGAGCTTCAGCATCAGTCTTTCCAATGAATATTCAGGGTTGATTTCCGTTAGGATTTCCTTTTGGATGATATAGTATACCCACCCTCATTTCTCTTTCAAAAGTAATTTTGGATAATCTTCTGTATTTTGCTTCTAGTCTTATATATTTATGCCTAGTTATCAATTTGACTTATTTCCTTTCTCAGAAATTTTGTTTTAAATTTTTACCTAAATTGCATATAATTTAAAAGTTAATTTGAAGAGAAAGATATTTATAAGAATGATGTTTCCTATTAGAAACATTATATGTACTGCCCTTTATTCAAGCTTCTGTTTATATACTTCGGAGAACCTTTAAAACTTCTTTCTACGTCTCTTGTCATTGTCTGGCTGTATTTATTCCTAGATATTTTCTAGTGTGGTATCATTATGTCTGGGACTTTTCCAAGTAGTTGCTATTACAAGTGTAAAACACTGTTACATCTAGTCACCTTACTGAACAATTTTACAATTCCTGAATTTTTAAAAAATTTCATTTATTTAGGCCATGCCGGGTCTTAGTTGCTGCTGCTGCTGCTAAGTCTCTTCAGTCGTGTCTGACTCTGTGCGACCCCATAGACGGCAGCCCACCAGTCTCCCCCATCCCTGGGATTCTCCAGGCAAGAACGCTGGAAGTTGCCATTTGCTTCTCCAATGCATGAAAGTGAAAAGTGAAAATGAAGTCACTCAGTCGTGTCCGACTCCTAGCGACCCCATGGACTGCAGCCCACCAGGCTCCTCCGTCCCTGGGGTTTTCCAGGCAAGAGTACTGGAGTGGGGTGCCATTGCCTTCTCTGTCTTAGCTGCTACTCGGGCTTTTCTCTAGTTACAGCGAGTGGGAGCTACTCTCTAGTTGCAATGCGTGCGCTTCTCATTGCAGTGACTTCTGGTTGCAGGGTGAGGGCTCGGTAGTTGCGGTTCCCAGGCTCCAGAGCGCAGTAGTTGTGGCGCACGGGCCTAGTTGCTCCGCAGCCTGTGGGATCTTCCTGGATCAGGGATCGAGCCCACGTCCTCTGCATTGGCAGGTGGATTGTTTACCACTGAGCCACCAGGGGATGTTTTTATGATGTTGGCTCTATAGGTAGAAAACTTATCTGCTAATAATCAAATTTTCATCTCTTTCTCTTCAGTATTTAAACTTTTTTATGTGTTGCTTTTGAATGGAGATTCCAGGAAAAAAAAAAAGTTGAGTATAAACTGATAGTAGGAGTTTCTGTATGTATTTTGGTTAGTGTTTTACTATTTATATTTGCTTTCAATTTCTGCTACAAGAATGCTTCTCAGTTTACTCAGGTATGACTCAGGAGGGTTTAGATATTGGTGCTTAATTTCTAGAGACCATAGGGGAACCAGCGGGTGCCTGGTGTTCATTCTGCACAGGTGTTGCCTTTCAGGGTTATGAAAGGGGACCTCCAGTAAAGGGCAGGGATTCCCTCTTCTCGGATTTCCAGGCTGTCTCCTTATATTTGAAGTGTTTCTGTTTTCATCTCCACTACAAAGTTTATTCTATGACCATGGATACTTGCGGTTTAGCCTTGCATCACATTATGTTAGCCTCTTTGTTGTAATTTAGTGGGCTGGAAGATACTCTGCCCAGAAGCATTAAAAGCTATGCTAGAAGTGCTCTCAGGCACTTATCTTCTCAGAACAACAGGAAAAAGAAGAATGGATGGAGTTTGTACAGTGCCAATGGGTGTCTCTCCCACTGCAGGCCCTGGAACCCTCTGTAAGGCTGGGGTGGGGGCCTCACTCGTGTGTTAGTTCAGGCTGCATTTAGGTAATTAACAAGCCACGCAGTCCTGAATGATGTCGTGAAGTCCTTCTGTTTCCATTCTTATGGGGAAATTGCTTTTGGTGTATATAACCTTTAGGGTTTCACTGCTTTTTCAGAAGCCTATTTCTAATGAATGTCACAGAGTAAACATTCTTCATCATGTTAAGGAAAGTCACTGCTATTCTAAATTTTCTAACAGTTGGATTTTTTTTAATGTTATATTTTTTAAAATATATAATAATGACTATTTAATTTCATCAGATGCTTTTTTTGGTCATATACCAAAGTGATCAGATAAGGCTTTTCTCCTTTAAACAATTTATAATCATCTATCGCATTAATGCTATATCATTCTAATATTTCTGTATTTAAACTTTAACATTATTAATGTTACTGTTGTTCAGTCACCAAGTCGTGTTTGACTCTTCAAGACCCCATGGACTGCAGCACACCAGGGTTCCCTGTCTTGCACTATCTGCTAGAGTTTGCCTAAGTTCATGCTCATCGAGTCAGTGATGCCATCCAACCATCTCATCCTCTGTCGTCGTCTTCTCCTTCTGTCTTCAGTTTTTCCCAGCATCAGGGTCTTTTTCAATGAGTCAGCTCTTTGCATCATGTGGCCAAAGTATGGGAGCTTCAGCTTCAGTGTCAGTTCTTCCAATGAGTATTAAGGTTGATTTCCTTTAAGATTGACTGGTTTAGTCTCCTTGCTGTTCAAGGTAGCATTTGTTAAACACTCTGTGCCAGGCTCTGAGATAAACTGTGCCCATTATCTCATTTAATCTTTTGAGCAACATTGTGAGACGTCCATTTTACAGATTAGGAAATGGAGGTACAAAGATTTTAAGTGACATGTTCAATATTGCACAGCTGTGAGGGTTGATTGGTGAAGCCTGTGAGGGTTGATTGACTGCAAAACCAAACTGTAATCAGAAAAAATGTGGGGTAACATAAGGGAAATGGTACATGACCTGACTGATTAATATCAAATTGTGCCATCTCTTTCCAGTCTGGGGCTGTGTCTGTCATTGGAAACAGCTTTTCCTGTTTATGTATCCGGATGCCCTTTTCTTAGAAAGCTCTAGAGAGACACTGGAGAAGGAAATGGCAACCCACTCCAGTATTGTTGGCCTGGAGAATCTCATGGACAGAGGAGCCTGGCAGGTTGCAAGAGTCAGACACAGCTGCGCGACTCAGCTACCATGAGACAGGTGTA
The DNA here is from genome assembly GCF_032405125.1 of Capricornis sumatraensis. NCBI lineage: Eukaryota > Metazoa > Chordata > Mammalia > Artiodactyla > Bovidae > Capricornis > Capricornis sumatraensis. Next base: position 13,242,783 of record NC_091081.1, on the reverse strand, counting down.
GACAGTTACTGCTGCACTGATGCCTCTCTTTAGGATGTCATGGAAGCCATCCTTCCTCTTTGGACAGGTGTGTAGTGAGTCCTGCCGTCAGCCTCATGCCCCCCATTCAGATGGTCTTGTGATAAGGATGCAAGGAAGGAAGAGAACTGACCAAGAGGAGCACGGGAAGAAGGGACACACACAGTAAGTGGAAGGCCAGAGCAAATTTGATCCCGGTAAAATCTGAAAACTTGGTAATTTTCAACACTCTATTTGTGCTTGTTCAGATAGTAAGAGGAAAGCTACATACTGTCTTTTCTGTCCTTCTTCTATCTATGTATGAAATGGCAACCCACTCCAGTACTCTTGCCTGGAAAATTCCATGGACAGAGGAGCCTTGTAGGCTACAGTCCATGGGGTCGCAAGGAGTCGGACACGACTAAGCGACTTCACCTCACTTCTGTCTATGTGGAGCTTATGGAACCAAGAGCCAGGGAATCCACCAGTGTCTCTTGTTTTTGCTTTCAAGGACAGTAATGGATAATGTCCACTGTCCTGACTCCACTTTCTCCAGTGGTCTGTGCCTGGAGCCGCATGCCCAGGTTTCAAGGTCATGGATAGTATCTCATTTTTGCTGGATTTTTTTCAGAACCAAAACACATAACCAGAGCTGCATTCCTTAAGCCCCTCTACACTTTCTCCCTCCCCTGACCCCAGCACACTCATATAACCTGGGTTACTACTTGAATCATCAAAGATGCCCTTTTGGGATCTGAACTTCTTTTGTCTTTTCCCGTAAGCCTGTTCTCCATCTCTGGTAGGCAGAATAATGTCCCCTACCCCTTCACAGAAGGTGTCCGTGTCCTAATTCCTGAAACCTGTTAGGTTACATGCAGAGGTGAATTCGAGTTGTGGATGGAATTAAGGTTGCTAATCAGCTGACCTGAAGGAGGAGAGCATCCTGGATTATCTAGGTGTGCCCAGGGTGGACACCAGAGTGCTGAAGAGTGAGAGGAGGGTGGCAGAGAAACTGGAGAAATGGCAGTGCGAGAGGACTCGGCTGGATGTTGCTGGCTCTGCCGACTGAGGGAGGGACCTTGAAGAAGCCGGAATGTGGGCTTGTTCCGAGATGAACAGACAAGGAAGCCAGTCTTCCCCTCAAACCTCCAGAAGAGAGCTGCCTGCTGACACCCTGAATTTTGCCCAGCGAGAACCCATGTCAGGCTTGAAATGTATAGAGCTATAAGATCATAAGTTGGTGTTTGTTTAAAATTCGGAACCACTCGATTTGGTGATGTCTTACAGCAGCGGCAGATACATCGTGCTGTTCTCCTAGCACGGGTGGCCGTGACGGAGGGGGCCTGTTTATTCCTCCCGTGGTCTGCCACCTTGGTGTTGAGACCCAGCCCTCAGGGAAACCCTTACTGCTTCTTCCTGTTGCTTCTTTCAGTATTTATATCTTTTAAACCTCATCTTTGCCTCAATAACTCTTCCAAATTTCACAGCCCCTTAAGCCCCCAGTCCTGTCTTCAAACGCCTTACGTTTCAGCAGATGACCTTATCCCTACTTGACTGAAAGGGTCAGCACATCTGTCCTGAGATCCCTTCCTTTTTCACCGCAGGACCTCTGTGACCTCCCAGTTACTTGTTTCCAAGTTTCGATCTCCCATCCTAGGGGTAACATTTGACAATGTCAGTACAACCCTCCTTTAACTTGGTTTCTGTGCGTTTGTGACATAACGCTTATTTTCCTTTCTTCTGAATCTTTCACCCCCTCGATCAGCCACATTTCTTTTTACCTCCCTACCCGCCCTTCCAAATCTCAGACTTCTGTAGGTGCTGTTCTCAAGCCTCAGGTGTTCTCTTAAAATGTATCTCCTTGGCCATGATAAGTTTCCTTTACATCCAGCCTTCTTGCCTTTCCAGGCCCTGGACTTTCTCCTGAACATCAACTTCTGTTAGCCCCAACGCACGGAGAGAGAAAGGAGTCTTTCAACAAATGTTGTCTAGGATGTCCTCAGATGCTGGAGCCAGTAGCGGTGTGTTCCAGACACCCCTGGCCCTCCTGTGGGCAGGGAAGGGATGAGGAGGCAGGACCTGTGGGCAGGGCGCCAGGTCAACGCTGATTCCCCCCATTGCCCATTTCAACCCTTCTAGGATTTATGAGGAAACAAGACAGTTTAGGCAAAAGGGCCTGTGCTTCATTCCTCCAGGGTTTTGTTAATACACTTATTGGACTGGGAAAAGCTGTCTCTGAAAACTTTTCAGAGCCCTGTTTGTGGGGCAAACAGGAGGTACAGTTGCTTTCCTGTGAATGGCTTCTGAGGACCACTTGGCCAGTGTTCTCTGGCAGTAGATACTTCTAAATCATTTGCTTTTGTAAGCAGGGGGAGGATTTGAATTTGGGCAGGTGTAACAGATCTGAGGCAGAAGGAGAAGGGAGCCGCAGAGGATGAGATGCTTGGATGGCATCACCGACTCAATGGACATGGATCTGAGCAAACTGTGGGAGATGGTGAAGGATAGGGTAGCCTGGCGTGCTGTAGGCCATGGGGTCGCAAAAAGTCAGGCATGACTTAGCAACTGAACGACAGAAAGGTCTAAGGAGGCCTGAAGCTCGAAATAGAGATGTCAGGTATCATTGGGAGATAACGGCATCCTTGCAGATGGCCCTGAGTCCTCACCTGAAATGCTGGCAGCAGAGCCCCTCCTGAAACCCGGCAGAGAAGTTCTCTCCCCAGGCATTCCGGGGCTCTGCCCCGCTCTCCCCAGCGCTTCGTGGACCATGTGCTGCAGAACTTGTGGAAGTAATGTATCCAAGACTTCACTTACTGAGAGGAACAGCTGGCCGTCTTGAAAACTTACTGCCAAAAAATATTTCAGAAGCAGTATGACCGTGTGGATCACAACAAACTGTGGCAAATTCTGAAAGAGATGGGAGTACCAGACCACCTGACCTGCCTCTTGAGAAACCTATATGCAGGTCAGGAAGCAACAGTTAGAACTGGACATGGAACAACAGACTGGTTCCAAATAGGAAAAGGAGTACGTCAAGGCTGTATATTGTCACCCTGCTTATTTAACTTCTATGCAGAGTACATCATGAAAAACGCTGGGCTGGATGAACCACAAGCTGGAATCAAGATTGCTGGGAGAAATATCAATAACCTCAGATATGCAGATGACACCACGCTTATGGCAAAAAACGAAGAAGAACTGAAGAGCCTCTTGATGAAAGTGAAAGAGGAGAGTGAAAAAGTTGGCTTAAAACTCAACATTCAGAAAACAAAGATCATGGCATCTGATCCCATCACTTCATGGAAAATAGATAGGGAAACAGTGGCTGACTTTATTTTTTTGGGTTCCAAAATCATTGCAGATGATGACTGCAGCCATGAAATTAAAAGACATTTGTTCCTTAGAAGAAAAGTTATGACCAACCTAGACAGCATATTAAAAAGCAGAGCCATTATTTTGCCAACAAAAGTCTGTGTAGTCAAAGCTACAGTTTTTCCAGTGGTCATGTATGGCTGTGAGAGTTGGACTATAAAGAAAGCTGAGTGCTGAAGAATTGATGCTTTTGAACCATGGGGCTGGAGAAGACTCTTTAGAGTCCCCTGGACTGCAAAGAGACACAACTAGTCTGTCCTAAAGGAGATCAGTCCTGAATATTCATTGGAAGGGCTGATGCTGAAGCTGAAACTCTAATACTTAGGCCACCTGATGCGAAGAACTGACTCATTTGAAAAGACCCTGATGCTGGGAAAGATTGAAGGTGGGAGAAAGGGACGACAGAGGATGAGATGGTTGGATGGCATCACCGACTCAATGGACATGAGTTTGAATAAACTCCTGTAGTTGGTGATGGGCAGGGAGGCCAGGCGTACTGCAGTCCATGAGATCACAAAGAATCGGACACGAATGAGGGACTGAACTGAACTGATGAATCCTTACCTTGGGCTATAATCATATGAAGACAGATTGGGTCCTTAGAATGTGTCAGTTACTTCTCAGCTTTCTGTATTCAGTCAACTGTAAAACCTAATGTTTGGTTTGTGGCTTTGGTTCCAATGATGTTCCTGGTGTGATGTTCTATCGGTGAAAACATTGCCCATATTCAAACTCATCAGGCCCATTGATTTGTATTGGTAAATTTCATGCAAGCATGTGTAATGGGTATCACACTAGGGCACACGACATTCAAAGAGGGATACATCATGGTCCTCGCCTCAAATATTTCAAAATCCTAGGCTCTGGAGGAAAGGTTGTTATTTTTTTTCCTTCTAAACATATTATTACCATGTTTGCAGTTTTTCTGGCCTATCCACCTGTGCAGAAGCAAAGTAATTTTTGTACTAAATCAGTTGTACATAGTCAAGTTTATCCTGAAAAGCTCAGCCAGCACCTGGTTTTCTTTGGCAGCTGAATAATATGAAAACTCTCATGATTTGCTGGCATACAACAGGACCCCCATTGGGACCAGAGATGACTATGTACAGCCTGTGGAAGGGCATGAGCTGAAGCTGCCACGGATGGAAAGAAGCAGCAAATTAGGCTCTAGAAATAGGAAGCACCTACAGAAGGATATGAAGAGACTGTGCTGAAACCAGGAGGACCTAAAGGGATAGCTGTTTATGGTGTCAAAGAAAAGGGCAGGAATGTGGGGCAGAGAGTGGAGCTAAGATATTAAAAGGAATGAACACCATGCAGATGATGAGAGTTTTAAAATACTATCCTTGATTTTTCACTAGACTGCATGGAACCTCCAGATTCTCCTCCTACAGAATCTGGAGATCTGAAGACCACAGTCAGTAGAGTCTCATCTTCCTGAAATAATTTAGATGTGATCGATCACCTAAAGGAAGAGAAATCATTTTTTTAAATATACATAATCTAGAAGATTTTGGGGCTTCCTTGGTGGCTCAGACAGTAAAGAATATGCCTGCAGTGCTAGGAGTCGGGCACAACTGAGCAACTTCACTTCCACTTTTCACTTTCATGCATTGGAGAAGGAAATGGCAACCCACTCCAGTGTTCTTGCCTGGAGAATCCCAGGGACGGGGGAGCCTGGTGGGCTGCCGTCTATGGGGTCGTACAGAGTCGGACACGACTGAAGTGACTTCGCGGCAGCAGCAGCGGGAGACCTACATTTGATCGCTGGGTTGGGAAGATCCCCTGGAGGAGGGCATGGCAACCCACTGCAGTATTCTTGCCTGGAGAATTCCATGGACAGAGGAGCCTGGCGGCCTACAGTCCATGAGGTCACAAAGAGTCGGACACAACTGAGTGAATAAGCTTATAATAGATGTTCAGAGTGTCTCTGGTTCTACAAAGGACTAGAAAAGGACTCTAATAGCAATCTATTTTTTTTTTATCTTGGTTCTTAATTTTAAATAATATAAAGGAATTTCTTAAAAGGCAGAGAAATCCCATGTACGTTAACTATCTTCACATTCCCGTGTTCCCTTCCATCCTCATCCAGCTCATCCGTGTTTGTTAGGTAGCTGAAATGATACTGTTGGTTTGCGTGCGGGTGTGGGGGGCTATCGGGTCTCAGATGGAGAGGTCCTCGTCTCCCCCTCCTGTTTCTCTCCCCCTCCACTCCATTCTATTGTGTTCAGTCTGTGTGGGCTTCTGTTTGGGTGTAGCCTTAAAAAAATGTGTCTAGCTGTCAGAAGCCTCTTTGAAGAGATCAGAGCTGTAATTCGTGGAGTCCCTCAGTCATCCCAGCAGCAGTCAGAAATAGAAATGGAATTTCTCGGAAAGATCTGTAAGTGAGCCTTTTGTCTAATGACCCTCCAAGTTCTTGAATGTTATACCAGCAGGAACATTGCCACCTTGGACTGAGGGGAACGGAAAGAAGATAAAATGAAATGAGACTGATCGACCCCTCAAATGCTGCAAACAGAGAACTGAAAGAAGATGAAATAAGACCGATCAACTCCCCAAATTCTATAGGCAAGGAACAGGCTGATAAAACTGTTCAACCACAGGGACTGCCCTGAGGTCCAGTGGCTAAGACTCCACGCTCCCAATGCTGGGGACCCAGGTCAGGGACCTAGATCCCACATGTCACAAACAAGACCAGGTGCAGCCAAATAAGTAAATAAAAGTATATTTTTAAAAAATGTGTGTGGTTTTCTGTGCAGCTGTTTTTAGGATACATAATGGTACTACTCTGTACATAGCATTCTGTTTCTCTCTAAACAGGTTTCGGTGTATGCTTCTGGTGTGTTATGCTCTGGGATTCTAGGCAGTAATTAGGTATATTTTGCTTACCCTCCTGCTCCTCACTGCCACAGATAACTCTGTTCTATGCTCCCTCCAGCAGGTCACTCACTTTCTGATATCTCCTGGGAGAGGATATGTATCTGTGGGTCAATTTGCTGAGTCGCACTGGTGGCTCAGTGATAATGAATCCACCTGCCAGCGCTGGAGATGTAGATTTGAATCTGGGTCAGGAAGATCCCCTGGAGAAGGGAATGGCAACCCACTCCAGTATTCTCGCCTGGACAATCCCATGGACAGAGGAACCTGACGGGCTCCAGTCCGTGGGGTAACGAAGAGTCAGACATGACTTAACAACTAAACAACAGCAGCAGGCTGTATATAATTAATTTGCTGGAATGGCTGTACCAGTTTACATTCCTTGTAGCAGCTTGCATCTTTGCCAACCCTAGAATTATCCAGCTTTCTGATTTTTACCATGCTAATAGCTGTAAAATGATAGCTCGTCTTAATTTGCATTTTTCTGATCTCATACAAGTTAGAGCAGCTTTTCATAGTTAGTTCAATCTTGTACTTTTTGTCACTTAAATGTATATCCATTGATATATGTCTCTCTGGTTTTCAGTGTCCAGGTTGGTTATATTAAGAGGTATTTCGTCATAGCAACTAGGTTGAATCATTCGTAGCTGCCAAACTAGTAGGTTGACTGGTTTTGACCTTTAAAAGCAGCTCGATCTGTGTTCCAGATTAATGTGTCGTTGAACACAGAGGTCTTTCCAGGTTTTCACTGTTATAAATGATACTGCAGTAACCATTTGCTGTGCATAGCATTTTCCTTGTGTTGAATTTTTCCTTAGGATAACTAAGGGAAAAATTACTGAGTTATGGACGTTTTTATGGCTGTTGTTACATATTGGCAAATCACTTTCTAAAAGGGCTGTACTGATTTACATTGTATATCACTTATATCACCATGCTAGTTAACTTCATCATTATACATTATCACGTAAACAAATCCTTGGATAACTATAAGGCACAACCTCATTGTTATTTGTACTATTTAATTGCAGTTAGCGTTAATCATTTATTCAAGTATACATTGATGACCAATATGTTTTTATGTGTTTGGTCTATTTGTGCCTTCAGCCCATTTTTCTTTTCGTGTTTTTTTTATTTTTTTCAAAATCATTTTGAGAATGGGTTTTTAATATACTGTAAATAACCCTATCCTCAATTCCTGAAAATGAAATCATTCGCTTATATCATTTTATTCCTCAGATGACAATCCAAACAAAACACATGATAAAAAAGAGAAGAAGATGGTGGTTCAGAAGCCCCATGGTACTATGGAATACACTGTAAGTATAAACAGGTGGTACAAACACTTGTTAATACTGCTAGATGTACATAATGTTTCTCCCTGACACATCCTGCCCCTTAGCTGCCTTCCTCTTATGTAGCCATTAAATAGCAAAGCTTCTTAAGACCTCAGTCGTTTCTCCTTTCTGTAACTTTTCCCCGAATAAACCTATTACTTGAATTACCTTTGATATGCCAATGATGAGTAATTTTAGGTCTCCTTCTTAGACATGCTTTCTGACTTCCCAAACCATACATTCAGTTGTCTACTCCACACAGCCACTTAGACCTTCAGGCTTGGTCTGTTTTCAAGGAGCAGTGACTCCATCATCCATACATTTCTACAGACCAGAACCTCAGCCTGAACACCATCTTCCTATCCCTCTCCACGTTCATTCTTCCTTTCTGTGACCATCCTGCAAGTCTAGGGCAGATCCCTTCATTTTACTGTCTCATAGAGTTGTGTTCTTTTCGATCAGTTTACCAGTGTTGATCCACTAGCGTAATTATTATCTTTCAATGTCTGTCTTGTGCCTTAATTCACGTGCCCATGGGGAGAGACCAGATCCCATTTTGGTTGCCATTCTAGCTCTGATGCTTGCAAGGCATTAGACCTCCATGTGGTTGGATCAGCAGACGGATGATGCAGTGTGTGTGTCTGTGACTGCACCTCCCCATTTTGTACTCATCTCTCCCATCACACCTTGAGTTTCTGGAGGGCAGCAGCTGTGCATGCTTCTCCCAGGCCTGGCACGAAGTGGGCACTCAGTTATAGATCTGTTTTCATTACTTTGAACTGGCATTGCTGAGGAGTGATCTCTGATTTCTAGAAAGAAATTAAGTACTGTTGCCCCTGCCCCCGTGTTTTCCTCATGTGTATTTATTTTCTGCTCATTATTTGTGTACAATGCCTGGCTCTCTATATAAGGCAAGCAGCAAGGCCTGTCCCTCCCTGGCATTTCTTCTAGAATGGTGAATCTTCTCCAAGCTTCTGTATCATCACATTTGAAAGGTTGCTGAACCATGGAAAGATGCCAGGATTCTTGGCCTCCGGAGAAGAAGAATTCAATCCGGGGCCAGAGACAAGGTTTAATAAAACTTTAAGTTTTACTAAAGTATAAAGGAGCTAGAGAAAGCTTCTGACATAGACATCAGGAGGCAGAAGGAATGCCCCCCTGCTAGTCTTTAGCTGGATGTTATACAGCTGCTGCTGCTGCTACTGCTGCTAAGTCGCTTCAGTCGTGTCAGACTCTGTGCGACCCCATAGATGGCAGCCCATAGCTACTAGCAGTCTGCTAATTAAAGGAAGGAAATGTCTCAAAACTCAGAGAATGGCACCAGGCCCCTCACCCACAAAATGCATTTTGAGATAATCTTGGCACCAGGTGAGTCATCCTGAGCCATAAAACGATTGACATGAATCTTGAAGAAAGGCAGATTCCCATACAAATATAGAGTTTCATCAACCTAGATGAAGAGACCAGTGTATGTGTATAACATACTAGGTTGTCAGGTCAGTTCTGAGCCTTTAGGTGAACTGACTTGAAGACAGTCTGGGGTAAATGCATCGTACATTAACATAGCTTAAGACAAACATTTCTATAAGAAAAATGCATGGGTTAACTCAAGGTTTGAGAAAAGTTAAGTTCAGGTGGAACCAGTTGTCATTATGGCGGATCTCTCCACCTGATTGATTTATGTTATGCAGATTAGTTGGCCAGTTACTTTGTGTACTTCTCATTATTAAAAGGTTATCCATAACTTTGTGTTTAGAGAACCATGACCAGAGCCACTTACACAATTGCTTGCATTGTTCCAGTGCTGTGGATGTTCAAGCGTTCTGTTTAGTTTCAAACGTTTAATGATATAAGCATCCCTCCCAGGTTCTGTAAGTTGGCTCTGTATATACGTTTTATCCTTGTGTAATACCTGCAAATTGTTAAAATTTTCCTCCTTCCCGGAAGCCCCTATACATAGTATCCTCAAGTTTTTGTGTAAAAATGTGAAGCCGGTTCATTGATCACTTGTCATATGTATCTCCATTTGGATGAAGAAGCTGAGGAACAGAGAAGTTAAGCAAGTGACTCAAGGTCACACAGCTGGCAAGTGGCAGATTTGGAATTCAGGTCCAACAGTCTGACTCAGTCTTGTCTGTATTATCAATCTGTGTCTTCTACTGACTCTAAACCTTGAGAAACCAGGGGTTTGAATATATTATGTAAATATGTACTACTTGAAAAAAATTTTTTTAAACTTTTTTGTTAACCTTTAGTACTGATGGTTTTGCTCAGGGTAAGGTAGAGGCATCTGTTACGTTTTCAGTAACTTTAAAAGAAATGTATGTATTTCTATCTTGTTCTAGAAATGTTTGAGGTAGTTTTAGTTTAATCTGTAACTATGAACTTGGTTATAGTTCTGGGACAGGTATAGAACTGGGGCAAGTCCATCTAGTCGGTGGGCTTTTGATACCTGAGGGCAGTGAGTGGTAAGTGGTAAGTCTCATTTCACCTGCTTACAGATTCCTTCAGCCACCTCAAATCTCCGCCTGTCTTTCAAGGCTCGCCTGGTGGAGCCCATTGTGCTTACAGAGTAACCCCCAGGGCTGACCCAGGGCGGTAGTTGGGAGCATCTCAGTGATAGTTGCCAGAGGGGCCTCCTGCTAACAAGTTCCATCCGGTGACCCTGGACAGGGAGTCTGTCCTCGGATACTGACCTGACCAGAGGAGGCAGACTTCTTTTTGGGTGGAGCTTTTCCTCTGAGCTTTCACGCCTTTTCTTTTAAATAGTTTTATTTATTCATGCCTGTGCTGGGTCTTCGTTGTCAAGGGGGCTTTCTCTAGTTGCGGCAGGCGGAGGGCTATTCTCTAGTTGGCGGTGCCTGGGGCTTCTCCCCGCAGCGGCTCCTCTTGTTGTGAAACACGGGCTCTGGGGCGCCTGGCTTCCAGTAATTGCAGCGCGCGGGTTCCGTAGTTGCGACTCCCAAACTCTAGGTCACTGGCTCCACTGTGGCACGAGGGCTGAGTTGCTCCACAGAATGAGGGGTCTTCCCAGATCAGGGATCAAACCTGTGTCTCCTACATTGGCAGGTGGGTTCTTTACCATTGAGCCACCAGGGAAGTCCAGTTTCACATCTTGTTACAGCCCTTTTTATTCCTGCTGCTGCAGCTGCTAAGTCACTTCAGTCGTGTCCGACTCTGTGCGACCCCATAGACGGCAGCCCACCAGGCTCCCCCGTCCCTGGGATTCTCCAGGCAAGAACGCTGGAGTGGGTTGCCAGTTCCTTCTCCAATGCATGAAAGTGAAAAGTGAAAGTGAAGTCGCTCAGTCGTGTCCGACTCTTAGCGACCCCATGGACTGCAGCCCACCAGGCTCCTCCATCCATGGGATTTTCCAGGCGAGAGTACTGGAGTGGGTTGCCATTGCCTTTTTATTCCTATTCCCCTCTATTGGAGAAGGACAGAGACATGAACAGCTGAGACATATCACAAATTTTATAGATTTAAAGAACAGCACTGGTTGATTGTGAGGAACTGTCATGTTAATGTCAGTGAACAATTTTTGGTAGCTAATCTGCATCCTTTTAGATTTCCATGCCTTTCACTGTATTCATTCATCAAATATTTAAATGCCTTATATGTGTCAGGCACTGTGGGGAAATGGTCTTTAACAGGCCATAATCCAGGAGCCTAAAGTACAGTAAAGAGACAGGCAAACAGACAGAAAATGCAGAGAGAGAAACTAGCTCCATTTCCCCTATGAGTAGTGTTATGTGTAATATTTCTTTGCTTCTTAGCTTTATATCATACCTCATAGACTCTCTACTCTACACACCTAAGTTGTGCCAGAGTAAGTTTAGAAATCTATTAGCGGACAGTGAAATTTGCAAATAAGGGAGCAAGACTTTTTTAAGACTTTTTTGTTAAGAATTGAGAATGTATTTGCTTTTTTCATAATACATTTGGATGTATGTGTTACTTTTTTATGGACTCATATCAAACAGATTAATGTGACTATCAGGAGAAAGATTTTGTCTGTCTTTTGCTTTGTGTATTGAATCTTGTTTCTTTGATTATTCTAGGCTGGAAGCCAGGACACCCTAAACTCCATAGCACTGAAATTTAACATCACTCCCAATAAATTAGTGGAACTGAATAAGCTTTTCACGCATACTATTGTTCCAGGCCAGGTAATGATTTTCTTATTGAATTTTCCTTTAGAAACATTTTCCTTTTAGAAATGTATTTTCGCTGCCATTTTTAATGACTTGTTCTTAGTGTCTCAGGACTGTCATTGCCGTTATTGTGTCTTGGTTCAGTCTCTTAGATCCAAGACTTCTGAAAGCATCCTGATGCTTATGAACTGTTCAGAGATAAATGCTTTGCAAATGATTATCACAGTTGATTTAACTATCCTTTGTGTTAATAGATGTTTCCATCAAGAAAAGTTAAATTAATGTAACTTTTTTCCCTGTAGAATTATACAGATATTCTTCAAATGTTTAATTTAGAATTGTAAGTTTCAGTTTAGTCCACTTATGGGGTATATTATGGCCATCGTTTTATTTTAAATTAGGCAAAATTTTTGTCATTTTGTCCTTCATGTGATTCCATGACAGAAGTAATCAATCTGGCCCAAGGTGGAGACATTCAGCAGGATCTTTAAGAAAGGGCCACAGACACATGAAAAGACGCTCATCATTGCTAATTGGTAAAGAAATGCAAATAAAACTACAATGATGTATTACTTCACACTGGTCAGAATGGTAGCCATCAAAAAGTTTACGAATAAATAAATTCTAGTGACATTGAGTTCTTTCACGGTGGATGCTGCTACTTCTAAGAATAACTTCACTCAGGCAATGGTAGTATTCTTTGCATTTATTTCAAGGGCAGCAAATGAAGCCACCAGGCTATAAATTGGCCAGTTTGTACTATCATGCTTTTGGTATTTATGTCCTTGTCATAAATGAGAGAAATTAGTATACTGCCAGTATCAGGTAGTTGAGGGAAAATATGAATTAAAATTTTAAAAATTAATACATTTTTATCTCTGTGAAATTAATAGATTATAGTCATTTTTATTGGGTTTCGTATAGTCTGGGATATTGCTGAATAATCTGTTAACTGACCCATGGCAGAGAACCTAGGCATATCTTTACTGATTCAAGCTGTAGCCACTGGAACTTACTAAGATAATTTAGGGTGATTCTTTATTCTTTTACTAAGTCCATGAACAAAATAGTTTATTGGTACTGGATTCAGGTCCAGTACTAACAGGAGATATAGGAACTGTCTTAATATGCCCTGTTGTTGTTATTCAGTTGCTCAATCATGTCCAGCTCTGTGACCCCATGGACTGTAGCACACTAGGCTCCTCTGTCCTCCACTATCTCCTGGAGTTTGCTCAAATTCATGTCCATTGAGTTGGTGATTCTATCTAACCATCTCATCTAACCATTTTAATATGCCTCCTTAAGGATAATAATACAAAAATAGGTGCCCCAAAGCTTCATTTCCTTTGATCCTTTAATAACTATTAAACTTGGGCAAGTCACTTCCTTTTTGACCTTGGTTTCATCTCTGAAATGAGGGGTTGGGCTACATTTACTCAGATGGTCCTTCTTGCCTTTACTGTGCTGTGTAGCCCTCATATAGCTAAACAGTTATGTCCCAAGATCTGGCTGTGCTCATGATTTTTCTGGCAAAGATGAGGAATTAAGAAGAATGATCCAGACTCACTTCCACGTTGAAGGAAGATGTGTAGTGACTGGGCTTCTCCATGTTAACACTCACTTCTATTTACACAGTACAATGGGCTATTTAAGCATAGGAATTATCTCTTTGATTTGACATTTAGAATGTCAGGCAATAGAATCTCAACCTATGTTGCCTAACACTTGTCAAGAGTTCAGGTGCAAAAAGAAAATATTAATGGAGAATTGACATCTGTTTGGAAGAAATCTGTTTCGGTCCTAGCCCAGAAACATACAATACATAAGAGCTGTATACTAAGACCATTTTAGCCTTCTTAAAATTAATTACTTTCATGAAACTCTAACCTTTTGACATTTGCCACTGACCCATTTTGACCTTGTTACAAAGAACAGTCCTTCAAAACTGGTTATTTCATTTACTGTCATGTGTCATTAGGACAAAGAGTTCACTGTGAGACACTGCTTTTTTCAAATGAGGCTTTGTGGGAGACTACTTGTACTAGTAAGAAACTGGTTTGTTTTTATTTTATGGACAGTGAATTCTGTTGATTCATGATGTCTATATCTTTCCATTGGTTATTTGGAAACTTAGACCAAATCTAATGGCCCACTTCTTAATGAACGTTTGGTAATTTGGGAGCTCATATTTTCAGTATTATCAGTCCTCATCTTATTTCTCCTTGACGATGATTTTTCCACCTTATCTTAAGGTGTGTTTTGTTCTTGGCTCACTTTTTTTCTGGACTGAAGAGAGATTTAAAAGAACTAAAGTTAAAATTTGTCTATGACAAACCTAGACCGTGTGTTGAAAAGCAGAGACATTACTCTGCCAACAAAGATTCGTATAGTCAAAGCTATGGTCTTCCCTGTGGTCACATATGGTTGTAAGAGCTGGACCATAAAGAAGGCAGAAGCCAAAGAGTTGATGCCTTTAAGTTGTGATGCTGATGAAGACTCCTGAGAGTCCTTTGGGCAGCAAAGAGATCAAACCAGTCAACCTTAAGGGAAATCAACTCTGAATACTTGTTGGAAGGACTGATGCTGAAGCTCCAGTCTGATGTGAACAGCCAACTCATTGGAAAAGTCCCTGATGCTGAAAAAGATTGAGTGCAGAAGGAGAAGAGGGCGTCAGAGGTGAGATGGCTGGATGGCATCACTGATGCAGTGGACATGAACTTGGACAAGCTTCAGAAGATCGTGAGGGGACAGGGAGTTCTGGCGTGCTGCAGTCCATGGGGTTCCAAAGAGTTGGACACGACTGGGCTACTGAACGACAATGTTAAAATAGAGATATGCAAAAGAATGATTTGAATGAGCCCAGACTCTTGCATCTTCCCAAACAAGAAAAGTGCTAAATTCCTTAATTTGGGACATCTGGTTTTCTTTAGCAATAATCTATTGATGTTCAAACTACCTGCCCTTTGTTGTAAAACCCCTGTATAACCTGGCTCCTCCCCTTGCCTCCTCAGAGCAGTTCTCTCAGGGTTACTTGAGATGCTGTCTCCTGCGTTTAAGTCCTAAAAATTCCCACTGAATAAAACATAACTGAAAAATAAATAAGTAAATAAAATAGAGATACAACTAGAAGACGGGGCAAAGTGTTCAGTAACAATATTGAACAGTTGTTACATGATTAGCTGTGAATTATGGTGGCTCAGATGGTAAAGAATCTGCCTGCAATGCGGGAGACCCCGATTCAATCCCTGGGTTAGGAAAATCCCCTGGAGAAGGGAATGGCAACCCACTCCAGTATTCTTGCCTGGAGAATCCCATGGACAGACCATGGGGTTGCAAACAGCTGGACATGACTGAGTGACTAACACTTTCACTTTCACATATTTTATAACATTAGAGGTCATTTTAAAATAGTATTTGATATAATACCAGAATGTAGCTTGTATTGTTAAAAGAGTGTTGAATAACAGAATCATAATAGCATTTCGGGAACCAGAATATCTTGCAGAAGAAAGCAGTTTAGTGCAGTATGGGCTCATTCACTCAGTTGTGTCTGATTCTTTGTGGCTCCATCGACTGTGGCCTGCCAGGCTCCTCTGTCCATGGAATTCTCCAGGCAGGAATACCGGAGTGGGATGCCATTTCCTCCTCCAGGGGATCTTCCTGACCCAAGGATCGAACCTGTGTCTTTTGTGTCTCCTGCATTGACAGGTGGATTCTTTACCACGAGCACCACCAAGTTAGGGGATTTTAAGATATCCCAAACAGTGATGGAAGAGCAGGTGCTGAGATGATTGATGCTGCCGTGTACAGCTTTTTCATATAAGGACCTTAATGCATTAGCACTCAGGGCCTGCTTGGAGTCAGGAAGCCTGGATGCGTCCTGTTTCTTCGTGACGCGGGTGCTGCGTATAGAAGTACGCCATGCTACTCTCGCCTCTATCCCCTTGTACTATCGTACCCTGCCCTGGAAGGCTCTTCCCTCCCTGTCCAAATCCTGCTGCCCACGGCTTCACTTGGACCCACCTGCTTCACATAGCCTATGCAGAGTATTCCTCCACCTTTCTCTCTCCTCTGAGCGCCTGCAGTATATTCAACACCCTTTGCACTGCACACATTCCTCTCTCTGAATACTATTGCATAGATTAGTCTGGGAGACCCCGAGTAAGTCAGAAGTTCAGCGCAAGCCAATGAGGTCTTCGTCCCACACCCAGCGTGATACTGTGTGGAGAGAAACTGCTCTGAACGCTGCCCTGGTTCTTGGGACTCACCTAGCCTTTCTTTCCCATTCTCAGGTTCTTTTTGTGCCCGATGCCAACTTTCCCTCGAGTACCTTAAGGTTATCATCATCCAGCCCTGGTGCTACTGTCTCTCCTTCATCATCAGATGCAGAATACGATAAACTGCCTGTATGTATTTCACTCTTGCACTGAAGCACATATTTATCGGCACTGGTTTTTGAGTAATTATAGAAAATAACTCATGTTATTTTTCTCAAGAGTTCATCTGAAACTCTCCTCCCTCACTGAAGAGGTGGGGTTAAAATAATTTGTCATCAGTTGAGAGAAGAAACTGGTTCACATTTAAGGTCTCAAAGGCAGAAATGCATGTCTTGTTTATGTAGAAGTTAAACTCTCAGTGAGGCCAGTAGTTTATTTGTACCACTTTTACTCCTTTTACTACAGAATTTGAATGAGTTCAATATGAATTCTTTCATTTAAGGTATTTTCTAAAGCCGTGATGGGGCATTTTTATAGGTTCATACATATATGCCTTAAAAATCTTAGTTTGACTTGGGTGATTATTTTTGAAGGATGGAAGACATTTGCCTTTTATAAATAGTCACGTTTAATAAAAACAGGTTACTTATAGGAAACTTAGATAACTAAATTCATACAAATAATATTTTTTTAAGTGTTTTCTATTTGTGGAAATTTTTGCTTTCTGAAGGATGCTGACTTAGCAAGAAAGGCCTTAAAACCCATCGAGAGAGTCTTATCATCCACTTCGGAAGAGGATGAGCCAGGAGTGGTAAAATTTTTGAAAATGAATTGCCGGTACTTCACTGATGGAAAGGTATATGACTATGCAGTTTGATTTTTTTTTCCCCTTAGAATCTGTGGAAAACGAAACCAGTTCCAAATTACCAAAGGCAGACTACTTAAAAATATCTTACCCGAAGTTTCAGCTGCAAGATTTCAAAACTGTGCATTTGTTTTTTCCTCTTGGATGCCTGGCATTTTACTTATTAAGGGAATAGTAACCATTGATGGATGTGAGTCTGAGTGAACTCCGGGAGTTGGTGATGGACAGGGAGGCCTGGTGTGCTGCGATTCATGGGGTTGCAAAGAGTCGGACATGACTGAGTGACTGAACCGAACTGAACTGAACTGAACCATTGAGTGAGCATGTGATTCTCTGTGATCTTGGGTTTATCACTTATATTTCAGTTCTTAGCCCATAAAGTTTTAGGGAGACAGTATAGAATGTGTTTTAACAGCAAATGCCAGAGTCAGAGTCACTGAACTTAAATTACAGCTCTTCGCCACGAGCTCTGAGACCATGGCAAAATATTTACATTTCCTAAGCTTCCATTTTCCTCATATGAAGTAAGAATAATAATACAATTTAATTAATAGGGTGTGCTAACTAAAAGCTAATTCATGATAACCGACAGGGACATACTGTGTAGCACATGAAACTCTAGAGTTCAATGTTATGTGGCAGCCTGGATGGGAGGTTTGGGGGAGAATGAATACACGCATGTGTATGGCTGAGTCCCTTTGCTGTTCACCTGAAACTATCACAACATTGTTTGTTGATTGGTTATACCCCAGTGCAAAATGAAACATTTTTAAAAATAATTAAAAACAAAAAAATATGATTCATTTAAGGAGCTTAGCACTTAACTTGGAAAATGCTAAGTTATCAACTTGTTTGCCACTAAGAGATGCTGGTATGAAAATGTCTGTTATATAATTTTTTTAGTTTTTTGCTTGTTGGTGTTCTGTATAAAAAACAAACCTGACTTTTAGTGAGCCTCTGAAGAAGGGGTAATGTTGATATAAAGCGAATTCCTGTGCTCATAGGAATGCTAGGTTCTAATGGTAGGAAAAACTTTAGCAACCAAGAATAAGTAATGTCTGAAAGGCAAAACTTTTTGCTAAGGTGATCACTAAACTCATTAAGAGTATCAAAATAAATAATTTACCTAAAGGGAGTTGTTTGTATCCTACTGTGCCTGGTAGACAATATCCCCATGGTCAACATGGTCTATCATGTAAACCGACAAAGTTTCAGACAAGTTCCTACCATGGTACTGTTTTTTTGCTTTCTTTTTTTTTCTTTTAGGCCACACCACATAGCTTGTGGGATCTTAGTTCCCCAAGCATGAGTTGAACCCAGGCCCTCAGCAGTGAAAGTACTAGGTCCTAACCACTGGAACGCCAGGGAATTCCCAACTGTTCTTTGCTTTCAGTTTCCATAGTTTGAATATATTCACTTCTGTTTGTAAAAATTTCATATTCCTATTTGCTGAATGGGGGCTTTCTGAGCATCTTAGATCAAAATGCTAGGGGTGTTCTTTGACACCGAGACTGAGACAGCTCCCTCCAGAGCACAGTACCATGCACTTGCTTGGCATGTGAATACCTGCTGAGTGAATTGTAAAGTCCGCAGTTCTCAATCAGGAAACCACCTGGGACAGCCCTTCTCATTTTACCAACAGGGAACTGGGGATCTGAGACATACATGTGAAACCCAAGATCCCTGTACTGTTGAGCAGCCATGCTCAAACCAGGCTCAGCTGATGGCCACAGCGAGGCGTGTCTGTTTCTCTGACTCAGCACTCCGCACCCAATGATACAATTTCTTCAGCCTGTTTTTCCAGTAGAAGGGCTGCAATTGTCCTGTAAGATACCAGGGTTCACGAAATCGGTGGGATGGCAACATGAGTTCACTAAAGCTACTATGCTGGCTGCATCTCGCCTGTAGCGACTCTGTTCTGTCTTTCTCCTCAGGGTGTAGTCGGAGGCGTCATGATTGTCACTCCTAACAACATCATGTTTGACCCTCACAAGTCCGATCCCTTGGTCATTGAAAATGGGTGTGAGGAATACGGCCTCATCTGCCCCATGGAAGAGGTCGTTTCCATCGCCCTCTACAATGATATCTCCCACATGAAGATCAAAGATGCCTTGCCATCGTAAGACACCTTTCTTTGTTTACCAGCCAAGGGAGTATTGGGAGAATTAAATGCAGTTAAAAACTGAGGGCATTGGTGGGAGTGAGAGACTGTGTAGAGGTGAGTTTGAAGGTAGAATATTTGTGTACTAAATTTTTAAAAAAGAGAAAATGGAAATGATAAAGTCAATAATAAGGAAGAGTAGAACATTCACAGATGAGAAAATTAAAAAAAAAAAAAAAAAAACCCAGCATGTAAAAATGCTGTTTTTTGGCTTAGTTTCCTGAATGCATGTTCTTAATTTATGAAAGAATAAGTGAAGTTTCTCTGAAAGAATTTGTCTGATTATGAAGAGTGAATCAGGATTTTCTATTCGGTTTCATTGTGAGCAGAGTTTTATTCTTCTTCAGCTTGCGTCTTTCCTTAGTCCTTTGTGGAGAGAGATTTGAGTGGACGGTGCAGAGGCAATGCCTTGTAGCCAGACTGCCTTAAGTGGTGTGAAAGAGAGTAATAGCAGTTTATTTTGTCTCTGAAGTGTAGGTGGATATTGCTTTAGTTCTGATTACTTTTGTCTTCTAAAACTGAGTTTTTTGATTGGAAAAAAAGAAGGTCCCCCTGAAGGAACAGCTTAAGAAAACTCAGAGAATCGATTCTCGTGTAGAGCTAATCTGATTCTTTGTCATTTTGTCAGTGTGCCTAATTCTGTGTACTGTGTATGTGCTAGCAGTATAAACACCTTTAGAAGCTCTCAGTGATAGGCAGCAAGAGACAGAGCAGTGGGTCCAACAGCAGAAAGGGAAACCAGCCCCTTGCACTCATAAAAAGCATGAAAGGAAACTAGGGAACTAACCCAGAAACAGAGTCCCTAGGGGTTTCTGCCAGCTGGCTCCGCTGGACTTGTGCGGTCCTTAGCATCGGATCCGCTAGACCCTGCAGTGGCCTAGCCGCTGCAGGGACCGTGGAAGCATGGCCACTGGGGTCTCACTGAGTCCTGGTGGAAGTGTCCAAGTGGGAGGCTTTAGGAGGCAGTACAGCACCCCAGGCAGTTTTGCATGACAGTGCCTGGGTTTTCTGCCACTCTGTGGCTCCACGACCTTCCTGAGTAACTCAATCTTGAGCCTCAGTTTTCTCATCTGTAAAATGGAATTAATAGTATTTTTTAGCCTGAAGAGCTGTTACAAGAACTAAAAGGGCTGATATACCAAAACTCTTAGACAATAGCCTGGTGCCTAATATGTATAGGCTGTTTATTTGAACCTTCTGTGCATATCTGAAACTCCTCATTATTCTGTGGGAATCTTCTATTTGTGCAGATTGAGGGTTCTAATACATCTTAGTGTATGCCTCTTGTGTGGCTGGGATTTGTTGACGAGTGGGTCACAGCCACTGTCTCGCCATCTGCTGGGTACAGCAGGCAGACAAGAGTGGTCCCTGAACAGCACTGTAGACATAGATGTGAACACAGCGTTCCATGAGAACCCTGTGAGGGAGTGTCCAGCCATCTCGGAATCTTTAGATGAGGAAGAGCAAAGGAAGTGAAGAGTTAGTTTTGAAAAGAAAGAATGAACATGGTGATGAGGGGAAAGAAGACAAGAACAGGTAAAGAAACAGTTAAGTTTGGAAGTGGATGGCCAGGCAGTTAGGGGCATTTCCTACCCAGGGATGGCTTCTAATGGAGCAATTCTATTGCATATCTTCAGAGTAGGATGTTAAGTGTTCTTTTAGTAATAGGGAAGATACACCCTTTCAGAAAGATTTCTCTCAATGTGAGATTGTGTTTCATGGTCCAAGGCTAATGCTGTAGCTGCGGGGAGAGGGAGGAGTTGGGAATTGGCTCCTAGTGTGCTGAAATTATTTCAGAGTTGTACAGTGATTGTTCCTGTGGATGCAGGGATCTAAAGACATTTTTAGTCTAATGAAGAGTATATGCACCAATGAGCAAAATAAAATGTGGAAGTAGAGTCAGTGTCAAATGAATTTGGTACTGACCTCAGAATTCCATCAACTGTTGAAAAGTTTAAAGTAGTTTAAATTTCATTATTTAAAGTTGTATGTTAAAACAAGAAGTGCAGATTATCTGGTTGCCACATGAAAATAGTTGTTATTTATTTTTATTATTACAATTTTTTTTATTGGAAGATAATAAAAGTGTGTGTGTGTAAAACCTCTCGATCTTCACCTTCAGGCCTTATATACTTTGTGCAAGACATTTTGTAGCTCCAGCTGCCATGGAGACTAGGAAGGGAACAACTGAAGGGATTATTGGTCATCATTAGGTCCCTGGTTGAGTCTAGAAAACATTAATTAACAGCAGAGCCAGTTGACACCACTGTGTATGTTGCCACAGTAGAGCTTGGCAGCTGTGATATTAAAAAAAAAAAAAGCAAAACAAACAAAACAGATGGCTAAATTAATCCTGACTTGGATTAGGTAGAACAAGAAGGGAGGGGTGGATGAGAAGGTAATACAGAAGGCTGATTAGAGTGCAGTCATATGCTTTCTTTGTGGAGGTCAAGCTAGCTAGGGAAGTAAGAGATGAGGAAGGGGCTTAGGTGTTCACTGGAAGACGAGTTTGCTTATCAATTTGCTCATTAAGTATGTGAAAAGCTGGGCTTCTTTGTTATAGGACTGACTTTGGTCTTTAATATGCCAGGTTAAATTTGGGGTCTGAAAATGGAAATTATGCTACATTATACTTGAGTCTAGGATTGAAGCATCTGTAACATCTCTTGAGATGCTCATGGTGAGCAGAACATTTTTGTGTCTGCAGACTTCTTCCAAACAGAGATACCATCACAATTGTCTTCTAGCATATATGGTGTGTAGGGGCTCAGTAAATGATTATTGAATTGAAGTGAATTATGAATTAGAGGCCTCTTAAAGCATTTATCAGAGCCTAACAGTTACATAGGCTTTTATTTTATATTGGAAAAAACCTGGATGCTCTATGCAGATGATTTATTCAGTAACTTTGGGGAGACTGTCTTGTATCTTGAACTTCCTAGGACTTTGCTGAGTATTGTCATAATTATTTCAAAGCCAGAATAATAAAGTATTACCTGAATATGATTTAGCCTTTTTAGAAAATTTATTTCTGAAATCCAAACATGTTATTTTAGAAAAGGGTTTTATATCTGTGTTTTAATCCATATCAACAGTAAGGTAAGTAAACTATGGAGAACTTTGGAGAACATGTTTAATCAATATTTTTTGTATAATTTAAATCTGAGTAATAAAGCATCTGTCACTAAGGAAAAATAATTGGCCAAGTGCCAGGAAACTATGTTTCAGCTGATAAAACAGCTGCTTATTGCCATAAAGTAAAATGATAATGTAATAAAAAATGAAAGAGATAAGAAATGTAAATCAATCGTTGTAAGAGCTCATTTGACTTATTTTCATAAATTTTTAAACTGTAAAATGGAGCTGGTGCTATATACCTGCAGTAATAGGGGAAATAATCCTCTTCTATCTCCTTTAGGAGTAGAAGGATGTCTGTTTTTGAAAGCGTTGGATCTTAAACCATGAAACCAAAATTATGGTTCCATGTCAGTTACTTTACAAAGCAGTTAAATGAGTAGCTACTTGGTCAGTGAGCCATTCAGAAGTAATATAGTTGGTTTATGTACTTTTTTATGAAAAAAGGAAAAGCCTTGAATATCTAAGGAATTTTAGACATAGTACTAAAACATTCAGTCTCCTTTGTCTTTCATGAAAATCAGAAACTTTATTTCATCATTAAAAATCTGGTGGGTGACATCTCCATGTTCATAAATGACCTCAAATACCATTCATTTGCTTCTAATAGGATATGCAAGCAACTCTCATGGTTCTTTATTTTGCCACTTTTTATGGTTGATTTTATTTTTCTGTTTGAAGTCAATCTCTTGATTTTATTTCCTTGCTTTAAAGTCCTTTAAACATGAATTTAAGTTGTGGTATGTTTATGTTTTGTTTCTTTTGTTGGATTTTTAGGGTTTTTTTTGCCTTTCATCCTTTTGCGTTTGGTTTTGTTTTTAACATTCCATGTGCACCCACCATTTTTCCCCCTGCAGTGACCTACCTCAGGATCTTTGTCCTCTGTACAGGCCTGGAGAATGGGAAGACCTGGCTTCAGAAAAGGATATCAACCCATTCAGTAAGTTCAAATCTCTCAACAAAGAAAGACGGCAACAGAACGGAGAGAGGACAGTCACTTCAGATTCCACATCAGTAGGGCCTTCAGAGAAGTCAACAGAATACATAGAAACGAAGCCCTCGGACAGCTCTGTATCAGTCAAGGTAAAGAAACTGGACTCCTCTGCAGAGGCAACCCAGCAATCTACCCCAGTAGCTAACGTCAGCAAGGAACCTTCTGACACTCAGGCTGCGTTTGAATCTATAGCCAAAGAAAATTCTCTTTTAGGGGAAGATGATGACTTCGTTGACTTGGAAGAACTTTCTTCTCAAACTAAAGGTGTAACGGACAAAAGGGACACCACAAAGGAGTGCCTTTCTCTTGACCCAGAGGAACGAAGGAAGACTAAAGCACAGCTAATCAGTTCTACTACAGAAGTTCAGTCCGCCCTGAACTTTTCGGGAACAGAGTGTGATGCTGAACTGAAGGGAGCCCTAGACTTAGAAACCTGTGAGAAACAAGATATAATGCCCGAAGTGGACAAGCAGTCTGGGTCCCCAGAAAGCCAGGTGGAAAACACACTGAACATACATGAAGATCTAGATAAAGTCAAACTCATTGAATATCACCTTAATAAGAACAAAGAAGGGCCCCAGTTACCTGATAACATGCAGAAGGCAGAATTAAGCGATGGCAAAAGTACTGAGCCAGTGGGCATAGACATCACCCTTAGTAGTTCTCTTCCCCAGCCAGGTGATCCCCCGACTGAGGGCAAGGAAGAGCCAGATAAACCCTGGGCGAGAGAGAGAGCAGCCCTTCCGTTGCAGCTGAGCTCCTCTGCAGAAGAAAGTATGAATAAAGAGTATCCAGACTCCTCTTTGGAATCTACCCTGGACAACAGCTGCCAAGGTGCACAAATGGATAATAAATCTGAAATTCAGTTATGGCTATTAAAGAGAATTCAGGTACCCATTGAAGGTAAGCCATTTTTCATTTCTTTCTATTCTGTTCTATAGGCATATCTTGTTTTATTGTGCTTCACAGAAACTCCTTTTTTTTTTTTTTTAACAAATTGAAGATCTGTGGCAACCCCGCATCAAACAAGACCATTGGCGCCCTATTTCCAACAGTATTTGTCTACTTTATGTCTCTGTTTCACATTTTGGTAATTCTTGCAATATTTCAGACTTTTTCATTCTTATATTTGTGGGGATCTGTGATCAGTGATCTTAGATATTACCCCTGAAGGTTCAGATGGTGGTTAACAGTTTTTTAGCAATAAAGGATTCTCTAATTACATTGTACTCTTTTTTTTAGATATAATGCTATTGCACACTTAATAGACTACAATATAATATAAACAACTTTTATAGGCACTGGGAAACCAAAAAAAAAATTGTGTTACTCACTTGATTGTGATATTTGCTTTATCTTGATAGTCTGGGACGAAACCCACAATATCTCCAAGATATGCCTGTATAGTTGCCTTTCTAAAATTTGCACATGCAATAGCAAAAGAAGTACAGTTATTTGAGAACAATGTTTCCTCAATAGAGCATATCTTTATTGAGACACAGAAGGGTTTGAACTGCACAGGTCCACTTGTATACAGATTTTTTTTTCCAATAAATTTGAAATACAATATTGCACCATCAATAGTTGGTTGAATCTATGGAGGAGGGATGTGGAGAGACAGCTCTAAAGTTATACGTGTATTTTTAACTGCAAAACTGTCAGCATCTCTAAACCCTGTGTTATTCAAGGGTCAATAGTGATTGGGAAGAATCAGCAATATATGGTATCTATTTTGAACATTGAACTATGATGCAGAATTCTATAATGAAAGTAGTGTGCTTTTTTTTTTTAATCTTTCAAGGAACTTTTCCTTTTTCACTTTGGTTTTTGAAGGTATTTCAGTTTTAAATCGAATGGCATTGTGGTATGATGTGGTCCTCAGTACCATTCATTAATATGTATTCTTGTGGGTTGTCATAAATCTCTACTCTTTGCTGTGGTGTTGGTTTTTATCCTTATTCCTAGTTTGTAGCATTTCATGTGATGCAGACCAAAGTGAAACATCCAGAACTTTCACCTTTTGTGCTTGAGAAGGTCTGATTTAGTTAGTCCTAATCTAACATGATCATGTTATATGATATTTATGCTATATGTTTTGACTTTCCACCACTAAGAGGGGACTGGAAATTCTTTGTAAGTTGAAATATTTCAGTATCACCAATATTATTAATAATGGAGTTTTTTTTTCATGTGTGATTCAGATATACTTCCTTCAAAAGAAGAGAAAAGCAAAACTCCACCCATGTTTCTGTGCATTAAAGTGGGAAAACCAATGAGGAAATCCTTTGCCACTCACACGACAGCTGTGGTCCAGCAGTATGGCAAACGAAGAAAGCAGCCGGAGTACTGGTTTGCTGTTCCTCGGGAGAGGTGAGTGTGGGCTGGAATAGGAAATCTGTTGGTCAAGTAGACTCTAATTGCATCTCAGTTTTTAATTTAGTCTTGAAATTCTTGGTTTTATTCTTGAATAAGAGATTTCTCTTCACAGTACATCTTAGAATTTCTAAAAGGATGTTATTTCAGTAGCTTTCGGCTAAAGGGTGATTTCAATATAGCAAATTTGAAGTCATCCTCGGTCCTGTGTGCAGAACCACTTTCAAAACTTTCTACTCAGTTGAATTTTAAATGAAGGAAGATTGAGGTATTTTCAGGTGCCAGTAAGTGGAAGTGCATTCTGTTGGGAATAAAGGAATATGATGGAGCAGAGCTCAACCCCAAGTGCTGCAGAAAGGCATGATTTTAATTTTAAAGTGCCTGTTATTCTTGGGCCGGGGGGTGGGGGGTGGGGGACTAAAGATTGCTTTCCCCTTATGGAGAAGGTGTCTGTGAGTCAGCAGCATGAGAAATGTAGCTAAGACCATCTGGGTGCACTTTGGGGGCTACATAGACCTCTAAAGAGATTTGTATTTTTAAATTGCCTACGAAGTTTTATTGGTGATGTGACAGTCTAGGAGAGCAGGGACAGTGGCGTGGCATTCTTCAGCAGTGCGTCACTGGGCAGTACATCTTTATAATAGAAATATTTAGGAAATGTTATTTTTTAGAAAAGAAATTTTCTTTTGTATGTGATAGAATAAAAATTTCTTCTCAGAAGCCTTGAAGCTAGTCTTCAAAATTGTTAAACACATGCATTTTTCCTTTTCCTAACTAGTCATCAAGGCATGCTTTTTGGTTAACATACCTGCCAAGAATAAATACTCAGTGAGCTTCCTTAAGCATGAAATGCTTATTTATTTAACTGAACTTTTTCCCAAATATTTCAATATTGAAGAGGTAATTTCATTTTACTTTATTTTTTTGGCCATGCCACTCAGCTTGTGGAAACTTAGTTCGCGACCAGGGATTGAACCCAGTCCATGGCTGTGAAAGAGCCAAGTCTTAACCACTGGACCTCCAGGGAATTCCCAAGCATGATTTCTTAATAAAGCAAAATGAAATTCCAAACACAAGCACAACTTCTGGCTGATCAGTGCCCAGAATGGTAATTCTCATGAAGAGTTGCCTGATCTTAATAAATCATAGTTTAATGTGAAGCTAATTAATAGAATTTTAATTAAGGAATTTGCTAATATTTTTTCTGTTTGGAATACAAACTCATGTTAACATAGATGTTAAACATAATTTGTTTTGTGTTTACAAGTTGTACTCCTCTCCCTGTGCTTAGAACCCCAACACTGACTCCTTCAAAGTTTACAGATACTGAGGAGGTACAAAGAAAATGTGTGTCTTTTACATTTCTTCTTCTTGAAATATTTACAAATAATTTCTGAAGCCCTGTGAAAATCGGAGTTCTGGAATCTTATGTCATAGATGTATAATATCTTAGAGGTTTAGGCCAATTCCTGATTTTATTGGTGGAGAATACAAAGTACTGACTCTTTCAGCTATATTTAAGTTACGTGGATTCCTGGTCTGTTGGGAAACCTATCTAGATCATTTTCTCTCTGGAAAAATGTATTGTTTATAATATAATGAATTTAGGTTTTTTCAGTTGTATTATCTTTGAGATGTATGTGTACCAAGCGAATCTTATAGAGTGATTTATTTACAGTCTCACACATGTAGTTTTTTTATTGTCATTCTTTAAGCCAGAATAAGTCTGTAATGCTGAAATGGCACTTCTCTTTGACCTCGCACACAAGTAGTTATTGTGAGCTTTTTTAAAGTCGGTCACTTGTTGAATTCTATTACATTGCATTTTATAGTGTCCCTGGTTTTTTTTTTTTTTTCGTCTTTGGCTAGCAAATAACCTGACATACTTGTCTTTCTTAAACTAATCATTAATTGACCAAATATTTTTTCTGGGAAATACTATATATCTCACTATGTTAATGATGTTTTCTGTGCAGATGTTGGGAAATTTTTTTCCGTTCTTTACATATTTCCGTCTCTACCTACCCTAAGGGAAGCCACATTTTAGTTTAAGATTGGGAAATGGAATAGAATGGGGAGCCCCAAAATAAACCCACACTTTTATGGTCAGTTAATCTACAACAAAGGAGGCGAGAATATAGGGCAAAGACAGTCTCTTTAATAAATGGTGATGGGAAAACTGAATCACTTTCTTACACCACATAGAAAAGTAAAATAGGTTAAAGGTGTAAATGCAAGACTTGAAACTCCTTCAAGAAAACATAGGCAGTAAGCTCTTTGACATCAGTCTCAGCAATATTTTTTTGGATACGTCTTCTTAGGTGAGAGCAACAGGAGCAAAAATAGACAAAAAGGACTGCATCAAGCTTAAAAGTTGTCTGTACAGTGAAGGAAGCCATAGAAAAATGAAACAGCAGCCTACTGAAAGGGAGAAGATATTTGCAGGTTATATGCCTGATAAGGAGTTAATGTCCAAAATACGTAAAGAACTCAAATATGTAAAGAACTCATACAACTTAGTATCAAAAAATTCAATTAAAAAGCAGGTGGAGGATCTGAGTAGACCTCTTTCCAAAGAAGACATACAGGTGGCCAACAGGCATGTGAAAAGATGCTCAAATCGCTAATCATCAGGGAAATGCAAATCAAAATCTTGATACCTCACACCTGTCAGAATGGTTGTCATCAAAAAGACAACACGAGTTGGCGAGGATGTAGAAAAAGGGAAACCTCATGCACTATTGGTGGGAGTGCACACTGGTGCAAACACTATGGTAAACAGTGTGGAGGTTCTGCAAAACATTTAAAATGAACTACCACACAGTTTAGCAATTTCACCTCTGGGTATTTATTTGAAGAAAACAAAAGTCAAAAAGAAATATGCACTCCTGTGTTGTTGTGTTGCTCTTCAGTCGCTCAGTCACATCCAGCTCTTTGTGACCTCATGGACTGCAGCACACCAGGCTTCCCTGGCCATCACCAGCTCCCAGAACTTGCTCAAACTCATGTCCATTGAGTTGATAATGCCATCCAACCATCTCATTTTCTGTCGCCCCCTGCTCTTCCTGCCTTCTATCTTTCCCAGCATCATGGTCTTTTCCCATGAGTAGGCTCTTCATATCAGATGGCCAGAGCATTGGAGCTTCAGCTTCAGCATCAGTCCTTCCAATGAATATTCAGGGTTGATTTCCTATAGGATGGACTGGTTGGATCTCCTTGCAGTCCAAGGGACTCTCCAACACCACAGTTCAGAAGCATCAATTCTTCAGCACTCAGCCTTCTTTATGGTCCAGTTCTTACATCCATACATGACTACTGGAAAAACCATAGCTTTGACTAGACAGACTTTTGTTGCCAAGGTAATGTCTCTGCTTTTTAATGTGCTGTCTAGATTTGTCATAGCTTTTCTTCCAAGGAGCAAGCGTCTTTTTATTTCATGGCTGCAGTCACCATTTGCAGTGATTTTGGAGCCCAAGAAAATAACGTCTGTCACTGTTTCCTGAATGGGGAGAGAGTGGCCATTCCTGGTTCTCATGGACCCAGCAGATGGAGAGTAGTCTGGAGCACTGACTGGATTGCTAGGACCGCCCAACCCATTCCAGTGCTGCTCTCATCTGGGCAAAGGTGCCAATGCTGGGAATAGGGAGAGCATACACTTAGAGGAACTGAGCCAGCTCATACCTGCTCCAGCACCTTGTGACCGACACTGCACCCAATGAGACAGCATCAGCCACTAGGCACAGGGGAAACTCCAGCTCACACCTGGTTCTGGCTGTGTCTCCTCCATCACCAGCTCCACCTCCCACCAAAGCGAGAGCTGCCTGGACACCTGGGGAAAAACATGACCTGTGGTAACTTCATATCCTGCTCTCCCACCAGAGCCACAGGCAGACTGTATCAGAATGCTCCTACACACGGGCAGCCCTTCAAGACCTGGATAGGCAACCATTTAACCCTAATTTCACAGAAAGTGAAAGTGAAGTCGCTCAGTTGTGTCCGACTCTTTGCGACCCCATCGACTGTAGCCTACCAGGTTTCTCCGTCTGTGGGATTTTCCAGGAAAGAGTACTGGAGTGGGTTGCCATTGCCTTCTCCAGGAGATCTTTCTGACCCAGGGATTGAACCCGGGTCTCCCGCATTGTAGGCAGACGCTTTACCATCTGAGCTACCAGGGAAGCTGAGAGACAATTGTTTCAAACAAAAGAACAAGAACACTCTCTGAAAAAACAACTTAATGAAACAAAGATAAAATAATTTACCAGATAAAGAGTTCAAAACATTAATAATAAGAATGCTAACTGAACTAGGGAGGAGAATAGATGAACAGAATGAGAATTTTAATAAGGAACTTGAAAACAAAAGCCAGTCAGAACTGAAGATAGTAACTGAAATAGAAATCACACTAGAAGGAATTAACGGCACACAGAGTGATACAGAACACATGAGCAATCTGGAAAATTAAATTAATGAAAATCACCCAATCAGAACAGCAAAAAGAAAAAAACGAACAATTTAAGGGACCTCTGGGACAACATCAGGCATACTAACATCCTCTTTATATGGGTCCCAGAAGGAGAAGACAGAGGAAAGGGTTAAAAATGTATTTGATAAAATTATGACTGAAAACTTTCCAGACCTGAAGGAGAGAAACATATATCCAGGTATAGGAAGCAGAAGAGTCTCAAAGGAGTCTCAGATTAACCCAAGGAGATCCACCCCAACACACCATAATTAAAATGGCAAAACTTAGAGAATTCTACAGGCAACAAGAGGAAAAGTCATGTACAAGGGAATCCCCATAAGGCTATCAAATGAATTCTCTGCAGAAAACTTTGCAAGCCAGAAGAGAGTATCAGGTTAAATTTGAAGTGCTATAAGAGAAAAACCTAGGCAACCAAGAGTGTTCTACCTGACAGGACTGTCATTCAGAATAGGAGAGAGAAAGAACTTCTCAGAGAAGCAAAAACTAAAAGAGTTCATAAACACTATACCAACTCTTTAAAAGCAATGTCGAAGGGTCTTCTCTAAGTGGAAGAGAGTAGGCTGCAAACTCCAATAAGAATTTATCGGAAAGGAAAAAGCCCACTAGTAAAGGCAAGTATATAGTAAAGGCTGTGGATCAACCACTTACATAAGCCAGTATGCAGATTAAAAGAGAAGAAAAATGGAAAAATCTTAACTGTAACTGTAGCTAACAGTTAAGGGAAAAACAAGAGAAGATGTAAGATGTCAAATATGGCATCACAACACAAAATGCCGGGGAGGTGGTGGTAAAGATGCAGATCTTTTAGTATGCGTTGAAACTTAATGACTATCTAGAGGCTTAATATAGATTGTATTCCAAACATTTGGATACTCTTCTATATAAAAAATACATTTGTCTTTTTTCCTCTACTGAGATTATTTCCTTTCTTTGAAAGAACCAATAATTCCTATCTAAATTTAAAATGTTATCTTTTTTCAATTATTTATGGCCTCTTAACCTCTGAAATATTTCATATTTAATTTTTTATTTCATATTTAATAATAATTGATTTCATATTATTTAGCTGTTAAAATCAGTAAGATGGAAACAGCAGGAATTATGTAGAGTTGGCCAAATCATGTATAAATGTTTAATTCATCAATCCAGGATGAAGTAACTGGTAAGTGTGATTTGTGTAATAAGTAGGCTAATAAGAGAAGGAAAAGGAGAAAGGGAGAGCCCATGAGTATTTTTCAGTCAGTTCAGTCACTCAGTCATGTCCGACTCTTTGTGACCCTGTGGACCACAGCACACCAGGCTTCCCTGTCCATCACCAACTCCCGGAGTTTTCTCAAACTCATGTGCGTTGAGTTGGTGATGCAATTCAACCATCTCATCCTCTGTCATCCCCTTCTCCTCCCGCCTTCAATCTTTCCCAGCATCAGAGTCTTTTCAGATGAGTCAGTTCTTCACATCAGGTGGCCAAGGTACTGGACATCAGTCCACTACCAACGTATTGGACATTGGAGGTGGCATCAGTCCACTATACTTATTTTATCCACACTACCACTGTGTACAATTGAGTGTGCGACCTTCTTTGTTTTCCCTGCCTCTATGACAGGAGACGCAGGAGACTCGGGTTCGATCCCTGAGTCAGGAAGATTGCCTGAAGGAGGGCGTGACAACCCACTCCAGTATTATTGCTGGGAAAATTCCATGGACAGGGGAGCCTGGTGGGCTATGGTTCATGGGGTCACAAAGAATTGGACATGACTGAAGCGACCAAGCACACATGCATACTTTATATAGTATTTAGAAGAATATAAAAAAGCAAAGGGAAAATAAAAAGCTCATAATTTTGTTACACAAAGCTGACTACAGTTTATCTTTGTTTTTGTAGCCTTTCAGCCTTTTTTCTATGTGTGCATTAATGTAGTAAGTCTATATATACACAAATATACAATATACACATACACACTATTTTGTAAACTGCTTTTACTTCTCTGCCATTAAACATCCTATCTGTATTTAGTAAGCATGCATTACTTTTGTTAATGAGATATAAAATTTAAAAAATTGATTTTTCTATTAAACTCACTTTACAGTGGGAAGATAATCCAAGTCCTAAGGACCCTCATGAAAACTAAGAAAAATGCTCCTTATTTCTCATTTTCCTTAGAGAAAACAGAGTGATTTAAAGGAATCACAGACTGACCTAGGTTTACACCATGAAATCTTGAACCATAGTTAATGCTGCATTTTCTGATCAAAAGTCATCTTTTGCTTGCTTTTAAGGGTATCAGAGCTAAACTGAAATCTTTAATAATGGTCAGTGCCCAAAACACCATAGTTCTCAATAGTCTTTACTATACTTTTTAGAACAATCTAGGTTCTACTTAGCCAAACCAGGTATATTTCAGAATACAAACCTGGTGATTTTTATGTCATATTGTAGTCCTATAATAATGTTTTAAGATAAGCATATCACTAATAAAGAAAAAATTCAAAAAGAGCTCCAAAATAATTCCTAAAGGAATTATCTTTCTCTCTTTGTATTAACACAAGTTCTAATTTTGGGGAACCTACTGAAAAAAAGTAAGCTATAGGATAATAAGGTTGCTTATGTAAATATTCTCACTTTATTTTTTTTAATACTTCCAAACATTTTGAAGTGGTCTTACTTCCTCTCATTCTATTCCTGGTCATTTTACTTTTTGTTTCACCCACTTAAAGTTCTAGCAATTCATCATTTTCCAGAAGCACCTTGGTAGGCAGCCACCCTTCAGTAACTTCACTAACCAGCTTTGGCAAGTGCCTTAAGTTAATCAGTGACTCTACAGTGGAGCCTAAGCATGTGAAAAAAGAACGCCCCTTTTAGAGTGAGCGCTCTACTCCGGTGGCTGTGTTTTGTGGTGGAAGAGTGGGAGCCAGCACTTTGGAGAGTAGTTTGTTGCCTGTTTCCACTGCAGGATAATTAATCCCAGCCAATGGGTGCCACACATAGTGTTTGGGAGTAAGTATGCAGAAACAGTAATTTCTGCAACTACATGTTTGCAGGGGCCAGATGGAGGGATGTGGGGAGGGACGCTCAGGGGCCCGTGTTAATTATCTGCTCTGGGAATCAGCTGCTGAGTAACTTGGTCCCTCCAACCCAATGCTGCTATGTGGGAATGTGAGCGTGGTGTTGCTAAATTTTCTCATCTCTTTCAGAAGAAATTGAATTATGGATGATGTGTGGCAAATCCCCCCAATTTTGCAGTATTAGCCACTGTTTATGGGGAATATAAAGTAGTGAGCAGTGCAAAAAGTGCTTCCCTACTGCTGAGTCCAAGTGACAGGCTGCCGACTGAAGGCCTCCAGCATTGATATTAATATAAACCTTCAATTTTTACTTATTTGTGCGTGATCTGTATTGTAACTATTTTGTTTTGATGAATGATTCTCAAAAGGATTTCCTATTATTTCTGGTGAACAAAGAAGCTTGTTTAGTTGGTGCTTTGTAAATAAAGTTTTCTTTTATAGATACACAAAGACCCTTTAAGAATGGGCATTACATCAGGGCATTACTAACCATTGATTTCATTTGAAGTTGTAGAATGTTGAATCCAGAAGGGACCTTACCAGCAAGTAAAATGACCCCTTTCATATAAGGGCTGAGAGGGTAACAGGCAGAAAGGCCAGGGGTCTCCAAATGGAGGAAATAGGCTGCAAGAGTCTCTTAAAATTCTTTGTTGCCATGACAACACCTGGTTCCACCTGAACTTAAACTTTTCTCAAACTTTGAGCTAGCCAATGCGTTTTTCTTATGGAAATGTTTTTCTTAAGCTATGTTAATGAAACTATGTATTTGCTTTGGAATTTGCCTTTCTTCAAAATGGTTCCACCTAAGACTAACTTTTTTTTCCTCTTCTCAAACTTTGGGCTGGTAATAGCTCAACAGACCAGTATTCATATCAATTGTTTTATGACTGGGGGATGACACACTTCATGCCATCAGATCTCAAAAATGCATATTGTGGGAGAGGGGCCTAGTAAAACTCTTCAGCCTTGAGGTGTCTCTCTTATCTGATTAATAGCTTTCTAGCAGACATAAAACACCCAGCTAAAGACTAGCAGAGGGGCACTCTCCGTCCCCCTTCTGATGTCTGTGTCAGAAGCTTTCTCTGTCTTTTTCATACTTTAATTAAACTGCTACACAAAAGCTCTTGAGTGATCAAGTCTGGTTCCTGGTCCTGAAGAGAAATCTTTGGAGATCAAGAATCTGACACTGTTCACCCTAAGCTATCAGGACCTTAGGTCAGGCCATTGAGGATGAGCTTTAAAATTAAGTGAGTTTTCTAGTAATGGCTTCTGTGGTCAAGAGTGCTTTGCCTTAAAAACAAATGAAAGCATTCTGTTTTTTAATGACCAGTCTACTGTAGAGCTCACACAGCTATTCTATTAATAAATAGCAAAAAAAAAAAAAAAAAAAAATGTTGTGATTGTATTTAAGTCAGGAAAAGTTAAACATTTCTTTAATGATTTAAATAAAATGCTTGTGTAAGAAGAGAGCAAGATATTAAAAACAAACAGGAAAAGAGTGCTTTGCCTTATTGGGTTTCTGAGTGGAAAAGTCTGGGAATGGTTTAGGCTGAAGTGCATGCTGCTGCTGCTGCTGAGTCACTTCAGTCGTGTCCGACTCTGTGCAGCCCCATAGACGGCAGCCCACCAGGCTCCCCCGTCCCTGGGATTCTCTAGGCAAGAACACTGGAGTGGGTTGCCATTTCCTTCTCCAATGCATGGAAGTGAAAAGTGGAAGTGAAGTCGCTCAGTCGCGACTGCAGCCTACCAGGCTCCTCCACCCATGGGATTTTCCAGGCAAGAGTACTGGAGTGGGGTGCCATTGCCTTCTCCGAGGCTGAAGTGCATAGAATGTCTTTAATGTACCATTCATACAGCTGAACAGTGGGACTACATATGTACTCCTTACTGTCTGGGTCATATTCTTTCTTCTTCCCTTTCTTGTAGTATTATTTCCTATTCTCTGTACCATAATGTACTCTAAAGTATATCTTTAATGTAATAACCATTAAATTGTTTAATGGTTCCTGCTTAGTTTTTTAAAAAAAATTAAGTGCATGGTTTGCGGGTTATATCTTGCTGTGTGTTGCCCCAATTTCTTTTCGTACCAGTCAAGTGACCTGTGATAAGACGAGAGTGCCTAACTGCTTCTGGGTCATTTTGGTCAGGTTTGTTGGTCTATGTGGTAGCACGATTTTAGAGAATCACGTATAGGGGACTTTCTGAAAGATCTGTTTAACAGTAGATTGAACTTATGCATTTAGCACTCCATATACTGGAATGAGGAGCTAGGTTTTCTTACCTTCATTTTAAGAGCTCAGAGAGGGATTTCCCTGGTGGTCCAGTGGCTAAAACTCCTCACTCCCAATGCAGGGGGCCCAGGTTCGATCCCTAGTCATGGAACTAGATCCTGTGTGCTGCCACTAAGACCCAGTACAGCCAAATAAATATATAGATTAATAATAATAAAATAAAAGCACGGAGAGATTAAGGAACTTTCCCAAAGCCTCCAGCTGATAACAAGTGGAACTAACTTGGGAGGTCAGGTCTTTAACTTAGAAATGGTGCTTTTGTCCTTTACCTCACAATTATGTTAAAAAAAAAAAAAAGCAACAGTAAATAAAATCCCACCATAACTAGTAGTCTTGTTTGATAGCATAAATGATAGTCATACCTAAAACCTTTACACCTAAACTATGAACAGCTGGGATAATGTTTTGTTCCAAGCATCACCTCCGATTTGTCCTCATGTTTTGTGTCCCTCAACCCTACAGCTTGGTCAGTGGTGGGCTTTTGTGAAATAGTAAAACCAGAACAGCAAGACTGACATAAAGGAAACAGTGCAACATGTGGGTTGAGACCATGAACTGACCTGAGGTTAATGCCAGGTCCACCCCTAGCATACTGTGTGGCTGTGGGCAAGTTAGTTAACCAGTGTAAGCATCTGTTTCTTCCAGCACTAACTAGGAGCGCTAATTACAGTGGCTGCCCCCTGAAGTTCCCATGAGAAATAACTGCGCTCGTCTGTCCTCTAAACGAAAGTCGGTTGCTGCTCTGCGGCTTCCTTTCCTATAGTTGGCAGGACTTTTTGCCTCTAAGGTAAGCCTGCTGCCTTCTAAGAACCTTTATCATTTCCCTTCTTTGAATTTCTTTCTCAGAGATGACAACTCTATCTGCTACATGCAGATTTGTAACTTGAATATGGTGTCTTCTTTGGGGTGAATCTCTAAAGGAGCCTTGAGGCTTATGACAAAATCTCCTTTCAGTTCAGTCACTCAGTCGTGTCCGACTCTTTGCGACCCCATGGACTGCAGCACACCAGGCCTCCCTATCCATCACCACCTCCTAGAGCCTACTCAAACTCATGTCCATTGAGTTGGTGATGCCATTCAACCATCTCATCCTCTGTCGTCCCCTTCTCCCGCCTTCAATCCTTCACGGCATCAGGGTCTTTTCAAATGAGTCAGTTCTTCATATCAGGTGGCTAAAGTATTAGAGTTTCAGCCTCAGCATCAGTCCTTCCAATGAATATTCAGGACTGATTTCCTTTAGGATGGACTGACTGGTCCTAGCTGTCCAAGGGACTCTAAAGAGTCTTCTCCAGCACCACAATTCAAAAGCATCAATTCTATGGCATTCAGCTTTCTTCACAGTCCAACTCTCACATCCATACATGACTACTGGAAAAACCATGGCCTTGACTAGACGGACCTTTGTTGGCAAAGTAATGTCTCTGCTTTTGAATATGCTGTCTAGGTTGGTCATAACTTTTCTCCCAAGGAGTAGGCGTCTTTTCATTTCATGGCTGCAGTCACCATCTGCATCCAGAATCACTGCAGATGATGAAATATGATTAAGCCCAAAGTAGGAGTTAGACGGGAAACCTGAACAAATCTTGAGTGCCGGGTTTTGGTATCACCAGTGGCTGGATGGGTGGGAACTATTCTTGTGCCTGGAGGAGTGTGAATGGCAAGCTCCTCGCTACGTCCACCACTTTGCCTGGACCCTGGCCTTGATCGCCTCCTGGCTGGATTGCCATTGCCGCCTTCTCCACAAAGTCTCTGTTTCCAGTTAGTCATATCTCTTCCTGACCTTCCCTCCTTGGCTCCACAGCAGTCTGTCTAAACTGCAGATCTGGCTGGGCCACTTCCCTGCCGGAGCCCTGAATATTGCTAGTGGTGCTTCTCAAACTTCGGTCATTCCCTTCCTTTCCAAATACCCCCATATCTGCAAACCATCTGTACTACTATTTCCTTAAGAGTTGTCTTCAAAGGATTTAGATCAACTCTTTTTTTTTTTAACTTAGGCTTTTCCTGAGCAGTAATATCTGTGAAATTTAGGAGCTAATAATATGCTAATTGTGTTGACTCCCAATACACTTTAAATAAATACATAACTATGGAAATAGGGTCCTCTGGGCGTCCTCTGAAGTCACTGGAGCTGCCCCTGATACACTTTGGAGAATGGTAGCCTTGGAATAAGGTCAGAGCATATTATCTTGTGCCCAGGATTTGCTGTGACCCAGTGACCCAGCTCCTCTGGCTTTTTCTTTGCTCCCTCCTGCCAGTCCATTAACAAAAGATAAAACTCTATCTTTTTTCCCACCTGTCAGGAGTTCTTCCCCCTCCCTGATGAGTTCTTGTCCTACGTGGACATCCCAGTGCTGATGCCCACTGGCTTCTGCCATTGGAACTGTGTTAGGCACTTTTGTTCTCAACCTGATCACTTGAGGCCAGGGGCTGGATCACCCTGGGCAGGCACTGTGTCTCAGTAGCCTGTCCCGATTACAGAATCTGCGTCAAGAAGTCACCAGGGACGTGATTGCATTGTCCCTCCTTCCCTCTGCCATGTCCAGTTTGACCTCCTTCCAGCATTAGGGTCTTTTTGCACATGACCCTGCGGTGGAATACTGCTTCCCTTCCTCCTGTAACTGACTGTTCCTTCAGAACTCAGCTGGACCTGGACCCCTCGGAGGCCTTCCCTGACCCCAGCGTGAAATGATTCTCCACCAGGCTTACCTTTGTTATCACTCTTCTTAAAATAATAATAACAAGAAAGAAAGAGGCTCAACCGATGGAGCATGGAGGCCAGAGTGGGATGATGGAGCAGAGAGATACAAGAGCATGTGGCTGCAGCAAAGAGCCCATTAGGGAGACTGACACAAAACAAAGCTCTCAGGAGCCCTAAGGAGTTTGAAATTATCCGAAAACCTCCAGGGAGAGAGCGGAAGGGTTTTGCACAGCTGGGTCAAGTGCTCAGATTTGTATTTTATCACCTTGCTTCTACTTCTCTGCCTCTTCCTCTTGGCTTCGTTCCAGGACTTCTCCTACTGCTTTTTCCTTACATACCAGGTTTTTCCAGGACCCAGTACCTGTCCTGTGAGTTCCCTGCTCACAGGTGTTACCACCCTTATTGCTTCATGACCACATGGTAGCCAGCAGGGTGGTAATTACTGGTAATGCAGTAATTGTGTTGGCTTGGCCAGAGGCCGTAGATGGTGTTCTGAGGTAACTGAGGCTGAAGCTCGGTGACTCATGGAGACCACAGGGTGAGTCAATGTGCTTCAAAAATAAAATAAAAGCCATCAGCGGGCTGTCAGAGGTCAAGACAAATGATGAATGAGATACCGTTGAGTTTCTTCACGGTAGGTCAAGTTTGAGGAAGTCAGCTTCACTAAAGTAGTGAGGGAGGGAACAGGATGCAAAACCCTGCCTCCATCCACACAGTTTCTGAGGCAGGTTTCTTCTGTGCTGTGCTAAGTCGCTGTAGCCGTGTCTGACTCCTTGCCACCCTGTGGACTGCAGCCCGCCAGGCTCCTCTGTCCATGGGATTCTCCAGGCAAGAATACTGGAGTGGGTTGCCATGCTCTCCTCCAGGGGATCTTGACCCAGGAATCGAACTCTTGTCTCTTATGTCTCCTTCATCGGCAGGCAGGTTCTTTACCACTAGCGCCACCTGGGACAAAGGGCATATACTAGAAGGTTGATAGAGTCAGGAACAAAAAGGAGTTGCGAAAAAAATGTTTAACCCAAATGTTAACAATATAGCCTGAAGGGAAGATGAGGTATGGGAAGGAAGCCTTAGGGAGAAACAAAATCTCGAGGCTTATGTTTTTTGTTTGTTTGGGGTTTTTTGACCACAAAGCAATGCATGTGGGATCCGAGTTCCCTGACTAGGGATCGAACTCATACCCTTTGCGCTGGGAGCTCGGAGCCTTAACCACTGGACCACCAGGGAGGTCCCAGAGGCTTATATATGTATTTTTAAGAGTGGGGAAGTGCAAGTAAATTTGTGGATTAAGATGAAGGAGATAAAGTGGTGGAGAAGTGAGATGGGAATAATGTAGGGAGACCACTCAAGGGTGGGACTGTTTGAATTTCTGAGAGGAGGGTTAAAACAGGAGAGCAGTTACTTCTTCTGAAGAGAGTGCTTACTAAGGGGGGGGCACCCTATTAGAGAGTCCTCTGTTCTGAGAGGCAGGGTGGGTAGAAGAGAGACTGAATGTGGGCTGAGGGCTGAGTCTGGAATAGCTGCTGAGTGGAGGAGCCGCGGAGGAGGGGCACTGGAGGTGAGTAGAGATCCCCAGGAGGGCGGGTTTCTTCTGGCACACGTTGGGCGCCCTTGACTTGTAGTGGACCCATTAAGCTCCAATAAGCAAATGCAGCAACATCCATCGTCTCACTAGAGGAGTTAGAAAGGTGCTTGTTTCTGTGAATAGGCGTTTGGAAGGGCAGGTGCAACAGGAGGGAGAAAGCTGTGTGCCTTTAGGAGGCCCTGGTGGGGGTGGGGTGCAGAGACTGGCCTGGAAGTGTGTGAATTCCCGAGGGGCTGATGCTGGGGAAAGGCGAGGGCTGAGGGTCAAGGTGAGAGCGGAACTGACGGGGTTGTGCTCGTGAGGAGGGCGAGGGGAGGGCAGAGGGGTAAGGAGGGGGTTTTCAGAACTTCAGGCCTGTTTCCAGAGGGCAGGATTCGGTTCTGGGAACTAACCACCAGGAAAATCCAGTTAAGCTAGCCAAAAAGAACTGTTCCAGGAATTAGGTTAGAGAAACTTAAATAAACTCAGGGCCGCTCTAATCTAGAAGGAGAAAAAAAATGAAGTCACATCCTCTTCTTTTTGGTCTCCAAGGACCAAGAAAGGAAGCAATCAAACCAGCTCTAGATGAGCTTGAATTTTCTCTTGTAGAACGGGCCTTTCTAACTGTTCACCCCTGCTTTCCCCTCAGAGGCATAGTGTGAAAACCCCTCCTTGTAAGACAATGTGGAGGTTTTACGTGTGGGAGGCTATGGTTGAGGGATGCTGGGGTGCGCCAGGGTCCTGGGCATCTGAGAAAAGAGACATGGGCTCTCCCCAGCAGGTTGCCCTGTTGCACAACCTACTTTGGAGGTTTCCTGTATCCCCGGAGGCTTCTCGAGGCTGGGGAGACTGTCGGCTGCAGGCAGAGAGCCTGCCACCTGAGAGAGGCAGGAGGCTGTCCAGGGCTGTTGCACACCCGTCGCAGCCAGTGGAGAGCCGTTCCCAGCGGTGTGGCTGAGCAGAGTAGGCTGCCCTGATGTTCCCCAGGCCTGGAGCTGAGTGCTGTGTGCAGTGCGTGGAAGTGTGGAGAAGGAGGTATGGGGGAGGGTGCCCCCATGTGACCTAAGGGCCACTCAGGGCATCTCACACCTACTTAAGCTTCGTTCATAAAACCCCAAACCAAGGAAGTAGCCAACTCATTCTATGAGACCCTTAACAGTTGCAAAAGTGCACCATCCCCCTTGGGGCTCAGCGTTCATAAAAGAGAAGGCAGTCTGCTTAGACTGGCTGGAGCATTTCCGGTGATGGGGTATTCGGGCACATCATTCAGTCTTCGCAGCCCCAGTTTTCTGATCTTTAAACTGGGCCTAATAACACTTGACTCTTAGAGCTGTTGTGTAATATGAGGTCCTCAAGGCAGGGAATCCAATCTTTTCTTTTTGGTAGCTGATATATTTCATCAGCATTGCTTAAAACATAAGGTCGCTTCTGTGTTTAACAGTAAAATTTTTCTGACACTGACCTTCTTTTCTGTGGTATTTTGAGAATGCATGTCCTCTCCGTTCTAGATACTTCCTTTTGTGGTAAGTTCAGCAAGCCCAGGGATTGTCCAGTTTAAAGGGATGGCCCTGGCTGCTCTTGACCTGGCTACAAAATAGGCTACTCTGTCAACCAATGATCCCAGAGGCTTGATTCACCTCTCAGGAAATCCAGTCATCCCTAGAGAAGAGATTGGAATAAACCTCTCTTACTTGGTCACTGCAGATTCTTACAGGTTGGTGTAGTTCTTCTAGAGAGAAAAGTGCATGGTGGCAAGAACACCTTGTGCCCACACTCACCTTTCCCTCCCCAGCCCTTCACTTGTTATAGCTCCTAGGGATCTCATAGTAAAGGAGAGGTAAGCCTGGCGTGCTGCAGTTCATGGGGTTTCAGTCAGTGCTGACTGAGTGAACAACGACAAAGGGAACTCACGCATATATGTATGACAAGTGTAGCCATTTCTTCCATCGTATGCCCACTGTGGCAAGCGGTTGACCTAAGTTTTTCCATCGGCAACACAACATGCCCAAATTAATCTGCTCCTGAAATAACCATGGCGTTCATATGGATCCCAGGTCATAGGTCTAGATCAGACTGTTCCCCCCACCACCTTATTATCCTTTTCTGAGAGCTTACCTCTATTAGGACCAGCTTAATTCAACAGAGATGCTCTGATAATGTTGAACTTTGAAAAAGAAGGTATTAGACTTGAGATTTCCTCCTCCTTAGGAAATCCTTTGGCCCGCATACAGATCTGCCATCCCACCCACCTGCCCAGTGGGTTATAGGAACAAGCTATGGTCATCAAACAGGAACTGTTCAACTCTACCCTCCTCTAAAATAATACGTCCTACACACCTTGAATCTGCATAATAAAAAGAATTGCTCAAATGGTTTCCCAAGCAATTTATTGTCTTGGTCACCAAAAGGGGAAGTGACTGGCAATTGCTGAGATAGGAACTCACCTTAAAATCTTCATGGACCTGCAGTTGTCACAATTTATATTTTCTTATAAGAAAATTATAATTTATAAAATTATACATTTTCTTGTAAGAGAAATAAAATTTTATTAAATTTTCTTATAATAGAAATAAAATCTTCAGTTCGACTCTCTGCCTCATCCCTCATTCCCTTGCAGTCTTACACAGGGACATATGCCAGCTTGAGACCCTAGCATTTCTTAGGAGGCTTCTGCAGTGTTTATATTTGTACAATGCCTTCTCCCTTGAGAGTAACCTGTTAGGGGAGAAATAAATGAGCAGTCCTTCATGGATAGTTGGTTCAAAAAGTGATGAAGAAATGTGTCTCGTGTCATAACCAGGACGTTACCTGGGAACCAATGCAGAAATCAGTGTAGGGTGCATATGGGGAAGGCTTTGCAATGCGATTCAAAGAACCTTGATTGTCACCTCAGGAGATCTGGTCCTGGCTGTGATGCTGATAGTAGACTTCAACGCCCTCATTCTCTCATATCAAGAAGAGTCAGCTGGATTAAATGATACCTTATATCTCCAACCCTAATATTCCAGAAGGTAGCTCCTCCAGGGCTGGGTCACTGGCGCATAGTGGGTGCACAGGGAGGAATATTTAAGGAAGCAGTGCCCTGCAGCCAGGGACCACCAGGAACACCCCTGAAGTTGAATGAGCTTGCTTGATTTATTGTATTGAAGTAGAATGCATGGGACTTAGGGCCATCTTAGGGCCCTTTCTAGTTAGAGAGTGCTAGAAAAGGGTCACAGGATGTATGTTAGGTGATTCGAGGGAGAACTTTAAGTCAGACTGGATTAGACGCAGAAATCCCACGTTGAGGGAGGGAAAACGAGAGAGGCTAATGCCCTAATTGGTGAAGTAGCACAGTCATTTATATTAGCCAGATTAGAGGGATGTTTGGTCATTTTTGTGGTTGCACACTGTTTGTGTTCAGATATAAGACCTCAGCAGACTCATCTCTGTCATGATTCATCGTGGTCATAGAGTATCTTTGCCTGATGTTCATGTTCTGTGTGGACTTCCCTGGTGGCTCAGACGGTAAATTGTCTGCCTACAATGCGAGAGACCTGGGTTCGATCCCTGGGTTGGGGAGATTCCCTGGAGAAGGAAATAGCAACCCACTCCAGTACTCTTGCCTTGAAAATCCCATGGACGGAGGAGCTTGGTGCAGGCTTCTGTCCATGGGGTCGCAAAGAGTCGGGCACGACTGAGCGACTTCACTTTCACTTTCACTTTCATGTTCTGTGGAATTGTTTATGTTCAGCAGGAGATTACCAGAGCCGAGCTGGGAGTGCTAGGCCAGCTCCTCTACCAGTGGGACCTGGCCAATAGGAGCAGACCAGCTCCCATGTATCAGGAACTGCTTTCTTCTTTCTCACAGATGAGCTAACCCACATATATTTAGGAAGCCATTTTATCTGAGGTGGGTAAGCATGTAATAAGTGTGTCCTTTTACAAAAGTTAGAGTGAAGCATATTTGCTTCTCAACTTTTTTCTAAAATACACTTAAGATGGACTAAATTTTAAGTGTTAGAAAACTCAAAAAGAGTTAGAATTGTATACTTACCAACCTTTCTGGAGTCATATGATTTATTTTACTGTTAAGTTAACTTTTAATAGGAAGTGTCATATTACATGATAAAAATAGTTTGGAGATTCAAAACAGCAAACATATTGCTGGTGGGAGGGCAAAAAATGATGCCATAAGTGAATTGCTCCTTCGATAACGCAGTCTCACTTCTGAGAATACATCCTATAGCTCTGTCTGTAAGACTTGCAAAAATGACGTTCCAAGTTACTCATAAC
This sequence comes from Capricornis sumatraensis, assembly GCF_032405125.1. Lineage (NCBI taxonomy): Eukaryota > Metazoa > Chordata > Mammalia > Artiodactyla > Bovidae > Capricornis > Capricornis sumatraensis. Next base: position 13,198,927 of record NC_091081.1, on the reverse strand, counting down.
ACAGTTTATGACAGCACTGTCTTGAAAACAAGCCAGGTGACCAGGCTAGAGAGCATGGTTACGTAAACCAGGGTAAATCCACACAGGAAAGTACTGTGTAGTTATAAAGGAAAGAACGAGGAAGCCATCTCTCTACTGCTGTGCAAAGATATCTAGGCTCTACTGTTAAGCAAAAAAAGCTAGAGAATAGTACTATTTCTCATAGAAACAAAAGAGGAAAAGAATTTATATTCATGTTTATTTCTAGCTATAAAAATAGATATAAATATCAAACCCAGTCAGTCCTAAAGGAAATTAACCCTGAATAGTCATTGGAAGGATTGATGCTGAAGCTCCAATACTTTGGCCACCTGATGTGAAGAACTGACTCATTGGAAAAGATCCCGATGCTGGGAAAGATTGAAGGCAGGAAAAGAAGAGGGTGACAGAGGATGAGATAGTTAGGTGGCATCACCAGCTCAATGGACATGAGTTTGAGCAAATTCTAGGAGATAGTGAAGGACAGGAAGGTCTGGTGTGCTGCAGTCCATGGAGTCTCAAAGAGTCGGACACGACTTGGCGACTGAACAACAATGAACAACATACAAACAGCACCGCAGGAACACACGAGATAATGAAGTGGTCACCTACAGCGGGGAGAGGTGGACCCAGAATGTGATGGACAGGGATATGACTAAGATGGAAAGTTCTCATTATTTGCTTTTTTTTAACGTAATTTTAATTTTAAAATTATAAAAATGTACTATCAAGTCCAGAAAATTAAGGAAAGATATATATAATGTATTTTTCTTCTACCTCATTCCATTCCCCAGAGATAACCATTCACCTCAGTTTCTCACATAGCTTTTCAGAGTTGTCCACTGTCTTAGTCAAGGATCTCAAGAGAAACAGAACTGAGAAGATGTGTGTGTGTGTAGGTATATATATGTCTGTATGCAGACACACACATATACAGAGAAAGATTCCCTTTAAAGAATTGGCTTACATGGCTATGGGGGCTGCCACGTTCAAAATGTGCCAGGTAGGCCAGCAGGCTAGAGGAACAGGGAGGGGTTGATATTGTAGTCACAAACCTGAAGGACATCTAGAGACAATTCCTTCTCACTCTGGGGACTTTAGTCTTTTCCTCTTAAGGCCTTTGACTGATTGGATGAGGCCTACCCACGTTATGGAGAATAATCTGCTTTATTGAAAGGGTGCTTACTTGTTAATCACATCTTTAAAAAGAAATATCTTCACAGCAACATCTAGACTCGTGTTTGACCAAAGACTGGCCACGGCCTAGCCAAGTTGACATATAAAATTAACTATCACAGCCATGCACAGTTATAACATAGATCTATATATATATATTTTTTTTTTAGAAAAAAATAGAAATGGTTAGCATATCATAGCACACTGATACACACCTTGTGTTGGGTGCCAACTTCCCTTGTTTTGAAGGAGTAGAAGTCTCAAAGGAACTATACCTTTAAAATATATGAAAATAAGAATTTTATATTATGAAAGAAAAGACATAATTATTATAAAAGGGAAAAAACAGCTTAGAAAAACATTTGGTAGTGGTTAATGTTTACATTCTATAAAGGCTCCCATACATTGAAAAGAAAAACAATGACTCCGCAATCACAGAGCCAGTTCATAGAAGGCAGCCAGGAAGCAAACATTTGAAAAATGTTCAACCTACTACCGCTCAAAGAAATACAGAATCAGTGGGGTAAAACTTAAAATATATATGAAATTCATTTAGAAAAAAAGAAAAGATAAGAAAGATTGTTACCTTAGATGCAAACTGTAATGCTCTTGTCAGAGTAAATTAGTCAGGCTTTCAAGAGCAGTTTGTTAAGATGGATCACGAGCTATAAAACCATGCCCTTTGGCCTAATAATCCCTCTTCTGGGAACTAATCTTGAGGAGATAATTCAAAAGATGACAAAAGGCATGGATCATGAGGATATTCATTGCAATGTTATTTGTACAACCAAAGCAAAAGAATTGGAAACAAGCTAAACATCCCAAGGACATAGGGATTTGGGTAATTATGGTTTATTACTTCTGTGAAATGCAGCCATTACAAGTTAGTACAAAGATTAGCAACAATGGCAAATATGCACTATTTAATGTTACATATAACAATTATGTCTTAGCCCTGATAACAGTGGAAAGAAAACCTTGTACATATGATCAAGAACAGGTTAGGACCATAGAAACCTAAAGGTGGTTGGATCCACTGGAATGTTAGAATTATGGTGACATTTCTGTTGTGTGTTTTAATCCTGTTAATATTTCTCAGTTTGTTGTCGTTGTTTAGTTGCTCAGTTGTGTCTGACTCTTTTGTGTGGGACTGAGCTCACTAGGCTCCTCTATCCATGAGATTGTCCAGGCAAGAATATTGGAACGGGTTGCAATTTTCTTCTCCAGGGGATCTTCCTGACCCAGGGATCAAACCTGAGTCTCTCTCAGTGGCCAGGGCATTCTTACCACTGAGCCATCAGGGAACCCTTCAGTTTGTTGCTATAACAGAATGTGACAGACTCGGTGGCTTTTAAAGAAGAGGTCTATTTGCGACAGTTCCAGAGTCTCGGAAGTCCACGATCAAGGTGCTGGCAGATGGAATGTCTGGTGAGGGCTTGCTCTGGTTCCATAGATGGCTGTCTTTGCACTGCGTTCTCACGTGGCACAGGGGGCCAGCCAGCACTGTGGGGTGTTTTAATCCCAGTCATGAGGGCTCTGCCTCATAACCTAAGCACCTCTGAAAGGTCCTACATCCAAATACCATCACTTTGGGGATTAGATATCAACATACGAATTTTAGGGGGACACAAATATTCAGTCTACAGCAAGAGTGTTACAATATGTTTACAGTTAAGAACTTTTATAAACTTAGGAATGAGTTAGCACTGTGCCAAACAGGAGACTCAAATTGAAATTATCATTTTGTAATTATTAAAGACTTTAAGAATCATTTGATCCTATCTGTTTTTTACACCTCCACTGTGATGGTTGCAGGTCAGAGAGCTTTTGACTCTTTCACATGGGTGAAGGGTGGGAGGTATTTTAGGTGCTAAGACTGAGAGCTCCCAGTCTTTTCTTGGGAACTAGCCACCTGTCTTGTTGGTTAAGTCTGGAGAGATGCTTCAGATGTTAAATATGTATAAGAGAACAGAGATATTGAAGGCAAGACTGCATTCCTAGTATTGGTTAAATTAAGTCTGTTTCTAATGTTAAAATGATAGCTAGTATTATCCCTGCTATTTTCTAGTTATTAAAGATATTTTATTAAAATTAAGGTATAATAATGTTTCAGTCTACATAAAGACCCACTGGAATATTAAAGTTTCAGGTCAATATTAAAGTTTCAGGACCCATCTAAAGTTTCAGGTCAATTTTTCCCCTGTGAATAGAGATACCCAATAAATGAGGATCCAGTGAAGAAAAAAAAATTTGGTGTAAATATTTCATTGTGTTTTCTACCTTTAACTTCCATCTCTTGATCTTTTCCTCAGATTGAAGGACATTTGCTCAGTGTCTGTGGACTTTTGCTTGCATTTATTGACTTATTTTCCAAATTTGGAATGCACAAGTAGAGACTGTCTTCAACATGAGAGATTTCCCAAGTAGCAACATGGACTTGCTAAGCAGGAAAAGGAGAGTTGTATGTGCCCAAGTTCCTACTCGTGCCTTCCAGGAAAGTAGATTTGGTGTTAACCCCTATGGCAAACGTGTTTTTCAGGGTGGATCACTTGTACACGTTCTTTGTCCAATGGTCTCCTGACGTCTATGGGAAAGACGCCAAAGAGCAAGGCTTTGTGGTGGTGGAGAAAGAAGAACTGACTATGATCGACAACTTCTTCAGTGAGCCAACCACCAAGAGCTGGGAGGTGAGGCTCAAGAGGGTTAGACTGTCGTCCTTAAAGTACAAGGCACAAACAAAATATTCTCGTGTCCAAAATCCAAGCACTTTTTGGCTGGCAGGAAGTTAAGATTTCTTGTGCGCCTTGGAAATCCTATGAGGGAAAACCTTATGCTTCTGTTTGAAACTAGTTTTGTGTATCAGAAAGACACTATCACCACACCTACCAGCCAGTTATTTCACTTCCTTTTTTTGAAACTGCTGCAGGGTCCCCATTATGTACATGATGAAAGTCAAGCTTCTTAATTTGGCCTGAAAAGCCATTCATAATTTTTTTTTTTTTTTTGGGCACTTAGCAAGCCCTTCTCATGTTAGGAGCACAATGGATGGGCTAAGTAGAATTTACCATCAAGGAGTATGGATACATCATTACAATAGTGAAATGAAGCGAAAGTTGCTTAGTTGTGTCCGACTCTTTGCGACCCCATGGACTGTATAGTCCATGGAATTCTCCAGGCCAGAATACTGGAGGGGGTAGCCTTTCCCTTCTCCAGGGGATCTTCCCGACCCAGGGATTGAACCCAGGTCTCCCACATTGCAGGCAGATTCTTTACCAACTGAGCTATGAGGGAAGCCCTGATAGCTCAGTTGGTAAAGAATCATTACAATATAGTGAGGTAACTGCCATTATAGGTGAGGTGCCACAGGCTATGGAAGCATGTATCCAGGCACCTGAATGGAGCTAGGGGATCCAAGGAAGTGACCCAGGAGGAGTAATCTGAGCTGAGATCAGAAGTTGGGGGACAGGCAGCTGGGGTGGAAGTGGGACACAGAACATGTTCTGGCCAGAGAGAAAAGTCTGCTGTGCAGAGGAATGACCCAAGGGAGAAACAGAGAGTGTGCAGCTTTTGATGAACTAATAAAGAGTCCAGTGTGGCTGGTTCATAGGGTGCAAAGCTGAGGGAGTGGCAAGAAATGAAGCTGGAGATAATGAAATGGCAGGTCACAGAGGACCTATGAAGTGCTTGAAGAGTTTGGTTATTTTCCTAAGGGCAGTAGAAAGGCACTGAGCTGTTTTGAGCCTGGAGAAGTAAACAGAGACACGCATTTTGGAGAGCCTGCTCTTGCAGGCAGATGTTCAGTTGATTGGAATTGGACAACACTTGAAGACATTCTAGGAAGCTCTTGCAGTAGTCACTGTTGAGTGTGTGCAGTGCCTGAAAGAATGACAGTGATGACCGAGGAAACTGAGTGCTTTTGAAAGATAGGAGGAGAAAGAGGATTTTGTGAGTAATTACATGTGGAAAGTAAGAAAGATGTCAAGATTGATCTCTTTAGATTTTTAGGTTTTTAGAATGGAAACTGGAAGGATCGAGGTACCAGCCCTTCATTGTGATAAGGAGCATAGCAAGAAGATTCGGTTTAGTAAAAAAAAAATGCTCTGTGTTCTGATCCCAGGGATCAGAACTAAGGTTTGTCTTTTAGATCTGAAACCAAGGAGGTAGTAGTCGGTGACTTCAGCAAAAAAGCAGATTCATTAAAGTGGCAGCTTCAAAATGTAGCTTCTAACATTCAGGGAATGTATCCAGGGTGAGTGAATGGAGCTAGTGGATGTGGGCCAACCACTCAAATTTGGTTTTGGAGAATAAAAATGAGATGGAAAGCTGGGAGAGAATGTGAGGGTGGGAGGTTTTCCTTCTCGTGAGAGAGACTTTAACCTTTCAGAAGAGATCAGCAGGAACGGTAGAGGGTTCAGAAGATAAAATAAGAGAGGGCATAAGCCAGGGACTGGATCCCTGAGAGTTGGCGGGAATGTAGGGGTGGGGATAGGCTTGGTCTTAGGTGTTCAGGCAGCAGAAAAGAATAGGACGTGTGAGAACAGAATGCAGATTCAGTGGCAATATTATGTAAGTCGTGGTATTGCTCATTTCATGATTTCTTGGTAACAGCAGAAGGGGGCATCTCCTAGAAGTGAAGAAGGGAAGACTTGGAGGAATACAGAGAAGGTCTGAGTAGGAGCTATAGAAACCAGGAATAATGCCAGCTGACGAACTGCAGGAGGATGGCTGCCTGCTACTGAAGGCCCGGGTGGGGTCTGGCATCAGCCTGCAGTGGGGGGTGGCGGGCGATGCGGTTTCTCCAGCAACACTCCCAACCTGGGTGCAGGTTCATCAAGCGGCTGTCAGATCTTCCAAGACTGGCGCTCTGTGAGACGGGGACGGTGCGGGGTGGAGAGGCCGGCCCCTTGGCTCTGACTCCTCTGACACGCCGGGTCCTTCCGTGTGTGTGTTTGCCTCACCGTCCCTTTCTCATTTACTCACTCCCAGCCCCGCTGTGCACGCACACACACAGCAAGCTCCTGTCACCCTTCACAGGCCCAGCTCAGCGGTCAGTGCTGCGAGGCTTTCAGTCGAGTACTCCTTCTCTGCTCCCTCAGCCCACGGTTCCCAGCACTGCGGTCTGTGGCCCCACACTTGGCTTGTTTGCATGTTTGCCTTCACATTGCTCCTTCTTGTTTGAAACCATTGATTAAAAATAGGGTTTCCCAGGTGGCACTAGTGGTAAAGAACCCGCCTGCCAGTGCAGGAGATGCGAGAAACTCAAGTTCGATTCCTTGGCGGGGAAGATGCCCTGGAGGAGGGCACGGCAACCCACTCCAGTATTCTTGCCTGGAGAATCCCAGGGATAGAGGAGCCTGGCGGGCTACAGTTCATGCGGTCACAAAGAGTCAGACATGACTTGAAGCAACTTTAGCACAGCACAAGCCTGTTAGACTCTCCTTCTCTTTGGCTTTTCTTATCATCTCTGGTTTGTTTTGTTTTATTTCTATCCCTGGCCAGTCTTTCTGAGTACATTTTAAAAAATATATTAATTTGTATTTAGCTGCATCAGGTCTTAGCTGTGGCACGCGAGCTCAGTAGTTGTGGCTCGTGGGCTTAGTTGCCCTGGGATAAGTGGGATCCTAGCTCCCCAACCAGGGATCAAACCCACGTTCCCTGGATTGGAAGGCAGATTCTTAACCACTAGGCCACCAGGGAAGTCCCCCAAATATACTTTGCTTGTTCCTTTTCTCATGGTGTTCCCCAAGGGTTTATCTCTGACTCTTTTTCTCTTCTCATCTATTACATCTTCCTTGGATGAGCTCATCTGCTTTTGAGATTTATGCTGTGGATTCCCACATGTCTGCTTCACACGCTTCTTTCTTTCCAAGCTGCCGCTGTCAAGCACATACAGGCCCCACAGGTACCCCTGGGTCTCCACGAGGCAGAGATGGTGTGACACTGGCATTCTGGCTAAGGTATCAGGGAATATCAGTTCCTGTCCTCCTCACCTAACCATCTGTGCCCAAGAGGCCCCCATGAGATATGTGCCGAGAAGAAGCAGAACTAGGAAAGGTATATTTTCTTGTAGAAGCTGTGTATGGTCTCTTGCCCCAGTATGGAGGCCTGGAGAGAGGGTTTCAATTGTTTTGGGAATTCAATCCTTTCCTGACTAGGTCTGGATATCTTGAACTGAAGCAGCCCTCGTTTAGGCCTATTCTGCCTCTTTCCACTAATCCCAACCTTGAATCTCAGCTCCTGACAAGTCCAGTGGGAGAAGTGGCCGTGCCCTCCAGCCCACAGAGGAAAAGGCGCTAAGGAGGCATGCAGAGAGAGAGAGAAGTCTACTTCCCGGGCTAGAGTCGAGTGGGCTTGAGTGAGCCTCTCAGGCTGAGCCACTGAGCAGGATAAAAGAGAGCGCTCATCCCTCTGGAAGGTGTGTCTCTAGACCTGTGGTGGAAGAGGAAGAAAAGAAGGGATGGAGAAGGAGGAAGAAACGGGGTGGCCTCTTCCAAGACCCTAGTGCTCTTGTTAACACTTGGGGCACATGGAAAGAACAGATACCTGGAGACAGAGGTGACTGGACTGTTAACCCAGTTTCTTGCCACATGGACAAGAAAGTCCAAAAGTACAATGAAGAGAAAAATTGAACTGTCCTGGCTCCCTCCCGTGCAGGAGCAGACTCGGCTTACTAGCATCACCTTAAAGCCGGGCCCCTGGCGTCCCATTCCTTCCCCTCTGTGGGTGGGAAGAGGAAGCTTCACTCCCCAACGGGCGTCTGATCCTCAGCATGTCCATAAAGTCCCGTCATCCTTCCCCCAAACATGCTTGTCCTCATGCCTTCTCATCTTAATTAGTGGTGCCCCAAGTCAGAAACCTAAATATCATCCCAGATTCTTCTCTTTCATCCTCAGTCATCTCCAGTTAGAGTTTGTTGATTCTGATCTTATGTGGGGTGGGGCCCACCGCCCTAGTCAGCTGTCTGCACCCTTTCAAGGGCACCTCCAGCCAACCCAACCATTAGTCCACCCTCCATACCAAGCTCTTTAAGTAAGCATTATTCCCTAATTTTATAAAATACCTGCTTATTATATTAAATTTGAAAGCTATAGAAAAGTACAATGCTGCACATTCTAAAAATAATATCTAACCACACACACACAACACTTTTGTACATTTTTTAAACTCTTTCTATCATAGAGTGTTTTCTAGGGGGTAAGGGTAGGGAGAGTGAGTCTTTTTATTTTTGCAAAATGAGGTCATTTTTATGTGTAGTTTGGTATCTGGCTTTTCTTACCTGACATCTTGTGAGAATTGTATTTTATTTAAAGATTTTGAAGCCTTGTTTTAATGGTTACATATTTTAAACCTCAATCAAAATTTAACAATTCCGCCACTTGTAGAAATCGTATTCATTCGAGTTTTTCACAAGGCTGAGATGATGTGTAACTCTGACTCTTTTCCTAATTTCCTGAAAGTGAAATTACTTAGCATAAGGGCATTACTTTTTTAAGTCTCCTAATTTTGTATATAATGACAGTTTGCCAGAAATGTGAGGAATACCCTTCTCACTGTGCTTCTGCTAACAGAAAGCTTTATTAACTGTTATTCCTTTCTCAAAACTTCTGCTAATTTGAAAAGCGAACAAATGATATATTGTAATTGCTTGTGTCACGCCTTGCAAGGCAGCTGGCACTTGGGGTCATATAGAAAGCACTCAGCAAATGTTAGCTGTCACAAAGCGCCAGGCACTGAAGGGTATGCCAGCTCACTGGCGCAGAGTCCAAGCGCTTCTGCCCTAGATTGTGTCCAGACTCTTGCACTGAGAATAAGTTCTGGCCAACCTGAGACTGGTCACCAAATATCCTCCACAGCCTCATGGCCCCTGGGATGATCTATGTAGCGGCACTCAATCCCCCAGGGGTACCAAAAGGCCATTTTTGACCTGGAAAACTCACAGAAAGATCCTTGAAAATTGATCCAATACTGATCTGCATTTCTCTCCAACCCCTAGAAATCTGCTCTGGGCAGTAGAGGAAGACTCATCATGCTTATTTGTCATTAAGATTAATATTTTGAAAGGTTAAAAGGTAAATATTACTTGGCCAACTCTTTTGAAAAACTGAATCTAAAGTAATGTTTTTCTCAGCTTCATGTAAACCAGATCTTCTTCCTTTCTCTGACGTCTCTCATACTCAACAGACAGGGTCTTGACGTGAAACGCCATTGTTCTAAATGTAATGAACCTACCTCCGGTAAAGCCTCCTTTTCATCTTTCCTTTGAGATTCAAACTGATGTCAGCGAGCACACTCAAAGTTTTAAAATGGAGATTTCCCTTCAGAGAAGATGCAGGAAAAAAAAAAATCTGAGAAGGCAGGGCTAGAAAAAGCTAGCTCAGGCAGCCGGAGGACAGTTGGGAAGAAAAGTGCAAGATGAAGAAGGGGGGGAAAAAAACGCGCAACAATGAAGTTTTGTTGTGCTGTTAGGAAACCACCAGCGTTTCAAAGGTGAAAGTGTCATTTTACAGCCTCACAGCTATGCCTAACAGGAAGTGTGTGTTTGCTCGAAATCCTAATTTGGGTGTGTTCCTGGAGAAATATTGAACGCTCTCCTAAGGGAAACAGAAACTCAATCATGCAGGAAACTAGATACTACATAAGCAGTTGTAGCTCCGCGTGGCTCTAACAGTGCTGTGGAGGCAGACAGGCAAAAAACCTGTTCCCTTCAGAGAGCAAGCAGGCAGTTCCCACCCCTTCACAATGCGAGTCCGAAGACTGCCTCCAGACATTCAGATTTTCTATTGTGCCAGACCGGACCAAGAGCCTTTTGTGAAGGTATGTTGGAGTCCTGATAGCTTATCAGGTGCCCGCGGACCCTCTGCGCTCTGCCACTCAGATGTTTTGAAACGCTTTCTAATTAGAAAGGATCAGGCTGCTCTCTCCGCCAGAGCAGGTCTTTATTCACTTTGGAGAGAGACACCGGTGTGGTTTGCCCCTTCCCTTTGGAGTCAAAATTCCACACTTTATTTTTTCATTCTGCAGCCCCATTTTGTACTTGTGTTAAATGCAGAGGTCCCCCCCCCAAACATGTGCTTTACTTAACACATTTAAAATGCTGAATTTGTGATTCTTTGACAGTGTGTTCTTTAAGTAAATGCCCCTTAGAAAACGGTAAAAATTTAAGGGCCAATTTCCTTACCTGTAAATCAGGCTCAGGTGACAGCATTCTGGAAACTAAGTAGTCACTATCGGGCAACTTTTCACTAAGGTAACGTAAGTGCTTTTTCTCTATAATGCAAAAATCATTCCATTGTACTCAGGTATTTTAGTATATTAGTTACTTTCTCTCTATACCCTTCAATTTCAAAATAATTTGGTGACTTATCCAGATTTTCAGAGAAGAAGAAGGTGAAAAGATTTGAACCTGGTACTTGACAAGTGTATTTACGATGAAATAAATGGTGTGTATCAACATCGTGCTTCTGTTTTCAGCTTTGAAGGAAATACTACTTTGATGGCTTCTGAACTGTCCATAAAGAATCATAACAGAATTATAATCTAGACTAAAGCTTGATGCCTCTTTGTTTTGTTATTTTCCATAGATGTTATCATTCGGTGTTGCTATGATTGCTTGTTGGTTGCTATGTGCCTGGCCTTGAGAGGAAACGTTAGGAGCCTTGATTAAAAAGCTATTCTTAATCTTCCCAATTTCCCTATTTATAGAAGACTTACTCATAGTATGATCTCTAATTACTCCCTTAATAATTCAAATTTAGATGCAGGCTAATGGAGAATCATTCAGGGCATTTCAAAGGTATGAATCACTTGTGAAATTATACATAATTCTTACCTGATGGCCGAGAGTAACAAGACTGGAAAACTTGTGACTTAATTTGTACATATTAAGTGTTGCAGCCACTCTGTGTTAAATTCTGCATTTTCTCTGAAATCGAGATTATAATTAGCCATTCCCCCCAAGAGCCTTGGCTCAGTTTATGTCCCGCTGCTAAACCTACTGGTTAGAGGCAATCGTGTACCTGAGGTCCTTTTTGTTAATAGCAGGTGAAGGAAAAGCCAGAATATCATTTTTCTTGGTTTACCTGGCTTCTCTGTTTCAGATCATCACGGTCGAGGAGGCAAAACGCAGGAAGAGCACGTGCAGCTACTACGAAGATGAGGACGAGGCCGCCCTGCCGACCCTGCAGCCCCACAGCGCGCTTCTGGAGAACATGCACATCGAGCAGGTGTGTGCTCCCTGGGGATGACGGTGGGGGCCTTCCAAACCTCGAGACCATTTGCTCTTCTCACTTGGGGTGGAGAGTGAGTCCAGTTTCAAAGGAAAACCCCAGCAGCCTGACCAAGGCCCCCTGTTTCAGAAAGACAGTGTCCCTGCCACCCTCTTGGGAGGAGGACTTGGGCAACACCTACATCCATTTCCTGAGACCTGAGCAAAAAACCATTTCTTGTCTTCAGAATAACGTTTAAAGTGTCCTGTTATAGTCCTAACATATTTTAAAAGGATCATTTATCTCAGAGTTCCGATGGTTTTAATTGATCAGGCTCAGTAAATGTCACATAGCAAGTACACTTAACTTGCTTTATGAAAACCATGTATTACTACTAGGAAAAACTTTCCTTTCTCTTAGTTTTGTTTTGTTTTGTTTAGTTTCTGTTTCCTGAGCATCTCTTAATTATGTTTTCATGAAATACTATGTGCTTGAGTTTGAACTTTAGGAAGGGAACCTCTTGTACTTCCCCCATCAATCAGCTTAGAAACTGAAATTCAGAGACCTTAAGGAATCACCAAGTTCAAGTCCCTCAATTTATAAAAGCATCTGTGATGGCCCGTAAAGCTAAGTGACTTGACCAAGCAGTTACGGAGTTCATGCTGATTCTAGAACTACGCCAAGCATTCTGAGGACCTCAACATCTTTCATAGCCTCCGTTGTTTGTATTTTTTAAAAGATATGCATTATTGATATTTATGACAGCTACTGTGCTAAGTCACTTCAGTTGTGTGCGATCCTATGGACTGTAACCCTCCAGGCTTCTCTGTCCATGGGATTCTCTAGGCAAGAATACTGGAGTGGGTTGCCATGCCCTCCTCCAGGGGATCTTCCCGACCCAGGGATCAAACCTGCATCTCTTCCATCTTCTGCACTGCCAAGTGGGTTCTTTACCACTAGCACCACCTGGGAAGCCCTATGACAGCCAAAATCAAGTTAAATATTAAAGTTAGTGAAAAATACAAGTGCAAGGTGGCATAAAATACCCATGCTTTCTTGTGCTCAGTTTGATGAGACTCTTCAGTTGTCAGGAACAGCTCTGAGCCTTGGCATGTTTAGAAAGATCAGCTGGTAAAATACTCAGTGAAAGAAAGGTTGAAGTGTACAGAAGACAGCATGAGTCTAACTCATACCTCTTAATCAAGCTCGGTGCTCTATCTGCAAATGTATAGTGGCACAGTAACCCTTCAGCATCATCCCTGAGAGGGAGGACATGCTCTGGGGAGCATTCCTGCCAAGGTAAACAATGTCAAGCAATGATGGTTTTGCCTTCTCAGTTTATAGTGGCAAGTATTTGCTAGAGTAAAGGGGAACAATGTGGAAAGTCATGTCATTTTTGAGTTTGAGCCACAGGCATCTGTTTGGTGCTACAAGTTCATGCGTGATGATTTTCAGGCAGCCTGTATATTTACATCTCCATCCTTGGATTCACAGCTGGCCCGACGCCTTCCAGCAAGGGTGCAGGGCTATCCATGGAGACTCGCATACAGCACGCTAGAGCATGGGACCAGCTTGAAAACTCTCTACCGGAAGTCAGCAGCACTAGACAGTCCTGTCCTATTGGTCATCAAAGATATGGATAATCAGGTGAGGCTTGTTCCTCTTTTAGAGAAACATTTTTTCAATGAAGTTTCTCAAACCTATGCGACAGGAGAGAGATGGATACAGTGAACTCCCATCAGCCAGACTGCACAGTTAGCAGGATTTTGCCACAGACACTTGGTTCTTTTCTTTCCTGAAGAATTGAAGTAAATCCCCAATTATTATGTTGTTTTACCCCTACTTACTTCAGAATGCATCTCTAAAAAAGAAAATGGAGCATGTCTCCAAGTACAGTCACATCATTTTCCCCTGTTCTCATCATAGAGTAGGAAGCTACAGGGATATCCTGCAAGCTGAAACTGGAGAAGTTGGAAGAATTCAAGTCGAGATTTGGAGATAGTTGCAGAAAGAAGTTTCAGTGCCATCCCAGAATTCTTTTCAGGTGGCTGAGGTAGTGCCCACCAACCTTGTCCACGTAGCTCCTGAGATGGAGAGCCGGTTAGGCACGTGATGTGTTGTACCTTATGGGCCCAGTTGTTATGAAACAGGAGAAAATACTCTGGGCCGTTGCTCATTACACTTTCATCTCTCTCATTTTCATCTCTGTTTCATTCCTCTTGGTCTTGGAGGCCCTGATGAAATCTATTAATAGATATTACTCCCATCTACCCTACACTAATAATTCTTGGCTCACTCAGCTGGGAGTTTGGGTGGAATCTGTCCGGGTTTCTTTTCTACACCATCCAGGCCAACTTCTGCATTACAAAAGGAAGAAATCTTTCAAGTCTGCTTTTTCATCTTTCAAGAGCATTTCAATTTGGTCTGTATTATAGCAAGAAGAAATTTCTTTGCTCTTCTAAGATGTAGATATCATTATTCTCTATTTCTGGCATTTGGAAGCAGGGTTTACTTGACAACCATTTATTTATGCATCCATTCAGAAAATGCATGAGTGTCTGTTAGGTGTGGGGCACTATTAAACATTGAGGAGCTTGCTGAGAAGCCATATAATTAGGATCAGTTTAGGGGAAATAGATATTTGCTGTCATAATTTGTCTTGGGAAAAATGAGTGGTTGCGGTACTAAAGGCACCGTCTGTCTCGACTGTGATCTTTCCTGTGAGTAGGTTACAGTATAATTATAGATTAAGAGTTGTGGGGAATGGTTCAGCTATTATCACTGTTACTACTGTTATTTACAGATTGAGAACACTTTATTTAATCATAGTCCAAGCTGAATAGTAGAGAGAGGCAAGGTAAAAAAATTTAAATAATAACAACAAAGATTTAAAATGGAATTTACTTGGAGATTTAGTGAAATGTTTGCAAAGTTAGGTGCTATGTTTTAGATGAGATAGAGCTAGATGGTGTTAGACCATACACAAACCTGCACTGTTCTCCTGTTAAGTTACGAATAGATAGCAAACTTGTTGGGAAATCTGTTGGCCTCACAGAGCAGGTTTTGATGGTGCATGGTTTTACTCAGCTTCCTATCAGAAGGTATGTAATGGATGTCTGCCTATTCCTGAAGATTACACTATTTGTCTCTGAGGTGTTATCTTACTGAAAGCATTTGTGTTATTTGAAGGCAGCTGGACACTACCTCTGCTTTCCCCATCCCATCTGCCCCCAAGGCAAGGAAGGATGCAGCTCCACTGTTTGGGAACATGATAGCACAACATCTGTGCATTTATCTGGAAATGAACCATATACAGTTCTAATATAAAAGCATTACATATGCAGACTGGCAGGCATGAGGAGTTCTACAGAACCAATCCCTGGTGAAACAGCCATTACTGATGGGAATTATAAAAGCAATAATCACTTAGTCTCTGGATATTGTCCTAAGGGCATATGGCAAGTGAAAATTCATTTAAAGAATATCTGATAAATCTCGGTAATAACAGTGGGATTCTGTGGCACTTGTTCCCAGCCCCCCGCCCCCCGACCCCAGTCCCTGTTCAGACACAGGCTTCGTTCTGGGCGTGCATGGACAAGAAGACGAGGATCCATCAACCCCAGCTCCCAGGCAGGTCCTCAGCATTTCTTATCCCCTACCCACCATTCAGCTTCAGAGGCTGAACTGCAGCCAAGGGTGGCCTGGAGGTAGGCGGCGCTCTTCCCCTTAGGGGACAGTTGGTCTACCTTCAGCACAGCAGGCTGAGAATACAGGGGTCTCTACTGCCCTTGCTTGAGCACAGAGCAGAAGTTACAGGTAGGAGAGGGGAGCCAAGACTAGTTGCTACTGCCCCTGCCCAGCACTGTGCTCATAAAGCAGGACTGTACCTTTGAGAAAAGCGAACCACTATCCACCTCTCCCAGCTCCAAAGCTGAGTCTATAGCTCCCAGCTCCAGGTGAATGGGCAGACCATAAAACATACAGCTCAGAAGCTCTCCCCAAAAGACCTGACATAATTTAGAAGAACGTGGGGGAAGTTCAAGCTAAAGGGAAGTCTGCTGCTGCTGCTGCTGCTGCTGCTGCTAAGTCTCTTCAGTCGACCTCATAGACGGCAGCCCACCAGGCTCTGCCGTCCCTGGGATTCTCCAGGCAAGAACACTGGAGTGGGTTGTCATTTCCTTCTCCAACGCATGAAAGTGAAGTCGCTCAGTCGTGTCCGACTCTTAGCGACCCCATGGACTGCAGCCCACCAGGCTCCTCTAGAAAACAATAAAAATGTGGTGGTAAACAATTAAGAGGAGGCTAGTAGCTCCCTGAAGGCAGCAGACTAAGCTATAGACCTTCCAGGGAGAACCAGGACGAGAGACAGCTGAGGAGAGCCTTCCTGGAGTCAGGATAAATTACAGACTGGCCAAGGAAAACTACTGTGGCAAAGGGGCCTAAATGTAATTGAGAGAGAATTACCATGCAGTAATTTATGCCACAAGGCACTATGGAAAATAATAGAGCAGTCATCAGGTGACAGAGCCTGATTTAGACTAACTTAATTCCAGTGAGGTATAGAAATGTTACTCCTATATTCTATTACGTCTTTCCACTTTTTATAGTAATTTTATGGTATAACATTGATATATATTACAAAGTCAACAAATAAACTGTTATTTATATAGTTGTGCAATTTTTATCTACTAAGAAAACTGAGAGAAGAAAGAGAGCAATTATGCATTTATAGGTTTTGTCGTATTAACCTTCCTTTTACCACTTCTGGCTATCTTCCTTCCCCTCCATGGATTCCTTTGTTCTATTATTTCAAATATATTAAATTTTTAGATGCTATAGATCCAACAATACAATTATGTACATATTATATAACTTCTTTCTAAATAAATTAATATAAAAAATAAAATGAATGTTTTCTTACATAACCATAATGCTGTATATCCAAAAAATTAACAGTCATTTCTTAGTATCATCCTATCTCCAGTGCTTAAACAAATATCTATGATTGCTAAGAAGATTTGTTACTGTTTTTTCTTTGTTCTTAGCAGCTCTAAGGAGAGATTTCGGTATGAGGAACATGGGTTAGAAAGAGTTTTGAGACTTCTACTCTGCCTAATTTTTAGTATTTCAAGGAGCTAG
Organism: Capricornis sumatraensis; assembly: GCF_032405125.1. Lineage (NCBI taxonomy): Eukaryota > Metazoa > Chordata > Mammalia > Artiodactyla > Bovidae > Capricornis > Capricornis sumatraensis. The sequence goes on along the minus strand of NC_091081.1, from coordinate 13,182,389 downwards.
GAACTGAAGAGAGATTCCATGATGATAATAATCAGATGTAAATTATTTTGAAGAATTATAAGACATTTTCCAGATAGACTTCATTTGAAGCTTTGTTTCTCAAGTGGAATTTGGAGAAGATATATCAGAATCACCTAGGGACATTTCCAGAATATGTATGCTCATTTTTATCAGTCTTCACCCCTGCAGGTACTGGTTGGGACCTGAGGAGGACAAGAGGCTGAACCAGTGGGATGGTCATTCTGAAAACACTGCTTCTTCCAACCCCAAAAAGAAAAAATAGACAAAATCATTGATTCAGATACATCTAAAGCACCTTGAAAGCCCATAGTATTATGGAATTGTTACTTTTTTCTTAAAAGTCATTTTGAACGAAGTATTGGATCAGTCACGTCAAGGATACAGTTCTATTAAGCATATTGAAAACTCATTTCTACGAATCAAGGGGGAGGGAAATTTATTTTCTCTGGGGAAATATCTGACCATGATTCTACTTATAAAACACATCAGAGACAGGCCCTCACTGTGTCAACCACTCATTTCTGTGAGCAAGGTGTATGTTGTAGTTGTTTAATGTTTCAGTGTGCCACCTGTATTCACTGGAAGACTTTTGTCTCTACAGTGGACTTTGGAAGTCTTTTTAAATTGAAGCAATTGCTGACCTTTGACCTATAAGTTCTCTGAGCCCCTTGGGTACTGATAAGAACCAGGGACATTCTATTTATTGGTTGGTGGTCTTTTTTACTTAGAAACTGACTTAGTAATGCTCTTCGTAATTATCTTGCTGAAAGAGATATAATGAGACCTCAGAAAAGGATTATGCTAAAATATTTCAGAAGGGCTTTCTTTGAGAGGTTTATATTTGAAAGCTGCTAACATTTCTGTTTTCTTTTGACAGATCTTTGGAGCATATGCGACTCATCCTTTCAAGTTCAGTGATCACTATTATGGCACAGGCGAAACTTTTCTCTACACATTTAGCCCCCATTTCAAGGTACCTGGATGGAAGGAATACTGACGGCCTAGTGTCGTGGTGTCAGGAGGGTGGGTGGGGCTGGAGGTAGGGGGCTGTGGTCGGAGTGGTAGATGTCCCATCCCATAACCTCACTTGGCCTCACTCTAGCCTGCTCAGCACTTCATGACCGCAGCATAGAAACCACTTGGTTCCCTTCCTGGGCCTTGGGAACTTTTGCATGAACTTCTGAGATCCAGGGTGGAATTGCAGGTCAGAGCCAACATGTGTGCGAGCGATCTTTCCTGCCTCATAACCACTTCGGAGAGCTCATCCTGGTGTGGGAAAGGTCTAGAAGTCAGAAGCTTCCTCAGCCTATGGGTGGTCCCCTCCCTCTTTACTAATTCTCCGGATTGAAATGTCTGATCTCTCTTTGTCTTCTGTTTCTACCTAAGGTCTTCAAGTGGAGTGGAGAAAACTCATACTTTATCAATGGAGACATAAGTTCTTTGGAACTTGGTGGTGGAGGGTAAGGTTTTTGTTGTTGTTATTAATTTACTACTTGACCAGAGTGGGTCTGTTTTAATCCAGGTAACTGAAACTTTGGTGTCAGCTGCTTGTAGTTAGTCCATGTGTAGTTAGTCGATTATTTAGGACAGTGTGGTCTAACACATGACACTAAGAATTGAAGATAAAATGACTTATTTATGTGTCCAAATGAGGGACCACCTGAAAGACAGGTCATTTAAATGAAATAAAGGAAATGTTTTATAAGCAGTTTCGGGTTTTGACTATAGCATTACAGAAGGAAGTTGGGACAAGGGAGGACAGAAAGCGTGTACGTAAAGTTGAGATGTTTTCACCATTTTGCTTTTTTAACCTTTTTTAGGGGACGATTTGGCTTATGGTTAGATGCCGACTTATACCATGGACGAAGCAACTCCTGCAGCACTTTTAATAATGATATTCTTTCCAAAAAGGAAGACTTCATAGTTCAAGACCTCGAGGTATGGACATTCGAGTGAAATTTAGGCTGCCTTAAAATAGAACATTTAAAAAGACTGGGTTCAGTCAGCCCTGCTAAAGCTAGCTGGAAGACGAAGCCCCAGCCCAGACTGCCTCATCCCATCACAGTGCTTTCTTTCTGCCATCATCTCAGAGCGCAATTACATTGCAGAGAGATTCTGAAGGGTACATGTGGAAGGCAGACGATGAAGAAAGAATTTGAAGTTCAGATCGTTGAAAGACTTTATACTCTCACTTTCTTCAAACCCATAGAGTGAGAAGTCAGAATATTTATAGATGTGAGTTGAATGCAATTTTTATTTTTGGTAACTGTGAAAAAGAAAATACTGTAGAAGTATATACATTCCTTGTATATTTATCAACATAATTTTCATTACCAAAATGTACAGCATACTATTGTTTGCCATTGAAAAGTTTAGTCTCATTTAGAAAAATTGAAAGTGCATAGCACTTAAAGGGAATATATGATTTTTAAAAACTGTTTTATTTATTATTTCTAGTATATTGTTTGAAATGTGTTGGCAATTTTTTTCTTTTAATGTGTCAAATCTTGAAGTAAAGAAATGTATACATTTTGTGCTGTTTTGGCAACAAATCCATTTGATTTATATAGTTTTATATTAAATTTTTTTTGCCCTGATTGTTTAGGGTGATCTGTATATGTATGTGCTGCTTAATGTCCATATATACACACACACATATATACACACACACATATATACACACACACAATTCTGAATTTTTAAAAACTCATTATCAATGTTTATTGATTTGACTGTTGTAGGCCATCTTTCCATTTTTGTCATTGAAAAGATACATTTTTAGTTATTCACTCTGAACATAATTGTGTAAAGAAGAATAAGCCATTTCTCACAGTCATAAATTGATATTTACAGTAATGCATACTTTTATGACCCTGGATTTAGAACCCTGCTTTTGAAAAGAAATGTTTTGCTCCTTATAAAATCTCATGTGTTAATAACAGAACTTGTATTTTTATTAGATTTTTTTTGCATAATTTTCCCCAAGTTTTTACATTAACAGGCCTCTGTTTTAAATGAGACTGAATGTTTTAATTTCTGTATATTTTATATCAAATGAAAAGGGTCCATTATCCCAATTGTCTTGGTTTCTACACTCTTTTATTTGAAAAAAATTCAATGCCAAGAAATGCATTTATACCACAATCGGAAAAAAAAGTAAAAAGCAGTTTTTAAATATCAACTCACTTTCATATCATTAAACACTCTTTTATGAAAGTTAATAATAAAACCTTATTAAAATTTTAACAAATATTATTGATTGTCAAACTTTTACAAAAGCCAAAGACTGCTAATGGAAAAAAATGTCAAGTAATAGCCAAAGCTGAGAAAGTTGTCTGTCATAAATTACATTTCCAGTGATCTTTGAAAGGAAAAATTAATAGAAAGTAGTAGTTTATAGACCTGCATTTTAAAAATGTAAACAATGCTTAGAATGTTGGCTTTAAGCTGGCGGAATACTCCCTCTAGCTTATTCTCTTACTTAAGACTATTTATAAAAGAGAACAAACAAATTACCATGTGGCCTCCTGTCAGATCAACAATTATTTCACTCCACTCACATTCCATACAAGTTTCTTTGAATGCTATAAAATCTTAAACCTGTAGCCTGGGTGTACTTTCACCCAAGTTCTGTTGTAAACTCTTTATTAACAACTTATTGGCAGTTGAACCTTATTAATCTGCTTGTTACATAATGTGCCTGTGAGATTCCAGGAATGTCTCAGTATGATCACGTTTACCATTTATGCCATTTGCAACCATATGCTATTAACAAAATGGTCATTTTGCATATAGTTCACTCTTACCTAGTTTAGTCCATGATATTATACTTGTGAGAGCATATTCAGATGCTGTGTTCTCTATTTAAAACAGTATTGTCCAATCAGACATGTGTGGCCCTTCATTTATGGATACTGAGTGTATGTAATGCAGTGCTAGCCCAATATTTTCAATAAAGGAATTCATGCATTCAATGTGATTTTCTTTCCTGAGGATTCATTCAGCAAGTATTTATTGCATGCTGGAGCTTTTACTTGCGTGAGACGATGGTGAAATAACCAAGACTAAATAAGTAAGGTCCAGTGCTCATGTTTTTATTGCTACCTTGGAAATTCCCTCTTTGTTCCCCGTACCCACACTCCTATTCAGTTCCCGAAAACTGCTCCTTGTTACAGTTACTAGAGACAACTCCTGGCTCTGTTGCTAGTTTCTCTGTTCTTAATCCTAGTTGTTCTTTGAATAGTGACTTTCTTTTTAGTATCTCTCTCTTGACCTACTTCCTAACTTCCACGAGAGACACTTTACCCTCCGATCAATTTTCTTTAACATCCTGTCTCCTAGCCCCTGAAGATGAAGACCTCAGACAGTGTTCTTTCCTTCCCAGTTCCTCAGTTCATGAGGCAGCCTCAAAAGATGTAGATGGGAGAGGGTAGCCAAATGTCTCACCACTGTCGAAAGTGACTTAGATACTCCCTCATGTGACAAGCCACCAGGGAAATCCTGAACTCTTGTGAGAGGTATTATCAGCCTTCATTTGATTTCCCTTTCCTTAAATCCTTTTAAAGTTTTAGAGGCATATGAAACAGGACTAATAAGGGAAATACTTTCCTTTTGAGGAAGGCATTAAGAATCTCTTAAACCAGAAAAGAAAGCTGAGGTTCACTTTCTTAAGATGCCTAACCTATTTTATATAGTCAGATAAAGAAAGGTAAGGAGGTCAGAAACCAAAGGAAGTTCCAGAAACTAAATAGCCATGCTCGCCCTTTGTGCAACTATCAAAAGTACCTGTGCGCCCTGCCTCCTGCCCAGTCAGGTCATACACTCTTCATTCAGGATAAGCCCTAACCTTTCAACATCCTCCTACCTACTCGCCTATGACCCATGTCCACAGTGATCTGCCAACAGAAGGCTATCTTTACTGAAAAAATTGGGCTTTACAGTCCACCCCAAATCTAAAATCATACTGCCTCCACCCTTCTATCAATCCTTCAGATAACTAGTGGTTCAGAATAAAAACTAGATAGAATCTCCCTGGTGTGGCCAATCAAGCATCCAAATGGTGATTTTTGGTAGACTCTCTTTTGAGACCTACTTATTTTCTAGATCAGTGCTGTTCAACAGAACATTCTACTCCAATCGAACTGTTCCCTGAATTTGCATTGTCCTTTATGGTAGCCACTACCATTCTACTGTTGAACACTTGAAATGTGACTTGGATGACTGAGGAGTTGAATTTTTTAAATTTAATTTTTATTAATTTCATTTAATTAATCTTAAAGTATTTAAATCTACCCACATATGGTTAGTGGCTGCCATGTTGAACAACACAGCTTGGGATCAAGATTTGGCAAAACCAAATCATATGTTATCAGCAATGAACTCAGCCTGTTACTCCATCACCAGAAGGGAACCTTTAGTTCTAAGTACTTTGATTTGTCCCTGCCATTATGGATCTTCACAAAGCTAGGTACCACCTAAAGTAACAGTATGTCTCATTGTTTAGGTGGTCTGCTAATAAAATAACCAGAAGGTTCACTTCCCTGAGAGTCTTTTCACACTGAAAACCTAGATCTGTTTAGGATAAATGATGCTCATCTTTGAGGAAAAAATAATTTTAAAAAACCTTTTCCAGTGCCCAGACCTTGTCTTAAATAAATTTCCTCCTTGGCCATCTGTATGTGTTTTGTTCCTATCCTGGATATTCTGGTGCCCATGGCAGTCCTATAGGATGACATAGCTCTTACCAGGCACCCATCCACAATGCACAATGAACCACAGGAAGGAAAAAACGTTTATTTCTTACATAGAGTTGTGCATCCAGTTTCAGAATCCTCAAGGAACAATGAACCACCAAGAATGCCTCAAACAGTTCTGCTCAATGACTGGTCTTCCTTATTGAGCTTGCTGGCTGGGATGCCCAATGGCTGCACGCACACCCAGAGAACCTGCTGCCTGTGGAGAAAGCTTTCAACATCAACCTGTTAGAATGAAGGGCAATCAAAAAGCATAAGAAAAGGGATGATTAGATCATCTTAGTGTCCTATTTACCCATCAACAAGAACCCATCATTTCATCAACCAATCCACTTTTAGGGTTACAAAAAGTAGCCTTGATAGAGCTTAACACAAGTCTGAGATTATACTGAAGAAAATGATAAACAAGAAACACCTACAAGGAACATTCACATTCAACAAACTTGGATGATAAGGCAGCCCTTTTCATGTCTCTCCAGCTAAAAAAGTCGTCCTTACCTTGACATATGTTGAAAACATTGGAATTCAGCTGATCAATTCAGCCTTTAATCTCCACAGCAGTCCTTCCTGGTTCAACAGTCTCTACCGGCTAATGGATCAGCCACATTTTACCTAACAGCTGACTGAGATCAACCCTTTCATCTTTGAAGATGCCAATTAACAGTAAGAATATTTCTACAAAGATACGCTGTGTTGAGGTATTGTGTTGACCTTGAGAGCTGCTAAAAGGTCCTGTTATTACTCCACGCCCAGCAGGCCTTAGTCTTGTTCTCCTACAGCGTTTGTTTCTTGCTTAGATCCTGCTGCTGCTGCTGCTGCTGAGTCGCTTCAGTCGTGTCTGACTCTGTGTGACCCCATAGAGGGCAGCCCACCAGGCTCCGCCTTCCCCGGGATTCTCCAGGCAAGAACACTGGAATGGGTTGCCATTTCCTTCTCCAATGCATGAAAGTGAAAAGTGAAAGTGAAGTCTCTCAGTCGTGTCCGACTCTTCGCAACCCCATGGACTGCAGCCTACCAGGCTCCTCCGTCCATGGGATTTTCCAGGCAAGAGTACTCTAAGATCCTACAAAGGGTCAGAAATGTGGGTAGGTTGGACCTGGGGTGTCCCAAGGAGAGCTGGGGGCTATGCATGACATAAGTTCCTTTCAGCAGATCATACAACCAGATTACCTGGCAAGAACTCAAAGCTTCTAAAGACTTCCAAAGGCAACAAAAGCATGGATTAAGGCATGGCTTCTCTAGACCCAGTTTGGGTTTGAATCTTAGTTCTAGAGCTTACTAGCACTGTGACCCTGGTTAAGTATTTTAACCTCTATGTGCTTCCTGATCCCCACTACGGGGATAACAACCACCACCTCATGATTGTATCATGATGAGAGCACTTAAAATAGTGTCTGACATAAAGCAAGCACAGCTAAGGGTTTGATAAATAAATGTAGAAATGCTTCCCTCAAATGGAGGAATCAACTAATAATGTGAGAGCTGCACAGGAAAGTTCATCTTCTAAGGCAGCAACGTATTTAGTAATGAAACCTACTTTCAGATACTGCAATGGTTCCCATTTGCTATTTAGAACTTTTAAGCTGAGGTTTTGTTTCTCCCTTTAATTATAAAAGTAAAACATATTCGTGGTAACGTTTTCAAACAGGACAGAGAGAATTCAGTAAAAGGCAAACATTTCCTTCCTATATCCCCAGAAGTAACCACCACAGAAATTCCTTGTGTTTCCTTCCGGAGCATGTCTATGCATATATCTTTGTTTGTATCTTCTTTTTTTAAACAGAACCATACTATGCACACTGTTCTTTGTCTTTTTAATTTAACAATATACTATGAACAGCATTTTTTAATCAGTACATGTAGACTTACCTCATTATACATTGCATGGGTCTGTCATTGTTTAACAGCTATTCACTAAGGAACTTTTTTTTGGTTCTTACAAATAATTCTTAGTGATCATCCATACATATAGAACTTTGCGCGATATGAATTTGTATATCTGTGAGATCATTTTTGCTTCTCAGGTGGGTCAGTGGTAAAGGGTTCACCTGCCAATGCAGGAGACATGGTTTCAATCCCTGAGTCTGGAAGATCCCCTGGAGAAGAAAATGGCAACCCACTCCAGTATTCTTTCCTGGAAAACCCCATGGACAGAGGAACCTGGTGGGCTACAGTCCTTGGGGTCACATATATTGCCCAGATTTATGTCTTTTTTCCTAAATAAGCTAAGTCTTTTATCCATTTTTCTACTGAGTTACTCACCATCTTATGTATTTGTAAGATTTCTTTAGTATATTCACAATGCTAGCCCTTTGTCATATACATAAATGAGAAAACATAGCAAATATTTTTGCTCAGTTTATACTTTTGAAATGCATGCATTTTTAATACATAAGAAGTCAATTACAATTTATTTATAATCATATTCATCATTCATTTCTGACATAATTCTGGACCACAGTTTTTTAGATTAAGTCAAATTTATTCAGTATGATTTACACTCACTTAAACATCTCCCCAAAGAATGTACTGACCCATCCTTAGTTTAAAATGCATCCTCTTGCTTATTCTATGATTAATTATACCTCCTTCCATATTTCAGAACATTTATAAATAACCTCCTCCAAGATCAGTTTCACTTTGCACTGGCCTGTAATCATCCTGTTAAAACATGTCAACATTTTCAGGAACCGTCTTGGGACAAGATCTGAATATCCATCTAAAGTACCATCTTCCAGCTAGAGCCAAGCAAGACGATGGACAACTTCTGTCTAAATCTCCAAACTCTGTCACAGTGCCTTATGGAGAAACAAATGATTTATTAACAATAATAATATGAAGAGGAGAATGAAGAGGACAGGTAACATTTATTTATCGTGAAACTCAACCTCCTTTTATATTCATTTATCATATTTGATTCTCAAATTGAATATAGTATAATCATAGTATATATATATATATAATATAGTGTGTGTGTGTGTGTATATATATATATATATATATATATAGTATTATCTGTTTTAGAGATGAGTAAACTGATTCTTCAGGAGGTTACATAACTTGCCAGAAATCACAGAGTTCATCAGAGTTAAAGCCAGGATACATTTAGTTATAACTGACCCCAGAGCTAAGCTCTTAACCACAAGAGTATGCTGACCATTGTCCAGTCTCTACATCTCTACCACAAGGTTACCCACATTCTGCTTAACGTTACCCACACTCTGCTTAACCATCTCAGGCGCCAAGATAACACAGGTTTTCACTCTGGAAAGAAAGCTCCTTCATGGCTGGGAGGTTGTCTGTAGCTAACAAGGTCTCATGCATCCCTATAGTCCCAGGGCTTGTCCGGGTGCCATGCTTGGCAGTGTGCATGGCCCCTAGGAGGCATTCGATAAATGCCTGTCAAGGCCGACTGAACAAAGCGCGTAACTAAAGTAAATGAACAACAGAGAATTTGAATTTGCCCAATGTTGTACAGCTAAGTAGTAGAACTTGAGATTAAAATACAGGCTCTGGATTCCTGGCTCTCCTCCCCTTCCTGCTATAGAGTGCTTAGTCACAGGCGTACAAGCGCCGTTCTTAAGACTGTGATGCAAGAAGAAATGGCCTTCCTCTAGCTGCCCAAGTTCTAGCCTTTGGGTCTTAGGAGCGTCATGTAAAGTCCAGGGCGGAGGGCGGGGTGGTGTGCGAATGCTTTCTGGGAATAAAATTCCTTCATTTTCAGACCTCTTAGTTACTGTCATTCTGCAAAGTATAGACTAAAGGGAAGTTCAAGGCTTCAGGGCTTTAGGGTGTGGACAGTGAGTCACACTCTGCTTCCAAGTGAGGAATCCAGAAAACAGTTCAGAAGACCATTTAAGTAAAAATTCAACTATCCAGTGAGTTTGCACTTTGGTGATAGGGTTAGGGGAAGAGTGCAAAGGCATATGATAAACTGGGTTCTTCACTCCTAACTCTAGGGGTTGATTTTGGAAGAAAGATTAGTCAGGGGAAAAAAAAAAAATCAAGGACATGTTATGTGGAGCATTTCTCATAAAATAATAACCTAAGAAAGTCGGACATGACTGAGCGACTTCACTTTCACTTTTCCCTTTCATGCACTGGAGAAGGAAATGGCGACCCACTCCAGTGTTCTTGCCTGGAGAATCCCAGGGACCGGGGAGCCTGGTGGGCTGCCATCTCTGGGGTCACACAGAGTCGGACACGACTGAGGCGACTTAGCAGCAGCAGCAGCAGGAAAGTACATGGTATGCGAAGCACGAAGTAAATGTTAGCTAGATCCTGGAACCTTCCCTTTGTCAGCAAGCTATTTAAACTCTCTGTTCCGTCAGTTCCTCACTTGTCAAATGAGAGCAATGTTGGAAGAATCAAGTGGATCGATAAATGTAAAATGTCATTATACTATTTACTTGTTAGAGATGTGGTTTTTTCTTTTCATCATTGTTTCTAAGATTCTGCCATGTTGTTATTGCTTTTGTATTTCATTTCTGTGTGTGTTTAATATTCTTTGGTGTGAATGTACCACTGTATCACTATTTAATCCATTCTATCAGTGGATAGAGTTGCCGGCAGTTTTGTCTGATTCTGAAAATTGTCCTGAGGCCCAGGAAAGAGGTTCATGGGGGTGGAATGGCTAGTCTATGGAGTAAGTATTTGGCTTTACAAGATAATCTCTCAATGTTTCACAAAGTGACTGTACAATTTATATGCCTATTACAATTTTCTGTCCAACACCTGACATTGTTAAATTTCTTAGTTTTTGCCAATTTCAGGAATGTGCAATGTTATTTCATTGTAGTTCCAACTTGCATTTTCCTGACTATTAATGAGGATATGCATCTTTTAACATATTCCTTAGCCATTTATGTTTTCTCCTTTGTGAGATGTCTATTCATGTCAATGCCTGTTTCTTCTAGTCTGTCTTCTGGGAAGTAGTCACCTGAAATCCTTTCTGTTATTGCCCTAAGAATAAAAGAAATTAGCCAGTCTGTTAATCCCATCTACCTTTGATGAGTAGGACAGTTAACATGATGATATCAGAGGTCCTTGGGCTTCCCAGGTGATAAAGGATCTGTCTGTCAATGCAGGAGACACGGTTTGATCCCTGGTCAGGAATATGCCCTGGAGGAGGAAATGGCAACCCACTCCAGTATTCTTGCCTGGGAAATCCTATGAACAGAGGAGCCTGGTGGGCTACAGTTCATGGGGACGCAAAGAGTCAGACATGACTGAGCACAAACACATATCTCAGAGATCCTCAGGCCCTACAAGGGTATTTTCTCAAGTGTCTCCTTTCAGTGGGCAGTATCTAGGGAGAGGGGTGGAAAAGGGGGATGTTTATTGATTTGTGTTTTGCTTTGCAGATTTGGGCATATATTGGGACTTATTAATTTGATTATGTGATTCTTTTAAGAAGCAGCATCAAGCAGTTTATTTGTAATAACAGTAAAGATTTTCGAGCACTTATGTGTAAGGCATAACACTATTCTAAGCACTTCACATACATTATCTCAATTAATCTTCATAATAACTTGTGATGGTCCTAAGTACTCTATTATTATTTCCCAACTGAGGAACTGAAAGCCCTGAAAAAATTAATGATTTGTCTAAGATAGAATTACTACTAAATGGTAGAAACTGAGGAAGTCTGACTCCCTAGCTCATGCCTTTAACCACTGAGATAACCACAGGCGATACCAAGTTAGTTGGCAGTACAGCAAAAATAGAGGGAGGGCATGGTAGGTGCCCAGAAGCAATTCTGGGATATGATGGACTTTGGGAGTTTATGCTGGGAAAGGAGAGAAGTGAAGGTGGGAATCCAACAGAAAGCGTTGAAAGATCAAGAACAGAAATCACTAAGTAAAGTCAGGAGAGAATGAAAGTTGCTAGGACGGGTGCTTTCAGAGTTGTGAAGAGTTGTTAAAAGTTTAGGTTTTTTCAGAGCATCTGGAAGATGTCAGGTTGGGATTTTGCCACAGGAATGAGTTGTGTTAAAGAGGAGTGGAAGCACACGCAGTCCCTTTGTGTGCCTGAGAAGCTATGAGTCACGGGTGCTGGGTTTGTCTGAGATAACGTGGGAGTTTGGCAGCGTGTGTGGCCCAGGTGCCGAAGCTCCCTGTTTATCTGAGGGAGTGACCAAGAAGCTGGAGCACGATGTGACTGCGCTTCGTGCTACAACATGACACTCAGAAGGGTGCAGAGGGTGGGGAGGTGCACACAGGTAGGAATGGGATCACCTGGACTGGCAGTTAGAAGCTAGAGAATGCCACCATTGCTTCCAGATTGCTTCAGCATGTTGGAAGGGGGGCAGAAAAAGCAGTTTTTGTTTGTCAGGGCTCAAGGGGAGTGATGTCCTTAGGGGAATGCCAGCTTTCAGTCAAGGCAAGAAGGTGAAGGTATGGTTCTGTGAGGAAGCTGTCGATATAGATTAGGGTGCTTACAAAGAAATTATGGCTATTAGAGTGGAAAAAGATTCAAAGAGGCCAGAGGTGGAAAAAAGGAGAAAAGGAAGCATAAGACAGTTTGGGTATGAGTAAAGACAAAAAAAATTTAATAAGAAAAAGAATGAATGGTAAAGATGAGATTAATTGGCTTTGAGATTATGAAAAAATACAGGCGTGATTTGGCAAGAAAATTGACGTTAACTTCAAGATGATGGGAGTGTGCTGATTTATGTGGTAGCTGTTTTCTGTTGATTTGAGGAAGAAAAGAAGTACCTCTGGTCCTGGTTCTACTAAAAGGTCTGAAAGATGGGTCCCTCTATTATCTACCACCTAAGTGATCCTGAGTAGGCTGATTCATCTTCCTCTGTCCCATTTTCTCCATTTCTACAATAGAAGTAATAATATTGTCTTCTCTGATTTGTCAAGAGAATCAAATTAATTTGCATATGTGAAACAAGTGAAAAAGTGAGAGTGTTAGTTGCTCAGCCGTGTCCAGCTCTTTGAGACTCCAATGGACTGTAGCCCACCACACTCCTCTGTCCATGGAATTCTCCAGGCAAGAATACTGAAGTGGGTAGCCATTCCCTTCTCCAGCAGATCTTCCCAACCCAGGGACTGAACCCAAGTCTCCTGTGTTGCAGGCGTGAAAGTGCCTTAGAAAGCTGCAAAGTGCCAGAAAAGGTAAGGGAGTGCTACTACGGTGTTAGTCACATCAGACTTTGCTTATTCTGCACTCTCTATCAAAAATGCAAAGTCTAACTGTAATGTGGTTTCTGATAAAAAGTAGAAGTTACTTTCAGTGCTTTGAAGACATGGCTTTCAGGAAAGGATTATGGCAAAAAGCAGAAGTGTCTGCATTATATTCTGTAGACAAGTAAACAAAATATCAGTGAAGGAATGGGAAAGTTGCTATAAGGAGATGGGATTTTTTTTTTTTCTTTTGTCATCCTATCCATTACAATCAATTTACCAAGTTTCCACTTCAGAACAACAGATCAGGACTTCCCTTAAAGTCCTTCAGCAGAGCTCAAACAGTCACAAGTTAGGATCCTGGGCCATGTGCCAATATTTGCTCAAACAGAGGTCTAAATAAGGCAGTTTAATAATCAGAAACTGGAAAGTTCTCTCCTTTCCCACACACAAGCACTTCTTCCTCCCCTCTTTTGCCTATTAACATTTCACTCACTCCAACAGTTGGAGGCCAGCATCATGCAATACTTAGTACCAAGCAGTGGCCACTTTAGCCTTAAGTATTTCCTTTTATGGGCATACCAGGAGGCTCAGTGGTAAAGAATCCGCCTGCCAATGCAGGAGATACGGGTTCAATCCCTGGGTCAGGAAGATCCCATGGAAAAAGAGATGGCTACTCACTCCAGTATTCTTGCCTGGAAAATCCCATGGACAGGGGAGCCTGACGGGCTACAGTCCATGGGGTCTCAAAGAGTCAGACATGACTTTGCACCTACACACACACTTACTTTTACACTGGCTTTCTTAGGGAGGGGGAAATGTGCCCATGCTTATATTTTATCTCCAGAATTATCTAAAATTTTTGAGTCTGGTGAAGTAGTAAAAAGTTATTCCTATTTACTCAATATAAACCATAGAAGGTTTTCGTATTTATATTCAGGAAATTTCTATTTAGGATGTGGAAAAGGGGTGTCTACTGTTGAGATGATATTTTATGAGATTAAGACAAACTCACCAACACACTTTCTATATCCTCACTGTAGAATGGACTCAGCATTGCGCTGTATCAGACATATGGCTGTAGTAGCTCCATTGTCTGTCTCTGCCGGAAACACCAAAAAATCTGCCCGAAAAATGCCTTGTGATTTTTGACACCATGGCTGAACAACTTAAAAAGTATATGGAATGAGATTATTTATGAAACAGAGAATGATGAAATGAAGTTTATCAGGAATCCTGAATTTTAAGTCTGTCAAAATGTTTTCCTTATGACAAAAATACTATATTTTCATTGTTGAAGATGTAAAATATATAGCTAAACCATCGAGTCATAATTTATCCATCCAGAGATCACAGTGCAAATATATTTGGTATATATTCTTTCAGGCAGACTGCTTAGATTTGGGTCTCAGCTCTGTCACTGACTAATGTGATGGCATTAGGCTGCAGGAGGTCACCAAGGGAGTGAGTACAGTTAAGGAAAGACTTACATGTTAAATATGTACAGCTTTTTATATGTGAGAGGGAGGGAATGAGAGAGAGGAGGGAGGAAGAGAGAGAAAAGAACCTAGGACCAAAGCCCATTGGTGATGAGAGAGGTCTGGGAAGAAGAGGAAGCTGCCAAGGAGACTTGAGAAGAAACAACCAACCCAGAAGGAGGAAAGCTGAGGAAGTGTCGTGTCCTGGAAACAAGAGAAGAAGTTCATTAAGAGGAAGATGATAATCAACTTTTGCTGAAAAGATGAACACTGACCCATTAGATTTGGTGACATGGAGGTCATTGGTCCTCTTGGCAGAATAGTTTGGATGGGATGATGGCCGTGAAAGCCTGAGGGGAGACAGTGTGAGAGGAGGGGCGGGGAAGAATTGGGAAGAGCAAGGTCAACTCTTGAGGGGGCATTTGGCTGCAAAGGAGAGCAGAGAAAGGGATCAGTAAGTGATAGGGAAAGCATGGACAAATGACGGCTTGTTTTATTGTGATATGATGGTGAAAGTGAAAGTGAAGTCGCTCAGTCATGTCCGACTCTTTGCGACCCCATGGACTGTAGTCTACCACACTCCTCTGTCCATGGGATTTTCCAGGCAAGGGTACTGGAGTGGGTTGCCATTTCCTTCTCCAATGATGTTCAAAGTTGGCTCTTAATAAATGCTTGCTACTGATAACAGTAATGTGACTTACTCCATATTGTATATTATTTTTGATATCAGTTATTTTTTTAATTAAATTCTAGTTAATTTTACAATGTATTAGTTTCAGGTATACAGCAAAGTATACAGAGAGAGAGAGAAAAACTTAGCCCATGTCTTCACAGATGGCAAGTTGCACAGCTGTCTAATTCCAGAGCCTGCTCTGAAGCAGGGCTGCTACTGCCCCAAATGGTGTCCTTTCGAAACTAGAAAAGAGCACTCCATTTTGCAAATAAAATGTAAAGTTTGTTTACTGTCACACAACTCAAACTGCTGTTTCCCAGGGCAGCTGTCCAGAACACCAGCTGGTATCAGCTCTGCCGGTGCACACACAGTGCCTACATTTGTGCCTGCTCCCACACCAGGACACATACTCTAGAACATTTTCAAATACTTTGTTCTGCTCCTCCCACTTCTATGGCAGGGAACTCTATCAAGTCCAAGGTTAGGAAACAGAAAGCAACTTTTTGAAAATACCAGGTAAGTGAGTGAAGCAATTGTAGGTATCACTAGGGATATAACCAGGACAGCTGCCACTCCGCCTATGTTCACACCAGCTCTATTCACAACAGCCAAGGCATGGAAATAACCTAAACGTTCATCTATAAATGGATGGATAAAGAAGACATGGTACATATATACAGTGGAATACTACTCAGCCGTGAAAAGAATGAAACAATGCCATTTGCAGCAACGTGGATGCAACTAGAGATCATCATACTCAGTGAAGTAGTTCAGAAAGAGAAAGACAAACACCATATATCACAAAGAAGTTATCCACAAAGCAGAAACAGACTTACAGATGCAGAGAACACACCTGTGGCTGCCAAGCCAGGGGTTCCGGATTGGCAGTTCAGGATTAGCAGGTGCAAACTATTATATATTGAATGGATAAACAACTAGGCCCCACTGTAGAGCACAGGAAGCTCTATACAATATTCTGTGAAAAAGCATAATGGGAAAGAATATGGAAAAGAATGTGTGTATATATGTGTATATATAAATAACTGAATCACTGTGCAGTACAACAGAAATTAACAACACTGTAAATCAACTGTACTTCAATAATGTAAATGTAAAAAAACAAAAATGTTTCATTTCAGGAAGATTCATAGAAAGGGTTTTCTGACCAATACAGGTTTCTGATAACTTTCGTATCATTCTACTGAACTGAGTAAACTTGATGGCTCTAGAAAGCTGTTAATTACATAGGACTGAGTAAACTGATGGGTGTGGTTATAATTCTTTTGTTTTATCTGAGATATTATTAGCTTATTATTCTGTGTTCACCGTATATAAGAAAACCCTTCCCTTAAAGCTAATTATGATTTACAGCAGTTTGGTAAATTACAATGCTAAGTAGAATTGAAGCATTTATATTTTCTCTCTACCTGATCCTTCCAGAAACTGGAAACTCAGAGTTTCCCAGGAGCTTTATCCGGTAAATATGGAAGCCCACCTCCAAACAAATGGAAGAATTTCAAGGTCATTTGGGAGAAAAACCACAGAAAGGGAGGAATTTCTTCAAATCTGTTAGGCAAAATCTGTGATAAACCCTTGGCATGGCTTTCCTGGGTCCTGGGAGGTCTTTTAAAAGTTTAGTCTGAGACCTCCTTATGAAAAGTCCAGCATAGCCAATTTAAAAGAACCTATATGATCAATTACACTTACGTAAGTAATCTGTATTTACTGCCTAAAACTCACCTCCCAGATAGCCCCTTCCTGTAGTTTGAGTTATTAAAAAGATGTTCTAAGCTTTTTTTTTTTTTTCTGAAGCTTATTGCTGCCATCTATGCTTAAATAAAGATCAAATGCTCCATGACCTGTGACCAGGCTCTATTAAAAAATTGAGACTTATTCTGTTAACTGTATGGTTGCCCCAATACTTAGCAAAGAGGAATGTTAACTGCTAGAAATTCTCTTTAAAATCATAAAGATTTAATTCTGGCTTTCTAGAAACAGTGTAGTTCCCAAGCCAGGTAGCAGTAATCCACTGAAGGATGGATCTTTTGAGAGCCACGGGAATAGCAAAAGCTGATCTAACTGCAAAACAGGCAGCTTGACCACAAGAACCTGATCAAATTATGGTCCTAGTGATTGGCCCTCCTGAACTTCCTAGATTTTCCCAGTATTCCCCACAGGAAGAAGAAAATGCTGAGAAATGGGGCTATGAGAAAGGAAGCACAGGCTGGCCTGAAGGCTCACAAGGCTCTAATCCCTAAGGTTCAACAACGGAAACTCGCTAAGAGCTTGCCTGATGCCAGCCACTGTGGCAGGGATGCAGTATGGGGCTTGACGCAAAAGGCTCTTCCAGGAAAGGGGCTCCAAAGAACAGTAAAACAAGTAACCCTTGCCTACGATTTGTGTGCCTGTAATAACCCACAAACCCATCCAATCCACGCTTTGCTACTCAGGCTGGGTCAACATCAAGGGACACACACAGGGAAGACTGGCCGGTGGTTAGATTTCACCCAACTGCCCCCGTGGTGAGGCTGTATCTTCTTGTGTATTTGTTGTTATTTTCACAGGATGGGTTGAAGCCTTCCCCACTCGACCTGAAAAGGCTACTGAAGTCTCAGTCCGTTTTGAAAGAAATAATTCCTCGGTTTGAACTTCCCCTCCAGGGCAATAGCAGGCCCCCTTTTATAGCCAAAATCACACAGGGGCTCACAAGGACTCTAGGGATTGATTACAAGCTACATACTTCTTGGCCTCCATACTTGAAGACCTCCAGTCTTCAGGGAAGGTGGAGAAAATGAACCATCCTTTAAAGGAAACCTTAGCAAAGCTCTGCCAAGAGGCTCATGACACTTGCTTCCTCTTGCAGTCCTCGGGGTCCATGTAGCCCCCAGGAGTGGTCTGAGGCTTAGCTCAGAAATGACCAGTGGGAGGCCTTGTCTTAGTACTAGATGTGGAAAAAACCCCTCAAGTCATGAGAGAAGAGCAACACATCTGTGAGCCAGGGGAAAGCCTGCGATGCCTGTTGCAAGCGCAGGCAGGATCCACAGCTAAGTAAATCGGTGTGTGAGCTGGACCCCCATTTGCAATTGTGCTACTGTGCTGTTGCTCGCATCCTACTGGTTTGCACAGCCACCCTCGCCAGAGAATTAACTCCCTTGTCCATGCTGGTTTAAGGGAAAATTCTCCACCCCCAAGATGCTCTGTTATTGACCCTGTGCCCTACTAGTCCTTGTAACCAGGTAAAAAGAGTGAGAACACTCACTTATCAACATTTCCAAAATCATGTCCAAAAGAGAACATTTAAAATAATGCTGGATATACCATCAACACTCACCACCCCAGCTGGATACTGGCCCTCCCCTTGCATTTCCCCTGATCCTTCCGGTTCCAATACTGATTAACAAAATAAATTGGGGACAGCTGCCACCCCTTCCCTCTCTGCTAGTCACGCTTGCACTTTCCAGGGGGCTATTACAATGCTTTAACCTGAATTCCCTATACAACGACCCAAGGCATGGGGCACGCTATGTTAAACTGCACAAATAGTACTTGTTTCATATGCCTAACCCCCAACCGCCGGCAATCGGAGACAGAATTACACCAGATATTCTGCCTCCTATGTAGGGAGAAACTGTACTTACAACCTCCCGTGTCCTGTTTCAAACTATGGCTCCGTCTTCCTAAACCATGGAAGGGGCGTGTGAACGATTGAAAGAAATATCTCATCCACCTGTCAATCCAATTCAACCTGCCTGTGGGACATCGAGCAAACAATGAGCTGGACTACAGTTGTCAACTCTGACAAAACCAACCAGATCACACTGAAGCATTTCATGAAGACCTTTATAATATGATATAATCTAAATTACCAACATAAAGATTTGTGGTCTCCTAGTTGCATATGTACTAGCAACAGCTATGTCCTTCAGGGACTATCAGGTCTGAACAATTGTAAGACATTCAGAAGGGTTTGCCCCCCTGAAGGGTTTGTTTTCCTCTGAAGACACCCAAAACATCATGTTATGGAGTTATGCCAGGCCATGCCCTTTTCCCAAGGCCTTCATACTATGGCCTGTAAATGCACTGATGATGTCCACTTCGTGTGAGAGTGTCCTGTATGGTCTATAGGGATAAGAGGGATATTATCTATAATAGGACCAGGCTGGCTCACTCCCGAATCTGGAGAGCAAAAGGAATGATCTTAGCACAGGGCAGGGCTAGTCATAGGACAGGCAGCTCTACACGGAGGCTTAACTTATCATGAAGTAACACTGAGAAATTTCACCCGGACAGTGTGGTTATGTGATGGAACTGATAGAACAATAAGCCTTAATGGGACCTAAGACCTCTCTTGTCTCTTTGGCTAATATAGTTCTTCATAATGGCCTGGCTCTTTGTTACTTTCTGGCAGAACAAGGCAGAGTTTGTTTGGTAACTAATACTTCCTGCTGTGCCTGGATCAGTGCAACAGGACAGGTGGATGTTAATATTAAAGAAATACCCATGCAGAACGGCGTCACAGTTGTGGCAAGAGCGACACAATCTCACTGTCTGGTCAACACTGACAGGAGCCCTACTCCCAAAGTTAACTTGGTTTCTTCCATTTCTAGGCCCGTTAGTGGCTATTATTGCTCTTTTCGGCTCTTGTCTGGTTAATCTTTTGGTTAATTTTGTATCTTCTAGGCTCCAGCAATTTCAAGTTAGGCTCATTATGGCTCAAGGGTTTCAATCCATTCCAGCAGAGGGTGGCCCAGGTCCCTACATGTCCTTGAAACAGTCAGCAAGGGACTTCTAAACCTCTAATATAAGCTAGGGTCTGAGACCCCTTGTCCAGCAGGAAGATGCTTCAGAAGAGGAAAACTTCAGCCCCTTAACCCTTAAAAATAAGGGGTGAAAAAGCTCACAGGGGGGGAATGAGAGAGACTGAGGACTTGGGACCCTTTGCTACAGTGTTTGCATGTGGACAAATGTCTCCTTGAGCAACAGAATATAAAGAAACTAAAGGACTAAAAATAACTGCTTGCAAGTTTTGAGCAAGCTCTAGGGAGTTGGTGATTGACCCAGAAGCCTGGCATGCTGCAGTCCATGGGGTCACAAAGAGTTGGACAGGACTGAGGGACTGAACTGAACTGAAGTACAGCCTGAACAAGTTATAAGCAACAAGGTACAAAAAGACCAAAAACCCAACTGCTACTTCTGCGATGTCCTGAGCAGAAAGAGGGTGTTAGTATTACTCATGATCCCTGCACACAGCACCCTCAAGAGGGTGGGGGTGGGTGGGCCGACCCTAAGCCACGCCCCCCCTCGCCCGCCGATAGACCCCCAGATCTGGCCCGGCCCTCATCCCATTTAAGAGACCAACTCAGGCACCCCTCCCAACCCAGGGAGCCAGCAAGGGAATGTGTTGCTCATTTTTTGCTCTTTCCCGAAGCACAACTCCCAAGAAAGCCCTGCCTGAATTTCTTGTCAATTTCTTGAAGTTTCTAGGTCAATTCCTCGCCAATTTCTATGAAGTTCTGGAATATGTCAGACTATAAACTACAGGATTCCGCATTTATCTGAGTATGAAGAATGAGATAAAGCCCACTATTTTGATCTAGCTGGTGCTGTCAATAATAACAACAAAAGGTAAAAACAGGTGTGAAGTTCTGTTTTGATATTTTGAGCCTTATCACCTAAAATTATCATGGTATTAAATGGATACCCAAAGTATCGAATATAGTCTGTGTAGAAAACAAAGCTCTAGAAATGTTCATTCTCGTAAAACCTACGAATTAAAAAAAAATTTTTTTTTTTTTTAAGACATCACTATACACTCGAGGTACTTTATGTTACTGGGCTCAGGGAGAAGACCTTCAATAAGTTCCATTCGGCCCCCGGGTAGAGTGCGAACGTGAGGTCATCGCGGCGTGGGGCGCGAGCCGGCGTTGTGGCGGAAGTCCTGCGTCGTTACCACCGAGACGCACGGGGATGGGCGGCTGCCGCCGGCCGCGGCGGCTCTTCCGTGTCGCGTCCTTGCGCGCCCCCGCGTGGCAGTCAGCGTGAAGGACAGCCTCTGGCTTCGGCTTCGCGGCGAGTCGCCTTGCGGCTCCGGTGGCCCTGGATCCGCGCTGTGCCCAGTCCCTGCCCGGCCCAGCGCCAGACAAGGGGCGACGCCTCGAGGTAAAATCTAGGAGGTGCAGGAGGCGAACTCTGCGAGGCCCTGTTGTCCCGGAGAAGCCTCTCAGCGGCGCAGACGAGCGGGTGCGATGATGGAGGAGGAGGAATGCCGTTTAGGGAAGTCGTGTGCCCGCTCTGAGCCAGTCGCGGCTGCACAACCGGCGGGATCCCCAGGGGAGACCCCCGCGGTCACCGCAGAGTCCCCGGAGCTCGCGAGCTACAGTAGCAAGTGCGTGTTCTGCCGGATCGCGGCGCACCAGGATCCCGGCACCGAACTCCTGCACTGTGAGGTGGGCTGCGACGCGCGACCCGGCGCGGGTGGGATCCGGAACGCCCTTGGGGGGCTCCGCTTAGGGCGCCTCAGCTTAGGGGGGCCTCGCCGGCGTGGATCGGGTGGGGACGGTCCTGCGTAAATGGAGCTGGAGGAGGCTGGGTGTCCTAGTGATAGAGAAGGCTTGTTTCTCTAGGCGCCGGGAGTGTCGCCAGCCTCGTTTACTGTTCTAAGGGGAGAAAATGTAGAGATAAAACCTCTCTCCGCAGCTGCCAAGGTGGTCGGTGGACAATAGTGACCTCTGATTTTATTAAAGGAACCTCCCCCTGCCCCACCTCCCCCCCCCCCCTTTTCTAGACACTGCCTTTACATTCTGCAAATACTGATACTGAAAACAAACTAGGAGAAAATAGATAATGGTGACTGTGACAAGCCCATTTGTTAGATCCGCTGAAAATAGGCTGGCAGAAGTGGTCCGTGGTCACACAATTAGTTAATGCATTCTGATTTACACAGTTCCTTAGAAGTGTTACTATCAGTTGGGGAAATTTTCAAAGCATTTAGACTTTGCTCAGATATTTTAAAACAGGTATCGGGTAGGTACTTTCTCGTCTACCTGCTTGACTCGCCTTTAAAGAAACAGTCTTTTGAAAGAATCACCTCCAAAGATTCTGGGCTTTGTTTTTGTTTTGTAATAATCATTCATTGGTTAAAAGTAAATTGAATTCCTTCTAAGCACTGTTGGAGATTCAGTGCTGAGCAAGGTAAATAAAGGCCAGCAGTCCCTGTCTACATTTTATAATCTAAAGGGTGGAGTCAGTACCAACAGAAGAGACAGCTGGTAGTGCTCCGTGCTATGGTGAGATGGTTTTACCACCTGCAGTATTTTGCAAGGCCCGTGGGAGGGGCACCTGACCAGATTTGAAGGGTTAGGGAAGACCTTCCAGAGGAAGTGAGACACGAAAAAATAAGTATGGTCAGGTGAGGAGGAGGAGAGAACAATGTCTTGGGTAAAGAGAACCTTCTGCGGTTTGGTCTCTGCCACAGGCAAATAGAAATTCAATCTAACTGGAGCATAGCGTTTGAAAGGGTGAGTGGTAAAAACTGAGGGTGGAGAGGTAGGGGAGGGCCAAGTTACTAAGGCTGTTGTACTTCATGTTAAGCAGTTTGGGCTTTATTTGAAGAGTGAGGGGAAGGAAGCGCCACAGTTTATTGCTACTGTTCATGCTGAGTTGGACGAAAAGGGTTGAGGTCCACGAAAACGTTTGATCTTTGAAAGATCATCTGGTACCCTGGGGAAGAATGATTTGGAGAGGACCAGGCTGGAAGCATAGAGATTGGTTATGAAGCTGTTGAGGTAATCTAGTCTGATTTAAAATGTAGTAATGGGGATGAAGAAAAGCAGATCAATTTAGGAATAATTAGGAGTCTGACAATGCAGAGGTCTGCATCTCTAGCCCAGATGATAGGAACTGCCAGCTTATAGGTGGAAATTGAAAAGAGGGAAATTAATAAGATCACCTAGGACATATTTGTAGGGTAGTGAAGGGATCCCTGCACAGAACTCTAAAGAACACTAACATCGTAAGAGAGAGGCAGAGGATGAAGACCTGAAAAGGGGACAGAGAAACTAGGAAAGCGAAGAGAGAGGAATATGTTGAGAAGATAGGAACTGGCAGCAATAGCTACCTTCCCTCATCCTCATATCTGGGTTGGATGACTCTCCAGTATGCATGCAGAGAGACCAACTTAGATTAGAGCTAGTTTTGTCCCCAGGGTGATGACCGCTGACCTTCAGGAGAGCAACTGCAGTGCAGTGATGGCGCAGCAGGCAGATCGTTGATAAAAACCTCGAGGTTCAACCTAAAACATTGAAGACAGCAAAGACAGATGACTTCTGAAGGAAGTTTGGCAGTCTTGGGGAAAAGGGAGAGATAGTGGTAACTACAGGAGGAGGTGGAGTTAAGAGAAAGTTTTATAAAACAGGGAAGTCTTTGGTGTGCTTAAATCCCGATGGGCAGGTGCCAATGGAGAGATGTTTAAACTGGCCCCAAGAGGTAGAGCTTTGTCCCTGGTAGAGAGGAATTTAGTCCCCTGTCCATTACTCAGTATTTACATGAGTGCCTTCTGTGTGCCAGACACTGCTGGAGGCATTGGGATACAGCAACAAATAAAATGAGCAAAACTCCCCGTCCTCGTGGTGCTTACATTCCACTCACAAGAAATAGACAATAAGCAACATAATAAATAAAATGCATAGTTTCTTAGATGTGGAACAACAAAAGAGAAAAGGGATGCAGTTTTAAAATTTTAGTAAGGAAATGCTTCACCAATAAGGTGGCATTTGAGGTCTTCCCTGGTAGTCCAGTGGTTAAGAATCCACCTGCTAATGCGGAGGACACGGGTTTGATCCCTGGTCAGGGAACTAAGATCTCATGTGCCCTGGAACAACTGGGCCCGTGCACCACAACTACTGAGCTGGAGCCCATGCCTGCATGCCTCAACAAAAGCGTCCATATAACACAACAGAGATCCTGTGTGCTACAGCTAAGATCTGATGCAGCCAAATAAATTTTAAAAAATTAAAAAAAGAAAAAAAAAGAAGGTGGCATTTGAATAAAGCTCTGAAGATGGAGAAGGAGCAAAGTATATGGTTTATTCTTTATAAAGTACAGCTATGTCATATAGAATATGACAGATACACAGTATATTTGTGATATTAAAGTATCATGTGGTGTCACTGGAGATCAGCTTGTCAGTGACCTAAAGCTTAGATGAACAATATGGATACTGACCACTTTATGGCAAATAGATGGGGAAACAGTGACAGACTTTATTTTTTTGGGCTCCAAAATCACTGCAGATGGTGACTGCAGCCATGAAATTAAAAGATGCTTGCTCCTTGGAAGAAAAGCTATGACCAACTTAGACAGCAAATTAAAAAGCAGAGACATTACTTTGCCAACTAAGGTCCATCTAGTCAAAGCTATGGTTTTTCCAGTAGTCATATATGGATGTGAGAGTTGGACTATAAAGAAAGCTGAGCACCGAAGAATTGATGCTTTTGAATTGTGGTGTTGGAGAAAACTCTTGAGAGTCCCTTGGACTGCAAGGAGATCCAACCAGTCCATCCTAAAGGAAGTCAGTCCTGAATATTCATTGCAAGGTCTGAAGCTGAAGCTGAAGCTCCAATACTTTGGCCACCTGATGTGAGGAACTGACTCATTCGAAAAGACCCTGATGCTGGGAAAGATTGAAAGCGGGAGGAGAAGGGGATGACAGAGGATGAGATGGTTGGATGGCATCACCAACTCAATGGACATGAGTTTGGGTAAACTCCAGGAGTTGGTAATGGACAGGGAGGCCTGGCGTGCTGCAGTCCATGGGGTCACAAAGAGTCAGACACGACTGAGCGACTGAACTGAACTGAACTGATGGATACTGATAAGGGAGTTCATGATACATGTACAATTGCCTTTCATCATTATTCTTGTTGAAATCAAGATTATTGGTATGCATATGAGGCCCTTGTCCCAGTTGAATTTTAGTTCTTGGAATGGAGAACTAATGAGCAACAGTGCATTCTGTCAGTGTTTCTGAGGGAAACTATGATTATTGATACTGATTTTAGTTTTTACTTAATTTTTAAGTATGAGAAATTGAATAAGCTTATTTAGGGAATATAGATTTTTCTCTTGGAAAAGCTTGAAACTCAAATGTTAATAGGTTGAAAGATTCACTGTTTTGTTTCCTTTTCGTTTTTCCTTACATTGCTGTATAGAGTGTATAAAACAGAAAACTGATGCCATACATATCTTAGCACAATATACTGGAGTTTGCTTTCAATATTTTGAGTCTTTTTTAATGCTGTAAAGTGGCAAATAAAAAAAATTTTGTAGAAAAAGCTTTAAAATGTAATCCCATGTAGATGCTAGATGATGCTATAATTGAAGAAAATGTGACTTTAGAAAAAAACTAAATTTAAAAAAGAACTTATCAAACCTCCTATGATTCTGTGGTCAAACCTTTAAAAGTACATATTAGGAGGAGACAAACCTTAGGGTAGAGATGGAGAAATATATAATGAGATTTAAAAAAAATTTGGGATTATAGTAATGAATTTAATAGCTTCATTCATAATTGTTTCCTTGAAATTGACTTTATATAAGTCTTTTTCTTCTCTGGGATAAATGAGTGTCTCATGAAAGAAGCTAAAGCTTGTCTTTATGGACATAATGCATAATCACAAAATTGCCCAGTGGAGATTAGCTGTAACATAAGTACCATTTCCATATCAGACTGAGATTTATGATGTTTAACACATGCCTCAACTGCATTAGGAAATTCTTTTTAAAAATTCACGTTAAAATTCTTTTTAACAAATGACACTTTTTTTTTCTTTTAGAATGAAGACCTAGTTTGCTTCAAAGATATCAAGCCAGCAGCACCTCATCATTATCTTGTGGTGCCAAAGAAGCATTTTGAAAACTGCAGATATCTAAAGAAAGATCACATAGAACTCAGTAAGTGGATGGTGGTATTCTTCACGGTCATAGCATCTTGAACTGGCATCAGTGATGGCAGTGACAGTTGAAATAGTTTAGACAGGTATTGGGATAAAGGAGCATGTGGCTTTTTAAACTTTCATTATGAAAAATTTCCAATATATACAAAATTAAAGAAAATATTTAGTATAACCTTTACGTACGTATCATCGAACCTCAACATTTATTAACTCGTGGCCAGGCTCAGTAGTTGTGGCACACGGGCCTAACTGCTCTGTGGCACGTGGGATCTTCCCAGGTCATGGATCAAACCTATTTCTCTTGCACTGGCAGGCAGACACTTTACCACTGAGCCATCAGGGAAGCCCCTTAAGTATTTACTTTGTTTTTTTTTTTTTTTTAAGAGGAAGAAATGTGTTTATGCTTGCTTTTCTTTTTCTAATATTTCTTCTTTAAAGCTTTTATAACTGTTGCAAATCAAATGTTACTAATTTTGAAGCAGCATAGTAGATGTTTTGGATTTCATTATATAAAACTGTTTTTTACTGATTCTGTGTATATTTGAATATCTTCATAATAAACCTTTAAAAGTCCTTGCAATTAATTTTTTATAGTCTTTAAAGTTGGGAAAATAATAACCATATAGAAGAGCTTAGTCACAGTGTCAAGCCCTGTGAGTATAATTAACATTAATAGAACTTCACCTTACTATAGAATACATATTTTGTTGTGAGCACATGTTCACCAAGATATATTCTGGACAATAAATAAAGTAAGTCTCAGTACATTTTCAAATGATCAAAACCTTATATGTTGTCTGATGACAATGGAATTACATTGAAGAAATAATAAAATCTAGAATAGTACTGAATATTTTTAAATTAACCCACTTTTAAGTAACTTCTAAATAGTTCAATATTTTGAATCAATTGGTAATAAAAACATATATCAAAGGATTATAGAATGTAGCTAAAGTGTATAGAGTAAAATTTATAGCTCTAAGTGCTTATGTTAGAAAGGGAGGTACAAAACCAATGATCTGTTTTCAGTTTAGGACACTAGAAAGAGGCGAGCAAAATCAGATCAAAGTAAGCATGAAGAAGGAAATAATAGAGCAGATATCAGTGAAACAGGAACGAGACAGTTGGTTTTGCTTAATGTAGTTTGGATCTGATTTTAAGTGAATGCATAACATGATGGACATGTCTTCTCAATGATCTATTTTTATCATTATAAAATGTTCCCTTTTAATATCTGGAAGTACTTCTTGTGTCTATTTTGTATGATATTAATTTAGATACTCCCAACTTTCTTATTAGGAGAAGGCAGTGGCACCCTACTCCAGTACTCTTGCCTGGAAAATCTCATGGACAGAGGAGCCTGGTAGGCTGCAGTCCTGGGGTCACTGAGAGTTGGACACGACTCAGTGACTTCACTTTCATGCATTGGAGAAGGAAATGGCAACCCACTCCAGTGTTCTTGCCTGGAGAATCCCAGGGACGGGGGAGCCTGGTGGGCTGCCATCTGTGGGGTCGCACAGAGTCGGAGACGACTGAAGCGCCTTAGCAGCAGCAGTAGCAGCAACTTTCTTATTACTTACTGTTAGCCTTGGGTATCTTTTTCTATCCTTCTGTTGTTGTTGTTTAGTCATTAAGTTGTATCCAACTCTTTGAGACCCCGTGGACTGTAGCCTGCCAGGCTTCTCTGTCCGTGGGATTTCCCTGGCAAGAACACTGGAGTGGGTTGCCATTTTCTTTTCCACGGGAGCTTTCCTACCCAGGGATGGAAGCTGTGTCCCCTGCATTGGCAGGTGGATTCTTTACCACTGAGCTGCCAGGGAAGCCCCTTCTATCCTTTACTTACAATAAATTGAATATGTATATTTAAAGACATGAAGATAGCAATGTAATTGCATCTGGCATTTTAAAAAAACAATATAATGTGGAAATCTCTGTCTTTTAATTGGAGCATTTAGTTCAGAAACATTTAATATAACTATTGACATAGCTGGATTTAGGTCTGCCATCTTGCCATTTGTTTTCTATTTGTCCCACTTGCTTTTTGTTGCCCTGTTTCTTCTTTCCTGCCTTTCTGTGGTTGATCAAACATACTTTTTTTTTTCCAAACATACTTTTAATATTCCACTTTATTTCCTGTCATTTTAGCCAATTTTCTTTGTATTTTTGTAAAGTAGTTGCTATAGTGAAATTAAAACACACATCGTGCAATTAAAACAGCCTACTTAGAGTTAGCATTGTATCAATTTAAAATATGAGAAACTTTGCAACACTTTGTTGTGTTATTGTCATTTATATTTCATCTATATACTTTATAATGCCATGTTACTGTTAAAATGATTAAATAGTCATATGTCCTTTAAAGAAATTAAAAGAAAAAACAGTCTTTTTTATTTATTCAAATGTTTGGCATCTTGGGGGTATTTTTTTTCTCAAATTATACTTCCGAGAATGGTTTTAATGTTGAAAGCAAAAGCAAGTTGAATAATCACACAGGTCTCCATACTGAACCAGAAACTAGGCAACATTCTTCTGAATATTTTCAGTTTAATTTGTCATCCAATTAAGATCTCTGGACTAGATTTATGGTGCTAAAAGTCCTTCTCTATCTTATTACATGGACTACCATCTCTCTCTATCTTATTACATGCTTCTAACATCTCTCCTTATTTTAAAATTTTTTCATTGAAGTGTAGTTGATTTTCAATATTGTGTTAGTTTCAGGTATACAGCCTAGCGATTCAGTTATACATTTATGTATATATATTCTTTTTCAAATTCTTCTTCCTTACAGGTTATAACAAAATACTGAGTGTAGTTCTCTGTGTTATACAACAGTAGGTCCCTGTTCTACATATAGTAATGTATGTATGTTAATCCCAGCCTCCTAATTTAACCTTACCCCACCCCCTTGAATCTTGGGAGTCTTGTGAAAGAAAACAATACAATCTGGCTTAGGCTTTTTTTTTTTTTTTCACTGAATGGTACTGACCTTGTCATGGAAGCCTTCCCACTCAAGCCTGACTTAAGAGAAGCAAACTGATAGCAATGATTTTAAACCTCTTATAAAACTATCCTCTGCAGATTCTCTCACTTCTTCCCTTTTTAAATGCTTGATTACACCAATTCAGAAACAAAAGGGATCTGAAGTTTGGCATTGTGCTTGAAGATACCAGGTTGCCAAAAATGTTTTAATGGGGAAGCGTATCCCATCTGAAGCCCGTGAAACACTGAGACTAAGATGCTAAGGCAGATGAGAGTTTGGAAGAAAAACAAACATTTAGTCACCAAGGGGCTAGTATAAAGCGGTGTCATATTCCTAATTTGAATTCAAAGGCAAGTTCAAAGTTCTCTTGTCTTCTTAACTCAGACAAGTTTTGTGTAGATACTTGGTTTCCTTATGATTACAATTAGACCACAGTAGGATCAGATGTCCTGTGGTATCACTTGATAATATCCCTCAAGAGCTGTTTAGAGTCAGCTCATGTGTGGTAGTTTGTGATAGGTTAAGCCTTCGTTTGAGGTGTTGATCAGCAAACGTCACAGTAACTTAGAGCTGTTGAAGAAGTCTTTAAATGTGTATCCATTTGATATGACTTTTTACTAGGATCTAAAAGTTTGGGTTAATAACTAGGTAATGAACTTAATGTCTCCTAGAGCATAATATAGTTTCTTTCCTGTTTTACAGTTGAGAACATGGTGACTGTTGGAAAAGCCATTCTAGAAAGGAATAATTTCACTGATTTTGCAAATACAAGGTTTGTATACTTCCATATAGAAACCGATACATACAGTTGGTTTTCCTCAAATGTTATTTCCTCGGGAAAATGAAAGTAGAGATGCAGAGTTCATGGTTTAAATGCAGTTTTCCTGAAAGTGAACATATTGTTCATTAGTAAATTTAATGAACAGAACTTCTTTTCACATCTCAGCATCTTCTAATAATCGCCACTTGCAGTGTGGACAGACAGGTATATTCAAGCAGTGGGCAGGGAAAATTAGTTAGTCTTCTTTGTTCAGTATGTGCATTCCTATAAAACTGTGTATAAATTGAATTTCCTTAGGGAAAAAAAATCTAACTTTTAGTATTCAAGAAACTTTAAAGTGATGACAAAGTTTTTTTAGTGATGGTAAGGAAATGACCACTTTATTTAGGAGAAAGCATGCCATCTACTGGTCATGTCTTAGAACTAAGGACTCCCGACTTCTACTCGGTCCAGTGACTCGGCATTTTTTAGGAAAATTAAAGAGAATATGATAAGAACTGAAAGTGAAAGTGAAGTCGCTCAGTCGTGTCCGACTCTTTACCACCCCATGGACTGTAGCCTACCAGGCTCCTCTGTCCATGGGATTTTCCAGGCAGTAGTCCTGGAGTGGATTGACATTTCCTTCTCCACGGGATCTTCCCAACCCAGGGATCGAACCTGGATCTCCTGCATTGTAGACAGACGCTTTACCGTCTGAGCCACCAGGGATAAGAACTGAAGTAAGACATAATGCCAGCTCAGAATTCATAAGAGTTATACAGTGCCATAATATTCTGTGAAAGTTTTTCTTGATGAAGACTTTATCTTACTGTGAACTTCAACATGAGAAAGAACTGTGTGAATACTCTGAAGTTCATGTAGAAAAACAGTGGAAGAGTTGTTTGAGTGGTAATCTGTCTACCTTCAGTTCAGTTCAGTCGCTCAGTCGTGTCCGACTCTGCGACCCCATGAATCGCAGCATGCCAGGCCTCCCTGTCCATCACCAACTCCCGGAGTTCACTCAGACTCACGTCCATCGAGTCTGTGATGCCATCCAGCCATCTCATCCTCTGTCGTCCCCTTCTCCTCCTGCCCCCAATCCCTCCCAGCATCAGAGTCTCTTCCAATGAGTCAACTCTTCTCATGAGGTGGCCAAAGTACTGGAGTTTCAGCTTTAGCATCATTCCTTCCAAGGAAATCCCAGGGCTGATCTCCTTCAGAATGGACTGGTTGGATCTCCTTGCAGTCCAAGGGACCCTCAAGAGTCTTCTCCAACACCACAGTTCAAAAGCATCAATTCTTCGGCGCTCAGCTTTCTTCACAGTCCAACTCTCACATCCATACATGACCGCTGGAAAAACCATAGCCTTGACTAGACGGACCTTAGTTGGCAAAGTAATGTCTCTGCTTTTGAATATACTATCCAGGTTGGTCATAACTTTTCTTCCAAGGAGTAAGCGTCTTTTAATTTCATGGCTGCAGTCACCATCTGCAGTGATTTTGGAGCCCCCAAAAATGAAGTCTGACACTGTTTCCACTGTTCCCCCATCTATTTCCCATGAAGTGATGGGACCGGATGCCATGATCTTCATTTTCTGAATGTTGAGCTTTAAGCCAACTTTTTCACTCTCCTCTTTCACTTTCATCAAGAAGCTTGTAAGTTCCTCTTCACTTTCTGCCATAAGGGTGGTGTCATCTGCATATCTGAGGTTATTGATACTTCTCACGGCAATCTTGATTCCAGCTTGTGTTTCTTCCAGTCCAGCGTTTCTCATGATGTACTCTGAATAGAAGTTAAATAACCTGTTTTGGGTATCTTTAATATTTATGTGTTTTAACCTGAAAATGTAGTTGTAAACTAATCTGTCAGCTACCTCGTACTTTTCTGTTTCAGAATGGGTTTCCATGTGTCACCATTCTGTTCCATTGCCCACTTGCACCTTCATGTTCTGGCACCAGCTGATCAGCTGAGCTTCATGTCAAGATTGGTTTATAGAGTGAATTCCTATTGGTTTATCACAGTGAGTATTATTGTTACGCTAGCAGCATACAAAAATATTTGTCCTTTTGGTTGTAGTTTTTCTTTTCTTGGCAACAGTAGACATTTACACTTCTTATAGATTTGGTCATCTGTTTTAATGTGCTATTTGCACAAATCCAAAATAATCTTTTTAATTTGGGGGACTTTCCAGGTCATCAAATCTGCAGGAAGAGACACCGTGGTGAAGTCTCTGAATTGTAAGCAGAGGATATGATATAGAAGTTTGTAGCATTAATAGTTCTGAATTCTGGCTCCATTAGTTATTCAAGTGACCATGTGCAAGTTACTTAAACTTTTTAAGGCCCAAGCTTTTTGTCTACTGACTTACGGTTAATAGTGCCTGCCTCCAGGGTTCAGAAGAGGATTGATGATTTAATTAACATGGTGCAGTGGTAAGGAGTCCGCATGCCAATGCAGGAGGTGCAGGAGCCAAAGGTTTGATCCCTGAATCAGGAAGATCCCGTGGAGAAGGAAATGGCAACCCGCTCCAGTATTCTTGCCTGGAAAATTCAGTTGACAGAGGAGCTAGGTAGGCTATAGTCCATGGGAATGCAAAGAGTTGGACACAACTGAGTGACTAAGCACACACACACACAAACATACACATGTGCACAAAGTGCTTAAAACTGTACCTTGCAGATAGTAAGGGCTCAGTAAATGCAACCTCTATCATTGTTAGCCTCTTTGTAGAAACAGAGGCAAGTAGCATCAGCTGCTAAATGTGAAGTTGAAGCTGTGAGTCTAAAAAATTGCAGAATTCTGCTTTGCTAGAGCAACAGTAGAATAGAATTCTACTGATTATAAGCTTGTAACCTGACAGTCAAGCTTTGTTATTAAATGACTCTGTCTTTCCAGGGCCACTTAATTAGTAATTTACCAGTTTCTTATATGTCCATGATGATAAGGTGACCTGTAGCAGCTAAATCTGAAAAACCATCAAATTACAAATTAAGTAATTATCATTAGTTAATATATATTATTATTATAGCCATATTACAGAAGAAATGAAAATACATTTGATTTTTAGAAACTTCGTATTTCAGACTTATTATCTCTTTCTTCAACTTGTCCAGATTATTTTATTAAAAATATATTTAAGATGTATGTGTGTGCATACTAAGTTGCTTCAGTCATGTCCAACTCTGTGTGACCCCATGGGCTGTAACCTGCCAGGCTCCTCTGTCCATGGAATTTTCCAGGCAGGAATACTGGCGTGGATAGCTATACCCTCCTCTAAGGGATCTTCCTAACCTAGGAATCGAATCCCCATCTGTTATGCCTCCTGCACTGGCAGATGAGTTCCTTACCACTGGCGCCACCTGGGAAGCCAAGACGTATGTGTTCTTCAGATTAAAAAATTGGACATTTTGTGGGAAGCTGGTGTGGTCTCTTTAAAAGATTGGTATGATAAAAAAGAGGTATTTTTTTTAAATCTGTATTTCTAATTTTCTATACTATGTTTCATAATAAAATTTAAACATATTTTTAGGCGCGGCGCGCCGCCCGGGCGGGCGCTGACGAGGCCGGGTAACCGGTCTTCTTCGGCAGCGGCTCGGCACTCGGCCTCGGCTCGGCCCACCTTCCAGAGCCTCCGGGCCGCAGCCCACTAGCCGGCCGCGCCGGCCCCGGCACCGCCGAGGCACGAGAAATGGGAGTCCCTCCGCGGCGTTCCCGGAGCAGCTGCATTCGTCAGGGAAGCGGCTGTGTCTTCGAGGAAACCGGAAGCCCGCGGTGACCCCTGGCGACCCGGTTTGTTTTCGGTCCATTTCCAGACACGGGAATCGAAACTCGGCGGCCCTGGGGGCGGCCCCACGGAGCCTGTGTTCTGGCTGTCATGGATGCGCTGGTGGAAGATGGTATTTGTATTCTGAATCACGAAAAAGCCCACAGGAGAGACCCAGTGACTCCAGTCTCAATATATTCAGGAGATGAATCTGTTGCCTCACATTTTGCCCTCGTCACTGCATATGAAGACATTAAAAAAAGACTTAAGGATTCAGAGAAAGAGAACTCTTTCTTAAAAAAAAGAATCAGAATTTTGGAAGAAAAGCTTATAGGAGCTCGAAAGGATGAAGAAACAAGCTCTGTGGGACGGGAACAAGTAAATAAAGCCTATCACGCGTACCGAGAGGTCTGCATTGACAGGGATAATCTGAAAAACAAACTGGACAAAATGAATAAAGACAACTCTGAATCTTTGAAAGTGTTGAATGAACAGCTGCAGTCTAAAGAAGTAGAACTCCTCCAGCTGAGGACAGAGGTGGAAACTCAACAGGTGATAAGAAATTTAAATCCTCCTTCATCAAACTGGGAGGTGGAAAAGTTAAGCTGCGACCTGAAGATCCATGGTTTGGAACAGGAACTGGAACTGATGAGGAAAGAATGTAGAGATCTCAAAATAGAGCTGCAGAAAGCCAGACAAAGGGATCCATCTCTGGAAGACAATCTGAACTGCAGAGATCTGCAGAGACTGAGCGTTTCAAGTGACAATATGCAAAGTACATACTGGGAACTGAAGAGAGAAATGTCTAACTTGCATCTGGTGACTCAAGTACAAGCCGAACTACTGAGAAAGCTGAAAACCCCAACTGCAATCAAGAAAGCTTGTGCCCCAGCAGGATGGATGGAAGACCTGGGTAAAGACAGCACAAAACTGCACTTGTCGAATTTTACTGCAGCTCACAGAAGACATGCCCCCCTCTCACCAAATGGCAGAACTCTCTGCCATACCACGCCTTCCCCCTTACCAGGAGACGCAAAGGTTTTATCAGAGAAGGCAGCTCTCCAGTCGTGGACAGATCACGAGCGATCCATTCCTCATGATGGCACAAACTTTCAGGAACACAACTCTTACAGCAGAAATTCCCTGGAAGATAATTCCTGGGTATTCCCAAGCCCTCCTAAATCAAGTGAGACGACATTTGGGGAAATGAAAAGTAAACCTTTGCCTTTGCCCAACTTGCCACCACTGCATTACTTGGATCAACATAATCAAAACTGCCATTATAAACATTAATTCTGGAGAGATTCATGGCGTTCTCCTCAGTGGTTTTCTGGGAAAATCATTAGCAGACAAAGCAGATTGTGATTAAACTTCTGGAGTTTTCAGTATTTACATTTGCACATGATGCACCATACTATGTAGTTGATTTTTCAGTGTGGAAGAACACCCTCCAGCTCCGTATTCTGGCTAAGAATCAAATATGTGTTAGTACTTAATAAATTAATAAACTTATGGTATTTCAAAAAAAAATAAACATATTTTTATAATTTCTAAACTGTATTCCTTACAAGATTTTTTAGTTGGGAAAAAAATGAATGAATAAAGTTATGATATCTGTTAATGGTTCATCCTGGGAATCTGAACTCTTCTTAAATATAGATATTAAGTATGTATTATGAGACTTTGAAAAAATCAAAATAAAGATGTTAACATTTAATCTGAAATCTTATATAGTATTCCAGATATATAAGATGATTGAGTAAAGTATCTGAAATAATTTAACTAGAAGACCTTAGTTTTTATTCGTTTTTAAACAGATTTTTTTTAAAAAGAATTTTAGGTTCACAGCAAAATTGAATGGAAAGTTCAGAGAGTTCCCATATATCCTGTGTCCCCACGTACTCACAATCTCTCCCACTATCAACATTGTACACCACAGTGACAAATTTGTTATAATCTGTGAAACTACATTGATATATCATTATCTCTCAAAGTCCATAGTTTTTATTAGGGTTCATTCTTTGTGTAGTATATACCATGGCTTGGGACAAATGTATCATAACATATATCCAACACTGTAGTACCATGCAGAGTAGTTAAAGTGCCCTAAAAATCCTCTGTGCCCTGATCGTTCGTTTCTCCCTGCCCCTTAACCTCTGGTAACCACTGATTTTTTTTTTTTTAAGTCTCCAGTTTTGCCTTTTCCAGAATATCATATAGTTAGAACCATATTGTATATAGCCTTTTCACTTCTTTCACTTAGTAAAATGCATTTCAAGTTCCTCCATATAAAGTTTACTTCTTGATTTTTAAAAAAACAGTTCTTACTGAGCTTTGGTTGTGCTGGGTCTTGGTTGCTGCATGGGCTTTCCTCTAGCCGTGGTGAGGGGGAGCCGCTCTCTGCTCATTGCGGTGGCCTGTGCTGTGGAGCACAGGCTCTAGGGTGCACGGGCTTCCGCAGTCGTGGCACGTGGGCTCAGGAGTTGCAGCTCCTGGGCTCTGGAGAGCAGGCCAGTGGTTGTGGTACACAGGCTCAGTGGCGCCACAGCCTGTGGGACCCTCCCTGGCCAGGGGTTGAACTCTTGTCCCCCGCATGTGCAAGCGGATTCTTTCACTGCTGAGCCACTAGGGAAGCCCCCCTAGTTTACTTTATAAAACTTTAATGTGATGTATTTCTTTTTCTTTTTGAAACTTTCTGACAAATAGGCAATGTGGATAAAAATCTGCCTATTTATATACAAAATGTTAAATAAACACCTTTACCATAGTTTAAAACCAATTGAGAGTTTTTGTAAGATTTTTAGGAAAAGAATATGTAGTATCTAGCTCTTTTGTTGTGGCTTATTGTAATAGAAGTGCCAGTAAAATTATTTCATAGAAGCTATGATAATTAGAATAAAGATATGTTATTTTTTTAATTACAGGCTGATTATTTGATTGAAAGACTAAGAACATGAAAATGTCAACAGTGGAAGATTTCCTAATCTTGGCTCAACATAGACTAATATTTTCGTCTCTTTGAAGTCTAATTACAATTGTAAGGTTCACTGGGTTTTATGAGAAGCTATTACTGGGTAGCCTTAAATTGTTTCTTCATGTTTGTTTCCTGAAATGTGTGATGTAGTCATATAAATTCTTTGTCATTGACTTTGTTTTAATGGTTCCTTGTCTAAAGTATAAGATACTCTAGATAAAATCCCATTAAAACAAATTCTGTTAATCAAGAAGGGCTCTGTATTTTTTTAAGAAATTCAAATATTTTTATTTCTCAGTAAGTAGTCAGTTATAATACTCTTGCCTGGAAAATCCCATGGGTGGAGGAGCCTGGTAGGCTGCAGTCCTTGGAGTCACTAGGAGTCAGAAACGACTGAGTGACTTCCCTTTCACTTTTCACTTTCATGCATTGGAGAAGGAAATGGCAACCCACTCCAGTATTCTTGCCTGGAGGATCCCAGGGACGAGGGAGCCTGGTGGGCTGCCGTCTATGGGGTTGCACAGAATCGGACACGACTGAAGCGACTTAGCAGTCAGTTATAATAGTGATTTATTTATGAAGAATAAACTGGCATAAAAGTACTTTGTTGGAACCTTTGTTATATGAAGGAGAGAAATAAATTACTTGTTGATTGTTCTGTAATTTTACACGTAAAATTTCAAAATAAAGAGCACCATGCTACACAGTGATCTCTGATCTTGATGGAAAGAATTGTATGCGTGTCACTTTTTACTCAGACTTCAGGTGCTGGTTTTCACTTCCTGAAACCTAGCATCTTTGTAGTAAATTGATACTGAAAGCTATATAGTATATATAAAATAACTTCTCTCTAACAGTGAATTTGCTACAGCAAATCAATTTGGTTATCCAAGAGAATTCATTGTAATGGAATTTTACCTGTAAGAATATAAATAGGGAAGAAACATGAAGTGGTTTTATTAATATATTAAAAACTGGAGGAAGCTTCTGCTTGATAATTTGTCTACTATACCAAAGGAAAATTAGAATTACAAAGTGATTAGACGTGTCTTTTATCATGAACAAGCCCTGACTTGAAAGTAGAGATGGATAGGTGAGGATGAGAAACTTACTTTAATAATACATTAAATACATTAATATTATTGATAAATCATTTCATGAGACATATTTCTTTAGGAATTATCTTTTGGTGCTAACCTACACTAATAGTAGTGAATGTGAATGAGAAATAAACACTGAAAGCTGATCTTACGTTGTGCCAGTGTATAATTGTACCATGCACACGAATATAAATGAACATAAGGATTAAAGTATTGATCTTAGAAATAATCCAAGAAGACTAGGTTTTTTTTTTCTTCCTTTTTGGGGTGCATTATATTAAACATAGTTTTCAGTAATGAAATACTTATTACAATTACAGTGTTTTTCA
Organism: Capricornis sumatraensis; assembly: GCF_032405125.1. Lineage (NCBI taxonomy): Eukaryota > Metazoa > Chordata > Mammalia > Artiodactyla > Bovidae > Capricornis > Capricornis sumatraensis. The sequence continues at coordinate 13,144,469 of NC_091081.1, read as the reverse complement.
ATATTGTCTAGTTCATTTATTCATTCAACAAACATTTGCTGAGCATTTAACTTGTACCAGGCACTGCCAGGATCAGGAAATATAGAAGTGAGAAAAGACCATCTGCCTTTAATTGCCAATGCAAGGATCAGACAAAACCAGTGGGTAAAAGTTGGTATGTTAAGTATCAGAATGTCCGTAGCGGAGTCTGTGGAGAGGGCCACACTGGAGACGGGTGGCAGTGGATCTAAGTGTTTGTGACTCAGTGTTCGGCAGGTGGACCGTGGACGTTAAGGCCGAGAGACCCAACGTGCACTTTCCTTGGGTTTTGCCTCCATTACTATTTATTTTACAATTGAATATCTGGATTCCATTGTATTCACTAGAGGTGGAGAGAGGGCTTATGGGCTCTCAAATACATATTTGCGAGTTTTTCAGCACTACTGTATTAAGTAGCTTGCTGAGCACCTATGCAGATTCGCAGTCACACGTTCCTATAAATCAGTTCCGGAGAAGGCAATGGCAGCCCACTCCAGTACTCTTGCCTGGAAAATCCCATGGACAGAGGAGCCTGGTAGGCTGCAGTCCATGGGGTTTCGAAGAGTCGGACATGACTGAGCGACTTCACTTTCACTTTTCACTTTCATGCATTGGAGAAGGAAATGGCAACCCACTCCAGTGTTCTTGCCTGGAGAATCCCAGGGACAGGGGATCCTGGTGGGCTGCTGTCTATGGGGTCGCACAGAGTCGGACACGACTGAAGTAACTTAGCAATAAATCAGTTCAGCTGTAACCAGCTTCTTCAGGAAAGGAGTTTTCAACATGTGGAACGTGTTGTGCTTTGTGACCTTGTAGTGACATAATGGACAGTATTATGATAATAACGTAAAGGTATTTAAGGAATTCTCAGAATTCTCAGATGCCCCATGGGCTTCACAAAAAATGTTGATTAGCCATTTGATTTAATTTATATAGGATTATACCCTCTCATAGTAAGCTTTTTTCCTTTGCTGGAAAACCCTTGGAGCCTTAAATTTTTAGTGGCACTTCTCCTGTCAAGATTAATAATCGAATTATGACAACTGAAATTCATTCAGATTTTGCAGTAGTTTAATTATTAGGTTTATTTAAGTATATAGTTTAATTATTAGTTTCTTTATTTAATTATTAATATTTGGTAACTCTAGCTGCTACAGTTATAACATTAGCTCAGTACAAATGCTAATTCATAACCTGTCTTAAAAATGTTTATAGTAGTATCAAGAGCATTATTAATGCATGTTGTGATACTATTTTTGGTAACTGCGGAATTTTAAAATTATTAACAATGAACTGTTTCAAATTGTTTACTTAGCTAAATTTCTGCTAAATAAATATGGAAAAAATATTGTGTGAAATTTTGTCTCTCTGGACTTAAAAAATTTTGTTTTTAAAAGATTTTGCTTTTTTAGAGTAGTTTTAGGTTCATGACGGAATTGGGAGAAAGGTACGTAGATTTCTTATACTTCCTGTCTCTACATATGCAAGGCCTCTCCCATTATCAAGGTTCCCCACCAGAGTGGTGCATTTGTTATTAATACAACTGATTAACTTACATTGACACATCAAAATCACCCCAGAGTTCATAGTTTATCTTAAAGTTTACCCTTGGTGTGGTACATTCTGTGGGTTTGGACAAATATATAATGAATGACATGTAGGGGCTTCCCAGGTGCCCAGTGGGTAAAGAATCCACCTGCAATACAAGAGATCTGTTTAATCCCTGGGGCAGAAAGATCCCCTGGCGGGCACAGCAACCCAGACCAGTCTTCTTGCCTGGAGGATCTCATGGACAGAGGAGTCTGGTGGGCTACAGTCCATTGGGGTTGCAGAGTCAGACACAGCTGACTTGACTGAGCACACAGGGGTGCTCCCTAATGACATGTATGACATGTAATGAAATGTATCCCATTATGGTATCACACGGACTGTTTAGAAGGAAGCTAAAACAAAAATCATTTCATTCCTGTAAGTGCCCAAAGTCTCTGCCTTTCCAGACACTCATCCTCTCTTGCCTTGAATGTTACTAGAATCTGTTAACTGGGCTTTCTGTTTCCATTATTGGTTCCGTTCTAACACAGCCTCCATCAGAGTCCATTCTAAATTACTGACCTGATTATGCAATTTTCTTTCTTATGGAAACGTCCATTTACCATCAAGATTATTCAGCAACTCATAGTCCACATACCAGACATTTTTTACTATTTCAACTAAACTGAGCACACCTTTGAAAATCTGTTCACTTTTAAAGGCCAGGTTAAAATGTTACCTCCTTGCTGCTTCTGCTGCTGCTGCTAAGTCACTTCAGTTGTGTCCGACTCTGTGCGACCCCAGAGATGGCAGCCCACCAGGCTCTCCCGTCCCTGGGATTCTCCAGACAAGAACACTGGAGTGGGTTGCCATTTCCTTCTCCAATGCATGAAAGTGAAAAGTGAAAGTGAAGTCGCTCAGTCATGTCCGACTCCTAGCGACCCCATGGACTTCAGCCTTCCAGACTCCTCTGTCCATGGGATTTTCCAAGCAAGAGTACTGGAATGGGGTGCCATTGCCTTCTCCATACCTCCTTAGGGAAGTCATGTCTATACTGCCCATCCCCAACCACAGCATTATTAAATGTACCATCAGCTGTGGTCCATGACATTTCATTTTCCTAGCATAGACCTTACACAGTCTAGCCAGGAAATATGGTGTAATTCTTGCCATTGGATTTAAAACTCTTAGTTGGATGATTTTTTTTTATACTTGTATTCCCACTGCCTTAACCCGGTGACTGATGCATAATACCACTCAGGAAATATTGTATTTTACTTTGCGCGTCTCTTAAAACGTTACCGTAACAAACCAAAATCTGGTCAAGCACCATGATAGTGATTTCAAGCAGCTTTCAGTCCAAAAATCAAGAGTACAACCTAGATGTCAGGACCTTCCTGGCATTACGGTGGTGTCCATGACCAAGATAACTCAGGTGTGAAACCTCTGAGATTCCAAAGAATCCACCCACACCAAACATTTCCTGCAGCTAACAACCACACCTTTGCAGGGCAAGGGGAAAGTGTTATCTAGCTCCTGCCATCTTGACTCACTTTTCCTCTATTTCTTCTCTCCTTGCCTTGGGGACACATTTATCTCACTTTCACTCTGGAATTTAAAAACTTGCTCTGAAGCCTCAGTTCTAATCACCATGCCTGGGCCATAAGAACTCACCTACCTTAGGAGGTTATACTGGAAAATCACCATGGACAGGGGAGCCTGGTGGGCTACAGTCCATAGGGTCACAAAGAGCTGGACACAACTGAAGTGACCTAGCACAGGAGGCTATACTAGGTATTTTCTCAGCTAAGATTTATCTTTGATTCTCATTCTGGCTAGTAAGAGAGGAATATTTTCTTCTTATATCTTCTGAGAAAATATTTGCAGTGTGTTGCAAACTTATCACATAAATTCTCTTCCCAAAGTTGGGTGCAAAGAAGGCAAAACATGCTATTATCTGTGGTACCTGGGACTCAAAGCCCATCCATCTTCCGTGCCACTGTCTTCTCAGCAGTGATTCTCAAACCTCATTGTGCATTCGAACCACCTCGTGGGCTTACTGAAAACAGACTACTGGGGCCTACACTGGAGTGTCTGATGTAGGGTGGGACAGGATTTTGCATTCTGAGTGGTTCCCAGGTGATATGCTGGTGGCTGCACAGTAAATAAAAACTGAGGAGTTTTTTAAAAATAACTGAGTTCAGGCCACATACCAGACAAGAGTCTCTGGAGATAGATTCCAGGCCTTGTAGTTTTAAAAAGTCTTCAGGTAATTCCAGTGTGCAGTTAAAATGGGAGAACCTGTGTCCTATGGGATTGAATAAAACTTCTCTGGGCCCTGTTACAGTAGATGTTCAAGAAAATCTTTCTCTGGGACCTGACACTAACTACACTATATATGATTATTTTCCACTCATGGTAAGCAACTAGGATCAAGAGATGGTCATTACTGGAAATTGTGCTTAAATAAGAATCTGTGGGGTTTTTTTTTTTTTTCCCCTAGGAAAGCTGCACACCTACTTAATATCTGCAAACAAATGATGGCCCTGATGGTAAAGAACTTGCCTTCCAATGCAGAAGATGTAAGAGACAAGTGTTTGATCCCTGAGTTGGGAAGATCCTCTGGAGCAGGGCATGCAACCCACTCCAGTGTTCTTGCCTGGAGAATCCCACAGACAAAGGAGCCTGGTGGGCTACAGTCCACAGGGTTGCAAAGAGTCAGACACAACTGGAGCAATTTAGCATGTACACTTGTCAAAAGCCTTTATTTAGATATCATATTTTGCTTCTTATATTTTAGGAAGGAAAGAAGGAAGCAAGAGAAGGAAAATGAGGAGGAAAAAAAAGAAAGACGAAAGATCTGGCTCAGATAAAGCACATGCACTGTGAACTTATGCCTAGTATGCAAGTTCTGCCCAAGAGAAGTAATAAATGGCATTTGTTCAAAGATGTGCAGAGCCACCTAAGCTACAAAGCTGAAGCCTGGAGCAGTGCAGATGATACCCAGGTCTTGCATGGCCTTATATTTGAAGTAGAGTAAAAGACTGAAACCATTTTTTGGTACCTTGCAATCAATCTCATTGCAAACAAAAGAAATTAAGGACAGGCCCAAAGAGGAAAGGCATCCCTAATTTTGGCAGCAGGCCCTAGGTTAGGCTCCTTTTGGAAAAATTGTTTTGACTTCATGCAGTTGCTCAGTTGGGGAGAGTTGGTTTTGAGCCTAACTCAATCATGCTGCCATCTTACATCTGCCTTGAAGTGTATGGCCCTTGATTATTTGAAAGTGGCAGGACGACCAAGAGAGAAAGCTGAATCTCCAGCCTATTTCCCTTCACACTTTTTTCTATGCACAGATTGGGCTTCACAGGAAGCAAATTAGTTGGTCCAGTTTGCAACTGGGACTTCAGATTTGTTCTGGGGAGTCTTTCGACCGGAAGATGGGATCTACTTTTATCCTCATCTAGAGATCTTGCTTGTTGGAAATTTAACCTCCAGGAGCTGAGTTTGAACTCAGAGTCCCACTTTGTTCAGTTTCCTGAAAGTAACCATTTTTTTTTTCTCTTTTCTTCCTGAATTATCTTCATTAAGACTGACGATGCCAAGTATTCTTTGGAAATACTGTGAAACAGAACTCCCTCAGGAATGCTTCACTACAGTGAAGTTTTCAGTTCTTATATGACTTGTTACAACAAATTTGTACTCTTTGAACTGCTCAGAATCCCCTTGCTTTTAATTTGTTGCAAAATTCTAGTCTTAATCCTTTTCTCCCGCTCATTGATTCACAATCCCTGTGGTTCTTTGTGACACCTAAACACTTCTCAAGTGTTAGATGTTCAGTTAGATGTATGGTCACACTTCTGCTGCTGGGCCTGTTAACTCTCATTTCCTACCTTCACCATGTCCTACTAGTCTCAACACTGTAGTGACCTATTATAACCTGAACTTAAAATTCTCCTCTCCTGACTTCCCAGGAATATACCTCTGGGTTTTTAATATGAGCAGCCTATCTCAGAGGCTCCAATCTCACAAGAGGAGCCAGGTCTCTAAGAGATCTGTCTGGATAGATGAAACAAAAATGGAGCTTTGGATCAGCTCCCAGAAGACAGAATTTGAACCTCTTAACTCCTTCTAGTACTCTTTTTTTTTTTTTTTTAGTTGGAGATGCAAAGTATGATATATAGAATGGGTAAACAGCAAGGTCCTACTGAATAGCATAGGAAACTATATTCAATATCTGATAATAAACCATGGAAAAGGATATGAAAAAAATATATATGTATAACTGAATCACTTTGCTGTGCACAAGTAACTAACACAATACTGAAAACGAATTATACTTCAACAAAATGATTTTTTTTTAATTGCAAGTCTCTAGATGCTAGTTTGAACACCAAATTCCCAAATCTGTACCTTCCTGCTCCTCCTTAACTACTCTAGAAAGCCCCCAAATGTTGAACAGTTCTAGCTGTGATTCCTCCAAAGGTAGTTTAATTGATCTCAGAGTAGTTTCTCACTAACCTTAATGGCCTATGCAGGGTTAAGTTCTATCTCCCCAGACCATGTAGCCAACGCTTTGAGATTCATGATGCAGATGCTCTTCTGCTCATTTCTGGAGTGAAGAATTAGGAGAGATTTAGTTATGAACCTTAGCTTAAAGGATCTCAATGTGAAAAATCTGTGAAACTTGAATTCATCTGGGTTCTTCTAGGGCCAGTATTCTCACTTGGTATTTCTGCACAGCACCGAATCAACCCAGCCATGAAAATCAGCATTTCTTTAAAACTTAAAAAGCTGTTCCATCAAAATCTCGTGTATAGTATTTAATCATTCTGAGAAACTTGGGGGATAGGGGTTTATCAAGCACTGCACATCCTTGCCCTAACATTTCATCGGTTCTGTGCCTACCTTGGCCTCTTTTCTCAAAGGAGTCAACAACTCCCTTTTCACATCTAGTAGTTTTAACCCTCTCTGAAGCCTTGGCCAAGAGACATTCAGAGGCTCACTTACTTCAAGTGGGCTTATCAAGACATTTTACCTTAAAAAAAGTAGATGGTTTGTTAAGAGGAATTCTCTTACAGATTTTTTTATGAGAAGAAAAATATCCTCCTTAAATTTTTTTTTTGCCCTACACGTACTAAGTCGCTTCAGTCATGTCCAACTCTTTGCAACGCTATGGACTGTAGCCCGCCAGGCTTCTCTGTCCATGGGATTCTTCAGGCAATACTGAAGTGGGTTGCTATGCCTTCTCCCCAACCCAGAGATCGAACCCACTTCTCTTACGTCTCCTGTATTGGCAGGTGGGTTCTTTACCACTAGCACCACCTGGGAAGCCCTTTTGCCCCATACAATTTATTAAACTCTTTATGTTTATTATCTCAATCAGAACAATCCCTTAAGGGAGGCAGTATTATTCCATTTCCGATAAAACTGAGCATAAAAGAGGCAAAGAAATTTGCTTAAGAGCATATAGATGGTAAATAGTGGAACTGAAGTTTGAACCTAAGACTGACAACAGCCTATGCTCTTAGTCACTTCCACTAAGCATCAACTATGATCTTGGCGCTTGATGGTGGGGATATGCAGAATACCAACCCTTTTGTACTTTGCACAATATTACGTACAATGTAAAACAGGTCTCAAAAGCTCAAAAGACTCAGTACCCTCAAAAGCAACAACATATACATAGACTATGTAAATTATTAGAACTTGTACACTATCTGCTATCAAATCTGTGCCATTGTGAATAGTTAGAAGCAACTTACATCATTGCTTTAATATACAATTGGCTGTGGACTTGTCATGTGAGCCTAACACAACTCAAGTATAGTTGATCCTTTAACAAGACGGCGTGGGTGGGGTCTTGGGGAAGGATTAGCAGTATCCAGCCCCTAAGAAGTTGAAAATCTGTGTAAAAATTTATAGTTGGCCCTTCGACCTCTAATCTTGTAGTACTTTAGTAGTACTCAGTGGGAAAACCACCACCACCACATGTAACTGGACCCCAAGCAGTACAAATCCATCTTGTTCAAGGATCAACTTGAACTCTGAGGAGGTCTTCCCTGGTGGCTCAGACGGTAAAGCATCTGCCTACAATGTGGGAGACCTGGGTTCAATCCCTGGGTCAGGAAGATCTCCTGGAGAAGACAATAGCAACCCACTCCAGTATTCTTGCCTGGAGAATGCCATAGACGGAGAAGCCTGGTAGGCTACAGTTCATGGGGTCGCAAAGAGTCGGACACAACTGAGCGACTTCACTTTCACTTTGTTTTCTGTGAGATACAGAATGGATTGTTAAGAGATGACCTCCGTCCTCAAGAGCTGACTCTGATTGGCTTACAAGGCAAGTATCTTTGAAAGTTACCGAAAATATAAAAAGCATACTAAATCTTGAGTGAGTGGGCCAGCTAAGTCATTCCCCACGCCTAAAGTGGTTGGAGAAGTCTGCACTGAAGTAGGTGAAATTTCAGTTAGAACTCGGAATTTGAAGAGTTGTAGGGAAAGTTAAAAGTACATTTCAGGTGGAGGATCACTGGGAACTACACTGTCTGATCGCAACCTGCTCTGGAACACAACGCAGCATTCCACACAAGCTCCTAGCACAAGGTGGCCTCAACCAGCGCGCACCTAGTACCGGAGGAAGCCTTCCCAGCAGCCGCAGGGTTCAAATTCTAACAGCTGGGAAACTCCGGACAGTGCTCGGCTTGCCGTACTTCCGCTTCCGGCTCGGACTCCGCCCCAGCGGAAGTGGTGTGTGGGGGAAGAAAACGGTGAGACACTCTGGACCCCTCAGGCGTGTTGTGGGTTGCTGCGATGGCGCCACCGGGTATCTTGAACAGGTATCTTCTGCTCATGGCACAGGAGCACCTGGAGTTCCGCCTTCCGGTGAGCCCGCAGTGCCGTCCACTGCTTCTGGCGGGAGAGGATGGCGCGGTGGGGATTGATGTGCGGGTGGAGGCGACTCGCGCAGTCTGAGCCCGCGGGGATTGGGGGTCTGTGCTTGTCGGGGAAATGACTCGTCCCCTCCAATCCTTCGGCCCCTGAGACAGGTCTGAGCTCCGAGGAGGATGTGAGAGAAAAGTCCGAAACAGCTTCTCATCCTCGCTAAGCGTATTTGTTCATTCTTCTGTCCTTGTGCCTGTTACCCGGAGTTAGGTAGGTGAAATGGCAACCTACTCCAGTAGTCTTGCCTAGAGAATCCCGTGGACAGAGGAGCCTGGTGGGCTGCTGTCCATAGAGTCGCACAGAGTCGGACACGACTGAAGCGACTTAGCATGCGTGTATGAATTGGAGAAGGAAATGGCAACCCACTCCAATATCCTTGCCTGGAGAATCCCAGGGACAGAGGAGTCTGGTGGGCTGCTGTCTATGGGGTCGCACAGAGTCGGACACGACTGAAGCTACTTAGCATGCATGCATGCATGCATTGGAGAAGGAAATGGCAACCCACTCCAGTATTCTTGCCTGGAGAATCCCAGGGACAGAGGAGTCTGGTGGGCTGCCGTCCATGGGGTCGCAAAGAGTCGGACACGACTGAAGCGACTTAGCAGCAGCAGCATCAGGTAGGTGAGTATGACCGGTCCTCTTCCTACTGGAGCTCTTCGTCTATGAGAAAATAGAGACAGCGGACAGAAATGCTTCGGGAAGTATTTTAAGTATCGAATATGCGGCTCAAATTTCATGGGGTTTGGAGTAGTGGTGGTGAATGTGGGTGCTAGGATTGAATGATGAAAAGTTGGGAAATTTTTTACTTATTCATTCAAGAAAGATTTTCAGAATACATGTAATAGAATGTACTGGACGCTGGGGATATAACGACGGCAGAGTTTCTGTCTTCACGGAGTTTACCGTTTAGGCTAAAGGGTGACCAGATGCGTAAACAGAGCATTATGAAATAACTTTGGTAAGTGCAGTGATAGACACGCAGTGAAATACCACCTGGAAAGTGAAAGTGAAGTCGCTCAGTCGTATCCGACTCTTTGCGACCCCGTGGACTGTAGCCCACCAGGCTCCTCCGTCCATGGGATTCTCCAGGCAAGAATCTGAGGGGTGGGAGATGGCTTTCAGAAAGGTTTAACATCTGAACTGTAACTTAGAAGATTAGTAGAAGTTAGCTAGGCCAGGGAAAGACACAAGTAAATTAGAACTACAAGCTATTCATTATTACTGGATTACCAAATATGTAGCAAAGCATGACAAGAGAGCGGGAGAGAGGGATTGTTGTAGTGTCTTAAGTCGTGTCCGACTCTTTAGCGACCCCATGGACTCTAGCCCACCAGGCTCCTCTGTCCATGGGATTTCCTAGGCAAGAATACTGGAGTGCATAGCCATTTCCTTCTCCATGGGATCTTCCCAACCCAGGGATTGAACCTGTGTCTCCTGCATTGGCAGGCAAATTCTTTACCACTGAGCCACCAGCGAAGCCTGGGAGAGAAGGTCAGTTCAGTTCAGTCACTCAGTAGTGTCCAGCTCTTTGCGACCCCATGGATTGCAGCATACCAGGCTTGCCTCTCCATCACAAATTCCTGGAGCTTGCTCAAAGTCATGTCCATCGCATCAGTGATGCCGTCCAACAATCTCATCCCCTTCTCCTGCCTTCAGTCTTTACCAGCATCAGGGTCTTTTCCAATGAGTCAGTTCTTCATATCAGGTGGCCAAAATATTGGAGAGAAGGGTAGAGTTCGTAAAATGCAAAGCCTTAAATACTCTGGAACTTAGAAGGAGATTTTATTGAAGAATTTTAAGTAAGGAAGTGACAAAATCAGACTAAAAAAAAAAAATCACTTTGGAAGCAGTACAGAGGATGGATTTCAGGGTAATCAGGAGCTAGGAGTTGAGTCTGTTGGAATAGTCCACAGACTATTTCTTCAGTTAACAAAGCCTGAATTAGGGCAGGGAATAAGATGACTGTATACATTGGGACAATATTTAGGTGATAAAATCATCAGAGCTTGATGATGAGGGTTGACGGTTAGATGATTGGTTGAAGGTGGGGGGAAGAGGGATCAATCAAGGATGAGTCCTGGGATGGATATCAAGGTGTTTCCATTTAAAATAGCACAGGCAGAAGTAAGATTTAAACTTTGGTTATGCTGAATTTGAGATGCTTGTGTAACACCAAACAGACATGACAAGGCAGTGAATATGAGTATGCATGGATCTTAATAGAGTTGCATGGGCTGGTAACTAACATTTAGAAGTCTTTTGCATATGAACTGTAGGAGAGAGAACGAAATTATTCAGAGAAAGCATAGCATCAAAAAGAGCAGTAGGCCAAATACAGCATTGGAAGCATTGATATTAAGGGGAAGTGGGAAAAGAAGGTCCTGAGGAAGACAGGCAAGCGTCAGAATAGGAAGAGTTGTTCTTGTTGTTCAGTCGCCAAGTTGTGTCCTACTCTTTGCGACCCCATTAACTGCAGCATGCTAGGCTTCTCGGTCCTTCACTCTTTCCTGGAATTTGCTCAGACTCATATCCATTAAGCCAGTGCTGCCCTCCAGCCATCTCATCCTCTGTCACCTCCTTCTCTTCTTGCCTTCAATTTTTGCAGTGTCAGGGTCTTTTCCAGTGAGTCGACTCTTCATATCAGGTGGCCAAAGTATTGGAGCTTCGGCATCAGTCCTTCCAGTGTATTCAGGGTTGATTTCTTTTAGGATTGACTGGTTTGCTCTTATTGCAGTCCAGGGGACTCTCAAGAGTCTTCTCCAGCACCACAGTTCAAAAGCATCAATTCTTCAGCGCTTAGCCTTTGTGGTCCAACTCTCACATCCATAGATGACTACTGGAAAAACCATAGCTTTGACTGTATGGACCTTTGTCGGCGAATTAATGTCTCTGTTTTTTAATATGAGACCAAAGAAATCAAGAGAATAAAGCTTTAGGGTTTTTCTAGAGTGGTTGTATAGTTTTAGGGGAGAAATAGATTACTTGGTTTAGTGATCACTAGAAAATGAGAAAGCAGAGTTAGACTGCACTTAACACAAGAATGGAAAGTAAGAGATTGGTTAACAGTTTGAGGGAGACCTAGAGTTGAGGGAGAATCCCTTTCCCTGTTGGAGAAATTGGTGTTTGAAGGCTGGAGGGAAGGGGAAAGTGGGTATAAGGACACAGCTGGAGGTGTTGGCCTTTCCATAGGAGGGAGCTTGGGCAGAGGAGACTTAGGCCAGGTGTGGGTAGTTGCTTGAAGGGCTATTTTCTAGGTAATGAATGAGTCAAGGTACTTTCTTGAAAGATAGAGGACCAAGCAGTTGAATGGAGAAATTGAGAAAACTTTGAAATAATCATTGAGAGCAAAGAGGGAACTGATGAGCTAAACAATTGAGTAGAGAGGAACTCGGGTGATAGAGTGATGTGGAAAACTCAGCTGGGGTGAAGAGCACATATTTGTAATTGTGCCAGGATTCCGTGATTCTCTTCAGTTGTGTTCAGTCCACTGGCCTTACGAGTTTCCAAGAAGACTGCTGTGTTGATTCAGGACTAATGTGTTGCTGAGCAGGTGCACTGGTAAGATGAGGTGCAAGGGCATAGAGTCTCATGGAGGAAGTAATATTCTAATTAGATCTTAATTGATAAGGAAGATACTCTGGGGATGAAGAGGACTCAGAGCCCACTTCACTGAGAAAGCAAGTGTAGAGGCCCAGAAGGGTGGTGGTTTATGGTGGTTTGGGTGTGGGTTGTATGGGGAAGGAGGATGAAGCAGCGGACAGTGAGGCTAGAGAGGTGGCTAGAATCCAGATTCTGCAGTGTTTTGAAACTGTTGGAAGTAATTTGGATTTTATTTTAGATTATGGAGAACCGCTGGCTTTTTTTTTTTTAAATTTCCTTTTTAAGCCAAGTAACAAACATTTTTCCTTTTTAAATCATGAAGTGACTAGCAGTCATTTGTGTTTTAAAAAGATAACTCTGGAGTAACAGAGAAGGGATACCACTTAGAATCCTCTAGGATTCTAATCCACCAGGGTGGAAACTAGCGAGAAGCCAAGGAGGGTGAGTGCCTATGGTCAGGTAATGCGGGGAGAATAGAGTGGTTAGGCTGCAGTCTTAGAAATAGCATCCCTAGTAGTTGCTGATTTTTTACCTATTTCTTCGTTCTTAAGTTCTTCTTAGTATCCTTCCTTTGTGCCAGTTCCATCTCCCCAAAGCTCAGTCGTCTTTTCTGTCTTCGTTGTCCTGAGGCTGAAACTCTGGTCTGGCGTTTAAAGCCTGCCACTGCACGATTGTCTTCTGTGCCCTCCCACGGCCTCTGGCCACCGACAGCGCAGCCAGACACCCTTCCCTGTCATTCCCACCATCTTGTTTGCGTCTTTCCTGCACCACTCTTCAGACTATTGATTTTATATAGTCAGTGTTCATTTAATTTGCCCACATACTCGTTTATTTTAGATTCCATGATTTTTTTTGACTTCTTTTTCAGATGTGCAATTTCTTTTTTTTTAATCCTCTGCCCAAGTTCTTAATTTTGTCTTTTATCCTCTTCAATATAGAAAGCACTGTTATGTTAAAATATGTAACTGATAAAAGGGGTCCTGTGGGTCAGTTTCTTTCATGTATTGTTTCTCTTGCTTCTTTTTCATATGTGTGCTGGGTGTTTTTAAAATACATGCCAGATATATTTGAAAATTTATTTTAAAAAAGAAATGAATACTGGGATGATGCAAATGCTCTTGAAGATAGGAGCATTAACACTCCAGGATCGCTTGAACTCATTTTCAGGCCTTGAGTTCTGTCTCTGCTCTGATTTGCACGAGCTTGATAATATGCATAGCTCTGGGGGATTCCAGTCTGAACTGTGGTTTTATCAAAGTTTCTTTCGTTCCCATTGTTGGCCCTGTGCTCTTTTTTGTTCTTCTGGCTCCGTTAAGCTGTCCACCTTCACCACTACTCTTGGATTTGATATATTTCCCAGGGAAAGAGTGACTATACCTTGAGATTTCTGTCCTGTCCTGGATCTTGATTTGGTAATTCTTGTAATCTCTCATGCCTTCAAGTAGAGGTCATTCTTTTTTTTTTTTTTTTAAATTCTTCTCAACAGGAGGCTTAATCTGAGTTAACCTGAATTAGATTTGAATTGAATTGCCATCACTGAAAGTTCTCTTTCTGTATAGATTCTCCTTGTGTTTCAGGGCTTAAAGTGAGTTTCCATTGACAGTTTTCTTCTAAAACTGAAGCAGTCTTTCCTTCCTTTGTACTCTAGTGTATTATTATGGTGTTTTGTCTTTTTTTTTTTTTTTTTTTGCTTCTTTAAGGGCATTCACTGTTCTACACCTCACATTTCAGTTACTAGGTTAAATGTTGGTTCTACTAGACCCTAGCTCCCTCAGGGTCTTTACACAGCTCAATGTATCTTTATATAGCTCACTGCCTTGCATATATTAGTCATTTAATAAATATTGAATTGAGTGAAATAGGATCTCTTTGGGGAAGGCAATCAAAAGGACGCTTTTGGACCCATCTACTATGTTAGAGGGCTTCCCAGATGGCACCGTGGTAAAGAACCTGCCTGCCAATGCAGGAGGCAAAAGAGATGTGAGTTTGATCCCTGAATGGCAAAGATCCCCTGGAGAAGGCAGTGGCTACCGACTCAAGTATTCTTGCCTGAACAATTCTATGGACAGAGGAGCCTGGCGGGCTACAGTCCATAGGGTGGCAAAGAGTTGGATTTGACTGAGTGTGCATGCGTGTGTGGGTGCACACACACACATTGTTAGAACTGCTAGACAGGAAAGCTGTAATGAGTAGCTGCCTATGTGATTTAAAGTAAAAGATTAAGAGTGCAAATATGGTTCTGGTTTTGCCTCTGTGCAGTTAATCAGGCCAGTTTTAGTTGGCAGCTGCCTTACTGTACTAAAAGTAAAGTTCAGACACCTGGATTTTACTGCTGGTTCTGAAGCAAACGAAATGGATGAGAAAGTGAGTGGCTAAAAGAACTGCAAAGCTCGTGTGAATTAATGCATCAGGTATGCCCCAGATCATGCCATATTTTTGTATCCAATGTCTAAATTCTTTGTTCCTGATGTAAAAAGATTCTCAACTGAAAAGTAAATTTGCCATGTGATGAATAAAAATTTTGTTTTGCTTTTTCCAAGTAGGTTGATGTGGTAGTTTTAATACATGTTTTGCTTTTCAGTTCAAAACATGGATTATCACATTTACTCTGACTTTTAAGTCATCTCTTAGATTTTGGGTAATGGTGCTAATCCTATGCCATAAAATTTCAAATAATCCTCAACTTTTTTTTTTAAATGCTTAGAACCTTTGTGCTTTAACCTGTTGCTCATTTCTAACTGTATTCCAAGAGCAGCACCTTTCATATTTTGAAAGTATGTTATGAATGTATGAATTCATATTTATAATATGCTTTAATAAAGAGTGAACAATAATCATTCTTGGCCAAGAAACTTAATCTATAACTTCATTTTTCTTTTAAGTAGTATAATTGTCAGTCTTGCTTGCTTTCTTGACTCACTGAGCTTCAAGGACAGTGTTGTGGTGATCGCTA
This sequence comes from Capricornis sumatraensis, assembly GCF_032405125.1. NCBI lineage: Eukaryota > Metazoa > Chordata > Mammalia > Artiodactyla > Bovidae > Capricornis > Capricornis sumatraensis. The sequence goes on along the minus strand of NC_091081.1, from coordinate 13,129,426 downwards.
TCTTGATTCCTTCAGTTACAGCCTAGGTTCTTTGCTCTTTTCACTACAGATCTCCTTAACCTTTTGAGGTAGCTGATTCCTTTTTTATTGATGAGGGAACCGGGAGTTGAGGGAGTTAAGATTCTTGTATAAAATCACATAGCTGCTTATTTGGAAGAACTGGAAACCAGATTGTGGCCCGCCTCCAAGGTTGAATGATGCCTCCTGTTTAAATTTGTGTCACCTGTGTTGCAAAATAACTACTGGACCTGATAGTCTGTGCTGGTTCTTACTCTGTCCATAGGATTCGGGTGAATGCAGCACCTTCTAGTACCTGGGATTAAAAAAAAAGATTTGTTGCACAGACAAAAGGAGAAAAAGACAAGGCACTAGTTGGGCAAACCTCCCATTCTTCTTGGTCTTGAGGTGGAGGGCTTTCCTAGCTGGGTATACTTTCTCCCAGGGTGACCAGGGCTCATGGTGGGCTCGATGTTAATTCTTCCTTCCCCTGCCTGAGAGGAAAGGGGATTGTAGGCACCCTCTCATTAGCTTGCATCCTGTGTAAGACCTACCCAGCGGAGTGGGAGTCTAACTGCTTTATGTTATTTGAGGAAGATAAAATTTGTTAGCAGTATGAATTAGAAAGTTTGTATCCTCATCTTGTGTTTACCAATACAAAGTATTTGTGCTTCATAGGCCATATGCACTATCTGAACAGATTTCAACTTTGCATACTTGATGTTTTTAAAGTAGCTGTTGTATTCTCATTCTAGTTCTGTAATTTTATCCAGAAAGGATAAAAACTACCATCAGTTCAGTTCAGTCGCTCAGTCGTGTCCGACTCTTTGTGACCCCATGAATCGCAGCACGCCAGGCCTCTCTGTCCATCACCAACTCCCGGAGTTCACTCAGACTCACAGCCATCGAGTCAGTGATGCCATCCAGCCATCTCATCCTCTGTCGTCCCCTTTTCCTCTTGCCCCCAATCGCTCCCAGCATCAGAGTCTTTTCCAATGAGTCAACTCTTTGCATGAGGTGGCCAAAGTACTGGATTTCAGCTTTGGTGTCATTCCTTCCAAAGAACACCCAGGACTGATCTCCTTCAGAATGCACTGGTTGGGTCTCCTTGCAGTCCAAGGGACTCTCAAGAGTCTTACCCAACACCACAGTTCAAAAGCATCAATTCTTCAGCGCTCAGCTTTCTTCACAGTCCAACTCTAGCATGCATACATGGCCACTGGAAAAACCATAGCCTTGACTAGACGGACCTTTGTTGGCAAAGTAATGTCTCTGCTTTTGAATATGCTATCTAGGTTGGTCACAGTTTATTGTGATCCACACAGTCAGAGGCTTTGGCATAGTCAGTAAAGCAGAAATAGATGTTTTTCTGGAACTCTCTTGCTATTTCGATGATCCAGCGGATGTTGCAATTTTATCTCTGGTTCCTCTGCCTTTTCTAAAACCAGCTTGAACATCTGGAAGTTCATGATTCATGTATTGCTGAAGCCTGGCTTGTACTTAGTCAGTTAATCTATAGTTATGGTCCCTAATAATCACTTTTCTTTTTTTGTAATTCAATATATGTTTATTCATCTAATTAACTGGACAAGACAGCAGACTTAGTCTGTAAAGTATTCTCTTCTGACATTTAGTAAAATTCTATTATTGGTCTTTGTTAATCATAAATTAATACATGACTAATGATTTTATTTTCTAGAGAAAGAATAGTTCCAAATACAGCTTGTAAACATACATTAAAAATAATTTTCTATCCAAGTAATCAAAAAATTAAAACAACAAGTGCTATTTTTCATATATTTAATGAGTTAAAAACAGTACAGCATCCAGTTGAACAGTAGTGAAGACAAATTGGTACTCTCACCTTATAACGTAGAACAGTTCTTCGAGAAAGTATTTTGCCCATATATACTTTAAGAAGTCATACAACTTTCCACATCTTTGGGTATAATATCATTGTTTATTGCATCTCTGTCTTTTTTTTTTTAATTTTATTTTTTTACTTTACAATACTGCATTGGTTTTGCCATACATTGACGTGAATCCACCACAGGTGTACATGAGTTCCCAACCCTGAACCCCTCTCCCACCTCCCTCCCCATATCATCTCTCTGGGTCTTCCCAGTGCACCAGCCCCAAGCATCCTGTATCCTGTATCGAACCTAGACTAGCGATTCGTTTCTTACATGATAGTATACATGTTTCAATGCCATTCTCCCAAATCATCCCACCCTCTCCCTCTCCCTCAGAGTCCAAAAGTCTGTTCTTTACATTTGTGTCTCTTTTGCTGTCTCACATATAGGGTCATCATTTGCATCTTTCTAAATTCCATATATATGTGTTAGTATACTGTATTGGTGTTTTTCTTTCTGGCTTACTTCACTCTGTATAATCGGCTCCAGTTTCATCCACCTCATTAGAACTGATTCAAGTGTATTCTTTTTAACGGCTGAGTGATACTCCATTGTGTATATGTACCACAGCTTTCTTATCCATTCATCTGCTGATGGACACCTAGGTTATTGCATCTCTATCTTAAAGAAACAATCTAAAATTTGGAAAAAGCCGGATATTTATGAAAATGAGTATTTAGCCTTGTTTTAAACTGATAAAATTTTGAAAACACCTAAGTGTTCAACATAAAGTATATTGTTTCCTACTGAAAAATTTGTAATCCTAATGCCAAGGAGAAAAATGTTTATGAAATTAATATTTAAAGGGAAGAAGTAACAGTCCTAAACCTCATTACAAACATGTTATTTCCTTTCTGAACATCCTCAAATCATCTAATGGTTTTATTTTTATTGATCCATTGTCAGATATCATTTTTGCAATCTGCTTTTTCCTTTTCAGAAATCAGGGCATTTTCCCAAAATCTTTTGACAACTTTTTTTTTTCTAAAATTTCTCAAAAATTGCTTCCCATGGTTGTGACTATAAAATATTTTCAGAACCCAGAGTTATAATTTGTCTGGTATTGACATTTAAGCCGTTTAGGTAGATAATCAACCCCCTCTCTCTCTTTTTTTAAAAATTGTGTTAATATCTGTGTTTTATTATACTTCTAAGTTCCATGTGTTAAAATGTATTCTCTAATATTTTCAATTTAGGAGATAAAGTCTTTGCTTTCACTTTTTGGAGGTCAGTTCACCAGTAGTCAGGAAACTTACGGAAAGGTAAGTTGAATTTATATTTTTAATTAGACATATATATATATATAGTATCCTTAGAAATCTTAAATTTATATTTTTATAGTTACTTGTGTCTGTTTTTAAGGGCAGTTGAATAAAAAGGATATTTTGGGAAAATTTTTGTTTTGGAAAGTTAGATTTATCTCCAACTTTCACTTCGTTAGTTTTTAAATTTTACTTCGGTAGTCTACCATAATTTTTGTCTGTCCCTTTATTGAAAAGAGGACTGTCTTCTGTTGATGAGGTATAATTAGAATTTAACTGGCTTTCAGACTTACTTTGGTACTCATTTTATAATTTGAAATTAATTATGTATGTGTGAAATTGTGAATTTATGAGCCATATATTTGGGTTTGACAGTTTATCAGTGTATTGGGGAAGTTTGAAAAATAGAAAAAAAAATCATTCACAATTCTTCTTTGATATGACTTATAATTTGGCGATACTGCCTTCTGGTCTTTTGATATATGTTTTTCCCCCTTGGTTGTAATACTAGCAGTGAACTTCTATATCTCTTTTTCATTTGATTGCATTAATATAGTCAGTCACATACCTCTGCTTAGCATTCATTACTAAAGGGCTGTATATTTTTCTATCAATTAACTCAACCATAATTTATCTAATGATTTCACTTCATTCAGCTTGCTTTAAAATTTTTCCTAATAAAAATAATACTAAGGTTACTGTCTTTTCCCTGTTTGGGTTATTTTGAATTTTTTTGTAGGATAGTATAAAAATTAGAATCAAGACTGGGTCTGGCAGGGAGGACTTCTCATAAAAAGTGAGAGAACTTAAATTGAAAGTCCTCTGGTTTTGGACTTTTACACCTGAAGTGAAGTGAAGTGAAGTCGTTCAGTTGTGTCCGACTCTTTGCGACCCCATGGACTGTAGCCTACCGGGGTCCTCCCATGGGATTTTCCAGGCAAGAGTACTGGAGTGGGTTGCCATTTCCTTCTCCAGAGGATCTTCTCCACCTAGAGATCAAATCTGGGTCTCCCGCATTGTAGGCAGACACTTTACCTTCTGAGCCATCAGGGAAGTGAACTTCAATTATTGATGGAGGAGGAAAAGAGAGTGTGTGGATATAATTGGGTGAGGGTGATGAACTGAGGTTGGGGTCCTGCTGCATATTGCTGCATTCTGGCAAGTGGTTATCTGGGTGGAGCGCAAAGATTATCTTGGGTATTAAAAGCCCCTGATATACTTGGAACTTTTTTCCTTGGATAAAATAATAAATGATAATTGAATAATATACTCTATATAATTTTTCATCATAGTTATTGCAGCGACCCCACCCTCTTAGGTGGCCAAAGCTAGCTAGAAAAAAAAAAAAAGAGAGATGATTCAGACATGTATTACTTAGTAATTCAAAACAAAATAGCTGTATTATAAGAAAATATTAGCAACAATAAAAAAGATTCTGAGATTATACTTAAGGGTAAAATGTGCATTAATTCTTGGTCATAATACATATGAGCAAACATGAAATTAATCTTCAGTTTAAATAACCTTAAATTTGCAATAAAAAGTGTTTTCATTTATCTGATCATTTTTAAAAGTATTCTGATTTTTACTGTATTGTCCTGACAGGTTACCTGTTAATTAATTTTTTTTCCACTATTGGAGCAGTTTTTATTTTGGCTAGTGTCAGCTTAGATATTCTCACGTAAAAGTAGCAAATAAGAATTTCTTCTTACTGACTTCTTAAATAAGGTCATAAAACCACTTAGAAGTAAGTTGCATATTATTATTTCTTTCAGTCTCCTTTTTGGATTCTTAGCATTCCCTCTGAGGATATTGCCAGAAATTTAATGAAACGGACAGTGTGTGCCAAGTAAGAAAAACTTACTATGTTCTCCTGCATGAGTGTAAGCTGGACTTCTCATAACTACTCTGTTCTTTTTTCTGTTGGCAGAAAGCAGAAGGGGTTGATTGTTGTGAGGAGCCCAGTTTAGCTTGTAGTTACGTGTTTTTGCCACTGGATGGTGGTAAGAGAACAGAAGAGAGTTACCTACTGAAACTGGATGAGAGAATCTCAGATGATGAAATGCAGAAACACGTGCTTTAGAATAATTTTTTTAAACTTCTATATTAAGCAAGCATATGGTTTAAGATGTAAATGCTATGTTATTACATAGGGAAAATGCCACATTTAATTATAGCCAAAGTATTGAAAGCCTAAAAGTGTTTTTCTTATAGATGGTTTTTAATTAGATGAACAGATTGGTGAAGTATAAGATGACAAAAAATGAAACCTACCATAAAATATGTTTTACTGTTTTGTTAGTGTAGTTCTGATTATAATATCTTCATGTGAATTAATATAATGATGTCATTCTTGTTTATCTTGCCTGAGTGTTTTCTGGCTTTCATCATTAGTATCTGTTCTTTCTTTCTTCTTGTTTCATTGTTGGAAAACTCTGTCTTTGCGTTTGGAAATTAAACTGCATTTTCAACTAGCATTTTAAAATTGAAAAACTTATGCTGTCCTTGCTTTATTTTTTTTTAACACTCCCCTCCAACCCCCTGAACATTTTGACAGATTTCTGAGAACTTCCTTCTTTTTGCTTGGAAATTATATTTAATAATGCAATGCAAATAAGAATTTACATATATCTAGTTTTGTTAATATGGTTAGCAATATTTATCGCTTTATTATTGAGTAGATTACAACCCCCATATAATTGAGGGCAGGAGAAGAAGGGGGCAATAGAGGATGAGGTGGTTGGATGGCATCACCAAGTCAATGGACACGAGTTTGAGCAAACTCCAGGACGTGGACAGCAAAGCCTGGTGTGCTGCAGTCCATGGGGTCCCAAAGAGTAGGACACAACTTGGTGACTTAACAACAACAATTGAAAACCAGCTGCAATGCTAAGTCTAATCTCATAAATTGAAGCTTGTTAATGAGTTTCACTTAGTCAATAAAAATGACCAGAAAATGGAAACAGAACTAAAAAACAAGTCATTTGAATAATTATCACTATATGTTAGCATATTGAAACTTATGGCTCTGAGAGATCTTTGAATTCCAAGGATAAATCTTATAGGCTTAAAATAGCTTATTGAGAACCAGATTTATATGCTTCCTTCATAGCTCATATCTTTGATGAATGCAGTAAATACTGCAGTACAGTAAATAGTTGTGTAATACTTGTGTAACATTATGAAATAATATCCCTGGTCGCTTTTTCAGTTCAGTTCAGTTGCTTAGTTGTGTCTGACTGTGACCCCATGGACTGTAGCACGCCAGGCCTCCCTGTCCATCACCAACTCTCAGAGGTTGCTCAGACTCACGTGCACTGAGTCAGTGATGCCATCCAACCATCTCATCCTCTGTCGTCCCCTTCTCCTCCTGCCTTCAGTCTTTCCCAGCATCAGGGTCCTTTCTAGAGAGTCAGTTCTTCGCATCAGGTGGCCAAAATATTGGAGCTTCAGCATCATTCCTTCAGAACTGATGAATATTCAGGACTGATTTCTTTTAGGATGGACTGGTTGAATCTCCTTGCAGTCCAAGGGACTCTCAAGTCTTTTCCAACACTACAGTTCAAAAGCATCAATTCTTTGGTGCTTAGCTTTTTTTATAGTCCAACTCTCACATCCATACTTGACTACTGGAAAAACCGTAGCTTTGACTATATGGACCTTTGTTGGCAAAGTAATGTCTTTGCTTTTCAGTATGCTGTCTAGGCTGGTCATAGCTTTTCTTCCAAGGAGTAAGCGTCTTTTAATTTCGTGGCTGCAGTCACCATCTACAGTGATAATGAAGCCCAAGAAAAGATAGTGTCTCACTGTTTCCATTGTTTCACCATCTATTTGCCATGAAGTGATGGGACTGGATACCATGATCTTAGTTTTTTGAGTTTTAAGACAGCTTTTTCACTCTCCTCGTTCACTTCATTAAGAGGCTTTTTAGTTCCTCTTCACTTTCTGCCATAAGGGTGGTGTCATCAGCATATCTGAGGTTATTGATATTTTCCCCAGCAATCTTGATTCCAGCTTCGGCTTCATCCAGCCTGGCTTTTCTCATGATGTACTCTGCGTATAAGCTAAATAAGCAGGGTGACAGTATACAGCCTTGACGTACTCCTTTCCCAGTTTTGAACCAGTCTTCTTTCATGTCTGGTTCTAACTGTTCCTTCTTTACCTGCATACAGATTTCTCAGGAGGCAGGTAAGGTGGTCCGGTATTCCTGTCTCTTGAAGAATTTCCTACAGTTGTGATCCACACAGTCAAAGGCTTTAGCATAGTCAGTGAAGCAGAAGTAGATGTTTTTCTGGTACTCTCTTGCTTTTTTGTTGCTCCAACAGATGTTGGCAGTTTGATCTTTAGTTCCTCTGCCTTTTCTAAATCCAGCTTGAACATCTGGAAGTTCTCAGTTCACATACTGTTGAAGCCTAGCTTGGAGAATTTTGAGCATTACTTTGCTAGCACGTGAGATGAGTACAGTTGTGCGGTACTTTGAACATTCTTTGGCATTGCCTTTCTTTGAATTGGAATGAAAACTGACCTTTTTCAGTACTTTGGTCAGTGTTGAGTTTTCCAAATTTGCTGGCACATTGAGTGCGGCACTTTCACAGCATCATCTTTTAGGATTTGAAATAGCTCAGCTGGAATTCTGTCACCTCCACTAGCTTTGTTCATCATAGTGATGCTCCCTAAGGCCCACTTGACTTCGCTTTTTAGTCTGTGTATATTTTGCATAGCTGAGGTTATACCTTAAGTGATAACTAAGTAAAAGTAGTATCACTGTGGAGGCCTTCTTTCTATAATTAACAGGTAAAGGGGAATTCATTTTTAGAGGATAAAATTCACAGTCCTAATTGTAGCATTAATTATTCTTGAATAACAGACATTAGAAGTGTGTATTCAAAACTAACTTAGATTCAGATTTTTTTGTGGTAGAATAGGGATTGAAAGTTGATTTTGTTTGACTTATTTTTAACCTGCACTGTTTTCTTAGCATATTACAGAATGAAAAATATAACAAATGCCTAGGTACCTACCTTGTTAAATCTCAACATTTCGGGGTAATTTGCCACAATTAAAAAAAAAAACCACCCATTACAGAAATGATTGGTGCTCCCTGTGTACATGTCCCAGTTCTAACCCTCCTTCCTTCAAAGGACAGTTTCTTAAAGCATTATTTGTCAGAAAGGTTTCATTATTATTGCTGTAATCAGTGAAATATTTTCAAACATACTGATATTAATAAGTTGACACCCATGCTTATTTATATAGCACCCATGGGAAATGTAGCAATCCATATAGGTTTTCTAATCTCTAAAACAGGAATCATAATAGTGCAGTCATATATATGGAAACAGTTTACTGTGAAAATCTAAATCATAAAAGGTGTTACTCCAGTGTGCCGGTTATAATGGAAGCTTATGATGTTATATATTGAATATTTTTATTTTTCCGTTTACGTACAAATTTACTATGTTGTATAAATTCTTTCTGAAAGAGGACATGGAGTATTATTTTTACTGAATCTGGGTTGTCACTCCAGCATAAGTTCCTTCATTATTACTGTATAATAGTTCATTAGGGATAATTATGAATTGTGGCATTGTCTGTGCCTTTCCTGAATGGCCTGGAGTTCTTGTCTTTTTGCATAGAGAAGTGACGTATGGATTCTGGAGTCAGATGGATTGGGGTTTGAATCCTACCTTACAAATTGCTGTATGACTTGAGAGAGTCATTTAATCTTCTTGTGCCTCAGTTTCCTCACTGGTTAAATGGATGATGATCCTGGCAGCTACCTCAGGATTCCTATGAGGAATACCTGAGTTAATATTAAATGGCCTTAAAACAGTCCCTGGTACTTTGAGTTATATTAAGTGTTAGCTCTTACTTAGCTAAGTAAGAGCAGTATAATTGTAGAGGCCCTGTTTCTATAAATTCAGTACAAGGGAAAGGAGGAATTAATTTTCAAAAGATAATATTTGCAGTCCTGAGAGCAGCATTTTTTCTAATCATGAAGTGGTTGATTTTAGATGTACAAAACTGTAATATATAGATCAAGTTTCATTACAACTGATCCTAAAAGTGGTTTCATTGATTGCAATACAATTTTGCGTAATCTTTTTTATTCCTTAAAATAGATATAAGCTTGAGGTTTTTTTCCTAGTAAGATTTCATATTTAAAAGTAACAATTACTAAGTGTTATCAAATATGGCTAGATATTAATGGTAACATTTTTATCCAGTCATTTTTCCTTTTATGTAGAAGACATTGGAAAAGATTGAATTTCCTGTGCTTTATAACTGTTTCATTAAAAGAAGTGATTTTTATGGCATCATTTGTGTTATAGTTTAAAAAAAAATGAAATGATAATGGTGAAGACTTCAAAAAAGATCTTGACTTATAAATTCTTCTTCTGTGTAAAGTTCAACATGTGTTTGTAATTTAGACTTAAGCTATATTTGTTTTCTAGATATGTATTTCTCATTTAATAGCTTAGAAACATAGGCAGTAATTGTTTTGGTGGAGCGAGCATAAAGAACCAATGAAAGAATTGTTATATATTACTGTATGAACTAACTCTTCTTTTACTGAGGTCAGTGCCAATCATTTATTTCCTAGGTCTATATTTGAACTGTGGGGTCATGGGAAGTGTCCAGAGGAGCTGTACAGTTCTCTTAAAAACTACCCTGTAGAGAAGATGGTACGTAGCAAATGTGGTTTTATATAAGCAGATCTGTAGATACTGTACTGCCTACATGTGTACTGTGTACAAAACTTAGAGGATTTGTCTGCTTTTATTTTAGGTTCCATTTCTGCATTCAGGTTCTACATATAAAATAAAGATTCACACATTTAATAAAACATTGACACAAGAAGAAAAAGTCAAACGGATAGATGTAAGTGAATTTAGCAAAAACCAAAACCTGTGGTCGCAAAGAGCTGGACACGAGTGAGCACGCATGCAAAAGCAAAGCTGAGAGGACCTATGAGATTAATGTAAAATAGTCGCCGTTGATAGATGAGAATCCCCAGTGTCTACTAAGTGCTTTTGTACCCCATTGTATTCTAAGCACTTTTCATGTTTTGTCTTATTTAATGCTGATAACCAGACTTACAAGATAGGAATTATTATTTAAGCACTATTTTTCCTCTTAGATATTTATATTATTTAGAGTTATTTTTATTTTTTAGGCACTTGAATTTCTGCCATTTGAAGGGAAAGTAAATTTAAAGAAGCCACAACATATATTCTCTATTTTGGAGGATTATGGTTTGGACCCAAACCACATCCCTGAAAATCCACATAATATTTATTTTGGTAGATGGGTAAGCAAGTGATCTTTTTACCTATTTTAGTTTTTCTTTAAAACCTAAATGTTAGTCCTTTGAATTGGACTCCATGTAAAACTTGAAACGAGCTGAAGAGTCAGAACTACTGTGTGAAATAAAATCAGTGGAAAATATGTGGTTATGTGTGTGTGTTTTTTTCCCTGAGATTCTGATGAAATGCGAGAGGATTATTATAAGGTGTTATAAGGTGTGGGGCCTAGGTAGGAGGTTGTGTACCTGGAAACCTTAACCCAAAACTTGTTGGAAAGATGAACTGCTTTTTAAATAAAAGCAGAGACGAGGCAGAGTGCTGTGACAGCAGGAATCTCATTGGTGGAGCTCTGTGATTGAGGTTTCCATTCTTAAAAGAAATCACTGCAAAGCAGTTCTGCCCACTTCCCTGAGGCAATGAATGGGCAAGTGGAATCTGTGGCTTATGCTACAAGATATTGCTATTTAGGAGAATAAAAGAGGTGGCTAGAGCTCCCTACCAGCTCCTGGAATAATTGCATTCAAATTCAATTCATATTTGCTTTGAAAACCAGAAGTAAATGGGAACACACTAAGAAATACAACGTGTATGTCCGTAACTGCCTCAGTCACATTTTTATATAAAGCAGTGGTTAAGTGGAAAGAAGTTACTGTCATCAAGATACTATGGGTTTAATGTGAATAGTTATTTTAGATCCGTTTTATAGATTTGTACTTATTGAAAAATATCTCTGATCTAGATTGCAGATGGGCAGAGAGAGCTTATTGAGTCATACAGTGTCAAAAAGAGACACTTTATTGGAAATACAAGCATGGATGCTGGTTTATCATTCATCATGGCCAACCATGGAAAAGTGAAAAAAAATGATATTGTATTTGATCCATTTGTTGGAACAGGTATTTTTATTTAATTGTTTTAAACTAATGTAGAGATGTTACTTGTTTATATTAGTCAAGGTCATAGTATTATTTTTGCTAAAAGATTAAATAGAATAATTTTTTATTGATCACTAAATAAGAGACAACCACATATTTGTATAATAGTCAGTATTTGACATTTTTGCTACTTCCAAAGATAATGCTGAAAGAATTTTGTGGGCTCTGTTTTTATTTTTATTATGTTTTTTAGAATTTTGTGGGGTTTTTTCCCATAAGTAACCACTGAGGGGAGCATACCATTCATTATAGAAATGTTGTAAAGCTTTACAGTTTCTTTATATAGGAAATTTCTTACTGTACTTGAATTAAAAAAACGGGAAAGCACTTGAGGAAGAAAGACTGAAGTGACACAATTTTAAAAAGTATTCATCTTTTAAAATTGGCGGTTATATACTTACATAAAAAATAGTTAACGTGCCTTATCTTTGGCTTGTGGAGGTTCATGTGTGAAGTTTGAAAATAAGAAAAGTGACTAAGTATCAGTGGCCTAGAGCGTGACTGCTGAGGCTCTTCCCTGGGTTTTGTACGCCCAGGATGTGCGATTGGATGTCCTCATAGTTAACTTTGTGTGAAAGTCCAGGGTTATTTCACCTGAGTTTGACGACATTTTCCCGCTTCAACCCATTTTTCTTCCATCTTGCCTATGCTTATGGAGTATTCACAATTAGGTTCACCTGACTAAATTTACTATGTTCAGATTGTGTAGGAATACATTATGTGCAGTTGGAATTTCTCACTGTAGTGGTCTTTCCCTGTCAGAAACTCCTCTGAAACTCCGTAAGCAGTGATGACACAGGAGCTCCCATTTGTTGAATAGAAAACATGTCACGTACTAGCTGTGGACTCTAAGGTCTAATTTAACTCTCTACAGCTACTGACATTGAGATACTCTACAAAATCTTCCTGAGATTAATGCACAGAGATTAAGTGACTTGCCCAGACGTAGGCACTGTATGAATCTCATAGGTCTCACACTCAAGCACTAACCCCGGGGCCCCCTGCCCGTTCCTGTCAGCACTGCCTCTCTCAGCGTTAGGAGCTGCCAGCCAGCTGCTGTACCCTAAACTAACGGGAGCAACGCAGCACATGGGGAGCAAATAGAATCAAGGTCAAGAGGTTTCTAAGAGGTGGAATAATTTCCTGAGTTGTTAAATCAACCTTGGTGCGTCTCTCTGCTCCGTTCCTCCACTGTCTCTGTATATATGCTACCCCCGACACACTACCCATTCCTTTCTTTCCTATCCTAATCATCCTAAGTGCCTCCCCAATGTTTTGAACTTGACAGGAAGTAATACCAAACTTACGGAAATGTTACAGTTATAAAAATAAGAGAAAGAAAACCTACATATCCCTGACCCAGAGTAGACTGTTGTTAAAATTTGGCATTATTTGCTTTATCACTTACTTTCCCATTATGTTTTATATAAACAGTATTTTTCTTTCTGTACCGTTTGAAAGTAAGTTGCATCCATTATATCCCTTTACCTCTCAAACACTTCAATATATATTTCTTGATGATAAGTATATTCTCTTGCATAACCACAGTATAGTTTTCTTTGTTAGTAAACATATTATTCATATAGTACTTTAGTGTTGGTGTTCCATTTTTGTTAGTTGACTCACGAATGTCCTTTATACCATCTTTTTTCTTTTTCCTTCTAGCATCAGGTGTTGTATTTTGTTGTCAGCATTTCTTTGATCCTTTGATATGGAATGTATCCAAAGTCTTAGTTTTTCTTTTAGGAAACTTGGAATATTATCCCTCCTCTCTTTATTTTTTATGCAGAATATTCCTTTTTTTGGCTAATTTGATGTTTCCTTATGGTTAGATTAAGGGGTCCCACTTTCCTGGCTGGACCACTGCATCAGTGGTTTGTGTCTTCTTAGGGCATCCAAATAGTACCCATCTCTCCCCATTGGTAATGTTAATTTTGATCAACTGATTGAGATGGTGCTCGATTGCCGACCCCCCTCCCACTGTGTGATTACTATTTTTTTTCCTCGCAGTTAATAGGCAGTCTGTATGGAGACACACCAAGATGTTGAAAATATTCTATTCTGTATATCTGAATCACCCCCACCCTGTGGTTGTCAGGTTTAGCGCTGATTGTCGGTTCTTGCGTACACCCGTCTTAACTTTGGCTACAAAGGGATGATTTTCTGTCTTCAGCACTCCCTCCAGTGGACACCTTTCTTATTATAAGCAAAAACTCTTTCTTTTCCTTTGTATTCATTTATCTATTGTTAATAAGAATTAGTGGATTTCCCCTCCTTTCCCCAAGTGGTCTTAATTCACTTTTTTCTTAATTATTTTATTGCTCAAATTGTCCCAGATTTGCCTTGTGCAAGCCCTTTCATATTGGATCTGTCTTTGTGATATGTTCCTGTAGTCTTTTTTTTGTTTGTTTTTATTTTAACACCTCCCTCTTTTTTCTGGCTCATTTCCTACCTCCCCAGACCCTGGAATCAGTCATGTCTCTTAGAAATTCTTATTTCTTTTAGTGGGGAATGGTATTAATATTAGAAACCAAGATCTAGGTGCTAGGTATTTATGCTTCTACACCCTTTCAGCAGACAACTTGGAAATGCATGTATGTATATATATAAAATCTGTATATAAATGCATATGCAAATACGCATTCATGCATACATACTGTATGTATACATAACTAAACATATATGCATAGTTTAGAACTTGTGAGTTCTCAAATATACTACAAATTCCACTTTAACCTTTTTTCACTTAACAATATTTCCTAGAAATCACTTCCTTTAGTTCATAGAGATTGTTTTCATCTATTTTACAGCATACTCCATGGGTTTGAAATGAAATGAAAGTCTCTCAGTTGTGCCTGACTCTTTGTGACCCCATGGACTATACAGTCCATGGAATTCTCCAGGCCAGAATACTGGGTAGCCATTCACTTTTCCAGGGGATCTTCCCAGCCTAGGGATCGAACCCAGTCTCCTGTGTTGCAGGCAGATTCTTATGTACTGTAATTTATTCAGACAGTCTCTTAAGCCTGGATATAGGTAGTTTCCCATATTCACAGTTATAAATAGTGCTTGCAATGAATAATCTTTATATATATACTTTTATAGTGTTGGAAATACAGCTCTAGGGTAAATTCCTAAAACTAGGAAATTAGGTTGAAGAGTTTATGTGTATGTAATTTTGTTAAATGTGGCGAAGTTACTCTGCGTTATGCCATTTTGCTTTCTTGCCAGCAATATATAGGAGTCCGTGTTCCCCCACAGCCTCACCAGCAGAGTGTATTATCAGGCTTTTGAAATTTGCCAGTCCATTGGGTGAAAATGTTATCTCAGTGTAATCTTAATTTGTATTTTTCTTATTAAGAGTGACCTCTAATAACTTTCTATTTTAAGGACTAGCAGTGTAACTTTTTTGGAATTTTCTTAAAGTCATTTCTCATTTTTCTGTAGATATTTTGGTTTCCCCCCTTATTTTTAAAAATACTTTGTATTTTAGTCCCCCTGTTTTTTTTCCTGTTTTAATGTAGATAAATATATAAAATATTTTTTCTCAGCTTGCCATTTTTCTTCTGATTTTGCGTGTAACTTTTTTTTTTTCCAACCAGGCGATAGCTTTCCCTACATCCAAGTTATAGAGGAATTCAGCTATGGTTTCTTCAGTAGTTTTGATTTTTTTTCCCTTTAGATCTCCGGTGTATTTGGAGTTTATTTTCTTGTTTGCTGTGAGGAATAAATCTAATTTGTCTTTTTCCAAATGCTAACCCTCTATTAATTATCTTGTTCTTGGATTTCTAAAACCTTTTTCTGGGGAGTGATTTTTTTTTTGAGATACATACATGTATGTGTTTGATATGCACGCACATACACACATAGGCAAGATCATAAAGTTTAAAAATAGTTACTAGTATGGGTAAAATTTTCTTCCTTTGACATGGATGAGGCTGGGCATGTTATGAAACGCTAACTTCCATAGCAGTCAAGATGTTGACTACCTTTAGTGTGGTAAGGGGCGAGAGATCTGCCCCTAATGTACTTTAGGGCAGCTCTTTAGAGTGAGGGGCATATCTTGGTCATTTGAGTGTTTGTATAGGACAGTTACAGAGAATAAGATGGTTGGATGACATCACCGATTCAATGGACATGAACTTGGGCAAACTCCGGGAAATGGTGAGGGACAGGGAACAGGGAAGCCTGGTGTGCTGCAGTCTGTGGGGTCTCGAGGAGTCAGATACTATTTGGTGACCGAACGATAACAACATAAGGACAATTAATGGAGAATTAATTGCACTCTGCAGGACAGTTAATGAAAAATTGCAGGACGGTTAATGAAAAATTGCAGGACGAAGATCTTTGCAAAGACGTTGCTAAAATACATTTCATAATTTGTGCTTGTTGTTTAAGCATAGCTTTAAGACTTCGGCTTTTAGTGCTTTTGTTTTAAAACTGGTGCTCAGTTGGTCCTCCTCTTTGCAACCCCATGGACTGTAGCCCACCAGGCTCCTCTGTCCATGGAATTTTCCAGGCAAGAATACTGGAGTGGGTTGCGATTTCCTTCTCCAGGGAATCTTCCCCACCCAGGGGTCAAACTCACGTCTCCTGCATTGGCAGGTAGATTTTTCACCACTGGCTCCATCTTTAAAATTGATAATGGCCAGTAATTGTGAACAGGCAACAGTTTTTAAGCAGTTTGTCCTCTTTCCTGGGCCTTTTCTCTCTTTGATGGGTAGTACCTTCTGAAGGATTGGAGAAATAAGCAGCCCTGTGCTTTCCTCCATGGTCATAGTTTTTCACACACTATTGGTTATTTTTGTCTTTTTTTCTGTTTAGTTTTTGTTTGTTTATAAATTTAAGTGTCTGCAATTCCTTTTCTGTTTTAAAGGTATAAAATTGATATTTATTAGTTTTCTAAATGCTTTACCCACAGACTACTTATGACTTGTGATATTCTCAAGGTTATAGAGTAGGTTAGAGAACTTCTGGGAAGTTGAAAGGAGAGATGTAATCTTTTCCTACCTAAATACCGTTTTCTTTTAGACAGTCTACTGTCTTGTCTAGAATGACATTATAAGCTGCAGAAGCACACTTTTCATTTCTGTTTTAGCAAATACATTGATTCTCATTGTAGTAAGGGTTTTTTTTTTTTTTTTTAAGTTTTTGCATCTCCATTTTTCCAAGGGAGAAGATATGTATCCTGGATCAGCTCTCAGTAATTAGAAAGTACTGCTATTCTAATATGAACATCACTAAAGGAGTGATGAGGATGCATCGGTTGAATACCTATAATGTCACAGGCAGACCTGTGATGTGATATAAGACTTGTGAATGGTACACAACTCTTAACTGAGTGTGTAGTCTTACTTAATCTAATTTGTTTAATAACAAACTTTTACTTTTGTGTATCTACGTAGTAGCCTAATAAATATTTACTTCAGTTGCTGCTGATCCTAGAGGAGGTTGTCTGATTATAGACCACTGTAACAGCAAAGAGAGTGAGTTTTAAATCCTTACTCTTACCGGTTACTATGTGACTTTGAGCAAAATTCTTAACTTGTTTGGGCCTCAATTTCATCATTTGTATGATTGTAATACGTAATATATTGTGAGGGTAAATGAGGTAATATATGTATATGAACTTATTAGGAAGTTGTGTTATGCATGGTAGACAGTGAACTGTACTGTTTATCATTTTTTAATTATTTTGTTAAGCACTGAGATCCTTTTTGGTGAAAGATGTTAGATATAGCCAATACTGAATTGTTACAATGAACAATTTGACCATGAATTCATTTTCTAGTTCCTTCTTTGGCTGATTTCCAAGATATTCATAATTTGCAACTATTTGCAAATTATGGCAGCAAGAAATGTAATTGAGGGTTAAAATTGTAAACTTCGGTTTCTTTGTTTACAGTGAAAATAATTGGCATAAGTGTCTGCCAGTGTGTGCAGATGCAGTGATGTAGCTCTGCAGCCATAGCTCAGATTCCTTTTCCCTTTCTTCTTTCTCCTTTAGTGGAGAATATACCCAGGAGACTGGTTGTGTATTCCTTGGCTTCTTCTACCTTCAGATGGCCCATAGGTGTAAGGAAAAGAGTAAAACTTTTAAATTTTATCTTTGCAGAATGATAGATGTGAGAGCAAGGTGTTGAGATACCCACTGTCCTAGCTCTGAAAAGAGACTACGAAGAGGAGGAGAGGAAGTTAGGAGAGAGATAATGGATCTCTGTAGGTCTTTCTAATAATTTTCTGCTTCCCGTTTTATTCACCACTCTGTAGTCCCATTTTCCCGAGTCCCATAGTTTGGTAGAATTTCTGTTTACTGGCAGTATCCTTTTGCATAAGCTGCCGGTTTATTAGAGTTCTGTGTATTTTGTTTTCTTCTTTTAGGGTAACATAGGTAAAGTAGTATCACAATTTTTCCTCCTTTTCTTTCAGCAAAACTAAAGCCCAGTTCTGATTTTCACATTTTGTATAGCTTTCTGCTTAAATCTGTACAGATGAAAATCATAAATTAGTTTCTCATTATAAAGTTCAGTTGTTGTGTCCGTTTGCCTGCAAAGATATTGCCCGAACCTTAAACTGGTTACTGTTTAAGTAATAAGAAATCAAAACACTGGTTTACTAGTGTAGATCACACTGTGGTATTTTTACACTTGATAGCATAATGAGAAATTGGGTGAATTGCATTATTTGCCCCCTCAACTCTTCACCCCTTCTTTTTTATTACCCCTTGTTCCACCAAAAAGCTTCCAAGAAAACTCCACCTGAGATACATAACTAAATGCAAAAATGCTTCAATTTAATTGAAATAAAATGAGGTAATTAACAATGATTACCCAGTGACCAGAGAAGCTAATTTATAGTGATTTTATTTAAAACTTGAAAACCTGGAAAGAATACAGAGTTCACTAACAGATGTAGTCTAACAGATTATTCATCTCCTTTCAGCAGTGTACTCTAAATTGGGTCTTCTCAAAGCTCATTCTAACCAAATGGATAAGGTTCTGTTTAAGGAAGCACAGGAAAACTTTTCTGTTCCCCTTGACAACTAGTTCTTCTAGGTGAGTATCTGCCTTAATTGGCAGAATTGTAGTAATGCCTCATAATTTGGATGAAGTGATTTTTTTTTTTTTAATGAGTATTTCAAGTCATTACATACAGTATCTTTCCTAAATTTTGACTGTTCCATTTATAGGCTAAAAACTAGGAGGTCTGTCTTTACCTCCTCAAACAAATCCTTTTTGTAGTTCGCATGGGGGAACCTAGGTTTTGATTTCTGCTATGCTGTTAGTCTTCCATCTCTCTGACTCATGGCTCCGCTAGGAACTAGTCAGTTATTTTTCATTGAGCAAAGTATTTTTAAGTACATGTTACCAAACTATGTTTTAAATGACTATGGAAGGAACACGATTTGTAGATTTATAGACCTATATCTATCTATAAATCTCAAAACAAGATTTATAGATTTTTGGCCCTCTGGAGGTACTACCCATCTTAATTTTAGAGATTACATTTCAGAAGGATAGAATGGAAAGAGCCCTAGTTATATCCCCATATCCAAGTTTGTGCATCGTCTAAGTGTATGTTTCTGTATATTTCTCATTTCATATTGACTGGCAGATCTTTCTGCAGTAAAGCTATGAGGATTTACCCAATCATTAAGAACATTTTTAGTTCGGGTAATTTAAAAAGTGAAGTTCCCTGAAAAGAACAGCTATTAACTTTGTGAATTTTTGTTCTTAAACAGTTTTAAAATATTTCATTTTTCATTAAGGTTTTCATTAATTTTTGATTTCTATTAGGATTCTTTTCCATATTAAACTGGTCATACCTACCAAGTTACTTAGTCCCCTCAGATTGTATTAGGACATTTGTGTTTTCTTTGTTTATAACACTAGGTAAAAAGATTTGTTGTATTAACTATTTTGTTTATGTCTGATAATAGTTATTCAGGAATTTGTATTTACAGTTTTTTTTTTATTTTCAATAATAGCTTTATTCAGACATAACTGTCCTACCATAGAAATTTACAGTTGAAAATGAAAGAATTACCTCACTGATTATAGGAGTAACTGTTACTTGTCTTCATATTTTAATTTTTATAAGAATTAATCTCATATATTAATTATGTTCTCTTTAAGTTATCTGAAACTCTGACTTCAGTGAGAATTAAGTTCAATTATCAGAACTTACTTATTGCCAGCTGTTTGTGTAGCAGCCTTATATGTTTATTTGTAAGAAGGGAACAAGATGCTTTTATATAGACTTCTCAAAAATAAAAGGAAAATGTCTAAACATCTTATTTTCACCAAAAAAATGGATAATTTTCCCAAAATAGTGCTGGGAATTTTTAAGTAGTAATGCCAGGACATATATTAATTCCTTGCTTTCTAACCAGGTTGATGAGCACAGGTTAGGAGTTTGCTTTTTCATCCTGAAGCCTCTTAAGTATGGCCAGAACCAAGGTCATTCCAGGGTACTCTGCCTACAGGTAGTCTGTAAGAATCTGGATCAGATTAAATAGAGGAAGAAATAAGAGTCTGGGACTTTCTGGTTAACAAATCACAATTGTGTGATTTTTTTCAGGTGGCCTTCTGATAGCTTCTGCTCATTTTGGTGCATACGTATATGGGACAGATATAGACTACAATACTGTTCATGGCTTGGGTGAGTAGTGGTTCTAGACAGTGTTATAGTCTTTCCTCTATAACAAATGAGCAAATGAGTCTTTGCTCTTGTACCAAATGTGCCTTTAAAATACTTAAATAGTTATGTATGGCGTTATACATCTGTTTTTAATATTAAAATATAGAGTTGTGATATAATACAGTTTTAGTTATTTTTACAACAATAAGACTTTTCATTGGGTATCTGCTTTTCATGAAGTTATCCAGTGAGCAAAATGACCTCCCAGGGGAACCAAAGATGAATAACCAAAAGCCCTTCTCTCAGAGCTGTTTTTGGTCTTAGATTTTTAAAAAGTAGACAATCAGTAAAGCTGTAAAACTTTATGGCTGGGAAAGAAGTAGGAGAGGGACTAACTAAGCCTTTTGTGATTAGTGTATTCTCCTTAGTAAAACATAGTTTCTGCTTAAAAATTATCACCGTTCTTTTGTTTAGCAGTCATTTGTTATGTGTATACTTGATTAATTACTGTAGTCCTTGAGTACCATATATGTTTTTGATTTCATAATTAACCAAAACATCTTCAAAGCAGTTACGGTGACAGTAACTTTAAAGATTCTGCATTAGACTGAGAGTAACTTGAAATAAGCATCGGGTTACTTTTGAGGCAGTTTTGGAAAACACTTTAAAAATCCGGAAGCTACGCTAATGAAGTGTGATTGCATGAAACTGAATCAATCTAAAAGTATTTTTTTATAGCTGAATAGTGTTAAAAATGTAAAGTTTCTTTGATTTTGAAATTGTATTTATGGTATTGTTTTATCGTTGTAGCTAGAATCAGCCTGTAAAATATGCTTTTTATTTTTCTCACCCAGTGTAAGTTACTGTATAGGTGAAAATTTATTAGACTTTCTTTTCTTGAAGTAATTTGATATATTATATTTGATGAACTGCCTTTTTTTCTACTTTGACTGTAAGGAATAGTACTTTAGTACTTTAGTACTATAAGGAGAATGAATAACATTTTATAAAGTTCACCTAAATGGGCTAACTAGAAAAAGATAGTCTTTGTTTGCAGTATTTTAGCATAGACAGAGTGCTAAGAAGAATTATTCCTGTTTGGTTTTAGTAGAAACAGTCTGTTTGCTTTAAGGATATTGTCCTATGTGCTTCATTTTAATTTTTATTAGAGTTATGTGTAAAAGTTACGTGCTAACCTCTCAGTCTGCTTGGGTAGAATTCTGATTGAGGTAGAATTTCCTCAGAGCTTATCCAACGTGCTGTTAGATTTGCCCTCTGTTTCCTGTGCTTCTCATCTCTTACTGTACTCTCAAATACTTCCAAATTTCCTCTATTTTAAAAATGCAAAACTTTTTCTATCAACCCTGTAGAGGCCCTCCTAGCTACTACTTTATTCTCCTCTTCTGTTTGCCAAAGTGCTTCTTAAAAAGACTAGTGTTTACTTGCTCTTTCCTCTTTTTCATCTCTTAACTGTCTTCTGCCTGTTTGTTTCCAGCTTCCATGCCTACTGGATACTCAGGCCCCAGGTCTACAGTATTTGGCAGTGTAGACCTTCATAATGCCTGCTCTGGTTTCCTAGACAGTGACTTCATCTGGTGGTACTTTGATTTCTTTGTCTGTTTCTTTCTCAGTTTCCTGAAGGCCCTGTGGTTATCTTCAGTGTCTCTTTACATGTTGCTTTTTTCCAGGCATCTTTGTTAGCCCCAACTATCACATTACATACTGTGCAGAGTCATGTCATTCATCTTTTAATTTTTAGGTTTCGTTTTTATTGTGAAGTAGATCGTAATGCAGAGGAGTTTATGAAAATAGAGAAGTTAGAGAACAAACAAATAATTGCCACTTACATTAGTAAAAAATATCATTCATTCTTACACATTTAGCTTAAGTTTATTTACTGATATCTCCCAGTGTGTATATATATTCTGGCCTCTAACTCCCTGCTGAATATCTCTTTCTGAATCTTCCATAGGTACCTCAAGGTATATCGAGATTGATGTATCACAGATGAATTTCATCTTTTTTCCTAGGCTTGTTTTTCTTCTTGGTTTCTCAGATCTTAACTGACAATGTCATCATCTACTCATGTCTCCTAAACTGAAACTTCTGAACTTCCCTTGAGCCGCCACTTTAACTTTTCATATCTCGTGTCTCCCTTTTACTTTCTCTCTCCATGGTCACTGCTCCTGCATTTCCAAGGTTAGCTCTCTTCATTTCTGCTCCGTTTATCTCATTCATCAGTATTTCTTCATTGCAAGTTAAAATAAAAATAATTGTTCATTTGTGTAAATGCAGTTAAAATTGTATAAACAAAAGCAGGTTCTATTTGAGTTAATGTAGGTTTGGGTGAGCTAAACATTGCTTTTAGCTAAATGACAAAGAGTTAAGAATGTTGTTTGTTAGTTCTGTCTTCCTTTTTCTTTGCCTTTAGGAAAGGCTAGTAGGAAAAACCAGAAATGGAGAGGACCGGATGAAAACATTAGGGCAAATCTTCGTCAGTATGGTTTAGAGAAGTATTACCTTGATGTCCTGGTTTCAGATGCATCTAAACCTTCCTGGAGGAAGGGCACATATTTTGATGCAATCATCACTGATCGTAAGTATGTTTTTATACAAAAGCAGGAGTGGGATTGGAGAAGGCAATGGCACCCCACTCCAGTACCCTTGCCTGGAAAACCCCATGGATGGAGGAGCCTGGTGGACTGCCGTCTATGGGGTCACACGGAGATGGTTGCGACTGAAGCGACTTAGCAGCAGCAGCAGGAGTAGGATTGGGTTCCTAAGGTCATTTACATTTAATGTACAAAATGTATCAGTACAACAAAAAAGAGCCACCTTGTACTAGCATTACCCCCACTCCTGACTTCTTCACATTGTGAGAAGGAAGAAATTATGCATGTAGGGCAGGACACCAATTTCACTACATGGTTTTGTTTTTCTAAACTATGTATATTAACTTGTCACCCCTTTTTTCTCTTCAGCTTATTTTCAAGACATAAATTTGTTTTTATATTTGTTTTATGTTTACCTGTAGTTGGTTATTAGCATACCAACTAGAGCCAAAATGTCATTTGCAATTATGGGATCAGATTTTGAAGAAGAAAGTTTTAGGTATCTCAGATTTTCTGTGTCTAACTTTTTGTGTTTGTTGTTGTTGTTTTTATGCCCATTATAACTGGCATCTTCTTCCTAGAGTTATAAGAAATTTGGAGTTCTGTGAACCACTGGGATTGGGAACCCACTGAGCTTCAGGAGTGTGCATAGGAACTTGTTTTCTCTTGCCTCCTGAGTTCTTGGGCTTTTCAGGCATCCTGTCTAAGAATAGATCTGCCTTTTCTGTAGTCTTTGACTGTAAATCTGTACATAGTGGCAAGCTGTATCTCAGCCCTTCCATCTCAGACCTCTTCAGTTCTTTGGTAACTTGCTGCTGCTGCTAAGTCGCTTCAGTCGTGTCCGACTCTGTGCGACCCCACAGACAGCAGCCCGTCGGGCTCCGTGGTCCCTGGGATTCTCCAGGCAAGAACACTGGAGTGGGTTGCCATTTCCTTCTCCATTTCGTAACTTAGGTGGTTTCAAATATAACAAAAGGAAAATTATTAAGGCCTTACAGTGATAATTCAGGTGGTAAAGAATCACCTGCAATGCAGGAGACCCTGGTTTGATTTCTGGGTTGGGAAGATCCCCTGGAGAAGGGACAGGCTACTCAGTCCAGTATTCTTGGGCTTCCCTTATGGCTCAGCTGGTAAAGAATCCGCCCACAATGCAGGAGACCTGGGTTTGATCCCTGGGTTGGGAAGATCCCCTGGACAAGGGAAAGGCTACCCCCTCCAGTATTCTGGCCTGGAGAATTCCATGGACTACAGTCTATGAGGACTCAAAGAGTTGGATACGTTGTAAAGTTTCACTTTACAATGTCTATGAATATACTCATGGGAATTGGGTGGCTTTTTATTTATAACCTGCTGTATTACTTGCTCTCACTCTATATGTATTTGTAAAAATATGTAATTTTGTTCCTGATCAGTTGAGGGTAAGTTGTGTCCATCGTGGCCCTTTACCTTCCTACACTCCAGTGTGTATTTTTTAAGAATAGGGATAGGCTCTCAGATAGCCAGAGAGCGTGCATGCTCAGTCCTGTCCAACCCTTTGCAATGCCATGGGCTGCAGCCCGCCATGCTTCTCTGTCCATGGGATTACCCTAGCGAGAATAACTGGCGCAGGTTGCCATTTCCTCCTCTAGAGGACCTTCTCAACCCACAGATCAAACCTGTGCTCCTGCATTGGCAGGCAGACTTTACTGCTGAGCCTGGGAAGCCCTAGATAGCCAGAGTACAGTTAACCAGTTTCAGTGAGTCAGTGCAGTACTTTTAATCTGTAGTTTCTCACCCAGTTTTGTCAGTTGACCCAGTAGTACTCCTTTGTAGCATGTTTTCCCCTGAAGTACAGTATCCAGTCTAATGTCAGGCATTGCTTTGAGTAATCATATCTTTAGGGCCTCCTGTAATTTGTAGCATTTCCACAACGTTCCTCTGTCTTTCATGACATTGACATTTTGAAGAAGACAGTCACCTGCCTGCCTGCCCTCCCAGTGTTAACGAGAATGTCCCTCTCGTTGGCGTTCTCGGCTGGAGTATTGCACAGGTGCTGTGTCCTCAGGATGTCACATCTGGAGGCACGTGGTGTCCATCTGCTTGGCAGTGGTGATGGGGTGACTTTGCTCTGTGTGCTTTCTCTCTAGCTCCATATGGTATTAGAGAATCTACAAGAAGAACAGGTTCACAGAAGGAAATACCAAAGGGAATAGAAAAATGGTAAGTGAATATTAAATATGATACAGTACTGCCTTGGGAAGAAGCATATTGGTTCTTTTTAATTAACTGAGTTTAATAGTGTTTGTTAGTTTTTCACTGGTTTTTAAGTTTTTCACTGATTCTGAAATTTTGTTTTGTCTAGTCCAGAAAGCCACGTTCCTGTTTCCTTGAGTTATCATCTGAGTGATATGTTTTTTGACCTGTTAAACTTCTCAGCAGAGACCCTCGTATTAGGTGGAAGACTCGTCTATTGGTTACCAGTATACACACCAGAGTATGTAATAATAATAATTTTACTTTTAATTTCATTTTTATTATGGTGTTTGTGTATCTAACATGCTTTTTTTCTGTCTCTAATCATATTCAGAGTGAGTATCTTCGTGTTTAATGTGTACATGTGTACAATAGCCTTTATTTACCAACACGTTGTATAAAACAGGCCCCTTTCTCTTATTGATTGAATCGCTTTAAACTTTTTATTTTACATCAGGGGTTGGCAAATTACAACCTGTGAGCCTGATACAGTCTTTAGCCTTTTTTTTCCTTTGGTAAAGCAGTTAAGACTGGTTTTTATCTTTTTAAAGGGCTGTTAGAAAGGAAAAAGGCAACGAAAAAGAATATGTGTCAGAAGCACACGTGGTCCATAAGGCTAAAATATTTACTGTCTGACCTGTAAGTGCAAAAGTTTGCCCTGTTGTTTATCACTGTTAGTTCAGGTTCTATGTGTCAGCTGTTCATCAGCTCTTTTGCCAGGCCACAAACCTAGGTAATTTTTAACAACTTGGCTGAGTGATTCATCTGTTTACTCTTAGCTTTAATATATGTTGCTCTTGTGATTGTCTTAAAAAACTAAGACCAAAAGAAGAGCTATGCATATGTTTAAAGCCCTGATTCTGTTCAACATTAGTGGTTTAAGTTTTATTATTCAGTAATTATTAATTTTAAACAGAGCTATATACATCAACAATGAAAGACATGATGTGTTGAACAAAAGAGACTCTTTAGAGTTGAAAATCAGTATCAAGCTCAAAATTTGGCTATTCAATCTGCTATAGAAATCTTTCTTAAAAATTATTTTAATTTCTATATTTACTGTATATAGTTAAACAAAGAGCATTTTAGAACAGTTTTATCTTGTTTCTGTTTTTGTAATGGTGGATGGTCTTCCAGCAGTTGGAAGCTATGCTTTTTTGTTTTTTTAATAAATGTCACATTGGGAGCTACCATGCACTAACTTTAGTCTTGCATTTTGTTTATTGGCTAATAAAACTGTGCACATTTGTATCTGAACCCCTTAACACTGGGCTTATGTTCTGTTAAATTAATCGTTTCTTAATTTTAGAAGTGTGAGGAGTTAATTCTAAGGAACAGAATGACTTGTCTAAAGTTTAAAGCTGACTAGTTCATTGGTTTCATTATTCCTTGTGCTGTGTTTACTTAATTCAGCATCCTGCCAAGATCTCAGTTACCTGGTATATGAAGTGATAGATGAGGCTTTATTAATATTTTCAGAAAGTAGCGTATTTGCTTATTTCTATGCAAAAGTGGTTTCTGTCTTAGACAAGCTAAATTCCAGCAGTAAGCTTCCTTGTGTCTTTGTTTTAATTCAAGTTTCAGGACTGAATTTTTTAAAAACTTATTTTGAAATAAATCTAAAATTTACAGAAAAGTTTCAAATACAGTACAAAAAGCTCTAATTTCTCCCCTCATCCAAATTTTCCAGCTGTTCAGATACACCTCCTCCACCCTTGTTTTCTCACACATTACATTTATGCCCACTGTCATTAATCTTTTTCGGAACCATTTAAGAAGTTGCAGATATGATGTCCCATCACCCCTACATATTTCATTGCATTTCTCAGTAAGAGCATTCTTGTCAAATCACCGTCAAGCCCCAAAGTCTGGAAACACCATTGATAGTGCTTCTGCCCGATCCTGGACCCCTTCAGATTTTACTGATTGTAGTCTCTCCAGGAAAATGTACTGCCCTGATCCATCATGTCATTCTCCTCCAGTCTGGAATACTTCCTCAGTCTTTTCCTTATCTTTTGTGTCCTTAAGAGTTGTACAGTACATGGCTTATATTCTGAAGGTTGACCCTTAACCAGGTCCATCTGTTGTTTCTTCCATGACCAGGCTTTGGTAATGCTCTTGGTAGGAATACCACAAAAATGATACTGTGTTCTTAGTGCATTGCATTATGGGGCACACAGAGCAGCCCCTCCTGGAGATCTTAAACTTAATCATCTGGTCATGTTCTGTCAAGTGGAGAAACTATCATTTCTGATAAAGAAATATCAGAACTCTGATAAAGTGATTTATCATTTTCTTTTCAGTTAGTATGTTCCAGGGGACGGAAACCCAGGATACATCAATGTCTTGTTTTATTGTTGACAACCACCATAATGATGAGTTTGCTGTTCCATCATTCCTTCTGCATTTGTAAGCTGGCTTTCTGTAAGGATTAGTTTCCCCTTCCCTCCCATTAATTTGTTGATTTATATTGGTATGGAGTCAGAGATTCCAATATTATTCATTGGGTTATAATTTAATTCTGTCATGATTTTGTTAGATTGTCCTAGATTTGAAATAGGAGAGTCCCTTTGAGGTAGCTGCTCTGTCCTTTTGAAGTATCCTCATTAGTTTTCGTGTTTCTTATTTTCTGGCATTTTTTTTTTACTTTCTACTATTTTGTAGTTTATTATTTAATTCTAATTGAAATTAAATGTGGTTATGAGTATGTTCTATAATTCTTTTGTTGTTGTTATGAAAAGTCAAATTGGAGGCACTTTCAACTATTTTACTATTTCTGAAGATCTTAAAAAAAATGTCTAGGATGTTTCTTCAGTGACTTCTCTTTTAATAGTTTTTTGACAACAGGAAATTTCCAAGTTCTTATAACCAAAGGGATTTTTTAGAAGTAAAAAAGGAGGCAGGTTTTTATTTACTTATTTATTTTTTTAGCTTTAGATGTTTTATCAAAGGGCAAATTTCATCCAGGCTAGGACACAAATAGGAAGACTTCTGTGGCGTTTACTTCCCTGACTTACTTGTCTGAGAGTTATTTTCAGATCTTCTGATGTTCATTACTAGACTTCCAGTGTGTCTTCTCCTCCCCTTAACCCAAAGTAATCTTATTAATGAACTTAATTTGTCATGAATTTATTTTAGGGAATGAACTGTTTTCACCTTTGCAGCAAACATAACCCAAAATCTTTACTGTTTCTATTAGATGAACTTAAAACTAAAGTCATCTGCGAAAGTTTGAAATATTGTTCTTGCTTTTGAATTAAACAATGTAGAATTAGTTTCAGTTCAATTCAGTTCAGTCACTCAGTCGTGTCCAACTCTTTGTGACCCCATGAATCGCAGCACGCCAGGCCTCCCTGTCTATCACGAACTCCCGGAGTTCAGTCAAACTCACGTCCATCGAGTCAGTGATGCCATCCAGCCATCTCATCCTCTGTCGTCCCCTTCTCCTCCTGCCCCCAATCCCTCCCGGCATCAGAGTCTTTTCCAATGAGTCAACTCTTCACATGAGGTGGCCAAAGTACTGGAGCTTCAGCTTTAGCCTCATTCCTTCCAAAGAAATCCCAGGGTTGATCTCCTTCAGAATGGACTGGTTGGATCTCCTTGCAGTCCAAGGGACTCTCAAGAGCCTTCTCCAACACCACAGTTCAAAAGCATTAATTTTTTGGCGCTCAGCCTTCTTCACAGTCCCACTCTCACATCCATACATGACCACTGGAAAAACCATAGCCTTGACTAGACGGACCTTAGTTGGCAAAGTAATGTCTCTGCTTTTGAATATGCTATCTAGGTTGGTCGTAACTTTCCTTCCAAGGAGTAAGCATCTTTTAATTTCATGGCTGCAGTCACCATCTGCAGTGATTTTGGAGCCCCCAGAAATAAAGTCTGACACTGTTTCCATTGTTTCCCCATTTATTTCCCATAAAGTGATGGGACCGGATGCCGTGATCTTCATTTTCTGAATGTTGAGCTTTAGGCCAACTTTTTCACTCTCCTCTTTCACTTTCATTAAGAGGCTTTTTAGTTCCTCTTCACTTTCTGTCATAAAGGTGGTGTCATCTGCATATCTGAGGTTATTGATATTTCTCCCGGCAATCTTGATTGCAGCTTATACTTTTCCCAGCCCGGCGTTTCTCATGATGTACTCTGCATAGAAGTTAAATAAGCAGGGTGACAATATACAACCTTGGCGTACTCCTTTTTCTATTTGGAACCAGTCTGTTGTTCCATGTCCCGTTCTAACTTGCTTCCTGACCTGCATATAGGTTTCTCAAGAGGCAGGTCAGGTGGTCTGGTATTCCCATCTCTTTCAGAATTTTCCACAGTTTATTGTGATCCACACAGTCAAAGGCTTTGGCATAGTCATTAAAGCAGAAATAGATGTTTTTCTGGAACTCTCTTGCTTAGTTTGGTTATGTTGTATTGCGGATATAGCTTTTTATTAGCCTGGGAATAAAGAATTCATTTTAAAACTGTGCCTTGGCACAGCTTAATTGGACAACTTTTGTATTTTTGGTATAGTAATATTGACTTTTAGTCCTGCTGTTGAATTCATTTACTCAACCAAATCCTGTTAATACGATTGAAGTTTAAAAATAAGAATTGCACATTATAATCAAGTTAAGGTATTATTCATTAAACCCAGGACATTTTGAAAGTTGTAAAGCATAATAAAAACATCAAAGCTTAGTTATTTGTGAAGAATTATCAAAACTGATGATTGAAAAAGGATTTTCTCACTGTTTAACAGTTTAAATTGTGAAGAAACTACTGCTCAACAAATTCTGCTTCCTCTAGACCGGATTCTTCCTGCTTTAGTATATTGGGTGTGGGGCCTGCATCAAGACACTCTGTATTCTTTGTATCCTGTTACCTTTTTTATTTTGTCCCCTTGGCTTGATATACTCTTTCTTCTTTCCTCAGCTGTAAAATTCTGGTAATCTAAGGCCAGGCTTAATTGTCACGACCTCTGACACTTTCCCAACCCTTCTCAGCAGAATGCATTAGTCTAGCATCTGTGCTTTTCTAGTAGTTTACTCTTATTACTCATAGAAACTTAACCACATAAAGTTACTGTTGGCTCTTGGTATATGTGAGTTTATTCACAGTTTCAACTCTTTGTAAATGACCCCGAAGATCTGTATAACATTCATTTGGTCAGGGCATACATTCAACTTTTGTGTTTGATGTTATAGGAGTTCCTAAGCTGTTGAGTGACTGTAGCTTCTTGCCCAGGTTCCACATATCCATATGAAATGATTAGGAACTGTGTTTCTTTGTGAAAGATGTCCTTTCATAGAAATCCAACTGCTAAGCTTGTGAAAAAATGATGACAGAGTGAAGAAGTCTGATAAAGGACTGCAAAGTAGGATTTGGGGGTAAATTTTAATTGTGATAAAATGAATTTTGTGCTGGCTCAGAGCAGTGAACAGAACATACTTTTCATTTTTCATCTGGGAAACAGAAAAAAAAATGATTCTTTAAATTGTTTTCAGTAAGTGCTCCAATCAGCACTGTGTCTCAAATGGGAAGTGCACCTCTAATGACATTTGGAAATAGTCTGAGGTGTGAAGATTCACAGGAAGATAAATGACTGTCAGAACTGACTGATGGAAAAGCTATGTATAAATACAGGGTTTTTTCCCCTTTTTTCTAAAAAAAGTTGAAATTTAATTTGTATACCATGAAAATCGCAATTTTATTTTATTTTTAAATAAGATTGAGTTTGTTGTAATATTGTTTCTGTTTCATATTTTGATTTTTTTGGCCACAAGGCATGTGGAATCAGAGTTCCCCCAACCAGATATCGAACCCACACCCCTAACATTGGGAAACAAAGTCTTAAGCACTGGACTGCCAAGGAAGTCCAGAAAAGTCACAGCTTTTAAGTGTGCAACCCCACAGTTTTTAGCATAGCCACAAGGTTATTTAACCATGCTGCTAAGTCGCTTCAGTTGTGTCCGACTCAGCGTGACCCCATAGACGGCAGCCCACCAGGCTCCGCCATCCCTGGGATTCTCCAGGCAAGAACACTGGAGTGGGTTGCCATTTCCTTCTTCAGTGCGTGAAAGTGAAGTCGCTCAGTCGTGTCTGACTTCTTGCGACCACGTGGACTGCAGCCTACCAGCCTCCTCTGTCCATGGGATTCTCCAGGTCTAACTCCACAACATTTTTATCACCCCCTAAAGAAACCTCATTCATGCAAACAATCTATCTTGCTGTTTTCCCTGCCAACCACTTATCTTTCTCTGTGGATTTATCTATTCTAGCTGACTATTAACTATTTAGATTTTTAAATAGTTGCTTATATCATAGAGGGATGGTAGTAAAAACAGAATTAAAATACCATTCCCTCATAATCTGGGCATAGTACAGATTTATAGCTCCGACTTAACAGATTGCAAACAATCCATTGGTATGAAATATAGTAATAAATATATAGTAGATGATTTTAAAAGCTGTTTTTAATTTTTTTAGTATATTTTGGAAGTACATGATTAAATTGATTGGCTCATTCAAGAGCAGTAAGTTAAAAACAAGTTTGTTAATGATAACCTAAATGATGTCCTTTCATGCTCAAACTCAAAGATCAAGTCAAAAAATAATATAGAACATGTAAATATGTTTTTCTGCTGTTAAGCCAAATGCCAATGGCTTAGTTTTACCAGTTTAATATTATTCATGTCATAAATAATTGTATTGGTTTTGTCCTTTGATTTATAGATTTATCTTGGGTTTTATAATTATACAGATTATATAAGCATGAGGAATTTATATTTGTATACATTTAAGTAGCATTTTAACAATAATACCTTATCACTTTGCTGGAAAATAAGATTCTTTTCTTTAAAAAAAGTATACATTACTAGATTTGACAGTTTCAGACATCTAGAAACCCTGCTGCTTGCAAACCTAAGGTCAGAACTATATTTTCTTTCTGTTATCATTATTTTAGTCTGTCAACTATGATATAGAATGTATTGTTTCATATCATAAATGGTTTATATGAAGTCTACAAATTTGACATCAACTGATGTTATAAGAGCACATTTCTTATTGTGTAGTTGGCATTAGAGAATTGTGGGGTGAGATGAAGTCCAAAATGGTCATTACTTGTTGGAAAGCCCTGAGGAAGGAGTCAGAGAATGACTTCAAGAGAATTCCTTCCACTGATAATGAAGTGAGGTGCATTATGAATGTCGTTTGGTAAGTGGGTGGTGAAGGTTCTGAGCAAGTGGTCAAGGTAGTGAGGGAGAGCTTGTTGAAGGTCACAGGGACCTAGATAAATCAGTTAGAGGGGTGGGGGAGACAGTGTTGATGTATTAGAATGGGCTAACCAAGATGGTGATCCTTTACAGGAAGTGCTGATCAGCTCCTTCCCCACCTTGGATCAGAGCTTTAAAATTTCCCATATAAGAAATGTTTGCAGAAATTATGTATCTAGAAAGGTATGAAGATTTGCAAAGAAGAAAAAAACACAAAAACTGGCAATCCCTGTGTTCTTAAAGGTGCCCGTACCTAGGGAGCCCTCTCTTCTACTGTTTTTCTGAATTCTGCTCCATAACTACTTCCCCCACATTTGTTACCTGCTTCTTCTACCAAGATTAATGCCAAAAGCCTGTCGGATGTCAGGTTCTGAACTCCTGCAGCTGGACTGCTGTGCTTTCTCGGTGTCATCATCTTCATTCACCGAGTTCAATACACGTGCTGCACAGCAGCGGGTACCACCACTCTTTATCATGACTCTGGTTTTATTTCATGGCAGGGGACTGATGTTTTCTGTAGTGTTCTAACGGTAGTTTGTCTCAATTATCTTTACATAACAAAGTTGTTAGAGGTCTTAAGATGTCATTACAATTTAGCATGGACATTTCATTTTAAAGGTGAAAATATATAGTGTAGTGGACTTTATACGTGGGGAATTTATAAAAATCCCTAGCTGAATCAGTCCGTCAAGAATATCAGAGAGTTGTTGTGGTCTGTATTTGTCTTTTTGTGCTCTTGCCGGATCCTTTAGGGTTGAATTGTCATTTTGTATTTTTGTGGTTTAAAACGTATCTGTATTCTCTCACATTATATAGGTAAAAAAACTGCTGCTTGTTAAAAATGCAGATGGTTTATGGATTATGTGGACAGTTAGCATATGTGAAATAAAATGGTGCAGCCTGTAGGGGGAGGAGGGCCCATTCCACACTGGATCAACCCCCTTGATGATCCTGTGCAGGATGCACCTGTGAGTGTTCATAACAGTGAGCTCTTCTTTCTTCAGATACACTGAGGAGATGGTACCCTGGCACCCCTGCTTGAAACTCATCAGCAACTGCGAGCAGAAGCTTTCCAGTCACACATCAAGGCGCTTGATAACAATGGAAAAGGTGAAGGAATTTGAGGTAAATTGTCCAAGGTTTTTTTTTTTTTTCCAGATAAATTCTGGAAGAATTAAATGTAGATTTTCCTAATTTCCTCAAATGAAGTTTGGTTAATGTTAGTCCTTGATTTTTTTTAAGTTTTTAATGAATTCAGGAGGAGGCAAAAGTTGAACAGGTTTGTGGTATTTGGTGGGGTAGGAATAGAATATAGAAACTGAAGAATAGAAAGAATGGTTGACCTTTATTTTTCAGGCTATGTTTGTTATCCTTGGGCTAACTTAGTTATAGAACAGAGCACTGTTAATTAAACAACCAAGGTGTAATTAGCAATGTACTAGTTACCCTTTTTCTTCAAAAGCAGAACCTGCTTGACTGCACACTTTACTGGAGAACATGTCACTTTATATAAAGGAGAAAGACTTATCTGTTAGGGTCCAACATGTGTTACCTCTCTTTCGTTCTTTCTCTCCCACACACAATTCATTTTTCAGGTTGAAAAGAAAGAACAAAACATCTGTTATTTCATACCAAGATCAGAATTGATATGAATAATGCCTCCTCATGGAGCTTAATTAAATCTGCAGAATTCATCTTGGTCTGTACAGATCTTGATTAACAACCAAAGCACTTCCACATTCACTAGAACTTGGGTAAGCCCCATGAATGCTTTGGATCTGGAGGGCAAGCAGAAAAGAATAGTGTTACTGCCTGAGGATTTTGTCTTACTCATCCTTACCTCTGCATTTCATTTTTTTCATGTGCTTCACAGCTTATGGATTCTTTCACAATAATAAAAAATAATATTTGTACAGTGCCGTTTGCATATGTCGTTCTACATATTTCTTGTGGGTTTTTTTTTCCTTTTAATTTCTATTTCCTATCTGTCACTAATATAGGCCCTTGTTACCATATACCTGGTTTATGCTGATAAGCTCCTAAATTACGTCTCCTACTTTTCACACCTCTAGCTCTTATATAGTAAATGTGTGTGCTTGCTAAGACTCTTCAGTTGTGTCCAACTCTGTCCGACCCCATGGACTGTAGCCCACCAGGCCTTTTTTGTCCATGAGATTCTCCAGGCAAGAATACTAGAGTGGGTTGCCATGCCCTCCTCAAGGGGGATCTTCCCAACCCAAGGATCGAACCTGCATCTCTTAAATCTCCTGCATTGACAGGCAGCTTCGTTACCACCAGCGCCACTTGTGAAGCCCTATATGTTAAATAAATCTTCCTAAAACACTGCATTTGTTAGGTCACTTCTTTCTGCAAGAATTTTAGTTGACTCATTTTTATTACAGAGTAAGGTTCAGAATCTTCAGTATGACATTTTTCTCAATAATTAGGCTTTAGTATCAGGGCATTTCTGAAAGCTAAGCTGTGTGTATATGCGCACATATATATATGTGTATCAGTTCAGTTCAGTCGCTCAGTCGAATCCAACTCCTTAAACCCCATGGACTGCAGCACGCCAGGCCTCCCTGTCCATCACCAACTCTGGGAGTTTACTCAAACTCATGTCCATTGAGTCAGTGATGCCATCCAACCATCTCATCCTCTGTCGTCCCCTTCTCCTCCTGCCCCCAATCCCTCCCAGCATCAGGGTCTTTTCAAATGAGTTAGCTCTTCGCATCAGGTGGCCAAAGTATTGGAGTGTCAACTTCAGCATCAGTCCTTCCAATGAATATTCAGGACTGATTTCCTTTAGGATGGACTGGTTTGATCTCCTTGCAGTCCAAGGGACTCTTCAAGAGTGTTCTCCAACACCACAGTTCAAAAGCATCAATTCTTCGGCACTCAGCTTTCTTTATAGTCCAACTCTCACATCTATACGTGACTACTGGAAAACCATAGCTTTGATTAGACTAGACATAACTTTGCTGGCAAAGTAATATTTCAACTTTTTAACATGCTGTCTAGGTTGGTCATAACTTTTCTTCCAAGGAAAAAGCGTCTTTTTATTTCATGGCTGCAGTCACCATCTGCAGTGATTCTGGAGCCCCCCAAAATAAAGTCTGTCACTGTTTCCACTGTTTCCCCATGTATTTGCCAAGAAGTGATGGGACCAGATGCCATGATCTTCGTTTTCTGAATGTTGAGCTTTAAGCCAACTTTTTCACTCTCCTCTTTGACTCTCGTCAAGAGGCTCTTTAGTTCTTCTTTGCTTTGTGCCATAAGGGTGGTGTCATCTGCATTTCTGAGGTTATTGATATTTCTCCTGGCATTCTTGATTCCAGTTTGTGCTTCATCCAGCCCAGCGTTTCTCATGATGTTCTTTGCATATAAGTTAAATAAGGATGACAATATACAGCCTTGACATACTCCTTTCCCAATTTGGAACTGGTCTGTTCCATGTCCAGTTTTAACTGTTGCTTCCTGACCTGCATATAGGTTTCTCAAGAGGCAGGTCAAATGGTCTGCTATTCCCATCTCTTTCAGAATTTTCCAGAGCTTGTTGGGATCCACATAGTCCAAGGCTTTGGCATAGTCAATAAAGCAGAAGTAGATGTTTTTCTGGAACTCTCTTACTTTTTCAGTGATCCAGCAGATGTTGGCAGTTTGCTCTCTGGTTCCTCTGCCTTTTCTAAATCCAGCTTGAACATCTGGAAGTTCACAGTTCACGTACTGCTGAAGCCTAACTTGGAGAATTTTGAGCATTACTTTACCAGAGTGTGAGATGAGTGCAATTGTGTGGTAGTTTGAGCATTCTTTGGCATTGCGTTTCTCTGGGATTGGAATGAAAACGGACCTTTTCCAGTCCTATGGCCACTGCTGAGTTTTCCAAAATTGTTGGCATATTGAGTGCAGCGCTTTCACAGCATCATCTTTTAGGATTTGAAAGAGCTCAACTGGAATTCCATCACCTCCACTAGCTTTGTTTGTAGTGATGCTTCCTAAGGCCCATTTGACTTTGCATTCCAGGATGTCTGGCTCTAGGTGAGTGATCACACCAACATGATTATCTGTGTCATGAAGATGTTTTTTGTACTGTTCTTCTGTGTATTCTTGCCACGTCTTCTTAATATCTTCTGTTTCTGTTAGGTCTATGCCATTTCTGTCCTTTATTGTGCCCATCTTTGCATATATGTATTACATCTTCTTTATCCATTCATCTATCAGTGATGGGTTACTTGTATATGTTGGCTGTTGTAAATAATACTGCCTTGAATGTGGGGTTGTAGATATCTTTTCAGGTTAGTGTTTTCATTTTCTTAAGATAAATTCCCAGAAGTGGAATTGCTGGTTCACGTGGTAGTTCTGTTTGTAATTTGCAGGATCTTCATACTGTTTTCCATTGGAGGAGGCAATGGCAACCCACTCCAGACCTCTTGTCTGGAGAATCCCATGGACAGAGGAGCCTGGTGGGCTGCAGTCCATGGGGTCGCTAGGAGCAAGTTCCCTTTGACTTTTCGCTTTCATGCATTGGGGAAGGAAATGGCAACCCACTCCAGCGTTCTTGCCTAGAGAATCCCAGGGATGGCGGAGCCTTTGGGCTGCTATTTATGGGGTCACACAGAGTTGGACATGACTGAAGCAACGCAGCAGCAGCAGCAGCAGCAGCAGCAGCCTGCTTTCCGTAGTGGCTGCACAAATTTACCTTCCTTGCAGCAAAGCATACAGGTTCCCTTCCATTTGTATCCTCACCAACGCTTGTTATTTCCTTTGAAGAATGGCTATTCTAACAGGTGTGAGATGTTATCTGATTGTGGTTCTGATTTGCATTTCCCTGATTAGTCATGTTGAGCATCTTTTCAGGTATCCATTACCTATGTGTTGTCTTTCAGCTCTTTGGGTTTTTGATTTTTTTTTGGCAATTCCATACAAATTTTAGAATTGTTCCATTTCTTGAAAAGTACCATTAGAAATTTGATTGGGATTGCACTGAACCTGTAGTGTGGACATTATAACAATATTAAATTTTCCAGTATGGAATGAGTATGGAATACCTTTCTATTTATTTGTGTTGTCTTTAGTTCCTTTCATCAGTGTCATAGTTTTCAGATCTTTTACCTCCCTGGTTAAATTTATTCCTAGGTATTTTCTTCTTTTTGATGTAATTGTAAACGGGATTGTTGTCTTAATTTCTGTTTCTGATAGTTTGTTAGTATATAGAAATACAACTTACTTTTGTATATTGATTTTTGTATTTTGCAGCTTTACTGCATCTGAAACTTCACAGTTTATTGTCTCTAACAGTTTTTGGTGGAAGTCTTTAGAGTTTTCTATATGTATTATCACATCATCTACAAATAGTGACAGTTTTGCCTTTTCCTTTCCATTTTGGATGCCTTTTATTTCTTGTTCTTGCCTAATTGCTTTGGTTATTAGCACTTTCAGTACTGTATTGAATAAAATTGTCAAGAGTGGGGATCCTTGTCTTTATCTTAGAAGACAAGCTTTAAGCTTTTCATTCTTGAGTATAGGCTTATCATACGTAGCCTTTTTATGTTGAGGTATATTCCCTGTATACCTGCTTTGTTGACAGGTGTTTTTTTTTTTTATCGTAAATGGATGTTGAATTTTGTCAGGTGCTTTTTCTGTATCTACTGAGATGATCATATGATTTTTATCCTTCTTTTGTTAATGTGGTGTGTCATGTTGACTGATCTGTGAGGATTAACCTGTTGCATCCCCAGAACTGTTGCCTGAATCCCACTTGATCATGGTGTATGATTTTTTTAATGTATTGTTGAGTTTGGTTCAGTAATATTTTGTTAAGGAGTTGTGTATTCATCAAGGATATAGCCTGTAATTTCTTTTGTTGTGGTATCCTTGTCTGGTTTTGGGTTTAGCTGGGCTTGTAGAATGAGCTTGGAATTGTTCCCTCATCTTCTATATTTTGAATAGTTTGAAAAAGTTGGTATTAATTCTTCTTTGAATGCTTGGTAGAAATCACTGAATGAAGCTCTCTGGTCCTCTGCTTTTATATGTTGAGAAGCTTTTGATTACTAGTGCAATCTCTATTGATTTCCCTGCTGGCTCAGATGGTAAAGAATCCTCCTGCAGTACAGAAGACTGGGGTTTGATCCCTGGGTAGGAAGATCCCCTGGAGAAGGGGATGGCTGTGCTGTGCTATGCTTAGTCTCTCAGTTGTGTCCGACTCTTTGTGACCCCATGGACTGTAGCCCACCAGGCTCCTCTGTCCATGGGGATTCTCCAGGCAAGAATGTTGGAGTGGGTTGCCATGCCCTCCTCCAGGGGAACTTCCCCACCCAGTGATTGAACCCGGCTCTCCCACTCTTTACTGTCTCAGCCACCAGGGAAGCCCAGGGAATGGCTCCCCAGTCCAGTGTTCTTGCCTGGAGAATTCCATAGACCGAGGAGCCTGGTGGCCTGCAGTTTATGGGGTTACAGAGGCGTTGCAGAGTCAGACACGACTGAGCGACTAGCACTTTCACTGTCACTTTTTCAGTCCTCTTAGTAATTGGTCTGTTCAGATTTTGTGTGTCCTCATGACTCAGTCTTAGAAGGCATTTCTAGGAACTTATTAGAATTCTTCAGAAGTCTTTCTAAGAATGTATCCCATTTCTTCTAGATTGTATAATTTGTTGGCATGTAAATGTTAACAGTGGTCTCTTTTCCTTGCTTTTTCCCCTGTGGTGTCAGGTTAAAGTCTCTTCTTTCAATTCTGATTTTCCTTATTTGAGCCTTTTTTATTTTTAATGAGTCTGGCTAAAGGCTTACCAGTTTTTATCTTTTCAAGGAACCGGCTTTTAGTGTCATTTACCTTTTCTATTATCCTTTTAGTCTCTATTTCATTTATTTCCGCTCTGACCTATATTGCCTTCTACTCTGGGCTTATTCCTCTTTTTTTAGTTTGTTGAGGTATAAAGTTAGGTTGTTTATTTAATGCTTATTTTAATATGTTTGAAAAATTAATATTACCAATAGATTTTTCAGTTTTAAGTCTTGATATTAGAAAGTACAGTGAATGACATCAGCAGTTGTTAACTTTGTGGCCTCCGTAAAAAGTGCACCATATGATGGTTATGAAGGCTTGAAGTGCTATTCTAAAGAGTTGGAAGGAGAGCAGTCTAGAGAAAAGGCTTAAGAATTAATGGAGCCACATGATAAGCCAGTCATTTCTGTTTTAATGACAGAATTAAAACCCATTATGGACCATTTCACGCTTGCTTTCCTCCGAGTTTAATTTGTTTAAGAAAGTCTGGTATTTTTTTTGATAGATTTATATTTCCCCAAGCAAATTTGATACACAGAAGAGGAAATAGAGGATGATCTAAGGATGCTTCCGAGAATATTTCTGCTATCTAAAAACAAAGGCGGTTTCCTGAGATATTTTTAATATTTAATATTTTACTTTTGTCCTTTCAAATTAATTTATAAAGTAAGGAAATCCTGTTGCTCGAGTAATTTTTTGAAATGTCCTTCCCTTTATAAGATCAAATTTAATCAGTGAGTTTTAATTTGCATGGAGTTTATTATAACTGAAATTACTTTGTCATGTTGAATTAGTCATGTTTGGCTTTTAATTAATGGCTTCATTTCTACCTTCTGTTTGCATGGAGAGGAGTGTATATAATTGGAGCAAGATCTGAGTCCTTTATAATGAAAGTGATGACATAAAATTGTCAAACAGTTCTCATGTACATCTAACAAATTATTCTTGACCTTGTTCAGTGTTGTTGACTTTGGCAGTGGAAGACTATTAATTTTAGGTTTTTACACTTTTGTATACTGTCTCTTCATTTTTGATTTGTCACTTGTTAGGATTAACTTCAGTATAACTTTTGGCCCAGCTGATATGTTGTTATAAAGTGTTCTCCCTCTCCCCCCTTTTAAAATGTAAACATAAGTTATATATGTAAAAAATATCTAAAGAGTATAGATAGTTCATAAAATTTTGTATCTTTATTGGCTATGGTTTTTAGACTCACTGAACATTGGTAGTAAGGAAGAAAATTCTTGCTGACTGTGTTAAAATATGAAAATGCCTGCTAAGAAAAGCCAGTTTTTTGTTATTATTCCCTGTTGATACAGTTTGAAAGCTAAATGAATGACAAATAGCCCTTTTATAAAGCTTTATTTTTTGCAGCAGTTTCACATCAATTTGACCTTATTATTGTTGCATATGGTTAGAGATGAGGAAGTGCCCAAGGCCTAGCCCAGTCTGCTTAAGTAGGAAGTAGCCAGTTTGAGAGCAAAACTCCTCCTTTGTACCTGATATTCTATATCCTTTTTTCAACATCATGTTGCCTCTTTACCAAAACACAATCCTGCCTTTAGAATATGCCGAGATTAAAAGGCAGACATTCTTGAGTGGCATGTTACAAGTTTCTTTTCCCACTCCTCATGTGGCCGTGGTAGAATGTGACTTGTACGAGAACTAATTTTTCCTGCTGATACAACGTGTAGTCAGTGCGGCCATATATAGCTGTGGTCATAGTGGTTACTTGTATAAAATATTTTTCTCATATAAAATTCATAGGAGAAAAAT
Source organism: Capricornis sumatraensis (assembly GCF_032405125.1). Lineage (NCBI taxonomy): Eukaryota > Metazoa > Chordata > Mammalia > Artiodactyla > Bovidae > Capricornis > Capricornis sumatraensis. Next base: position 13,088,709 of record NC_091081.1, on the reverse strand, counting down.
GCTGATCTCTAGAGATATCCAGAAGAATATGAGTACAGTAGTTTGTCTTCAGTGAAAACTACCCAAAATAATACTCAGTGTTCTATACCAGTGTACTTGAATAGATGAATGCGTGTGTACCCAAGACAACCATTTTCAAGATCTCCTTGAAATTTTTTTTTAAACATTCATACAACTCTTATATGCTATAAAAGTACTTGGTTAAATATAAGAAAATTATCTTAAGTTGCTGTCACACTAAATAGGCTATCATATGCCCTATTTCAGGGCAGGAAATGGCAACCCACTCCAGTACTCCTGCCTGGAAAATTCCATGGATGGAGGAGCATGGTAGGCTACAGTCCATCAGGTCACAAAGAGTCAGACACAACTGAGCGACTTCATTTTCTTTCTTTGTATAGTTCCTTTTGGAGAAGGAAATGGCAACCCACTCCAGTGTTCTTGCCTGGAGAATCCCATGGACAGAGGGGCCTGGTGGGCTACAGTCTATGGGGTTGCAAAGAGTTGGACATGACTAAGCAGCTAACACGGAGAAAGCAATGGCACCCAACTCCAGCACTCTTGCCTGGAAAATCCCATGGGTGGAGGAGCCTGGTGGGCCACAGTGACTTCACTTTTACTTTTCACTTTCATGCATTGGAGAAGGAAATGGCAACCCACTCCAGTGTTCTTGCCTGGAGAATCCCAGGAATGGGGGAGCCTGGTGGGCTGCCGTCTGTGGGGTCTCACAGAGTCGGACATGACTGAAGCAACTTAGCAGCAGCAAACAACTAACACACATGCCCTGTTTATTTGTGGCTTATTTACTTGACATCCTGCCTTACCCTGCTGGTGATTTGAAAACTACTGAAGTGTGAGTAAATTAATTTTAGATATCACTGACATTAATTTAGACGAAAGTTATAGTGTGAGTCGTCATTTTTTTTTTTTTTTAGTAGCTGGGCAGTATAGTTCACATGACTTAAAACAGAGAATATTGGGAGGTCATAGTGGCAGGTGGTGAAAGTTAATATAATTTTTTATTTTGGACCAAATGAAAGAGTCCTGTAACATGAAGCCTATGAATGCTTCATTAATCATAATGGAAGGTGGCCAAAACCGAAAGACTTGACTGAAAGATTTTAAAGCTGTGGAGGGAGAAAACAGCCTTAACATACCACTAACAACAACAGTGGTTTTTTTTTTTTTTTTACAACAGTGTTTTAAATGAGGAAGCAAGAGAAGAGAAACTGAGGTCACTTGTTTGAGAAAATGACTTATGGATGGCTTGAAGTGGAAGAAATTTGACTTCGTATAAGTAGTGGCATTTTAGAACGATAGTAGTGTCGCTAATCATAAACTCTGGTGTTCTGCTGACTTCATGCCTGTGCCTGTTTCCATGATGCATTACCCTCTCCCAGGATCAGTGGTGTTGATTGTTTTTTCCTTAGGCAGCCATTTGAATTAAAGATTGTCTCTTCCTGTTGACCTTTCTTTCTGAAATATTTTGTTTTTTTGCCTATCCCTTGCCAGGGTGATTGGGTATTTTCCTTTCGATCAGAGAGGAAAGATTAAAAATTAGGTATGAAGTATTTCGATCCTAAGCCTAGTGGAAATAGATGCTACTTCGTTTATCAGTGACAAAAATAAGACAGAATGACACTAAGAACGTGGTAGTGGGATATGAACTCAGTCTGTGTCTTAGTACAATACAGTATTCATTAACATTAAAATGTGTGTGTGTGTGTGTGTAAGAGAGAGAGGTCAAGGAACAGAGATGAAGAGAGAATCTTCCAAATTATTTTGTATTAGAAATCAAAAGGAAGCTATTTGCATTATTTTAAAATTATAGTTCAACTTGAGGTGTTTATAAAAGGCTTATAACCACAGATAGAAGACTGATGATGCTATATATCATATTAATTCAGGTTTAAGGATCATGCCATCTACTTACCAAGTGAATTACTTTTGCTATTAATGGTAGTTTCCCTTGAATTTAAATTTGAGAGAGTCATCATTTGACTTTTTCTATTTCTGCAACTAAATGACTTCGCCAGACTGGATTTTCTGTTAAATTAATGCTATCACAGTATTTTGAAATTACTGTTTCTGGTAAACCAGGTAAAAACAAAGCTCTGTCCCCTACTTCCTCCAAGAAGGAATCATTTAAGATACCTGGGTCTTTCTACTTACGATGCTACTTGGATATAACTCTCTTATTTGCAGGAAAAAGTGTTCCAGCTCTAATGTTCATATTTTCAAACCATGACAGTAAAACTGTCTTTAATCTATTGCTCTTTCAGAATCTTAGGCAGAGGTCATTTAAAACTTTAAAGTGTGATCTGGGAGTCCAAGGCATGAATGGTTTAGGGAAATGAGGAGTGTATGTTCAGAGTCAGCGTAATCCTCTGGAGCTTTTTTTAAAAATAATTCTCAAATGACACATTTTCTGTTTTTTGTATTTTTATTTATCATAGGGTTATTTAATTTATTATGATTCTCAAATGACACATTTTCTGTTTTTTGTATTTTTGTTTATCATATGGTTGTTTAATTTAGAATTCTCTTCTTAGTATTTTTCAAATTCAAACACAGGCTTGTCTTCTCACCGTATGACCCATCAAGAACCCAACCCTGAAACTTAATATGTATTTTTTTGCCCCAATCCTAAGGGTACAGTTTAATGAATAATTATAAAGTAAACATTTCTGTAGTGACCACCAAGGTCAAAATTATGGAGTATTGGAGCATCCCACTCTTGTGGCTCTTTTTGGTCAAAAATACCTCCTCCCGCAGATATAAGCATTAATCTGACTCTTATGGTAATCACCTCCTTGCTTTCCTTTGTAATATTATCACTATCCAGTTCATTGCTAAGCAAAATAATTATTTGTTTCTGATCTTTATATATATAAATGCATATGTATTTTTATTAATTTTAATGGGTTGTGGTGGTTTTAAAAAGTCACCCAGGAGATGAAGTGTCTCCACATTAAACAGGAGAGTTTGTATATGTATGTGTGTGCATGCTTTGGCCTATGGCTCATCCTTTGCTGCTTAGAGTAAGTAAGATTCTTCTTAACTGTAACTAGCCATTAGACAGAGTAACTAATAAGTTGTCATTACATTTTCATCCTGTGTGTTGGCCTGTATTTTAATGTTTGGGGTTAAGTTTTGAATTTTATGAAGTTATAGGTTTTAGTGGTGAGCATGTAGAATATACTCATAGTTCTGTATCATCATGATAGCACAGATATCCATGATGTGTTTTTTTACAGTTAGAAGTTATGTGTTGAGTGCCAGATGTCAAAGTTCAGTAATTGAATGTCACTCATTTTCAGAACTCTAGCTATAAAGATTTTTTAATATATTAAAATATTTTACCAGATTTTAGGTAACTTAATGCCTTACAGAGTAATTTTGTTTTACAAGTATAGATTGTATGTGAATACCTAATTTAGGGAGGAAGATTTCCAACCCTTACCTTGTTCCCATTAAGAGTAATGCTAGAAGTTTCCCATAATAGTATTGGATGCCAGACTTTTGACCTGCTTGTCCTTGGTTTGCAAATGGCCTAGTGCTGTTTATAGTTGTATAACTTTAGCACAAGTGGTTTCTATAGCTACTGTCCAGTACCAGATGTAGAACAGTGGGAAGCTTTGATAAGGGGAGCAAGGATTTTTAAACAAAAGCCGGACATGGGTAATTACCCTGAAGCTGAACTGAGGTCCATTATATTCAGCACTATCATTTACTTTGCATTTCACTCTCTGCTAATTATAAGAAGGAAAATCTATTGACTCTTTTCCTCTTCCATCTCTTTGCCTTCTTCCTCTCACCTTATTAAAGAATGTATATTATGCCGTTAATCTGTTGCCTGAATCCAGAAGTTGGTCTTGACAAAATTAGGTGAGCATCACCAGTTTGGCTTTTATTACGATGACAGCATCATTGGTTTCCACTTATCATAGAATAAGTTTCATAAGCCATTTGTATCAAGTGTTTGCAGAGAAACTGCTATGTTATATAAACTGCTGCCACTTTGAGAATATAAATGACTTAAGGTTAATACTAGTGAGGTAGAAAAAATCATTATCTCATTATCAGGAATTGTCAGTTAAGTAAAAGGACAATTTAAACTTGACCTATAATTAAAATAGAAGGCATTTGGTTTTCTTCTAAATGGTTTTCAACTTCATCCCCAAAGTGATACCTTTCTAGGGGAAAGCTCTTATTTTTAAACAGTAAATTAATTATAAATTGATGATTATCCTTAGGCATATTATTGGGGGATTCTTTAAAAGTCACTCTTTGGCAGAAAAGCGATGCTGTGAGAGAATTTTGGCTTCAGTTAGAATGTGGGTAGGGAGTGGTGTGAGAGATGAGACTGTAGAATTAAGCAAGGGGATCCAGTTTGTAAGTAGAGGGTGGGCTGCAGGCAAGGAGGTTGAGGAAATTCATACCCCCTGACTCCTCTTTTTTCTCTATAAAGAAGGATATAAGTTTTTGTTGAGAGCGAATGGAAAAAGGACTGTGCGAAATGAGAAAGAAAACTGTCTTTTACTGGTTTTTACATTCGGGTATTTTTGTTGTGTTTTCTTTCTCTGACTTGATTGCGTGCTCCCTGAGGGGAAAGCCATGGCTTTCATCACTCAGCATGTGTTTATGGAACCACTTCTGTCATCTGCTGAGATAGAACAGACTAATGAAACATAGCTCTTATCCTTAGAGAACTTGGTGTGAGAGAAAGTTTGGTTCGGTAGTGATCTGTGCAAGTTGCTATGTGAACACCAGTGGGCACCTCCCCGAGGAGATGGTGCTTGAATCAAGAGCCAACATTCTCAGCAAAGGTACAGAGATACGAGAGGGGTGCATTCAGGGAATTCTAGACATTGAAGCATGACTGAAAGTATTTGGGGAGAGGTGGTTGGAGATAAAGTCGAAAACCGGAGGCCTGCCTAGTGTTGAAGGTCTTTACCTACCAAAGAGTTTCAAGTTTATCCTATTGGCGATGGCGAATCCTGAGGGATGTGAGTTAGGAGAGTAACAGAGGTTCTTGTTTAGGAAGGTCACCCAGACTTTAATATGCAGGCCAGTTTTTGTTGTGGAAAGATGTCTGTGACACCAGCCTGGAGGCTTCTGGTATGATCTTGTGAAGACAATGAGGCTGTCAACTAAGAAAGATAGAATATAGAGATTGTGGGAGAGACGGTGATATTGAGAGTTTCCGGGTAGGTGGATGTGGCAGGACCTGAAGACTGATTGAATGATTGGGGAAGGGAGACAGGTTGAAGGCTGACTTAGAAATCTGGCTTGGGGTGGCTGAGTAGGTGCAGGTATGTTACCCTTGCCCCTCCGTCCCAGAGGACACCGCGCAGTGCTGCTCCCCTGGGCTACTGCAGGAGGCTTCCCGCTGGTTTCCCTGCTTCTGCAGCTTCTCCTCCCATCATATAGCTTGCACGGTAGCCAGAGTATCTTTCAGAGTGGAAGCAGATAATCAAACTCCCCTGTTTAAAATTCATCAATAACTTGCTATGAAATTTAGATCAAAATTCAGAATCCTTCACATAACCTTCAGGGCCAGCCTGACCTACTTCTAGCCGGTCTCTCCAATTTGATTTTGAGCCACCTTTCCGTTCATTCTTCAAGCCTGAGCCACACTGGCCCGCTTTCACTCCCCAGAATGTACTTAGCTCTTTCTAGTCTGAATGTTTTCACATTGTGTCTCCTCCCTCATTGTGTTCCTAGAATGCTTTCTTCCTGTCTCTTTTTATGAGTAAATTTGATTCATCCTTTAGGTCTCAGGTAAATGTCACTTCCTTTGGGAAGCTTTTCTTATTCATTTTCTTCTCTCCCATCCAACTAGGTATCTCCTTATATTTTTATGGTACCCTTTTCTTCCCAGTATTTCATCACAGTTTGTAAGTATATGTTAGGGTGTATATTGTTTAATGTCTGTAACTCTGTGAATTAATGGAGTTTGACTGTTTTGCTCACTACTCAGTAAATATTTATGAAATAAATAGTAACTGTTCGGTGATTGTTTGGGGCCCTTCTAGAATAAAACCAGTCAAATTCAACAGTATTTAAATCATCCATTTGAAGGAAGAGTAATACACTGAATTTTGTCATTACCCTGATGTCACTCCTGAAAAGTCAGTGATTTAGAAATAGTTTAATCCTATGATACCTAGGCCTTATTTCTTATGAGAAGCAACAAAGAAACAGGTGGATCGCTATACTGTGGAGATGAGAACACCTTCCTTCTAATTAAGGCGGAAATAACAAAGAAAGGCAGATCTCTGGGAGAAGATAGTAGTTAGAAGGATAGTTTTATGTAAGTGCAGTTCTCAGCTTTATTTTCTTTAAAGTGAGAAGTTTTATGACATTCAGTTTGAGGACACTCTTGCAAATATGTATTCTCCCAGATTAATCCAGAGTGTCATTAGTTCCATTTAAAGTGGCAGCTTCAGATGTTACTATAAAACATAGTTAGTTTTTTTTCTTGAGGATTTGTTCCCTTTTAAATTAACATTTATTAAATTATAAGTAGCTAAAGTACTTCCCTTTTGAAGTCTCTTTTTTTTCTTTTTGATGCTCTACTTTTTTCCCAGGTGGCTCAGTGATAAAGAATTCTCCTGCAGTGCAGAAGATGCAGGTTGGATCCCTGGGTAGGGAAGATCCCCTGGAGGAGGAAATGGCAACCCACTCCAGTATTTTTGCCTGGGAAATCTCATGGACAGAGGAGCCGGGCAGGCTGAAGTCCATGGGGTTGCAAAGGAGTCAGACACAACTGAGCAACTCAGCAACTTTTGATGTAGAGTTAGTTGTAAAAATAAAGGTTAACTTGAATAAGGTGTGGTTTATGTACTTTTTATTTATTTTTCTGGAGAATATGCAATTCTAGATTGGACATAAATGACAATGATGAAACACTTTAGAATCACTAAGGTAAATACGTGTTAGTATATTTCCACATCATTCTTCTAGAAATGATGTGAATAAATGCCAGTGCTCTCTGAAGGAAAACGGCTGTCCTGTTGGTGCTCTGTGGCTCTATATGTTTACAGCAACCAGGACTCAGACAGAGAGGGAAGTGGAGTGCTCCTGACTGTCCGATGCATCGTGATCAGCTGGGCTTCAAATGCTCTTTACCCACATCAGGAAATACTATAAAGAAGAATTTATCTGCTTCAGCCAGCAGGGGGCACTGTATATATAAAAAGTACACGGCCAATTGTAAAGCTTCCTTTGATTTTTTTTTTTTCCCTTGGCAATAGTGTTAAAATTCCTCGAGGAGTTTATGTTTAGAGTTAGTAGTAGTGATAGGACCAGAAATTGGCTGGGTGGGACAGTGGTTAAAGGGGTTCTGTCTAAAAGTTTAGAGATGAAATATGTATTACCATAATGTTGCTGTTTAGTAAAAAACAGCCTCAAAATGTCACACTCCGTTTTGAACAACCCACTAATCTACCATGTAGGAAGTTAACTCTTTAACCACTGTTTTGATGTAATATCTATTAAAAAAAATGTGTGACAGAAAAAGTATGTGCTTTAAAGCCTGATCTAGGCTACAATTCTGGCATTACTTACTAGCTATGTGACTTGTGGCAGATTATTTAAACTCTTGAAGTTTCTGTATGTGGAAAATTTAGATAATAATCTGCTGTGAAAAGATGCAGAAAATTAATTCACTTCTGTCACACACATAGCTATACATGTATATCAGTTGCTTTCTTAAATCAGAATTTGTATGTTTCTTGTCATAATTGCTATTTGTCTTACAAAGTTAAGTGATAGATCCGAAAGCTGTGTATTCCCATTATGTATCCAGAATTTTCCTACAGAAATTCTTGATTTCTGGTTATAAAAATGATAAACAGTAAATAGTATAATCAACAATCTTAGTATTTTATTCCTGTTTCTTCAAGTACTGACATGTGCCAAAATTTAACCAGTAGTCATCATATTTAGGAAAGGTGGTCTGTAATCTTTCATTGCCATAGTTTTTTTTCTTGGCATTTGCTAATTCTTTGTGTATGTGTATTTTCCATGCAGTATATCTTGCTTACTAAAAACTGGCATAAGTCAGGTTTTATGATACATAGATGACATTATGACTGATAGTGATAGACAGATTGAGAAGTGTCAGAGAAACCAGAAATCAAACACTGGGGCAAGCTGGAGTTAGTGAGGGACTTCAAGGGTCGTGTTGCTTGAGGATACTCTTCTCCCTTTTAAGTAAACTCTTGGCCTTTGAGATACTGAGTTGAAAAAAAAATCTGCAGATATTCTTGGTTGAGATGGGCAGGGAATGTGAATAGAGAAGAGTTATCAAAAGGTGATGAAAAATATGTGGAGTTGAATATCATCGTCTCAAGTGTGATCCCTGGTAAACTGAACTAAAGATAGGTTGAAAGAGAGAGAGAAATAAGAGGAAAAACATTGACTTTGCTATTTTATTCAGCATCAAGGTAACATAAGTTCTGAATGCTGCAAATGGTATTTTTCATAAGGACCAGAGTGTACTGTTCATAGGTGTGATATTTACATGTATCTATGTGGACGATAAACGTACTGAACCTATTATGTGCAACATTTTGTGAACCACGTCTCTTCCACTTAGATGAAAATGGTTGTCAAAGTCCTGGAGTGTCTGGCTTGCCCTGAAGCAGACTTATGCTGTTAGTAATAGAATAGCACTTGCCAGATCCCTGGCTGAACAAGGGATTTGGAGCTTTGGGGTTCTTCAGGAGTTTTTGTTATGAATGTCTGATTTTGCAATCAGGGGGCAATCAATCCTTGCATAAGGAGGCATTCTAGTATAGGACTCACATTAAATCTTCTCTACTCCCTGGGAGATGAATAGGATCCCCTCTCCGCCCAAGACTTCCCTGGTGGCTCACCTGGTAAAGAATCCACCTGCAATGTGGGAGACCTGGGTTCAATCCCTGGGTTAAGAAGATCCCCTGGAGAAAGGAATGGCTACCCACTCCAGTATTCTGGCCTGGACAATTCCATGGACTATTACTACATGCGGTCGCAAAGAGTTGGACACGACTGAGTGACTTTCACTTCACTGCCACCACACCCCCACCCTCGCCCCCAAAGAGGTTTCATTTCTAATAATAGTCTTTCCCCACTTTTCCAGTAGCATGTATTTCTCTGTCACTGGGTCTCTGTAGCACTGAGCATATGATCTGTTAAGAGGCTTAGTTTGCTTTTACTGTATTTTGAGTAAATCTTGAGGTCTAAACTAGTCAGATAAAGAATGCCATAGCTAGTACATGTTTTCTTGGTAATCACTCATTGGTATAGGTTATAATCATCACTTTGAGTTTTCTAGGCTTCTGCTGTTCATTCCTAGTCTTTGCCTCTGATCTTTATAGTCTTGTCTTTATTTATCATCAGTTTGTCCTGTGTATATCCTTGAAATCAAAGGCAAGCTATCTTGTTAAGCTCTCGGTTTGTCTTCTGAGGACACCTGTCTTGCATTGTGCTCTGACTTTCTCTCCTGCTTCCCCTCGTGAGCTGCATAGTTGGCAGTTGAGGTAGGTTAGGCGCAGGAGCGACTGAGCCCCAGTCAGTTCCTGGCCCATGCTGGTCTCAGCTGTCTTACCACACCTCTGCCTTTTAAGCTTGCACACTCGCATCACACATTTCTGTCCTGTCATACCTCTGCAGCCCTGGAACATTCGCTAAACTAGTCTGCAGTGCATTTTGGTGTAGAGGTGATCTTGCGTGGCTTAGAGGAGTCACAGGGAGAAGAATGGACAGAAGGCAGAACTGAAGGATCTCACTGCCTGATACTGTTCTGATCCCTCTTGTTCAGAAGGGGAAAGTGAGAGGACATTCAGCAAACTGATGTGAAATTGTACGTCACTCCCAAACGTTAAGGGAAAAGCATCAGCACTGGGGAGAGTTTGGACTCGTTTGGATTCAACCAGAATGCTGGTGTAGTAGGTTGCACTTTAGTAAGTTGTATTTGATCCCACTGTGGAAAATAGACTAGAGAGGGAACCACAAAGGCAGGGCAACTGGCTGTTCAGGAAAAAGCAAGGAGAGATGAGGAAGGCTTAGACTGTAGTACTGGAGTTATACATGAAGAGGAGGAGTGGATGTGAAATATTTAGGATGTAGAACCTCAGGTTACAGGACTGACTCAATGTGAGAAAGAAAGGGAGAGCACTTTGACCCGGGTTTCTGATTTTGATAACTGGGTGGAGAATGACACAAAGAGCTGTGAGACGTAATAGCAGGGGAGATGTCACTTCTGGACATAGCTCTGTGTATAACTAAGGTATTTCTGCCAGGATGAAACTCATGCCCTTCAGCAAGTAGACAAGTTTCCTAATGCTCTTATTTGATATATGGACAGAATGCAGAATACCTGGGGGAACAGATGAAGGTGTGACTCGTCCTTTCTCATGACTCCTCAGTCAGACGTTTGATCAGAGTTGGCATGTGCAGAGGCTAAATGCTGGACCACTGTTCTGTCCTGCTGCTCTCCCATGTCTGGTTCTGAGATGTGGACCTTGAGTCCTCCCTTCAAGTCAACTGTCCTCCTAGGGTTAGAGCATCTGTGGCTCCTTACATCTCCTAGTAGGAAAATTTTGTGTCATTGAAGTAACTCTTTTAGTTACTAGAACTAAGTTAATAGCACTTCTGATCCAGTTCTCTTCCTTTCTGGGAGGCCTTTGTTTATCACATGCTTTGTTCCCAGAGATACTCCTGCTTCTTGAGTTGAGGATAAAGTTAGTTCTTTGGAAGACAAAAAAAAAAAAAGTCCTCATTATGTTACATTGAAAGAGTGTAGTCCCTGGGTCTGGCAGACCTGTGTTCAAATCCTAGCTTTGTCACTTACTTACTAGCTGTGTTTTCTTGGGCCTGTGCACTTCAATAATTAATTCATCTCTAGATGTGATAGTAGTGTGCTTATCTCTTAGAGGTGATGAGTTTATATTAGATAGTGCTTATGAAGCATTTGAGCTTCCCTGGTGGCTCAAATGGTAAAGAATCTGCCTGCAATGCAAGGCACCCAGGTTCCATCCCTGGGTTGGGAAGACCCCCTGGAGGAGGGCATGGCAACCCACTCCAGTATTCTTGCCTGGAGAATCCAGTGGACAGAGGAGCCTGGCAAGGCTACAGTCCATGTGGTGGCAAAGAGTTGGACGCAACTAAGCAGCTAACAGTTCCACGTCTATGAAGCATTTAGGATGGGGTGTGGGTGTGTGTATCTGACTCTTTGCTGCTCCTTGCTCTGTAGTCCACCGGGCTCCTCTGTCCATGGGGTTTCCCAGGCAAGAATACTGGCGTGGGTTGTCTTTTTAGCTCATAATAAATACCACATAAATACTGTCTTTCTTTTGGAATTCTTTAATTTTTTACCTGTAGATAGGTAAAATTTCTTTTTAATCTTTTGACGTTTATATAGCCTGAAGTTATAACCACCATCATGTTTTCATGTGCTTGCAAGAATTTGGAAGTATAGTATTCTTAGTGCCATAGAATTTAAGTAGCCACTTTTTTTTTTTTAATAAAATGAATCAGGAAATCTTGGCGTGTTTAATAATTTGTTTCTTTTGTGTGTGATTTTTAAAAAAGCATTCTGGGGCAAAATAGTTTCGAATAAACGAATCAGCCAAAATAACTTGATTTTGGCTAAACCTGGGCTATTATTAATATTAGATATGAGGGAAAGAATGAAGGTATTCATCTCATACAGGAATGAGGAAAAATACAAGAATATTTTGAGGATTGTTATATTTCAAATATATTTGTAGATATTGTTTTATACTGAAACCAGAGTAACAAATTAGGCTTCATATTTTCTAACTGTGTCTCCATGCCTGTTCTCCAAATCACATTAATCCTTGTGCAGTAGAATATGAACTTGCAGAAGGGCATGGGATATGTGGTTTTTATTTCTAATTCGATTTTTGTCACATTTTGAGGTGACAAGTGAAATTGACCAAGAAGCTGATGTGTCAGTGTTTTCTGTCAGTCTTCTTATCCTTTGGTTTTCTAAGCTGAAACATGACAGTCTGTCCCGGTTTCGTATTTCTGGTTTCCTAAAGATCTGTCTGACCACTAGTCCTCACCTGTCTTCGAAGTCTCAGTGTGAAGACCACTTGTTTAGCCTGTATCTTCATCTACTGAGGTTAAAGTTGCCAGGAGTAGTTGATGTCATTAACCGAACGTGGACATATCCCCAAGCGGTTTTACTGACCTGTATGACATCATGCAGAGGTAGTAATCTGTTAGAATAGAAGCTTCTTCGCTCAATGATTCTTATAGTCAAAGAAGGCTTCTGTCTGTGCTGAGCAAGGAATTGGAAGATGCTGGTGGCTGTCCGGACTAAAGTTGCGGGAGATGGTTCTCCCTGTTTTCCCTCTTACCCAGTAAGAGTATTTGTCTTCTTTGTGCAGAGGACCGTTGGGGGGATCAGGTGAGGTGAAGTAGATGAAAGTACTTTGGATACACAAGCATGACCCAGATATAAAATGGTGGTATATTTCCAATTCAGATGTGATAAAGGGAAAACAACTCTCTGTATACCAGAGAGTGAGATTTTGCTTAAAGTAACTGCTTTGCTTGCAGGCTAACAAAAGAAGTAACTCAAACATCTTTATTTTTTGTATTTTCCAACCAACCAGAACCGGGACCAGTATTCACATCTGCTGAGCGATCACTTTCTGCTATACCAAGGTCATAATTCCTTCCGTGAGAAATATTTCAGTGGGGTAACAAAAAGAATTGCCAAGGAGGAAAAATCTAGCCAGGAATGAAAATTTAAGATTCTTGACAACGGAGAAAGAATAAGGATTTGATAGAAAAGACATCTGGATGTGAATTTTCATGTGTAATACAGAAAATGTACTGTTTTAAATAGCTTTATATAATAAAATACATTCTACAAAGTACAATTCTTTTAACGTTAGCTTTGTTTTATAGACTATTTTGTTGTATGTGTCTTTTGAACTTTAATTTATATTTGTACTTTCAAGTATTATGGAAATTGAAAACAGTTATATTTTTGGTAATTAATTTATAAAGGGAACTAATCACATTGACTTTTTAAACATAATCTGCTGGATATGTTATAGGCAGTTAATAGTGGTTGAGAATTTGTTCATTAGGTAGACTTGTTTATTTTGTTTTTGATTGTAATTGTTTTACATTGTCATTGTCACTAATAAAGCTTACTGAGGATTTCTAAAATCATGTAGTATACAGAGGGGGTGTGATGATGGAAATGAAGTTTTATTTATAAATCCCAGACAAATAAGTAGTAACAATGATCATGTTGATAATGAGAAAGGCTAGGACCTGACAACCTAAAAAGATTCCAAACTCCTTGAGGCCTGTTCACATCTGAAGTTCGTCTGTACCTTGGATTTGCTTCTGCATTCCTAAACCTTGACTGTCGGTCAAGTTAACTACCCACAATTTTTGGTTTAGAAAGTAACTGATAGTTAAAGCAGTAACAACAACACAAATCCTTGATGGTTCCCTAATGGTATTAAGTCTAATCAGAGCTCTTTGAAATAGAAGCTATATTTTTCTTGAAGGAGAAACTTTGCTGAGTCCACATTGCGTCCATCATGAAAATATCTTGTTTGGAAACCACGATACCCATTAATTCAGGATGCTAATAGCTTTCCTGCTTTCAGTGGCCAAAGTACCTCAGCAGGGCGGCAGTAAATGAATCCTCTCTCTCTAACCAGAGCCTATTTTTATTTATGCTGTTATTATTAATTTAGTGTTACTGCTGGCTTTTATGGACTCACAGTTTGAATGTGCATAGCTTAAGACTTCCAGAAGACCGGTGCTGCCCAAGCAGAAAGGGAGCAGGCCGTCTGCTACCTCCTCCCTCTTTTCCTTGTTCTGCAGCTCTGAATTTCAGCAGATCTCAAACAGTTCAGTGATTATTTTGTTTGGGTTTTTGGATGTGATTTGTGGTACGCTGGGGAAAATCTAAAAATATTCAAGAATGATTTATTTTCAGTATTTCTGTTGTAAACCGTCTCATTTAAAATTTTTGGAGGTTGTATGGGGAGTGAGTTTGAAAGTTTGTAGCTGACTAAATTTGGAATATGAAATTTTAGCCTTGCCTCGTTTTTTGGTTTTCACAAAAATTAGTCCAAATTAGTTCCAAATTAAATCTGGAAAAGTTGCAATGTTAATTTTAATCATTTGTTCTTAAAAAATGACCCTACCTTAAAAAAAATTCAAATTATTTCTTATTACCTCTAATGGGGGTATTCTACTCTTTAATTGTTCATTGTTGTGAGATTGATTTCACTTGTTTTAAGGTCTGTACCCAAAAGTGAAGAAGAAACTAATCACTCTCAACCAATTTCAATTTTAGAGGTCATACGTCCTCTTATTCTAGAAAGAACAACTTTATTTTCTGGCATCAGGATCTTACTACTTTCTGCATAAGTTGGAGAAGATCATTTCCAGGATTGCTTGAGTTTTATGTATATTCTTCATGCACTTTATTAGCAAGAACATCACCTAGCATAATGCCTGCATGTTAGGTAGTCCTGTAGTATGAATTTACAGTATAATCTGTGAGTGACCCTTCGGTGGTCTCTGGGCTGGCCTAGTTAATGTTCATAATATGACAGACTCTATAATTTTCCTCCTGGCATCTTGGTGGTGTTTCATCAGAAGTAACCTGCTTCGCATCCATTCTGGTGGATTTTCTTTTCTTTTCTTCTGTGATAGCTGCGAGGGAATAGTGGGGTAGGTGGTCTTTGGGGTATTTAGACAAAGTGACCAGCAGATTAAAAAAAAAAGTTTCAAATCTCCTATAAATTTCTAGCCGCTTCCTGCCCAGGGTAACCCAGGTTTAGGCCTATTCACTGCTAACTTCCTTATTCCTGATTCTTTAAATACAGAGATTGAGCAGTAAAATATTTTCAAACTGTTTAAACTCTGGAAGGTAAGTCAGTGTTACAACTATTCCCTTATGGTGAAAATTCGCTTAAAATTTGATATTTACTATAAATTTAAGGAGAATGATGACTACAACTAAAGAAATTTATTTCAAGTTTGGTAGGGAAAGGTAGAGTATGAGTTAATGGACGGATTTATAGTGAATGTGTTTACGTTATCGAGTGAAAGATGTGCTTTAAAAGTTTGGGACAGAAACAACTGTTTAGGTAATATGTTTTATTATACTCTTATAATCAGGGATGACTTTTTTTAACATCAGGAAATTAGATGTTAAGGTGGTTATCTAGATGCCAGTATAAGCAAATCTGACTCTTGAATCAAAGGCCTTAGTTGTTTGGGATAAAAAGAAATAACCCATGCTGGAAGTATTACCAGGTATTGCTAATCTCAGGAGATATGTAATAATGCATAATGTTTATGTTTTAAAGAATGAAGGTGACATGTTTGGGCGAAAATGATCTTTCTACTGCATTCTAATCTCCCTTGTAAAAGCACTGTGGAACTAAACTGATGTTAATAGTTCTAATAGGGGGGAAAAATCCATTGTAGATAAAGCAGGGCATAAATTAATTAATACGGAGCATAGGGATAGAAATGGGAAGTAATTGTGGCTAAGAACATTGATGATCTTATTGTTGATTTTTCTGTTTGACCAAAGGGAGTAAATTATACCAGAATAAGGACTTTGACAACTCACAAGAGCATATTTTTTTCTCCATTATAAAGTTATTTAGAAAACTAAACACTTGTAAGGATCTTTTTTTCTTACAAGAATTGTGTTCATAGAATAAGCAAAACCTACTTTTATTTCCAACTCACTCACTCCCTTTCTCAGATATTTATCAAGTAATGTGGTTTGTAATCCAAACCAAAAAAAAAAAGTGCTTTAATCCAGAACATACACATGGACACAATAATACTAGACTGATGTTTGTACTTTACTAAAACCTTGAGAGTGTCTGTAAAACAGAGTGGTTTGAGAGCATAAGGTCTAGAGTGTAAAGAATTGTAATGGAATGATAAACATATCTGTGATTTGGTCTAGCCATAGAATCATAGAGACAGCACATTCCTAGCAAAGCTCACTAGGGAACCTGACCCTCTTCCCTCAATAGAGGTCTGCCTCAGGATGTTCATATGTTTCACTAGGTAGGATAAGCAAGTTGACGTTTAGGCATAACCAAGGCCAACCTGGAATTTGGCTGTTATCCCTTCCTTCATAAGCCATTGTAGACAGGCTTTTAGGGGGATGGAGGCTAAATTCTCATGGCAGTCTCCTAAGAAGCTTGGGTCACAGAACAAAATAGGCTTAAGAGATGAATGTTAAGATAAGCCCACTTCACTTTATGTAACTGCTAGTCCTATTTCTTGGGATATTAGGATGTTCTTAGTATATTTTTGTTCTAGCATTTGAATGTTCTTACTAAGATAATTATATCACAGTGATGCCAAATTGAATCACCCAAAAAGGAATCTGCTTTGACCTCTATGACTTTAAAATCTCTCCTTTAATCAAGCCTTCCCATCTCTCTCCTGAGGGCTTATCAGAGGAACTCTATTTTGTCTAACATCCAGCAGCGGAGATTAGCTGGGCTTATGTGTGAAGTTAGTCAAATTTTAAAAATGGCTGAGGAGAAAATTAAAATTGGAAGTGAAATGGTACTTGGGTTGGGCTTCCATGGTCTGCCTAAGTATTGTATCTAATATGTTGTACATTTGTGAAGTGAATCAGGATGGTCAGAGCTGGTATTGGTGAACGTTTAAAAATCTGTAAAACCTCTTTAAACACTTGTAAGAATCTTTTTCTCTTAGAAGGATTGTATCCATAGGGTAGGTGAAGTCTACTTTGATATTGGTTTGTTTATAAATCATGGACTGGAGTATCTCACAAGTTTGAGTGCTTCCAGCACAAACAGCAAAACTTTTTTTTTTGGTGCATGTGTGAGCACCCTTGAAAGATAGAGACATAGTGTCTCCCCCTGCCTGCTCCCCCTTCTAAAAAATAGCAAAAGACTGGGCTCTTGTCAAAATTGAACACCTGAGCCAACCAACCTGATCCTGCCAATGTGGAGTGAATCAGACTCACCGTGATGAGAAGGGCCCAGCAAACCTCATTTGTCAGATGGAGTTGCTGTACTCAAGAATGCAATTGGCATAGCCCTACTTGCATCTTGGATTTAGATGAAAAGGTGGTAGCTATCCATTTGGGGAAAATTTTGTCCCCCATTCCACATTGCCTGAAACAAAGGGAATGGCTCAATGGTCTCCTTGATTCTTAAAGGTTACATTTACGGTGGGTTAAAAATACTTTTACGTTACAATTAGGCGATTCCTCTAAGTGCCTTTTGCCTCTTTCACTGAAGGATCGGCCAGACTGAAACCCAGTAGTGCGCAATGGGCTGCCGTGGCCACTCCATTTTAGCACCAGGCACTCAGACCCGAAAATGGGTGTGGTTGACCTGGTCCATGGGCAAATCTCAAAGCTGTTCTTATAGCTCCAGCCAGTCCCCTCTTTGCTGAGACTTGTTATATTTTTACTGACTTTTAGGCTATTGCTGATGACCTATGGTTTGGTCCATCACTTGGAAAACTACAGATTGGTTGACTAAAGATACCCTTCCTTGGGGGCTACCAACAGCGGAAACAGACAGCTGGCTGCTGACAGCTGTCTGGGTCGTTGTCTGATGAAGCCAGCTAGAAGAAAGCTGTTGTCTGGGCTGGCACCACCCAGATTGCCATCCTTGTGGCCTGGATCCAGCGTTGTCCCCCATGTGACTGCACACCTGCCAATATGTAGACAGGACACAAAGTAAAGGGCTGTGTTTCTGACGCAGAGCTACTGTTCGGTGCCAGACTTATGACTCCTGCCAAGAAATAGACCTGATTGCCTTGCAGTGAAGGAGGCCACGTTGCATGGAGTGCTGTCCAGCCTGCTCCTGGCAGATTGATGATTTCGGGTCTTTGCCCCCACTCTCAGAGCTGCTGCTTGTGTGTCACTGCTGTTGGCACTTTCTTCGGTTACAGCCTTGCTGTTCCAGTCTGATCAGTTGACTCCAGCCACATCACTTTGGCCCTTGAAACTAAGTGGTGTCACATGTTTGGCTTTCTGAACCATTGGTATGACAATGGTATTATACCTTTTATTGCAAAAGCCACTCAACCATGGGCTGATAGTCAAGGTATTTGATAGACTTTCCATGCTCCCTACCATCCACAGGCATCTGGAATTTTTGAGCTTTGGAAATTTTCTCTGCATTGTTCTATGTTTTCTCTGGCAGTCGTTTACCAAGCCTTCTCAGAAAGGCTTAGTAATACATTGCTCTAGAGTTAGCTCTGAACAGTACAGTGTTTCGTCCTTTGTCAGACATCTAAGTCTTTTAATTGTTGGGTTTCAGCCCAGAGACAATTGTTGATTAACAGCTTGAGCCTCAGACTGGGAAGGTTTCCAGAACCAGACCCAGAGAGGGAGCTATGACAATCTGGTCCAAAAGGAGCCCTCTACCTGGTATGCTTTATTATTGATGTTGAAGCTGGAAAATCAATATTTCAGCTGATTTATTATCTTTAATTTTCTTTATATTTTCCTCTAGAGCCCAAAATATGTAAAAACGTTCTTTTCTATTTTATTTTAATAACTGCTTTGCCATGTACCAGTTATATGTGCTCCTCTACTTTTCCTTTTTTTTATTGTAAGGACTAATCTTATTTGTTGGCTGTGGTGGATCATAGTTGCTGCATACAGGCTTTCTCTAGTTGCAGAGAGTGGGGCTCCTCTTCCTTGTGGTACACGGGCTTCTTTTTGCAGTGGCTTCTCACGTTGCAGAGAACAGGCTTAGTTTCTCCGCAGAATGTGGCATCTTTCTGGACCAGGGATCAAACCGGTATCCCTCGCATTGCAAGGTGGATTCTTAACGGTTAAACCACCAGAGAAGCTCCCTGCTTTTCCTGTTATACATGTTCACAAGGCTTGCTTGCTGCTGATTGGTTGATAAAAGGCATAAAAAGATGAGGGTGTGTAGGGGAACTGCTTGTGGTTTGGAATCACTGAAGGGAGCAACCGAATAAGGCTAGAAATTATGGCAGGAGGGCTTTCTACTTTGCCTCCTGGGGGCGGAAGGGAAGCTACCTTGGGAGTTTCATGGGTGATATTGGCAGGCTTGGTCTATCACCATCACTCCAGTAGTGGTTTGGAATGAAGGGAGATAGATGAGAAGCTGGAATGCTAGTCAGAGGGTTGCTGCAGTCATCCATCCAGCTTAGAGATGTGAGGATCTCCACTAGAAATCAGTGACAGTAAAGATTGAAGAGAATATTTAGAAGATGAAATGAGCAGGTCCTGCTGATTGATTGATTGCACACAAGGATGAGTAATGGATGATGTCCAGAGTTCCAGTTGGGCGACTGGGTGGATGGCATGACACACAATGGAATAGAAAATAGAAAAGACCGTGTGTTTAGGGTTTGGACAGACACACATCCTGAACGTGAAGCCTATGGAACAGGCAGAGAAAACTGCACAGCAGACTGTTGAGTATTCAAGAGCAAATCTGGATAGTGGTTGCAAATTTGAGGAGCAGAAGATCCTTGCCTGAGACAAAGAGCCCCTGAGTGAAGATACCCCACACCGGTTCATTCTGTTGCCCTGTCCCCTTGCATAATGTGTATGTTTAGCAAAGAGAATTGGCATGACCCAACACCTGTCAGACTGAATGAGGTAATTCCAAAATTACTATGAGAAATTTATATTTTTATTACAAATATAGTGAGATATAGTAAGATGAAATTCATCTAGTGAGATGAATTGCTGCATTGCACTGTTAGAAGCTGCAGAGAGCAATCCCCCTGGCTTTGGGGTGATGAGCCCCTGTCCAAACTGGATGAATGCATACACCCCATTGATTGTATATGTTCACGAGCCTCATCATAGAACTTTAAAAACTGACAAGCTGTTAGTTGCCTCGAAGGAAAAACCTGCTAAAGAAACAGGCCACCATGGTTTGGACTCTGGATGCAGAGAAAGGAAAGGAAACCTTGAGTTTTTTCCTCTTCTCCTTATCCTTTAAAAATACTTCCCTTTTCTCTTTTTTAAGTAACTGCTTAATAGCTTTTGGGTAGCAACACAAAAATCACACAGGGTAGGCCAGAATGTGGGGAAAATTTTAATTAAGTTGAGAGTTTTGTTTGCCCGTTATTAAAAAATATTGGGCCAAAATCCCAATTTCCCTCTATCTTTTTTTTATATATACTTATGCTTTTGGCAGAGTCCATGACAAAACCTCTTCCCAGTTAGGGATGGGCCAAAAGCCTTTTCTGAAGCTCCTACTAATTTGGATTAAACTGACTGATTTTAAAGCTTCACACAGAAATTTTGCCAAGAAATGTCATAAGATCCCTTGACATTTAATTCTACAGTCTTATCTTTTGGAGCAAAACAGATGAGTAAAATTTTATTTTTTTATTTTTGCCTTTGTTAGCTTGTTTTCTTAGTTTTGGAAAAAACAGATCAAGAATCTGGAAACAACAGAACTTTGTTTTTGCCTTCAGTTTGGCTTTCTGAACCCAAAGAGAGGTCTTGCATGATGCTAACTGGGTTCCTAAGGAAAAATGGGCAACATGGTGCTGTGGAAGACATATTTCCATGAGCTGTTGAGTGGTCCATGAGACCCGATCCTGCAGCAGGTGATCAACCCTCCACGAGACTCGATCCTGCACTGGTCACCTAGTACACCAGACCAAGGGTTAGACCTCGAAGCCAATCAGGTTGATCTCTGTATACTTTGTTGTCATTCTTGGCATTGAAAAAGGTACAGCCCCCGTCCTCAATGAACTTCAAGTCCAGGGGGCCAAAAGTCATAGCAAATAACGAGCTAAGTAGTCAGGTTTCCAGAGGGTAAGTCCATGGTGAGTATAAGAGGAGCAGTTAACCACTTTGAACAGTGTATAGTCTTAATGATGTTTCTGATCCTGTGACATGACATGCAAGATCTTGCTCACCTTGGAGAGTCTGCTCCTGCCAGGGCCAGCCAATTGTGCGAGGTAGTAAAGGACTCGCCTCTCATATGTACACGGAGCTCAGAGCCTATAAACCCCTACCTCCTCCTTCAGGCTCTCATGCTCTGGGTCCCTGTTCCCACGTCATAATCACTCAAAGGCCAGGCACAGACAATAGGGACAGACCCTACACCCCAGAGCCCACGAAACTCCAGACTAGCCAATCCCAAGCCTCCTCACCCTGCTTCTCTGTTTGTTCCTGCGGGAACCCCCATAAAGGAAACCTTTATTTATTTATTTATAAATAAATAAAAACCTTTATAAAGACGCTTAACCACATTTTTCCCCTACCTCCCCTCTTGCCTCCTGACAAATCTGTGTGCACCGGCTTGGCAAGGCATGCCCTCTTTTGGGATCTTTGATGAACAAACTCTTTTCATTGGCAATGGTATTCTGAACTGCTGGTCTCAGCAAACCTGAATAATCAGGAAATCTACATTTTCAAACACAAACAGTGGGAGACAATTGGGTCCAGGAGCACTTTTGAGAGAGGCTGACATCTAAGCTGTTTGTCAACAAAGTTGACATCTTTCTTGTTTGACAACAAAGGTCCGTCTAGTCAAGGCTATGGTTTTGCCAGTGGTCATGTATGAATGTGAGAGTTGCACTGTGAAGAAAGCTGAGTGCCGAAGAATTGATGCTTTTGAACTGTGGTGTTGGAGAAGACTCTTGAGAGTCCCTTGGACTGCAAGGAGATCCAACCAGTCCATTCTGAAGGAGATCAGTCCTGGGTGTTCTTTGGAAGGAATGATGCTAAAACTGAAACTCCAGTACTTTGGCCACCTCATGCGAAGAGTTAACTCATTGGAAAAGACTCTGATGCTGGGAGGGATTGGGGGCAGGAGGAGAAGGGGGCGACAGAGGATGAGATGGCTGGATGGCATCACTGACTTGATGGATGTGAGTCTGAGTGAACTCCGGGAGTTGGTGATGGACAGAGAGGCCTGGCGTGCTGCGATTCATGGGGTCACAAAGAGTTGGACATGACTGAGTGACTGAACTGAACTGAACTGACATCTAAGTAGACTCCTGAGGAAGAAGCTGTGGAACTTGCCAGCTGACATCAGGTTGTATGAGGGCAAGCAGGGGATTCCAGGCATCTGGAAAAGGACACTTGGATAGCAGTTCCAGTAGCTTGGATACTTGGAGCTCAACTACAGGTGTTGGATGAATAGAAGAAATGAAGCTGGAGAGGAAATGAGGGCCAGATCATGAAGGACTTCCAACCCTTGCTACAAAGTCTAGGCTTGAGGCTTGAACTGAGAGAAGCTCCCTCCCCGTGAAGATTGTCCCCCTTATGCCATTGTCAAGGCTCTTTAGGAAGTTGTAGCTATTTGCAAAATGACTCCCTGTGGCTGAGATTCTTGACTTCCTTGACAAACGTCCCATGTGATGGAGTTTTGTGACTTTGCCACTGCTCTAGGGTCTGTTCTTTTCTTGGTTCTGGATCTCAGTTAATGACCTCTGAGTAGGGCGAGCCTCACCGGAGCAAAGCGTTATCACCTGGGAGCCTCAGTTTCTTCCATTTAGGCTCCCTTCTCAGGCTCCCAGTTACTCTGTGTGAGAGATTTTTCTGGCTGAATGCAGCAGAAAGCTCCCTGACCTTGACTGACAGATACTTGCTCTTGAGCCAAGAAACAGTCTTGAGTTGGCCTCCTGCGTTGAGGGAGATGATTTTTATTGGTTTCACTCTTCACACAGTGCTGACGGTGTAAGCTTGCAGAAGAGCAAGCTGACGAAAATAAAGACTCTGAGTTGCCAGCTCGTGTTTGTCCTTATTTCCAAGGACAAACACAAACCCTGTCTCCAGGAGCTGTATCTCTACTCCAAGACAAATGAGCTGTTGAAGTGTCATGATTTTGAAATCCTAGCAAATAGATTTCAAAAGAATATTTTACTGATCAACCTCAAGAAAGCTGTCATAAATAAAAAACAGTTTGTGATTCAAATACTGTTGCTTGTTTCAGAGATTTGCCTTGGGGTTCATTGTTCTTACATCTCAGAACCCTGAGCACTTCTCCTTGAAGTAGGCTACCAAGAACATCCAGTTTTTTTTTTTTTTTTGAATCATCATATTCTGATGACTCTTTAAAAGCCCATAAATAATGAGGATGAGAAGGAAGGCAGGATGAAATCCTCAGAGCCCTTGTTTATCATCCTTCTTTCCTCTCCAGCCCCCTCCATCATTCCCTTCTTGCTTCTCCTTCAGCATTTACTGCATACCCAATGTATACCAACTACCTTGGACAAAAAGATGATAAAAAGTGTGTTTCTCAGGCTAAGAAGCTATACATAGTCTTTGGTTAAGGTGATTTTTGTTAAACTATTAAAAATAGTATTCTGAGTTTCAAAGTCTGTTACTTAAAAAAACAAGCAAAAATGTCAGACAAAACATAGATTATGCCACTTTCAATATACTGCTCTTTTGCTGAGAGACTAGTGAGGTTGAGAATGGTGGGGAGGTAGGCTGGGGATATGTGTGTGTGTGCTAAGTCGCTTCAGTCATGCCCAACTCTTTGCAACCCTATGGACCACAGCCTGCCAGGACAGAGGTTCCTCCGTCCATGGAATTCTTCAGGCAAGAATACTGCAGTGGGTTCCATACCCTTCCCCAGGGGATCCTCTCAACCAACGGGTGGAACCTATGTCTCTTCTGTCTCTTGCATTGGCAGCGGGGTTCTTTACCACTAGCGCCACCTGGGAAGTCCCGTTTAAACAAGCTGCTGCTGATGCTGCTGATAAGTCGCTTCAGTCGTGTCCGACTCTGTGCGACCCCATAGACGGCAGCCCACCAGGCTCCCCCATCCCTGGGATTCTCCAGGCAAGAATACTGGAACGGATTGCCATTTCCTTCTCCAATGCATGAAAGTGAAAAGTCAAAGTGAAGTCGCTCAGTTGTGTCTGACTCTTAGCGAACCCATGGACTGCAGCCCACCAGGCCCCTCCATCCACGGGATTTTCCAGGCAAGAGTACTGGAGTGGGGTGCCATTGCCTTCTCCTTAAACAAGCTGCTGCTGCTGCTAAGTCACTTCAGTCGTGTCCGACTCTGTGTGACCCCATAGACGGCAGCCCACCAGGCTCTGCCGTCCCTGGGATTCTCCAGGCAAGAACACTGGAGTGGGTTGCCATTTCCTTCTCCAATGCATGAAAGTGAAAAGTGAAAGTGAAGCCACTCAGTCGTGTCCGACCCTCAGCGACCCCTTGGACTGCAGCCTTCCAGGCTCCTCTGTCCATAGGATTTTCCAAGCAAGAGTACTGGAGTGGGGTGCCATTGCCTTCTCCACCTTAAACAAGCTAGGAGAGTCTAAATGTGAGGCCATCATTGCATCACACACGTGGGACAATCAATGGCGAGAACCAAGTGTGACTGACGCTTTCTTGTCCGGCTCTAGGAAGGTTCTTCCAGCCGGATGGTGTTTGGGCCAATAGAATGAGACTGAGTTCCTGAAACCGAGGACAGTTTCAGTCTTTGATCAGAGAACGGAGAGGTGAGAGTTCACACTCTACGGCCCATGCCCTCCTTGACAAATTGTGCTTCCGGCTGCTTTATAGGGTCCTCATGGGGGCAGCAGGGAGCAGAGCTCCCATGGGTGGGCATGCGAGCGGGTGCAGCCAGGTTGCTGGGGCTCCAGATCCCAGCGGGGCGTGGGGATGGGCGTGGTCTCTGTACGCAGCCCGCCGCCATCTTGAACTCTTCCCTTCTTCAAAGCTGGGGTGTTGGCCCCGCAGATTCTTGCCAGGAACACCAGGGCAAGGCCTCTGCCTGCGGCATCTTGCGAGCAAGTGAAACCAGACTAAGCACAAAGGAAAAGGAAAAACGAAAGGTTAGGCTTTATTACCCAGATTCTATGTTTACTTCCCAGGAATTATTCATGGGCTTTGCTGGTAACAAAAGGACCCGAAGTTATCAGGTTCGTCCCAGACCTGTCAGGACAGCTCTGACTTCACCTGTGTCTGTTTCTCTCACTGTTAACTTAAAAATAATAACGTTTACTTCTCTATCTCCCTTGGAATGAAGGTATATTGAGATGATATGTATGAATGCTTTTGGAAAGGTTGTTCCGTAAGGAAGAGAAAACCCAGAGCCTGACGCTAAACCCATCAGGCATGTTTGTCACAAGAAAGGGTCGAATCCTCTGGGCTGTCGTCCAAGAGAGTTTTCACGTGATTTCAAAACTTGCAAGGAAGAACTTGGAGCGGTTTTTGGGCTCAGTAGGGGAAGGTAAAGGATGGATTTATTTCCTGTCCATTTTCCGATCCTTTCTTGAGTCCTCCAGTGACCTAGCGGAGGCATTGTCCTCTTCTGGGTGCGTGACTAAGCAAAGAATGCGGCTCTTTTTTTTTTTTTTTTTACAGTTATATTTATTTTTAATTGATTGATGATTGCTTTACAATATTGGTTTGATTTCTGTCATACATCAACATGAATTTATAGCCGCCTGATCGGCCTCCTTTGGGGTCAGCTGAGGCTTATCTCCTGAGCTGCTTGATTCCTTTCTGACTTGTCAAGTGGTTTCCAACAAAGAAAAGATCTAGTCAAGGTTACGTGGAAAGCCATGTGAGTCTGAGAGACAAGACAGACTGCTGGAGAGCTGTGTCTTCAGGATGGACATCACCATCCTCCCTGAGGCAAAGCGTGCCCGCGTACTGCATTGGGGAGGAAGCTGTACTTTGAGAAGGAATGAGGACTCTCTGTGCAGTTGAATATGCAAGTGTGAAGAGGACCTGGCCTGATAGCTGAGGACTGGAGCCCTTGTTTATCGACAGGAGATAGGAAGAGGGGAGGGAGATAAGGTGAGCTTTGACATGTGTATTCCTGCACCTGACCCCAGAAAGGCTGTGTGTAGGGCAGATAGCAGCTCTGGTCTGCGGTCCACTGAGTCTTGTGTGGTGACAAATAGAGAGCCCTCAGTTAAACGCACAAGCCCTGTGTCCTCTGGTCAGTGAACTCTGGCGCAGTTTTATCAGAGGAACCCTCATCTTATGCCCTTCCTAGATGTCTTCTTTTTTTTTTTTTAAGAGACTATTACAGACTCAATGAATGATAAACTTGTTTTGAACATTCATTTTCCAACAGGAAGCAGCCTAAACAAAGCCCAGGTTGCCTGGGAGAATGTCTGAGGTTGCAAGCCTTTACTGCCTCCTTGCTCCTTCTTCCTCCTCTCCATTCCTCTGTGGCAGGAAGTAAGTGGTACTCCACAGGCAACTGTCTGGTGGTCTCAATGGTCTGTGTCTTGATTTTCTGTTGCTGGGAGTTGAAGTCTTAAGCATTAAGTTTTCTTTGAAGTTACTGTAAATTATATGCCTGGCTGAAGACACTTTCTGTTCCTTACTCTATTAGGGGCTCCCTGGAGAAGTTGAGAGTCCCTACTGACTGGAAAGGATTGGCGGTCAGTATTGAATCAGAACTCTGCGCACTGTAATTCTAGGAGAAGTCATAGCCCCCAAAGAACCAAATAGGCTTGGTTAAGCAAGTTGCTTAAAGGAGCTTTGTAATCGGTTTAATAATAATTAGAATAGTTAAAATGCTTCTATCCAGGCAGCAATTAGTCTTCAGGAAAAACACAGACAATGTGTCATTTACCCCATTGTCTTCAGTCAGTCAAACCCACCATCTGTATCTGAGAGGGTTTTAGCTTTTTGACAGGAGTGGAACTCAAGACACATAGGTCAAGCCCTAGTGGCCTAAGAGATTACCCCCTTGTGGCTCTGGTTGTCTTCAAAGTCTCTACTAGAGCATCTTTGCTAGAAGGCAGGTGGGGACTGAGAGGCTTAGCAGTGCAGCTCCATCTCCCCAATATTATTTCAAAAGGATAAGGTCAATGCAGATGATGGAGCTGGATAGATTTTTGTCATTGGCACCTCAGATGGATATAGGAGACTGTGTTGGGTCTTGAGATTATTCCTTTATGTACCTCTGGAGGTACTGGGTCCTTGTACCTCCAGTTTCTTTCAGCCCCACTGTATCTCACTATTGATGGCCAAAGATGTGGCAGGTAAAAGCTCCTCTATAAGTTGGATTAGTTACTAGATTTCTAAGTTTCTCTTCAATTCTAAGATTCTGGACCCAGAATGATCCCAGAGGTGGTATTAATCCAAGCTGATTGTATATCACACCATTTAGGATGTTCCTCCCTATCCTCTCAATGTATTTTGGACCAAAGATCATGTGGCTAAAACAAGGTCTTGTAAACAGATCCAAAACATGAGTAGTAGGAAAAACAATGCGTAGAAGGCAGAGGATCGGCATGAGGAAATTCAGTAAGCTGCAGTACTGATGATAATAATTACTAGTATATACCAAATATTTAATAGGTAGACATTGTGATAAGTGCTTTTTATGGAATATTTCATCTTCATGGTCATTCTGTGCCATTGGAATTATATCTATTTTATGGATGAGGAAACTGAAATTCACAGAGACTAAATGAAGTGAGTGGTTTAATGGTGAATAATGTTGGAGGTGGGATTTGAACCTGTATCTGACTGATGAGATCTGTACTTTTGACCATTGCAATCTACCAATAGCTCGTCTCCTATAGACTGTAGGTTTCTCCAGGATAAGGCCTCTGGCCCATTTCTCTTGGATTTCTGAATACCTAATCATAATGTGGTATACAGAATTGTATCTTTTTCTCAAGGAAGTATAAGGCCTCCATTGACAAAACTGCACATTGCTATGTCCAAAGACAGCTCTGAAAAGATATTTTAAAAAGTTCATCTGGAGGAAAGGAAGGAAAAAAGTCATGGTCAATGGAGATGTGGGTGAGAACTGCTACTGTTGGCCATGATGTCTTCACGAGCCCTTTGCTCACTAGCATTCTAGTGAAAATTAATGGACAAAGACCATCAAGACCCAGAGAGAGATTATATAAACTGTGTGGATACATTTCAAATGTATTGTCACTTTTACTCTTTGTGAGCAGGTTCTGTTTTTAATTTCTTGTCTTCATGCTTTAGAACCAACCTAGACCTGGTTGCATGATTTTTTTTTAATTATTATATTTCTTAAATTCAGAACCTTAGGTCAAGAACTCAAATTTAAAAATTAAGGAATTGTCTTCCCTTTAGGGTTAGCCGCTCTTTTACCTACAAGCTCTAAAAATAATGCCTCGCCTCTGAACCTGACATCTGCTCTCTCTGTTCTGCTTTTATCTTATCTCCGGCTCTCTAGCTCAAGCTATCCACCAAGGGAAGTGAGCTGACAGAGGGGGTGTGTGCGGTGCCCTCACTTTCCTTCAGGCAAGGAAGGCCGAGTGTGCTACAAGAACACTGTTGACTCTGTCTCGACAGAGAGAATGGGCTATTCAGTTCATGTTCTGTCACTCAGTGGGTCTGTGACAAGGTGCAGATAAAAGCCCCTCACTGCATCCAGAGGGTCTGGGCTGGCCCTGCTCACAGGATGTGGCCAGTCACTGCCAGAGGTGAGGACAGGGCCTGGGCTCTGTCCAGCAGGCACACAAGAGATTCATTTCAAAGTTGCCCTTTTTGTCTTTTGATGGAGAAATGAATCCCCCAACTCTGTTGACAGACAATGCTCCCATTTTAAGGGCTGGTGGTAAGTCAGTATATTAGATTTCTGGGTCGAGCAGCATTGTGAAAATGCAACATAAACCACTTGTGGTCTGCTTTTGGGTCAGAAGACAAAAGCACTGTGCAGTTTCTGTGCTCGTAGAAAGGGAATTATTTGGTGTCTTAGTCTGTTTGGGCTCCTGTAACAGAATACCATCGACTGGGGAGCTTATAAGCAACAGAAATTGATTTCTCACAGTTCAGGAGGGTGGGGACTCCAAGATCAAAGTGCTGGTAGATTTGTCTGGTGAGAGCCTGCTTCTTGGTTCTTTTTTTTGTTTTTTTTTACTTTACAGTATTGTATTGGTTTTGCCGTACATCAGCATGAATCTGCCACTGGTGTACATGTGTTCCCCATCCTGAACCCCCCTTCCTCCTCCCTCCCCGTACCATCCCTCTGGGTCATCCCAGTGCACCAGCCCCAAGCATCCTGTATCCTGCATTGAACCTAGACTGGCGATTCATTTCTTAGGATATTATACATGTTTCAGTGCCATTCTCCCAAATCATCCCACCCTCTCCCTCTCCCACAGAGTCCAAAAGACTGTCTATACATCTGTGTCTCTTTTGCTGTCTCTCATACAGGGTTATTGTTACCATCTTTCTAAACTCCATATATATGCATTAGTATACTGTTTTGGTGTTTTTCTTTCTGGCTTACTTCACTCTGTATAATAGGCTCCAGTTTCATCCACCCCATTAGAACTGATTCAAATGTATTTTTAATGGCTGAGTAATACTCCATTGTGCTTCTTGGTTCTTGAGTAGTGATATTCTCACTGTGAACTCACATGGCAGAAGGGGCAAGGGAACTCTCTGGGGTCTCTCTTTTGTAAGGGCACTAATTCCATTTGTGAGGCTCCATCCTCATGACCTAAGCACCTCCCAAGGGCCCCACCTCCTAATGCTATCCCTTTGCGGGTTAGGATTTCAACAAATGAATTTGGGAGGGACACAGACATTCAGCTCATTGCACTTGTGTAAATGAAATCCATAAGACTCATGTTCATGGGTAGTTTCAATCTCCTTCTCCACCATATCTTTCTAAAAGTTGCCAGAAGGTAAGCAGTCTCTTGTGATCTGAAAGTGCTGGTGAATCGTGCAGCCCCTGCATGAAGGACGATGGGATGTGAGAGGAGAATCATGGCCACAGGAGAGGCTCAACTCTCTGGTACTTTGCAGTTATCCCCCCAGAGCTTGTTAGAAAGTCAGGCCCTAAGTCAGACTTACCGAACCAGAATCTGCATCTTAACAGTATCTCCAAGTGATTTGTATGGACATTAAAATTGGATAAGTACTCTCTGAACTCAAAACAAGTTCCAGTAATATCACATAAGTTACAACTGTCGTCTAAGAGCAGAGAAGAAAAATGACTAAAGTCGTTCACATAGTTCTTAAACTTTTGTTATCAAGGTTAATTATTTGTTTCTTTAAACGAAAATGGTGACTCTCTCCAAAACCATTTGTTGTGCATCAGTAAATCATAGCCTTCTCTTTTTTTTTCCCTCCACATGCTTCACAATCCTCACAATAAACCAAGGGTCAGTCAGTTCTTTCAGCCACTGATGTCTGTAACCAGTTCAGTGTGATATTTGAATTTATTGCTGTCCTTTTTTGCCACCAATAGCCAGTGTATGGCCATCACACTGTGAGAAGATTACAGTGAATAACAGTATGAACAGCTGTTGGTCTTACCTGCCCAGGTGCCCATTTTCCCTTAATTTCATAATAGCATCTTCCTCATCAGAGGCCTCTAGGTGGATGGGGCTGTCAAACAAGGTCCCCTCCCCTCTCCCCAGTGGCCAGATGGGTTGGCAGGTAACTAAAGGGACCAATCAGACACCCTCTGATTGTGAGGCTGAAGCTTATTTGTTCTAAGAGCTGAAAGGACCATTCCTGCCTACATTCTGGGGCTTCAGAATTATCATTCTGTCTAAGGCTGGCTGTTTGACTTTCTATTCTGTTGCTATTTCATGCTCTTATAATACAGTCCATTTTTATTTGCCCAAAATAGCCAGAGTTCCTTTCTGTTGATTCAAGTCAAATAACATCGGCTGAGCAAAGGAGTCTAAATATGGTTCACATTGTGAAAAACTTAATTTCATTTTTAATGAGGAGGTAAGGCTCTTATGAATCACAGCTTTCCACTTTGTTTCATTGACTGGATTGTGTTCTCTAGCCAGATGTAAAAGATGTTAAGGTTGTTCAAATGTTATTTGTAACGTTTATCCTGTATCTTGTTGTAGTTTATTATATATTAGTATGTCTTTGCAAAGTCTAACACTGATAAATAATCATTAGCATACAGCTACTCGATACATTCATGGCGACTTCAACCTTAAGCACAGAGTGGTTTTTAGTTTTCAGACTTTAAAAAAAAAATTATTTATTTTTTACTGAAGGATAATTTCTTTACAGAATTTTGTTGTTTTCTGTCAAACTTCAACATGAATCAGCCATAGGTATACATATATTCCCTCCCTTTTGAACCTCCCTCCCATCTCTTATATCTTTGGTCGTCAGGTGCTCTAAGTGAGTTATATCCTAAGTGAGTTAAAAATAACCCCAGGAAAAGAAAGAACACATGTTTAACTTATTAATCTATTAAAGAAAATAATATTAGTACAGACCCATCCACTTAATGACCATCAAAGGATGTCAATTAGTGGACACATTTCAGTTTTGTCTATTCATAGAGCTGCATTAAAATTCACACACTTTTCCCACAAATGTATTCCTTTTTTAAAAAGGAATAAAGTTGATTAACAATGTTGTGATAGTTCCAGGTGTACAGTAAAGGGATTCAGCTATATATATATATATATATATACACATACATCTGTTCTTCAAATTCTTTTCCCATTTGAATTGTTAGCTGATATTGAGAGCCAGACATCCTGGAATGTGAAGTCAAGTGGGCCTTAGGAAGCATCACTATGAACAAAGCTAGTGGAGGTGATGGAATTCCAGTGGAGCTATTTTAAACCCAGAAGATAATGCTGTGAAAGTGTTGCACTCAATATGCCAGCAAATCTGGAAAACTCAGCAGTGTCTACAGGACTGGAAAAGGTCAGTTTTCATTCCAATCCCAAAGAAAGGCCATGCCAAAGAATGATCAAACTACCACACAATTGCACTCATCTCACAGGCTACTAAAGTAATGCTCAAAATTCTCCAAGCAAGGCTTCAACAGTACGTGAACTGTGAAATTCCAGATGTTCAAGCTGGATTTAGAAAAGGCAGAGAAACCAGAGATCAAATTGCCAACATCTACTGGATCATCAAAAAAGCAAGAGAGTTCCAGAAAAACATCTGTTTCTGCTTTATTGACTATGCCAAAGCCTTTGATTGTGTGTACCACAACAAACTGTGGAAAATTCTTAAAGAGATGGGAATACCAGACCATCTGACCTACCTCTTGAGAAATCTCTGTGCAGGTCAGGAAGCAACAGTTAAAACTAGACATGGAACAACAGACTGGTTCCAAATTGGGAAAGGAGTACATCAAGGCTGTGTATTGTCACCCTGCTTATTTAACTTATATGCAGAGTGCATCATGAGAAACTCTGGGCTGGATGAAGCACAAGCTGGAATCAAGATATCCAGGAGAAATAATCAATAACCTCTGATATGCAGATGACAACACCCTTATGGCAGAAAGTGAAGAAGAACTGAAGAGCCTCTTGATGAAAGTGAAAGAGGAGAGTGAAAAAGTTGGCTTAAAGCTCAACATTCAGAAAACTGAGATCATGGCATCCAGTCCCATCACTTCATGGCAAATAGATGAGCAAACAGTGGAAACAGTGAGAGACTTAATTTTAGGGGGCTCCAAAATCACTGCAGATGATGACTGCAGCCGTGAAATTAAGAGACGCTTGCTCCTTAGAAGAAAAGCTATGACCAACCTAGACAGGATATTAAAAAGCAGAGACATTATTTTGCCGAAAAAGTTCTGTCTAGTCAAAACTATGGTTTTTCCAGTAGTCCTATATGGATGTGCGAGTTGGACTATAAAGAAAGCTGAGTGCCAAAGAATTGATGCTTTTGTGCTGTGGTGTCGGAGAAGACTCTTGAGAGTCCCTTGGACTTCAAAGAGATCCAACCAGTCCATCCTAAAGGAAATCAGTCCTGAATATTCATCAGAAAGATTGATGCTGAAACTGAAACTCCAATACTTTGGCCACCTGATGCGAAGAACCGACTCATTTGAAAAGACACTGATGCTGGGAAAAATTGAAGGTGGGAGGAGAAGGGGATGACAGAGGATGAGATGGTTGGATGGCATCGCTGACTCAATGGACATGCGTTTGAGTGAACTCCGGGAGTTGGTGATGGACAGGGAAGCCTGGCGTGCTGCAGTCCATGGGGTCACAAGGAGTTGAGCATGACTGAGTGACTAAACTGAACTGAACTGATAATATTGAGTAAGTTCCCTGTGCTATACAGTAGGTCCTTGTTTGGTATCCATTTTAAATATAGCAGTGTGTACCTGTCAATCCCAAACTCCCTAATTATCCCTCCCCCACTCCCGTAGTAACCATGTTTGTTTTCTAAGACTGAATGTTTCTATTTTGTAAACAATTTCATTTATACAGTTTCTTTTTAGATACTGTATGCAAGTGATATCATATGATATTTCTCTTTCTCTGTCTGACTGACTTCACTTAGCATGCCAGTCTCTAGGTTCATCCATGTTGCTGCAAATGTCATTATTTCATGTTTTTAATTGTAGAGTATTATTTCATACTCCTCTGTCAGTGGACATTTAATTTGCTTCCATGTCTTGGCTCATGTAAATAGTGCTGCAATGAACATTGGGAGTGGGGGTGGATTACAAATGTATTTCTAAATTTTATTAGTGAATACAAAGAACTGAAGGTGATAGAGATGAATCAAATGAATAAATGAAACTGGTTTATAAAATATCAATTGACTCAAGTCTAGAAGATAACTAACATGAAGTTACTTATTTTTTAAATGCCTTTAGAAAAAAACGGGAACAGATCCTGGTGAAACATTTGTTAATTTAATGTCCTAAATGAATAATCTATAGTCTTCAGCCATTGAAAAATATTTTAGATTAATATTTATTGGACTTATGTTCATAATAGAAAAATGATAAAAGAGTATATACTTTGTGATTGTATTTTATATAATCTGTTATTTGTCATAAGAGTGTCTTACAGTGGTTATCTCTGAGTAGTTTTATTATTTTGTTGATTTCTTTTATGTTTCTTCAATTAGGTGTATTTTCTGATTTTTCCGTACAAACATGTTTTGCTTTTATAGCATGAACATTGGAAAGGTTATTTTTAGTTAAAAATAAATTAGAGACTCAGTGAACTTTGTGTGTAAATTAATATAGGGATATATAACAAGGATTAGATATCTAGACTAAACCTTAAACTATATAGGAATTACATAAAAATACTAAATTTCCCTGAAAATGTGGGAAAATCTTACTTTAGCTTTTATTTTTAATTAATTAAATTCAGTAGAGCTTAAAATATTTCTGCAACTGTTCAGATTTTGCAAAAACATCCTGTTACTGGGGATAAATAAAGGGGATAAATTTGTGTTAGAACAGACATTTCTATTTTCTAGACCACAGCTTCTCAAATGCTAATATGAATCCCCTGGGGATCTTGTGAAAATGTAGATGGCCTGTGGTGAGGCCAGAGATTCTGTGTTTTCCATCCTGCTTCCAGGTGGAGTCCAGTGTTGCCAGTCTGTGTGTGGGCCTGCTTCAAGTGGCAAGACTCTCTAGACTAAAGGCCATTCTTTTTTTTTTTGGCCCTGCCATCCAGCTTGTGGGGTCTTAGTTCCCTGACCAGGGATTGAACCTGTGCCCTGGCCAATGTAAGTGTGGGATCCTAACCACTGGACCACCAGGGAATTCCCCAAAGTTGTCTTTCTTAATGATGTTGGAAATCATTCCAAGCCAAGGAAAAATAAACAATCACTGAGCAAAAGTTTTTGCAGTCCAGGGCAGGACCCTGGGAGGATTTGAGCCTTCTGGGTCTGGGACTTGAAGGTTTCATCATAGTGGAACTGAGATCAGAGTTCTAGGAGTAGGAGTGAAGTATGAGGTGATGTGGAATGTTGAGAGGCCTAAGCAACTCCATTCAAAGTTTTATTTTATAGACTTTCTTGGCAGTCCAGTGGTTAAGACCCTGCCTTCTAATTCAGGGGGTGTGAGTTTAATCCCTGGTTGGGGAACTAAGATCCCACATGTCACAGGGTGTGGCCAAAAAGGTTAAAAAAGGAAAAACAGGAGAAAAAACTTAATTTTTAAACTAATTGCTCTTTTGTAAAATATATCAAATATAGTAAGATACATAAAACATAAACATATTGCTCAATAAATTATCACTAACACTTGTGACTCATGTAACCATCACGTAAATCAAGAAAGAGAATATTGCTCAAACAGGAAGGCATTTGTGTGTGACTTTCCAACACAGCCACTCCGGTGTCTGCTAAAGGGAATCCTGACTTTCAGATAAGCACTTTATTGCTTACCTTAGAGTTTTACCACATAAGAGTTCATCTGCAGACATCATAGTTTAGTAGCTTTTTTCGCTCAATAATTTTATAAGATTCATCTAAAATATATATTGTTATATCTAGCAGAAGTTTGTTCATGTTCTTTGCTGTGTGAATATATTATAGTTTACAGTATGTATCAGTCCTAGCGATAATGGACATTTGAGTTATTTACAGATTCTGGCATTCATGGATAATGCTGCTGCCAAAATACGGTGTGTGTCCCAGGAGACACATTTATATGTCTCCTGGTAAGCACATACATGCATTTGGTTGAAATGGTATGGACTGAACAGAAGCAGAAGATATTAAGAAGTGGTAAGAATACATAGAAGAACTATACCAAAAAGATCTACATGACCCAGATAATCACGATGGTATGATCACCAACCTAGAGCCAGACAACCTGGAGTGCGAAGTCAAGTGGGCCTTAGGAAGCATCACGATGAACAAAGCTAGTGGAGGTGATGGAATTCCAGTGGAGCTATTTCAAATCCAGAAGATGATGCTGTGAAAGTGTTGCACTCAATATGCCAGCAAATCTGGAAAACTCAGCAGTGTCCACAGGACTGGAAAAGGTCAGTTTTCATTCCAATCCCAAAGAAAGGCCATGCCAAAGAATAATCAAACTACCGTACAATTGCACTCATCTCACAGGCTACTAAAATAACGCTCAAAATTCTCCAAGCAAGGCTTCAACAGTACGTGAACTGTGAACTTCCAGATGTTCAAGCTGAATTTAGGAAAGGCAGAGGAATCAGAGATCAAATTGCCAACATCCACTGGATCATCGAAAAAGCAAGAGAGTTCCAGAAAAACATCTGTTTCTGCTTTATTGACTATGCCAAAGCTTTTGACTGTGTGGACCACAACAAACTGTGGAAAATTCTGGAAGGGGAATACCAGACCACCTGCCTCTTGAGAAATCTGTATGCAGGTCAGGAAGCAACAGTTAGAACTGGACATGGAACAACAGACTGGTTCCAAATTGGGAAAGGAGTACATCAAGGCTGTGTATTGTCACCCTGCTTATTTAACTTATATGCAGAGTACATCATGAGAAACGCTGGGCTGGATGAAGCACAAGCTGGAATCAAGATATCTGGGATAAATATCAATAACCTCAGATATGCAGATGACACCACCCTTATGGCAGAAAGTGAAGAAGAACTGAAGAGCCTCTTGATGAAAGTGAAGGAGGAGAGTGAAAAAGTTGGCTTAAACTCAACGTTCAGGAAACTAAGATTGTGGCACCTGGTCCCATCACTTCATGGGAAATAGATGGGGATACAGTGGAAACGGTGTGAGACTTAATTTTGGGGGGTTCCAACTTATATGCAGAGTACATCATGAGAAACACTGGGCTGGAAGAAGCACAAGCTGGAATCAAGATTGCTGGGAGAAATATCAGTAACCTCAGATATGCAGATGACACCACCCTTATGGCAGAAAGTGAAGAGGAACTAAAAAGCCTCTGGATGAAAGTGAAAGTGGAGAGTGAAAAAGTTGGCTTAAAGCTCAACATTCAGAAAACGAAGATCATGGCATCTGGTCCCATCACTACATGGGAAATAAATGGGGAAACAGTGGAAACAGTGTCAGACTTTATTTTTTGGGGCTCCAAAATTACTGCAGATGGTGATTGCAGCCATGAAATTAAAAGACACTTACTCCTTGGAAGGAAAGTTATGACCAACCTAGACAGCATATTCAAAAGCAGAGACATTACTTTGCCAACAAAGGTCCGTCTAGTCAAGGCTATAGTTTTGCAGTGGTCATGTATGGATGTGAGAGTTGGACTGTGAAGAATGCTGAGCACCAAAGAATTGATGCTTTTGAAGTGTGGTGTTGGAGAAGACTCTTGAGAGTCCCTTGGACTTCAAGGAGATCCAACCAGTCCATTCTGAAGGAGATCAGCCCTGGGGTTTCTTTGGAAGGAATGATGCTAAAACTGAAACTCCAGTACTTTGGCCACCTCATGTGAAGAGCTGACTCATTGGAAAAGACTCTGATGCTGGGAGGGATTGAGGGCAGGAGGAGAAGGTGATGACAGAGGATGAAATGGTTGGATGGCATCACGGACTTGATGGACGTGAGTCTGAGTGAACTCCGGGAGTTGGTGATGGACAGGGAGGCCTGGCGTGCTGGGATTCATGGGGTCACAGAGAGTCGGACATGACTGACCGACTGAACTGAACTGAAAATCATTGCAGATGGTGACTGCAGCCATAAAATTAAAAAATGCTTACTCCTTGAAAGAAAAGTTATGACCAATCTCTACAGGATTTTAAAAAGCAGTGACATTACTTTGCCAGCAAAGTTCTGTCTAGACAAAGCTATGGTTTTTCCCGTAGTCAAGTATGGATGTAAGAGTTGGACTGTAAAGAAATCTGAGTGCCAAAGAATTGATGCTTTTGAGCTATGGTGTTAGAGAAGACTCTTGAAAGTCCCTTGGACTACAAGAAGATCCAACCAGTTCATCTTAAAGGAAATCAGTCCTGAATATTGATTGGAAGGACTGATGCTGAAGCTGAAACGCCAATACTTTGGCCACCTGATGCGAAGAACTGACTCTTTAGTTGACCGTGATGCTGGGAAAGATTGAAGGTGGGAGGAGAAGAGGACGAGGATGAGATGGTTGGATGGCATCGCTGACTCAATGGACATGAGTTTGAGTAGGCTCTAGGAGTTGGTGATGGAGAGAGAGGCCTGACTTGCTGCCGTCCCTGGGGTTGCAAAGGTTGGGCACGACTGAGCCACTGAACTGAACTGATACCTTGGAGCTGGGGCTTCCCAATCCTCATGCAAGTACAGGTGATATAAGAAACATGAGTTTGATCCCTGGGTTGGGAGGATCCCCTGGAGGAGGGCGTAGCAATCCACGCCAGTATTCTTGCCTGGGGAACTCCATGGACAAAGAGGCCTGGCGGGCTATAGTCCATATGGTCGCACAGACTCAGACATGACTGGAGTGACTTAGAATGTACATGTATCTTGGAGTTAATATGCTAGTTACACTGTATGCAGGTTTTCAATTTTAACAGATTATGTCAGGTTATTTTCCCAAGTGGTTATATCAATTCACTTTCTCACTAGAAGTGATTAACAACTTAATTGTTCTGCATTCTCCCCAGTACAATCCTTTTAATTTTAGTCATTTTGACAACCAATTGTGCTATATATTACTTTTCATAATAGTTTTGCTGAGATAGAATTTACATGCCACACAATCTACTCATTTCTTGAGTGAACAATTCAGTGGTTTTTAGAATATTCACAGAATTGTGTAACCATCACTTATTGTTTGTAATTTTTATTTTCCTGATTTCTAGTACTGTAGATGAGCACTTCTTCATATGTTTATAGGTCGTTTGGATTTCAGCCGTGATGTGTCTAGGTCTATGCCTCCTTTGGGGGGATTGCCTATCTTCTTTATTCAATTGTTCCACTGGAGTTCTTGAAGTATTGTGTGTGTAAACTCTTCTTCAATTTGTGGCTTTTTACTTGTTTAATACGGCTATCTCATAAACAGATATTCTCAATTTTGTTGCATATAAATTCAACAACTTTTTTGTTTATGGTGACAACTTACTGTGTCCTATTTAAGAAATACTGAATTTCCTGTCAATCATAGTCAGTCTTCTGTATTATCTTCTAGAAAACCTGTTGTTTTGCCTTTCACCTTTATATCAATGATTCACTCAGGTACAGCTTTAGTATATTGATGTGAGTTAAGGGGAAAATTTTTATGTTTTTTCTGTTAAAATACCAGTTTTCTAGCACTGTTTATTCAGAGTGCTAGAATATTCATTATTATTATTATTTATCATCCATTCCCCACTGCTCTTCAGAGCAATATTTGACATAAATGAAGTATTCATTTATGCACAGGTCTGTTTAGGGCTTTTTCTAGTAAATATTCCATTGATAAAGTTGTACATGTTTGGGCCAATACTGCCTTATCTTAATCTCTGTAACTTTAGAATATGATTTGATGTATGATATCTAGAAAAGCCAAGTCATCGTCTCTTTCCTTTTTAGCTTTTATTCAGAGGAGCATTTTGACTATTTCTTTTTTTTTTTGTAAATTAATATATTTATTTTAATTGGAGGCTAATTACTTTACAATATTATAGTGGTTTTTGCGTCTTTGTATTTTCTGATGAATTTAAAAATCATCTTGTCACATCCCACAAAAGTGTGTATTAGAATTCTGACTGGAAGACTTTCTTCATTCTCCCTCCCGCCCCCTGACCCCCCCATTTTTACAAAGTGTATCCCCTAAAAATTGTTTCCTCTCACTTTGTGAGTGACAGTATTCCAGGCACTACAGCTATTAATATGATGGCCAAGACTGTGGTCTAGCACTGATTTCTATAGGAACCAACTTCCAGACCAGTAGCTGTGGAGTTATCCAGAATTTAGAGCCATTGGAGCTCCTGGCCGATAGAGAGACTGGACTCACTTAGGAGATGAGTCAGCCTATCTGGGGATTCTTGGACACCTGAACAGGGGATCACAGGAAAAGAAAAGTCTGCCAGTTTGGAGAGAGAGAACTTGGAGTCCCTTTAAGTTAAGGTACGAAGGTATGGGCTTGAAAGCTGGTGAAATCCAATCATTCTGATTCCTTGATAATTGAGAGTGATCCATAAGCATAAAACAATGCCAAGTCACAGAAGATGTTTGGTAAATGGTTATCTTTCCTCCGTTCTCTTCCTCTGACCCAACTACCTGTAAGGTTGTGCTTGAATAAATACATGGCAGGACTAGGCAGCCAGGCTACCAAGTGTTAGGCAGCAAGCTAAAGCAGCAGTAAACCTGTGGTTTGGTAGTTTGTGTCAGAGGTAGGGGATTCCTTTGAGCAGATGTGTTGTCTGTGATGCCAAAGAGACAAAGCTGTGAGCAACCACTAAAATGCCAAATTGTTACTGACTATACCTTTAACATTTGTGGGAGAATTCTGAAAACATCCCTACAGCAAAAATCATTTGGGTTTCTCAGATTTCTGCATAGTTTCTTTTTCTTAAAAGAAGCCAGCTTCTTAAGAAGCTAAGCCATATCTAATGCTTTTTGCGACCCCATGGACTACAGCCCGCCAGGCCCATTTGTCCATGGGATTTCCCAGGCAAGACTGGAGTGGGTTGCTATTTCCTTCTCCAGGGAATCTTCCTGAGAGATTGAACCTGTGTCTCCTGCATTGCAGGTGAATTCTTTACTGCTGAGCCACCAGGGAAGCCTACACTGTCCCTTACTGGCTAATTTGGTGAGAAACAGAAGGAAATAAAGTGCCAGTGAGTCAATCTTCGTGGAGTTGATGGGGCTTGAGTTAGTGAAGAATATGTGGGGGAAGTGAATGTCATTTATGGCCTTCTTATGCCATCAGTTCTGATCAGTTCTTTCCCTTCAGAAACAGTTGTCATTCTCATTGCTAGTTGTGTTTGGAGTGTAGTAGTTTGCCTTTGATGGAGAAGGCAATGGCACCCCACTCCAGTACTCTTGCCTGGAAAATTCCATGGATGGAAGAGCCTGGTAGGCTGCAGTCCATGGGATCGCTAGGAGTCGGACGTGACTGAGCGACTTCCCTTTCACTTTTCACTTTCATGCATTGGAGAAGGAAATGGCAACCCAGGAAAATCCCAGGGACGGGGGAATCTGGTGGGCTTCTGTCTATGGGGTCACACAGAGTCAGACACCACTGAAGTGACTTAGCAGCAGCAGCAGCAGCAGTTTGTCCTTGAAGGAAAAACTGGTTATCATTAATCACCGCATGAAGCTCTGTTTCTTTGAGGGGCTTCTTTTAGATACTGATAAATCTTTCTAATTAGCTGTAAAAATCATGAAAAGTAGATGGCATGTTTTAATCATAAGCCAGTTGAGCCATTGCCATTCGTGTGATAGCTTAAATTCTTTCTTTCCTTTACCAAATTGCTTTGAATTTATGACATTTTTAGTAGAGCCTCTGTAAGTCCACAGAGCTCAGAATTGCAAAAGTAATTGCATTGTTTCCAGTAACTCAATCACAGAAAAGCAAAGCAAAAAAAAAAAAAGGCAAAAGAAAGCATTGACAGATTGTCAGTGGTTTATTTTCCCATATGTTGGTGGGATATTAAAGATCTTTGAGATCTTTGCAGATAATTCAGTGCAGGCCTGGTTCTAAGAATAAAACCTGGCATAGTGATCAGTGAGGGAGATTTTTCTTTTTTCTCAGAAGCTAAAATGAACTGTTCTAAGAGTTGGGGCGAGGAAGATGGGATTAGAAGTCACACTGTAGTTGGCCTTTAGTGTTAAGATGTAACATCAGATCTAGTTCAGAACATCATGGCCACAGCTGGAAAAATTAAATCTCAGCTCAGGTTTTCTCTGTGTCCTGGCGTATCAGTGGTTCTCAGACTGCAGCATGTATCAGAATCATCTGGAGGGATCACAGCACAGATTGCCAGGCTTCAGGCCAGAGTTTCTGACTCAGGAGATCTTTGATGGGGCCTGAGATTTGCATGGCTGTCTTGTTCTCAGTTGATCCTGGTGCTGCTGGGCACAGGTACCAAATTTCGAGGGTCTAATTTACAGTCCCAGCTCCATGCTATCCAGCTGTGTTATCTAAACACTTCTTAGTGTTCTGTGTCCTTTTTTTTTTTAATCACTTGCTCCTAGTCCACTGCAGGTTTAGGACTCACTTTAAGAATGACTGTGCCATATGTAAAATAGATAGCCAGCGGGAGTTTGCTGTATGGCTCAGGAAACTCAAACAGGGTGGGACGGGGAGGGAGAAGGGCAGGAGGTTCAAAAGGGAGGGGATATATGTATACCTATGGCTGATTCGTGTTGAGGTTTGACAGAAAACAGCAAAATTCTGTAAAGCAATTATCCTTCAGAAAAAAAATTAATTTTAAAATTAAAAAGATTTTTAAAATGGTTCACATAAAAAAATCTTTAAAAATAAAATCATATTAAAGGGAAAAAAAAGAATGACATGATATATCTAATAGCACTTGCTGGGATCCCAGCTGATAAAAATATTTATCTCACTGTTCTTGGGGAGTTCTGAGAATGAACTAATGATGTTCTTCAAGGTCAGGTAGCATTGTTGAACACAGAGAATAAAGCCTGATAATTACTTTCAGCACTGACATTCTGAAAAGAAAACAGTTATTTCTGAAAGGCACATACTTGTGTTCTTGTCTTTGTGTATGCCACAGCACCTGAGAGTATCTCTAAGTTTACTAGGTGTTCAATAGATGCTTGTTGAGCTGAAACATTAAATTTTAAATTTAAACTTGGTTGCCAATTCTGTAAGATTATAGTCTTTGAGTAGATAGAAATAATACAAATTTTGCACCCTTCATATGTGAATTAGAATTTATACATAATTGAGAGAAATTATCTGTTTTCCTCAATTTTTTAAAAGTTGAAGTTAATGACTGAGCATTTGGGGCTTGGATCATAGAGGATCTTATTTGAGGAGCATTCATGTTGCCCTTACCAGGATTTCTAGGAGTAACCTTCCAGCTCTATGTCTCTTTGGGAGGCTTTTCCCTTGTAGCCATCACTGATGGCTGGATTCTGAACATTGTTAAAAATACAGACTTTTTAAAGAAGTAAAAGTAGCAGAAAAGTAAAAGTAGTCGAAATGCTGTGCGCCCTAGTTGAGTACCGCACATCAGGAGATTTGCCCATTCTGAACTCAGGAGAATGAGCACTCTTCCTGAGTCTTTACTCATGAAGACTCAGTGAGCGGTTATTGAAACCACTCTCTTATAAAATGCAGTCTGAATCACTGGACTTAGCACACTTAGTATATGTGGATAATTCCACTTTCTATTTTTAATTGTCAGGGCAAGTTCATTTCTCTAGTTAATAAGTCAAGTCTAATGATGTTGGCTTCCCAGGTGGCTCAGTGATAAAGAATTTGCTTGCCCATGCAAGGAGATATAGGTTCAATCCCTGGGTTGGGAAGATCCCCTGGAGGAGGAAATGGCAACCCATTTCAGTGTTCTTGCAGAGGAAATGCCATGGACAGAGGAGTATGGTGGGCTTCAGTCCACGGGTCACAAAGAGTCAGACATGACTGAACACAAAAATCCACTCTTGTTATCCATGCTTAAATGGGTACATGAGTGACAAAGTCACAACATAAACCCACTTTAGAAATAGTTCCTTGCCTAGTACTCAAAAAATTCACGTGACATGAATATAAAATAGCTCCTCTTTTATTTTCCTGTACACAGGAAAATGAGCATCAAAAGTTGACTGGTTAGGTAATAAACTAATACTTTATTATGAGTATATTATTACATTCTCTTTTAGTGTCTTAGGGAGATTTTTTTCTTGGATATAAATGTCAGTGTTTTTCCTTAACTGCTGGTTTCTTTTAAACAATGTGAAATTGTTACTGAGTTTCCATGCTCACAGTAGCTGTTAGACAGCTTAGACCCTTTCGTGACTAATCAGCTAATGTACAGGATATGTGCTTTTGCCTTTGTGTGTGTGTGTCCTATTCTTTTTTTATCTACTTTATGAAAAAGACTATAATTATAAAATTGTTCATGTTTATTTGAGACTAACTGGAAAACATAGAAAGGCAAAAACAACAAGCCCAGAATATTTTATAGTCTTTTTCTATGCCCAGGTACATCTTTCTGTTTCAATAAATTGGCATATTAGTATGTAACTGTGTTATAAGCCACTTTTTTTTTTCTGTAAACAGCATGTCTCTCATCACTTACTCTTAATGTATGCTATCCTTCTGTGTTTATATTTCTTTTAAACTACCTAAAATCCTTTTAGAACAAGGAAGAATACATGTGAATTAATCACACTTAAAAAAACAAACCAGTATCTGGTGACTAGATACAGATTGATAAGGAATAATCCTGATCACATGAAAGGTGAAAAAAAACATTGAAATCCCCTGTAGGTTCCCTCAGCAATGGTGTTTGTGATGGAGAAATGAATAGAGTATATACCCTTCATATAAGAGGAGGCCACCCTTCTTATCAAAATAAATTGCCAAGCTATCCTCAAGAAAACATCGTCTATAAGTGGTGTTTTCATGAAGGTGGCAGACTGGTACTACACTGAGGTTTTAACACAGCCGGGACAAAGGTTCACTGTACAGTTGGGGGTCCCACAGTTGGGGACCAGTAGGAAGCTCACTGATCCACACCATGTTGAGCCCCAGTTTTTTTCATCTTAGGTGCATGCTTAGGTTATGTGGAGCCAATCAGCTTAGCCTACAGGTCACTGCTTGCCCTCTGGCTGGCTCTCTTGGGGTTCCTGACAGTCCTTGCAGGGGTAACTGCCATATCTCAGCTTCCTGGGGTCAATCTGTGGGCAGTGCATTTTCAAACCAAGAATTCACGCAACATGCTGTGAATTGTCCTTCCAAGAGATAACGCATAACTTACTTGGTCATAGAATCATGTCGTTTGAAAAGATGCCCATGGTTGCAAATGGACTCCTGGATATTCCCAGGCTGATTACATTAATAAGTAAAACAAGCCGGTCCT
This sequence comes from Capricornis sumatraensis, assembly GCF_032405125.1. Classification (NCBI taxonomy): domain Eukaryota; kingdom Metazoa; phylum Chordata; class Mammalia; order Artiodactyla; family Bovidae; genus Capricornis; species Capricornis sumatraensis. The sequence continues at coordinate 13,044,090 of NC_091081.1, read as the reverse complement.
TCTTCCTTGCTTTGCCTCTACACCTGTGCTGTTTGCCTGAAATATCCTAAATTTGCGTTTTAATCAGGCTTATCCCTAAGGACACCCTGAGGGATCTGTTCCGCCAGAAAGTCTTGTCTACCCTCCTGTTGCGTGTATTCCTGTGCACATGGCTTACACAGCACTCAGCGTTTCTTACACCATAATTCCTCCTTATCCTGTGCCCCACTGGACTGTGGGCTCTCTAAGTCCAGGGCACAGGCTTCTTTACTTATTATAGGTGCATACTACTTGTTGAATGAATAAATGATATGAAGGTTTTTCTCAGCAAAATGGATTTCTTGGGTTAGGGATAAGTATATATAAGCTAAATTAATTGAATAGTACCTATAGCTAAAATAAATTATCTAAAGGGCCATTACCAATTGATACCAGTGTGGTACGAATCTGCCACCGTCAGGGAGAGAAAAGACATTAGAGCCTAGGAATTAATCACTTTTTTTTTGCTGTTGGATCCCTGGAATATTTTCTCTTTTTTTCTACACTGTTTTATACACTGCATCCAACATGACAACTTCTTAATTTCTTATTTCAATGAACCTAGATAAATAGGAAGTTAATTAGTCAGAATCCCTAATTAACTGGATCCTACCTGTACCAGACTTTAGGGAAAAATACAAAGAGCAAGTAATTAAATAATTTATTTTCAAGATGTGCTGCCAGAAAAAAGTCTGAAGGTCAGCACTCATTTAATCCATTTCATCATTTATTGAAGTATATAAAGATAATCAATCAATCTTCATGGTGATGTTACATCATCAAAATTTTCTTAATTTTTGAAAAATAATGGCTGATAATGAGAATAATACATTTAAGAAAGATTCTCAATAAAAACTCAAAAGATCATTTAAATGTTGACTAACATGATATTTAGGGAATCAAGTTTCCTAAGTTAATTCCTAAATTCCAATTAAGTATTCTGTGTAAAGAAAATACTGTCAATAAAATAATCATGGAGACACATGCAGGACACCTTAGAACAACTGCTTTTCACTCTAGTTAAAGGAAACTTTCAGAGATTCACAGACTTATTGAGAACAAACTTATGGTCTCAAGTGGAATTTTTCTGTTTCATTTTTTCATATTTCTCTTGTCTGTCATGCCTTTAAAGTGAGTAATTAAAAGTGTCCGTCTGATTTTGAGGGGAAGGGATAGTTAGGGAGTTCAGGATGGACATGCACACACTGCTATATTCAAAATGGATAACCAGCAAGGACCATTGTATAGCGCATGAAACTTTGCTCGATGTTATGTGGCGGCCTGGATGGGAGGAGATCTGGGAGAGAATGGATGCATGTATATGTATGGCTGAATTCCTTCACTGTTCATCTGAGACTATCACAACATTGTTAATCGGCTATACCCCACTACAAAATTAAAAATTTTTTAAAATACATAAAGGAAACTTTCAAATTTCCATTTTTAAGAAGTCATAGAGTACATGACTATGCAAGATCTATAAGTAAGGCTTTATTTAAACGGTGCCTCTCATCTCTCTGTTGCTGAGAAATATTAGTTAGATAATTAATGCTAGGTGCTGCTGCAACATGCAGATTTCCAAACCTCAGTAACAGTCTAATAAAGCTTACGTTTTGCTCACATTGAATCCATGTGGGTAGGTGAATCCTCCATCCGGTAGCCATCCCACCTGGACCACAGAGTCTCCAAGGTCACTCACGCGAAGAAGGAAGAAGATGGAGGAGGCACGTGAGTCTCAGTTGTCCTGGCCTAGCAGTGACGCGTGTCACCGTGGTTCAGAGTCTGTTTGGCAAGATCTAGTGGCAGTGGTCCAGATGACTGCAGGGGAGGCTGAGACGTGCATGCGAGGATGTGGATGCTTGGTGAACATTAACTGCTTCAACCACAATATCCTTAGCAACTGGATTTCACTCATCCCCTTTTCTGCCTGGTAAATGTACTATGAGAATTGATGGGTTAGGAGTAGGAGGCGGGGAGAAGAGGACATAGGTTGTAGATATTTATTGTCTCCTCTGGTAGCAGAACTCCTGTTTCCTTATGAGAACCAGCTCTCATGCAGTTCTGGCTTGACCTTTCTCTCTGGAGCTGGGCGAGCAGACATGAGACAGGGGGGCCCTTCTTTCAGTCTCCCTATGTCCATAATGCCAGTAGGTGTGCCAACACAATACCATCAGTGGATGTGTCTGCTCAAAAAGGAAGTCAAACAAAGAGGCTGTAGAGCAAGAGGAAAGAGACACAATTTGGATGACGTTGATAGAACCCCTGGAAGAAGCAGTGCCAGTTCATGCCTTGACTTTTCCAGTTATGTAAGCCATGCATTCCTTTAGTTTGAGCTAGGATGAGTTTGGTTTCTCTAAGTCATAACTAAAAAAAACACTAGTAGTTATCACTCGACAAACTCCAAAATACACCCTTGTTCTTCTTTGTCTTTAAACCCAAACAACCAGCAGTTGCCTAAGAGAGTAACTAATAGTTATAACCCATATATTTACATCACAGAACTGTTGCTTTTGTAATTTAGATATCATATAAATGGAGGGTAACAAACTGTCCTACATATGTTTTTTTTTTTTTCTAATCCTAGTTTAACTGCTAGTAGTTTCATAATTACTAGTTGGCTGATTACTATGTGAGTCAAAATGGATTTACTTCTTCCAGTTAGTAATTTCCACTTGTGACAAGTCAAATATTTAAATCAGCTTCAAGAATATCAAGGGAGACAATCCCCTCCATCCCCATCACTTCTACAAAAATGAGACTGTTTGGCAGATATCTGAAATAAATCTGAGTGATGTTTTCTCTGGCCATGGCAATGCGGAGCTATAGATCTCACAGCCGGAACCAAGCTTTGCAGAATGTGTCAGGGGATTTGGCCCAGTTGTCCTATTCAACCCAACACTTCTGCCGAAAAGTCTGAAAGAAGATACGCGCTAACTTTCTGGTGACCCAAACTATTGTAACCTCAGTCTCTAAATCACATGACATTTGCTTACTTTCTTTGTAATAGGCTGATTAATTATTTGTCTTTATGTAGTGTTCTCAGTCAGGAGCCAAAAGAAGTTGAAGCAGCTGGGGCCAATTTTTAAATTTAAAACTAACAGAGCAATTTGGCTGTCTGACGTGGAACCAGAGTGACTTTCCTTTAACATTGTCATCACCACAGGGTCCAACCTGCTCTGCCCCAGATGTGTGACATCTGGGCTTTGGAGAGTGTGACTAGGAAATCAGACAAGACATGTGGACATACAAAATGAGACAAGAGGCTCTGACAGACCACTTTCCTTTCTTATGTAGTTTCTTTCATCTGATTCTGTTAAGGTTTGCTGGAAACCCCTACCTGGAAAACAGAATTCCTCCTCTTTCACAAGCCAGGCAGCGAAAGTAGAGAAAGTTTTATTGTCCAAGATAGTTAAATGAACTGAATAACAATCCACGTGAAAATTCCCTTAAATCCCTCCCCATAGATTGTCCTCAGGTATTAAGGTTAATTAAACCCAAATCCTCTTACCGACTGGAGAGAAAGTGTTCCTGGCTCTGGAAGGGTGGTGGGGGGTGAGCAGGAGTCAAGTGTCCTTTTAGAGCAGGGACCCTCAACCTCTGGAATCTGATGATCTGAGCTGGAGCTGAGGTAATAATAATAGAAAGAAAGTACACAATAAATGTAATGGACTTGAATCACCCTGAAACCATCCCTCCAACCCTGGTCTATGGAAAGATGGTCTTTCATGAAACCAGTCCCTGGTGCTAAAAAAGTTGGGGACCGCTGTTAGAAGACCTCTCCTTTTTTCCCAAATTGGGACTGTTTTTCCCTTAACATTAATGTATGTATGTGCATGTACTCAGTTATGTCCTACTCTTTGCGCCCTCATGGACTGTAGCATGCCAGGCTCCCATGTCAATGGGATTTTCCAGACAGTACTAGAATGGGTTGCCCTTTCCTACTCCAGGGTATCTTTCCGACCCAGGAATTGAACCTGGATCTCCTGTGTCTCCTGCACTGGCAGGCAGATTCTTTACCACTGTGCTACCTGTGAAGCCCCTCAACATATATAAACTAAACATTATTTTCTTCCCTGTGTGAGAGTGGAGATTTAATAATTCAATTGAGAATAATTGATGTCTGGCAGCTTTGACTAGGAAAGGCTAATATTACGGAGAATGCAATGGACCCCACTCCGGTACTCTTGCCTGGAAAATCCCATGGATGGAGGAGCCTGGTGGACTGCAGTCCATGGGCTCGCTAAGAATCAGACACGACTGAGCGACTTCACTTTCACTTTTCACTTTCATTCATTGGAGAAGGAAATGGCAACCCACTCCAGTATTCTTGCCTAGAGAATCCCAGGGACAGGGGAGCCTGGTGGGCTGCCGTCTCTGGGGTCGCACAGAGTTGGACACGACTGAAGCGACTTAACAGCAGCAGCAGCAGCAGCAGGATTCTCTGAGGAGGGCATGGCAACCCACTCCAGTATTCTTGCCTAGAGAATCCCATGGACAGAGGAGCCTGGTGGGGTACAATGGGGTCACAAAGAGTCGGACATGACTACAGCAACTTGGCATATCTGCACAGGATTCTCTAGGGATAGAGAGAGTGTGGATCATTAGACTATTAGCTCGTTCTTCAGGATTCTGCTTATTATGTGGTTAACAATCAGCTCATGTCTAAAAAATCCTGAAGTTACATAAACCAAGTCTGGGTTGAAGCTAATTGTCTCAGTTGAGTATTAGCATGTATATGGATATATGAGATGGAGAACACATCCTCCAAGTATTTGTTGAGGATACTCATCATGCTCACATGGTACTAAGTAGATGGGGTCAGTGGCTCAAGTCTGCTCAAAATGTAGTTGCTGAGATAATACTAGCATAGATTAAGCAGTGGTATCTAGTGTTAGTTGCTCAGTTGTGTCCGACTCTTTGTGACCCCATGGACTGTAGCCATTTCCTCCTCCAGGGGATCTTCCTGACCCAGGGATCAAACCCACACCTCTTGCATCTGCTGCATTGGCAGACAGGTTCTTTACTACTAGTGCCACCTGGGAAGTGGTTCCTAGCAAAAGGCAGCATATCACTAAAACTATGTGATGTGATATAGACTGAAACTTCAGGAACTCAAAAAACAGGCTGTGGCCTGTCAATGATACATTGACAGTGAGAGTGAAGGATTGTTCCAGGGATTTAAGAAAGGTTTAATTACAGACCATGCTGCTGGTTTGGGAATATGGGAAGTCTCATGCTAATGCGTCATTTCCACTGCTGAGGAAACAGCATTTGTATCCTATTTATTGTGGCTTTGCTGAAATACATTTTACATTCATTGGAGAAAATATTTATCTATAATATATCCTATTCTTTTTTATTCTTATAAAAGGAATACTTGAAAGGTAAGATAGTCACTTTCCTGAGGGAAGTATAGAACTCAGTGATGGAGTGGGCACTTTGGGATTGGGTGAATTGCCTGTGAAATCAAATTTAGGTAAAAAGATAGCCCAGCAGCCATATGTAAATCATTCCCTCATGTAGAAACAATAGTGTGCACTGGATAATTCAATAGAAAACATTAGTCATTTATCATCCTTAATTATCAGTCATCTCTAACTGCATCTGGTTTGCATTTTTTATTAGAAAGTTTTTTTTTTTTTTGAGTTGGATCAGGGTATTTTTTCCCTTCCGTTCATGATTTCATTTTGTTATTCTTTTAAAAATTCCATCACTAATTCCCATGATGTGAGGAGGTTTTTATTTCATAAGACACAATAAATCAAGCAACTCTTCTGTTGTAACGTCGTCCTTCCAGTGCATTTGTCAAGGCCCTGGATGGCTGAGTTTACTTAAGGTTAGAGAGTCACGCTGCTTTGAGGACAAACTCAGCCAGCGCCGAGGGGTATGCACGTAGCCCCGCTCGAGGAGCCAGAGGTATACAGCCTCAGTCAGCTTGAGAGGGAACAGCTGCTTCAGACAAGTGGCAAAAGCTGACCCAGGGACATTGGGAAGTTTGCGTGCTCTTGTCCTGCTACTCTGGATAGCATATAGTAGCTGAGGTGCACTTTTTATGTAGAATCAATGTGTGATAGTCTTCTCTTATAAAATAATGATAACAGCTAATATTTTTCAAAAATCTTATATGTACTATGTGTTATGCTATGTACATTTATACATTATTGCAGTTAACCGTTAGAACTACCCTTTGTGGGAGGTAAATATTATTTACGTCTTTTAGACAAGTGAACTATGACTGGAAGGGGTTATTGCTTGTTAGTTTATCAGCTGGGGAGTTCCTGGACCATAAATGTAGAAGAAATCAGAACCTCAGACCCACATGAGGTAGCCAAAGAGAGAATCTTTACTGTGACAATCCCAGGACAAGATCAGTAAGATTTCTTCCTACCCAAGATAGAGAGCTTCTTTCTACTGCGGTGTAGACATCAGGGACATCACAATCATTAGAATGCATTGGGCTGCAGAGATCTTTGGTGATGGCTAATTGATCATGGTGTTCCTAGGAATGAAATAGATGAGCAGTTTACTTGTATCAAGTATTGCTTGATCTGTATAAAAGAAAACCACAAGTTCGGCTAGCCAAAACCTGACTTGAGTTGCCACAATGGAAAATAAAGGCAACTCATCAAGTTTCCTGACCGAATCCAATTCACAGATTCAGAGCTTCTTGATTGAAAGCCAGGCCCCTTGGAGGGAGGACCTTTCATTATTGCTTCAAGTGAATACCATAGATTTCCTGCAAGTCTTTTCCTAAAGGGACCTGCAGCCATTTGATAGAATGACCATGCCTTGTGGAAAGCAAAAGGAAATACACAGGTCTTTCAGTAATTACTAGATACTAGCTCTTAATTATGTTAATTTCTATGACCTAAATACCCACTGTAGTCCACCAGTTAAAATGGGGGTTTTCAGTGGGCAAGAGACTGATGCAGTCTGAGCCCAAGTTTAACTCACCATGAGCTCAGTTTTTCAACTGACCGATTTTGTGATTATTTCTGCTGAATATATAATTGTAGTAATTGGGATATATAATTGGAAGCAATCAGAATTCCTCCTTAGGCTCTCTGAAGAGAGAAAAGGTCATTACAGTAGGGGGAAGGCAAAGCAGAAGCCCCTGGGATTTCCCATACCTACAGCTATAGTAAACCAAAAGCAAATCCACATCCCTGGGGGAAATTGCAGAGATTAGTGCCACTGTCAAAGACTTGAAAGGTGCAGGGTGCCTGTTCATGTGCCCATTGAACTCACCTGTTCAGCCTGTGCAGACATTGACTGAATCTTGGAGAATGACTGTGAATCATAAACTTCAACAGGTACTAACTCCAATTACTCTCTAGTCTCTAAATATGACTCAAACAAAGAAACACTGGCCCTGGAGCTTGGAATACTACAACTACTGACCTCAATCATGCCTTTCCCTCTATAAACTGTTTTGCAAGAACCACCAGAGGCAGTTTGCTTTTATCTGGCACAGTCAAAAGCGGACCTTCACACTCTTGAGTAGGAGCTATATTAACTCTGCTCATTGCTATAAGGTATTCAATTGCAGAGCAATTGATTGTCATGACAGTGAACAAAACACTGGTGATCTACATAATATGATGTTGATTGTGTCTAAGGAGCAGAAAGTAGAAATCAGATGCCTTGGTACAAAAAAAAAATTGTGTAAACAAGAGAGTGGGACATAAATCCCACAAAAATTCAGTGGCGCACCACCTCGGTGAGATTTCTGGGGGTTCTGCAGTCTGGAGAAAGGTGAAAGATAAGTTGCTGAGTCTTGCACCATCTGCCATGAAAACAGAGGTACAATGCTCAGTGTGAAGTTTTTAAAAAAGTTTGAGGTCACATATACCACATTTGTATATGCTCCCAGCTCTGTGCAGGGTATTCCCCATAATGCTGCCAGTTCTGAATGTGAACCAGAGCAAGAGCAGGCTCTGCAGCAATTCCAGCTTCAGAGCCTGCTGCTCCACCACCTGGGCCTAGTGATCCAGCAGATCTAGCGGCAATGCGTGTGTAGCAAACAGGGATGCAGTATGGAGCTTCGGGCAAGGAGATCTCTGCTTTTGAAGCAGATCTGTGCCTTCCTGTGCAAATAATTATCCTTTGAAACAGCTTCTGATTTGCTACTGTGCTGTGTAAAGACCAAATGTTCAGCCACAGGACACCAAGCGAATAGGTGGCTTGAGCTTCCCATCATGAACTGGATGTCATCAGACCCATGAAGCCATAAGAGATACTCAACACAGGTATCATCCAGACAGAACCACAAATGAAAATTTTCCCATTTTATTCATTGACTCATGAAAGAATTACTTAAATTTCCATTATTACTCAAACACATGTGTTTACTTTAGTTCTGGGCAAAATTTACTTAAGCCACAGGGAATGTTTAGTTAGTGCTATCAATGCAGGCAGTTGCTCAAGCTAGAACCTAGATATCGTCACTGGCCACCTTTCTCCCGTTCCCATATCTATCCTCATCAAATCATTCTGTGTTCTCTGTCAGTTCTATCTGCCTCTCAAATTCATCGCTTTTTATACATATGAATTTCTACTCTTGGGGTTCATAGTTTCTTTATTTCTCACTCAGATCACTGTACCTGCTCCATCTGTTCTCCTTGTCCTGCAGCTCAGAGCCATATTAAGCTGGATCGTGCATCTTCCTACTTAAAAGTTCTTCCATGACGTGTCATTGTCTATAGAGTTAAGGTTCATGGTTTTTGGTACCATGTTCCGTACTTGGTTCTTGTTCATCTCTTCAGTTTTATCATTGGTTATTTCTTCCATACTTGGAGCTTCATGATTTCCTATGACATTTAGGCCTTTGTACAAACTGCTTCTTCTGCCTGAGGGAACCTTTCTCTCTTACTAGTGCAGCTGAAACACTTGTTTTTAGGGGTGGGATTGCCTTCCTTCCGGGCTTCCCATAGCTGCCTGTGCTTGTCTTTGCCATGACATTGTTCACACTGTGTTTGAGCCTCTCTCTGAAAGAATCATAACTTATCTGGAGGCAGGAGCTGAGCCTTATTTGCACTTAGCCTGGTGCCTGATGCAGAGAGGGTGTCTCAGTAAACATTTGTTGAATAAATAAATCAATGAGTAAAAGGAATAGAGTGTACATCCAAAAGTTCCCCATTCTTTTATTAGTTCACAAACCTAGTTAAGTTAGTAGTTTTCCAATTATAAACCATCACAAGCTCAGTGTAAGAACTCGCTTTTGTTTTAAGTGAATATACTGTTCTTCAAAGACACAAATGACATTAAATGTTTTGTAAATGAACCCACTGGAGTGCAAGAAGAAATATTATATTATATTGGAAAACATTAAACAGATCATTTCCCAGCCACAAATTGCAAATTAAAGAAGAAAAATCTTCAACCAGTATTAAAGCCTACTTTAAATACTGCCAGCATTTTAAAGAGAGACACAAGCAAATCTAGGGACCAAGAATGTAGACTGAAGACAAATAGCAAACTAAAGAACACTGGCCAAGAAACTGAAATGTTAGGAAACCCACTGTGGCATGAAAATGAAATAAACTCAAGAGTTGAAAATGTCTTGATATCTACACGGTTGTCCTGTTGTTTTTGGTTTTGTTTTTCCCTATAAACTGAACTCAGAGACCTTTTCTTTGCAGAAGGAGGCCATGGCTGTCATTTTATCATGGTATGTGTTTGTTCATGTCCTACAACAGTCACCAAAATATGAAGAAAGGAGAGCTTCATAAGAGGCCTAGGGCATGCTAGGTATGCCTCTAAACTAGATGATGATAAATAAGCCCATCTAGAAAGATGCCTTGAAAACTGGTTTCTTCCCCACATACGTCCCCCTAAAGAAGTGCTGAACTTCTTTCTTTTCTCCCTGCTTTTACAAATCTTATCTTTTTAAGATCTGTCTCAGTTTCTCCCAGTGTCTTTAAAATGTTCCCTAGAAATTCAGTCACTTTGGTCATTTCTCCTGACCTTGATGAGAGCTCTAGAATCAGACTCTTCAATTATTCATATTATTGTTTTGTAGCTATCACTAATTATGCTTTTGTGTGTGAATATTGTCTCCTTCACCAGATTATTTCCTCTGCCAAGAACAGTATCACTGGCTTAGAAAAAATATTCCTGACAGTTAATAGCATAAAAGCACAACCTGGAATCAAGATTGCCGGGAGAGATATCAATAACCTCAGATATGCAGATGACACCACCCTTATGGCAGAAAGTGAAGAGGAACTAAAAAGCCTCTTGATGAAAGTGAAAGAGGAGAGCGAAAAAGTTGGCTTAAAGCTCAACATTCAGAAAACGAAGATCATGGCATCTGGTCCCATCACTTCATGGGAAATAGATGGGAAACAGTGGAAACAGTATCAGACTTTATTTTTGGGGGCTCCAAAATCACTCCAGATGGTGATTGCAGCCATGAAATTAAAAGACACTTACTCCTTGGAAGAAAAGTTATGACCAACGTAGATAGCATATTGAAAAGCAGAGACATTACTTTGCCAACAAAGGTCCATCTAGTCAGTTCAGTTCAGTTCAGTCACTCAGTCGTGTCCAACTCTTTGTGACCCCATGAATCGCAGTACACCAGGCCTCTGTCCATCACAAACTCCCGGAGTTCACTCAGACTCACGTCCATCGAGTCAGTGATGCCATCCAGCCATCTCATCCTCTGTCGTCCCCTTCTCCTCCTGCCCCCAGTCCCTCCCAGCATCAGAATCTTTCCCAATGAGTCAACTCTTCGCATGAGGTGGCCAAAGTACTGGAGTTTCAGCTTCAGCATCATTCTTTCCAAAGAAATCCCAGGGTCGATCTCCTTCAGAATGGACTGGTTGGATCTCCTTGCAGTCCAAGGGACTCTCAAGGGTCTTCTCCAACACCACAGTTCAAAAGCATCAATTCTTCAGCGCTCAGCCTTCTTCACAGTCCAACTCTCACATCCATACATGACCACTGGACAAACCATAGCCTTGACTAGATGGACCTTAGTCGGCAAAGTAATGTCTCTGCTTTTGAATATACTATCTAGGTTGGTCATAACTTTTCTTCCAAGGAGGAAGCATCTTTTAATTTCATGGCTGCATCACCATCTGGAGTGATTTTGGAGCCCAAGAAAATAAAGTCTGACACTGTTTCCACTGTTTCCCCATCTATTTCCCATGAAGTGATGGGACCAGATGCCATGATCTTTGTTTTTTGAATGTTGAGCTTTAAGCCAACTTTTTCACTCTCCACTTTCACTTTCATCAAGAGGCTTTTTAGTTCCTCTTCACTTTCTGCCATAAGAGTAGTGTCATCTGCATATCTGAGGTTATTGATATTTCTCCTGGCAATCTTGATTCCAGCTTGTGTTTTTTCCAGTCCAGCGTTTCTCATGATGTACTCTTCATAGAAGTTAAATAAGCAGGGTGACAATATACAGCCTTGACGTACTCCTTTTCCTGTTTGGAACCGGTCTGTTGTTGCATGTCCAGTTCTAACTGTTGCTTCCTGACCTGCATACAGATTTCTCAAGAGGCAGGTCAGGTGGTCTGGTATTCCTGTCTCTTTCAGAATTTTCCACAGTTTATTGTGATCCACATAGTCAAAGCCTTTGGCATAGTCAATAAAGCAGAAATAGATGTTTTTCTGGAACTCTGTTGCTTTTTCCATGATCCAACAAAGGTCCGTCTAGTCAAGGCTATGGTTTTTCCAGTGGTCATGTATGGATGTGAGAGTTGGACTGTGAAGAAGGCTGAGCGCCGAAGAATTGATGCTTTTGAACTATGGTGTTGGAGAAGACTCTTGAGAGTCCCTTGGACTGCAAGGAGATCCAACCAGTCCATTCTGAAGGAGATCAGTCCTGGGTTTTCATTTAAAGGACTGATGTTGAAGGTGAAACTCCAATACTTTGGCCACCTCATGTGAAGTGTTGACTCATTGGAAAAGACCTTGATGCTGGGAGGGATTGGGGGCAGGAGGGGAAGGAGACAACAGAGGATGAGATGGCTGGATGGCATCACCAACTCTATGGACATGAGTTTGAGTAAACTCCAACAGTTGGTGATGGACAGGGAGGCCTGGCATGCTGTGATTCATGGGATCGCAAAGAGTCAGACACAACTGAGTGACTGAACTGACTGACTGACAGTGTACTTAGTGAGCACTTAGTAAACATTGTCATTAAATTGAATTAAACAAAAAGAGAAAAGACATGATGTTATTTTTCCCTTGCAAAATTATTAATGGAAGCAAAAATCAAAATGACCATTTTCAAGGGTCCCTGTATGTAACAAGAGTTTCTTTTTTATTTTCAGTGTTAAAGAGGGCATTATGTCACACCAGTAGTTTTCAACCTTTGATGCCCATTTGAATGCAGTGGGGAATTTTTAAAATGCAGATGCCAAGGCTGCTTGCTATCTAGACCAATTCAACCAGAAGACGCAAGGGAGCATAAAGGGATCTCCAGGTGATTTTAAAATGGAGTGAAGGTCGAAAAGCCCTGTGCAATTGCATCAATTAATTAGTCTATTGACAGTGGTAATTATTAAGGCGTTCTTGGAAACATTTTCTGTGGACTTCTACTGGTTGCCTTTTTAGAGTGTGCCATGCTATTTGTGAGTTGTTAGGCTTCTCAACTATTTCAATATCCTCTTCTTTGGTGTATAGGTACTTTTCTTTCACTCATCTATTTATTTAAAAAATTTTTTTTAATTAATTTGTTTATTTTAATTGGAGACTAATTACTTTACAGTATTGTGGGTTTTGCCATAATTGACACTAATCAGCCACGGGTGTACATGTGTCCCCCATCCTGAACCCCCCTCCTGCCTCCTTCCCCATCCCATCCCTCTGGGTTGTCCCAGTGCACTGGCTTTCAGTGCTCTGTTTCAGGCGTCAAACTTGGACTGGTCGTCTGTTTCACACATGGTAATATATACATGTTTATATTGTACATGTATAATGTGTATATATATATGCACACACATGTTTCAGACTGGCGATTCATTTCACATATGATATTATACATGTTTCAATGCCATTCTCCCAAAACATCCCACCCTCTCCCTCTCCCACAGAGTCCAAAAGACTGTTCTAGACATCTGTGTTTCTTTTGCTGTCTCACATATAGGGTCTTCATTACCATCTTTCTAAATTCCATATATATGTGTTAATATACTGTGTCAGTGTTTTTCTTTCTGACTTACTTCACTCTGTAAAATAGGCTCCAGTTTCATCCACCTCATTAGAACTGACTCAAATGTGTTCTTTTTTATAGCTGAGTAATATTCCATTGTGTATGTGTACCACAATGTTCTTATCCATTTGTCTGCTGATGGACAATCTAGGTTGCTTCCATGGCCTGGCTATTATAAACAGTGCTTCAGTGAACACTGGGGTACATGTGTCTCTTTCAGTTCTGGTTTCCTCAGTGTGTATGCCCAGCAGTGGGATTGCTAGGTCATATGGCAGTTCTATTTCCAGTTTTTTAAGTAATCTCCACACTGTTCTCCATTCATTCATCTATTTATAATGAACAATATAAGTGACATATAACAACAGAGTAATTTGGGATAACCAAAGTTCAAGAAGTTTAAGGAGTTTAATGAGAATAGATGTTTAGGTTGATTCTATACACTTACAGGAATAAAAGAGAATTGACTTGCTTTTCTAGAAAAGTGAACCCCAAACCACTTTCATCTGAAACCCACATCCTTTTAAATATCTAAAATAGCTATTTATTTCTCAAAAAATAAGAATTAGTTCATAACTATTTGGATAATTACAGAAACTCCTAGTTTTGTTTGCAGTTACAGACAAGTGTTATATTGTTTTGTTTTGTTTTTATTTTTAAATAATTTATTAAGATCTTACTACATTCCAGACTCTCTGCAAAGCTCTTTACATATATCTCACTTATCAGGCTATCCACTTGAGGCATGTATAACTCCTGTTTTATACACAAGGAAACTGAGGCTCAAGAAGGTAACAAACTGGACTTCTCTAGCAGTCTAGTGGTTAATACTTTGCACTTCCACGGCAGGGAGCAAGGGTTCAATCCCTGGTTGGGGAATGAAGATCCTGCATGCCCTGTAGTATGGCAAAGAAACCCAGAAAATTAAAATTAAAAAAAAAATTTTAAAGAAAAGAAAGCAGATGCTTATTAAGGTCACATCAGTTTAGTTCAGTTCAGTCGCTCAGTCACGTCCTACTCTTTGCGACCCCATGAATTGCAGCACGCCAGGCCTGAGAAACAAAGGCAAGATTCAAACTCAGCTGAGTAGAGGTCCAAAGTTCTTAACCTTTGCACTGTGCTCCAGGAATGACTTTTATCACATGGGGCTTCTGAGAAAAGCATTGAATTAGGTGCTTGCACTGAAACACGAGGGTGATGAGAAGGAAATAAATTATAGGAGTTTCTTCCTGATTTAAGTTCAACTGTAAGTCACTTGTGAATTTATGTCTACTGTAACTGTGTTTGTAACTTTCCCCTAGAATGTATTTTGGATGATCTAGTAAGATTTCAAGGAAAATTCATGGGATTTATTTTTCTCAGTATTAAAAGATGGGGAAAAGCAGCAATAGGGCTTTAATGTATGCTTTATGTATAAGGAAATTATAGAATATATTAATACAACTGTTCTGTGTCTAATGACAGTTCAGCTACTCATTCTTGAACATGCTGTGCTGTTTCTTGCTTCTGTGAATGTACACATGCTGTTTGCTCCACCAGGCCCTGTGCCCTACTCTCCTTGGTCATGTTTACTTGTCAAATTCCAGCCAGTCCTTCAAGATGCTCAAGCATCTTTCCTCTTGTTGAACTCTTTTCACTACTTCCCACCAGGGGCCTAAATAACATTTTTTCTTTGTTTCTCTAATTCAGGCTAGACCTTATGACTTTGTTATGGTTTCTACAATTCTCCTGACAATCCTTGTTTGTCTCTCCTATGAAGCTTACTCCTTGGAAGAAAAGTTATGACCAACCTAGATAGCATTTTTAAAAGCAGAGACATTGCTTTGCCAACAAAGGTCCGTCTAGTCAAGGCTATGGTTTGTCCAGTGGTCATGTATGGATGTGAGAGTTGGACTGTGAAGAAAGCTGAGCGCTGAAGAACTGATGCTTTTGAACTGTAGTGTTGGAGAAGACTCTTGAGAGTCCCTTGGACTGCAAGGAGATCCAACCAGTCCATTTTGAAGGAGATCAGTCCTGGGATTTCTTTGGAGGGAATGATGTTGAAGCTGAAACTTCAGTACTTTGGCCACCTCATGTGAAGAGTTGACTCATTGGAAAAGACTCTGATGCTGGGAGGGATTGGGGGCAGGAGGAGAAGGGGACGACAGAGGATGAGATGGCTGGATGGCCTCACTGACGCGATGGATGTGAGTCTGAGTGAACTCCAGGAGTTGGTGATGGACAGGGAGGCCTGGCATGCTGCGATTCATGGAGTCATGAAGAGTCGGACACAACTGAGCAACTGAGCTGAACTGAACTGATGAAGCAGGAGGCTTCTTTGGGGGCAAGGCTTTTCTTAATTGTCTATCCACGGTACCTAACACATGGTGTGTGCTCAGGAAATGGTTGGTTGGTTGAAGTTTTGAATAAACGATGCTTTAGACAAATTGGAATTGACCAAAAAGGCCATGCTGTGAAAGCTTTCATCCATTTATGATTAGATTTCTGTTCTATTTAAAAACCTATTGCCTCCCCCAAAAGTTTTTAAGGGAAATATAGATATGCATGTGCAAATAAACATATTTACTGTTGAATAAAGATACAGCCTTCTCTGAAAGCAATTAGTTGATTTCTAGTGCCATCTTAGCGTTTATGTGTATGGGTATGCATGAATGAAGTCTTTGTCTCCTGTCCTCTCAGTTTTATTTTGAAAGATATTTATTTATTTATTTATGGCAGCTCTGGGTCTTTCTGTGTGCTGGCTTTCTCTAGCTGCGGTGAGCAGGGGCTACTCTCTGGTGTGGAATATGGGCTCTAGGTGAGCTTCAGTAGGTGTGTCATGGGCTTAGTTGCTCAATGGCATGTGGAATCTTAGTTCCCTGACCAGAGATTGAACCTGTGTCTCCTGAATTGGTGGGTGGATTCTTAACCACTGGACCATCAAGGAAGTCCCTGTCATCTCAGTTTAACTTCTGTACATTTAATTTAATAAGCCAAGACATCCTTACGTCACTGTTTAATACTTAAGACTGATTCATCCCAACATTCATCTGTGCAATTTTTGTAACTACAGTAATGACTTTGAGAGTCCATACGCGTGAAGTGTGAGTATTATAGTTATTAATATGGGAAACAGCCTCTGAATTCAGCTCTTCAAAACTTTCCTTTGCGTTGTTATGTTTCTCACACTGAGAAGAGGTGTTTGGGGCAGTGTCTTGGGTACCCTGGGTCACATCCTATCTGCCTGGCACTGTGAGGGTCCTCAACCCTGAAGGGCATGGTAATCCAGTATGGCAACTTGATTGTTTACACAAAAGCCTAAAGAGCACTAGTTAACTTTTTGGTGCTGAAATGGTAAAACCCAAATAGTTCTCTCTCAGTCTACAGAATATCATGCATCTTGATGACACATTGATTACTTTCCATCAGTATATCCTGACCTTAAAATGACTGTATGGAAATTCATTCAGTATCTTGAGATCTTTTCAGTTTGCTCAAGTTCTGGCTTCTTAACTTGTTAATTCATATTCCATGTTTTTAAATTACCCAGAGTGAGAAGTTAGAAATAACTCATCACTTACATTTATGAGTCCTAAGAAACATTTAAGTTATATATAGTCATATGATTTCAAAATTTAAGGTGCTGTACAAGAAACATGAAGTGACCAATTAAGGCAGGTATTTATATGATTCACATTTAGTCTTATAAAAACTTCATTTGGCATGATTAATCATAATTACTTGCTCATAGTGGTTACATTCTCTGCGTAGATTTACTT
The DNA here is from genome assembly GCF_032405125.1 of Capricornis sumatraensis. Classification (NCBI taxonomy): domain Eukaryota; kingdom Metazoa; phylum Chordata; class Mammalia; order Artiodactyla; family Bovidae; genus Capricornis; species Capricornis sumatraensis. Next base: position 13,027,146 of record NC_091081.1, on the reverse strand, counting down.
TTTATTTTAAGTATCACACCTGGTTTCCTAACTGTTAGAAGAAGAAACCAGAGCACACAGCGAATATAGTCTGAGGCCTTTTGCTCTTCTCAGTGGTTGGTGATTATGTTTATTTCTTTTTGTTATGATATTTGAAATCTGTGGTGACTGGGCATTTGTCTTGGTGATTTCTAGAAATTTCAGGAACTTTGATTATATCAGTGATTCTGCTTTGAAAGACTTATTTGCTAGCTGATCAATTGCATACTGGAATTCTCACAAATAAGTTAATATGACACACTCTTAATTTGTGACTCAGAAAGTATGTGAGCTCTGCCAATCTTGGTGGAGTCATATGATACAGTTCTAGAAACTGTAAGAGTTCTCAGTTTACCCGCATATACTCTGAACCCTTCACTCACATCTCTTTATGTGCTGGAATTTGTCTGTGTGAAAAGGAATCTTACATTTTAATCTGCTCCATGAACTGTTTCTTACTTAGGAAATACTTTCCACATTGCTTATTTAATTGAGGTAGAAAGAGGGAGATATTTTCCTAGAAAGGAATCAAGTTATTTCCTTAAAAGTCCAAATGTAATTCTGTGAGTTTTATATGTTATTCTCACATTTAATCATAAATTGAGCTATGTGGGTAAGATAAAAAACACATGAAAAATTAATGATTTCTCCTAATATGTTAACTCATTCACATTGCTTAATTTGAACTTCAGATCCTGGAGAGGAAATATAAACACTATTAGCTATGATTTTCTATGGGATTTTTTTCCTTATTTTATACTCTCTCTATGCTATGTATTTGGAATGTCAAGATATATTGACTTTAAAGGTAATTCCAATTAAGTATGCAGGGATGTAAAGTTTGGAGACCAGTAGAAGGGACTTATAACTACTTTCTTCTGAGTGTAATTGGGTTCCAAACTCAAGAGGGGTAAGCTAAAGCTGCTTTGCTTTAGGCTCCAGTACACTGGTCAAGGGGCTTCCCAGTTGGCGCTAGTGGTAAAGAACCTGCTTGCCGATGTAGGAGACATAGGAGATACAGGTTCAATCCCTGGGTTGGGAAGATCCCCTGGAGGAGGATATGGCAACCCACTCCAGTATTCTTGCGTGGAGAATCCCATGGACAGAGGAACCTGGAGGACTGTCTTCCACAGGGTCACAAAGAGTCAGACACGACTGAAGTGACTTAGCAGACATGCACACTGGCCAAGATAGTTTCATTTGGTACCCTAGTGCAGAAAATAACATATGTATTTTTTCCCAGTACTGGCTAATGAGTTGGGTTCTGGAACTTGCTTAAGAACTTGCTCTGGAACTTGCTCTGTTTAGAAACAGAAAATAAGATGAACTCTGTGAGCAAGTTAAATTATAGAATTAATGCATATTAGTGGGAGAGTACAGTTAATCAGTTACTTGAATAGCTTGAGACCTACCAGACATATGTATCTCCTATAACTAATAAGTTAATTTGGCAAGTTCATAGGACATAAAGCCAATATGTAAAAATAAATTAGATTTCTAAATCTTAGCAATGAATAATTGAAAATTTTCTGAGTTAATAGACTTATCCAGGATGCTTCACCTAGCTCTAGAATTTTCCCCAAAGTAGGATGTAAGCAGCAAGAGGACTGAATGGTTTCTGGAACTATGTTTTTGAACTGAGTTTCAGGGTGGTATGTACTTGAACAGATGTTCCTTGATTCATGGTTAAGTAGTGGAATAGAAAAAAAGTGATTGTGTACATGAGACATCACTAACCAAACAAGTAGAATTGTCTGTTGCATTTTCTCTGACTACTGTATTTTTGGTGAAATACACCTTGGGGCAGGGGCAGTGGAGGTGGTGTTCTCATAATCACAATCATTTAATTTTGTTTGTGTTTTTCAGTGTAATAAAATCTCATGTGTTACTTTGAGCATGGTTGTACCCTCTATTCCTGAGATAGAAACTCAGTCAAAGAAGAGCATGTATCCAGTAGGATGGAGAAGCATGTTCCTTCAGAAGGGAAATTTTCTCATTTAAAACTGTTGCAATGTTATATGGGACTATTTTATATATTTATGTTTCAATGTTGATATAGTCTCAAAGGAGCTTTAAAATTACTGCCCTGGTTGCCTGGATTCAATACTTAAGATTTTACCATGGAGAAATAGAAAACTTTTCCCTCTGTTGTGTCTTCCTGAGGCTTTCCACCCAGACCTTGGATGCTGTAGGCATGTCATAGAAAAGTTATTGCCTAGTCAATGGGCATGGAGAATGCCAGGGAGCTCATAGGCCTGACCTTGGTTTGAATGTAGGAAGAAACAAGACAATGGCTCTTTTTTGTACCTTTTAATGACTATGTGTGAACTGAATGTTCAAGAACATGGTTGGGGTGGACACTGCAGGTCACAGTAACAGTGGTCTGTTTTCTACTTAATTAATAACAAATGCATTATGTAGAGTCTTTTCAAAGAACTCTCAAATTTTTTCTACTAACACATTCTGCCTTATTTTACCCAGGCAGTGATTTTACAAGGCAGATGGAGATCTGCTTTTTGAGATAGTGAAAGAAGCTTGGATTGAGAATCAGATTTAGGCTCTAGTAATCAACTTTATCACCTCAATTTCCCCATATTTAAGATAAGATGCTTCTAAAGCTTTTGTTATTTCCACTCCCTTTGTAAACTCATAAAACACAGAAAGTTATTTCTTCAAGATCATACTTTTCCATGTATTTATAGTTAGGAATGGCTCTAAGCTGATAGCATTCATCTTTAAAATTTAGAAATAGCATGTTTGGAATGTCAAATACTCACCTGCCCCCATCATGCCTAGAATTTGTGCATTTAGTAGAAGTTCAGTAATGGTTCACCAAATGATGACATCACAATCATATTTCTTCTGTAAGTAAGTTTTTGGTTGCATCTGGGATCTGTCTTTTGACATTTTGCATCATCTATTAATATGAAATTGATTTAAATTGGTCCAACTTTCTTGGAGAATTTCCTTAAAGAGAGGCTTGTTATATCAGAGCTATGAAAGGCTGCTGCTGCTGTTGCTAAGTCGCTTCAGTTCAGTTCAGTTCAGTTCAGTTTAGTCGCTCAGTCGTGTCCGACTCTTTGCAACCCCATGAATTGCAGCACGCCAGGCCTCCCTGTCCATCACCAACTCCCAGAGTTCACTCACACTCACGTCCATCGAGTTAGTGATGCCATCCAGCCATCTCATCCTCTGTCGTCCCCTTCTCCTCCTGCCCCCAATCCCTCCCAGCGTCAGAGTCTTTTCTAGTGAGTCAACTCTTCGCATGAGGTGGCCAAAGTACTGGAGTTTCAGCTTCAGCGTCATTCCCTCCAAAGAAATCCCAGGACTGATCTCCTTCAGAATGGACTGGTTGGATCTCCTTGCAGTCCAAGGGACTCTCAAGAGTCTTCTCCAACACCACAGTTCAAAAGCATCAATTCTTCGGCGCTCAGCCTTCTTCACAGTCCAACTCTTACATCCATACATGACTACTGGAAAAACCATGGCCTTCATGCAAAGTTGCTTCAATCGTGTCCAACTCTGTGCGACCCCATAGAGACAGCAGCCCACCAGGCTCCCCGTCCTTGGGATTCTCCAGGCAAGAATACTGGAGTGGGTTGCCATTTCCTTCTCCAATGCATGAAAGTAAAAAGTGAAAGTGAAGTCGCTCAGTCGTATCCAACTCTTTGCGACCCTATGGACTGCAGCTCACCAGGCTCCTCCATCCATGGGATTCTCCAGGCAAGAGTACTGGAGTGGGGTGTCATCGCCATCTCCGTATGAAAGGCTAAAATTTGGAGAAAAGGACACAAGGCAGTGAGTCACTGATACAGATATAAGCTTGGGGTTTATAACCACAGTGAATGGCTGGAACCATTTGTAATTACAGGGAATGTTATTTATTTCATCAAACTATTCCGACTTGCAGGCTTTTCTTTCTCTCAAACAGCTTAAATTTTATTTGATGTTAATGTATCAAAACTAAAGATGACTAGATACATAAATGAGTGGGTTTGTATTTTCCCCAAACTGTGTGATTTGACGGTGATGGCTATGAAACAGAGGAATGTTCTGATGGTAGTGTTAGAAGGAAAGTTATTAACTTCAGCATTCTAATATAGTATCTAGATTGGAAAATAGCTTTCCCTCATGGAAGGAAATCTCCCTGACTCAGCCTGTTTGTTAGCACTGATGATGTCTCATTAGCTGCTAAAAAGCTGCAATAAGTAATGCTTACATCACAGGACCTACATTCTGTATTAAAAAGACCGTATAGTAATAAATGACAATTATTTTAACCACTACTCAAGGGAAAGAAAACTTCCAGAGAATATATTTTTAATGTGCCAAGCTGATGAATAAAACGAGCATTTTACATTTTAACTTTGCTTACCTTCGGGCAATAGTATATTATGGTTCTTGTCTGAGAAATATGACATAATTTTTATTCTATTGCACAGATATTGAGTGTGAAACAGTCTTGTATTTTTAATGGCTTCTGAAGCATGATTTGTGAATTTTTTGGGTAATATCCTGGGTGTTCTCAAACTTTTTAATCAACTGAAATTTTTAAAAATCTGAACTTGAACTAATATTTCTTCATCTCATCTTTACTTCCTTTGCTTCTAGACATTTAGTTGGCTTATGAAGATGAAAATCTGTTTAAACTCTTTATTTCTGAACTCTTTAATTTCTTTACATTGCAATATGTGTGTGTTCTCAGGGTACAAGCTGGGGAGTGTGGGCAGTTAAGAGAGGAAGTGGAGAAAAGCACTTAAAAATGCCTCTTACCCGTTTAAAGAAACATCTCCAGGCTCTCTGTGTTTATTCTTATGGTAAGCGGTTTTACAAAGTGCTGGGTAGGATAATTTCCCTGAAATTTTCCCTGGATTTTAATGACCTGAAGAATTATTCAAAATTTCTTCCAGAACACTAAATGGAAGGACGTGTGGTCTAGTTTGGAGTTTCCCCACTGTTTTTCTGGACGGATCACACCTCTAGACTCAGCAGGCCACCCCAGAGGTACCATCCTTCTTTCCTCTTGTTGAAGAACCCTTCTGCTGCCCCTGCCTTCCAAGTTGTTATTTGGACTAATTTACTGCACTTGGTGTCCACTCGCTGTCGTCCCTGCTCCCCTCCATGTCCTCTGTGCTGGCCCTCATTTCCCTGGTCAGGTGCTGCTCAGCCTCTGCACAGGCGCTCCTGACTGCACTGTGGTAAGCTTTCTCTGTAAGGCCTCCCAGCAATCCTGCCCACTCTGAACTTCTGTACCCTCATGACAATTTGTCTTCTCTTTGCCTTGGGTGGGATTTCAATTTAAAAGGATTATTTATGCGCCTTTTTGTTCTTGCTGGTGCTATAAAACCATATTTATTAACTTGAGACCTAAATTATTATGTAGGAAAAGCAAGTCACTGAATAATTAAATAGTACAATTCAGTTACTATAAACTATAAAATTATTATATTGCATAGCATAACATTTAGAAAACATAGATATATGTGCCTTTTAATTAAGCATGTTTCTCAGATGCAATATTGTAGTGCAAAGGAATGAATAGTGGTTACTTTGGGTTCCATAAACATCTGATTTTTTTTTTTCAAAGTGTGCCTCGTATCACTCCGTATAGGCTATGGGTACCATACAACTCTTTCACATTCCTACCCCAGCCTGCCTCTCTTCTCAGCTCAGTTCTATGCCTTGCCCTCTGACTTGGTTGCAATCACTTCCTTTCTTTAGCCTTCCTGTTAGGATCTGAGAGAAACAAGATTGAGAGAGAGGTGGGGAGCATGACAAGTTGGAGAATGGATAGTCAGGAGAAGCCCACCAAGGAATATTAATATGTACCAGTCCCTCACTTCAGGGATCAGTTTCCCTCTTGGTCAAACGGGCCAACATAAACACATACCTACTTTGTTTTCCTCCCTAATGTTTCAGAAGCTTAGTGAAGTGAAAGTCTCTCAGTCATGTCCGACTCTTTCTGACCTCATGGACTGTAGTCCACGAAATTCTCCAGACCAGAATACTGGAAGGGGTAGCCTTTTTCTTCTCCAGGGGATCTTCCCAACTCAGGGATCGAACCCAGGTCTCCCAAATTGCAAGCAGATTCTTTACCAGCTAAGCCACAAGGGAAGCCCAAGAATACTGGAGTGGGTAGCCTATTCCTTCTCTAGGGGATCTTCCTGACCCAGGAATCAAACTGGAGTCTCTTGCACTGCAGGTGGATTCTTTACCAACTGAGCTATCAGGGAACCCCTTTAGTAGCTTAAGAAATGTCCAAAAGGGGTATTTTTTTTAAAAAAAACAAGAAATGGATTAAAAAATTATGGATTTAAGCAACTAATCAATTTAGAAAATGTAGGTATTCAACATTTCATTAACTCTACAAGTATATATTTAGTACCAGTTATGTACCAGACAGTTGGAAAATAATTAAGTTAGGTAACTGTTCACACAGGATTCAATCTACCAAGGAGTTTCTTCCCACCCTCTCTCTTTGGAGAGTTACTTCTCATTGCTAGGAACTTGGTAGCATCCTTAAAAAAAAAGTGAAATGTAAAGTCGCTCAGTAGTGTCTGACTCTTTGTGACCCCATGGACTGTAGCCTACCAGGCTCCTCCGTCCATGGGACTTTCCAGGCAAGAATACTGGAGTGGGTCGCCATTTCCTTCTCCAGGAGATCTTCTTGACCCAAGGATTGAACCCGGGTCTCGTGCATTGTAGGCAGACGCTTTACCATCTGAGCCACCAGGGAAGTCAAGGTACATCCTTAAAGTATCTGTAAATAATGTTCATCGTTTGGTTGCCTTTCAGGAAGGCAAAAGGAGATGGGGGCAGCAGATGATGAGATGGTTAAATAGCATCACCAACCCAATAGGCAAGAATTTGAGCAAATCCTGGGAGATAGTGGGGAACAGGGAAGCCTTGTGTACTGCAGTCCATGGGGTTGCAAAGAGCTGGACATGACTGAGAGACTGAACTACAACAGGAATATATTGCATTTGGGATACTGTTTGAATGTGTGGTGTTTTGAATTCAGGAGAGAAAGCTCCCCCAGGTTTCAGAAAAGCTCTACTCTTTGATGTAATGTTAATACCAACCATACCTCTTAGCTTTTCCTTTCACATTGTGGTCTATCTGGTCACACCTCCTGTTCAGCAAAATTCTTTGTCTAGAATTCTTGTTCTACATATCTTCTGTTAAAATGAAAATAAATTTTATTCATTACTCAAAATTTATCCACATGCTTGTGAGTTGATATCAGAACTAATAGACTCTACATAATTGATTGTCTGTGTATTCCTAACTGAGACAATGCTGAAATCTACCAGATGATTCTCAGTAACTTTGTACATGGCAAGTTAGATCCGGGTACTTTTCCTGATAATAGTAGTAGTTAAATTTTATTGATGTCAGCTAGGCTGGGCTTATGCACAGCATTTCATTTAACCTTTGCCAGTCCTGTGAGGATGGGTGCATTCTTTCCCCTGATTTTACATTTGAGGAAATGGAAACCTAGGTTAAGTCATAATGATAACAAGTCAAATTTAGCAGATATGTTTGGGAGTTTTAGAAAAATCAGAGTCTTTTTTAGGACCTGAAACATTATAAAAGTAAAGTAAGGTAGTTTTTTCTCAGTGTATTTTGAGAAGGAAAAAGAAAATGAAGTTCTTTAAGGATTTTGAAATCCTTCCCACATCTTTGCAACACTGAATGCAAAAACCAGGGGGACAGAGATTAGATCTTAGTAAAAATCATTGTATATTGTAAAATAATTAGCCTCCAATTAAAATAAATACAGTGGCACCCCACTCCAGTACTCTTGCCTGGAAAATCCCATGGATGGAGGAGCCTGATGGGCTGCAGTCCATGGGGTCGCTAAGAGTCGGACACGACTGAGCGACTTCACTTTCACTTTTCACTTTCATGCATTGGAGAAGGAAGTGGCAACCCACTCCAGTGTTCTTGCCTGGAGAGTCCCAGGGACGGGGGAGCCTGGTGGGCTGCCGTCTATGGGGTCACACAGAGTCGGACACGACTGAAGTGACTTAGCAGCAAAATAAATACATTGAATTAAAAAGACAGTGTAGATATTATTAAATATTGATATACTGTGTATATCATTTTGATATACTGTGTATGTCTGAATGGGGAATACCTGGTGGCTCAGTGGTAAAGAATCCACCTGCAATGCAAGTGATGTGGGTTTGATCCCTGGGTCAGGAAGGTCCTCTGGAGAAGGGAATGGCAAACCCACTCCAGTATCCATGCCTGGGAAATCCAGAGGAGCCTGGCAGGTTACAGTCCATGGGCTTGCAAGAGTGGGATAAGACTTGGGGATGTCTTATCTCTAAGAGCGGAGAAGGAACTGGCAACCCACTCCAGTATTCTTGCCTAGAGAATCCTGTGGATGATGGAGCCTGATGGGCTGCTGTCTGTCCATAGGGTTGCACAGAGTCGGACACGACTGAGGCGACGTAGCGTGTGTGTGGGTGTATCTCTAATAGACCACCACCACCATATGCCTTCCCTGATAGCTCGGTTGGTAAAGAGTCTGCCTGCAATGCAGGAGACCCCAATTTGATTCCTGGGTTGGGAAGATCCCCTGGAGAAGGGATGGGCTACCCATTCCAGTATTCTTGGGCTTCCCTTGTGGCTCAGCTGGTAAAGAATCTGCCTGCGATGTGGGAGACCTGGGTTTGATCCCTGGGTTGAGACGATCCCCTGGAGAAGGGAAAGGCTACCCACTCCAGTATTCTGGTCTAGAGAATTCCATGGACTGTATAGTCCATGGGGTCACAAAGAGTCAGACACGACTGAGCGACTTTCACTTGACTTCAGTCACTTCAGTCATCATATGTCTGAATATAACACAACCTCAGGTTTTAGGCCATTTTTCATTTTTCCAATGAAAAGATAACAGAATCAGTTTTGGGGCCAGTTTGAACATACATTCTTTCAGGGATGGATTAAAATAGGTAATTTGTACCTATATAGTTGATTAATTAATTATCCATGTATATTTGAAATATTGATTTTAGAGTCAATATATTGATATAAAATAATACATGAGCTAGTATATTGATTTAGAAGAGATTTATTTTTCTACACTTTTCATGAAATGATTTTACTTAAATGCTTCACATATATCTTCAACATTATTGTCCTTTTTATCAGCAGAAGAACTTTGAATTGCCTATCAAAGTTTTACCAACATCTTCGTCTTTTACCTTTAACTATTTGTTATAATATTTTTGGTTTAGTAAATGATGCTGATATGGAAATTTTATGCTATTTGTAATTTCTGTATTATAATAACTTGTTTTCAAGAAGCCTGCTTACAATGCTAAAGCTGTATTGAGTTTTTTGCCCCCTAATTTTTAGATATCAGGTGTTCCAGGTGACCTCTGTAAACATTGTCTGATACAATTTCAGCCAAATTACTTTGTTTAAGCTAAATTCAATTGAGAAAGTGACCTGCAATATGAAAGAGACTGTAAGGACTTCAACATATGATGATTCTCTCATTTTTGTAGTATAGTTTCTTGAATGAAAACAAAAACCAGGTTTTTGAAAACAAAAGCTACAGTATATTCATGAATATATTGTAGTTCCAGAATTTTCACTTCAAAGCATAACTATAGTAACTTATGGATTTAAAATGACATGGAAATGTTGTAGTGTGTCCAAAGGATTCTATAATGTCTATACGATCCAACCTTTTATTTTAAGCTGTTTAATTACAGTGAAGACACCAAGACTGAAGATAAGATGTTGACAGAGTTTCTTGGGTAAGAGTAGTGGATGAAGCAGTACATGGAGAGACAAACCTGAATTCAAAAGATATTATCCAAAAGGAGGCACAGACATTGTTCTTTCCAATTCTGCTCCAAAATCATGATGAGAGTAGACATTGCCCTTCATGCGAGTACACCTCCCCCCCTCTATTTCATCCTCCATTGTTCTCAGCTGATGTCAGAAGCAAAAATGCAAGAGGAGGAGCGTAAGTAAACTCTCTGAAGTCAAGAAGAAACCTGAGCCCTGCCCGTGAAGAGGGAGCCACACCATGATATGATCTAGGAAGTAGCTGGAGAAATACCAAGACAAACCATGTTGCGGTTTCACATGCAACATTTTTAAGCTGAGTATGTGGCTGGTAGGGCTTCCCAGGAGGCACTAGTGGTAAAGAACCTGCCTGCCAATGCAGGAGACATAAGAGATGCGGGTTCAGTTCCTGGGTCGGGAAGATCCCCTGGAGGAGGGCATAGCAACCCACTCCAGTATTCTTGCCTGGAGAATCCCATGGACAGAGGAGCCTGGCGGGCTATGGCCCTTAGAGTCGCACAGAGTCAGACACGACTGAAGCGACTTAGCACACATACACACACAGCCATGTGCCTGGTTCTTGGCTAGGTGTTGGATGCTGGTGGTGGGTATGGGTTAACCCAGAGAAAAATAAAAGTGCTCTCCCAGTTTTCAAGGAGCTCATGGTCTTAGAAGGGGAACAAACCTTAAGAACTTAGCTATGAGAAGAGTTCCAAATTCCTGGTCTCCTGGAAGTGAGTAGGGAAGATAATTCAGCCTAATGCTTAAAGTGGAGGTACTTCAACGAGGGAAGATAGACCAGGTAGCTACTCTGGGAAAGAGGTTTAATGAAGGAAGACGGAACAAGTGTAGCTGCATAATCAAGGGAAGAAGTGACATAAGACTATTGCTGTTTTTAATCCCGGAGATTGGAAAGGAAAGCAGTCAGACTTCTGAGGTAATCTTTGGGATTGGAAACAAATATGTGGTTGTGGGTCTGGAGGAGATGTGAATCTGTACCAGCCTGGGCACGGAGCCTGTGGGGCAGAAGGACTTTGGAAGGGCCTGTTGAGTTTGTGCCTGGCAGGTCTGGCAGCCTGGGTGGAGTGTGGTGTCGAGAGAGCAGTGCTGCTGACAGCTTTCCCTTCTTTCCAGAAGCCATGCCAACCTAGGACACTTTTCTTATGCTTGGGTTGGAAATTAGGTGACCCTGCTAGTGGATTTATTTAAACCTAGTGTTCTCAGATGATGCAGGATAAGGAGAAGAAGGAGAAGATGAAGCCAGTATAAGATTCTTGAGTTAGTTGTATTCATATCTGGTGAAATAAGAGACAGGATCTCGTTCGTACCCAAAATTTTATAAGCATTTCCAACTAACTCCATTTTATAGATTAGGAATGGAATGTGATGTGCTCAGTGTCACATGACTAACAAGTCACCATGCTGAAATTTCAATAGCTGTAACCTGATATCTTAGATGGTCTCCTTTCTTATCTATTACATTCCTTCTTTTTCATGTCCGCTCCACGTTGAAATTCTGTCCTTTTCTTTGTACCCTTATCTCACTGTTGTCTCCCATATGGTTTTAGGAATCTTTCTTGTTGCAGGTGACAGAAACCCAGCTTAAAGTGAAAGAAAGTGAAGTCACTCAGTCATGTCCGACTCTTTGCGACCCTGTGGACTGTAGTCCACCAGGCCTCTCCGTCCATGGGATTTTCCAGTCAAGAGTACTGGAGTGGGGTGCGATTTCCTTCTCCAGGAGATCTTCCCGACCCAGGGATTGAACCCAGGTCTCCTGCATTGTAGGCGAACGCTTTACCGTCTGAGCCACCAGGGAAGTCACTATAAAATAAAATTTGCTACATGAAATTTGCTGTATGGATGCGGGGGTTGCTTCACATACTCTGAGAGTAAGAAAATGGCTAAGCCTCAGGAACATTGTCTCCATCGTCTGTGAGCAGGCAGACTCATGCTATACTAACGTGGTGGCTCTGACCCTTAAGATGAAGCCCAGGCTAAGGAAGGGGGAGTGGTTGCTGAGGCAACGGTTCCCACAAGAAGGTGTCTTCTTTGGAAGGCAAATATTTATTACAGCTAGCCATGTATTTATTATTGCATATGCCTCACTTACAAAATGATTCAGTAAGGCCAATCATCATAATAATAATGTTTTATAAGACTATACAGATATTCTTCAACTGCTGCTGCTGCTAAGTCGCTTCAGTAGTGTCCGACTCTGTGCGACCCCATAGACGGGTTACCATTTCCTTCTCCAGGGGATCTTCCCGACCCAGGGACCGAACCCGGGTCTACTCGCATTGGAGGCAGACCCTTTAACCTCTGAGCCACCAGGGAAGCCTAATAATCATAATAATAATGTTTTATAAGACTATACAGATATTCTTCAACTTTCCTTGGTGGGTCAGATAGTAAAGAATCTCCCTTAAATACAGGAGACACAGGTTTAATCCCTGGGTCCAGAAGATCCTATGGAGTAGGAAATGGCAACCTACTCCAGTATTCTTGCCTGAAGAATTCCACGGACAGAAGAGCCTGGCTGGGTGCAGTCCATAGGGTCGAAAAGAGTTAGACATGACTGAGTCAACTAACCCTATAATGTGGTTTGTCTCAATAAATCCATCAAAAATTGAAAATATGTGTCTTGAAATATGTTAAATATACCTAAACTGCTGCTAAGTCGCTTCAGTAGTGTCCGACTCTGTGCGACCCCATAGACGGCAGCCCACCAGGCTCCCCTGTCCCTGGGATTCTCCAGGCAAGAACACTGGAGTGGGTTGCCATTTCCTTCTCTAATGCATGAAAGTGAAAGTGAAGTCGCTCAATTGTGTCTGACCCTCAGCCCCTTGGACTGCAGCCTTCCAGGCTCCTCTGTCCATGGGATTTTCCAGGCAAGACTACTGGCGTGGGGTGCCATTGCCTTCTCAGATACCTAAACTACTGAACATCATAAGCTAGCCTACTTTAAATATGATCAGAGCACATACATTAGCCCACAGTTGGGCAAAATCATTGAACATAACCATGTGTAATGAAATGTGGAACATCTCATGTAATTTATTGAATACTTAGCAAAAGGGAAAAACAGAATGGTTATGTGGGAACAGAATGGTTGTAAGGCTATCAGTGGTTTGCCCTCCTAATCACATGAATAATGGGGAGCTTCAGCCTGCTGCCACTCACTGCCCAGCATCATGAAAATTTATCATGCTATACTTTGCTAGCCCAGGAAAAGACCAAAATTCAAGGTACAGTTCCTACTGAGTGTGTATTGCTTTGGCACCATCATAAAGTAAAAAATTGTAAGTCCAGTCATAAATCAGGAATCATCTGTGTACACTGTGGGCATGTGTGCTAAGTCACCACAGTTGTGTCCAACTCTTTGTGACATTATGGACTGTAGTCCACCAGGCTCCTCTGTCCATGGGATCCTTCAGGCAAGGATACTGGAATGAGTTGCCATGCCCTCCTCCAAGGCATCTTCCCAACCCAGGAATCAAACCTGTGTCTCTTATGTCTCCTGCATTGGCAGGCAAGTTGTTCACCACTGACACCACCTGGGAAGCTCCTTTGTACATTGTTGTTGTCAGCTGCTAAGTTGTGTCTGACTCCGTGCAATCCCATGGACTGCAGCATGCCAGTCTTCCCTGTCCTTCACTGTCTCCCAGAGTTTGCTCAAATTCATGTCTATTGAGTCAGTGATGCTATCTAACCATCTCATCCTCTGCCACCTCCTTCTCATTTTGCCTTCAATCTTTTCCAGCATCAGGGTCTTTTCCAATGAGTCTTCACATCACGTGGCAAAAGTATTAAGCTTCAGCTTCAGTATCAGTCTTTCCAATGAATATTCAGGGCTGATTTCTTTTAGGGTTGACTGGTTTTATCTCCTTGTAGTCCAACGGACTCTCCAGCACCACAATTTGAAGACATCAATTCTTTGCCCCTCAGCCTTCCTTATGATCCAGCTTTCATATCCATACACAACTACTGGAAATACCATAGCTTTGACTAGACAGACTTGTCAGCAAAGTGATGTCTCTGCTTTTTAATATGATGTTGAGGTTTGTCATAGCTTTTCTTCCAAGGAGCAAGCATCTTTTAATTTCATGGCTGCACTCACCATCTGCAGTGATTTTGGAGCCCAAGAAAAGAAAATCTGTCACTGCTTCCACTTTTCCCTTCTATTTGCCATGAAGTGATGGGACTGGATGCCATGATCATAGTTTTTGAATGTTGAGTTTTAAGCCAGCCATTTCACTTTCCTCCTTCACCCTCATCAAGAGGCTCTTTAGTTCCTCTTCACTTTCTGCCATTAGAGTGGTATCATACATGATCTAATTCCAATCACAACTATTAATGCAATCAAGTGGCAGGTGTATCTGTTCCCATTTTACAGATGAGGAAGCTGATATGCAGAAATGTTACCATTTGTCCAAGGACACAGCTGTTAAGTTATGGTGATGGAACTCAGGCATTTTCCACCCCATCTTCCATCTAGAGGCTTTGATTCTGAAAATAAATCAACTCTGTTGTTTAGATCTTTTTCATTTATTTGAAGAAAAAAACATCATGGATGAATTGTAAGTAAAAGTACCCTGATAATAATTTGTGCTCAGTTGTGTCCAACTCTTTGCGACACCAGGGACTATAGCCCACCAGGCCCCTCTGTCCATGGGATTTTCCAGGCAAAAATACTGGAGTGCATTGCCATTTCCTTTTCCAGGAGGTCTTCCTGACCCAGGCATTGAACCCCAGCATCCTGCATTGGCAGGAGGATTCTTTACTCCTAGCAGCACCTGGAATTTTCACACTTGGACAGCTGATCATCTGCTGGACCTGTAGTGTTTCCATTTCTCCTTTGGTTGGGAGAAGGGCCATTCACCATGCTTCTCTTTTCTTTTGATTTCCTATTAGCATCCCTATTTCCCTACATACTTTTCAACATTCAGGCCAGATGCCAACTGTCTGTGTGAGGACACACGGCTTCTCAAATAAACCAGGATGCCAAATGTATGTATAATATTTGACCATATGTGAATGTTCCAGTAAATTCCTGGGGACTTATGTTCCGATGTCATCACTGAACAACAGGAAGACTGTAAATTCCATCACCTAACCAGAAGACTCACATATGCCTCATATTTATAAGTGTTCAATAGATATAACACACTCTAAATTTGACTTTTTAGTATGATAGAGATGTTATGTGCTTTCTCCAGGGAAGCGATAACAGTCTGCAAAAGTACAGGTTGATGGGACCTCATCAGGTTATTGCTGTCATTTTTCATTATAGCAATTGATTATTGTAGAGAAGCTTACAAACAAGGAGCTTTTCTCAAGATGGATCCTGAAAGAAAAGAAGTATGTATAAGTGGTAGGCAGCAAATGTATTACCAAAACTTTTCTTAAAAAAATGGTTGGACTACCTATACTAACTGAGCTGGGTAAATTCCCCTGAGGCTGGACAGTGTGGTCTTAACTTTTGGAGCTTCAAGCAGATGTGAATGACATATTGGCATTTGCCATGGGCACTTGCCATCTACCTTTACAAGGATTAGGTCAGGCGCTGCTGCAGCTACTGACTTCCAACACTTCCTGAAAGGAATTCAGGGTGTAGAGCAGAAATGAGGCACTCTGTGCTCTAGGAAAAACTGGCAGAAAAGGTCTTCAGATAGATATTTTCAGGAGCTGATTTTATGAGTCCAATTCTTGTATCTCCTGATATCTAGGAAAGCACTAAACTCCTTCATGGTGACATCCATTCCTCATGACCAGCATTAACCGCCACAGGACTAGCAGAAACCTTCTGGGAAAAAAAAAAAGTCCTTGATTGCATGTGATACCCCTTCACCAAAATCACATATATGCTGAGCTTCCTCCTACCTCTTCATGGCAGTTTCTTAGAGCTATATGTTGTCTCCCAGGCTAGAGTCCACATTTTACCCCAAGTAAAACTTAACTCATAACTCTCACATTGTGCATTTTTCTTTAAGTTGGCACAAAATATTTCAAAAAACATAGGATAGAGGCTAGAATTTTAAGAAATCTCTCTATATCCCCAGCCCTCTCCCAGGTCCCAAGATTGCTGGCCTAATCAACATTAGAGAAAACAAAAACACAAAACAAAACCACTTTAGGAGAATTTATTACATGCAAAGCTTTGTTTGAGACCTGGTAAGAGTTAAGAAGATGACATAGACTAGCCTTTCTCCTTGACTCATAGCAGAAGTTGAAGATGAACTAAAGAGCTTGTTGATGAAGGTGAAAGAGGAGTGTGAAAAACCTGGCTTAAAACTCAACATTAAAAAAACTGAGACCATGGCATCCAGTCTCATCACTTCATGGCATATAAATGGGGAAACAGTGGAAACCATCAAAGACTTTATTTTCTTGGGCTCCAAAATCACTGCAGATGGTGACTGCAGCCATGAAATTAAAAGGCATTGCTCCTTGGAAGAAAAGTTATGACAAACCAAGACAGTGTATTAAAAAGCAGAGACATTACTTTGCCGACAAAGGTCCATGTAGTCAAAGCTATGGTTTTTCCAGTAGTCACGTGTGATTGTGAGCGTTGGACCATTAAGAAGGCTGAGTGCCAAAGAATTGATACTTTTCAACTGTGATGTTGGAGAAGACTCTTAAAAGTCCTTTGGACAGCAAGGAGATCAAACCAGTCAACCCTGAAGGAAATCAATCCTGAATATTCATTGAAAAGATTAATACCGAACCTGAACCTCCAATAGTTTGGCCACCTGGAGCAAAGAACTGACTTGCTGGAAAAGACCTGATGCTGGGAAAGATTGAAGGTAGGAGGAGAAGGGACGACAAAGGACGAGATGGTTGGATGTTATCATGACTCAATGGACATGAGTTTGAACAAGCTCCAGGAGATGGTGAAGGAAAGGGAAGCCTGGAATGCTATGGTCGGTGGGGTCACAAAGAGTCAGACACGAATGAGCAACTGAACAACAACAACATCCTTGAGTCACTCATAGTTTGGTACAGGGAATCTGCATTGCCATCATAGTGTCTAATAACACAGGCAGGAAGCCAGAGTAGAATGCAACATTTCTGGGAAATGGCCCCAGCACGGAGAGAGAGGATAAGATTCTTAGCTTGCCTCTGAGCTGTTAAAAGTCAAAGTGTTAGTCACTCAATCATGTCTCACTTGTTATGATCCCATAGACTGTAGCCTGCCATGCTCCTCTGTCCATGGGATTTCCTAGGCAAGAATACTGGAGTGGGTTGCCATTCCCTTCTCCAGGGGATCCTCTCAACCCAGAGACTGACCTGGGTCTCCTGCATCGCAGGCAGATTCTTTACCACCTGAGGTACCAGGGAAGCACCTATAGGATGGTAAAGGATATGGTGGTAAAGATAGTAAAGGAGCTGATAAAGGGTCTGGTGAAAAGGGAGCTCTCTTTCCTAGCACATATTAACAGTTCTATTAATCATAAAAGAGCAAGTATTTATCAGGTGGTTAGATGTGCTAAGCTCCACCCTTCAATAGGAAATAGGATTAAAGATTTACTGAGCATGTCCCCAACCATCAGAACAAGACCCAGTTTCCCTCTCAGTCAGTCTCTCCCATCAGGAAGCTTCCATAAGCCTCTTCCTTCTCCATCAGAGGGCAGACAGACTGAAAACCACAATTACAGAAAACTAGCCAATCTGATCACATGAGTCACAGCCTTGTCTAACTCAATGAAACTATGAGCCACGCTGTGTAGGGGCACCCAAGACAGACAGGTAATGATGGAGAGTTCTGACAAAATGTGGTCCACTAGAGAAGGGAATGGCAAACCACTTCAGTATTCTTGCCTTGAGAACCCCATGAACAGTATGAAAAGGCAAAATGATAGGACACTGAAAGATGAACTCCCCAGATTGGTAGGTGCCCAATGTGCTACTGGAGATCAGTGGAGAAATAATTCCAGAAAGAATGAAGAGATGGAGCTAAAGCAAAAACAACACCCAGTTGTGGATGTGACTGATGATGGAAGCAATGTCTGATGCTGTAAAGAGCAATATGGCATAGGAACCTGGAATGTCAGGTCCATGAATCAAGGCAAATTGGAAGTGGTCAGACAGGAGATGGCAAGAGTATATGTGGACATTTTAGGCATCAGCGAACTAAAATGGACTGGAATGGGTGAATTTAACTCAGATGACCATTATATCTACTACTGTGGGCAAGAATCCCTTAGAAGAAATGGAGTAGCCATCATGGTCAACAAAAGAGTCCGAAATGCAGTACTTGGATGCAGTCTCAAAAATTTCAGAATGGTCTCTGTCCATTTCCATGGCAAACCATTCAGTACCATGGTAATCCACGTCTATGCCCTGACCAGTGATACTGAAGAAGCTGAAGTTGAATGGTATGAAGACCTCTAAGATCTTCTAGAACTAACACCCAAAAAAGATGTCCTTTTCATTATAGGGGACTGCAAAGCAAAAGTAGGAAGTCAAGAAACACCTGGAATAATAGGCAAATTTGGCCTTGGAGTACAGAATGAAACAGGGCAAAGGCTAATAGGGTTTTGCCAAGAGAATGCACTGGTCATAGCAAACACCTTCCAACAACACAAGAGAAGACTCTACACATGGACATCACCAGATGGTCAACACCGAAATCAGATTGATTATATTATTTGCAGCCAAAGATGGAGAAGCTCTATACAGTCAGCAAAATCAGGATTGGGAGCTGACTGTGGCCAGATCATGGACTCCTTATTGCAAAATTCAGACTTAAATTTAAGAAAGCTGGGAAAATTACTAGACCATTCGGGTATGACTTAAGTCAAATCCCTTATGATTATACAGTGAAAGTGGCAAATAGATTCAAGGGATTAGATCTGATAGACAGAGTGCCTGATGAACTATGGATGGAGGTTCATGACATTGTACAAGAGATAGAGATCAAGACCATCCCCAAGGAAAAGAAAAGCAAAAAAGCAAAATGGCTGTCTGAGGAGGCCTTACAAATAGCTGAGAAAAGAAGAGAAGTGAAAAGCAAAGGAGAAAAAGAAAGATATACCCATTTGAATGCAGGGTTCCAAAGAAAAGCAAGGAGAGAAAAGAAAGCCTTCCTTGGTGATCAATGCAAAGAAATAGAGGAAAACAACAGAATGGGAAAGACTAGAGATCTCTTCAAGAAAATTAGAGATACCAAGGGAACATTTCATGCAAAGATGGGCACAATAAAAGACAGAAATGGTATGGACCTAACAGGAGCAGAAGATATTAAGGAGAGGTGACAAGAATACACAGAAGGATTATAACAAAAAGATCTTCACGACCCAGATAATCATGATGGTATGATTACTTACCTAGAGCCAGACATCCTAGAATGCGAAGTCATGTGGGCCTTAGGAAGCATCACTATGAACAAAGCTAGTGGAGGCGATGGTATTCCAGTTGAGCTATTTCAAATCCTGAAAGATGATGCTGTGAAAGTGCTGCACTCAATATCCCAGCAAATTTAGGAAACTCAGCACTGGCCACAGGACTAGAAATGAGCAGTTTTCACTCCAATCCCAAAGAAAGGCAATGCAAATAATGCTCAAACTACTGCATGATTGCACTCATCTCACATGTTATTAAAGTAATGCTCAAAATTCTCCAAGCCAAGCTTCAACAGTACATGAACCATGAACTTCCAGATGTTCAAGCTGAATTTAGAAAAGGCAGAGGAGAAGGCAGAGGAACCAGAAATCAAAATTGCCAATATTCATTGGATCATCAAAAAAGCAAAAGAGTTCCAGAAAAACATCTATTTCTGCTTAATTGACTGTGCCAAAGCCTTTGTTGACTATGCCAAAGCCTTTGACTTTGTGGACCACAATAAACTCTGGAAAATTCTAAAAGAGATGGGAATACCACACCACCTGACCTGCCTCTTGAGAAATCTGTATGTGGGTCAAGAAGCAGCACTTAGAACTGGACATGGAAAAACAGACTGGTTCCAAATCGGACCAGAGCACGTCAAGGTTATATTTTGTCACCCTGCTTATTCAATTCATATGCAGAGTACATCATGAGAAATACTGGGCTGGATGAAGCACAAGCTGAAATCAAGATTGCCGTGAGAAATATCAGTAACCTCAGATTTGCAGATGATACCACCCTTATGGCAGAAAGCAAAGAAGGACTAAAGAGCCTCTTGATGAAAGTGAAAGAGGAGAATGAAAAAGCTGGCTTAAAGCTCATGATTCAGAAAACTAAGATCATGGCATCTGGTCCCATCACTTCATGGCAAATAGATGGAAACAGTGACAGACTTTATATTTTTGGGCTCCAAAATCACTGCAGAATTTGACTGCAGACATGAAATTAAAAGACGCTTACTCCTTGGAAGAAAATCTATGACCAACCTAGACAGTATATTAAAAAGCAGAGACATCACTTTGTCAACAAAGGTCCGTCTAGTCAAGGCTATGATTTTTCCAGTAGTCATGTATGAATGTGAGAATTGGACATAAAGAAAGCTGAGCGTTGAAGCATTGATGCC
Organism: Capricornis sumatraensis; assembly: GCF_032405125.1. Taxonomy (NCBI): domain Eukaryota; kingdom Metazoa; phylum Chordata; class Mammalia; order Artiodactyla; family Bovidae; genus Capricornis; species Capricornis sumatraensis. Next base: position 13,006,814 of record NC_091081.1, on the reverse strand, counting down.
TTTGAACTGTGGTGTTGGAGAAGACTCTTGAGAGTCCCTTGGACAGCAAGGCGATCCAACAAGTCCATCCTGAAGGAAATAAGCCCTCTAAATTCATTGGAAGGACTGATACTGAAGCTGAAACTCCAATACTTTGGCCACCTGATGCAAAGAACTGACTCATTGGAAAAGACCCTGATGCTGGGAAAGATTGAAGGTGGGAGGAGAAGGAGACAACAGAGGATGAGATAGTTGGATGGCATCACTGACTCAATGGACATGGGTTTGGGTAAACTCTGGGAGTTGGTGATGGACAGGGAACTGGCGTGCTGTAGTCCATGGGGTCACAAAGAATCAGACACGACTGAACGACTGAACTGAACTGCACTAGATGAGCTAAGCACTTTAATTCTTTTTTTCATTTGACTCTCAAATGAAAATGAAATTTGGAGAGATATCATTCTTATACCTATGTTACAGTGAGGGAAACTTAGTTTTGAAGATAAACGAACTTGTCAAGGTCAAATAATTATAGTCTCATAAAATTGTTAATCCCATAGAAAATTGCATTTTCATTCTGCAGAGATTGAGATTTAGATTCTCTAAAAGAGGGCTTCCCAGGTGGTGCTAGTGGTAAAGAACCTGCCTGCTAATGCAGGAGATGTAAGATACATGGATTTGATACCTGGATCGGAAGATCCCCTGGAGGAGGGCATGGCAACCCACTCCAGTATTCTTGCCTGGAGAATCCCATGGACGGAGTCTTGTGGGCTACAGTCCATGGGGTCACAAAGAGGCAGACACAACTGAAGTGACTGAGCACACAAACCAAGGAGGTGTACTTCATGTTACAAAGTTGTTCCATTTCCGTCTCTGCTGAAACAAACCCTATTCATCCTGCAAAAACTGTGGGATGAGCTCAGATTCCATCAGAATTCTTTCTGGGACTCAGTGAGCTCTCTTTCCAAAGTGCATCTAGAGCACTTTAGCCAGCCTCAATTTGACAACTAATTATGAACAGCTCTAAACTAACTCTCACTTATCACACGGTATTGTTTAGCCTCATTTAATTTTTCTATCTAAATTGTGAACTCTTTCAAAGTTGGAGGGTTTGTCTTGGCATGATAAAAACAAGTCTCCTACAGTATCCACCACAGTGTACATTGTAATCATTTTTGCATTTATTTGATTTAGAGTATACTCATTTATTGCTGCTTAACAAATTACCACAAACATTGTGCTTAAAAGCAACACACGTGTTGTCTTTCAATTTCTGTCAAAAGCTGGACACATCTTGACTGGGTTCTGTGTAAAGTTGCAAGTTAGGTGTCAGCTGCATCTCAGTTCTCATCTGGAGTCTTGAATGTGTGAGTGCTGTTGCTTAGTCCTGTCTGACTCTTTGCTACCCCTTGGACTGTAGCCCACCAGGCTTCTCTGTTCATGAGATTTCCTAGACAAGAACACTGGAGTGGATTGCCATGCCCTTCTTCAGGGGATCTTCCTGACCCAGGGATCAAATCTGCATCTCTTATGTCTCCTGCATTGGAGGCAGGTTCTCCACCACTAGCATCCCCTCGAAGTCTTGTATGATGATGATTGTTTCCAAGCTCACTCAGGTTGTTGGCAGAAGTCATTTCCTTGTGTTTGTAAGACTGAGGTCTCCAGCTGCTTGTTGGCTATCAGATGGAGCCGCTGTCTGCTCCTATAGGCCGCCCCAGTTCCATGCTGCATGGTTCTCATCCATAGACCATCTTCCAAAGTCACAGTTTTCTTCTCTAAAATCAGCAACTGAGAGTCTCTGGTGTGAGTCTGTTAGTAAGATGGGAGTCTTGTGTGTGAAAGTGAAAGTTGCTCAGTCGTGTCAGACTCTTTGCAATCCTATGGACTATAGTCCATGGAATTCTCCAGGCCAGAATACTGGAGTGGGTAGCTGTTCCCTTTTCCAGGGGATTTTCCCAACCCAGGGATTGAACCAAGGTTTCCTGCACTGCAGGCAGATTCTTTACCAGCTGAGCCACAAGGGAAGCCCAGATGGAGTCTTAGATAGTGTAACATCCCATTGCCTTTGCCACATTTTATTGGCTAGAAGCAAGTCACACATCGTGCCCACTCTCAAGGGGATAGAATTATACAAGAGCTTTAACAGCAAGAGTTGAGGATCATTAGAAGACCATGTTAATGTCTACATACTACAAAAGTGAAAGAAGTAGGAAATGCACAAATATTTGAAACATTATCAAATTTATTTAGCAAATCAATAATAGTACTTGAAATATAATTAAGAAATCTGATTCTAATCTTCTTGTTTTAACTATTAAGTCATAGCCGTCAACAGATTTCCCAGGTGGTACAGTAGTAAAAAATCTGCTTTCCAATGCAGAAGATGCAAGAGATGTGAGTTTGATCCCTGGGTTCGGGGGATCCCATGCAGTAGGAAATGGCAACTCACTCCAGTACTCTTCCTAGAAAATTCCATGGACAGAGGAGCCTGGTAGGCTGCAGTCCATGGGATTGCAGAGTTGGGCATGAGTGAGTGACTGAGCATGCACACACTGGGGAGGGGTGGAGGTCAGATTGTGACTCACTGAGCCCATTCCTGGCTCAGAGGACTAGAATTTGGCAGCATCTGTAGGCAGAGGGAAGGTTCCTAATTTATTCCTTGTGAAAGACCTTGCTGAAAGGGGAGAGTCAGAACTATCTGCAGAAATCTAGGCTCTGATTCCATGTTGATCAAATCTGTCAGATACAATACATATCTGCTATTTGCATTTTGTTTTTCTTTGACTATAAGGCATATTTTCTTAATTATTTTTAATAAGACTTCTGCTTTTCCATCTTCCTATCTCTTCTCCTTTTCTTTAGACACAAGTTTTCATTAAAATCCTTGGATTTCTGTCCACTTATTCTTTTTTCATTGAAAATCTAATGATAAGATATAATCCTATCAATTGTATCAGATATGCTATTTTTTGCAATTTGCTTATCTAATGATAAAATATAATCCTAACAAATTGTATCAGATATGCTTTTTTTTTTTTTGCAATTTTCTTTTTTATTTTACAACTTCCTATATCTTTTAAAGCAACACATGTTTTATAGGGTCTTTCTCTCATGACTCATTTTTGGAGCTGGTCCGAGAAGGAGTTATTCTCCAGACGTGGCACCGTTGACCCTCATTTCAAGTTACATTTTTAATTTATTTTTTTAAAGATATTTCATTCACAGAATCCCCACTGAGCTTTTTATTGTGGAAAATTAGGGCCTGTAAATCATCCCCCTCAGAAAACTATAAATTTCATACAATTGAAACATTCCATGGACTGAGCTTGGCACTTTGATGAAATCACTCCTTTGCTTCTCATAATTTATGAGCTTCCCCCATTCTCCTCCCTTCGGCTCCATCATCACCTTGGCCCTCCCTGCAAGATTGGGGGGTGGTATCGTGCCTTTAAATTGTTCACTGGGGCTTATTGAGTATAATTTTTGAGTGAATTCACATGAACCTACAATAATATAACATATCCAAAATTATGAATAATAAAACTTTTCATTTTTCTTCTGGCAGGCAGAAGGGACATGGGTTGATCACAAGGGAGGTGGCTCAACATGATGCACTGGGGAAGGAAAGTGTCCCTGGAGCCAGATGATATGGGATCTGCTAGTGGCTTCCTGAGACCCAGACTTCAGTTTCCTCAGAAACTGGTGGATCCAGATGGATGATCTTTAAGGTTCCATTTAGCTCTCACTCATTCTGATTCTATAGCTTGAAGATGGTTTTTCTCATGTGGCTTCTTTTAAAAGGTAGTTAAGAAACCCAACAGGATATATCAGTAAGGTTTGATGTGCTATTTTGGATGTGGGTGGTTAACGCTAATTTTTTTTAGGGCAAAGGAGAATAGCACAACGGTAGTAAAGAAGAGCATACTCCTGATTTTCACCTGTTGAGTTTGCACTAGATTGTGAGGTCTCAGAAACCAGAGGCTGTGTCTTATTTAACTTGGAAACCCTGGCTTTTAGTGTTGAATTTGCTTCCTGGGCTTCCTTCAGTGATAAAAACATTGAATGAACACAGAGAGTCCAAAGGTATGTTGCCTCCATAAATTCAAGTGCCTGGAATGGTGCCAGACACATAGTAGGTACTTAATACTTATTTGTTGAATTTCCAACAAATGGGCTACTTGCCAACACTGGGATGTTGGAATTTTCCTGTGGCCATTCCTGGTCTAGTTGGAATCTTTGTTTTTTTATATCTTAGTGTTTTTCCTCACTAGAACTCCAGATGGGTCTTCTAAGAAACTGCTAGCTTTATGGCATCACTAGTACTCGGAGTCCTGGAAAGAATTTTATTGCTGAAAAACAGGACAGAATCAGAAGATAGAAGTGATATGGCAGAGTGGTGAGACCTGGGCGTATATCTTAACAGCACTGTGACCTTGGGTGTAATATCCCCTCTGCTAAGCTCCACACTCTCGATTTGTAAAATGGGGGCTATGTGTCATAGAATATATATATATATATATAAAGGGGGGGCGATCATAATTGTGTCAGTACTGATGTCTTAGGATAGAAGACATCATTCAAACAGATCATCTATGTCAAGTGCTTAGCCTAGTGCTCAAATAGAGTAAATAGTCAATAAATGTGGGCTATTTATGACCAACCTAGACAGCATATTAAAAAGCAGAGACATCACTTTGCCAATAAAGGTCCATCTAGTCAAAGCTGTCGGAGAAGGCAATGGCACCCCACTCTAGTACTCTTGCCTGGAAAATCCCGTGGACGGAGGAGACTGGTAGGCTGCAGTCCATGGGGTCACTGAGAGTTGGACACAACTCAGTGACTTCACTTTCACTTTTTACTTTCATGCATTGGGGAAGGAAATGGCAACCCACTCCAGTGTTCTTGCTTGGAGAATCCCAGGGACTGCGGAGCCTGGTGGGCTGCCATCTATGGGGTTGCACAGAGTCGGACACAACTGAAGCAACTTAGCAGTAGCAGTCAAAGCTATGGTTTTTCCAGTAGTCATGTATGGATGTGAGAGCTGGACTGTAAGGAAAGCTGAGTGCCAAGGAATTGATGCTTTTGAACTGTGGTGTTGGAGAAGACTCTTGAGAGTCCCTTGGACAGCAAGGAGATCCAACAAATCAATCCTGAAGAAAATCAATCCTGAATATTCATTGAAAGGACTGATGTTGAAGCTGAAACTCCAATACTTTGGCCACCTGATGCAAAGAACTGACTCATTGGAAAAGACCCTGATGCTGGGAAAGATTGAAGGCGGGAGGAGAAGAGGACAACAGAGGATGAGATAGTTGGATGGCATCACTGACTCAATGGACATGAGTTTGGGTAAACTCTGGGAGTTGGTGATGGACAGGGAAGCCTGGCATGCTGTGGTTCATGGGGTTGCAAAGAGTCAGACACGACTGAATGACTGAACTGATGACTTATTTTTCATTATTATTAGTAGTATTAGTGTATACATCAGTAATTGCTATAGTTTTTACTTTTGTGTTGAAATTCAGACTCTTTTGTGGCAAGGTAACTATTGTCCTAAGTAAAAATTATTGCAATTTTAATTTAACCATTTGTGTAGCTTTTCAGGGCATCCTTGCAGGAAAAGAAAAGAGTATCACTGATACTCACTAGAAGAACCCTATTTTGGATGGAGAGTGTTGCTTTGATTTCTTGTTACTCTGAAATGTAATTTTTGTGATTCCAAATTTTTAAGAAAAGATGAGAATATGCTGCTGTATAGAAAGCGTCTGGTATCTCTTTTTCCCCACAAGATGAAATTTATTTTCCCAGTAGTTGTCTCTTATGACTTTTCCTACAAGCAATTACAACACAGTACTATTTAAGGAAGAACATTACTTAGGGTCAAGAATGCAAACCGGTTTGAAATACTACTTGAGAACCAAGGTGAAGCCAATTTCCTTTTCTTTGACCTGCTTGCAGGATACCCTGACAAGGTATGAGCTAGAATATGTGTCTTGGAAATATTTACCTCCTAAGTATTAAGAATATAAATAAGCAGTAGAGTTTGGGGTGACAGTAGATCGAAAGTGATAGCCACCCTGTCCTTGCTGGTCAAATATGGCTCACCTGATAACACTGCAGCCCTAAATCACTTCACTGCAGGCACGGCTGCAGCTGAGGGGCTTGCACAAAAACGTTCCTTCAGGACCATTTAAAAAGGCTGAATAAGCAAGTATCCCATGTGACAACACTCAGAGTGTCTAAGAGGAGTTCGGGTGCACATATTATTGCCCATGGCTCCAGGCCCAGTAACCTTTTCCTCATAGCGATCGATTCCCTGGACAGAAAACAAATCTATTTCCAACTCAGAGAACTTTTATCAGATTTATCTCTCATTGTCAGATCAGCATGTAGGACACAAACGAAGTCTGCAGTGTGATTCAAATTAGAGGCACAGCAATTTACAGTGCTCACTGGTTGCTCGTAAACCTTGTTAAGGTTTGGCATGGGGTGCCAAGGAGCTGTAAAGAATCACCAAGTTGGACATTTATATCTGCTTGGTCTCTTATTCTGTATCCTCAACACAGCTTATATAATGGCAGCCAAAGCATCTCGTGAGCAGGAAATGAGAAAGTTACACATGTTTTTGTCTCATAATCAAATATTCTTCCCTATCTTTTTAAAGTCTCCCCCTGGGAGGCAAAGTACTGCTTTTTTTTGGTTTCGTTTTTCCTTAACCTGTTGCCTGTAATTTCCACTTTGTTTTAGATTTGTCACAGGTCTAAAATGGAATTAAGGTGCTTATTTATGCTCATGTCTTCTATTATTTTGGATTTGGGGCATTTCTTTATTCAGTCATGGTTCTATAGTTGCTTGAATTCATATTCCCTTTTGAATTCTAGCCCATGATGTCCTAATGATATGAACACATTCTGGGTTGCACCAATTTTTCATTTATTAGAGTCAAGTTTTCTTATTTCTTTTAAGGTACTTAATTTATTTAACCTAATAAGACAAGCAGGAGACTTTTGTTGAGTCGTTATATGTGGCAGGCATCTTACATTTTAATCTTATTTAATCATAACAACCTCATGAGGTAAGAAGTAGTATCACCTTCATTTTAGAGATTTAAAAAAATCGTTTTCCCAGACACACTGCAATTAAACAGAAGAGCCAGAAATAGCATCTTAACATTCTGCTCTGTCCGCTTCACTGCACTCCGTCTCTGACACTATGGTTCATTAAATACAGTGCCTTAGAAAGCATGAGTATAACGCACAGAAAGGAGGAAGATGCGAAGAAAGAGTGTTAGGTGTGGCAAGAGATATATCATGGAGTTTTACCAACATGAGAGAATCTTAGTCACACAATTGGCTCTTGTTAAATTGTCTTCTCAGGTACCGTGTTAGTGCGCAGTGATGTGAGTGGGTCACTCACACATTCTGATCACAAGACGAAGACAAAGTTCTTCTAGAGATTGCATATTTCTTGGTACTTTTTTATTTTGAAATAATTTTAGACTCTTAAAAAATTATAAGAAAAGTACGAAGAACACTTTCCTTCACTCAGTCTTCTCCAATTATTAATATTTTATATTTGTTTTTATTATTTTCTCTCTATAGATACTTAATATTATTTTATGAATCATTTAGGGACAGATTATAGACACAATGTCCCTAAATCTTAACTATTTTGGTGTACACTTTTTAAAGAATAGGTAAATGTTGTTACATTACCACATTATAATGGTTACCCTCTGGAAATTAACACTGATTCACTGCTAATGTTTACAGATATAATTTGTATTTCACCAGTTGTACCAATAAAAATATTTGGAGGAGGTGTTCCGAGACCAGTCTAGGATCACATGATACCTTTAGTTGTTGTGTCTCTTTAGTCTCTTTAAGCCTGGAAAGTTTTCTTGGTCTATTTCCTTTTTAACATTTAAAAAAAACTTCAGGCCAGCTGTTGTGTAAACTGTCTTTCAACATGAGTTTGTCTGATGTTCCCTTGTGATTGGATTGATACCGTAAATTGGGCAGGAATAACATGGAAGCAAAGTTGTGCTCTCCTCAGTGCATCATGTCAGGAGGCACATGATACTAATTTGTCCCATTACTGTTGATATTGGTAGGTTTCTTTAGTGTAAAGTTGCCATTTTTCAAGGGATTAAATTTAAATTTGATTTAGATGCCAGTTTCCTGGGAACTTGTTTCAAAGAAGGTCCGTTACCTGAACCAACTTTGAATATTCTGAAAAAGCTAGCTTGCCGATCTCTAAGTCTCAGGAACATGCTGTGAAAATTGGTGATTCAGCTGAGATATTCCTTGAGAAAAAAATTAACCTAAATCTCATCTCCTATCTTCAGAATCTCATGTTGTGATTCTGACTTAAGAAAGTATCTTGATATTTGGTGAATTTTTAATAGATAGATAAAATAGCAAAATATTTCTGTGTTGAAACAAAATATGACTTTTACCATAGATTCAGATTATGGCTGAGCAGAGTAATTTCTGAGCAGTTGCTCTTGGGGTGGGAATGGGGGGTGTGGCCAAATAGCTCTGAGCTCTTGTTAGACAAGAAAGTAAATGCCTTCATATCTAGTCTGGAGGCCCAACTTGTTGCAGCAAAATTGGACCAAGTGGGAAGGGTTGCCATCTGAAATCACAACCTTTCCTGGAATGGAGGAAGCTCAGTTTGTCAGAACATCATCTCCTGTAGAAGATAATAAGGGATAATGTCCAGAACAGCAGGCAGTTGGGTCCACCAGCAGCCCATGTGTGTGCATGTGCTTGTATGTGTCATGGGGAAATGAAGAAGGGAAATGAATGAATGTGGAAGTAGGGGCGGCACAGATAGAGAAGATAATTAAAGGAGGAAAGGTAAAAATTCAAGTGTCAAGGCTTGGGGAATTAAGCAGATGCACAGATTCCTACTCTAGCACAGGGAAACAAATCAGAAGATTATAGAACTGAGCTGCAAGCCCAAGTCCGGGCTGGTACCAAGTATAACTCAAAGGAGACTTCTGTCAGAGAGGCTAGAGAATCAGTGAAACTTTTAGCCTAAAGTCTGGACTGGTCTTCGAGACTGAGCAGGACACTGGTCTGTGGACCAAGTGTGATGGCTTTGCTGTTAAAGATCTGAGACTCATAATCAGCATTTAGGCAATCAGTGTGAGCAGCTATACTCACCTCATCCAAGCTATACTCACCTTGGTGTTGCATCATTTTTAGGTGGGGTAAGGATTTTTTTCTTTTTTTGTCATTGTCATGAAAACTTCTCTTTCCAGGTTATCCTTCAATTACATATCACTTGTGCAATGCTATTGGGGCTGAGAAACACATAGCATAATCTGGTCTGGTCTCCATACCCTTCCAAGAAATAGCTGAAGACTGAGAAATATGGCTTGCTTTCCATACCTTTGAGTTTGGTGAAAATAGGAGAAAACTAGAATGCACAATCACATATGTATTGTTAAAGAACTGTCAGAATAAAATTTATTTAGAAAATAATTGCTTCTGAAAAAATTGCCCATTCTTCCCTCTGTAATTCTGGTCCCTTTCAGCTTCCTTTATTTTCATCCTTTTCTTCTCCCATGATATTTCCTATTCATTTAATTTGCTCAGTGTTCCTGGAGATCATAGCAATGAGGTGTTGTATAAACATAAAATGGGGCAATGGAAGCCCATAGAAACACACAAGTGTGTGTATATAAGGCTCTTTAGGGGTCAGAGCTTTGCGGGGTTCATGCATTTGGGAAAATGAAGTGTTTCATTGTGATCACACTGCTAGTTGAATCTAGTGTTGTTGTCATCATTATTTAAACATTTATTGCAAGTCTATAGTCCCTTGGACAGACCCTGGAATTAAATGTCAAGTCTGCTTAGTGAATTTATGCTTGAAATGAGATAGCAAAGCCACAAAATGGAAAAAGATAATACTTCCAAAACAGAACTATTGAATAATGCATTCCCAGAAAAGGTAGGTAAGGAGAAAATGAGTTTGATCCAGGCAGTTAGGAATGAAGCAAGTGTGAGAAGACTTAAATGTCAAGCTTAGGGATGGTTTGCAGCCATTTCCAAGAACCCTGGAGGGACTGTGGGGACTGCATGACCTAACGCTTTAATCCTTGTCTGCCGCAGCTCAGACCCCATGGGGAGGGTTCTTGATGAGGAGACTCCCTGTCTTGGGTAATAGTAACAAGCTGCCCTCTCTGTAGGCAAATTTTCAGGTGAAAGTCTTAGCCTATCCTTTGAATAACCAGTGCAGCAAAATCAAGTCCTCAAACTTCAAGGGAAACCCTGAGGGTTTTTTTTTTAAAAAAGGATGTAAGGGTTATTTGAAAATAAACACAAAATTTCTTAGAATAATTTTTTTCCCCTTTAACATATGCCTCAGACCATCTCTTTCCTAACTCAGACACCCCCCTACACTTTGTTATATTAAATGTCTGTTAATAACAGAAGTAAACTGCATGTTATTTATGGAAGCTACACAATATTAACTTTGCTAATTACATGGTTGCTCACTTCCCAGGACCACGTCACGTCCCATTTGTTTTCCAACTGCTGTGGCTACCATGTGTTTTCAAAGTAAGACAGACATAAGCAACTGCAGATTTCACGTGTTATTTCTGCAGCTCACACAGGGATTGCAGGGTTCATCATCTCACGCCTGAATGGAATGAGTTGGGCTTCCCTTGTCACCTGCCTATGTAACTTTGGGGAAATTTCCAATGGAGTTTTCAGAGACTTGGTACGGCAGCTTCCTGAGTATGTGAAATCTTCAGCAAGTAGCTTCTCTGCCTCTTGGTTCTCTGTATATAAATTAATGATAATGGTCCTACTTTCCAGTGTGGCTCTGAATCTGAAATGAGTGATACAAGATGGTGCTTGGGTGCTAGGGTGAATTGTTAATAAACGATGGTTCTTAGTTTCTTTCCATCCCATTTTATGTTCTTTCAAACTTCTGAATACTTAACTGAGAAAGCATAAAAGATAGCATACATACCTGGCTTGGTCTAAATCTAGAATCAAAAGCTCAAACAGGACTACATTCTGAAAGGGGATTTTCTGTGTCATGGGAACTACTATTTACCTGGTGTTAACTTTTTCTCCCATCCCTCTTTGGTTATTGAACTGGTGCTGTCACCTGCTTATTGGAGAACTGGGCTCTTCATGGATGCATCTCTGAACTGAGCTTGACTAAACTGAGATGTAGGGCTTCCCTGGTAGCTTAGATGGGAAGGAATCTGCCTGCAATGTAGACGACCTGGGTTTGATCCCTTAGTTGGGAAGATCCCCTGGAGACAGAAATGGCTACCCACTCCAGTATTTTGGCCCAGATAATTCCAGTAGTCATGTATGAATATGAGAGTTGGATTGTAAAGAAGGCTGAGAGCTGAAGAATTGATGCTTTCAAACTAGCACTGGAGAAGACTCTTGAGAGGCCGTAGGACTGCAAGATCAAACCAGCCAATCCTAAAGGAAATCAACAACCCTGAATATTCACTGGAAGGACTGATGCTGAAGCTGAAATTCCAGTACTTTGACTACCTGATGCAAAGAGTTGACTCATTGGAAAAGACACCCCTACTGGGAAAGATTGAGAGCAGGAGAAGAAGGGAATGACAGAGGATGAGATGGTTGGGTGGCATCACAGAGTCAATGGACATGAGTGTGAGTGAGCTCCGGGAGATGGTGATGGACAGGGAAGCCTGGTATGCTGCAGTCCATGGCGTTGCAAAGAGTAAGATACAGCTTATCGACTAAACAAGAACAAACTGGTAAATCAGTTAACAACCCTTTACTGAGGTCTATTAAGAATGGCAGGAGTGGTTCGGTCCCTCCAGATCTATGACATTATTGCTGTGGTTACATCAGCTTGCATCTTCGGATCTATAAATTCTTTCCATATCTTCACGGGTTTTCTACTTGAGTACTGTTTTTTGCCTCAAGCAGTCAGTTCCATTCTGAGGGAGTGGAGATACAGAGGGGAGATTCTTCAGCTGACATGGCTTGGCTAGGTGCCAGCCAAGTGTTCCTCCAGGGTATCTCAGCTGTGGGATAAGTTACAGATAGCTTGGCCTTGCTGTGTGTGACAACCATTTGTTGTAGTAATAACAATCACTGGGTACATAATTGGTTGTCTAAAAATGTGAACTTTATTAATTACCCTAAATTTCAGCTTGGCTGCTAGCAACTCTGTCTAGACGATATTTCTTGGCATTCTCTCATCTTTCATTTTTACCACAAATCTTTCACTGATTTTTAGCTGCTTACTTTCCTCTATGTCATTGTCAGTCTTTCAGCCTCTGGCTTTTACTGTGATTTTTCACTAAACTGGAGATTTAATGTCCCCCCTGTGTTCAGTCACTCAATTGTGTCCAACTCTTTGTGGCCCCATGGACTATAGGCTCCTCTGTCCATGGAATGTTCCAGGAAAGAATACTGGAGCAGGTTGCCATTTCCTCCTTCAGGGGATCTTTCTGGCCCAGGGATTGAACCTACGTCTCCCATGCCTCCTGCATTGTCAGGCAGATTCTTTGCCGCTAGTGCCACCTGGGAAGCCCAATGGCCTCCTTAGTCATAAGGAAAAGAAACTGAGTCCCTTTGAATCAGTATCTCCTCACATCTTCTTCTTTTTTTTTCATATGGGCTTCCCTGGTGGCTCAGAGGTTAAAGCATCTGCCTGGAATGCGGGAGACCCGGGTTTGATCCCTGGATCGGGAAGATCCCCTGGAGAAGGAAATGGCAACCCACTCCAGTACTCTTGCCTGGAGAATCCCATGGAGGGAGGAGCCTGATAGGCTACAGTCCATGGGGTCGCAAAGAGTTGGACACGACTGAGCGACTTCACACCTTCACACCTTAGCCCAGATAACCTATTACTGAAGTAGACTGTGTGTCTCTAGACTGTCAGATCCATTCAGTATATCCTTATTGAACATATGGCCTGAACTAGTCAGATAGTAGGCTTGCAGCTGGAAATGCAGAGGTGTCACACCCTTTCTGTTCTTGAGGAGTCCCCATTTCGTTTGGAAAGTTAGGCATTTAAACAAACATAATACAATATGCTAAGTGCTATAACTAAAGTATAAACAAAGTGGCTTTGGGGGATGTGATGTTACTTCCATATGGACATGAAGCACTCTACAGTATTTTGACTTCCTCTGCAGTACTGTATATCTCTGTTTGTCCAGGAGTTCAGATGTATCAATAAGGAACCTCTTTCACTTTGGGTGTCTTTATTTCAATATAAATTATGTAGTTTTCCTATTTATAAATCAAGGACCAATATATGAAGCTAGTTTAATTGGGGGACAATTACATTCCTAATTACTGAGGGTTTTTGATTTGCCTGGGTTTACATAAGTGGTTGAGGCAGTGGGGTAGGTTCCTGATCTGGTTTATCTTTCTCACCAGCAGAAATACTTGTACGTTTTTCAGTTACATCAAACATAGGGTGACAATCCTTTGCCCCAGCCTCATTTGTTCTTTTAGTAAATAGATTAAACAATAGTATGAGTTTCTAAAAGCATTTCCCCCTCACCCATTTGAGTTTTAAAATAGCTAACTACTTAAGGAGTTGACTAAATAGCTCAAAAAAAAAAAAGATTAGTACATTGAAAACATTTATTTATTTTTTATTTTTTTATTTTTTTGTCAATTCAGTAAAAACATTTATTTAAACCATTCACTTCTTGATGCAATAATTTGCTTCCAAATGCAGTTCTATTTTCACAACAGTAGACATATCTTAAAAATAGATCTTTATCAGCCATCCTAGGTCCTTAAAGCCTAAATTTTTGTCAAGGATCTTGAGGCAATGTGATTGACACAAAGGCCTGGAGAGACACCATCACAAGAGATGGTTTTCTTTAGTCGTTGAAAACATTTAAAATAGAATAGAAAAGAAAAAAAAAATCAGAGTGCATTTTATGTCATGATGATGTGCTGTTTTTTGAAACTTGTCTCAGCTGTTTTACACACACACACAAGTATATGTACTGGGTCTTGATAAAAGTGTATTTCTTCATATGAGTCTAACTGAATAAAAGTCTGAATTAACTCCTCCAGACAAACTTACATAGGCACAGAATGAAGTCCTCAGAGCTGACTCAAGGCTGGAATGCAGAGGTCACACCAAAAGTACTCAGTTAACATCTTGAATCCTGGTGGAAACTCCCAGAAAAAAGTAGACTATTGTTGCTAGAGGCATCCTCTATTGGGGTACCAATGTGGGTGATGATTAGGTCTGGAGATACCATGTTTAGTTGAATGTGCTAGTTGACATTAGGATTTCTTCATGAGCTGATATTTTGGACTGTGACCTCTTTGAGGACAGGGTCTGTGCATTACTGCAAGAGGTTATAAGAGTGCTGTGCCAGCAGGATCCTCTATGATTCACCTCCCAGAATTCTGGAAATAAAAGCAAAAATAAACAAATGGGATCTAATTAAAATTAAAAGCTTCTGCACAACAAAGGAAAATATAAGCAAGGTGAAAAGACAGCCTTCTGAATGGGAGAAAATAATAGCAAATGAAACAACTGACAAACAACTAATCTCAAAAATATACAAGCAACTCCTGCAGCTCAATTCCAGAAAAATAAACAACCCAATCAAAAAATGGGCCAAAGAACTAAATAGACATTTCTCCAAAGAAGACATACAGATGGCTAACAAACACATGAAAAGGTGCTCAACATCACTCATTATTAGAGAAATGCAAATCAAAACCACAATGAGGTACCACTTCACACCAGTCAGAATGTCTGCAATCCAAAAATCTGCAAGCAATAAATGCTGGAGAGGGTGTGGAGAAAAGGGAACCCTCCTACACTGTTGGTGGGAATGCAAACTAGTGCAACCACTATGGACAACAGTGTGGAGATTCCTTAAAAAATTGCAAATAGAACTGCCATATGACCCAGCAATCCCACTGCTGGGCATACACACCGAGGAAACCAGAATTGAAAGAGACACATGTACCCCAGTGTTCATCGCAGCACTGTTTATAATAGCCAGGACATGGAAACAACCTAGATGTCCATCAGCAGATGAATGGATAAGAAAGCTGTGGTACATATACACAATGGAGTATTACTCAGCCATTAAAAAGAATTCATTTGAATCAGTTCTGTTGAGATGGATGAAACTGGAGCCGATTATACAGAGTGAAGTAAGCCAGAAAGAAAAACACCAATACAGTATACTAACACATATATATGGAATTTAGAAAAATGGCAATGATGACCCTGTATGCAAGACAGCAAAAAGACACAGATGTGTACGGCAGACTTTTGGACTCTTGTGGGAGAGGGAGAGGGTGGGATGATTTGGGAGAATGGCATTGAAACATCTATACTATCATGTAAGAATCGAATCACCAGTCTATGTCCGATGCAGGATACAGCATGCTTGGGGCTGGTGCATGGGGATGACCCAGAGGGATGTGGTGGGGAGGGAGGTGGGAGGGGGGTTCATGTTTGGGATCGCACGTATACCCGTGGTGGATTCATGTCAATGTATGGCAAAACCGATACAGTATTGTAAAGTAAAATAAAGTAAAAATAAAAATTAAAAAAAAAAGAGTGCTGTGCCATAGCAGGAGTTTCTGTGTACCCTGACTTTTTATTTCTTTCATACAAAGCAACACACCTTATGTTGCAATTAAAGTCATTTCTGCCTCCACCAGTAGGAACTGAGTCTTATCATCTTTTTTTTTTTTCTTCCTAATGTCTAATTCAACACCTAAAAGTAGATATTCAGTAAATTCATTCATTCAATAACTGTTTTCTCTGTTATTCTGGAGAGTTTATTTTCTGTCATCCATGCTACAATATTTCTAGAAGGCATACAGGTGAACAGGCTTGATAAATAGCAACTCTGTACAGAACAAACTCTATCATTTCCTTCTCTAGGGGGTCTTCCCGACCCAGGGATCGAACCCATGTCTCCCGCATTGGAGGCAGACACTTTAACCTCTGAGCCACCAGGGAAGCCTAAATGGAATTGTACAGCATAGCAAGTCACCGTTGGCACTGATTTTTATTCTGTATCATCTTACTTTCTATTCCCCTTGCTTTAAGTTCTGGTTTTTCTCCTAAAGATTTGTATATCAGCCCCTATCTCCTACCTTCAAGCCTTTGTTACTTCATGTGTGTTTCCCATAGACTTTGCTCCCTAAATCATTTAAGTGAAAAGTGGAAGTTGTTCAGTCGTGTCTGACTCTTTGCAACCCCATGGATGGAATTCTCCAGGCCAGAATACTGGAGTCGGTAGCCTTCCCCTTCTCCAAGGGATCTTCCCAACCCAGGGATCAAACCCAGGTCTCCCACATTGCAGGCCAATTCTTTACCAGCTGAACCACAAGGGAAGCCCAAGAATACTGGAGTGGGTAGCCTGTCCCTTCTCTGGGGGATCTTCCTGACCCAGGAATTGAACTGGGATCTCCTGCATTACAGGCAGATTCTTTACCAACTGAGCTATGAGGGAAGCCCTAAATTACTAAGGAGCTATCATAACCTGGTCTAAATGTCTGCCTTCTGACTGCTCTTCCTGAGGGCATCAGCTTTATCAGCTTTATCTGTGCTGTAGTTGGGGAGCCTTTATGGCACAAAGCTTTCTCTCTCTACCAGCCCCAGCCACCAAAACTACCTGCCCAGCTTCAGGAATTGCTGCTGTGTTTCTAATCTCACACAATTTCAATGCGCAGTAAAGATTAAGAACAAAAGCGTAGGAGGAGAATGCAGCCGCTTCATACTTAAAAGTTCAGGAACTTTCTTCAGCGCTCAAAATGTATTTGTGTCTCTTCTTCTAGTCCTGCCCAGATCTGACAGTATTTACATTACGGTTTGAGGTAAAGCAGTTAGAATGTACGTTACCCAAAAGGGAAAAGGCATTAAATCATTACTTAACCTCTCACCTGTGCTGGTTATTAATCTATTTCCTTAGCTTCCAAGATTCTTTTTTATATTCCATTTCGTGATGCTGGGGCTGCGAATCTACAAATGACAAATTCTTAACCATCTGGCTCCTTGCGAGTGCCAGTGGCAGACCCTATGGGAGGGGAGAGGAACACACTTCTTCCTGTCTGCTTTCTGTTCCTATCAGTGTCACCGCAGCACTAAGCTTTCACCCTGGAGTGGCAGGAGGGACAAGTTTCCAGCTCCTTTGGGTGATCCCAGAATCAGTCTCAATGCCCCTGCTGAGAGGAACTGGCAGCAATTAGGTTTGGATCCCAGCTTGTGGGCCCCTCAAGATTCCAGCTTACTGTACTCGCCTGTCGTTATTACTTGTGTTACTTTAAAATCTTAAAAAAACAAAAATCTTCCAACACTTGCTTAACGAATTTCCTGTATTAAATTACTTTATAGAAATATCTGTTCTTTTCTTCTCCAACTGGATCTGAATCTTACTTACTATGCTCTAAATGAAATTAGTCTCCAGATTATCAAGTTTAACAAGTATGGTTCTGCAACGAGGTGGGCTTTCAGTGGAGGCAAAAAACCAAGAAGGCTCTGGTAGCTCATCTCCATCTGGAGCAACAATGACAGTGTGCTGGAAATCTTCCTAGGGGCTGGAATTGGGGGGGGGATGCAAGAACCAAGAGGTGGACAGACATGGGGGATGAAAGTACACTGGGTCCAAACCTTCATAATTTTGCTTGATCTGTCTTAGCTAAGAGACTCTGGAAATATGAATCAGAGATAAGGGTAAGCAAGGAAGAATCCATAGTAATCCACAGTGACATTTGTTAAGAATACAGACCTTCTGGCCGGCATCCCCTTTCCTTCCTAGAGGCCCACGGTTTATAATTTTTCTGTATTTGTGGTCTCATCCTTAATTACAGGGCAGTGCAAATGGCTAATCTTTTGCGTGTGTGATTCACTCCGACTACTACTGGGAGTAGCGCACCTCAGATCATCCTGCCTGTTCTTACAGAACATGTAGTAAATCCATGTGGATATGTTTCATCAAGTCAAAATTTAGATTCTTCTTTCTCAGATTTGTTCATTTTGGTCAGCAGTGCCTTAACTCTAAAAATAAGGGGATTCTATTTGGCCCAGTTATCCCTACTGCATTTAATGTGTATTAACTTTACAACCATTGTTATATAACAGGGAGTTGACTCACGTACTCTAATGAAAGAACTTTAGGCATTCATAAGGGAGAGTTAAATTCACATACCACTTTCCTATATTGTTTCATTGTCTTGAGAGTCTGCTTTTGTTAACTTTTCTGGTGTTATTTTGTGCTAAAAATGAACACATTTTAATCCCCTCTTGAGAATATTTTTTCACGTGCCACAGTGTAAAGAAAAACCAAGCCTTGCTAAAATGCAGAACCTCGGATCAACACCTAGTCAAGGGGTTCAATCCCAGCCCGTGATTCAGATTATGACACCAAAAAATTGCAGAGGTGAATTTTGGGGTGTTGCTTATCAATTACTGAAACCACAAATATTAACTCTTTGTGTCTGGGTGCTGTTTTGCCATAAGTGCACCAACTGTAAAGATTATGTACTAAATTTATTATATTCTGCTAAAGAAAGGGATAACTATTCCCCCATATATTTAGGGGAAGTTTAATACAGCTTAGATCCTCTATCATGAATTCTATACTCCTGGTCTAATGAGATCTGTATTTCTTGCTTCTGATGCTTATTATTAATTACAAAAATGTTTAGTTTTAATATCTGTTCAACTGGCTGAGCAATACTGGAGCTTTCTTTTCCTAGTTTGAAGACTCTCAAATCCCAAATCCTATTCCTTGATGAGTCTGTTTGTCTATGTGATTAGCATTCTCTGTGGTGTGGTGGCTTAGAAGCCTGCAATGCGGGAGACCCAGGTCCAACCCCTGAGTTGGGAAGATCCCCTGGAGAAGGAAATGGCAACCCACTCCAGTATTCTTGCCTGCAAAATCCCATGGACGGAGGAGCTGAAGGCTACAGTTCATGGGGTTGCAAAGAGTTGGACATGACTGAGCAACTTCACTTTCTTTCTTTCTTTTCTTTTCTTTCTTTCTATGGTGTTGAAAGGGATGTTTATACCTTCTTTGAGAGGGAGAGTCAATTCCTGTTTGTCATCTGAAAATGGTTCCCCTGATGTGTGATAACATGCAGGAAACAATTATCCTTCTCCTCTCACCTTGAATGGGTAGGCCAAGTCCCACTGTTAATGTCTAGTTTATTCCTATGTTGCTTATATTATTTAGTGCATAGTGTAATCTAGGGGGCTTCCCAGGTGGAGTAGTGTGCCAGTGGAGGAGACGCGAGTTCAATCCCTGGGTTGGGAAAGTCCCCTGAGGAAGGAAATGGTAATCCACTTCAGTATTCTTGCTTGGAAAATCCCGTGGACAGAGGAGCCTGGAGAGCTGCATTCCATGGGTCACAAAGAGTCAGACAAGACTGAGCACGTGCACACACAGACACACACGCACGCACACACACATGTGCACACACGGTGTAATCTAGACCTTCAAGACCTTCAACTGCACCTTTTGTTCTGACTTGTGATTATTCGTAGGATCTATTCATTAGCTTAAAAGGAATATGGATAACTAACTGTAGCCCTGCCCTTTGGGAAAACAAAACAAACAACAATGACAATAAACTCTTCAAAATGTTTGCCTCCAGAAAGCAGTGAATAGGAGAAAGATCACTGAAAATGGAGTCAGAAAAGAGAGTCTTAGTCAAAGTACTACCACTTAATAACTGCTCTGAATCTTAGTTTCCTAGTCTATACGGCAAAGCATAAGTTGTAGTATGAATTTTGTCTACCTCGCAGGCTTAGAACTCTTAGAAGCCTGAAAATCCCCCCAACCCTTTGACGCAGGTTGACTTTCTAGAAAAGAGCTTTATTTTCAGAGGATTTGATGATTGAGTTATCTTTATATTTCCACCGCTGTCAGTAGGTGTACCATAAATGCTTCCTGAGAGTCTTTCCCTTGAAGAGATTCGGGCCCCAGTTAAATTCATCCCAATTAAAAATAGAACCCTGAGAAGCAGCAGCTGTAGCACCTCTTAAACCTCTTCAGACAACATTGAATGACTAAGTGCCTGCTACTGTGGAGATAGTGCCCAGAAAACCAGCAGCAGGCCCTCTCAGAAGATGATTACACTTCAAGTGGCCGTCAGTCCTTAGTAATTTCTAGTAGTTCAGAGGATGCTACCTTATCTTCTAAGGGTTCTAAAAGTTCCTGGGGGAAAAAATCACATGTTCATTATTATTATTATTATTTTTAAAAAACTCCTTCCTACAACTAAATCTTTCAAAATAATATTGAACAAATAGGCATACAACCCATAATGAAGTTCTGTCATTTGAATGGAGTAGGTAACTGTAGTGATGTTGGTATCTGGCATGGGATAAAGGATTGATGAAGTGATAGCATTTAGAAAATGAGCATTTTGTACTTCTTTTTTAAAATTAGTTTTTCAGTTCAGTTCAGTTGCTCAGTCATGTCCGACTCTTTGTGACCCCATGAACTGCAGCACGCCAGGCCTCCCTGTCCACCACCAACTCCCAGAGTCCACCCAAACCCAGGTCCATTGAGTCGATGATGCCATCCAACCATCTCATCCTCTGTCATCCCCTTCTCCTCCTGCCCTCAGCCTTTCTCAGCATCAGAGTCTTTTCAAAATGAGTCAGCTCTTCGCATCAGGTGGCCAAAGTATTGGAGTTTCAGCTTCAGAATCAGTTCTACCAGTGAACACCCAGGACTGATCTCCTTTAGGATGGACTGGTTAGATCTCCTTGCAGTCCAAGGGACTCTCAAGAGTTTTCTCCAACACCACAGTTCAAAAGCATAATAAAAAAATTGTTTTTATTGGAATGTAATTTAGTTGGTTTACAATGCTGTGTTAGTTTCCATGGTACAGCAAGATGAATCAACCATATATATATAAAAGTATGCTTCATGATATTACAATGACTGAATGGGGACACACAGATTCTAGGCTCATCATGGTGCTCATTTGTATGTGAATGTTGAATCATTATGTTGTACACCTGAAACTAACACAACATGGTGTGTCAACAATTCCTTAATTAAAAAAAGAAAGAAGAAAGAGAACAAAGGACAAAAGAAAAAATGAGCAGTGATTTCTAGGGAGATGGATAAATTCACTTCCTTTCTTCCTATTTCTTGAAGAAGTTGACTTTTAAAAGCATGACTCAAAAGTTGAATTTAGTTCTAATGGATTTTCTTTTGATTCTTTAAGAAGACCTTGAAAATAAACTTTCCCTATCTTTTCCGCAATAGAAATTTTGACTATTAAGAAATTACCATGGGGAGTGGGTGGGAGGGAAGTTTAAGATGAAAGGGATATATATATATGTATATACATACATGTGTATGAAGTGAAGTGAAGTGAAGTGAAGTCGCTCAGTTGTGTCCAACTCTTTGTGACCTCATGGACTGTAGCCCACTAGGTTCCTCCTTCCATGGGATTCTCCAGGCAAGAATACTGGAGTGGGTTGCCATTTCCTTCTCCAGGGGATCTTCCCGACCCAGGGATTGAACCCTGGTCTCCCACATTGCAGGTAGATGCTTTAACCTCTGAGCCACCAGGGAAGCCCTGTGTATATAAATATACAAATATAGTTATGAGTGATTTGCATTGTAGAGCAGAAACAAACATAACGTTTTAAACTAATTATCTTCCAATTAAAAAATAAATAAATGTAAAAAAGATTACCAAATGAAACATTAGAGAAGGTACTGTGTTTGTAAGGCAAAGCTCAGAGGAAGATCTCCACTGTATTTCAGCCAATAGTCACTGTGGAAACATTTGTTTTCCCTTTTTTAAAATCTAAATTGCATGTATTCATTAATAGAAGAATGACAATTATTTAGGCTGCCAAATCTCTTTTATAAATATTTCTGTAGGTAGGTAGGATTTTATACACTTTCCCAAAGGACCAAGTTGACAGACATAGACTTTTGCTTTATTTCCACGAACTCTGAATGCAAATCCCTGGGGCCAAAATATATGCCATTCACTTCCTACATTTGGTTGTATAATCCCTCTGAAGACTGACCCAAGAGAGTCCTTTCTGATGAGACTTTCAGCACAGCCATTAGTCACTAGATAAATATGGGAAAGTTGGTCATTTGCAAAATAGAAGCTCCCGAAACAAAGGCTTGTCTTTCACACTAAGGACAGTTTTCCTTAAAACTGTCCTTCCAGTTTTCCTTAAAAGCTTGTGACTGCCTGTGTGGTATGATTTGAGAAATCTTAAACATTTTGACCCAAACATATTTCCTGTTGAGCTCTAGATTTTCACTAATAGTGTGTCACTAAGTGGCTTAAATCTTGTCTTTCCAGGTCATCCTTTTGAAAATATGGCCATAGCTCTGGAAAGGTCCTGACAGCTTAGTGTGCTTGACTCCTAAGATCCTTTCTCCTCTGACAAAAGAGATAAGGCAGGATGAGAAAACTGGATGGCTGGCAAGGAAAATATGTTGGAAGAAGAAACAATGCACAGAATGGAAAATGAAGTAACAGTGTGCCAGTGAGAATCAGCCTGATCCTCTATTAAATGCCCTAAATTTATGAATGAGGATTCAATGTGCCTGTGCACTGTGTTAGCCTTCAGAATGCTCCCATTAGTTGGAGCATCAGGTCGACTGTAAATTGAGAATATCTTTCTGGAAAAACAAGATGAAAATATTTATCAAAGGGATAAAGAACATTCATATATGTAGAACCAATAATTTCAATTGCAGGACTCTATCCTAAAAAAAGAATCAGAATGAGCAAATTTGGACCCAAAGATATTCATTGGGACATTATTTGTAATTGCAAAAATAAAGGAACAAGTTAAATGTTTATTAATAGGAGAATGAATACTATGAGAATGAGCTTATGCCATAAATATAACTAAAGGAGTATATAAAATACATTAATAAAAAGATCTCAAGCATATAAAATACATATGCATAGATAAAAATGCAATTTTAATTAGTGGCTGTCCATAAATGGCTTCATTTTTCTTTATTTGTTTTATATTTTCCAAATTTTCCACAATGTTCATTTATTACTTTACAGACAGAAAAAATGTTATTAAGAAATTGATTTAAGAGCAAATATTTGTGTCAAGGTTATAAACCTAAAATATGGGTGTCCTGTGAGGAGGGTGTCTATTGTTATATAGCAATTTCCCAGTGGGTAATTAAATATCTGTCAGACTTTCCCTTATGTTTGGGTCCTTTATATTCAAGGGTTATAATTCTACATAAAGATATCTATATAGGATGAAATTTGGCATCTAATGTTTGATTTTGGTTAGTATTAGAGCTTGCTGTGGCCAAGTTCAGTTCAGTCACTCAGTTGTGTCTGACTCTTTGCTACCCCCTGGACTGCAGCACGTCATGTTTCCCATCCATCACCAACACACAGAGCTTGCTCAAATTCATGTCCATTGAGTCAGTGATGCCATCCAACCATCTCATCCTCTGTCCCCTTCTCCTCCTGCCTTCACTTTTCCCCAGCATCAGGGTCTTTTCCAATGAGTCAGTTCTTCACATCAAGTATCTGAAATATTAGAGTTTCAGCATCAGTCCTTCCAATGAATATTAGGACTGATTTCCTTTAGGATTGACTGGTTGGATCTCCTTGCAGTCCAGGGGACTCTCAAGAGTCTTCTCCAACACCATAGTTCAAAAGCATCAGTTCTTCGACCATCAGCATTCTTCGACCCTCAGCAACTCTCACATTCATACATAATTACTGGAAAAACCATAGCTTTGACTGGATGGACCTTTGTTGGCAAAGTAATGACTTTGCTTTTTAATGTGCTGTCTAGGTTGGTCATAGCTTTTCTTCCAAGAAGCAAGCGTTTTTTAAGTTCACGTCTACAGTCACCATCTGCAGTGATTTTGGAGCCCAGAAAAATAAAGTTTTCACTGTTTCCATTGTTTCCCCGTCTATTTGCCATGAAGTGATGGGACTGGATCCCGTGATCTCCATTTTTTGAATGTTGAGTTTCAAGTCAGCTTTTTCACTCTCCTCTTTCACCCTCATCAAGAGGCTCCTTAGTTCTTTGCTTTCTGCCTTAAGGGTGGTGTCATCTGCATATCTGAGGTTACTGATATTTCTCCTGGCAATCCTGAGTCCAGCTTATTCTTCATCCAGCCTGGCATTTCTCATTATGTACTCTGCATATAAGTTGAATAAGCAGGGTGACAGTATACAGCTTTGATGTATGTACTTCTTTCTCAATTTGGAACCAGTCTGTTGTTCCATGTCCAGTTCTAACTGTTGCTTCTTGACCTGCATACAGATTTCTCAGTAGGCAGGTAAGGTGGTCTGGTATTCCCATCTCTTTCAGAATTTTCCACAGTTTGTAGTGATCTACACAGTCAAAGGCTTTGGTGTAATCAATAAAGCAGTAGTAGATGTTTTTCTGGTATTCTTTTGCTTTTTTGAAGATTCAACGGATGTTGGCATTTTGATCTCTAGTTCCTTCGCCTTTTCTAAATTCAGCTTGAACATCTGGAAGTTCATGGTTCACATACTGTTGAAGCCTGGCTTAGAGAATTTTGAGCATTACTTTGCTAGTCTGTGAGGTGAGTGCAAATGTGTGGTAGTCTGAACATTCTTTGGCATTGCCTTTCTTTGGGATTGGAATGAAAACTGACCTTTTCCAATCCTGTGGACACTGCTGAGTTTTTCAAATTTGCTGGCATATTGAGTGCAACACTTTCACAGCATCATCTTTTAGGATTTGAAATAGCTCAACTGGAATTCTATCACCTCCACTAACTTTGTTTGTAGTGATGCTTGCTAAGGCCCACTTGACTTTGCGTTCTAGGATGTGTCATTCTTGGTGAGTGATCACACCATTGTGGTTATCTGGGTCATGAAGATCTTTTTTTTGTATAGTTCTTCTGTGTATTCTTGTCACCTCTTCTTAATATTTTCTCTTCTATTAGGTCCATACCATTTCTTTTATTGTGCCCATCTTTGCATGAAATGTTCCCTTGGTATCTCTAATTTTCTTGAAGAGATCTCTAGTCTTTCCCATTCTGTTGTTTTCCTCTATTTCTTTGCATTGATCGCCGAGGAAGGCTTTCTTATCTCTCCTTGCTATTCTTTGGAACCCTGCATTCAAATGGGTATATCTTTCCTTTTCTCCTTTGCCTTTCACTTTTCTTCTTTTCTCAACTATTTGTAAGGCCTCCTCAAACAGCCATTAAGCCTTTTTGCATTTCTTTTTCTTGGCAATGGTCTTGATCACTGCCTCCTGTACAGTGTCACAAACCTCTACCCATAGTTTTTCAGGCACTCTGTCTATCAGATCTAATCCCTTGAATCTATTTGTCACTTCCACTGTATAATCGTGAGGGATTTGATTTAGATCATACCTGAATGGTCTAGTGGTTTTCCCTGCTTTCTTCAATTTCAGTCTGAGTTTGGCAATAAGGAGTTCATGATCTGAGACACAGTCAGCTCCCGGTCTTGTTTTTGCTGACCATATAGAGCTTCTCCATCTTTGGGTGCAAAGAATATAATCAGTCTTATTTCATTCTTGTCTATCTAGTGATGTCCATGTGTAGAGTATTCTCTTGTGTTGTTGGAAGAGTGTGTTTGCTATGACCAGTGCATTCTCTTGGCAAAACCCTATTAGCCTTTGCCCTGCTTCATTTTGTGCTCCAAGGCCAAATTTGCCAGTTACTCCAGGTATCTCTTGACCTCCTACTTTTGCATTCCAGTCCCCTATGATGAAAAGGACATCCAAATTTGAGATTGAGTATAACTTTTTAAGCCATTTTCTTAGAATTGGACAATGGCAGATACATGTGAGAAGCAGAGGAAGCCTTGAGTTAGATCTCTCTCATCCAAACGTGTATGTTATAGTTTCACTTTTTCACTGGACATGGGCCTGGGTCATCCAACTCTTTTTTCCTAAGTTTGGTTTGCTTTCCATGTTTCAGACACATTTGCCATATCTGAAGAGCTGATCTGGACTTACTGTCTTGTTACCATTTTGGTGGTGTTTTCTCCACCTGGAATGCATCTTAGACTTATCCCCTCTCATGTTCTTTGGGCCTGTGTTACATGAAAGTGCTTCCTTGAAGCCTTCAAGTGTGATCACCCTCTCCTTTGAACCTCCATGACACATATAGTGTGTTATGACTTTCCATTAGACTATCAATTTTTTAAGCACAAATACTGCTTTTATTCCCCATGCCTTGCCCCCATGGACAGAGGAGCCTGATGGGATACAGTCCATGGGGTTGCAAAAACTAGTACAGCCACTATGGAGAACAGTGTGGAGATTCCTTAAAAAACTACAAATAGAACTGCCTTATGACCCAGCAATCCCGCTGCTGGGCATACACACGGAGGAAACCAGAATTGAAAGAGACACGTGTACCCCAGTGTTCATCTCAACACTGTTTATAATAGCCAGGACATGGAAGCAACCTAGATGTCCATCAGCAGACGAATGGATAAGAAAGCTGTGGTATATCTACACAATGGAGTATTACTCAGCCATTAAAAAGAATACATTTGAATTGGTTCTACTGAGGTAGATGAAACTGGAGCTGATTATACAGAGTGAAGTAAGCCAGAAAGAAAAACACCAATACAGTATACTAATACATATATATGGAATTTAGAAAGATGGTAATGATAACCCTATATGCAAGACAGCAAAAGAGACACAGATGTAAAGAACAGACGTTTGGACTCTGTGGGAGAGGGAGAGGGTGGGATTTTTTGGGAGAATGGCATTGAAACGTGTATACTATCATGTAAGAAACAAATTGCTAGTCTAGGTTTGATACAGGATACTGTATGCTTGGGGCTGGTGCACTGGGATGACCCAGAGAGATGATATGGGGAGGGTGGTGGGAGAGGGGTTCAGGGTTGGGATCATGTACACCTGTGGTGGATTCATGTCAATGTATGGCAAAACCAATACAGTATTGTAAAGTAAAAAAATAAAATTTAAATTAAAAAAAAATAGAGTTGGACATGTCTGAGTGAATAGCACCTGCCCATGTTGGCAGAATTGAACTTACCTGTTTAATGAATCAGATGGTAA
The DNA here is from genome assembly GCF_032405125.1 of Capricornis sumatraensis. Taxonomy (NCBI): domain Eukaryota; kingdom Metazoa; phylum Chordata; class Mammalia; order Artiodactyla; family Bovidae; genus Capricornis; species Capricornis sumatraensis. The sequence goes on along the minus strand of NC_091081.1, from coordinate 12,979,793 downwards.
TTTGGCTGGCCCAGAGTCCCCCCTTCTTCTTTTCAAGTAAGTTAGATGTGATATGCCCATCTATCAACTCAAAAAAGTTCCTGCATATACATTTTTAAAAACGTAAAAAAAACTTTTTAAAAAGAGGCATCTTTCTAGAATAAACTGCTTACTGATGGAAAATATGGAGTGCAGAGCTACAGTCTACACTTGATTTAAGTTACCAGGGCCCTCCACCATGTTTTACTTAACTTTATAATGTAGAAGAATGATGTGGGCTTTAGTGTTATGAAGAACTGGGTTAAATCTAACCTTGACACTTATTGGCAGTATTAAATGATTTATCCTCTCCATGCCTCAGTTTCTTCATCTGTAACAGGTGAAATTAATTAATGGCTGTCTCGCAGCCTTGTTGTGAGGACTATGTGAAATGAGGCATGAAAGCACTTAACATAGTATCTGGCATGCAGATTTAAGTCTCTGCACTCATGAGGACAGAGGATTCATCATGTCCTGAACAATTTATGTCCTCTTGGAAAGCCAGGGCTAAGCCCCTTAGAATTTGTAGGGCAGTATGCTGTTGCTCTGAAATCACTGCTGCTGCTAAGTCGCTTCAGTCGTGTCCGACTCTGTGCGACCCCATAGACAGCAGCCCACCAGGCTCCCCCGTCCCTGGAATTCTCCAGGCAAGAACACTGGGGTGGGTTGCCATTTCCTTCTCCAATGCATGAAAGTGAAAAGTGAAAGTGAAGTCGCTCAGTCGTGTCCGACTCTTCGTGACCCCATGGACTGCAGCCCACCAGGCTCCTCCATCCATGGGCTTTTCTAGTCAAGAGTACTGGAGTGGGGTGCCATCGCCTTCTCCGCTGAAATCCCTAATCTCTCCTTATAACACATGCCCCCAAGTAGTGGCCTCTTTTGAAAATCGTGAGGGAATACCAAGATGAAATATTGAATAAATTTCTGCAGTCAAAAGACTTTGGCTATAAGTATGTATTACATGGGCTTCCCAGATGACTCAGCAGTAAAGAATCTGCCTGCCAATGCAGGAGACTCAAGAGATGCAGATTCAGTCCTTGGGTTGGGAAGATCCCCTAGAGAAGGGAATGGCAACGCAGTCCAATAATCTTGCCTGGAAAATTCCATGGACAGAGGAGCTTGGTGGGCCACAGTTCATGGGGTTGCAGAGTCAGACACAGCTGAGTACCTAAGCACACACCCACACACTCCCTCCCCCTACACATAATCTGTGAATTTTTTTATACACTCAAAGCAGGAGATTTTGGTGGACTCCAGAGATGAACTGCTTGAATTAAAAATCTTACTGTGGTGGGGACTTCCCTGGTGGTCCAGTGGCTAATACTCCACCGTCCCGCTGCAGGGGCCCTGGGAACTAGATGCCATATGCCACAACTAAGAGTTCACATGCAGCAAGGAGAGATCTTGCATGTCGCAACCAAAAACAGGTGCAGCCAAATGTATCAAAAACATAAACTCTTAAAAAAAACTCTTGCTACTGCATTGAACCTTTCTGTTTGAGAGGTTTTTGTCTGTGACATGGACTAATAATAGTTGTAATAAGAATACCTGCCAGAAAGAGCTTCTCTGAGGATAAAATGAATGCATACCTGCCAAGCATTTAGAACAGTGTCCATCCAGCGCATAGTAAGCAGTCAACCAAAGCTAGCAACACCTAATCAACTAATTCAGAAGATGGAGCTCTTGAAGGATTATGTTGAGCCAAGTCTTCCAATAATGAAATGAAGCTTCTGTTTTAGCCCTGGTGCCATATTTGGTGGCACAAGGAAAGGAGCATATACCTTGGAGATTTGTGCCTCACAGTGATTTGGACTTGTTAACAGCACTAGTCAAGGAACACAGTGTGCTGAAAAGGTTGCCAGACCCCAAATGAGATAAGGAGCATCCTGTGAGCAGTGACAGACTTGAATACTCCCGACAAATAGACAAGGAAAGTGATGGCTCTGCCTAAGAAATCTTTTCCTTCGCTCTTGACGCCACTGATTTTTATTTTTTTTTCAGATGCTGTTGGCATCTGAGAAAAAAATAAACACAGGAACTTCCTGATAATGGAACATCTTTATTTTCTGATATAATTTCGACCTCTACTTGCAACATGGGCATTTATTATATGGGAAATGAAGTGGTATGCCTGGGTGGATAACCAAGTAACTTGATGACCCTAATAAAGAAAGAAAATGTGCAATTTGCTCTGATTACCAGATTGGCTTCCCTGGTGGCTCAGTGGTAAAGAATCTGCCTGCAATGCAGGAGATCCAGGTTCAGTCCCTGGGTGGGGAAGATGCCCTGGACAAGGGAATGGCAACCCTCTCCAGTATTCTTGCCTGGGAAATCCCATGGACAGAGGATCCTGGTGTGCTACCATCCATGGGGTCATAAAGAGTTGGACATGACTTAGTAACTAAACAGCAACAAACACTATGGCTAAGTCATTTGATGTTTCAGGCACTATCTTCTTGTATCTAGCTTCTAACTTTTGGATACTGAATCTCCTCTAATGATCTATCAGACTTTTCCCTCTTTCTCTCCTGCTGCTCTACCTCTTGTCTGTTGCCCTTCTCTTGAGTCTTTTTTAAGCGTAATCTTCTAATCTTTGGTTGAATATCTATTTTGGCTGTAATAGTTTTAATTTATCCTTTGACAGATGATTTAACATATTTTAAAGTTTTTTCCTGCTCCCTGCACACTGTCTCTTCTGCTATTTGGGGAAGAGTTGTTGTTTGTTTCTGCCTTTTGTATTAGGAGATTTCCTTGAATGTCCAGTGAACCTAGGTTGTTCATTCATAATTGTAAGTAAAAAGGTATAGTGGTTTTGTGCTTCACAGAAGATTAACATGGGAGTAATTCCGATTTCTTGTCGGGAGTGGTCCCAAAAATGTCCCAGTCTTAATTCTTCTCTCTTCTGTGTCTGAAGAAGAATTTCACACTGGAAGGTATACAGTTGAATGCTCGCATTCTCAGAACTGACTGTGGGCATGGAATGAGGGAGTATCACTCCTCAGTCCACAGACTTTCACTTCGTTGCCCTCTTTTTTAATGCAGGTGTGACAGATTGCGACAACAATGCCAGTTCTTCACACCTCCCTGTATTCATGCCCTTTTGCTGTATGACTGCAGTTCCTCTCGCGTCAGAGGTGTCTCTTTCTTCATGAATTAAATCTGGGCTATTTGTTACTTTACTTGGGGGAATAGATTGTGGCAGAATTGAAAGTGTGGCCCTTTCAAGCCTGGGACTCCAAAAACCTCATGAATTTTGGCCTGTTCTCTCATACCTGTCATCAGCACAAGGACGTGTTGAGCTCTCCTGCTGGAAAATGAGAGGTTTGTGGATCAGCATAGTGTCACTCTGGTCACCCTAGCCTAAGTGAGCCTAGATCAGCCAACCAATCTCCCTACGTGTTTGCATCTCCAGCTCACCCCATACTCATAAGCAATGCATTGTTGTTGTTGAATACCACTGTGGTCTGGGGGTTGTTTTTTACAAAGCATTATCGCAGATAACTATCAATACTACTACAAGGCTCTGCCCTCCTTCTCAGGGCTGCAAACCTCTTCAGAAATTAACCTCTTGCCTTCTGCCCAGCCTGCAGGTAAGTGACCATGTTATACACAGTAGGAGAGGAATTGGGTTGATTCATGCATGTGTGCCAAGTTGCTTCAGTCATGTCCCATTCTTTGTGACCCTATGGACACCAGGCTCCTCTCTCCATGGGGATTCTCCAGGCAAGAATATTGGAGTGGGTTGCCATGCCCTCCTCCAGGGCATCTTCCCAACCCAGGGATTGAACCCATGTCTCCTGCGGCTCCTGCATTTGCAGGTGGTTTCTTTACCACTAAGCCATGGGGTAAGCCCATTGGGATGGTTAATTCCACCTTATTTGTACTAATTTTCCACAGATCCTCTTTTAAGTCACACCCTGGGCCCCATTCTCAGCTGTCTCTGATGTGCCATATTCCTGAGCTTTTCCAGGGCTCTGTGTCATAACTGGAGTTGTTTCTTTTTGACTCTCTTGCTGTAGGCACCAGGATTTAGCCTCTTCCTGTTGGCTAAGTCACCTGTCCATCCACTTTCCAGTGTCTGAGATTTTTTTGCTCATTCTTCTCTACATTTATTCCTCCTTGATTCATTTTGTCCTTTGAAGTTTAAACCTCTTTAATTCTTTTCCTCTCATATGTAAAGCTTTAGGAGGACATGGGGATAAGTATGTGTTTCAATATTTCATATTTAGCTGGAAATATCTCGTTATTTTTTTTCCTCCCCGATTCTAAGTCTTGTTTTTGTTTGTTGTTTTCTTATGATTGTTCATCTGCTAGTGTGATTTACTTCAGGGTGATAAATGATACAATTATAAACATCTCTCTGAAAAATTTAATAGTATGATGATAATTGACTCTCCTGCCAATGCTTTCACTCGTTTGTGTTGAATCTTATATGTTAATTCATTCCATGACTACTTGTCAAGGGTCTGCAATGGACCAAGTATTGTTCTAGCACTGGTGAAACAGTGAAGAACAAAATAGACTTGGTTGCTCTCCTTAGGGAACCTACAACATAGAGATCTACCAGATGTCTTCCCTGAACACTTCTTTCTGCATTGTCCTAATAAATATACTGAGATCACCCAACAGTTAGCTCCACTGGTCTCAGGGGTTTATAATATGCTGAGCCAGTTTAAGAATGGAGTTCCATTGTTGGATGACATCACCGACTCAAAGGACATGAGTTTGAGCAAACTCTGGGAGAGAATGAAGGACAGGGAAGCCTGCTGTGCTGCAGTCCATGGGGTAGCAAAGAGTCAGATATGACAGTGACTGAACCACACATAGCTGTCAGCTTAACTGTGCTGTGCTAAGTCACTTCAGTCATGTCCGACTCTTTACGATCCTATGGACCATAGCCAACCAGGCTCCTCTGTCCATGGGCTTCTCAGGCAAGAATACTGGAGTGGGTTGCCATACCCTTCTTGTCAGCTTAACTATTGGGTGATAACTTATCCTCTTTAACTTTTGGGAGTGTAGTGCAGAGTCCTAAAAAAAATTAGAAAATCTTGTCAATATTTGAAAAGCAGGATTCTTCTCGTTCTCTCTGACATAAACAAGCATTTATAAGCTTGAATGCACACACACACACACACACACACACACACACACATTCTGATTTCCAACTTCAGAAAAATCAGAAGTGCTACAACATTGGGCCACCTTCCTGCATGACAACATTAAGTAGAACTCATAGGGTGGACTTCTTTATTTTTTACAAATTTATTTTATTTTTGACTGTACCACACAGCTTGTGGGATTTTAGTTTCCCAATCAGGAATTGAATCCAGGCCCTCAGCAGTAAGAGTACAGAGTCCTAACCACTGGGTCACCAGGGAATTCCCAGGGTTGACCTCTCAAATAGGGTTTGATCTGTATCATTTGTCAACGTCCCCACAACTTCCCATTGTAATGGACCTGGCTGTTTTAGATGTTTATATCAACATAAGATACAATATTACTTTTCCCAGGCCACATTCTTTTTCTGTTATTAATCAGTTCTCCCTAAATATAAATGTATTTATTGGTATATATTTTTAATTGCATTTCAATATTTGTTTCACCAGTATTTGTTAATGACTAGGTTGTGGATTCTGAGCAGCCTTCTGAGGTATTCTGTGAAATTCCTCATCTATCTGATCCCCAACTCTTGATGCCAGATCACTGTCCCCAGTTGCCTCAATAGCCTCCTCCAAATTGTTTCTGCTTTGTTTTCACTTTCATTTAATCTCCACACGTGACTGAACTCATGACTCCTTTTATCCAACTTCATACTCTCCCTTCAGATCCAGTCTTCATATTTGCTCTCTGATATTTTGATGTGGATATTCCTTTACCCCTCCATCCTGGCTTAGTCCTCCAGGCCCTATTGCCTCCTGTTAACTTTGGTGGTTCAAAAGAATGGTTTGCCTTACCCTTTCAACTCTGCAGGATGTTAGCTGATTCAGCCCTGCTGAGGCCCACTGCTCCCAAGATCAAAAAAGGGGGTTCAGACATCCTGTAGCCCTAGGATCCTATGATAGTTACATTAAGCAGAACATTCTTAAGACATTAAGATAGATTTGAACACTTGAAATAAACTTTATAATTGGTTTCCACTTATGGAAACTCATGAACAGGGATTTATTCTCCTCAATTCCTTAGGAAAAAAAATAAGTCTTTGTTCTTTTAGGGAGCTTCCCTGGTGGCTCAGACAGTAAAGAATCTGCCTGCAATGCGGGAGATCTAGGTTCAGTCCCTGGGGTGGAAAGATCCCCTGGAGAAGTACATGGCCACCCATTCCAGTATTCCTGTAAGAAGAATTCCATGGATAGAGGAGCCTGGTGGCTATAGTGCAGGGGTTGCAAAGAGCTGGACACAACTAAGGGACTAACACTTTGTTCTCTAGATACTATATGGTAACCTTATATTTTGCCTGATTCAAGAGATGAGATTAATAAAGGCAAATACAGAATACCGTTCTAGAGTATTGTAGTGCATGCCTGCTCAGTTGTGTCTGACTCATTGGAAACCCGTGGACTGTAGCCCGTCAGGCTCCTCTGTCCATGGGATTCTCCAGGCAAGAATACTGGAGCAGGGTGCCATTTCCTACTCTAGCATATCTTCCTCGCCCAGGGATCGCACCCATATCTCGTGTGTCTCCTGCATTGGCAGGCGGATTCTTTACCACTGTGCCACCTGGGAAGCCCAGGTTGTTGTGGTTGGAGGACAATATTAGAAGAAAGGGGCTGATCTTATTCTTCCCCACAGTGTTCAGCCCACTGCCTCCAGGCACTGTGTTTCCACCTACACACCACCAAATGAGAGCAATATATAAACTAGAGGGGGTCCCCATGAGAACCTTTAGGATAGATTGCGGGAAGCCAAGGCCATATTAGCTGAGGCAAGACTGAGAAGCCTGGGAAGAGTAAACCTGGAGAAGAGAAGACTTGGGGATGGTTTTAGAGAGGACAAGGAATATAGTTATCATTAGAGCCATCAAATTGTCATGTGGAAGAGAAAGCAGATGACTGCAAGGAACTGAAGCTGGCTCTATGAGTAGGAACCCATGGAGACATATTTGGGCTTTTTTTTTTTGTAAAAAAAGAATGATTTAAAACTGAAATGTGCTGTCCAGGGAGACTGTTCTAGACCTCTGGGCAACCAAGGATAAAGTGGATGACCACTTGGTGGGGATGTTGTAGAAGGGATTGATTCACTGATGAGTTGATTGGACCAGAGATTTTAAAGTCTCCTTTTACCCAGAGATTCTAGAGTGTTTAAAATTGTTATGGCAGGTGATTCCTGCACATTTAAAAAACTAGCATCACAGTATTGTAGCATGCTTTTATATAACTTAGGAATTTATTTACTTCTGCCTATTATAATGGGAATAATAAAATATTAATATGTGAGTATGTTCTATTTACTCAAATTAGACTATTTTTTGGCTCAAGGAATGCCACTACACATTGCTGAAGTAAATTTGGCATTTTTTTCCACAAATTAATCATTTCGGGTCAATTAACAGCATAACAAATATCAGCTTTGACCCCAATTTCTAGGTTAAAAATAGAATTTATTTCTTTTCCCTTTTCCTTTTATCCTTCCAAATTAATAGACAAAAATTTAACTATCCTTTGCATATTGTTGCTGAGAATTAAGAATATGATGAATCTGGACAATCTAGTTATGAGGATTTACAATTGAATAATTCATTCTCATTTCTATCATGGGATGAACCTCAGTCATTGATTTTTCTCCCCATAGCCTTACCTAATCTTCTCAAACTGAATTCTTTCCATTTTCTTCTGTGTCCCTGGACCACTCCCTGTGTTTTGACCAGGGCGTGGCCATTTGTGAACATGTTCATTGCCTCTTGTGGGTGACTAAAAGGAATCTGTCTTGTACATTGTTGTAATCTCCACAACCCCTATTGCCTTCTCCTGCATGAAGTGATTCTCAATAAATGTTTGTGGTTTTAAATTATTTTTATCATAAACTCATTCCATTTATTCACCACAAGTCTGGGCTAGCAGTTAATATGCTGCTGCTGCTGCTGCTGCTAAGTTGCTTCAGTCGTGTCCGACTCTGTGCGACCCCATAGACAGCAGCCTACCAGGCTCTCCCGTCCCCGGGATTCTCAAGCAAGAATACTGGAGTGGGGTGCCATTTCCTTCTCCAATGCATGAAAGTGAAAAGTGAAAGTGAAGTCGCTCAGTCATGTCTGACTCTTCGAGACCCCATGGACTGCAGCCCACCAGGCTCCTCCATCCATGGGATTTTCCAGGCAAGAGTGCTGGAGTGGGGTGCCGTTGCTAGCACTCATTAAATCACTCCTATGAGATTGTAATGAAGTCACTTTGAAAGCTACAGATCACGACCATTACCTGAAAGATGACAAACTTGATGACTCTGGACATGTAGGTGCATGGCTGAAAAGAAAATGTGTCTTTTTTTTTTTTTTAAACACAGTTTTTAAGAGGGGAGAGTCTTTTCCTAGAGCCTGGAGTTACTGTTCCCAGCACTAACAGAGCTGTGAAAGGACAGAGAACACTTGAATCTAATCCTGTCTCTACCACTAATTAGCAGTGTTGCGTTGGACCAAGCATCGAGTCTTTCTGGTCTTAACTTCCTTATCTATAAAACAAGAAAGCTTAAATTCATTGGAATTCTAGCCCCTACCAGCTCTAATATTCCTTGAGAAAAAGTTGAAAGATTCCCTCTATGTCTAACATTGTTCCCATTCTCTATACTCCTCACAGTGTGTGCAACTGCAGACAAGTTATTTAGCCTCTGTGTGGCTCAACTTTCCAACTCATAAAATAGGGGATACCCATTTGCTAGCGTTATGATCAGAATTAAATGAGTTGATGCACGTCAAGTATTTGAACACTGTCTGATGCAGAAGCAGCACCAACTTAATGTTAGTGCTTTTATTGCATTGGCCGAAAAGTTCTTTCCGATTTGCCATATGGTATGGAAAACCCCAAATGAACTTTTTGGCCAACCCAGTATTTTGCTACTTTGCTGAAAATATGTTAGTCCACCACAAATTTGTTAAAATTACAAATGAATTCCTGGCATGGTGTCTGGCACAAGAAGTACACCCTATATGGGTTTTAAATCTATTTTCTATCATTCATCTTTTAAGCAGCATTATATAAAGTTGTATTTTCACCTATTCTTAGAATATCTTGATCACTCATTCACTGTGGTTCACAGTATGCTTTATTCACCTCCTACTCTGTGATGCTCTGCATATTTGCTTTTACACAAGCAAACTTTGGCTCATTTTTCTGTGTTCTGGGAGAGATTTTGGCCTTGCTAGTTCCATGTTCATAGAATTCATCAGGAGCATGGATGGAGAAAGTGGCATGCAGAGATGGTGTCTTTGGAGTATCTGAGTCTAAGAGTCTAATGGAAGGTTCAGCAGGAGAATGCTCTGCTCTACCAGAACCTTTATTTTGGCTTGGAGGAAGATGTTACCTTCACATAATGGAATGCCAGTTATTCCAGTTCCGTACATTAGAAGTTTAATTAAATCTGTTGAGCATTTTTATCTGTGATAAGCCCTGTACTAGTTTTGAATATGTAAAGAAATACATTCTTCTGAAGGCGGAAGAGGGAAAGCTATGAAGGAAATAGCAATGGAGTCATTGGTCTTAAGGAGTTTGCATTCTTATTTGATGTGGTGTTCTAGGTATTCTGAGAGCAGTATGCCTTAGAACATGATTGTGGACACAAGGAAACTCATTGCACACAAAATCATTTAATACATGTTATGCCCTTTAATCTTTTACCACTACTATTTGATGTTTTAAATCGAAGGGTCAATTAAACCTGAGAATTTAAATAAGGTACTAGCAGGTTACCAAGCCAGAAGGTGAATTTGAGTCTTCTGACTCTTGGGTATAGTGCTCCAAGTTCAGAGAGGAGAATGTAATGATATTTCTGCCAGAGAAAACTTAGGTAAAATGCAGAGCTTCCTAGCATGTTTTATTATCAGTCTGCAGTACATCTCTGATTCTCCAAAGTGGTCCACAATTTTCCAACTATGAATTTTGACAGAGTCATGATTTAAAGTTTCAAGCATATGATTATGACATGGTGGTTCTCAACACTTACCACAACCTCGCTGCTAACCACACAGCAGCCAACTCTCAAGATTTCCTCTAGAAGAGTAGAGGGGTTTTTCTCTCTTAGGCAGTCCAGTTCCATGGGAAAAAATTAGCAATGACAAATGACTCTGGATGAATGTTCAAATCTGAGGTCAGTTTGAACCTTTGCTCCTCTGTAAGAGGAAGCCACCATCAGAGTGTTTTCCATGAAGATGTTTGAAAGACATCATGTGAACAGTTTTGGCCACTATCTATTAGGCTTTGGAAGAATTGCTATAATTACTTAGTGTGCAGTGGGAAATGTTTTTTTTCTTGGAGTCAAGTCTATTTACATGGATATTTATATGTATATATATATGTATATATATATATATTTCCTTCAGCAGAAGTCGACAAACACATTTTTGAAAAGTACTTCAAGTCAATGGAAAAACAAAGCAGTTATTTAAAAAAAAAAAAACTACCACAGAAAGGATAATAATAGCTTCCATGTTTGAAGACAACAGACAGGCATAAAATATAAGGGAATTATTTTATCCTGAACAAGAGAATTGCTGTTACAGCAAATTTTGACCCTGTCACAGGCTGGATAACTCGTGGGTTTAAAACGTCCACTCCCACAGACCCCAGTCCACAGAGGAGATAACTGATCTGGGGCTTAGCAGTATTGGCAAAGTGGCGCATTATGGGATTTAGCTATAGAGTGTTTGCTCCCCAAGGAAAGAACTGCAGGAATTTTAAGAACTTGCATCAATTCCCTTGGGTAGAAGCAGTATGTCTAAGTATATTTCAAGTAAATCCTCAACTCAACACATAAAGCTGCAGTTCTACCACGCCTTGAAAAGAAAATTAGAGCGCGGGAATGAGGCCAGACTGACCCTCCCAAAGACAAATCCACCGTTTCTCTCTTCAATTGCCCTGTCAGTCAGCTGAAGTCACATGTTAGAGACACTATCATTTTCATTGAGAGCAAGTTCACCTCCCGTCCCAAACAGCCCACCACCACATCAGTTTCAGGTTCCTGAATTTTCTTTTAGACCCCAAAGAGCATACTGCAATTTGGATTGTTTCTTCAGACATTGCTTCCCTAGCAAAATGGTTCAGATCACAACTCTTTTTCTTCCATATATATATTTTTTATCATTGATTACCATTTCTTTTTCTTAAAGAATGTCCTCAATGTCCTCAAGGATGTCTTAGAAGGGAGATTTGATCTACCTCAGGAGATTGACACAATCTCAGTCTTTGACAAGAGAAAACAAATACTGGTGAGAATGTGGAGAAAATGGAACCCTCACGCACTGTTGGTTGGATTGTAAACTGGTATGGTTACTATGGAAAACAGTAGGGAGGTTTCTCAAAAAATTAAGATGGAAGTATCATATGACCCAGTAATTCTTCTTCTGGGAATGTATCTGAAGGAAATGAAAATATTATGTTGAAGCGATACCTGCACCCTCATGTTCATAATAGCATTATTGATGATACCCAAGACATGGGAACAACATAAGTGCTCATTGATGGGTGATATATGGTGGTGGCAGTGGCGCTCAGTAGTGTCCAACTCTTTGAGACCCCATGGACTGTAGCAGACTAGGTACCTCCATGAACTTTTTCAGGCAAGAATACTGGAGTGAGTTGCATTTCCTGCTCCAGGGGATCTCCCCAACCCAGGGATCGAACCCAAGTCTCTTGTGTCTCCTGAATTGGCAGGCAGATTCTTTATCACTCTGCCACCTGGGAAGCCCATATGTATGTACACACACATATGTATCAGTTCAGTTGCTCAGTCGTGTCTGACTCTTTGAGACCCTATGAATCACGGCACGCCAGGCCTCCCTGTCCATCACCAACCCCCGGAGTTCACTCAGACTCATGTCCATCAAGTCGGTGATGCCATCCAGCCATCTCATCCTCTGTTGTCCCCTTCTCCTCCTGCCCCCAATCCCTCCCAGCATCAGAGTCTTTTCCAATGAGTCAACTCTTCGCATGAGGTGGCCAAAGTACTGGAGTTTCAGCTTTAGCATCATTCCTTCCAGTGAACACCTGGGACTGATTTCCTTTAGAATGGACTAACAACAGACTGGTTCCAAATAGGAAAAGGAGTACGTCAAGGCTGTATATTGTCACCCTGCTTATTTAACTTCTATGCAGAGTACATCATGAGAAACGCTAAGCTGGAAGAAGCACACGCTGGAATCAAGATTGCCAGGAGAAATATCAATAACCTCAGATATGCAGAGGACACCACCCTTATGGCAGAAAGTGAAGAGGAACTAAAGAGCCTCTTGATGAAAGTGAAAGAGGAGAGTGAAAAAGTTGGCTGAGAGCTCAACATTCAGAAAACGAAGATCATGGCATCTGGTCCCATCACTTCATGGGAAATAGATGGGGAAACAGTGGAAACAGGGTCAGACTTTATTTTTTTGTGCTCCCAAATCACTGCAGATGGTGTTTGCAGCCATGAAATTAAAAGATGCTTACTCCTTGGAAGAAAAGTTATGACCAACCTAGACAGCATGTTAAAAAGCAGAGACATTACTTTGCCAACAAAGGTCTGTCTAGTCAAGGCTATGGTTTTTCCAGTAGTCATGTATGGATGTGAGAGTTGGACTGTGAAGAAAGCTGAGTGCTGAAGAATTGATGCTTTTGAACTGTGGTATTGGAGAAGACTCTTGAGAGTCCCTTGGACTGCTATAATCAGCAATAAAAGATAAAAAGCAAAGCATAAAAAGGAGAAAATTCTGCCATTTGTGACAATATGGATGGACCTTGAGGGCATTATGCTAAATAAAATAAGTCAGAGGACTTATTTCATGGACTTCCTTGGTGGCTCAGCTGGTAAAGAATCTACCTGCAATGTGGGAGACCTGGGTTTGATCCCTGGGTTGGGAAGATCCCCTGGAGAAGGGAATGGCTACCCACTCCAGTATTCTGGCCTAGAGAATTCCATGGACTGTATAGTCCACGGGTTCCCAAAAAGTCAGACACGACTGAGTGACTTTCACTTTCAGACAGAGGAAGACATATACTGTATGATCTCGCTTATATGTAAAATCTAAAATAAAACAAAACTTATTCAAAAAGAGATCAGATTTGTGGCGATCAGAGCCTGGGAAATGGGTGAATTAGATGAAGGTGGTCAAAAGTGAGAAACTTTCAGCTATAAGGTAAGTGCTAGGCATGTAGTGTATAAGATGATAACTGTAGTTTGCTGTATGATATATATGAAAGGTAAGAGAGTAAATCCTTGGAGTTTTCATCACAAGGAAAAAAACATGTTCTCTCTCTCTCTTGTTTTTTGTATCTGTGTGAGATGATGAATGTTAACAAAACTTATTATGGTAATTATTTGGCAGTGTATAAACATACACCTTATGCTGGATACCTTAAAATGTGCATAGTTGTTATATGTCAATTATGTATCATAAACTCAATAAAATGGGAAAAATCCAGAAAAAAAAATCCATAAGCTTTTGAATAAATGCAGTATACTTTAGTGGCATAGCAACCAGACTGCTTAGATGAGGGTGCTTGCTAATTATGGCAACTTGGCATAATGACTAGGGTCACTTACTCATATTAATGGCCATTTTTCAAATGTAATCTGGGAGAGAATGGCAATAAATAATTAACCACTCTACTTTCTTTGATAGAGATGGAGAGATTCTAGGGATTTATATGGGGGGAAAAATGGGACAGCAACACAGATAACTTTACAAATTTGATAAAGATTTACAAATTCATAAAGCTTTACAAATTCATAAAACTTTACAAATTCATAAATGGTTTAGCTATTTGACATCTACAGAATTTTCATGGTTTTAGTCCTACCCACAAATTAGAAATAAATCTCACTGACTGGAGAGCTTGATGATAGCATTATCATCTGTGTGTTTTGGAGGTGGCAACTTTGGAGAGAACCCTAAGACATGGGTGGCACAGGTTCTAGCACCTGTCATTCAGTGGACCCACTTCTGAATCGGTCAGTTGCTTTTGCTTCTAGTCATCTGCATCAGATGAGTACATTTGAACTATTCCAAGCAGGTCAAAATTACCTGACCTGATTCGAGTTGTGCTTTGGTGTTTCTCCCACTGACCTTTTTATGTCTGTTTCTTAACTTTGGTTAAGTACTATGTCACAATGTGGATATCCTGCCATTTCATGTTCTGGCCAGACTTTATATCTATCTCAATGTGTATCTATGATGTAGTCTTACTGTCTAATAAAGGTTAACGTGAAATATGGATTAATTTTATGAATTTTAAACAAAAATGATAGCATTATTTTTATATAGTGATGACCAGTTACATTCATTCTCTTTGACTGCAACTGATTACAGTAGTAGGTTATGGTCTCTTCAACACAGTAATGACACCATGACTGTTTTTAATGATTTCCAACATAGAAAGAAAAACTCAGAACTCAGACTGGGTGTGGTAGGGAAACTGTAGTATAAAATCCATATGTTTTAGAGTTGGTTGTACTATAGAAGGTTAGAAGAGCTCAGGTATGTTTTGGGTTAGTGTAGTCCCTCAAACTATTTCTTTCAAACGTTTTCTTTCAACCAAATCTGAAACACATTTTGCCAAAACCTTTTTTCCCTTAATTTTTAAATCCGTGTGTATTTAAAAGGACATTTAATCCATATGCTTTGGCTCATTTACACTTAACTCATCAAGATATTGTTTTAAAGAGCTATTTGAGCTCCACAAAACCCATTTATGTCTTTTCTTCTGCAGTACTAGGAAGTTGTGTTTTGCTGGAAACAGAAATGGAACCCACAAAATAATTAAGTTCGAATGAAAATCGAGAATATACAATATTTTTGAGAGCCACCAAACTCCACTTAGAAAGAGCATGTTATTCTCTTGCCATTTTTTTCAGTTACTTCTAAGTACATGTATGCTTTGGCCAAGCTATGTAATTTGATCATTTATTAAATCGTTACTTCACAGTCAAATGTCTGAATACATACTGCTCAAAATTTCTCCTTTAGTGTAAAAGATAAAGACAAGTTCAAAAAATAAGGAGAAGACACAACGATTGAGCTCTACACTCCTTTTGAAGTTGGTGCAGAGCTACAAACTTTCAGACTGTCTTTCCTTTCCCCACCTGCATTTCCGTGGAGTTCTGCCTGCTCTGTCTCTCACTGCTCCTTTTCCTGTGTTTCAGGGAGATAGGGAGCTGCTGTTGTCTATATGCTCGGCTACTTGAGAATCCTCACATCTTTCCTGCTAGGTGAAGGGATGACTCTAGGACACTTGCTAAACATATAAATGGGAGTTCCCATCTGTCGAGTGTTTCCCAAGAAATTCAAGCCCTGAAGAGATTTCAAGAAAGTCAGTGTATATCTTATACTGGACAATGTCACTGAAGAGTTATGAGGCTAATAAAGTCATTCAGACCAATGATGACTAGGAGTTAAAGTCTCATCATTTCAGGGAGGAACTCTGAAACAAATTTTGTCCATTGAGCCTCAATATCCAATGAAAAGGAATGACTCTCAGCAACAACAACAAAAAAGTTCTACAATTCAATTCATCCATATGCCTCAGAATTCTTTAATCAAGATTGCTGGGGTGAGTTGAGTTGTCAACACTCTTCTTGCGTTTGAGTGGACATGTGACTAAAAATCTATTTCAGATGATAAGTGAGTAAAAGTTAATAAGATTTTATTTCACAGTAAGGTATAAAAATGTGTATTATGATTAGCTAAGAATCAACTGATATAAATTAAAATCTCCAGGATACTGATAGTCTGAACAACAGAGAGTAAATTATATTTCCTAAAAGACTGTTTCTTTCCTTTAGGAAATTAAGTCTGTTGTGCAGTATTAGTGGAGAATATTAGTGGAGACTCAACCCTGAGTTTTCACTGAAAGGACTGTTGCTAAAGATGAAGCTCCAATACTTTGGCCACCTGATGTAAAGAGCCGACTCTTTGGAAAAAGACCCTGAAGCTGGGAAAGATAGAAGGCAAAAGGAGAAAGGGGTGGCAGAGGATGAGATGGTTAGATAGCATCACCCACTCAATGGATATGAATTTAAGCAAACTCTGGGAGACAGCAAAGGACAAAAGAGCCTGGTGTGCTGCAATCCATGGCATCTCAAAGAGTCAGACACAACCTAATGACTGAATAACAACAGTCAGTGGAGAATAATGACTTTGACAGGGCAATTTTGTATACTTTTTAATGTCTACCATTTTAGAATGAATGTATATTCTTTTCTCTCAATGGCATCTAGAGAATATTTATTATTGAAGCACACACTGAGACTATCCTTAACAATAGGATGTCATCATGCCTATAAATGAGTCATCAATCTGCATGGAATTCTTGAAGAGTTTACTATTATTTTTAAGGCACATATTTGATTTGGGAGCAGATGTCCATCATTCTGAAATTTTCAAGGCCTCTGACAAGTGCAAAATAGAACCTGGTTACCAGATGTTTAATATATCTGAGAGAGAAAGAGAAATTCAATGATATAGTGGTCTTTTCTGAAAAATAGCATTAAAAATTGTAGTTGTCATAGTCTTGAATGATAACTTCCAATGTTTTTTCACAATGAACCTATTTCACTGACCTGAATTTATGGCTAGTTTATTATTTTTATATTGTAGTGCTAGTGAAGTTGTGGAGAAAATTATATACATAGACATGTATATGTATACATATACAAACTTTTTCAATCTTTGGCCTTCATATTCTTAAATTTCATTTATTGAAATTTGAAAACATCAATAAATCAGTTCTCACAGATATTAACTCAAAATAATAATGTGTACTTAGTAGCAAAGTTAAGTTTTATGAACTTGCAATTTTTATGTTTCTTTATTTTCCTGATGCTATCCTAGAAATAAGTGATAATTCAAACTTTAAGAAATAGTATGAAGTTATTCAAATAAACGTTTGAAGTTGAAATAGAAATAGTTGAAGCTATTTATTGTATATTTTCTGTTCCATTCATAAATTTGTAATGGTACAACTAATAAATATATCTAGGCTGCAGGAACAAAAATATTATAGATAAAGCTACAATCTCTTTTCATTATTAACATCAATCCTAATTCTTTTTCGAGAAGTGGCAACATGTAACTTGATGTATATCTTTCCAAACCATTTTATCTTTATTTACAAGAGATATATTTATGATTATTCACAAATGTGTGTGGTTTAAAATGTAAATTGTATTTAATGTATGAGTTATTCTGCAACTTCTATTTGACCACCTTAATAAACTTTCTAATGGGCTTTAACAATTTATAAGTTGATTTTCTTAGATTTTTTGAAAGATGATCATGTAATTTGCAAATAGTGATCATTTTATCTATCTTTTCTGGTCTTAATATCTCATTTTTTTCTTGGATAGACAAGGATAGTGAATAAGTATTGTATGGTATAGTTTTTTGTATTATTCTGTTCTTAACTGCTTCTACTATTTCATCTATTAAATATGGTACAGAGAATTGGTGAATTTTCTATACCAAACTGTGCTTGCATTTCTGGGATATACCCAATTTGGTCCTAATATTTAATTTGCAAAAGTACATCTCTGAATCTTATTTGCTAGTATTTTATTCAAGTTGTATATATCTTCATTCATAAATGTTACTGAGCCATAATTTCTTTTCTCATGCTTTGTCTTGTTTTGGTATCAGTGCTGTATTTGTTCAGTAAAATGGATCAGATAACTTGTCATCTTTTTCTTTGCTCTAAAAAGTTTAAATAAGATATATCTGTTTCTTAAGGGTGTGATAAAATTTCAAGTAAAAACTTAGATCAGGTTCCTTTTAAATTACAGCATTTTAGTTATTAGTCTAATTCCTTCAGTGGTTATTGATTTGTGAAGTTTTGTAACACTTTTTCTTTGAGTCAGTTTTGGTGACCCACATATCTTTTCTGGAAAATTGTCTATTTTGGCTAAGTGTTGCATCTAAGTATTTAGTATACATCTAAGTATACTAAATTTGCCACCTAAAAACAAAAGATGCATTAATTCTTTCCCCTATCACTAGCTAGAAGTAGATATATTGCTTTTCTTGCTGAGTTAATTTTATCTTTTGTACCAACAAAACAACCTATGCTTCACTCCAGTTTTTGTGGTGTTTACAATGAATTAAATCATTTTGCTATCAAGTAACTGTAGGAAATAAAAAAAAAAAAAAGGCAATGTATTTAAGTAATGCCGCCCCTAACTCCCTGGTGGCTCAGATGGTAAAAAAATCAGCCTGCAATACAGGAGACCCAGGTTCTATCCCTGGTTTGGGATGATACCCTGTAGAAGAGAATGACTACCTGCTCCAGTTTTCTTTCCTGGAGAATCCCATAGACAGAGGAGCCTGGCAGGCTGTAGTCCACGGCCTGGCAAAGAGTCATACATGACTGACCAATTAACACTTTCACTTTCACCCCAACTCCAGGTTCAATAACCAGAGAATTCCAGAATGCCTCTTATTTTCTTAAACTCTGTGTATTTCCTTACCAATAAAATTGAAAATAATACTTTGCTATCTCACAGGGGTAACTCTATTAAAACATATAATGACTCATATTGGCCTCCATCCAAAGTTTGTGTTTGTTAACTTATAGGGATAGGTTTTTATTAATATATCCCTTTGCTTTAGAGAAAATGTATTTAGTGAAAACTATTATTTGCCTAAGAGAGTTTTACTCTATGTATAAGTAATTAGAATTGAATCTGGGGCTTTGGACTGTTATTTCATCATCTTAATTAATAGGGTTAAGTTAACTACTTTGTCTAATTTGAGTTATCAAACAAGTAGACTGGTCAGCTTAATTAAAAGCAAAACAAAAAATGATTATGCCTAGTTAATTGTAGTTCTAATCAATTCAATAAATAAGCTAAATAGTCAAAAGTATGTGTTTTTACACATACCTTAGATCAGTGAGGATGATTTTTTTTCTGACTTACTTGTGATTTTATGAAAGTAGCAGTTCTGAAGATTTTTGTTTTACCATAAATCTATAGGTTTTTATGCTGCTGCAAAAGCTAAAGTGCATTTGGCATGGAGAGAAACTTCTCTCCCCTTAGCCTGGCAGGACAGTGAAGCTGATGTGAGAAGAAAAGTGCAGGAGATGAGGTCAAGAAGCCAAAATAGATGTTCTGTTAAGTTTGCCACACACAGTTAACTAAATAAAATCTTTCTTTTGGAAAACGAGGCTGTATTCAGTATTAGCTCAACACCCACTGTTTAGCAGCACTTGCATGGCTTTGCCCCTTTGAGCTTCTTACAAGGTAAGTTTCTTTTACACTGAGCATAAGTAAAATCCAGTCTAGTTAATTAATTTTTTCTTTCTCATAGTGTTGCCTCAGACTTATTCCAAGACTCTTGGTCTTGATTTTCTTGTAATTTGGCTATTTCTTTCTCTGTTAAACCCTACCAGAAAAAGTTTCCAATCTCTCTTAGCAGAACCATTTGTCTTACTGACTAAAATTTCAGACTGAAGATGCAAGATTAGAAGTTTGTGTCCTTTTTATACTTCCTTGCATTATTCTACTCAAGAAAGTTAAAGTTTCACCTAGTAATAAATCTAAAGTTTATTGCTGGGGATCTCTGAATTTTTTGTGATGAGCAGATTTCTATATTTTACCTAATTCTTCTCCCCTGGAAAGGAATAATAGATGATAGATGGTGGGTATTACATTGGAGAAAGGAGGGAAAGGATGGTTGAAAAGGATATCATGCTTGCCTTGCTTTATGGAGTAAGGAGCTTATTTTTAGCCTAACCATGCCAAGTCCTTGAGAGATGTCCTTGCAAGATAGGGTATAAACATGGTATATTGTAACTGCTCTGTTGGCATTTGGTTTTGATTGTATTTGTATTAAATTATGATTTATAAACATCAGTTTATTGATTTAGTTTTAAAATCTGTGGAGTATTCTAAGCACTTAAATTTGAATTTTATGCAAGACTGTAACTCCCAATTTGTAGGGAGAATTGGCATCAAAAAATAATGGAAAGAACATGCATGGATTGTATAGTCAGAAATCCACACTGGAATTCTAACAATGCCATATTTTCAGCTGGGTAAATTTGATGAAATTTAAATAGTAAATGTAAGGCCGGACCCTGGGGGCCATAATGGGCCGCCCCTCCTCTCCCTCCCGCCGGCGGGGGAAGTCCCTAATGGAAGAAGCCGCCCAGATCCCGGGGACCAGTGACAGCACACTTCTCCAGCTAAAGCCTCCCCACCCCAGCTACGTAAAAGGACCTATCAGCCCGCGACGCCTCGGCCTGGCGACCTATCCGAACCCCCGCCCATTAACCTGATCATCCCTCACAACAAACTTAAAAGCCGCTTCTAACACGGTCTGGGCGAGGACTTCCTCGACCTGCCTTGCTCGGGTCCGGGAACTCTGCCCGGGAGCGCTTCACCATTAAAAAGCCTGTTAGACACTCTTTTGGGGTCCTGGACGTCTTTACCTAATGGTAAATATAGTCTTCCCTAGTGGAGCAGATGGTGAAGAGTCTGTCTACAATGCAGGAGACCCGGGTTTGATCCCTGAGTTGGGAAGATCCCCTGGAGAAGGGAATAGCAATCCACTCCAGTATTCCTGCCTGGAAAATCCCATGGATGGAGGAGCCTGGCAGGCCACCATCCATGGGGTTGCCAAGAGTTGGACACGAGTGAGCAACTAACACAGTCATACTCAAATTTGATGAGAGCTCTCACAATTTCTGAATTTTGGTATACACATTCATAGGAATCAAAATAACCCATCTCATAAAGATGAAATGAAATGTCCTTTGTAAAGCACCAGTAAGGTATCACATAGAAGCTTCTCAATGTCTATTAATTTTTCTTTTCCTCAATAGTTCCATTAACAGGAGGCTGCTCTGTTCTAGGCTCTATTTCTCACAAATGATATCACCTTGTTAGTTCTCATTTATGGGTACTTCCCATAAATGTTCTAAGCCCCAGTTTTCTTAACCGTAGAATGGGAAGAAGTATGCTCCCATAAGAAAAATCTTAGAGAAACTGAGTAGCTATCAAATGAGAAACTAATATGCAATAAACTGAAAATTGTAGAATGCTCAGGAAATAGAAGCTATTCACCTTAAAAGTAGATATTTAATCAGGCACTGATATTATATGTATTGTATTTTACCCCCCAAACACAGTAGATAAACATTCAGGAAAGAGGAGTTCTTAATATCCAAGATCATATAGCATCACATTTATCCTTGGTCATTTTCTAAGTCCATGTACAAATAAGATTCTAAAAAATGATTTTTTTTCTGACTATTGACTTTTATTCTTTTACACATATTGCTGTGGGTCATAGAAATTCCCTTAGCTTCCTGAGAAACAACTAAGGCCACAACAAATATTCTCCTGAGGGAGAATATTTATATAAACACAAGGAAAAGAACAGTTTTATTTTGAAGGAAAATCAATAGAAATTTTTGAGTTGAAAGGAGATGAAATTATTTACCAAAGTCAAATTAAAGTAAATATTGTTAGAAGTTTTATTATTATTATTATTTTAAGACACTACTTGTCTGGACAATGTCACTTGACAAAATAAATTTGCTTGCCTGGCAGAAGATTTTGTTTTTTGATAATGCATCAGATTTGGAGAAGAAATAAAAATTGTCTCTAGTATTGTTATGTAGCCTCTTCTCAAACAATAGAACTGAATTACCAACATGTTAAGTCACTGACCATACATAGCCCTAGAAAAGAAGGGTTTGACTTTTGTTTTTCAAAATTAGATTATGCATAATGTTCCTCATAATCTTTTTTTTTTTTTCCTGGAAATCAGAATAACTCATGACATCACTTTAAGTGATTTAATGGCTCTTGGTTGCCTCCATAAGCTTAGTGCTGTTAAGTGGAGAGTCTGTGATAATGTTTAGAAAAACCCTGAATTAGTGTCTGGGCTTTAGGATAGGGCCACTTGACTCCCTGTGATCTGAGCTGGAACACCCTGTCTGATTCCACAGCCTTCTAGACAGAGAGTGAGGAAGAACAATCTGCTAGCCAAGCAACAAAGCGAATTGAGGTAGACAGAAAGTAATTAGTTTTTAATGATCTTTTGGAAGTCCCATGAATAGATAGATTTCTGTTTTGATCTTGCTTGAATTAATAGCTGCTTTTGAGCCTTCAATCCCACTCCAGCAAGCATTGTTTCTCCATTTCACGGTCTGGCGCTCCCGCTGTGTAGGGTTTACTTGGACCATTGTTCCATTTTGTAAGGCTCAGCCCAGTGTTTTTGTGTTCTTCAGCTTTAAACATTGTTGTGGTGTTTTCCTTTTATTTCTATAGCTGTTTCCTCTTGGGAATTTGATGGGGTTATTATCACTCACACAGGACTAACATCCAAACAGGGGGTTCTTAGTCAATTTATTTCTCAGTGAGAACCTCCATGCTCCTTGCGAAGAGACATCTTAGCCCTGTCCTGGTTACAGCCCAACTTTTCCTTTCCCCCTTTTTTGATTATGTGAGTTATTTAGAACCAACATTAATGAGGCTGCAAAGAAGCAGTTGTATGGCTGGAGTGGCTATTATGACCAAAGGCTTTTCTCTATAACACATAGTAATTTGCTTCCCCTCGAAGCTTTCCAGACAATGACAGCATTCCCAGTTTTTACTCACATGTTGTCACCAACTCCCTGTCTCACTGTCGGATGGATGTCTACATTCTTACACTCTGCTTACCCCTTGCCTATCCAAGTTTCAGACGTGTTTCCTTGTCAAGAAGATAGTAAAGGCTTACAATTTATTTTCATTCTTTTTGTTTGTGTATTTCTGGTCAGTCAAGCTATTCATGTATATTTCTTTAAAATTATTTTTCAAGAAAATATGGAAAATGGGGGAAAAAATCAGCCCAATTCCCCCAAACCAGAGACTTTCAACAATTTAAAGCAGACTTTCTGGTTTTTATATAATTATATTCTTTGATATATGACTTTTCATGTGATTATGCTTTAAAATAATTTTTCATTTTAAAGTGATCATCTTTCCATGTCAAAAAAAATACAGATCTCCATGATAATGTTTAAAGACTGCCAACGAAAGTATTGTATCTTTATGGTCCTGGCTTTAGGATGACTTTAGGAAGAAAACAGAAGTAACTTAAAAATGGGAAGAGAAGATAAAAAAATACCACTAGTAAAGTCCTCTAGAAAGGAGAAATGAGAAGAAACAGGCTTAAAAAGGTCAAAAGAAATTGCCTTCTGGTCTGAATCAACAGAACACTACCCAAACACTGCACTTAACACTAAGCGTTTTAAGTTAGCATTTTGGAATTTGAATCCATGGTTGCTGGAATTTCAGATCTCAGTCTGTTCCTCACAGCCCCTAACTCCACAGGACAGAGAAGGGAAATGGGAAAAGAAAGAGAGAGCAGGATGGAAGAAGAAGATAAGATGGAAAAGAGAGAAAAATGCTGGACTAGCAGGTTGGGAGAAGCTTTAAGAGAGGAAAAGGGAGAGGGGGCTTCAGAATATTTACAGCCAACATTCCATTTAGCACCAGACACCCAGTGGAGAAAAGGCAATTTATCCTTGTCATAGACCTGGCCGCCCCGCTTCTCCTGCTGCTAGGCATTTTGTTTCCAGAAGAAGGGGCTATCCAGGAATGTAAAAGGAGGGTTGGGAGTGGGGGTCAGTGAGGGCTTTCAGGCCCAGTGGCACCCTTAGTCTATTTCAGGTTAGATTACAACCTTCTCACTTGGCCTTCTGTGTTTGTGTTTTACTCTCTTTTCCATTCTGTGTTTTGTATAGTTGGGTATCTCTAGCTCTCTATTTCCCTCTTTTAGCTAAGTGAGGCCCTTTACAAAAAGATGTTTTAACATTTTCTTCTAACTACACTAAAGATACCATCATTTTTTTTTCCCTTCAATTTTTTACCTCTGGGGAACCTAACCTTCACCCAGAGGACCAGGGGTACCTTTATTAAGTGCC
Source organism: Capricornis sumatraensis (assembly GCF_032405125.1). Classification (NCBI taxonomy): domain Eukaryota; kingdom Metazoa; phylum Chordata; class Mammalia; order Artiodactyla; family Bovidae; genus Capricornis; species Capricornis sumatraensis. The sequence goes on along the minus strand of NC_091081.1, from coordinate 12,955,695 downwards.
AATGATTAAGTTTAGATACACACAATGGCAAGTATGCATTTGTTCAGTAACCTTTGGGGTAATTTGGACTTTTGGGATTTTTCCAAAATGAAGTATGAATTACAACAGTTGCTTATTATTCTTATTAATTCAGCCTCATCCATAATATAATATTTTGGGAATTTTCTACCTTTCCCAGTAGAAGTTCTCTAGCTCTGGTAAAGACACTTAGTATCCTCATCATGAGATATATTTTGTATAACACACTGGCCTACTTGCTTTGGAGGGAAAAGAAGTGGTGGGATTAGGCAGTGGATTTAAATTCCAGCTCTGTCTTCTTCTACCAAAATGGTCTTCTAACTATAATTTGGATTCCCCATATATTTAATGGGAATATAATAGTATTTACCTTACAGGATTGCTGTGATGACTAAATGACATTTTATATGTACTTGGTACTTAATAAGTTCTCCATATACAGTAACTGCTGGCTTTATTATGATTGTCTATATTAATAATAATAATTAGCCATAACTTCAGAATGTTTATATTTAGTTTAGGGGTTAAAATTATCAGAGGCCAATCACCCAGAGGCTACTTGAGGATATTAAAATGTTAAGCTGTATGATAATAACCATGTTTTCAATTATAGGCATTCAGGTTAAGGAAAAATTTATGTGGACCAGCAGATGGGGAAAAGGAAATTTCCCTGAAGAAGTGAGGACTGAATTGTACCTAGAAGAGTAGACAGAATTTAGAATACACAAAGGAGAATTTAAGTTTCAAGAGAAAGGAGGTCAGGGAGAAAAGTGTGAGTATGCATATAACAGAAAAGGGGAGGGTTTCAGAGCTGTTTTTCTGGGTTATTTGGCAACATTTATACTTTCTCTTCTTTTTCTTCTTTATTAACAGCTTTTTAATAAATTTCATTGAGTTTTTTAGCTGTTACCTGTGCTAAAATAATAAATATACTCATAATATCAAATCACTTAAATCCTTAAGAGTCATGAGCAGTTTACTATCCAGCTGCTGCTGTTAAAGCATACCATTTTGGAATTAATTCTTGAAAGCTATATTTGCATTACTGCATGTAGACTGGGCAAATAGGAAGACTTTATATTCCTAAGAAAGGAAAGGGGGAAAAAAAAAAAGGAAGGAAAGGGAAGTTGCTCAGTCGTGTCTGACTCTTTGCAGTCGTGTCTGACTCTTTGCGACCCCATGGACTGTAGCCCACCAGGCTCCTCCAGCCATGGGATTCTCCAGGCAAGAATACTAGAGTGGGTTGCCATTCCCTTCTCCAGGGGATCTTCCCAACCCAGGGATCAAACCCAACTCTCCTGCATTGCAGGCAGATGTTTTACCCTCTGAGCTTCCAGGGAAGCCCTGGTATATTCCTAAGGACAACACTAAATTTCTAAGGATAAGCATGTGCTTCAGTGACCAGTGAACACCAGCTAGTGTCTGTGATGGCTATTCCTTCATTGATTAAGGAAATTGAATGGAGTGGTCTACTGTATGGAGTGGCATGGTTCTGCAGTTACCTCTCGTCCTCAGCACTTGCCCATAGTCACAGCCTCGAGGGAAACTTTGGATATGGGGATTTAAAATAAAGTGGAGCCATTGAGACAGTTGGGGTGGGAGTTGGCGGGTAGGGGGGCAGGGTGTGAGTGCTGAAGACTCTGTACATGAAGGAAGTTAAAAACATAAACCAGAATTTCTCTCTTTGCACCTGTAAAGAGTTTAGGGAGGCACTTAAAAAAAATCCTGAGATTGTATGATACTTTTAAAATAAAATTTAGAGAGAGGTAACATTAAATTGTACATAGTGATTTAGTGATTTATTCATTTTGTTCATACTCTGCTGAAGTATTGTTTGCTGCTACTCCTGGTATTGCTTTGCTGGCCTCTCATTTAGTCTGGTTCATGACCAGAGGTTGGCCACCCACCCTGGCCATGGAGTCCTGACCAACACGGACATGCTGGGCACAGTTAAATGGTCTCCTTCAATGCCCAGCCTATCAACCTAAGGGTAAAAATGACAGAAGATATTACAAATGCATTTTTACCTTTCGCTCCTTAATCAAGTGTAGGGGAAATTTATGTGATCTGTTTAGTTACATAATTCTTTCCAAAAGTATTTTATTTTCCATGAAAGCCCCTGTAATGAAAGGTTCTGCTGGCCATTGTATTGGAACTTCTCTTGGAAGCATGTTAGGAGAGGCAATATAGTTTAACATGTTTGAAACTAAACAGATATGAGTTGAAGTTTTGTTTCCACGACTTATTAGCTTTAATATTTGGGATAAGTTATTTAAGCTCTCTAAGCTTGTTTTCTCCCTGGAAAAATAGAGATAATAATAGTATTTATTGCAAAGTTTTTTTTTTTTAAAAAAAAGGTTAAAAGTTTAAGTCACCTAGTAGAGTGATTGATATGTAGTGAATCACCATTAAATAAAATTGATAATATTAATAATAGTGACTTAATTATAAATGTGTTAATGTGTTTGCATTGTGAATAACTTGCTTAATAAATATAGTGATTACCATTAAAAATACCTAATGTCATCTACTGCTACAATTATTATCGTAATGCTTGATTAAGTTAATTTGTGTTAGTTTCCTCCTCTGTAACATGAGGATAATATTACCTACAGATTGATGCTGTGACCTACACACAGATGTGCTGTGAGAATTAAATAAGGGACTGGGTGTGGCTGTGCTTCATAAACCATATGATAATTATTATGGCAGAGATGAAAGAAAGCAGATGACATCTGGGAGCTCTTCTTACCTTAATATATATGGCCAGAATCAGCATAGTAGAGTTTTTTGATGAGTGCTAGTCTTTTCAGACCTAGGGCAAGTGTTTCTGGGGAGCCAAATGGATGGTTGGCAATGGAGCAGGATGCTGTGTCCAGAGAGGCTGGCAGAGCAGCAGCAGCTTTCAATTGTGTTTCCTTTGCTTGGCACAGTCACTGTCATTGCTTTTTTTTTTTTTTTTTAGCACTGTAGCTACTATGGAATTCCAGCATTAGTCAACTTCTAAACAAGTTACTTTGCTAAGGAACACTCTTTCTTCTTTTTCTACTTTTTTAACTGTTGAGATAAATGACTTGTGCATCCACCATTAAGCAAGACATGTTTTGAGGCAGTTTTACCTATGTTATTTAACAGTAACTTTATAATCATCTGCTAAAATGTGCTTTATCACCTGTATTAACAGACAAGGACACTGAGGCTCACTAACTCACTCAATAGTAAATTGTAGAGCCGGGATTAAAACTCTTATCGAACTGGAGTTAAGGCTCTGTTCTTTCTACTACTTTAGTTAATTGGTGCTCATATTGTTTAAGCACAAGTGTAGAAAAAGGACAGGAAAGAGGAGTGGTTCTCAGTGGAGGGAGATGCTATCTCCCTGCAGAGTGTTTGAAAGTATACAGGGGAATTTTTGATTGTCGTGGTGACTGGGGTGATGGGGTGCTGCTGGATTTGGGGAGTAGGAACTGGATACCAAATGTCCCACAGTGCTCTCAACAATACAATAAAAAATGTTCCCCTTGAAATGCCAGTTGTGCCCTTTTTGAGAAACAAGGGATTAGGTCATTCAGAAACATCTCTTCTGACTTCTGAAGTGATAAAAAGGGCCATGCCTGTGCCAGTAGTTACAGTTTACAGTTTTCATTTGTATGCTACTTACAAAGTACGAAACCTCAAACCTCACTTTCTAAATTGTTTCTCATTAGGTCTTTTGTTTATACGCCCTTTATAACCCTTAGCACAATATATTAATCACTGTATCCCATACCACAAAAACGTGAACATGGACACTGTTTTATTCACTACTGGGTTTGCGGTGCCCAGTGCAGAGTCTGTGCTCAAGGAACACTTGTTAATACGAGGGCATAGCAATTTGTTTATCATCTATAAAAGCCAAGAAACAAGTTTGAAAACATGGATCTGTGTTAACTGTTTCTCCTCCACATCTCCAGAAACTCTAGTTTGCCTTAAGCTGCTGCTACTGCTGCTGAGTTGCTTCAGTCGGTGTCCGACTCTGTGCGACCCCAGAGATGGCAGCCCACCAGGCTCCCCTGTCCCTGGGGTTCTCCAGGCAAGAACACTGGAGTGGGTTGCCATTTCCTTCTCCAATGCATGAAAGTGAAAAGTGAAATTGAAGTCACTCAGTTGTGTCCGACTCTTAGCGACCCCATGGACTGCAGCCTACCAGGTTCCTCCATTCATGGGATTTTCCAGGCAAGAGTACTGGAGTGGGGTGCCATTGCCTTCTCCAAGTTTGCCTTAAGAAACATTAGTGTTTCAGTGGTCATTAAGTACACCCCAGGTTATCCCTGAGTTCTTGCTCCTTTCCCAACTAAGGAGTACTCTGGTAGCTTGGGGTTCTCATTTTGTCACCAGAATCCTTCTAAGAAGCAAAGTTCTGTGTTTTGAGCCTGGCCAAGCACCTAGTGGCTCAGTTGGTAAAGAATCCTCCTGCAATGCAGGAGACCTGGGTTCGATCCGTGGGTTGGGACGATATCCTGGAGAAGGAGATGGCAACCCACTCCAGTATTCTTGCCTGGAGACTCTCATGGACAGAGGAGCCTTTTGTGCTACAGTCCACAGGGTTGCAAAGAGTCGGACATGACTGAGCGACTAAACCCCTGCTACCACAAGCAACTGTTGGTTCATTTCAGCTGTGAAGTTGTAGCTCCATTTCCACCCTGAATACTTTTGAGTGATAGAGATATAACCAGAGCCAGGATTGGTGTTCAGAATGATTGGCTAGAGTAAAAGCCTCACATCTAATTTTTTGAGCAGGCCTTTAATTCATCAGAATTATTAGTTCTCATTTTCTACTTTTGAAAGTGTATTTATTTTCCCTTGTGGTGATTGTATATACATCAGCATTTTTGTCTTTATCTTTCCAGTAGACTTTCATGTATTTTAATCTATGGAACACTCTGGGTTGGCACTGGCACTTTTTATTTCTAATTAGAACACCTCAAAGCTCTTTGAGAAAGAATTACCTAATTTTCCAATTTATTTATGAGACTTCACTTGTCATGTTGCCAAGATCCCTTAGCAAGTTAGTTGAAGGATTAAAATAAGAACTAAACATCCTTGATTCCTAGTTATTTGACTGTAATGCTGTTTTCTTTCCCTCCCTTCCCTCCTTCCTTCCCTCCCTCTCTCCTCTCTAGCTTTCTCTCTTTCTCCCTTTCTTTCTTTCTCTATTGCAGGCAGCATATATTCTGGTTTTGTTTTGTTTGTTTTTTTCCTCTCTCCTTCTTTGAGGATGAAGTAAGTATGGTGCTGGGGTGTGTGTTTCTATACAAAAATGTTTAAAGCTGCTAGCTGAATGAAACTTAATGACTTTCTGAAGTGTGGATTATGTTGCAGTGCAATGTTCTTTTTCAATTAATATAGTTTCATCAAATTGCTGAAAAAAATCAATCAGCATACTTAAGAATAGGTATAATGAAGAAATATACAGTGGACGTAAATATACTTCAGTCTTTAAGTGGGTAAAGAGAATTATCTTTGACTTGATAGCATATTTGAGAAAAGGACAAGACTTGACTTGGGAAGGCACTGCCTTTCACCCTGGGAAAAATCCAAGGATTACTGGCATTATAAGGAGAAATTGCAGATTATGGTTACTCTGTGGAAGGATTACCGAGACACACTTGCCTTGGGCTAGAAGAAGACAATGGGAATTAAGAGATTACAATGAGAGTAATATTAACTGTATTTCCAAGGTTGAATGCAAAAGAAATAGGAACAACTATTTCTCAGGCCTGTGTGTGAAGTGATGCTGAAACTGAGATTGCTCTTTACCATTCTTCCAACTTGGGCTCCAACCAAGTCTTTAGGTTATTCATATCAGTCTAGGCAGAAAGATGACAGTTGTACCGATTTTATTATTTAACAGTCAGTCTTAATTTGTGTGCTCCTAGCCCTTCCCCAGTCACTTCTGTTACAGTACAGTGAAGGGTGATGTCAGAATTGTGCTGAGGCAGTTATGGAAGAGTGTAAGGCCTCTGGACTGGTTTTCACAGACATGGAATCTAAACCAAGCTCTGACCCAAATAATGCAACTGAATTTCTCAGACCCTCAGATGCTTCATCTGCAAAATCAAGGGAATGATGCTAGATGATTTTCACAATTCCAGATATTGTTAAACATATAGGGACCTCTCAAAGGTCTATAAACATATTAATTGGAAGGATTGAAAATCTATTTAGTTGCTCAGCAATATTATATCTTAGAAGTATCAGATGAAAGTTCACGAATGATTTTCCTCTCGGAAGGCTGTAACATTTATGAGATTTATACAGCCCCTATTGGGACAGCTGATTTCATTTGAAAAGGTCTAAAACTTTTTATTTTAAAATAATAAAATAAAGGTAAATATAAAACATAAAACATTTGAACATATCCTTTAAAGTATGTTTTAGTCCAAAGATTGCTAATTTGTAGGAACCAACAGGCAAAACGCTTGACATTGAAGTAAACAAAAATGAAGTTTTCCGATCTAATTTTCGTCTTCATTATTTCATTCAGTTTTGAAATTCCTGTAAGAGTAAAGCCACATTTTGATAATTTACTTACACTTGATATATGGTTAATATGTAAAAAACAGAACAATTGAATAAACAAAGCGAGAACAGGATCGTTCATACATACAGCAAACAAACAGGTAGCTGCCAGAGGGGAAGGGTGTGGAGGGGCAAAATGAGTAAAGGAGAGTGAGAGGCACAAATCTCCAGTTATAAAATTAAATAAGCCGTGAAGACGTAGTATATCGCCTAAGGAATATGGTCAATAACATAATAACTCTCTGGGGACAGATGGTTACTAGACTTACTGTGGGGTTCATTTTATAATGGATGCAAATATCAAGTCACTAAGTAGTATACCCCAAACTAGCATAGTATTATCTGTTAACTACATTTCAATTAAAAAAATGGAATTTAGGACTTCCCTGATGGTACAGTAGATAAGAATCCGCCTGCCAGTGCAGGGGACAGAGGTTGAATCCCTGGTTGGGGAAGATCCCACGTGCCTAGAGCCCATGCTCTGCAACAAGAGAAGTCTCCACAGTGAGAAGCCCATGGACCCCAACAAAGAGTAGTCCCCACTCGTGGCAACTATAGAAAGCCCCTGCCAAGCAAAGAAGACTCAGTGCAACCAATCAACATAAAATAAATAAGTAAATTATAAAAAATAAAAAATGAAAAGGAAAGTTAACAAAATATGTCAGTATATTTCATTTTTGGCTAAAACCCCCAAATGAATAAATATTGATAATGGAAAAATTATCATATAAAAATATAACTGTAACTAACAAGACACTGTTACTTTAAGTCTTTCTTTAAAAAATACTAGGAAAGCTCTTAGTGGTTGTGCTTTCCTTATTTAGCTGGGTTAATCTCTTAGTTGCTAAGGGCAGATCGCTTTGTTTATAAACTTTTTAAACCCAATCTGCACACAACCACATCATGGATAATAAAGTGGGAAAAACCCATTCAAATTGTCAGTCTGCACCCACTTAACCACCTCCGTCTTATTAATGCCTACTTTAGCTTCTTTAGCAATGTCTTCCACATTGCATGTTTTGCACACTGTGTTTTAAATGGTGTGCTGCTGGTGATTGCTAACCATGTGTGTGGGTGTGACTGAAATACCCGATGTGTGATGGGAATTCCTTTCCCCATGATGTACCCAGGTTAAGCTACTGTCAAGTGAGTAATTCTCACTGCAGGGACATTGGAGCTCCGTGTACCATCTGATGTCTTTGAGGTGGCTTGGCAGATACCAAGCATGTTGATTCCACATCAGGACCAGCAGCGCTGATGAGGAGTGTATGCCATGTGTAGGTTTCTGGTAATGAAAACTTTCCCTTGATATCTGCCTCTTTTAAAAAGCCTCCTGATTTTGGAATAAATAAAACTAGATCTTATGACTACCGCTCATCTAATGAGCTTTCAGCCTTCATAGTGTTGTCATCTAATATAGAGAACTATAATGTTTGTGCAATTTAAAATTTCTTTAAGTGTCACATTCAGTTTTCTTAGCAATTTTTATGATACTGTTGTTGTCCTGACAAGCCAAATGTCAGTGCTGAAAGGTAAGCAAAACTTGTGTGATTGCATGATTGTGTGTGTGTGTGTGTGTAGTAAAACTTTAAAGAGCAGGTGAAGTGACTTTTTGACAGGTGATGGCATTAACCGAAATATGGAAAAGTTTTTATCGTAGCAAATAGAAATGCATACACCACGACCAAGGAAGGCAGAAATGTGATGTTCTTTTCTCAGATTAGGAGTCTCAGTTTTACTCTTGAGGCCCTGCTCTGCAAAGACAACTCAGTTTCTCCCAACCCAGTATTCTCAATTTGAGCCAATGAGTTTTTTTCAGCCAAAATTAAATATCTTCGTCATCGTTCATTTCAAAGCGCAGTTGCTTTTCAGTGAAGGGCATCTGAAAGGCTTTCTTTCTGTTTTCCTCAGTGGCATCTGGGAGCCAGGGAGAGTGGCCACCGTTAGGGCAGCGGCAGCGGATTAGCTGTCTCCGGTCCCTGCTGGTCTCATCCTGCAGTGCCCGACCTGCCTGGTTCCAGCACATGACAGTCTTTTCAGCATCCTGATCATTTCTGTAGCTTGTGCTTATGTACCTTTGATTTTGAGACTCTGAATCAATGTGGCAGGTCCTTTCTGGACCCAGGTTCTGAGCACCTTCACATTTCCCTAGAGGATCTTCTGGTTTCTTTCTCCAGCCTTCACTGGAGTTTGTGAACCCGCTGGGGATGAACCCCAGATTCACACACAGGCATCTTCCTCAGCCATGGAGACCGTGTCTCACTTGCACTCCTGCTGCCATTTTAAATGCTATGTCATTTCAAATGTAGAGTTTTTTTTTTTTTAATGTATATTTTATTGAAGTACAGTTGATTTTCAATGTTGGAGGAGGAAATGGGAACCCACTTCAGTGTTCTTGCCTGGAGAACTCCATGGGCAAAGGAGCCTGGCAGGCTACAGTCCATGGGGTTGCAAAAAGTTGGACATGACAGAGCAACTATCACTCGCAATGCTTAAGGTGCATAGCAAGGAAATGCAGTTTTTAAGAAAGTTTTGTGTTGGGTCCAGTCTCTACCCTCAGAAGCAGAGGCTCAGTAATGGCTCCTCAGATTCCCCCAAACTTAAGAGGGTGTTACCCTCTGTCCCTGAGACTTGACCCCTGGGCAGGGGATTGGGTTGTGAAATTCTCCCATCTGATTCCTTGTCCTTCCAGCACAGATATGGTTTGACCTCTACAATTCCTGTCTTCTAGAAATTGATTTTGGTTCACATCATCTTTCTTTTCTACTCTAGAACATTTAATCACTGATGAGTCCTTCAGGCTTGGGTTTTATATGCAAAATACTCAGCTTTGGGAAGTTTCAGTAGAGCTCTTTTCTTCAGGAAAGGCTAGTCTCTCTCAATCAAAGCTTTTGCATTCAGGCAATAGTCTTGCTATGGATGTAAAATCTTGTATTTTAAAACTGTAAGCTGATTGATGACTGCTGTTCTTGGCTGTGTGCTGCCCTTTTCCTGAAGCAATGAACTACAATGAATTAAGAGAGTGTGGGGGATATGGGGAAAACTACAGGAAAATGAGGGTTTAAAATTCACCAAGGATGAAGCTACGTTGGTTTAATATTGCAAAAATATTATACCCATTACGTCAACATCTTCTGTAAGTCACCAGTTTACCATGGAGATTTTTAGATGGCTCTGATGAAAAGGAATGAAATCCACACTTGGATTTCTATTAATGAACAGTACGTTTTATTAAAAAGAAGAATCACTCTAGTTTTCTTTACCTTGTTGTTTCTCAGTCATTTTTTCTTTCTTTGATAATTTAGTCTTTACATTTTTTAATCGTAAGATAAAATGCAGATATAGACCCTCACAAATGAATGTGTGTATACATTAATGAATTGCTTAATAAGTTTTAAGGTGAACACCATTGTAACCATCACTATGACAAGAAATAGAACTTTGCCAGCCACACAGAAGTCCCTTCTATATGCTAGATCCCCTCCCTTCCACTACATGTAACTATTATCCTCAATTCTGTAGTAATCACTTCCTCGTGTGTGTTTAGTTTTGATATTCAAATGTGCACCCTTAGATACTATGATTTAAATTTGACCATTATTCAAAATTTGATGTTTTAAAGACCCTTTTAATCTATGGCTCCTCCCCCTATCTCTTTCTTTTCCCTATGTTTCTGTTGAAGACATGGACTCTTGGATATGTAGTTTCCCACAGTCTGGATTTTGCTGATTGCACGCTCATGGTGTAGTTCAGTGTGTTCCTTTGTCCTCTTTTATTTCCTGCAAATTGGCAGCTTGCCCAGAGGCAATGCTAGACTCAAGTTTACTGGCTTTGGCATGACTAGAGATGGTATTTGGGAAAACTGTAGGAGGCACATAATGTCTGCTTGTCTGTCTATAATTTTAGAAATTGTTGATGTTTATAGTGCCTAAATCGATTATATACTATACACTCTAGTGCCTCGATCAGACCTGAATTACTAATATATATGCAAGACTCCCCAAACTGCAGGCAAATGGGAGATAAGCTTTCCCAAATGGTACAGCAATTTAAAAATCTTCTAGATGTGCTTTGCTAACTTTTGTATTTGATATAAACTAGGCTACCAAGGTCACATCAAGCTTGGAGCAAAGGCAGAGTGACAGTTTCAGGAAAAAGCAATTTCTCTGGCTCTATCCCTGACCTGGGCTTCCCAGGTGGCTCAGTGGTCAAGACCCGCCTACCAGTGCAGGAGACAGGGGTTTGATCCCTAGATTGGGAAGAGCCCCCTGGAGAAGGAAATGGCGACCCACTCCAGTATTCTTGCCTGGGAGATCCCACGGACAGAGGAGCCTGTCAGGCTGCAGTCTATGGAGTCGCAAAAGAGTAGGACATGACTTAGCTGCTAACCAACAACGGGCCCCATCTGCGGTTGTGGCACTTCTCCTTCCTGCAAAGTCTCTTCCTCTCACGTGTTACTCCTGTAAGTCTCCAGGTGGTGTCTCCTGTATGCTCTGGAAAACAGCATCCTTGGCAACCAAGGGACATCTTTCTGTCTCTTCACTTGTTGCCTGACTTTGATTCCCTTTGGTAAAATCTTCTTTAAATCTCTTGGACTCTATGAATCCCTATTATAGGTGGCCTCTCATGCTGCTGCTACTGCATTGATGCGGGTGACATCTTCCACTGATGCCCAGGGAATATCTGTTTTCTCTTCCTCCTGGATATACAGCTAGATTACATTACTCAGTCAATCTAGCAATGGCTGTGGCTTGTAAGTAATTTCTAGACAGTGCTGGACATTTGGGAGTGATGTGTGCCTTTTCAAGGGAAGCTCTTATCTTTTGTGATGGCTAGATGCAAATGATGGTAATGCTATGGTTTAAACAGAGTATAAGTATTGCAGAATTTGAGGGTCTTATTGATGCTTTTGGACTGTGGTGTTGGAGAAGACCCTTGAGAGTCCCTTGGACTGCAAGGAGATCCAACCAGTCCATTCTGAAGGAGATCAGCCCTGGGATTTCTTTGGAAGGAATGATGCTAAAGCTGAAACTCCAGAACTTTGGCCACCTCATGCGAAGTTGACTCATTGGAAAAGACTCTGATGCTGGGAGGGACTGGGGGCAGGAGGAGAAGGGGATGACTGAGGATGAGATGGCTGGATGGCATCACTGACTCGATGGACGTGAGTCTGAATGAACTCTGGGAGTTGGTGATGGACAGGGAGGCCTGGCGTGCTGCGATTCATGGGGTCGCAAAGAGTCAGACACGATTGAGCAACTGAACTGAACTGAACTGATGGTCTCATAACTACTTAACTCAGCTGCTGTTGTGCAAAAGCAGCCATAGACAATGGGTAAGTGTGCGACTCTGTTCTCATCAGACTTTATTCACCAAAAAAGGGATGGGCTGTAGTTTGCTGGCACTTGGCCTGGCAGAGCCACAAGCTGTTAAGAGCTTGGAAGCTGAGTATTGACCAGGAACGCTTACCTTCAACTGTCATGTGAAAGAGAAATCAGCTTTTGTTGTATTTGATTTATGTATTTTTTATCTATTTTCTGCCATTTGTCTTTCAGTCACTAAGTTGTGTCCTACTCTTTGTGACCCCATGGACTGCAGCACACCAGGCTTCCCTGTCCTTCACCAGCTCCTGGCGTCTGCTCAAATTCATGTCCACTGAGTCAGTGATGCTATCTAACCAGCTCATCCTCAGGAAGATAAAGATGTTCCCTCATACTCCTTCCCTCAATTTTTCCCAGCATCAAGGTCTTTTCCAATGAGTCAGCTCTTCACGTCAGGTGGCCAAAGTAGTGGAGTTTCAGCTTCAGTATAAGTCCTTCCAATGAATAGTCAGGGTTGATTTCCTTTAGGATTGACTGGTTTGATCTCCTTGCAGTCCAAGGGACTCTCAAGAATCTTCTCCAACACCACAGTTTGAAAGCATCAAGTCTTAGGTACTCAGCCTTCCTTATGGTCCAACTCTCACATCTGTATATGACTACTGGAACAAAAACCATAGCTTTGACTAGACAGATTTTTGTTGACAAAGTGATGTCTTTGCTTTTGAATATTCTGTCTAGGTTTGTCATCAGTTTTCTTCCAAGAAGCAAGCATCTTTTAATTTCATAGATGTCTTAAAATAATAGAAATTTATTGTTTTACAACTCTGAAGTCTAGAGTACAAAATCAAAGTGTCTGCAGAGCTGTGTTTCCTCTGAAACCTGTATGGAAATTCCTTCTCTGACTTTTCTTTTCTTATTAATTTTTTTTTGTAGTGCTCCTTGCAGCTTGTGGAAGCTTAGTTCCCAGAGTGGGGATCAAAACCATGGCCCCTGCATTGGAAGCTCAGAGTCCTAACCGTCGGACCACCAGGTGAGCCCCTTCCCTGCCTTTTCTTACTTTCTGGTTGTGACTGTCTTGGTGTTTTCTAGCTCACAGCTTCATCCCTTCAGTCTCTGCCTTTATTGGCACATGGCACCCTCCCTGTGTTTCTGTCTCCTCCTCTCTTAGAAGGACGATAGTAGGACTGAGAGTCTGCCCTACTCCAGTATGACCTCATCTTAATTTGCATCTTCATTACATCTGCAAGGTTTCTGTTTTTAAATAAGGTCCCTTCCCAAGTACGAAGGGTTAGGACTTCAACATAGCTTCTGGAGCGACTCAATTCAATTTATAAAAAGAGATTATGTTTTGTAGGGAGGGATTTATTTATTACTGAGCACACTTTATGACCATATCAGTGGCACGCTGCACTTGATTGATTTGGGGAAAATTCACCCAGTGTATCTGAGAAGTTTTGTTTTGAAGCAACTTATTCACCTGAAAGAAGAGCTGCTATCTTTCCAGAACTCATGGCCCAGTCCATGGAGGGCTGGAAGGAAGCCAGAAGTGGTAATGGAGAGGTGAAAGATGACAGTCGTCTCAACAAAGCAGAGGCTTTGTGCCTGAGTATCGTTCTACCTGCTGTTCACCAGGACTGCATAGCTGTGTTTCTGCTTAGTTCGCTCAGCATAAACTGTTTCCAGGAGGCTCATTAGTCAACTGTAATCTTGGCAGAACCACTTCCTTTTTTCCTGACCCTCCTGTTACCACCCCTGCAGACATGACCGGACATGTTTAATCCTAACCTGAACACAGAAGACATGCCTGCTTTGTACTTCTGCTGAGAGCTATAAAAGGTGTTAAAGATAAATGATGATTAGAACCTCACCTCCATCTCCAAGCAATAGCCTTCTTTTAGGTAAAGCTTGACAGAAGTAACTGGTTTTCAATTTACAAAAAATTGAATACTATCAGGATACTGATTTCGATGATTTCTCTCTAGCAAACTTTTGAAACAAAGTTACAAGCCAAGGTGAATCAAAAGGTGAAAATACTGATAGGTAGCGCCTGGTAAACTTGTTATTTTAGTTGTTAAAAAATTAATTTGCTATGCTGTGGACAGCCTAGATATAAAACAAAATGAGGGAACCAGTGAATATTGGGAAGGCAATGTTCTTGTGTTTATGTCTGTGTTTAATTATTAATGTTTCTCCATTGTATGCAAATAATCAGCACAGAGGTGTATTTCCTCATGTCTATATACTTATCAGGCCAGCCCTCTTTCTCACACCTCAGACGTGTTTCCAGGTAGGTTTTCTGATGTCTGATCGGTCAGCTGAGATGCTCACCATTACTGAGTCCTCCAGGCCTGTCTGAGGAACTCTAGCCTGGGAGAATCTAAACATATCATTCAAAGGTCTCTGATGTTGGAAAGAAAGGAGGTTTTAGATGATTTTTGTTTTTGTTTGGACTTGGGTCAGTGCCTCCCATTTATAGCTGGAATGCGCACTGGATGGTTTCAGATGTGTTTTGGAAGACTGATGTGGGCCTCCTGAAAATCAACCACAGTGGGGCCCCAGGAGACTCAGGAGCAGGTTATCATGTTAAATGTTAAGCAGGTTATATCATGTTAAGTCTTTATCAGTGAATATTGATGTTGAACACTGAGACCATGAAAATTCTCCTCTTCCACGGACAACCTTGGGCCTCCCAGACAACCCGCACAGTCAGAACTAGTGCAGAGTAAGCCTTTCTTGGTGGCTTTTCCGCCCGACTTTATCCAGATAGAAAGGATTCACCCAGGGAATTTCAAGTCAAAGTCCAAGAACAAAGTTATACCTGTAAATGACATGACTGACCTATAGTTGGTAAATGGAAAGAAAAACGCTCCCAATGTGTAGAGCTATAGGAACAAGTATTAATAGGGAGGCTCATATTTTGCCAGTAGTGTCCCATGGATCATATAGGCTGTTACGGACAATTGCCATTTCCTAGGATAAAAAGATATCTTATAAAAGTATGACTCACTTTTGCTGTATTTTATGGGAGTCCACTTGTGGTGAATCCGCTTGTCCCATACCTATTTAACTTTTGATCTCCTAGTATAAATTTCCACCTTCGTTAAAGAAAATGGAAAATCTAAAGGAGAATTTGGCTTCCCCCACGGGCACTAGTGATAAAGAACCCGCCTGCCAATGCAGGAGATGCAGGAGATACGGGTTTGATCCCTGGGTCGGGAAGATCCCCTGGAGAAGGGCATGGTAACCCACTCCAGTATTCTTGCCTGGAAAATCCCTTGGACAGGGAAGCCTGGTGGGCTGTGGTCCATAGGGTTGCAAAGAGTCAGACATGACTGAAGTGACTTAACACACAGCAAAGGAGAATTACAAACAGTTATTCAAGAATCATACCAAAACAAAAACTAGTTATCAACATTTGGAAGTCAGGAGATTACACCTAAGAATCCACATTTCTTATAAAACCAGCCTGTGACAGCCCCGAACCTGCATTTCCACTTGGCAGCAACACACTGGAGCCACACTGAAGGGGAGCAGGCTCAGACGGTCAAGCGTCTGCCTGCAATGCTGGAGGCCTGGGTTCGATCCCTGGATTGGGAAGATCCCCTGGAGGAAGGCAAGAAAACCCTCTAGAGTATTGTTGCCTGGAAAATTCAATGGACAGGGGAGCCTGGTGGACTACAGTCCATGGAATGGCAAAGAGTCAGACACAAGTGAGCGACTAAGCACAGCACACAGTGCTCCTATTAATGCATGCCCACTGTATCATTAACATAACAAAGCCCATCCTTGAAGGCATTTGAATTTGTTGTCCCTGATCCATAGGAAAGGAAAGCAGGCTTCAACAATTTAAAAATTTTCTTCCTTGGGATACTAGAGTGGTTTTTAAAAAAGTTTTAAAAATTTGTAATGGAAATGAGTTATGGCAAGGGAGTGGAAATGGCCACTGAAAATGTATAAAATACATGGGCTTTGCTAAGTACAATTAAGTAAATTTGACAATAACTGGGTTCAGTGTTTCCCATGTCTGAAAGACTGATAGAATCACCAGAACTAGGTAGTGAAGGACCTAAGCTACTCTGTTTTGTTAAAGAAGACTCCATTTTGTAAAAATTCCCGGAAAAGAGCTTTTTGGAAATCCCTTAACCTCACCCCACCACCCTGGGACCAATCAGAACCCATGGCAAGCCCGGGAAATGGGAACCAGTCAGAACCCAACACCTAACCCTCCCACAGAAGGTAACCAGTTAGACGTCTCCCAACCTGGAAACTCCCGTTTTTTCAATTTTTTTGCGCGAGAATACCCTATATAAGCAATGAAACCCAGAGCTCGGGGCTCCTCCTTATAGCTGCTGCGTCGATATCGGTGGAAGCCCCAGCTCGAGCTTGGTAATAATAACTCTCTTGCTTTTGCATCGGATATTGGCTCCCTGGTGGTTATTGGGAGATTTTGCGACTTGGGCATAACAGTAGGCAATACGTGTTTAGTCTGTAGATACATTGCAAGGGGAGATGTTTCCTAAAGGATGGTGGCGTTGGTATTGAGTGCCTGCAACTAGGGCTTCAAAGGAGGCTGTATTCCACTATGGTCACCTTGGGAGGGAAGAAAGTTTCGGGTCCTGTAATATGACACAGGACAAGAAAACTGGGATGCTCTTGGGTTTAGTTAGTTCTCATTCTCTCTTCAACTATTAGTTCCTGGAGGATATGGTCACCTGAAAGGGGATCTTCACTCTCCCAAGACTATGCCCTTCTTTCAGGTTCCAGTTGATTATGGAAAACCTATTTTTTTAATTTTGCAAATATGATCAGAAAAAATATTAAAATCTTAGTATATGAAATGCAACCCCTTTTCTGGTTTTTAATACTAAATCAGACAAAATATTATTTTATACGTGTCCCTGTTTCTGACTCTCATAAATGCTTCACCTTCCCATGCTTTGTATTCTCTTGCAATTCGTTTCATACAGTCCCTTTTCCAGGAATCCTTCCATCTCATTAGGTTTTCCTTTCTTTCTTTTTTTTTTCTTTCTCTGATGCTGCATTTTCCTTTTATTCTACAATCTGTGTTTAATTTTCCAGTCTTCTACTTTTATTCTTATTTTCCTTTTGTCAGTCTGCTCTCTTTTATTTTCTGTCTATTGTTTCGTGTCCTGCCTCTTGGTGCCTTCCCTCATGTGCTATTTCACATGGTCTGCTTATTTCTCGCTCCAGTTTGTTTTATTCCCTGACCATGTATTTATGCCTCTTGCTTAAAAACAAACCACTCCCCCCAAGTGGATGCTTTTGATGTTGTTGTTCAGTCGCTCAGTTGTGTCTGACTCTTTGCGACCCCATGGACTGTAGCACGCCAGGCCCCCCTGTCCATCACCAACTCCTGGAGTTTACCCAAACTCATGTCCATTGAGTCGGTGATGCCATCCAACCATCTCATCCTCTGTTGTCCCCTTCTCCTCCCGCCTTCAATCTTTCCCAGCATCAGGGTCTTTTCCAGTGAGTCAGTTCTTCACATCAAACGGCCAAAGTATTGGAGTTACAGCTTCAACATCAGTCCTTCCAATGGACACTCAGGACTGATCTCCTTTAGGATGGACTGGTTGGATCTCCTTGCAGTCCAAGGGACTCTCAAGAGTCTTCTCCAACACCATAGCTCAAAAGCTCAATTATTCATTGCTCAGCTTTCTTTATAGTCCATCTATCACATCCATACATGACTACTAGAAAAACCACAGCTTTGACTAGACAGATCTTTGTTGGCAAAGTAATGTCTCTGTTTTTTAACATGCTGTCTAGATTGGTCATAACTTTCCTTCCAAGGAGTAAGCGTCTTTTAATTTCATGGCTGCAGTCACCATCTGCAGTGATTTTGGAGCCCAAAAAATCAAGTCTGATACTCTTTCTACTGTTTCCCCATCTATTTGCCATGAAGTGATGGGACCAGATGCCATGATCTTTGTTTTCTGAATCTTGAGCTTTAAGCCAACTTTTTCACTTGCCTCTTTCACCTTTATCAAGAGGCTCTTTAGTTCTTCTTCACTTTCTGCCATAAGGGTGGTGTCATCTGCATATCTGAGGTTATTGACATTTCTCCCGGCAATCTTGATTCCAGCTTGTGCTTCCTCCAGCCCAGCATTTCTCATGATGTACTCTACATGTAAGTTAAATAAGCAGGGTGACAATATACAGCCTTGACATACTCCTTTTCCTATTTGGAACCAGTCTGTTGTTCCATGTCCAGTTCTAACTGTTGCTTCCTGACCTGCATACAGATTTCTCAAGAGGCAGGTCAGGTGGTCTGGTATTCCCATCTCTTTCAGTTTGTTGTGATCCACACAGTCAAAGGCTTTGGCATAGTCAATAAAACATAAACAGATGTTTTTCTGGAACTCTCTTGCTTTTTTGATGATCCAGTGGATGTTGACAATTTGATCTCTGATTCCTCTGCCTGTTCTAAAACCAGCTTGAACATCTGGAAGTTTGGTTCACGGTTCATGTATTGTTGAAGCCTGGCTTGGAGAATTTTGAGCATTACTTTATGAGTGCAATTGTGTGTTAGTTTAAACATTATTTAGCATTGCCTTTCTTTGGGATTGGAATGAAAACCGACATTTTCCAGTCCTGGCCACTGCTGAGTTTTCCAAGTTTGCTGGCATATTGAATGCAGCACGTTCACAGCATCTTTTAGGATTTGAAATAGCTCAACTGGAATTCCATCACCTCCACTAGCTTTTTTCATAGTGATGCTTCCTAAGCCCCACTTGACTTAGCATTCCAGGATGTCTGGCTCTAGGTGAGTGATCACACCACTGTGATCATCTGGGTCATGAAGATCTTTTTTGTACAATTTCTGTGTATTCTTGCCACCTCTTCGTAATATCTTCTGCTTCTGTTAGGTCCATACTATTTCTGTCCTTTATTGAGCCCATCTTTGCATGAAATGTTCCCTTGGTACCTCTAATTTTCTTAAAGAGATCTCTAGCCTTTCTCATTCTATTATTTTCCTCTATTTCTCTGCACTGATCATTGAGGAATGCTTTCTTATCTCTCCTTGCTATTCTTTGGAACTCTGCATTCAAATGGGTATATCTTTCCTTTTCTCCTTTGTTTTTTGCTTCTCTTCTTTTCACAGCTATTTGTAAGGCCTCCCCTGAGAGCCATTTTGCTTTTTTGCATTTCTTTTTCTTGGGGATGGTCTTGATCCCTGTCTCCTGTACAATAAGTGAAAAAAGTAAAAATTGCCTTGCTTACAAGTCACGGTAAAAATCACCCAAGAATCTTTGATAAAATGTAAATGCCTTGGGGTCCTCCTTCAGATCAACCAATTTGGAAACTCTGAGGAATTGTTTTCCTGTCCCAGGTGATTTTAATGAGCCAACCAAGACCCATTCAGTTGTCCTACTGGAACTTTTGTACCTTCTTTTCTGATGCCATTAGAACTGCTTTCCTCTGGTTTGGAAGTGAGCAATTACTATAGAAAGAGAAGAACTCCAAGCTATTTGGTTTTACCTGCTTCAGCCCACCAAAAATTATTCTGGGGAAGGTGAAAGAGTTTAGGAAAGAATTTCTGAAGGTGACCATGTATCTTTTTATAGCATTGTGGGAGCAAAAAAAGGTTCACTTTTTTTTTTTTTTCCTCACGCTTCCCTCAGGCTTCTGCTGATGATGGGAGTGTTTGTGGTAGCAAGAAGGAAGGAACTCCTGGCCAGTGAGAGACATGACATTGTATCCTGAGTCTTGGGAATGGGGGTGGATATTTCAGTGGGATGGTTTCATTTCATCATAACTTGGTGCTAGTGTTGCCCGGGTTAGCACAACTAAGCAATATGCTATGATGGGGTTACCAAACATTAAGTTCCCATTTACTTTTAATTATTTCAGGTTGTTGAACTATAGCTGGTTTAAGAAAAATTGAAACCAACAGATTTGTTTTTTCTAAAACATACATTAAAGTATTTTTAGTGTGAGAACTGGGGAAGTAATAGTCACTAAGTAGTCTGTCACAAGAGTGGAAGTTGTAACAATGCTATTATGGGGAAATTATTTTATGTTCTAGTTTTCCAAGTTAGACCTTGAGACTGTGTTTTTACACATTTTTTACTTTTCCTTAAGCCTATTTTTTTTTCTTCCAGTGTACAATAAGAAACATGAGCAAATGATCATATTTTTGAAGTGATCAAATTTTTTGATCAAAAGCATAAAATATATTTTCCTTAAACATATTCTACTTAGTAAGTACACCAACTTCTTTTCTTGGTTTTCATATCCTGAGTTATTTCTGCATCATTAAGTTTATCTGAGGGGCCCAGATTCTATCATCATGGGGAATTTCTGAAGTGTCACATGGAAGAAGAGAGTAAGGTGCAAAGCAGATGTCATTTTGGTTGGTTCCTTGAGTGTCACTCCAGAAAATGACATGATTAGAGAAATACTGATCCAGTTGGACATCAGTCTTTCCCACCATGTGGCAGAACCCCAAGCAGAATCTTTAGCAAAGGCGGGGTGGTGGTGTCACTGTGTCAGGTCTCCAGAGAGTCTCGGGTAGCTATGGGCTACATCACACGTTGTTCAGAGTCTCGTGAAGACTCCATAAATATTTACTCATGGATTTATAGTAGCCCTGGTCACAACTGCAAAGTAGAAAACTTTTCCTTCAGCTGTGTCCTCTCTCTCACAGAAGCGTGTCTTCCTAATGTTGGCATGGCTTTGTGGTTATCCTTTTTACAGTTGATGGAGGGAATCCCTGCAACACCTTCTTCAAACCACTCTGTTACTATTCATTTTTTTTTTCAGATAAAGAAATCTCTAAATTGACATGTTTTTCATTTGAACAGGAAATCTTTCTTTTACGTTGTTTGATACCTCTCCTCAGCTTTCTTAATTCTTTTGTACAGGGGAGGAGACTCCAGTATGGCTATTTTATTTGATTTTTTTTTTTTTTTTTGTGGGGGGAATTCTAAAATATTTTTTAAAAATCTTACCTCTCACTTAAAAAATAATCCATATTCCAAAGCTATATAAAAGTATCATTTCCCCATTTTCTTGGAACTTTCTAAAGAGAAAATGTCTTCCCCAGGTTTCTGTTGAGATAGGACGAGAGGGTGGTGGTATTGGATGTACTTGAGTGGTAGGAGGTACAGAAATATAGGTTAAACCTGGAAATCAAGCAAATCAAACTATTCTTTTTCCCTACACTTCTTAGGGTGTTTGGATTTTTCTAAGTCTTTGAAACCATGATGTCAGTTAGAGGTATGTTTTGTGATGTTAAAATTTAGCTGCATGAAAAAAAAGAACAGATACCTTCACCTGACATTTAATATAATACCTGTTGTGTATGTGTTGTTGTTGTTGTTCAGTTGCTAAGTCGCATCTGACCCTTTTGTGACCCCATGGAGTCTGCCAGGTTCCTCTGTCCATGGGATTTTCCAGGCAAGGGTACCAGAGTGGGTTGCCATTTCCTTCTCCAAGGAATCTTCCCAACCCAGGGATGGAACCCATGTCTTCTGCATTGTAGGCAAATTCTTTACCTCTGTACCACTGGGGAAGCCCTGTGTGTGTGTGTGTGTGTGTGTGTGTGTATGCATATATATTAATAGTAAGACTGATTCTTATCAGTTTCATTTCATGGGTCTGGAATCTTTCTGATTGTAAATTATTAGTACCTTCTAATTTATAATCATGGCTTTTGAGTCAATCTATACATCAAGAGGGTCTTCCCTGGTGGCTCAGAGGGTAAAGAATCTGCCTTGCAGTGCAGGAGATCTGGGTTCTGTTCCTAGGTTGGGAAGATCCCCTGGAGAAGGAAATGGCACCCCACCCCAGAATTCTTTTTTTTTTAATTTATTTCTTCTTTGAATTGAAGGATGATTGCTTCACAAAATTTTGTTGTTTTATGTCACACATCAGCATGAATCAGCCATAGGTATACATATGTTCCGTCGTTCTTGAACCTCCCTCCCCACTCCAATATTCTTGCCTGGAGAATTCCATGGACAGAGGAGCCTGGTGGGCTACAGTCCTGGGGTCGCAGATAGTCAAACGTGGCTGAGCAACTAACACTTTCACTTTCACATACATCAAGAGACAGCAAAAGCAGCTAGCTTGAGCCAGTGTTCTGGACCTACAAACTCTGAAGGCATTCTGGTGCTTTTTTCCTCAAGGCTGCTGCTGAACTGTGGTATAACCAGTTAAAACATACTCCAGCCTTATGAAAATTCTCATAACCTCATTAATGCTGTGGAAAATTTAAAGAACAACAAAAGTAGGCTTGGTGCTGGTTAGAATGTGATTTCTCCTGAGAGTATTTGGAATTTGCTGTGAGTTAATGAAAACTTCAGTTTCTACTCCCTGTCATGTGGTTTTCTTACTGGATGGTGGGTTGTTTTTTTTTTTTCCCTATTGTTTCCAGACTGCAGAGGGAAGTATGAAATAATGGATCCTCTTTGAGATGGGATTCTTGCCTGGAGAATCCCATGGAGGGAGGAGCCTGGTAGGCTGCAGTCCATGGGGTCACAAAGAGTCGACGCAACTGAGCGACTTCACTCACTTTATTTTCACTTTGAGATGGGATGGCTTATTTTTTGTCTAGTTGTCAGATTCAAATATTGGAGTTGTCTGAATTGTTAGCACAAGAGCTCGTGGAGAGGATGGTCAGCATGCTAACTCACAGTGTCTCTGAGCTGCAGTCCTGCTCAAAGAAGAAGCCTAATAGGTGTGTCAGGATGAGCTGTTTCTTATTTGGGAGCCTCTTCCATTTGGGATAAAAAAGACAATCCACCTGCACTGCTGGGCACTATTTGAAGGTGGTGAAAACACCAGCAATGAAGCTCTCCCCTACATTTGTTCTTCAGGCCTCAAGTTCCCATTGTAAAGCCCCTCCTTTTAGTCAGGGTCATTGGTAATATGCAAAGAAGTGTCTGAGAAGACCAAATGCTTTTTTGTTCATGGGTTAATAGGCTGGATGATTTTGCTCTTAGAAAAAAGCTCTGAAGGAAGCGGACCCAGGAGGGGTATGTTTTGCTTGTGGACTGAGAAGGAGAGTCCAGAACATGGGTTGCTGTAAAAATATGTCAGACCTTAGTAGGTGCGGGAAAGGGGGAGTGGGCAGCCCAGAAGTACCCGAGGAGATGAGTTTTTAAAGTAGGTGATTCTTAGGGACTTTTCTCTAGTCCAGTGGTTAGGACTCCTCACTTCCACTGCAGTGGGCATGGGTTCAGTCCCTAGCTGGGGAACTAAGATCTTGCCCGTTGCGCGGTATACCCTGCAAAGTAAATAAAGTGGCCGCATCTCAGTTATTTCTCTGCTGTAATATGCCATAGAAATACAGTATATTTCTTAGCCATCTACCAACAGGCATTTCCTGAGCTCCTACTATGGGCCAGGCATTGTTCTGGTTGCTGGAGGTATAGCAGCAAATGAGCTGACAGAATTCCTGCCTTCAAGGAGCTAGCATTTTAGTAAAAGACTTCTTTCTCCCTTGTTAAGTTTGAGATGCCTGTTTACGGCAGAGACAGTTTAAATGGGAGACATGTCATGTAAAATATATGCTTTGTCTTGGCAAAACATCCTTGAGGAGAGATTAGAACGGTGGGGGGGAAAAAAAGCCCTGAGTAACATTCCCTCTGTTTCCACCTTTCTGTCAGGTCATAGATATAAATTACAATTCTGGCCCTCGTTCACCCTCACATAGCTCTCTGGCATCCTTCCCCATTCTCTGAACAAGAGAGGAATGAGAAGGTTATTTGGAAGGTCATTGTTCTGAGGAGTTGTCCTGCTCCAGTTACCAGAGAATCTTGAGTTTCATCTGGAGAGACTGAAAGGCAGCAGGGGCAAACGTGTGATGAGGAGTCAATTGGTGAAGAGACCCCCGGAGATGGGAAGCATATGGAAAGTCAGCCTCGTGATCTGCTCCTTTAAAAAGAATAGGCTGTGGAGGATTTTGAATCCTCCTCTGAATACAAGGTGTCAGCAGCTGTTTTCAGGAACACTCAAGGAACTCAGCCTTCCCCCATGTGAGACGGGGGCCATTCGGCCTTAAGCAGTGCAGCGAGGGGGACTTCGTTGTGCCTTCTTTCTCAGACACTCATTCTGGAACCCAGCAGAACTTCCGGCTGTGCATCCCGTCCTGGGTGTGCTGCAGAAGTGATTAGTGTGTTACCGTGGAATCTTGCTGTGGCTCAGGAAAATTTTCTCTTGTCCGAGAAAAATAGGAGCAAGCTCCTGGGTGTGTTGAATGGACAGGGGAGGTATTCCTTCCCAGTAGATAGTGTGAGAAGCCTTGGTCCAGGATCCCTGCTTCTCAAAATGTGGTCCTGGGCGCTTAGTAGACGTGCAGAATCTCAGACCCCACCCCGGAATCAGGAGGTTAAATTGGGGATACTGGCCAAGGCGCTGCCTCTTCCGCCCTCACCTTTCTGCATCGCTCACTCTCCACTGTCCCCCACTCCACAGAGGCTACCTTCAGGAATGGCACCATGGGCTTTAAGGTGAGGCAACAGGCCGCAAACATTCAGTGCTTCTTTAAGCAACCAGTACCCCAAACCCGGATGAGCATAAGTCACAGAAAACAGAGGAATGTTCTCATTTCAGACAGGCCTAGAGTCTGTGTTGGTTAAACCTCAGGAAGCCCACTAAAAGCCCCTAGACATGTTAGGGTGTGAATTTGGAATCTTTACCTCTTCCCATCTTTTTGGCTGGCTTGACCTTCGGTTTACCAAAACACGGAAACTTCATTATGGCATTCTACCCATAAAATGAGGAAATTGCTGATGTTTGTGTCAACCTCAAGCCCCTAAAGCAAACACTATCCCCAACCACACTTTCCTAAATAGCACTTTACATGAAAAAATGAACCAAGATATTGGTTCCCTGGAAGTTAATATAAGTGAAGTTTTCCTTCTTGGAAAATAGAAACAATATTGAGTTCTTTTGATTATCATAGGCCTCTTGAGTAGAAGTCAAAACTCTTCAATTAAAGTTTTATCTAGATGAGGGGATTTCCTGTTTGGGGTGTTATTGTTCAGCTGCTTATTTGTGTCTGACTCTTTGTGACCCCATGGACTGCAGCTCACCACGCGTCCCTGTTCTTCACCATCTCCTGGAGTTTGCTCAAACCCATGTCCATTGAGTCGGTGATGCCATCCAACCATCTCAACCTCTGTTGCCCCCGTTTCCTTCTGTCCTCAATCATTCCCAGCATCAGAGTCTTTTCCAATGAGTTAGCTCTTTGCATCTGATGGCCAAAGTATCGGATCTTCAGTATGAGTCCCTCCAATGAATATTCGGGGTTGATTTCCCTTAGGGTTGACTGGTGTGATCTCCTTGCTGTCCCAGGGACTCTCAAGAATCTTCTCCAGTACCACAGTTCAAAAGCATCAATTCTTCGGTGCTCAGCCTTCTTGCCTTCTTTATGGTCCAACTCTTATCTTCACCTTGAATGGTCCTACGCTTCTAGTTCTTTGTGAGTGAACAGTAAAGTCACCTTTGCAAATTTATGCGATGTGTGTTGTGTTTTTTTTAAAGAGGAAACAGTTACAGAGCAAGAGCAAATTGAGAATGAGAAGAAAAAACAATGAATGAAAGGAATGAAGCTTCCTGTTGAGCCCCAACTTCATTCTTTTTTGGTGGCAGCAAGGAGAGCACAGATAAGTGATTATTTTGCAGAACACTGTATCAAAAGGAGTCTGTTTTATTAGCAAAGTTGAGCCAGCTTTCCCAGATTGGCCTCAGATGATCCAATCTTGATCTTAATACATGATCTTCAGCCAGCAAGGACATATATATCGAAATGTTTCGTATCGTTGACTACTTTTCTGGGTCTGTCGACTGTCTCAAACACATAGCGTTGTGACGGTAAATGAACCTAGGTCTCCCTGTCAAGAATAACTGGCAGTCTTCTTCTATGAGTAGACTGAGGTATAGAGAAATGACACCCTGTTCTATCTTGTTCTGTTTCGAGATTAAAGTGCATGGGATCCTCTCCACTCCTACAGTCTTGGCTCGCTCTCTCTCTTTTTTTTTTTTTGACATAGGCTTAGTATACCTTTTGTGTGCATGTGTGGACATTTTTCATCCCTAGGTTCTTGGCTTCATTGTAAAGTCAGTTGAGGAGCCAAAATATCTCAGAGAGACAGAGTATTTTTTAGTAGGAGTTTATCTACTGTTTGGGGCTGAAGGAGAAAAAACTTAGCAATATCCCTCTTCCCCACATCTGATTTAGCTGATTTCTAGGTTAGCTAAATCAACCTGAAAATTCTGGATAAGCATTGTTTTTGTACTAAAGAGAACAAAACTATACTCAGTGGTGTCTGCTCTTATACCTGACTGCCAGGCTATCTGCTCTCATTTCTTTTAATCTTTCCAGAAGCTTAAGGAGTGAATCTGGTAGAAAAGAAATTTCACTTAGTTACCATCCAAAAGCATGAACAGCAACAGGAGTGCTCATATTTTGGAATGGTAACTATGTGGTAACATCAACTCATGCATTTTCTTTCAAGTTAATAACCCCACAGACATCCTTGTTGGTATATTTTATTCTGGGAAATTGTTAGAACTGTAACTAGCCTCATGACTTAGAGCTGTGACTTTTATAAGTGTCTCCTGAAATGAAGTTTTGGTACTAAAAGCTCTGGAATGGATTTGACTATAGATATTAATGAGAATTTCATTCATTGTTGTTCATCAGAAAGATAGCCTCAGCCTCCGTTCTCACCCCCCTCCCCATCTCAGAGACTAACTGAGGAAACATTTTTAAAAGTATGCCATATGAGGTAGGAAATAATGTTACTAAACAAGTTTTGTTGGGTGGTGGGTAATTACTGAAAGGCCAGAATGTTCAGGAAGCAGGAATTAACACCTCTAGTGGAAAAAAAGTTGCTACAAAGCCTTAAGTAACTAGAAATGATGAAGTTTGGATTAAGCCCTTAAACAGGAAAGGAGAGGGATGGAGAGCAGCCTTGAGTCAGATGCCCCGTGAACAACTGCTAGCCCCAGTAAATACCTTTTTCTCTCAACACAGAGTTGTTAAAATAGCAGCACAATTCAATGTAACCTTCCTTCTTTTATCCCAAAGGCCAAAGACTTTATTAAAGGAAAAGAACCCATTTTGCCCAGCCATTGTACATGACTCTACAGTTCTTAGAAATAAGCCACAAATCAGTTCTGGAAACAGAAAACTAATCCAACTGACCACTTGAGGGAGGTGGTGGGTTATTTTGTTTGGAAAAAGGAACCCAGATCTTTAAAAAAAAAAAAAAAAAAGTAACCAATTTAAAGAACTTTGAAAATCTCCTGTGACTTATGAGTGACAAAGAGATGACAGGAACCCAGACAACACCCTCTTCTCCACTTGGATCCATTCTGTAATTTTCCTATTAAAATAAAATAGATTTACTGAACATTTGTGATGGTCTGTTTGATGGATCACTTTAAAAAGAGAGAAAGGGGCAAAGTATGGGTAGTTTATTTTTACAAATCAGTTTTAGTTTTTTTCTATGACATAAATGAACAAGAAGCCCATTAAAATGGTGGTTACAATTCTTCTTTTTAATTGTTTACTCTATTAAGGTGACAGTACTTGACAGTTTGATATATGAACAGTCTTCCCTTGCCTGACATAAACATAAATTATAGCATAAGAATGTGACAATCCTTCAGCTCTTCATTCACTCACCCAGGTTAAATGTACAACTTGGAGAGAAATCCAAGTTATATTTACCTAGATTCCAACAGCTGCTTCTTCTTGTTTAATGGTGGCCGAAGAAAAGTTAGCTGAGATAAAGGGTAAAATGGGTCAAGTCCAGCAAAGCCATTGTGTTTCATCAGAGCTAAGATGCAATTTCAAATCATTAAAGCCAACTTTAATGTGCAAATATAATCAGTTCATGTATTTCTTTTTTCCCATAGATGATACTTGAACTTGAGATCATTCCTCTTGGAGTGAATTGCAGCATTATAAATCCAAATTTTCACAGGGATTATATGTAAAATTATTATAGAAACAGGAATTATTAATTAGTATTTCTGTATTTAATACACATATATAGTGTATAGAGTCAAACAATAGAAAATTTATAATGAAAAACAGCAATACCCTTTTCCACCACTTTTTATTACTAGCTAGTTTCATGCAAAAATGAAACCAGTTTTTTATTTATTTAGCGCTTTCTTCTGGCATATAACTCCACATGTCTAAATAACCTGTTTATATAGTACTTTCTTGTGTATGTATGAATAAGTTTTAGCTATTTTCTATTGCTTCCACTTAGAGGAGGACAGAATCCAGTACTATCAATTCTCTCAATACCACTTGACCTATATTTCCTATTTCGTCACCCTCTAAATATAGTCAAGTCATCCTTTTTAGTTCATCCCAAGTTCAGGGTTAAGTTTATTCAGTTCAGTTCAGTTCAGTCACTCAGTCGTGTCCGACTCTGCGACCCCATGAATTGCAGCACGCCAGGCCTTCCTGTCCATCACCAACTCCCGGAGTTCACTCAGACTCACGTCCATTGAGTCAGTGATGCCATCCAGCCATCTCATCCTCTGTTGTCCCCTTCTCTTCCTGCCCCCAATCCTTCCCAGCATCAGAGTCTTTTCCAATGAGTCAGCTCTTCTCATGAGGTGGCCAGAGTACTGGAGTTTCAGCTTTAGCATCATTCCTTCCAAAGAAATCCCAGGGCTGATCTTCAGAATGGACTGGTTGGATCTCCTTGCAGTCCAAGGGACTCTCAAGAGTCTTCTCCAATACCACAGTTCAAAAGCACCCGTTCTTTGGCACTCAGCTTTCTTCACAGTCCAACTCTCACATCCATACATGACCACTGGAAAAACTAGAGCCTTGACTAGATGGACCTTTGTTGGCAAGAAGTAATGTCTCTGCTTTCAATATGCTATCCAGGTTGGTCACAACTTTCCTTCCAAGGAGTAAGCATCTTTTAATTTCATGGCTGCAGTCACCATGAAGTGAGAAATAGATTTAAGGGACTAGATCTGATAGATAGAGTGCCTGATGAACTATGCAAGGAGGTTCGTGACGTTGTACAGGAGACAGGGATCAAGACCATCCCCATGGAAAAGAAATGCAAAAAAGCCAAATGGCTGTCTGAGGAGGCCTTACAAATAGCTGTGAAAAGAAGAGAAGCAAAAAGCAAAGGAGAAAAGGAAAGATATAAGCATCTGAATGCAGAGTTCCAGAGAATAGCAAGAAGAGATAAGAAAGCCTTCCTCAGCGATCAATGCAAAGAAATAGAGGAAAACAACAGAATGGGAAAGACTAGAGATCTCTTCAAGAAAATTAGAAATACGAAGGGAACATTTCATGCAAAGATGAGCTTGATAAAGGACAGAAATGGTATGGACTTAACAGCAGAAGATATTAAGAAGAGGTGGCAAGAATACACAGAAGAAGAATGTACACAGAATGTATAAAAAAGATCTTCACGACCCAGATAATCAAGATGGTGTGATCACTCACCTAGAGCCAGACATCCTGGAATGTGAAGTCAAGTGGGCCTTAGGAAGCATCGCTACAAACAAAGCTAGTGGAGGTGATGGAATTCCAGTTGAGTAAGTTTATCATGACTATGTAAATGCTGCACACAGCTGAGCTAAGCAGGGTGCTCTGATCTATGTTTTCAACTTTTTGTTTTCCTAAATGAAGAGTTGTATCATTTTTTCATTAACTTATTTTTATCTAGTTAGTACTAATTCATCCTTTAAATCTCAGAAGTATACAGCCCTACTCAATAGATTCAAAACATGGTCTTTTTTTTTTTTTTTTTGACTAGCCATCCCCTTCCTTGCCTCCACAAATTGGGGATTGTCTTTATCCTTTTCTGGCTTTGCTCCTGTTTCCTGAATCACATGCTTTTCTGGTGTATTCTTTCTTTTTTAGAGTGGGGAGGATTCATTTCCCAGTTATTATGCTTCCTAAGAAAAGCTGGATGATAGGAAATGTATTTTTTTCTGCCTTTATATTTTATTTAAGTTTGGCTACTTATGGCATTTTGCATGGAAATTATTTTCCCTCAAAATTTTAAAGGTGTTGTTTCAATTACTTTCTATCTTCCATTTTGTTTTTATGAAGCCCAGTGGTACTTTAATGAATAATCTTGCACATGGGATTTACTTTTTCTCTCTGGAAGTTTTTAGAATCTTTGCTTTATTTCTGAAGTACAGAAATTTCATACAAAAAATAAATATTTTTTTCTCTCACTTATTTGTTCTGGACACTTAATGGAATTTTTCAGTCTGGAAACACATACCTTTTGTGATTTTTTTTGGTGTTATTTTTGTGTACTAGTTATTTGACCATTTCTTTGCTTCAGTTTATCCATTCTCTCTTTGTAGAACTTCCATTATTCAGATATAAGAATTGAATTGTGTCTCTAACTTTCCAAATTCCTTTTATTTAAATTATTTGACTATTTTATTTTCGGTGTGGGGGGGGACATATTTTCTCCACTTCATCTTCCACCCTTTCCGTGGAGTTGCTTTAATATTTCTGCCACTCTATTTTTAGATTTCAAGAGTTCCTTTACGTTCTCAAAATATTCCACATTAAAAGCAAAAAAGACAAAACCTATAACATTTTTTCTGTGTTTCAGCAGATGTCATAATGCCATTAGCACTCTAAAGATATTTATTATGATTTCTCTGATGTTTTTGTGTTGAACAATGGGGTACAGGACCCAGAGGGCCCTTCAAAGAAGGCCCCATGGCCCCCACTCCGGGAGTGGTGTGAGCAGAGAATCTTCAGCTGATGGCCCTTCAAGGATCATCTCAGCTACAGAGAGCTGCCTCATGTAGGATCACTCTGCTTTCTTGGATGATTCATATCCAAAGATTGTTCTATATGGGGTATGAATGCTCGGGCATCTTGACCCAACTTGGGGTAACTCTGAAAGGTTCTTGTGACCCCTGAGACCGAGGCTGAGTCTGTCATGGGCTGTCCCTTGCAGCTTGATTTCTCCCTGTCCACTCTTGCTTTCATCCCCTCCAAGGGAACTCCACAGTAAGCATCTTGCACACTTGACTCCATCTGAGCGTCTGCTTCCCAGGGGACCAAAGCTACAACTGTTGTTGTTTCTAGTTAGTGTATCTGTTTCTCCTAAGTTACCTTTATTCTGCTTATTCACTTTGGACTTTGACATTCATACTAGAGACTTTCTATCTGATCTTATTTGAG
The DNA here is from genome assembly GCF_032405125.1 of Capricornis sumatraensis. Classification (NCBI taxonomy): domain Eukaryota; kingdom Metazoa; phylum Chordata; class Mammalia; order Artiodactyla; family Bovidae; genus Capricornis; species Capricornis sumatraensis. Next base: position 12,924,618 of record NC_091081.1, on the reverse strand, counting down.
TGCAGAATTGATGGGAAGCTTCCGTGTGCATGGCGTGTGTCGGTAGCGTCACCAGGTAGAAACCGGGGAACCAGCTGTTTCTTTGGCGTCTGTGGGTCTTTTCGATGCAGTCTTCCTCCTTTCTCCTGCTTGAAGAGCATAAACCTGGATAACAGCTTCCTACAGCCTGATGGGAGAAAAATCTGGGAGTCCCACTATTAGTGTAAACATTGTAATGTAATATTCTAGGTTTTTAGTCTGGAGTCTCGGCTCCAATTTCCGTTCTACTAAACTTCTCTGTTATGAACTCTCTAGAGAATTCTCTTTGTTCTTTCTTGTTGTTTTTTTTTCCTACTAGAGTGTGGGAGGGGCATTCTCAAGGTATATGGAACTGGGAAGTGATTTCAAGTATCTGTTTTTTCCTTGTACGATTTTCACCCGGTTCCTTGGTCGTCAGCTCCCTGATGCTCCAGAGGTGTACCTCTAGAACACGATCTTTCTAAGTACTGCAGTAGGAGTTATGTTGCTTCTTGTGGACGACCTTGCCCCTGTAGGGCTTCGGGCTCTCTCTCCTCTCAGCTAAATCAATTACTGTTCATGCACCATCTTTCCATCTTCCAACATTTTGGTGACATTGCTCACCTGCCGTCATCTCTGCTTCTATTTTATGTTTTAGTTCAGTTCTCTTTTTGCTTCTTTATTGTTATTTAAGTGGAGCTTGAAAGAGAATGGATATACACACAGGCTTTGCTCGAACTAATTTAAATCAGTATACTCTTAACTATACCAAATCAATGGCATGTGACAATGTGGACCATGTCTTCTTTTCAGAAACACATTCTTGTTGGCTTCCAGGACAACACATTTGCCTGGTTTCTTCCTACTTTGCTGGCTGTTCATTTTCACAGTATGTTTTTTAATCTCATTTCTTTAAAGACAATGTTAACATAAAAAAAAGAACCCTCAAGATAGGACAATTCTACTAAATAATATTAAATGGGATAAATATCTTTAGATGATACAAGTGAAAGACTAAATGCTAGATTTCTAATCTAAGATTTCTTTCTAAGGCTAAATGCACGGCAAAGATTAACTGTGACAATTCACAAGTAAAAATGAAGCACATAGATCTCTTTTCAAAGATAATCATTTGGCACTCAAACAAGTGAAAAAGAGTTTAAAATTTCTCATTTCTGAAATATTATGATGAAATTTAAACATTTGAAAATCTGAACATATTTTAATTTATTAATCCCTAATAATTAAGGCAGAAAATTAAAAAATCACCAAAATTGAGATCCATGCTTTTTTAAGTTTTCTTTTCAGTTATAGACAATTTCTGTAAATGATAGAATTTTGCTAAAACCATTTTCAGTACCAGAAAGAGCAAGAGAATTTTGTAAACTTCATAAAAGTAAGACTCAATATGCTTGAATCAGAAATAAACATTCAAACCTGCTTTATTCAAATAGAATATACTATGTGATAAAATGATTAAAGGTAGTTTGGAATGAAATAGGATAAAATATAACTTTATAGAAAAAGCACCAGTGATTGTATTTCTTGATCATTGACCTGTGAAATCATATTTTTGGAAACATTTTATTTGTCTTCTTAGATAATCTGCACAGATTTCCTGTTGTGAATATGTATTTAAAAATACATACCAGTGTATTTTATGCCTTTCAAATTTGAATATGCATCTGAGATATTATGTCATTAGTACACAATGGATTTTCCCTGAAATCCAAACCATAGTAACTGCTGCCATTAGCTAGGTAAACCTGCTTCACTCACTGGATAGCCCCTTTGTTTACAGCAAAGACACATTGGCATGAAAACTTTAGTGTTATGTTTATAAGCAATTTCCTAAAATGTTAGTTCTTAAATTGATTAATATAGAGAATGGAGCAAGTTTAGTCCAGAGCTGTAACACACAGAAGCTAGAATAATACATATGTTTTCAATTCTATTGCAAAATTAATGAGGAGTTTATCTCTCTTCAACAACTGTATGTGCATGTGGTTGACATGAGTCTAAGACAGGTGTTGAATCTTCAGTCACTTGGCCACACAGTTCTATGGTTTACAAATCATGGGAATTGCTTGTCTTAATCTGACCACTAAAGCTCTGTCCCATTGTTTTTTCATGTAACAGAAACAAGGCTTGAATGACAAAACCCAACTAATTACAAAATTTAATTTAATAGTTTAAAGCGCAAAGGGCATTCCCTAAGCAGTAAAATCTTTTGTTTGGAAAATTTTAAACAAATTATATTTTAGTCTATGTTTCATTATTTACATAATGAGAATTTACAAGAACTCAATTTTCTCAAGATTTAAACTGCTCATTGTTCCATAAATAGGACACACATTTACAAAGATGAGGTTTTTTTTTTTAATATTTTAGTGATTACTTCTGGATCAAAACGTAGAACTCTTTTATTAGATGTTTTGCCTTAGATAATTTTAAAAATCTCTTTTGTAAGATTAATAATATAAATACTTTTATCAATTACTTCTTTACTACTTTAAATTTAAATTTTGTATATGGGTGAAATTTCCTTCTGGCTCAATAACTCAGCTGGTAGAAATGTCTCACCTAAATCTGCTATCTTCTTTTTGTTAGAAAGATTCATAATCCATAACCCTAATCGTTGGAAATGCATGTGATGACCTGTAGTCTCATTCCTGTCTCTGTTTTTTAATTTCTTGCTAAATATTACCTTGCTAATATTGACAATTGCCTTGCTGAATATTACCTTGCTAATTGACAATTACTTTGCTAAATACATCACCCAAATTCTGTTTTGTTACTCCCAGTGATGGGGAAATTTCTATTCAATTTAGGCATCTTGGGTCATGCCTGGGTCATTACCAGCTATTTTCACCTTAATACAGATTCCTACCTATCAAAGTGTTTTGTAGGTTGGACCATGAAGCAAGAAGGCTTAATCTTAAAAGGTTCAGGAATGTAAATTGACCAGGGTGAACTCTGACCTACAAGAGAAGGGTACCATTGTTCCCATGGGATTGTGATTACGGTACTTAACAGAAAAGATTGTCAGCCATGTTGGCCCTGAGCGTGGGGCATGGAGACTGGTTAATGTCAATATCCTGACTCAAGAGTGGTCTGGGGTCTGGCCCGTTTTCAGGAAAACTGAGGCAACAGAGACAGCTTACTGAGCCAGGCTTCTCACTACTCTTACTTTCTTTTCTTCACGGATTCCTTCATTTTAATGACTTTTTGTCAACACTGGAGAAGGCAATGGCACCCCACTCCAGTACTCTTGCCTGGAAAATCCCATGGATGGAGGAGCCTGGTGGGCTGCAGTCCATGGGGTTGCAAAGAGTCGTACATGACTGAGCGACTGCACTTTCACTTTTCACTTTCATGCATTGGAGAAGGAAATGGCAACCCACTCCTGTGTTCTTGCCTGGAGAATCCCAGGGACGAGGGAGCCTGGTGGGCTGCTGTCTATGGGGTCGCACAGAGTTGGACACGACGGAAGCGACTTAGCAGCAGCAGCAGCAAAGGTAAGAAATAAGATCCGCTAAAAACATAGCAAGTCATTCTGTCAGATAGCAGATACTTGAAGAACAAACTCCTTGGATACTATCAATGAATCTACAAACTGGTGGAGACAAGAGACAAGCAACTCATAAAACGCATGAAAGCTTTTGTAACTTTATAGAATGAAGTATTACACAGTGATGTAAACTCTAGAATGCACAGACTCATCAAAGCAGGATGAGGTTGAAACAGTTCTGCAAAAGAGAAGGAAAGAATATGACTTTGCAGGATTGAGAGGAAGCTTTGGGGGAAGGATGAGGTGTTTCATGAGGTAGAGGTATCCTTGCTGTTTAGTCAGCTCAGTTGTGTCTGACTCTTTGTGACCCTATGGACTATAGTCCGGCAGGCTCCCCTGTCCATGGGATTCTCCAGGCAAAAATATTGGAGTGGGTTGCCATTTCCTTCTCCAGGGGATCTTCCCGACTCAGGGATCGGACATGCATCCCATCCATCGACAGGAGGATTCTTCACTACTGAGCCACCAGGGAAGCCCAGAGGGATCCTTCGGTGGTCTGCAAATCTGCACGGAGCAGAAGGGTCAAGGGAGTTAATCTGTACCCAGAGCCTTGCTGTTTGGGGCAGACTTTCTTCTTTCCTCCGCTTTTTGGTTCTTTTTATCCAGGGAATTTGGACTCCACTTCCCACTCAGGCGTATCTGCAACAGGATTGCTTTGCTTGTACATGGGCTGCTGGGACTTGAGCATTGCTGTCTTCAGCAGTCTCTTTCTGGAACACTCTCTTCATCTCATTTTCCACTACACGGTCTCTGCTTGACATAGCATGGTTTCTTGAGCCCCTTGCTCTGTAATATGGCTCCTCTTCTGAGGATTTGAACTCCTTCCCTTGGGCACCTGCAACAGGGCAATATACTTCCTGTGAGATTGCTGCTTCACTCCTGGTGCAGGTAGGCTGACAGCTTTGCAAATTCACTCTTAGAGGAATCATGCTTACGACTCTGTCCAGCTGAGAGTGACTATTCAGGAAATGAATTGAATCATTGTGTCTTTCTACCTGCAGATTGCCTTTATTATTTTACAATTTCTCCCCAGTCTCTTGAGTATCAGCAAGGCTTCATCCATTGAGAAAACCTTTATGTATTCTATAATTAAAAGGCCCAATTTCAAGCCCGTTTTAAAGCTGGGGATGTTGCATTCCACCTATCCCCCTGCAGGATGTTGAGGCTGGTGACACTGGGAAGCCTTGAGAACAAGGGAATTCATGCACCCCTCACCCAACACTGCTCACCCCCACACTGCAGCCTTCTTGGACTGATAGATGGCATTTCCTAATATAGCAGGGGTGAGATGACTTACTTTGAAAATAGAATAAAACTTTCCCTTTTTAGGAGCAAGCACCACTTTGGCAGCACCATCAGCCCACTAGTTCTTGTGGTCAAAACATTAACAGGGCGCTTTGTTAACAAGATGTTCAGGTCACGATAAGGCCAACAAAGGAACTGTAAGACTTTATGAGCTGTCTTTCCAAATAGTGCTCCAAGTCCAAAGTACTGAGAGTAAAACTTTCTCCTGTAAACAAGGCCCAAACGAGAGCGGGGTGAAAGCTTTCACGAGTTGGCCGAGGTGTCAGGGTGTCACGTTGACCAAAATAAGCCACCTCATGAAAAGTAGGAAACGACTGATGGGTTCATAAAGTGTGCGGCTCTCTGAAAGGTTCCAGTAAAGGAGCTGAGATAGGCTTATTAATTAGCTTTGTCGGGCAGTGTAGGAGAGCGGGGAGCCCTTTAAAGAGGTCCCAGGGAGTGCTAAGTGCTGGGGAAGTTTATTGCTGTGCCCATAAACAATGGCTGTGGACAGGGAATTGAAACGAGATCCTGTGAACTGCAGGACACCTGCTCAGGGAACTCATCTTTATGAAACCTTCCCTGACTGTAAACTCTGTTTCCTTTCCGATTCTATCACCTTGGCATTTCAAACAAGAAATCTAAGTTTAATTTTTAGTGTGTATGTGGTGCTTTGTCTATTTAATGAGAGGGAGGGAGAGAGGAGAGAGAGAAAAAGGGAGGAAGAAAGAAAGAGAGAAGGTGTGGTTGGGGGATGGTTGATGCCCACAACCTGGAGAGAGACCTTTAACGCTCAGCACAAGCCCCAGCTCTCTCTCCAGGGTTCTGTCTTGTCCTCTGTAAAATAAGGGAGCTGGACAAGATACCACTTTGATTTTGAAAATCACTACTAATTCCTTATGTTTCTGAGTGCCCTGACACACTTTATGTGGCATTATAATAATCCTGGAGGTAGGTGAAATAGAAAACATTTATTGTTGTTCAGTCACTCAGTCGTGTCCACCTCTGCGACGCCATGGACTGCAGCACGCTAGGCTTCCCTGTCCTTCACCATCTCCCGGAGCTTGCTCAAACTCATGTCGGTGACGCCATCCAACCATCTCATCCTCTGTCGTCCCTTTCTCCTCCTGCCTCCTATCTTTCCCAGCATCAGGGTCTCTCTGGCTTAAGGAGGAGTAACCTGAGTCTCAGAGCAGGCAGGTCATGAACTTACAAACTGTAGCAAATACCTAACGCAAACTGGGTCAAGGACTTGGACATTTTGATTTCTACCTCTTTCTATACCTCTCAAAAATTGTAGTTTAGATAGTCTAGAGTTCTTCCATTTAAATACTTGACGGCAAAGAGAACATTGTGTCTCTACTGTGCAGCTGCTGCAGATCCAGCTGCAATTCTCCACAGCTTCATGAATGCTGCTCACTGAAGCTTAGGTGACAATGGTCTTACTTGGAAGTCCATGGTGTAATAATGATAGTAATGATAGTTTTATGAACTGCTACACTGTGCCAGAATCGTTACATACATCATCTTGTGTGCTATTCATTTTGAAGAAGAGGCACCTGAAGCTCAGTGGCAAGAAATGGCATGTGGACGAGACCAGCCTTCTGTGTGTGTGTGTGTGCATGTGTGTGTGTTTCTTTCTCTCAGTGTTTCCTCCAGCTCAGAATTCAGACCCTCTCTGGTTCTCTTGGGCTTCCCTGGTGGCTCAGAGGTTAAAGCGTCTGCCTGCAATGTGGGAGACCTGGGTTCGATCCCTGGGTTGGGAAGATCCCCTGGAGAAGGGAATGGCACCCCACCCCAGTATTCTTGCCTGGAGAATCCCATGGGCAGAGAGCCCGGTGGGCTACAGTCGATGGGTCGCAAAGAGTCAGACACGACTGAGCAACTTCACTTTCAGTTTCACTTTCTGGTTCTCTGAATTGGAGGAACGCACCTAGAACAGGGTGTAGGTCCCGTCCATGTTATGGGAGGATTCAGTAGGAAGCGTGGGTTCCAGGAACCGGGGAAACTCTACTTAGGTCTACTATAGTTTTGCTATGGGGGGGCAAGTGTTTGCTTAGAAAGTAAGACTGCATAGTAAGTAGGGTGAAGTCAGACCATAGGTAACCTCAGAAAGGCATGACACAGGGATGGTAGCTTGTTTGGGATTGAGCAGAAAGGTGTGACAAGCTTCCAGTGGCAATCTGTGAGGACTGATGGTCCAGAGCTGGCTCCATCTCCCCAATTCCCTGATGCAGTGGCACAAGGAAACAGTTTGTATCTCTGTTCTAGGGTGTGAGCTCCTGGAAGTCTGAGATTTCACTTGTGCTGCCAGCCTGGTGGAAGAAGCTTCTTAGACTTGTAAAGTAATATGAGGTATAGAAAGTATAATTTTAATTAGTTACCTATCTCACATTATAGAGTGTGATACATATTTCTATAGGCGATTTCACGGTATTTCCTGTAGAGACCAGTGATGGAGAAATTGACCCACTATTCAGTGCCCTACACTTCAGGCATGCTGGGCTCAAAACAACCAGTTGCATAGGAATAAATGTTTTCTGATGTTTGACTAGCAATTAGTGTCCATCCCTTGAAATTAGAGAAAGTCACTCAGTCATGTCCTACTCTTGGTGATTCCATGGACTGTAGTCTGCCAGGTTCCTCTGTCCATGGAATTCTCCAGGCAAGAATACTGGAGTGGGTAGCCTATCCCTTCTTCAGAGGATCTTCCCAACCCAGGAACTGAACCGGGGTCTCTTGCATTGCAGGCAGATTTTTTACCAGCTGAGTTACCAGGGAATAGTAACTCGGCTACTATTTAAATTAAGGTTGCAAACTTGATTTTCATTGGCTTATTCTTTCATTTAACTTAATATAAGTTGTATTTTCATAGCTTAAATTGACTTTGTGCTTTAAAGTTTGAGTTATAAATATAAAATATTTATATATGGTTTTATGATGGCACATATTTAAAAAACATTAAGTATATTTAGGGGCTTCCCAGCTGGCGCTAGTGGTAAAGAATCCACCAGCCACTGCAGGAGTCAAGAGACACAGCTTCGATCACTGGGTTGGGAAGATCCCCTGGAGGAGGCCGCGGCAACCCACTCCAGTACTCTTGCCTGGGGAATCCCATGGACAGAGGGGCCTTGTGGGCTGCAGTTGCAAATAGTCGAACACAAGTGGCTGAGCAAGCAAGCAAACAAGTATATCTAGTATCAACACTGGGGCTCTTGAAATGATCCCTTTCTTTATGGCCCACTGAAATTTGAGGAACATTGTTCTAATTCAAGGGAATGATTCTAACTGAAGTTGTTGAAGGTGGGGAAGGACGATAAAATAAGATAGATGAGTTAAGGAAGTATTTTGGAACAGTCCCTGGAAATAAGTCACCTTTCTTTCTCTGTTCAAAATGTTCTGTGGATAACTTAGATTTGGTTTGAAACATTTGTTTGGTTACATGATTTATTTCTAAGTGAGGAGTGAAGTCAGTAGGGTAGGCTTAGATAAACTGCTTGGGTCAGCAAAGTTTATCCTGTTCTTTCAGTCTTCCTTAGAATGCCATCCCAAATTTCCCCTTGGTGTTCTTTACTCTCCTTTTTGGAGACCCTTCACCTTCTGGAATGATCAACAATCTGGTGAGGAGCCAGCCCTCCTCTGCATGTCCTAACCCTAGGCTACTGTCAACTGTCTACCTCCAAATAAATATTGCAAATCTGCTGAGCCTGTATAGTTTAAGGAGAGTCACTTATTTTCTCTTACTGGTATGCTTTTCTAATTAAAAAAAAATTCTCCTATTCATTAATACTTAATTTTCCTACCTAGTGTTCTTCTAACCTCTTCCTTTCTGCTTCCCATGATAAAGCTTGCTGATTTAATGAATGATTCCATAATTTAAGGTAACAGTGTTAGGGTTTAGTTAGCCCTCATATTGGCTTGTGTGCTTTAAAAGAGTCTTCTGAAGGAAATGCTTTAATACAAAAGATTAACTTCAGTTATGAGACTTTGGGTCCTGTGATTTTGAGGGGATGGGTGAGGTCTTGAAATCTTCTATGGCTTACCACATAATATGATGTAGGTAGCCTACTGGTTTATAATAAAGAGGACAGAACACCTCCATTTATTTTAGTTAGACACATATTCTAGGCACAGAATAACTATCTTTATTTCATTTCATCTAGCTTAAGCATGCAGTGGGATTTCCTTCACTAAACTGCAAAAACTTTTTGCTTAGGGATATACAAGAATAGTTAAATGAAATTCAAAATCAATCAACCAGTTTAACTGCATTCCTAAAATGTATTTTGATTCAAGAAGTGGGATATGAAATTAAAAAGCTATACCAAATAATGATTTTTGAAAACAAAACAATGTAAGGCGATGGCACCCCACTCTAGTACTCTCACCTGGAAAATCCCATGGACAGAGGAGCCTGGTGGGCTGCAGTCCATGGGGTTGCAAACAGTCGGACACAACTGAGCGACTTCACTTTCACTTTTCAGTTTCATGCATTGGAGAAGGAAATGGCAACCCACTCCAGTGTTCTTGCCTGGAGAATCCCAGGGATGGGGGAGCCTGGTGGGCTGCCGTCTATGGGGTTGCACAGAGTTGGACACGACTAAAGTGATTTAGCGGCAGCAGCAGCAGCAGCAAAATGGCTATAATGAAAAATAAGCCTAAATTTTGAATTTCAGGGATAAAATTAAGAAATGCCCATCTAGTAAAAATGTCAAAACTGTTTCAAAATAAATATTCTGCAAATTAGAACAAAAATGAAATTTTATTAGCCTAATAAAGGCATCTATTAAAAAAGCCTACAGTTAATATTTTATTTAATGATGAAATACTAAATACTTTTGCCTTAAGATTGAGATAGAAGAAAGGATATCTATTTTCATTACCTCTTTTCAACTAGAATCCTAGCTGGTATAATGAGATCAAAAAGATGTATAGAGAATTGAAAGGAAGAAATAAGATTGTTTTTCTTTGTAGGTGATATAATAATATACAAAGAAAATTTTATGGAATATACAAAAAGACTACAAGAACTAATAATTTAATGAAAATGCGAGATATAAGATTGATATGAAACAATCAATTGAATTTTTATAAAATAGCAGTTAACAATTAGAAAACAAAATTGAAAAAAATATACCACTTTCACCTGCACCAAAAAAAAAAAATCAAATACTTGACAATAAGTCTAATGAAAAATGTGCAAAACCCTACCTTGAATGTTACAAAACATTACTAAAAGAAATGAAAGGAAACATAAAATAATAGAGAAATACCATATTTATGGACTGTTTTAAAATACAACATTGTTAAGTTTTTACCAAACTGATCTACAGATTTAACTCAATCTCAATCACAGTCCAAATAAACTTTTTAAAGAGATAATAAATGTTAAAACTTTTGGAAAATTAGACAAATTCTAAAACCTATATGGAAAAGAAAAGAATCTAACATAGGCAAAACAATCTTGAAAAACAAATTGTGAGGATTTGTAGGACCTGATTTCAAGACACATTATAAAGCTACAATAATCAAGAGGCATCAATTATTGGCAGCACTAAGGCATTGTTTTAAGAATAGAGTAAATATATCAATAAAACAGAATAGAGCCCAGAAATAGACTCACACAGAGATAATCAATTGATTTTCCATCAAGGCACATGGTCAGTGAGGAATTCTTAGGGCAAAGGAAAGTCTTTTCAACAAAGCAGATGGAGTAACTGGGTATTCATAGGGAAAATTATAAGCCTCAGCCTCTATAGCTTCACGGTATAAATAAAATGGAGATGGATCACAAGCTTATATGTAAAAGCTAGAACTATAAAACATCTAGAAGAAAATTCAGGAGAATATCTTTTTGACCTTGAGGTAAAAAAGATTTCTTAGGACATATAAAGTACACAGTACGGAAAAAATAATTTATAAAGTTAACTTCATCAAAATTAACTACCGCTTTACAAGACACCAACCAAAAAAGAAAAAAAAAGTAAACCGCAGACTGTAAGAAAATATTCACAATCCAATCCATACATTTGACAAATTACCTACATCCAAAATAGATAAGGATTTCCTCCAAATTTAAGATTTCTTACAAACTGACAATAAATAGACAACTCAGTTAAAAAAAAAGGGCAAAAGTCTTGAACAAGCACATCACCAAAGAAGATATAAGAATGACCAATAGACATATAAAAATGATTCAACATTGTTAGTATTTGGGAAATGCACTTTAAAACCACAATATGATATCGCTTTGTACCTGTTAGAATGGCTAAAATAAAAGTTTGACAATTTCCAATTGTAAATTGGTAAGGATGTGGAGTAACTAATTCCGTTCAGTTCAGTCGCTCAGTCGTGTCCGACTCTGTGCGACCCCATGAATCGCAGCACGCCAGGCCTCCCTGTCCATCACCAACTCCTGGAGTTCAATCAGACTCACGTCCATCGAGTCGGTGATGCCATCCAGCCATCGCATCCTCTGTCATCCCCTTCTCTTCCTGCCCCCAGTCCCTCCCAGCTTAGAGTCTTTTCCAATGAGTCAACTCTTCTCATGAGGTGGCCAAAGTACTGGAGTTTCAGCTTTAGCATCATTCCTTCCGAAGAACACCCAGGGCTGATCTCCTTCAGAATGGACTGGTTGGATCTCCTTGCAGTCCAAGGGACTCTCAAGAGTCTTCTCCAATTAATTTGGTGTTATTGTGAAATAAGTTTACATTTCTGATCATGTTAAATTCTGTTCAAAGCAATTCAGTTTCTGTGATTTTTTTTCTTTAGAAAATGTTTATTCATTCATGTACATATCCAACAGTTATATATTTAGAGTTCATGGGGGGTAAAACAAACTTCTTGTCTTTAAGGAACATATAGACAGTTTGCAAATAGAAGACTTGTTTAGTTAGCCACCAGATAGCTAGGATAATTTACCATATTTTCTTGATTCCCGAACACATGTATTATCTTCCAAACAATTTCAAAATAAATCTGAGAACTTATTGATCTCAAAGCAGTTTTTATTGAATCAATTATATACTTGATATATTGAATCAATGATATACAGTTGAGCACATGTACTCAGTAAATCTAGCTGTTGAATTCAAATAGGCCAGCTGTTCTCCTTGGAGGAAATTAATTTGAAAGTTTAAAAAATTTAAAGTGAACGACTATCTCCTTCTGATTAAAAGCAAAAGTCATAGGACTTACAGATCTTTACATCTAATCAGCCAATCAATCAATACTTAGGGGTTGTTTCTTTCTAGTTTCTTTCACACAGAGACTAAGAGCAGAGCCTTTGAGTGCCAGAGCTTTGAAAAGGTAATTTGGTGAAGGTGTTAAGAGATGGACTGTGAGGTCAAATACTCCAGAGTTCAGATACTCTAGGGGTTCCCTGGTGGCTCAGCTGGTAAAGAATCTGCCTGCACCGCAGGAGACCCCGGTTCAGTTCCTGGGTTGGGACGATCCCCTGGAGAAGGGATAGGCTACCCACTCCAGTATTCCTGGGCTTCCCTGGTGGCTCAGCTGGTAAAGAATCCGCTTGCAATGAGAGAGACCTAGGTTCGATCCCTGGGTTATGAAGATCCCCTGGAGAAGGGAACATCTACCCACTCTAGTGTTCTGGCCTGGAGAATTCCATGAACTATACAGTCCACGGGGTCGCAAAGAGTCGGACACGCCTCAGCGACTTTCACTTTCAGGCGCTCTATTTTCCAGTTAGCTGAATGCAGGCTAGTTGTTTGCCCTCTATGGGCTGGCTCAGTTACCTTCTGCACGGTGATGCAGGGTCTGATGGGCAGCGGTGAGGTTTAGTGAGGTTTTATGTAGAAGATGCTCAGGATGGTGCCTCACGTATTGTAGGTGCTCTCTAAATTGTGACTCTTGTTGTTAACTAAAACCTTCTGATCAGTTTCGGAGTCATAGCCAAGATGAACTGAGCACAAGATGTTTATAGCTAAGAGTTTGTTGAGTACTAGTAGCTTGCATAGGCACCTTCACTACTGAAATAAGAATACATTCCAAAGATTAAAAATTGCCTCTTACATAAGATTCAAGGCTGATTGATAAGAACCAGAGTCTGCAAACTTTACCAGAATGCCACATTTTTCTACTAATTCATTAAAAAAGTATAATTATTGAAAGTTAAATCAGTTTGCTGCTGCTGCTAAGTTGCTTCAGTTGTGTCCGACTCTGTGTGACCCCATAGACGGCAGCCCATCAGGCTCCACCGTCCCTGGGATTCTCTAGGCAAGAACACTGGAGTGGGTTTAGCAATTTTCAAAAGTGATTTAAAAATAATAATACACGGTAGGAAAAGTTTACAAACCTGACAGCTGAACCTGCCTGTAGTTTCTCTTCTTAAACCTTAGGGCCCTAGCCAGGAGTTATTTGAAAGTCAAGAGTCTGAGGGTTTTTGTTTTTTTTTGTTTGAGAGATGAATAAAGCTTCTTGTATTTGCATATGCAAATAGATACAGCCCCAGAGAACTAAATGTCTCTTTTCAGAATATATTAATTTTATTTTTCATGATTATATGTTTGGTTAAACAACTTCCTATCTTGGCATTTTCCAAACACCAAACAAAGAAAATCACACAGATTTGGCCAAGTCAGTCTCTTTCATCCAGGCATTTTTAGTCTATTATGCCACAAATCACATTGAGGATTTACCAAACAAAACCATAAACGTGTATCTGGAAACAAGCTATACTAGTACATGGTGTGAGTGGCTTTGGATTTGTATACAAAAGAGTTCTGCTTCTATCACTGGCTCTCTTGTGGCTTTTTGGCTTTTTGATCACACAAACAAGAGGCTTAAATTTTTTGAGCTTCAGCTTCATCTTTGTATTTACATATGTCCTATAGGGCTGTGGGGAGAAGGATAGGGATTAGAGTTTCTTCTGAGATGTAAATTACTTTCTTGAAATGAGAGATACCTGCAAAGAAGGACTTTACTGAGGAAAGAAACTGCTCATTGGGTGAAGAGGAAAGCTGGGTGACCTCTAAGAAATGTCAGGGATGTCAGGGGTCCTCGGGGCTTCATGATATCCCCGTATATGTCATCACTGGCATTCATTCACTTACTCATTGAACAACCAGAGTTGGGGCCTTTGCCAAGTTAAGGCACTTCGCTTGATACTGAATATACAAAGATAACTATGACTTGGTCCTTTCTTTTAAAGACTGTATGATATACTGGGAAGACTGACCAGTAGTCTTACAATACAATGTGATAAGTGCAATGGAAACATGAGGGCGGGATGAGTTCTTAATTTAACTTGAATAATAAAGATAAGCTTTTTTATCCTTGAAGGAAAGGAGCTGATCAGTACAGAGAGGGGAGATCATTACAGACGAGGGAGCAGAATGTGAAAGGAAAAACTGTGTAAAGGAGCATGTTGCCTGATGATGATGGGTTTGGAGTGCCTAGTGGGTGGTACCCCAATGGCTCAGCAGGTGAAGAATCTGCCTGCAATACAGGAGACGCAGGAGACATGGGTTCGATCCCTGGGTCAGGAAGATTCCCTGGAGGACGGTATGGCAACCCACTCCAGTATTCTTGCCTGGAGAATCCTGTGGACAGAAGAGCCTGGAGGGCATGGTCCATGGGGTCGCAAAGAGTCGGACACAACTGAAGCAGCTTAGCACACGCAGTGGGAGGTAAGACTGAGAAGCAGGCAAAGCCTGTGGCCACTCCATCTACAGCTCTGATGAGAACCAGGGACTCTTTTCCAGACCTTTCCTCTGTGTGTGTGTGTGTGTGTGTGTGTGTGTTACTTTGTAGATGGAGAAAATTCGAGAAATAACCATGGAAAATCCCTGTCAACATTTCCCACTTGAAGATTTTGGTAAATATATCAAATAGGCAATGAAGTTTGAGAAAAGTCTCTAATTCTGAATGTAATTTGAAAGTCAGTGACAATGGCTTGAATGGCTTGACAATGATGAATGTTACTGTTTGTTGCTGTGAGATTTACTAGGACAAGCTGCTGCTGCTGTTAAGTCGCTTCAGTCGTGTCTGACTCTGTGCGACCCCATAGACGGCGGCCCACTAGGCTCCTCCGTCCCTGGGATTCTCCAGACAAGAACACTGGAGTGGGTTGCCATTTTCTTCTCCAATGCATGAAAGTGAAAAGTAAAAGTGAAGTCGCTCAAGTCGTGCCTGACTCTTAGCGACCCCATGGACTGCAGCCTACCAGGCTTCTCTGTCTATGGGGTTTTCCAGGCAAGAGTATGGAGTGGGTTGCCATTGCCTTCTCCATACTAGGACAAGAAGGGATCAGAAATCACTGGTCTTGAGTTTAAGAAGGCTGAATGGAGCTTAAGTAGAACACCCATCCCTACAATGGAACATTCATGATACAGCTTTTTCATTGTTTAACGCCATGCCTACAAATGCTCACAAAGATTTGTGTTTTCTTATAAATTTTCTTTTATCAACATGATTATGAGTGCCTCAAATCCTAAAGAAGGTGGTGTTGGTTCTACTTTATAAACTTTGTAAATATGACAGGCAAAGATATATTACAGTTCTTAAAAAAAAATAAATCTATGAACACTCTATTGCTTTATTTATTCAAATCTTCTTTTGTGTTTCCCAGTAACATTTTATAGAAAATGAGAATATTTTTATTTATTTCCCTGAGGGTTAAGAAGAAGGAGGCCCCATGTTCCTGCATCAGGTACTGAGGTTTCCATTCCTTAAATGGCCAATAGATGTAGGAACAGATTTTACTTTGCCTGTAGTTTCTGTCATTGACTCTTTTGAAAGAGTTATTTTATGGTTTGGTAAGGTTGATATAGTTCTGACCTAGCAATGTAATAGCATATTGGATAGATTTTCAAGTTAAGTGCAAGTGTAATAATTTAACATTAATAATCTCAAATTCCTACTTGTTCCTCAAAACATTCACTCACTGTTTGTTTATATATTTCTAATCCCTGGTGTTTATTGACATCTTTTACTGTGGTCATTAATGAGATGTAGATAACTGTATTATGTTTTTACGGATTGCATAGCACTTTATCTTCTAAATTGTTTTTGTTAGAGGACCCTGGCATCTGGAAGAGCTTATGTGATAGCTGGCATTCTTTTAAACCCCGTCTGTATCTCTGTTGTTTTTAGTGTGGTATTTCTGTAGCACTCGTCCGTTTAGGGCTCTGTTGCTGCAGGTGCTTCTTGCAGAGCAGTTTATCAGTGTCTTCTCTTGGCCAAGGTCTTGTGTTAGTTATTTGACAGACGTAGCCTCTAAACTTTACAAGGGCTTTCTTTACTTTTTCATGTCCTATTTGATTGAGGACTAAACTTAGATCCCTGGAGAGATTAAGAAAATAGCTTAAGATTAAGTAACATAGCCAGGATTCAGACTCTGGTCCACCTAGTCATTAAATCAGTGTTTTTGTTTTGTTTTTTTCTCTAAGTGTACCACACTGTCTCCATCTATCTAATACCTATCGTAGTTGAGGCAGTATCTTGTGTGTATTAATAGCATTTAAAAGACATACACACCACCTGGGTTCAAATTTCAGTTCTGATGCATATTTGCTCTATGACCATGAGTAGGTCATTTAATCTTTTCCTTGTTTCAGTTTCATCACTTTAGGGTTTGGGGGGCATCAAATGAATTGATGTTGCAAAGCTGCTTTTTATTCTCTGCTCTGGTGACTGAGGTTAAGTCCTTCCTTTCCCAGCAATGGAGACATTGTTGAGGGGTCACTCTTTCCTTTGGGCTACTCACCATTTCATCGATGGTACACATCACTGATCATTTGTATGACAACCCAATTATTTCTTCATAAAATCAGTTCCTCCTGCATATTCCTTGAAAACTTCTCACTCATCTCAACTCTCTGATGTTGACTCATTTACAGATAACATTAACAAATGTAATCATTAGGGTTCTGAAACCTAGACTGAACTACTGATTGGCTCTAGACAACTTTTTTTGTATTTATACCTCAGAAAAAAGTTTTATTGTAATTTGAATGGGATTTCAGGTTGAAACAAAGACAAGTGAACTGTTCAGTCTGCTGTGTCTTATGCAGAGATTGTCAGGCTGCTTTCTAATTTATATTTTTCACTTTAACATATAACAGGAACATTTTCCCACATTGTTAAATGTCCTTGATCATCACATCTTTTAAAGACTACATAGTATTTCACCTTATGGGAGATTATTAGTGCAATTTCTAATGACTAGTTTCTATACATTCCTTAGAGCATTTTATCCATTATTTTTACTGTATTAGACAAAGCAGACCGGCTCATTTTCTTTCCTTTCACATAAATCAACTTGATTATACCACAGGCAAGGTCATTTATGGATAGGAATGCAATAAGGACATAAATATATAGATTTCCTTGTTTAATCTACTTTCCCATGAGCGGTCATATCCTACCACTTTTGTGTGGTTAGAAGTATCACGATTCTTCTTCGCAGCTGCCCCCAGCTCTTCCGAGGTGGAAGCCTGTAAAATCCAGAAGGCAATGAAGGACTGGGGGAAACCATGAACAGAAAGGACATGCCCTAGTCTAACAAAAGGGCCTCTCATAACAAGTAGACTATGTCTCATCCAGGTGAGAAGAAATAATAAACGCTGCTTATCAGTCAACTTGATCTGGAGTGGAGAAGAATGAATGCAGTCTTTGAAGCAGCTTAATAAGACAGAATAGACTTGATGGGAACATTTTAGACATAGCTTACATTCTACTCTTAACCTTTCAGGACACAGTCACTGCCCTCTGTCAATTACTGCCATCTCTTCAGTGACAAGCCTGAAAGAATTTTCCAGATGCATGGCAGAGAAAAAAACAGACCTCTAACACAAGGGTGGTGCTTCTGGTTGTAGGAACTTAGGACCAGAAAGGGAGGAAACCACTGTAGGGAAAGAAGGACGTGAGAAAAGCTTTGTATTGAAAAAAAAAAATTTGTCACTGTGTCCATTCTTATAGTGAGCAAATGAAAGGTTGTTGCTGTTTGTGTTTTTGGATCATTTAAAGTGGGTCTTTATAAAAGCCGAGAAGAAGTTTGATTTTTTCTACCTTCTCTGCTTCTGTATCTTGTTTTTGGATAAATCTTCCAATAGGTTCCCACCTGAACCTGATCCTAATTCCAGAAACACAAAGCCTGGATTCTTTGTGTTCCCCATGCTTATTCTGTCTTTCCATGAGCTCAGTTGGTAAATCCCACAGTGAAGCAAGCATAAACACAAACTAGGCAGGATTAGACCACACTATTTAGTTAATCTCAGTTTACAAAACCCCTTCTTTCTTTGTCTGACAGGCTGCCACAGAAATTCAGCAAATGCAATTTGCCGACTAAATGTGAGAACTTTCTGCACTATGGGTAGGAAATAACTACTCGCTGTCATAAGCTCTCTCTCTTTGAGAAACCTCAGGGATATTTCCCAGGGTGAAGGATGTCTACAGTGAGTTCTTCGAATCATCATCATGACGGAGAAGAGCACACAGTGTTTCCTTCCAAAATTTAAGCAGCACAACCTCCAAGAATCTTGACATGTGTAACTAAGACTACCAAGAAAGGGGCTTCACCCCAGTGTCCACCCTCCAACTCAGCCCCTTCGCCCCATGTTTAAAGAATTTTTATTTCTGGATCCGGTGACAATAATACTGGGAGGACTTTAAGCAAAGTACTTTGAGTTCTAGGAGGAGGAACAAAGGATGGTTTTCTATAGCATGTTCATATAACTGAACAGCCATTAAATAATTGGTGTGCAGCTGGGAATAAAAATGGCTTAAGAGAGAAAAGTTCCTATAACAGATGTGAGCACGAAGCCAATGAAGGACTTAAAGGCTGAGTACTTCTAATATCCTGTCACAATCACCTGATGTCATGAGCACCTGCTTTATAGGAAAACCACTGTAGTAGAAACATCCATATACATATATTTGGTGACAGACATTCCATTTCACTTCTGTGTTTATATGAAAGATACTCTGGAGGATTTGTTTTCCCTGCAATCCTCAGACGGCTCTTTGAATGTCCTCAAGGATCATGTTTGCTTTGGTCAAAGATCAGATACACACCCCAATGTTCACATTTTCTGCTTTCCCAAGTTGGAACAATTTGAAGTTGCTTTCAGTGTCCAAGTGTGTTATATTCATCCAGAGCTCTTAAAGGGTGTTATAAATTACAGAATTTAGTTTGTCACAGAACAGAACTTTGCTTCAGTGAAAAGTGACTGTTATGGATATATATTATGGGATACTAATCTCCTATAAATCAAGGAGGAATTAAAACTAGCAAAAAGCCCTGATGTCAGTGGTGGTAGTTGAGAGGGCACGTGTGTGGCTGGTATAGTAGGAAAAAGAATCACGTTGTATGATAGGTTATAATTATCACAATATTCTCTGGCTTTAGTGTTCACCTTCTTCTCCCCTGGAAAGCAGCAATATTATGTTATTTTAAAATACAAAGTGAGAAATGGAGATCCGCCACCATATTTTAAGCTCTGGAGTTTATACCCAGTTACAAGTCCACTACTAAGGAGCATATATAGTGATAAAATACAACGCTTCAGTGTTGAAATCTCCATTCGGATCTAATATGCTTTAATAAAGAAACACTGACTCATCATTGGCTTGTCCTGATTTTTCTGACTGTGAGTAGTTCTCTCTATTGAGGCGGTGGTTTTTAGGTAATGGTGCAAACACACATTCTTGATGCATTGAGAACAGGGAGTGTTTAGATAGAGATTGTGAGGATTTGTCTGCTAACAAGAGTTTTAAATGCAAACTCAAGTAACTTTCCAAGATGAGCTGCCTGCCAATATCATATTCCATAAGAAATCTTGGCATCTTTCACAAATGATATATTTATTGATGCAATCTCCTTGGTAACTGCTTGGTCCATGGACATGTGCTTTTTTATATCTGGCATAGCTATGACAGCACTCATCATAGAAATGTTGAATATTGCCATTGGTTTTAAATGATGAATGCTGTTTCAAATGTGCTTCTGTTCATGAAAAAGAAAATCTTGATAGGAAAAACCTGACATAGATTTCATTCGAAATTTTTCTTTGATCAAATTACTTCCGTAGGTAAAACAAAGGTGTAAAAGCTGGCAGTCGTCAGGAATGCAGTCTTCAGGCTGTACATCCTGCAGGCTGCCTGTTCAATGTGCCGTTATCCTCCACACTCCATGTGGGACCATCGCCTTCCAAGAACTAGAGAGCTCTTCCACAGATGTCCTTCCCTGTGAACTGGTTCTAATTCTATCAATTCCACAATGGACCAAGGAAATTATAGAATAAGCCCGTTGTCCTGTTTTTGTTCAGATGATATTTCACAGACCTCCACTTTTCTCTATTTCTCTCCTTCTTAAAGCATTTGACCCCAATAATTTATATCTTGGTCCCTTTCTCCTTGTTCCTTTTCGTCTTCTCTACTCTTCTAGAATTTTTTTCTTATATTTTCTCTTTTCTTCTCTTTTCCCCTTAAATTATTTGTCTGCTTCCTCATCCTCTCGTTCTCTTACACGACTCATTTCTTCTTCTTTTTTTTAACCTCCTCTAATTTAAACTTCTTTTACACTCTGCATTAAATTGTAAGGAATGTAACCATGGTCGTGAATAGCTCCTTCAGTAGAGCCTTATCCTGTAACATTAAATTGTAATTATGAATGCTGTACTTTCTCCTCCACTATTTCAGTTTATACCCTTATTTGCTTTTATATTTGTCTTTGTATTTTCCCCAAGTCCACACAGAAAAGATGCCTTATAAATGTTTGCTGAATGCTGAATCAGTTAACATTCTTTAACCTTTCTGGCAGCCGCGGAAATGAACTAGTCTAAACGCCACTGTAATCCTGGTGCATATGGTAACTGATATATAGTAGGCACCCAATAAAGATCTATTCAGTAAATAAATAATCAAAGACAAAGATTACACCTGAAGCCTGTTTTAACATACTGCTGAGCACATAAACTTATTTTTTGTCTTTTTTAGGTTGATGTACCTATATTCAGAAATTAGTTTACTCTCAAAGGGTATTTAGGACTTGATGGAGCACTCAGAATTTCATTCATTTTATAAGGCTTGCATGTGCCTCACCCATATTTCAAATCAACATTTCTTTTGACCATCTATCTACATGTATTCCTACATTTTTTCCTGTAGCTAAGACCACAAAAAATCTTGGCTTCTAGCAAATATACATTTCCATGGAAACCAAGCCAAAACCAATAGGAAAAGAAGGCATTAAATATAAAATGTCTCTTGGCTGCCAAATTTCAGACCACTGCCTGATTTTCTTTAGTTTTGTGTTGATTTCTCTAATTCAATGTGAACACACAGACCAAGACCTTTTAAATTAAGCTTTTAAAAAAGTATACTGTGTTTGTTGAGTTAAAACATATACTCACAAACATACGGGTGTGGAAAAATAGCATTAGTGAATGCGATTTGTGTTTCAGTGTTATTTTTATGGAAGCTTCATCTTTACTAGGTTAAGGGCATGCACTAGAAAATTTAAACTATTCACTATCATGAGGACATTATTCATTTATAGAATTAAGGCTATTTTCCCGTATGTGAAATGTAAGGAAAGTGTAGTTGGGTGTTATTAATGAGAAGTAGCAAATGGTTACATGAGCAATTATATAAAGAATTTTGTGTGCTCTTTAGGCATGAATGTCTGAGATATAAAAGAGCGATCTGAAAACTGGTGCCGTATGACCAAGTAAGTGACTATGGCAGACGCACTCTGGGTGAGCATGCTCCTGGGTCCATTTCTGGCGCCTGATGTTTGTACAGTTGCACAGCAGAAGGGCCCTGGCCTTTATTTACTGCTTTGCTGTTGCATTTTAAAATTCTCAATAATTTTTGAACAAAGGTTTCCATATTTTCATTCTCAGTGAGTCTTGCAAATTATCTAGCTGGTTCTGCTGAGACTTACCCTTCACACCATCTTCAAAGTTAGGAAGACTGCTTGGGTTTTCCATAACCATTTTAAGAGCATAAGGAAGATTCCAAAAGGGTGAGGAGAAATATCAGTAAAGCTGTAGTCTTTTATCTGAGACTTTCCAGATTTACCAAGAGTCTGTTTTATTACCTCAGTCGACCCTAGTTACCACTGGTTGAGAGCAACGCATCTCTTGGGCAGTGAAAAGCAATTTATATAGTGTTAATGAAAGATTTACCTCAAAACCAACTTGTACTAGTATATCTCAAAAACCTTGAAATGCACAGAACTATTACCTCAGTAATTCCACCACAGGATAAATGACGCAAAGCTGTTTGTACACATTCTTTACAATGTTACTCATGAAAGTGTCCAACCCTCTGCGATTCCATGGACTGCAGCCTGTCCCACTCCTCTGTCCATGGAATTCTCCAGGTAAGAGTACTGAAGTGAGTTGCCATTTCTTTCTCCAGGGGATCTTCCTGACCTGGGGACTGAACCTGGGTCTCCTGTATTGCAGGCAGATTCCTTACCAACTGAGCCACTACAGAAGCCCAGCAAATAATTGGAAATGATTTAAGTGTCTATCTGTGAATACTTAAATTACATGCTGCTTGAGGGCATATCAAGCAGCCATTACAATGATATTGTAGATGTATACTACTAAATATGAAAATTATTTAACAGTATACTGTTACATAATTATAATACTATCTATTATATTAATACTATACTATATATACTATATAATAATATACTATAATATATATACTATAATACTATATATTACACAGTATAGTATACTGTATAATATCATATATGTACAAATCTATGCATAGATAAAAAGTTCACAAAGTTGTCTAACACAAGATAATTATCTCTGGGTGATGGGATAAGATTTTGTAGCTTATTTATACATTCTAATTTTCTAGATTGTTTGTAGAGCAAAAACATTTATAAAAAATAATGAGATTCTGCCATTTGCAGCACCATGGATGGACCTAGAGAGTATTATGTTCAGTGAAATGATACGGCAAGGCACATGTGGAATCTAAAAAGTAAAATGAATGTATATAACAAAAAAGATCCATAGATATAAAAAAACAGACCAGTCATTACTCTGGAGAAGAAAATGGCGACCCACTCCAGTATTCTTGCCCAGGAAATCCCATGGACAGAGGTCTGGTGGGCTACAGTCTGTGGGGTTGCCAAGAGTCAAATAGGACTGAGCATGCGCACGCGTGCGCACACGCACACACACACACACACACACACACAGAGGAGAGAGAGTGGGGTGAGATAGGGGTATGGGATTAAGCGACACAAACTATTATGTATAAAATAAGTAAGCAACTAGGGTATATTATACAGCACAAGGAATATAGCCATTATTTTATAAGAACTTCAAATGGAGTATCATCTATTAAAATATTGAATTAGGTTTTATGCCTGAAATGAATATAATATTATAAATCAACCATATGTCAATTAAAAAAACACAAAACGTATACACAGACAATGGCAAAAAGAAAAAGCAAGTAAAAGAAAATCAACTATTGCTAATCTTTGTTTCCATGCTCAAGAAAGCTATAAATTTTTATTGTGTTTCCTCATGAACTATAGGCATTAAAGAAACAACCGTGTGTTAAAGAGGAAGTTTCAATGGGATAGTTTCTTTCCTTTGAAGACATTATTGTCTTCATTTACTTTTAGCTAGTCAGCTATAATTTACTGTTTTTTAGCCTTCCTCAGAAACTGTGGCAGGTGCAGAATGCATCAGCTCAGCTGCTACAACATAAAGGTGTGAGAGAAGTGGCAAAGCCCCCATCTGTGAGGCACATGGCTTGCCAATTTGATGAAAGAATTCCAGACCAGATCCTTACTTTCCACTGTTTGATGATGGCTCTCTCTCACAACCACCAAGGAGGAGAAGTTACTGTATATGTACTAGAAGGCCTAAGAGGATTATATTCTTTCAGCTTTTCCTATTACCAAGGCTATCCTGATGGATACAGTCCATGTAGCTCTGAATTTTACCTACGAAGGCAGTGACAAGGCTGAAAACTTATTAAATCATCCTGTCTGTACTTATAAGAATGTGTTCCCTCCTAACAGATCTTGATTCCATAGATCAATTATAGCTTAATATGATAGACTGGTGAGAACACAAACCTGTCTCGTGGAAGCCAAATCTCATTTCCTTGGGTGTTGATGGAGGTGAATGATGGTTCTTTCTTTGTACCTGAGACTTCTGCCAGCATGTCTTATATGCACTATGGAGTAACTAAAGTACAGTAGCGTATCCTATGGCTTTGCTTCTAGCTCTGGCAACACCTGTTTGAGTCAGAAATTAGTTAGCAAGTTGGGCAGATCGAGTTGCCTAAACATATTGGCTTTTTGATAGAATCTCTATGGTAACTGGATTTTTAATGTTTATTGTAACATCTTAATAGCTAGGGATATTATATCTTTCCATTCAATCTACTTAGACTTTTTTTTTCTAAAAAGCCATCTGAGGAAGTTTGGTAAATATATATATATATATATATATATAAAATATATATATATATATATAACAAAATATATATATTTTAATGAATACTGAAAATTCTATATTGTTTTCCATAACCAAGTGGGTTTACTCCAGGATTGCAAGGTTGGCTTAACATTAGAAACTCCGTATATTTCACATTAACATGTTAAAGGAGAAAATTAGTACAATGATTCAATAACTTTAGAAAAAGTGTTTGAAAAAGTTAATCTCTATTCATAATTTTTTAAAGTAGCAAATTAGGTAACTGAAGGAGATTTCTTAATTTGATAAGGAATATCTACAAAACTTACAGCAGAAATAATGTTACTTAACTATTCTTCTGTTTCTTCTTTCCTGTTTACAATCTTTATTTATAATTAGCCTAGTTGATGTTATTCCTCCTCATTTTCATTTCAGAGCTCTTCTCAGAGCCATCGTATGCAAAAAACAGCACTTGATGATGAAACGATAAATCCTCTCATTTTCCCTGTTAACATATGCCTTCTTCTCATTGTCTTTGAATTGATGTGTATTTCAAATGCTGAAATCAAACAGGACATACTTGTTATATTCATTTGGATCACAGTGGTATAGATTACACCGCACTTGTAAGAATTCCAGTTCCCCGAGTCTGCTGAGGTGACATTGCCATGTTTTGGAAGCATCTTCCTCAGAGTGTCAGTTTTCTTCCTATGTAGTTTAGTTGGGCTTATAGAACCTTCACACCGCTTCTCACCTATTCCTGGCCCTTAACCACTCCCTACTTACTTCACAATTAATCTCAAGAGATGTACCCACCTCTTTTTTATCTTTGCTTTGCTTTGTGTATGTGCTGTGTGACTCTTGCAACCCCATGGACTGTAGCCTACTAGGCTGCTCTGTCCATGGGATTTCCCAGGCAAAAAAACTGGAATGGGTTACCATTTCCTTCTCCAGGGGATCTTCCCAACCCAGGGATCGAACCTGGGTCTCCTGCATTGCGAGAGGACTCTTGCATTGCAGGCAGATTCTTTACCAACTGAGCTACAAGATATATTCTTCCCTATGCTTTTCATCACTTGTGTCTGCATGCATACATGCCGAATCCCTTCAGTCGTGTATGACTCTTTAAGACTCTATGGACTGCAGCCTTCCAGCCTCCTCTGTCCATGAGATTCTCTGGGCAAGAATACTGGAGTAGGTTGCCACTTCCTTCTCCAGGGGATCTTCCTGACCCAGGGATTTAACCCACCCTTCGTCTCTTATGTCTCCTGCATTGGCAGGCCGGTTCTTTACAACGTGCACAAATTGAGAAGTCCATTCCATCACTCGTGTTTGCCTAATTCTCTGATGCATCTACCTTACATAATACTTGCCAATTTCCATGGTGCCCAGTCTTCCCCCAGCTTCTGTCTGAAATGGTTATCAACAGAATATGCTCTTAACTATTTCCAGCTTTTCCCCCTCATGTCAATCCTATCAAACTTTTATCACACCTTTCATCAAAGTATACACCTAGGCATCTTCTCTTTCTCTCTCTGTACTCACTACCATCTTCTATCCTGGAATGTATTTAAAACTGCTTCTACCTGGCCCACAGGGCCCCAGATCAAAGCCAGGTCTCAGAATGACAATTTAGAGTCGCCACTCTGTAGTAATATTGGGGCTGTGGCAATGTGCATTGGTGGGTGCTTAGTTGCTCAGTTGTGTCCGACTCTTTGCTATGGACTGTAGCCCACCAGGCTCCTCTGTCCATGGAGTTCTCCAGGCAAGAATATTGGAGTGGGTTGCCTTGTCCTCCTCCCAGGGATAGAACCTGTGTCTCCTGCATTGCAGGTGGATACTGTCTGAGCTACCAAGGAAGCCCAAGGGTGGTGGCAACACCAGTCAGAAATCCAGTAGATGGCTTGGCTCAGTCCCTAACTGAGACGCTGTGCCCAGGCCCTGTAACCTTCCTAGCCCAGCAGGCCTACCCAGCAAGCTTACAACTTCTGTCCTCCTCACTGATTTGCATTTTATTCTGTTTCCAATCAATAGAGATCCATAGAACATATCAATCTATTTGTATCTCCCCCCTTTTTATATTAATCCATCATTTCTATGTTTATAGCAGAGTGGATTAAGTACTTATACACTCATTTGCCAAGAAGCAATCTGACAAGCTAGTCTTCAGCATTCATTGTTTAACTGATCTATTTAAGCTTTTTTTCTATTCTCTGGATTATCTGTGTTTCTTCTGGGGGTCAGATCATTTCCCTTCTTTCCCCCTTTCTTTTATCCTCTGCTTTTAAAAAATTGAAGTATAGTTAATTTACAATATTTTATTGGTTTCAGGATAGTGATTCAATATTTTTATAGACTGTATTGCATTTAAAGTTTGATCCCTGGGTCAGGAAGATCCCCTGGAGAAGGGAATGGCTACCCACTCCAGCATTCTTGCCTGGAGAATTCCATGGACAGAGAAGCCTGGCAAGCTATAGACTGTGGGGTTGCAAAGAGTCAGGCATGACTGAGTAACTAACACTTTCATGTATTAGGTTTCTCTTGAAAATCCTATTTTAATATTATATTTAGCACTAATATATAAAATAGATAACTAATAAGGATACTAATGGTGAAAGAAACTCTTCTTAGTACTCTGTGATGACATATATAGGAAAAGAACCTAAAAATGAGTGGATGTATGTACATGTATAACTGATTCACTTTGTTGTATAGCAGAAACTTGCTATGGTATTTCCAGTGGTCATGTATGGATGTGAGAGTTGGACTGTGAAGAAGGCTGAGTGCCGAAGAATTGATGCTTTTGAACTGTGGTGTTGGAGAAGATTCTTGAAAGTCCCTTGGACTGCAAGGAGATCCAACCAATCCATTCTGAAGGAGATCAGCCCTGGGATTTCTTTGGAAGGAATGATGCTAAAGCTGAAACTCCAGTACTTTGGCCACCTCATGCAAAGAGTTGACTCATTGGAAAAGACTCTGATGCTGGGAGGGATTGGGGGCAGGAGGAGAAGGGGACGACAGAGGATGAGATGGCTGGATGGCATCACTGATGCAATGGACGTGAGTCTGAGTGAACTCCGGGAGTTGGTGATGGACACAGAGGCCTGGCGTGCTGCGATTCATGGGGTCGCAAAGAGTCGGACACGACTGAGCGACTGAACTGAACTGAACTGAACACAATATTGTAAATCAATACTCCAATAAATTATTTTTTAATTGCAATTAGCAATTATCAATAAGTCAATAGAATTTTAGTGCTATTGTACTCAGATCCCAGTAGATGCATTTATAGTGAGTGGAGATAGAATAGGAAGACTCAGTCATTTTTCATTTATTTTAAAAAATTAAGAGCACATGATATTTCAAAGATGATTGTTCATTAGTCATCAAGGGAATTTTACTGTCATTTATCATAACTGTAATTTGAAGTATAGTCAAGTAAAGTAATGCTCAAAATTCTCCAAGCCAGGCTTCAGCAATACATGAACCGTGAACTTCCAGATGTTCAAGCTGGTTTTAGAAAAGGCAGAGGAACCAGAAATCAAATTGCCAACATCCACTGGATCATCGAAAAAGCAAGAGAGTTCCAGAAAAACATCTATTTCTGCTTTATTGACTATGCCAAAGCCTTTGACTGTGTGGATCACAATAAACTGTGGGAAATTCTGAAAGAGATGGGAATACCAGACCACCTGACCTGCCTCTTGAGAAACCTATATGCAGATCAGGAAGCAACAGTTAGAACTGGACATGGAACAACAGACTGGTTCCAAATAGGAAAAGGAGTACGTCAAGGCTGGATATTGTCACCCTGCTTATTTAACTTATATGCAGAGTACATCATGAGAAACACTGGGCTGGAAGAAGCACAAGCCGGAATCAAGTTTGCTGGGAGAAATATCAATAAGCTCAGATATGCAGATGACACCACCCTTATGGCAGGAAGTGAAGAGGAACTCAAAAGCCTCTTGATGAAAGTGAAAGTGGAGAGTGAAAAAGTTGGCTTAAAGCTCAACATTCAGAAAATGAAGATCATGGCATCTGGTCCCAGCACTTCATGGGAAATAGATGGGGAAACAGTGGAAACAGTGTCACACTTTATTTTTTTGGGCTCCAAATCACTGCAGATGGTGATTGCAGCCATGAAATTAAAAGACGCTTACTTTTTGGAAGGAAAGTTATGACCAACCTAGATAGCATATTGAAAAGCAGAGACATTACTTTGCCAACAAAAGTCCATCTAGTCAAGGCTATGGTTTTTCCAGTAGTCATGTATGGATGTGAGAGTTGGACTGTGAAGAAAGCTGGGCACCGAAAAATTGATGCTTTTGAACTGTGGTGTTGGAGAAGACTCTTGAGAGTCCCTTGGACTGCAAGGAGATCCAACCAGTCCATTCTAAAGGAGATCAGCCCTGGGATTTCTTTGGAGGGAATGATGCTGAAGCTAAAACTCATGCGAGTTGGCCACCTCATGTGAAGAGTTGACTCATTGGAAAAGACTCTGATGCTGGGAGGGATTGGGGGCAAGAGGAGAAGGGGACGACAGAGGATGAGATAGCTGGATGGCATCACTGACTCGATGGACGTGAGTCTGAGTTAATTCCAGGAGTTGATGATGGACAGGGAGGCCTGGCGTGCTACGATTCATGAGATCGCTAAGAGTCGGACATGACTGAACGACTGAACTGAACTGAAACTGGGCTTTGATTTAGAATATATCTATGTTCCTTTTTTGGGTCTGTACGTGTTAGTCACTCAGTTCTGTCCAACTCTTTGTGACCCCATGGACTGTAGCCTGCCAGACTCCTCTGTCCATGGAATTCTCCAGGCGCGAATGCTAGAGTGGATTGCCGTTCCCTTCTCCAGGGGAGCTTCCTGACCCTGACCCTTATCCAAACCTGGATCTCTTGCATTTCAGGCAGATTCTTTACTGTCTGAGCCACCAAGTAAGCCCAGATAAATCAGAGCAACATTACTTAGCCAGGTATCCTTGTGTCTGTTTTCTTCCTGGTAGAAGTTGGAGGAAAAGTTGTGCCAGAAGTTGGCAGTTATGAAATTCATTTAGGAGATGGGGGTGGGAGAGGATAAAAGAAGATGGCAGAAACCTCAGACAGACACGGATAACACACTCCAACATGAATGACCATGCGTATACACACACACATGCACAGAATCGAGCTTCCCACTGAAAGTACTGTTATTAACTGTGGTTCGCTATGTCAGAAGCAGATGTGTCCGCATAAAATACTGTCTTAATAACAATGATCACTGATATCTCCTGGGGATGTGTTTCTGTTTAGAATGCTGTCTTTTAAAACCTGCAATGTAACTCTTCTGATTGTTCCTTGTCAGGCTGGCAAAGTCTAGGCTAGTCTAGATTGCTTGACATAATAACCTAATCTGCCTTTAAGTTGGTGCCTTCACCCCCTAGGTTTATTCTGGGTCTGATGCTGCTGCTGCTGCACTCAGTTGACCAACTCTTTGTGCCCCCATGGACTGTAGCCCTCAAAGCTCCTCTGTCCGTGGAATTTTCCAGGCAAGAATATTAGAATGGGTTGTCATTTCCTTCTCCAGGGGATCTTCCCAACCCTTGGATCGAATCTACATCCCTTGCGTCTCCTACTTTGGCAGGTGGATTCTTTACCACTAGCACCACCTGGGAGGCCCTTACTCTCAAACTTGAATGTCTTTGGGAATCTTACCTTTGAGCCCTAGATGCTTCATTTCTAACTAGCTCCCAGATAATACAGATGTGGCCAATCTATGGACCACAGACTTTGAGTAGTTAGGGTTAGATTGCTCCACTTTAGTTCACAGCACAAGAGCTGTTTAGTTATCTTGTTCCTGGTATTCTCAGTATCTTGTAGGATTGGTATGTGAAAAGGATTGCATGAAGCCTGGCTGTGCCTAGTCATTTAATCCTCAAAACATGTCGTATTTTCACTTACAACACTGGTGGAGAAGCTAATCTGCAGTGAGTTTTTTGCTGACTGCTGCTAGTTTATAACTCATAATAATTCTGGGATTCTTTAGCTCTCTGTTGGATTTTGTCTTTAAGTCAAATCAAGGCTTCCTCCAAAGCTCACTGGTGTTTATGAATAGGCTTCTGGGTACCTTGTCAATGTAAGGGTATATTCGACCACTAATCATGTCTTTAAGGGGCTTCTCTGGTGGCTAGATGGTAAAGAATCAGTCTGCAATGCAGGAGAGCTGGGTTCCATCCCTGGTTTGGAAAGATCCCTTGAAGTAGGAAATGGCAGTCTACTCCAGAATTCTTTCTTGGGGAATTCCATGGACAGAGGAGCCTGGCAGGGTACAGACCACAGGGTCGCAAGGAGTCACAGATGACTAAAGCGCCTTAGCACACATGCACATGTGTCTTTAAGGGAAAGTCCTTAATTTAGCATAGCTTTGAATTAAACTCTGTTTTGATTTGTAAACTACCTATACTCTTTTACTGAACATAATAAAGTAGAAATTGTTTCACTGAAGAAATAAAATGTATATTAAAACAGTATCTTTTAGCCAAGTATCCTTGTCTTTGGTTCTTCTTGGCAGGCGAAGTTGAAGGTCTCAAGCCATGTAATGTAATGCTAACTCTCACATCTATGATGTTTATTATCTGTGGTGATTATAATGTTTGTCCCATGCAGTCCTCCCTTCCTTTGAGAACTTATTCTCTCTCCCTGCAGTCAAGTGACGTGGGTAGGGCTTCCTTTTGTGGTGCTCTGCCTCATATCCACAAGCATGAACATGACCAATCGCATCACTGTACACTACAGTCTAAAATGATTTTGTCCAAAGAAGCAAGTGACCCACCTGAGCCAAGTAGAGGCCTCCTGGGAATTGGTTTGTTTGCTGGTGCATGTGTAGTGCATTGTGTCTGGGCCACGCAGCTGCTAGGAGGTGAATCAGAAAGCAAGATGATACTGATTCTGTTGGAGAGAAGAAAGCCATTCAGAGACAAACAGATGAGAGATGGGCAGGCAGAGACAGAGCAAGGGGCATTGAGTTAATGTTTCTAAGTCATGGAGCTCTCAGAGTTGTCTTGATTCCCTTTAGCTCTTCTTACAAATCTCTGAGCTTCTCAGATCTCACAAGCCATTAATTTCCTATTTGTAAAGTCAGTTTGAGTTGGTGTTTGAACTATTATAAATGAAAGAAGCCTATTAAATATCTAACACACATTTCTTTAGAACAGTACACTGAAGCAGTATCTCCATGAGGCTGCTATTCCTCATGACCATCTTGCTGTCAGTATGTGTAAACTCAAATAAGAATCAGAATGAATGAAGAACTGAAACCAGTCTGTGTTTGCCAGCAAGTGCATTACATTAGTATGTGATACCAAAAGGCAGAAAAATAAAAGGTAATAATCACAGTTATTGTCACAGCAAGTTTGAATGAAGATGAATATTTTGAATACAAAGTGCGCAAAATGAACTTTAAACTAAGGCCATTGACTATAAAGAAATAGAAAAACAAATCTGCCTGGTTCAAAAAGTAAATGAGGTCAGGCCATTGTAAGCTTGAATATAGAAAAAGA
Organism: Capricornis sumatraensis; assembly: GCF_032405125.1. Lineage (NCBI taxonomy): Eukaryota > Metazoa > Chordata > Mammalia > Artiodactyla > Bovidae > Capricornis > Capricornis sumatraensis. Next base: position 12,892,793 of record NC_091081.1, on the reverse strand, counting down.
AAAGCAGCTTAGACTAATTTTAATGGAAACCAAGGATGGTTGGTGAGTTGATCATTTGCCACAAGGAAGAAAAAGTCCTCTGGAGTTTATTTCAGTCTCTATAATACACGCATCAGAACATGTACTAATAGTATCCAGGGACCTCAGTGAGGAAGAGGGCAAGGAGAAGCGGCAACACATCCTTGGGGGTAGATGTTTGAGTCACGTGGAGGGCTCTCCAGGCATGCTGATTTCCCTCCCTTTTTGGAGCTTCCCATAGCCTTTCCTTTTTTAAAAAAAATTTATTTATTTTGCTGCACTGGGTGTCAGTTAAGGCACGTGGGATCTTAGATATTAGTTGTGGCATGTAGGATCTAGTTCCCTGACCAGGGATCGAACCTGCTCCACACCCACCCCTCCTCCCACCTCCCTGCGTTGGAAGCATGGAGTCTTAGCCACTGGGTCACCAGGAAGTCCCTCATAGGCTTCTCTAGGGAGTATTATTTTCCTATGCCAAATCCCACTCTCATGTGAGAACTCAATAAGGGAACAATAGTTACTGATAGGAAGGTATAATGTTTCTCAGATGTGTAGAATTTTAACAAAGGCTGATAAATTCAGAGTCAATAGGAGAGCTGGTTCTTATTTAGTGAAAAAAATGGAGTAATTTATAAAGAATACATAATGCAAACAAAGACAGAATGGCTCCATTATTTACAAAAAAAGTCTACGAGTCTATGACAAAAGGATATAGCTCCCCATGAAAGAACCAAAAAACAGTGGAAAGAATGTGTGTTCTCAGCATGCTGAGAACCTATGATGGACTCCATGGGGTATGTTACATCTATCATTAAGTAGCATAAAACATTACAAGTTAGACATTCTTACATGTATTAAACAGATAAACGCAGATTATCAACTTTCTCAAAATCACACAGTTATGTAATAGAGGCTGGACTCAAATCTACTATTGTCTGTATCTAAGCCAATAAGTCCTCCACAGATAAGCAACAAATAGCTACTGAATGCTCATATATGTATATATGTAAAAGGACTGGGAGAGACTAATATAGATAATTTATAACACAATTCAAGTGTCTGGACCAGAAATAGATACAGTAAGTTTGCAATAGAAAGAAATTTACAACATAGTAAAAGTGTTTTCAGCAGAACAACAGACAACATTCTTGCCATAGAATAGAGTAATATACATAAACTAAAGTTTATTGCCCCTTGGATGAGTTATAGAGGGGAAATTATTGAGGAAAATGTCCTGAAACAGTAAGGAAAAAAGATCTTCAGTCTTTTCAAACCATCAGTTTAGAGTATGTTAAAAACTCTATAAAATAGTATATTTGTATGACCCTTTCCATGCCATTTGAAAGTATAATTGGTAAGATGAGAGAGGTAATTTTATGAGGAACATGTCTGTAAAACAGAAAATATTCGGACTTCCATGCTGAATCCTAAGGTATAGATAAAATAAGGAATTGTATGTCTGAAATAACTTAAATTTTATTGAATATAATTTTTGTATAAAGCTTTATGACCAATCTTAATCTCATGGAACAGACTTAATAGTTAAAGAAAATAAAAACTAATATATACTGATTTTAGAGTCAGAAGACCTAAGACTATATGACTTGGTCAAAATCATTATTATCCATATCCTCATTGGTAAAATAAGGTTTTATTACATCATTTTAAAATTTTATTTATGAGTCTAAAATATTGGTAACCTCAATCATATAAAACTTCTTTATTGAGTTGCAAAATCTGAAATAGGTTAATTATTTCAAAGCCTTGTGTATGTTATGGTTGTTGTTGTTGTTCAGTTGTGTCCGACTCCTTGCAACCCCATGGACTGTAAGTATACCAGGCTCTTCTGTTCTTTACCATCTTCCAGAACTTGCTCAAACTCATGTCCATTGGGTTGACGATGCCATCCAACCATCTCGTCTTCTGTTGTCCCCTTCTTCTCCAGCCTTTGATCTTTCCCAGCATCAGGGTCTTTTCCAGCTCTTAGCATTAGGTGGCCAAAGTACTGGAGCTTCAGCCTGGGCATCAGTCCCTCCAGTGAATATTTAGGATTGATTTGGTTTAACTCCTTGCAGTCCAAGGGATTCTCAAGAGTCTTCTCCAACACCACAGTTTGAAAGCATCAATTCTTTGGCGATCAGACTTCCTTATGGTCCAACTCTCACATTCATATATGACTACTGGAAAAACCATAGCTTTGACTAGATGAACATTTGTTGGCAAAGTAACATCTCTGCTTTTTAATACACTGTCTAGGTTTTTCAAAACTTCTTTTCCAAGGAGCAAGCATCTTTTAATTTCATGGCTACAGTCACCATTTGCAGTGATTTTGGAGCCCAAGAAAATAAAGTCTCTCACTGTTTCCATTATTTTCCCATCTGTTTTCCATGAAGTGATGAGACTGGATGCCATAATCTTTGTTTTTTGAATGTTGAGTTTTAGGCCAGCTCTTTCACTCTCCTCTTTCACCTTCATCAAGAAGCTCTTTAGTTCTCTTTGCTTTCTGCCATAAGGGTGGTGTCATCTGCATATCTAAGATTATTGGTATTTCTCCCAGCAATCTTGATTCCAACTTGTGAGTCATCCAGCCCAGCATTTTGCATAATGCACTCTGCATATAAGTTAAATAAGCAGAGTGACAATATACAGCCTAGGTGTACACTTTTCCCAATTTTGAACCAGTCTGCTGTTCCATGTTCGGTTTCAAGTGTTCCTTCTTGACTTGCATAGCAACAGGTCACCTGTGTGACCCTATGAACTGTAGCCCTCCAGGTTCTTCTGTCCATTGGATTCTCCAGGTAAGAATACTGGAATGGGTTGCCTTGCCTTCCTCCAGGGGATCTTCCCAACCCAGGGATTGAACCTGTGTCTCTTACATCTCCTGCATTGGCAGGAGGTTTCTTTACTACTAATGCTGCCTGGGAAGCCCATATTAGATACTAAGCTATAACAATAAAATGGGAAGCCCATATGTTATAACAATAAAAATGATAGACTTCTATTCCCTATCTCAATCTCAGATGCTTCTATCACATCATTCAATATTGAAAATCATAATAGTCATTTTCCTAGGTGCTATACTGTTCTCACTCTTTAATTTCTCCCTAGGATATCTTGCCCATGGACGTTAATTTTCTATTAAGCAGAAGTCTAAGATGACCCCCAAGATGCCCACTCCCTGGGATTACACATGCTGTATAGTCCTCACCTCTCAGGGTAGGTGGGGCTGGTGAGCATGAGGAAGGATTTCACTCCAATGATTAAGTTATGTTAAATGGTGAAGGTGAAAGAATTATGCAGATATAATTTAGGTCCCTAATAACTTCCATTTTGGTTAATCGAAAGGGATATTAGCTTGGTCAGGCCTGACCAAATCGAACAAGCCCTTGAAAATTCAAATTGTCTAGAGGTTCGAATTGAGAGAGCTTTGAAGTGAGAGAGACGCAAGCTCTCTCATTGGTGGTGCAGAAGCAAACTGCCATGTTCTGGAGAGGGTCACATGACACGAAACAGTCAGGGGCCTCTCAGAGCTGAGGGCCTCAGGCCTTATGATCACAAAGAAGTAAATTCTGCCAACAACCAGTGAGTTTGGAAGAGGACCCTGAACCTCAGATTAGATTTCTGTCCTGGCTGACACTTTGCAGCCTTGGGAAACCCTGAGCAGAAGACCCAGTGTATCCCTGCCTGAGCTCCTGACTCATGGAAACTGACATAATAGATGGGTGTTGTTCTAAGCTCCTAAACTGTGGTAATTTGTGATGCAGCAATAGAAAATTAATTCAACCTGATTTCAATTATCACCAGATGACTCATAAATTTATATATCCAGCAAGACCTTCTCTTGCATATCCAACTGTCTATTTGACATCTTCTCGTGGCTGTCTCGAAGGTACTTCACTTTCAGTGTGCTCGATACGACTCTCCTGTCCATTCGTCTTGAGCCAAGTTCGGTGAATAGCATTTATCATCCCTCAAGCTAAGAAGCAAAAAACCTAGGAGTCATTTTTTATACCTTTCTCAGCTTTGTACTTTATATCCAATGCATCAAGAATTCCAATTTATTTTGCTTCCTTGAGGAAAGTACTTTAGTCTGATTCACTCAACATCTACTCTGTTCCCATCAAATATGTCTTCCCTCTACTCTGAAAGATGACAAGCTAAAGATAACATTTATCTTTCTTTGTAGCTGAGATTTCTCATGATGCTTAGCTTCTGTGAGACAGATGAATTTATGTGAATTCTGTAAGGTGAGCAGTGGGAGGTGGCAGCCATGAATGAGAAGTACAGACCACCTAGCAAGTGTGTACAGGAGATGACTGGTTTTTCTGGGGCAGCTTTAGCAGTATTTGTACTGTCTGGTCCTTAGCATCTTGAGGGCCACAAGGTTTCCACTGGAACCATAGTCTTGTGTGCTTGGGCATTTCCCTTTGTTGCTGTGTTTCTGGAAATGCACCATTCCATCTTGGTGATTTGACCCCTTTAGAAATTTGTAAGTTACTTAATACCTTGAGATATGTCCCTTTTTTTGCTTACAATAGATGAGGTGAATGGATATATATTTTTAAAAGGCAGCTAATCTATCTGTTTACTCCCTCTCCACCACCACCACCATTACCACCTTCTTATTATAAGCTGTCATTATCTATGGCATGAACTCTAGCAATAGCCTTTTAGCTGATTAACTTCTGTATCCACCATGCCCTCTTATAACCCTTATAATCTGCTCTATACTCTTTAGACTGCACGATCTTTCCACATGTAATCCTCTCACACTCAACATGTTTAATACCTCCATACTGTTCTCTAGATAAAGACCAAAATCTTCACTAGCCTGTAAAGCCTGGCCCTTACCACCATCTATCCTAATTTTGTACTTCTTTTTCCCTTAGACACCACTGCAGCTGGAGACTTCTAGTCCCTTGTAGGTACCATGCTCCTCACCTGCACAAGTCTTTACATACAACTTTGCTTCCTCAAGGGGGCTTCCCTGATAGCTCAGTTGGTAAAGAACCTTCCTGCAATGTGGGAGACCTAGGTATGATCCTTGGGTTGGAAAGATCCCTGGAGGAGGGAAAGGCTGCCCACTCCAGTATTTTGACCTGGAGAACTCCATGGACTGTATAGATCATGGAGTCGCAAAGAGTTGGACACAGCTGAGTCACTTTTACTTTCACTTTCTTCCTCAAGGAAGGCTCTTCTTTCCCTAATTAACATCACTGTGTGATTTCCAGATCTAAGTTAAATCAGCATTGCATTTCCTCAAGGGAAGCTGTGTTGACCTCCCAACCTTAGTCAACTATTTCACGTGCTTTCTTGTGACTTCTTCCCCTTAGGGATTCCGGTTTGCAAAGTTGCAAGTTTGTATTTGTGTCATCATTTGACTGGGGCTTTGCTGGTGGCTCAGGGGTGGCTCTCCTGCCATGTAGGAGATGCAGGTTCCACCTCTGGGTATGGGAGATCCCCTGGAGAAGGGACTGGCAACTCACTCCAATATTCTTGCCTGGGAAATCCCATGGACAGAGGAGCCTGGCTATATTCCGTGGGGTCACAAAAGAGTCGGACATAACTTAGCAAATAAACAACAGCAACAACATTTGATTAGCAATTGCCTTTCCCAGTGTACGGTCAGTACCATGTGAACAGGTACTTTTTGGTTTTACTTGCATCATATTCTCTCCACCTAGCACAGGGTTCAGTACACAGTATGTACTCAATAAATATTTGTTGAATAATTAATAAATGAACTATTTATAATGTTCCAGGCAATAGCACCCCACTCCAGTACTTTTGCCTGTAAAATCCCATGGATGGAAGAGCCTGGTAGGCTGCAGTCCATGGGGTTGCGAAGAGTCGGACACGACTGAGTGACTTCACTTTCACTTTTCACTTTCATGCATTGGAGAAGGAAATGGCAACCCACTCCAGTGTTCTTGCCTGGAGAATCCCAGGGACGGGGGAGCCTGGGGGTCTGCCATCTCTGGAGTTGCACAGAGTCGGACATGACTGAAGCGACTTAGCAGTAGCAGCAGGTATTTTTCTAAGTGATGCATACTCAGTTTATCCTTACAAAGATATTATGAGATGGGTCGGATTATCCTATCAGTTAGGATAAGCTAGGCAAATGCTGTGGTAATGGGTGTGTGTGTGTTAGTTGCTAAGTTGTGTCCAACTGTTTGTGACCCTATGGACCATAGCCCATCAGGCTCCTCTGTCCATAGGATTTTCTGGGCAAGAACACTGGAATGGATTGCCATTGCCTGCTCCAGGGGATCTTCCTGACCCACGGATTGAACCTGCATCTCCCGTGTCTCCTGCATCACAGGCAGATTCTTTACCTACTGGGCCATCTAAAATCCAGAGATAATGTCAGCCAATGCTTCATGCTTATGCTCCATGTAGAATTATGATTAGCAGGTAGAAGTCTTTATCATAGTTACTCAGTGAACCAGGTTAAATGCCTCATCTTGACACATGCTTCCACAATTACTGCATCAGGAGGAAAAATGATGCAGAACCCTGTACCTGTTTTTAAATGCTTTTGTCCAGAATTGTCACACCCGGGCAAAGCAAATCACCTGACTATGTCTAATGACAAGGGGCAGAGATATGCAGTCATTCCAGATTCCTGGCAGGAAAAGAATCAGAAATAGTGGTGGTTGGATAAAATATTGGTGTACTACATTTATTATTCCCATTTTTAAATGAATAAGCAGGCATAGACAGAAACAACTGGCTTGAAAGTGAAGAAGCCAGGGTTTGAATCTGGGGAGTTTGGCTTCCTCCGCCCCAACCTAGTCTTCTGTGTATTTTTTCTTTGTCCACACTGGGACCTAAACATTGATGAGCATTCTAGGAACAAATGGTTAACCATGTTTCCATCATTGCTTTTGGTCCCAAAAGAGAGGAGTGAAGCCAGTTGCTGTTTAGCCAGAGTTTCACTCCCTGAAGATAACAAAAACGAAGATTTTTTTTCAGGAAGACCATGGTCAGAAGCTGATACACAAGCAGTCTTTTTCCCCCTCTCTGTTCTTTTGAAAGAGCCTACTTCAACACGGGAAGGGGGTTCATGTTTGGGAACGCATGTAATAATTAAAGATTTTAAAATTAAAAAAAATAAAAAACTAATAAAAAAACACAAAACACTGTAGATAAAGAATGATTCTGTCAAGTGTACATATCCAAATATTATCTTGAAGCAGAACGGTAAACACAGATGATCTGATTAAAGTTTTTTTCTGGTTGTTTTTACCTTTGGTTTGCAAGAGTCTGTTATACTTTCTATTTTTCAGTCAGAAAAACATTTCCTTGGGTAATGCTACTTTGGACAATTAAATGAGTTTGAGAACAGGATGAATAATTATCTTTGAAACTCTAAGTTCATTTGGACTTTTATGAAAATAAAATCCCAAACTAGTATTTTACATAATAAAGCAAAAGTTAGTGTTTTTAAATTTTTTTAACTGTGGGACAAGAGGAGTGAGTAGGAGGCTTGAGTGTGCTTTTATTAATCATGTACTGGCTTTTGAGTAATATGGAAAATAAATCTGTGAGTAATATAAAAAATACTCATGACTTATTAGGATTTATTTTGTTAATAACAGAAAATGCTTTTTTAAAAGTACAGAATTTCAAACCAAGAAATATATAAACCTTACTAACTCCAGTCTCAACTAATTAAGGATATGTTTTGTTATGTATTCAATGAACATTTGATAAACATTAGTGCCTTGCTGAAATTGTCATATTGCTTACTAACAATGTCTTGTGTGCTCATTAATTTTTCTTACTTTTCATTCTTTGATAACAAACAGATATGGATTATAATTATCCCTACAAGGAAATGTTCATGAAACTTGCTGCCTGTTATAGGAATGCAAACATTATAATAGTTGAATAATATACCTGGGACATATTTTCACTAGGAACAGACAAAATAAAGTTCAATAAGATCTGGAAATACTGAAGAAATTATTCGTATACATGTGTTGATTTGTTGCCAACATGCTTCTTTTTAAGTTCTGAATTCTTAATTTACACATGTACATTTTTAATGGACCAAATAGTAAGATGATTATTTCTTTATTTTAAAATATTTATCCTTAGGTAAATGCTAAAATAGCAAAACCTCATAAAGGACTAAAATACCTCTGTGCATGAGTTAGTCACATCCCACTCTTTGCAATCTTATGAACTGTAGACGTCCAGGCTCCTCTGTCCTTGGGGTTCTCCAAGCAAGAATACTGGAGTGGATTGCCACGGCCTCCTCCAGGGTGTACTCTGAATCCAGGGCTCGAACTCGCCCATCTCCTGCATTGGAGGTGGATTCTTTACCCACTGAGCCACATGGGAAGCCCCAAATAGCTCTGTAATAAAGGCTTATATCCCAGGCTTCACTGTGCCTTAAAGTGGGGAACTGTGCCATTTTTCCTCTCCACAGGGAGAGAAATGCACCCAAGAGATCCAGCTGTCTTTTCTGAGTGACATTGTCAGTACTTTGGTATTCCAGAAATCCAGGTAGCAGTTGTTGTTCAGTAGCTAAGTTGTGTCCAACTCTTTGTGACCCCATGAATGGTAGCATACCAGGCTTCCCTGTCCTTTACCATCTCCCAGAATTTGCCCAAATTCATGTCCATTGACTTGGTGATACCATCCAACCATCTCATTCTCCATTGTCCCCTTCTCCTCCTGCCCTCAATCTTTCTCAGCATCAGGGTCTTTTCCAATGAGTCAGCTCTTCGCATCAGGTGGCCAAATAATTGGAACTTCAGCTTTGCATCAGTCCTTCCGATGAACATTCAGGGTTGATTTCCTTTAGAATTGACTGGCTTGATCTCCTTGCTGTCCAAGGGATTCTCAAGAGTTTTCTCCAACATCACAGTTTTAAAGCATCATTTCTTCAGTGTTCAGCCTTCTTTATGGTCCAACTCACATCTATACATGACTACTGGAGAAAACATAGCTTTGACAATATGAACCTTTGCCAACAAAGCGATGCCTTTGTTTTTTAATATGCTGTCTAGATTTGTCATAGTTTTTCTTCCAAGGTGTGTCTTTTACTTTTGTGGCTGTAATCACTGTCCGCAGTAATTTTGGAGCCCAAGAAAACAAATTCTGTCACTGTTTCCACTTTTTCCCCATTTATTTGCCATCATGTGATTGGAATGGATGCCATGATCTTAGTTTTTTGAATGTTGAGTTTTAAGCCAGCTTTTTCACTCTGCTCTTTCACTTTCATCAAGAGGTTCTTCAGTTTCTCTTCACTCTCTGCCATTAGAGTGGTATCATCTGCGTATCTGGAGGTTGTTGATATTTCTCTTGGCAATCTTGATTCCAGCTTGTGAGTCATCGAGCCCAGCATTTCCCATGATGTACACTGCATATAAGTTAAGTAAGCAGGGTGACAATATACAGCCTTGACGTATTCCTGTCCCAACTTGGAACCAGTCTGTTTCATGTCCAGTTCTAAGTGTTACTTCTTGACCTGCATACAGCTTTCTCAGGAGACAGGTATGGTGTCTTTAGGAATTTTCCACAGTTTGTTGTGATTCAAAGGCTTTTGCATAGTCGTTAAAGTAGAAGTAGATTTTCTTTGGAATTCCCTTGCTTTTTCTATGATCTAATGAAAGTTGGCAATTTGATATCTGGTTCCTCTGCCTTTCCTAAATCCAATCTGAATATCTGGAAGTTCTTGGCTCATGTACTGCTGAGGCCTAGCTTGAAAGATTTTGAGCATTACTTTGCTAGCATGTGAAATGAGTGCAATTGTGCAGTAGTTTGAACTTTCTTTTGCTTTGCATTTTGGGGGGATGGGAATGAAAACTGACCTTTTCCAGTCCTGTGACCACTGCTGAGGTTTCCAAATTTGCTGGCATATTGACTGCAGCACTGTAACATCATCATCTTTAAGGATTTGAAATAGCTCAGCTGGAATTCCATCAACACCACTAGATTTGTTCATAGTGATGCTTCCTGAGGCCCACTTGACTCACACTTCAGGATGTCTGGCTCTAGGTGAGTGACCACACCATCATGGTTATCTGTGTAGTTAAGACCTTTTTTGTATAGTTCTTCTGTGTATTCTTCCCACTTCTTAATCTTTTCTGCTTCAGTTAGATTCTTGCCATTTCTGTCTTTTATTGTGCCCATCTTTGCATGAATTATTCCCTTGGTGTGTCCAGTTTTCTTAAAAAGTTCTCTAGTCTTTCCCATCCTATTGTTTTCCTCTATTTCCATGGAGCCTGCATTTGAACATACTTACATACCTCTGTAGAACATTTGGCCACTTAACTATTTGAGAAAATTACATAAAAATCCAATAGTGTTTAATCTCATATTTTCTAATAGTAATAAAATTCCCCTCTTCTGAAATGACCTCCCCAGCAGATCCAATATACTTCTGGTTTTTTTTTTTTTTTCCCAAAGGTGCTGGTCCTTTTATTTTAGTTTAGCTAAGGCTTTCGGCCTTTAACACTATTCACAGACCAGCATGTCTCTCTCTCATCTGTTTTTGTGTCTGTCTGTCTGTCTCTCTGTTGTTATCTCCTTTCACATGACACTACACTCTGTAAAACCCCCCTTGCAGATGAGGCTACTTCCTGTTAAGTGATCCTGGGGTCTGGCATGTAAAGACAACTGCGAACAAAGTAGTATGTCCTGCAGTAAAGATACATAAAAGTCATAAAATACCAGAACAGCAGTTGGGGGAGGGGGGTTGCATGTGTACCAGTGGGAGAAGAGGGTGGTGAGTTTCGCCATGTGCTGTTTCTCCCCAGATCTGTTTTTTAAAAGTCACTTCAGGCCCTTTGGCCAATCTGCACTTAATTACCTGTTCCTGCCCTATTTCCCAGGCAGCCAACCAGTGTGGCCAGGCTGTTCCCTGTTCCCTCTGTGAGGCCCATCTCTGGGGCTCAGCTGATGCATTACAAATGCCTTGTGGACTGCATCTGATGGGATTCTCCCTAAGTGGTCAGGATGCCAACCACAGTCCTGATCGTTTTAAATGGCTTGTGATCTGAGGATGTGGAGATGCTCATTAGCGGCTGCAGGAGCCCGCTATCAGGGACAGATTGAACCAAGAAGCTCAGTCAACCCGAGCATTCATAGAAATGAACGTGTCAATAAAAGTTCCCAAGGTGAAGCCACAGAATGAGGCACTTATGGACGATTATAAACATTTTGCCCCGTGGTGACTCTCCCCTATCAAACCTACTCCCAGCCTGATAAGCACTGCCTCTTTAGGGATCATTAATTTCCTTGAAAATTTAAACAGCTGTCACTTGTGAGCCTCCTCAGGTGCTCATGTGGGAGAGATTAGACTATGTTTATAAGCCAGTCTGTTCGTTAAGCGCCTGCCCATGTGGAACCCCCTTCGCAGGCCTGCAGATCACCCACAGATAATTGGGGGCCGTGGCAAATTACACAGAGGCGCTGCAGGCAGCAAGAATGGTGTGGCCTTATTAATATCAGGTGGGGAGAGGGCACCGTTTTAATGATTTCCAATAAACTAGAGCAAGCCCTCAGAGCTTCACAAGCATTTGGGCACTGACAGTTAAAAAGAATACACAGGTTTAGGTTTCCTGTAGTTACTATCAACTTCTTTCTCATGAAAGTTTGAAAAACTCTTGGTTTAACTCTTTGTGATGCAGTGATTCTTCCCTGTTAGCTTCTAAGTTCAAGTTACTTCTGATGCGTCTAAACCCTGCTACATCTTCTGGTGCCTTCCATGGTGGTGCAGTGGTAAAGAATCTGCCTGCAGTGCAGGAGACACAGGAGCCATGGGTTCGACCCTTGGGTTGGGAAGATCCTCTGGAGAAGGAAAAGCAACCCACTCCAGTATTCTTGCCTGGAAAGTCCCATGGACAGAGGAGCCTGGCAGGCTACAGTCCATAGGATCAGAGAGTCAGACATGACTTAGAGACTAAACCACCACCACCATAGTAGGAAATAGATACTTCATGAACCCATGTGGCTCCAAATGCGGCATATTTAGGCTGTGTTTCTAACTCAACATACTCATGTTTTAAATAGTGTTCTCTAGTTATATAATCTTTTAATGAAATTTGGTATACTATATGTCTGTATTTTCTGACAATGGGTTCTTGTGAACTAATAAAAATGTTACATTTTAATATTTTTAGCAGGCATTCAAAATTGACTGGGAAGGCTTTGTTTGGAAGAACTTTAAATGTATTGAACAGTTTGTTTTCCAGTCTGATCAACATATAAAGATGTAAGGATATTTTAAAAATAGATGACACTTTTTTAGTAATGAATTTCTATAAGAGTAGAAATATTTCTAAATAGCAAAATGCTGTCACCATTGCAGGATTCGCTTTTGAAAAATACTTACTTATACTCATTGTTGAAACATCCAACTTCAACAGATTACATGTGTTTATATTTTTAAAAAATCTTCTTGGGAGGACACTGCAGGCAGTCATTGTAAGCACTAAGCACTCTGAAAAGGATGGTAAATTTTACATTTCAAAGATATTCTATCTTTAAGTTCAACAGTTCTTTTAAGAACTTTGCATGAGCTAACCAACAAAACTTTGAGAACCAAAGACTTTCTTGATTATTCCTACTTCATTCAGAATATATTTTATTATATTATTATTATTATTATTTTTTACTTTACAATATTGTATTGGTTTTGCCATACATCAACATGAATCCGCCATGGGTGTACACGTGTTCCCAATCCTGAAGACCCCTTCCCGCCTCCCTTCCTATACCATCTCTCTGGGTCATCCCAGTGCACCAGCCCCAAGCATCCTGTATCCTGCATCGAACCATTTCTATTGAAATTATCATGCTTTTGACACCCTATATCTGTTTTATTTTTTGCTGGACAGTGTGTGAGATCTTAGTTCCCCGATCAGCGATTGAATCCATGCCCCCTGGATTAGAAGCACAGAATCTCAACCACTGGACCTCCAGGGAAGTCCTGACATCCTATATCTTGAAAGGCACCTCTGGCTTTCACTTCTTCGCCACCACACTTGGCTTATGAAGTGTGCAGGAAGTAGTCCTTTGTACAAGGCTTTGTACAAGGCTGTAAGATTAATCTTGAAATCTTTTCTTATATTCTAGTAGAGGCAGTGGCTTTAGCAATGATTATATTATACAGTTGTATAAAGCATTGTGTTATTAAAGAATTTTTGTACTATTGAGAATCTGCCTTTTCTGTTTCCTCTTTGCTTTGATAGCTGATAAAAAGAGGTAAGTTTCTGTGTATTTCATTTAAACAAAACCTGACAAATACCATATATTTTGCATGAGGGCCACTACTCTGTTCATCCAACTTATAGCAAGCTTCTTATACTTAAGTGTGATCTGATGCTTGTTCGGCCAGCTCTTCAACAATGTTTTCAATGCACCTTCCAAATCTTTTTGTTGATAAAGGAATGCTTTGTAGCTTGTTCAGTATATTAATTTATATAAATTGTATGTATTTTTACTAGGAAGAGAAAGTATTTCCCCAGTTGTATGTGGCTTTCACTATTAACTCTGGAGAAGGGAATGGCAACCCACTTCAGTATTTTTGCCTGGAGAATCCCATGAGCAGAGGAACCTGGAGGGCTATAGTCCATGGGCTTGCAGAGTGACGACTACTACTACTTCCACTATTAACTAAGGAACCACAGAAGTGAATCTTAAATACTTATCATTAAATTTAGTAAAATGTTATAATTTGCTGTTTTGAGAATGGCATGGCTCTAAACATGTGTTGAAAAAAATGATTATGCCATATTTTACATGCTTACATCGTAAGCTACTATCCTAATGTACAATGTTCCCTTAGCATAAGACTCATTGATGAAAATTATGGCAGTTGTTAAAAATAATGAAAGTAGACTCATATTTCAAATAGTTTTCTTGATAATTTTGAAGCCTTCAAACTTTTTATACAAAAATAGATGATTTAAAAAATAAATAACGTGACTGATTAAAAATTTGTAATGGGAGCTAAAATATTAATTTTGCCATTTTCTGGTGGCCATGGGATATTTGCAGAAACTTGTTAATCTACTTGACATTTTAGAGAGTACATTCATTCAAAATCCAATAATTTTTTTTTCGGTTAACTGGATCCACAAAAATTACAGCATAATAGGACACACTGGAAACCAGCACATGAGACACTATATTACTGTTATGCTGGATGTGTTTTGAAATGAGTTCCTTTCTTATTTTTGGATGTCTTGCTCACTGCATGTGGCAGAAGTCTGCATACAGACTGAATAAGGGGAATGATGTTGATCCATGTAATAAAATGTGGTTACTTTCCTGTTGCTTAGATAAAAAATCAGTTCAGTACAGTTCAATTGCTCAGTTGTGTCCAACTCTTTGTGACCCCATGGACTGCAGGACGCCAGGATTCCCTGTCCATCACCAACTCCCAGAGCTTGATCAAACTCAGGTCCATTGAGTTGATGATGCCATCCAACCACCTCATCCTCTGTCATCCCCTTCTCCTCCTGCCATCACTCTTTCCCAGCATCAGAGTCTTTTCCAATGAGTCCATTTTTCACTTCAGGAGCTTCAGCTTCAGCATCAGTCTTTCCAATGAATATTTAGGATTCATTTCCTTTAGGATGGACTGGTTTGATCTCCTTCCAGTCCAAGGGACTCTCAAGAGTTTTCTCCAGCACCACAGTTCAAAAGCATCAATTCTTTGGCCCTCAGCATTCTTTAGAGTCCAACTCTCATGTCCATACATGACTACTGGAAAAACCACAACTTTGACTAGACAGACTTTGTCAGCAAAGTAATGTCTCTGCTTTTTAATATGCTGTCTAGCTTGGCCATAGCTTTTCTTCCAAGGAGCAAGCGTCTTTTAATTTCATGACTGCAGTCAACATCTGCAGTGATTTTGGAGCCCAAGAAAATAAAATCTGTCATTGTTTCCATTGTTTCCCCATCTATTTGCCGTGAAGTGATGGGACCAGAGGCCATGATCTTCATTTTTTGAATGTTGAGTTTTAAGTCAGCTTTTTCACTCTCCTCTTTCACATTCATCAAGAGGCTCTTTAGTTTCTTTTCACTTTCTGCCATAAGGGTGGTGTCATCTGCATATCTGAGGTTATTGATATTTCTCCTGGCAATCTTAATTCCAGCTTGTGCTTCATACAGCCTGGCATTTTGCGGGGTGTACTCTGCATATAGGTTAAATAAGCAGGGTGACAGTATACAGCCTTGATGTACTCCTTTCCCGATTTGGAACCAGTCTGTTGTCCCATGTCCAGTTTTAAGTGTTGCTTCTTGACCTGCACACAGATTTCTCAGGAGGCAGGTAAGTTGATCTGGTATTCCCATCTCTTTAAGAATTTTCCACAGTTTGTTGTGATCCACACAGTCAAAGGCTTTGGCGTAATCAGTAAAGCAGAAGTAGATGTTTTTCTGGAATTCTCCTGCTGTTTCTGTGATCCAACAGATGTTGGCAATTTGATCTCTGGTTCCTCTGCCTTTCCTAAAACCATCTTGAACATCTGGAAGTTCATGGTTCATGCACTGTTGAAGCCTGGCTTCGAGAATTTGGGGCACTAGTTTGCTAGTGTGTGAGATGAGTGCAATTGTGCAGTAGTTTGAGCATTCTTTGGCATTGCCTTTCTTTGGAATTGGAATGAAAACTGACTTTTTCCTGTCCTGTAGCCACTGCTGAGTTTTCCAAATTTGCTGGCATATTGAATGTAGCACTTTCACAGCATCATCTTTTAGGATTTGAAATAGCTCAACTAGAATTCCATCTCACCTCCACTAGCTTTGTTTGTAGTGATGCTTCCTAAGGCCCACTTGACGTAACATTCTAGGATGTCTGGTTCTAGGTGACACACAATTGTGGTTATCTGGGTCGTGAAGATCTTTTTTGTATAGTTCTTCTGTGTATTCTTGCCACTTCTTAGATAAAAGATAAAGTTATAATATTTTCCTCCACACCATAACATTATCTTACATTTAGGCCACTTCGGGGGCTAGTTGTGGAGAGAAGAGAAGAATGTCTTTGCCTTATATTCCTTTACTAAGCTCTGACTTTGGCCATGGTCTTTGTGACAGGAGAGGCAATGTCAAATTTCAGTTAGTGGTTTTCTCTCTCTGTGGATCAGCTCTCATCTATAGAGATAAAAGTATGTAATCACAAAGTAAGCCTACTGGTGATACTCTTATTGCTATATCCAAAATGAAAAAAATATTGGAGGTTGAAAACATTTATTATTAGAGATGATGTGTAAGAAAGCAAACAAATTGTCTGAAGAAGCCTTACAAATAGCTGAGAAAAGAAAAGAAGCTAAAAGCGAAGGAGAGAGGGAAAGATATACCCAACTGACTGCAGAGTGCCAGAGAATAGCAAGGTGATAAGAAAGCCTTCTTAAGTGAACAGTGCAAAGAAACAGAGGAAAGACAATAGAATGGGAAAGACTAGATATCTCTTATGGGAGATACCAAGGACATATTTCATGCAAAGATGGGCACTATAAAGGACAGAAACAGTAAGGACCTGACTGAAGCAGAAATTAATAAGAGGTGACAACAATACACAGAACTATACAAAAAGGGTTTTAATGACTCGATAACCATGATGGTGTGGTCACTCACCTAGAGCCAGATATCTTGGAGTGTGAAGTTAAGTGGGCCTTAAGAAGAATTACTATGAACAAAGCTAGTGAAGGTGATGGAATTCCAGTTGAGCTATTTCAAATCCTAAAAGATGATGCTGTTAAAGTGTTGCAGTCAATATGTCAGTAAATTTGGAAAACTCAGCAGTAGCCACAGGACTGGAAAAGGTCAGTTTTCATTCCCATCACTCAAAAAGGCAATGCCAAAGAATGGTCAAACTACCATACAATTGTACTCACTTCACATGCTAGCAAGGTAATGTTCAAAATCCTTCAAGCTAGGCTTCAACAGTATGTTAACCAAGAACTTCCTGATATACAAGCTGGATTTAGAAAAGGTAGAAGAACCAGAGATCAAATTGCCAACATCCATTGGATCATAGGGAAAGCAAGAGAATTCCAGAAAAAACATCTACTTTATTGACTATGCTAAAGCCTTTGACTGTGTGGATTGCAACAAACTGGAAAATTCTTAAAGAGATGGGAATAACAGACCACCTTACCTGTCTCCTGAGATACTTGTATGGAGGTCAAGAAGCAACACTTAGAACCAGACATGGAACAACAGACTGGTTCCAAATTGGGCAAGGAATAAGTCAAGGCTGTATATTGTTATCCTGCTTATTTAACATCTATGCAGAGCGCAACAGGCGAAATGCTGGGTTGGATGACTCACAAGCTGGATCAGTATTGCTGAGAAATATCAACAACCTCATATATGCCAATGATACAACTCTAGTAGCAGAATGAAGAGGAACTAAAGAGCCTCTTGATGAGGGTGAAAGAGGAGAGTGAAAAAGCTGGCTTAAAACTCAACATTCAAGAAACTAGGACTGTGGCAACTAGCTCCATCACTTGATGGCCAATCAATGAGGAAAAAGTGGAAACAGTGACAGATTTTATTTTCTTGGTCTCCAAAATCACTGCAGATAGTGACTGAAGTCACAAAATTAAGACACTTGCTCCATGGAAGAAAGGAGAACTAAATGACAGACAGACCTAGACAGCATATTAAAAAGCAGAGACTTTACTTTGCCAACAAAGGTCCATCTAGTCAAAGCTTTGGTTTTTTCAGTAGAAATGTACGGATCTGAGAGTTGGACCAGAAAGAAGGCTGAACACTGAAAAACTGATGCTTTTGAACTGTGGTGTTGCAGAAGCCTCTTGAGAGTCCCTTGGACTGCAGGGAGATCAAGCCAGTTAATCCTAAGGGAAATCAGTACTGAATATGCATTGCAAGAACTGATGCTGAGGTTGAAGCTCCAAACCTTTGGCCACCTGATGCTAAGAGCTGGCTCACTGGAAAAGACCATGATGCTGGGAAAGATTGAAGGCAGGAGGTATGATTGAAGATACAGAGTGTGATATGGTTGGATGGCATCACTGAGTCAATGGACATGAGTTTGAGCAAACTCCAGGAGATAGTGAAGGACAGGGAAGCCTGGCGTGCGGCAGTTCATGCAGTCACAAAGAATGGGACACAACTTAGTGACGGAACAACAACAACAAATAGAACTGAATGCTGCATATTTTATAAATGAGGGCGAAGCTCATTTCTTAAAAAAAAACTTCTAAGCTGATCTCTCCTAAACAATGTAAAATATACCTAGAGAGCAAATGACATCTATGTTCTTTCATTTTGTTTACATTAATGAGCCATGAATGGAAGAAATCCCCCTCCAGTTTCACTGAAAGACTCCCTTTTAAATAAAATACGGCTTTTGTAGAATGGTAGGAAACTTTGTTTTCTTTCTAGATACTTTGAAAGAAAAGACCCTAGACTTAGATCCATATAAGAAATATCTTAATTTTTAAAGTGTGACACTCCATTAGTAACTAGACAGTTTAGTGTATTCAAAGAACAGAAGTGATTGTTTGGGCAGAGATCCTGTTTGCCATGATGGACGCATTGATCAGGCAGGAAAGTGCTCAGGAGGGATCCTGAGCACTGGAAACAAACAACGGGATCTGTCTTTGGAAAATGTGTGTGTGCGTGCTTAGTCATGTCCGACTGTTTGTAAGCCCATGGACTGTAGCCCTTCAGGCTCCTCCCATGTCCGTGGGATTCTCCAGACAAGAATATTGGAATGGGCTGCCATTTCCTCCTCCAGTATTTGGCAGCACTTCTCAGATGTTTTGTCCGGATATATTTTGTGAATCTCAGTATGATGCTCTGTGTCATTTAAAATCAGAAATTATAAGAGCCAAAAAAATAATAATATTTACGCTTATTGTCAAAACTGACAAATAAGCAAAATGTACTGAATCCATCATTTATGGGAGCTATTCCTTTCTTGGAAAGTTTCTAATACTTCCTGTAAGTAGTCGTAATTCAAATTGCCAAGTCATGTGGTACTGGCAGAAATCCACATTAAATCTGTTTCATTTTTTTCCTTTCCATTTGTTTTTTGTTTGGATTTTCTTTTGATGACACTCATTGCTTCATAAAGTTTATGATCTTCTTTCTCTCATAATTTCTTTTTGTTCTCCATGCTTTTTGTTTCTCTGAAGGACATTGTCTGAGAAGGCAATGTAGGGAGACTGTGAATAGAGCATGGGTTTTGAATATGATTAGATCAGGATTGACCTTTGCTATGTTATACTTTGTGCTAAATCTCACTGAGAAAAAGTCATATCTGTGCCTCAATTTCCTTAGTCTAAAAGGGGGTGCTATTATTTTGAAATTAGGTTTGGCTGCATGTAGCAGCAGCAGCAGCAAAGTGCATAGAAATTTATTTCTCATTCGCATAAAACCTGGTTTTGGGATTGCTCTGGGCATCAGGGCTCCACGAGACGTCAGAGACCCAGGTTCTCGCTATCTTGTTGTTCTAGCCTCCCTGGAATGTTGTCCCCATTTCCGTGGCCTGAATGACTCACTCCCACTACTGAATCCCAAATACAGGGAAAATTGTACTAGCTTGAAGTTGTGACCACTGCTCCTATTCACATTTCATTGACGAAACTTGGTATCTGGCCACACGAGGCTGCAAAGGAGCTGGAAACTGTACAGTTTATATTAGATGGCCGTGTGAAAGTGAAAGTCGCTCAGTTGTGTCCATTTCTTTGAGACCCATGGACCGTACAGTCCATGGAATTCTCTAGGCCAGAATACTGAAGTGGGTAGCCTTTCCCTTCTCCAGGAGATCTTCCCAACCCAGGGATTGAACCCAGGTCTCCCACAGTGCAGGCAGATTCTTTACCAGCTGAGCCACAAGGGAAGCCCTGGTTAAAAACTGGGGGTTTCATTATTCTAGAAGGAGAGGTGACTAGCTTTGGGGGCTTAACTAGCATTATCTGTGATAGGTAGGATTGACATATATTAGCCAGTAGGCACAGTAGTTGGACTTCCTTGGTGGCTCAGACAGTAAAGAATCTGCCTGCAATGTGGGAGACCTGGTTTAATCCCTGGATAGGGAACATCCCTGGAGAAGGGAATGGCTGCCCATTCCAGTATTCTTGCCTGGAGAATTCCCTGGACAGAGGAGCTTGGCAGGCTACTGTCCATGGGGTCTCAAAGAGCTGGACACAACTGAGTGACTGAGCATGCATGCATGGTATTTAAAGGTAGACAAAATAAGATGATTACTTTTCCTTCATGGTGATTTTTTACTTTAATCCTTATATTATCATTGCTGTATGAGTTTACTCTGAAGATGCTAACTTTTCTAAATTTAGTGCCCTTAATCTTATTCTCCAATAAATCTCTTCTCCCATATATAGTCTTATCGACATCTTTAATGGGGAGACAGTTTGCCTAATTTGTGCGTGTGTGTTATGTCTCTTCAGTTGTGTTCAACTCTTTGTGCCAGGCTCCTCTATCCAGGCAAGAATACTGGAGTGGTTGCCATGCCCTTCTCCAGGGAATCTCCCAACCCAGGGATCAAACCCGTATCTCTTACATCTCCTGCCTTAGTAGGCATGTTCTTTACTATTAGTGTCACCTAAGAATGCCTAATTTGAGGTCGACCAAAAAGCATGTTTGTCTCTAAATTTCGCATCTACTGACTTGCCCTATTAGAGACAAAACATTTCAAAATAGAATGTGAAATATTAGGTCTTTATCTACCTGAAAAGATAAATGTGTGCAAAATTTCCATGACAAGGTGTGATTTTATTTCTAGTTTCATATTTAATTTAGTAATTTACTAAATAATTTAGATGATTTTTATAACCAGAAACACACAATAATTATAATTTTTAAGTTTAAATATGTTAATCAGCAGTTACAACTCATTAGAATTTGTTTCATTGAGTAAGATGGCTGTCTCTTGACTGAGAACAGGTTCGAGGGATAAGGAATCAAGGAATAAACGTGGCTGCTTCTGGAAGGGAATCAAAAATATACCAGATTTGGGGGTTCCCTGGTGGCTCAGTGGTGAAGAACCCGCCGGCCAATGCAGAGGACATGGGTTCGATCCCTATTCCAGGAAGCTCCCACATGCCACAGAGCAGCTAAGCCTTGGCCACAACAATTACGCCTGTGCTCCAGAGCCCGGGACCCTGACTGCTGAGCTCACAGGCCCCGATACTGAAGCCCTGTGCCTCAGAGCCTGTGCTCCGCACCAAGAGCAGCTGCTGAGATGAGCAGTCCAGGCACTGTAATGAAGAGTAGCCCCCGCTCTCTGCAACTAGAGAAAAGCCCTTGCAGCAGCGGAGACTCAGCACAACTAAACACAAATAAGTTAAAAAAAATCTTTAAATACACCAGATTTGTAACTTCCCCAGTGCCCAGTGATTAAGATGCAAGGGGGCACAGGTTCAATCCCTGGTCAGGGAATTAGTTCCATATGCCAAGAGATGTGGCCAAAAATGTAAATATATATTTACATATATATACATATGTATACATAAGTATACAATTATATGTATGTATATATATGTACATGGGCATGCATGCTAAGTCACTTCAGTCGTGTCCGACTCTGCTGCACTATGGACTGTGGCCTGCCAGGCTCCTCTGTCCAAGGGATTCCCCAGACCAGAATACTGGCATGGATTGCCATGCTCTCCTCTGACCCAGGGATCAAACCTCGTCTCTTACATCTCCTGCAATGGCAGGACGGTTCTTATATATATATATGTCGTATTTACAATGATAGTCTGTATCACCCTTGTTCTCTGTTTTTTCCAAAAATGTTAACCAATAATTGCAATTTATTTGTGCCACTGAATAAGCTAGGATTAATGTAATATTCCATAAATATCAATATTGACAACTTTAAAAATAAATCTATATTTTTTCAATCATATTAGCATTTAAAATGACAACCTATTCATGCTTTCTTCAAAGACTGTGATTAAAACTAATAATTTTAAATTACTCCAAAGCCTTGCATTACCAAGCTAGTGTATAGTCTTAATACATACCGATGAGTTGAAATCACAGGGTCAACACAGTAAATCTTTCTGAGACGTAAATTTTACTGTGTTATATTTACACAAATACATGGTGTGTTGCAATATATTAAGGTCTAATACAAAATTTTATGGAGTAGAATGAGATAGTTCACGAATTGTCAAACGATAGAAAATAATTCGAAGAAATTCAGCATGTGGATGATATTTCTTGGGTGTGCCTATAGAGTTCTTACTTTGCTTGTCATTAAAATTATTTCAGTAAGAAAGTTTGAGAAGTATCACTATAAGTATCTAACATTGCTCCAGAACATGAATAGTCCATATGGTATGAATACTTAGGTGAGCCAGTTGAGACACTCACACAATTAGAAGATAGCCAGATGCTCATTACATGAAAAGGGTCATGATTTAGGAGGAGACTCTATAATCTCATGATTATGTCTAGAGATGAGCCCACCTAAGCCAAAATCTTACCAAAGGTTTTTTTTTTTTTTCAGTACGAAACAAAAAGTACATCTGGGTACATTATCTAGGTTTTGCATCCTTAAGAACTTAGGTTATCTGCAACATGTTCCTGTGTCTGCAGAAGGGCAGGTGTCAAAATGCCTGAGTATTATGTTACTTTTTAAAGACTCTTTTTGATAATTGGATATTTTAAACAAAATTGAGTTCCTGCTCTCAAAAATTAACAAATTCACTCTTTTTTTTTTTTTTCCCTGGCAACCAAGTAGTGCTTAGCAGTTTTAATGGCCCTAACCAATCTCTTCCAACTAGGCAAGGATAGCTGTTTTCTTTGGCCTGACTATTTGGAATCATCTGCATGAATTTGGTGGGTTGAAAATACGTCTGACAGTTGAGCCCCTCTTCTCTCTGCCTTGGCTCTGTAGACAGGGCTCGTTAAATTATTCCGTGTGTTGGTACCTGAGGCATGTGTATTTGCACATGTCACAGGGCTCTTATTCAGTAATTTATTACTTTGATTCCTTAAGTAGACACTTGTGACCTGAGTAAGAATTCCTCTAAATGGACTTAACCAGTTATACTCAGGAAGTAAACTTTCTCATATGTGGAAGTTTAGGTTTAGAAAATGTTTGCATTAGCCCTTAAGTATTTGACATGGGATATGCTAAAAAACATAGTATAGAAAAGCAAGATTAAACGAACTACAGAATTCTGGGATGAATTCTCACTGAAACATTTCATTGCCTTCTTTGGTCTTAATGTTTATGTCCTTGAGTGGCATGGGCTCCACTTTATCATGAATATGATTTCACATTTTGTATTAATAATCTAATATTACCTTACTAGACTACTTGATTAATATTCAAGTTTAATTTTACTTCTTAGTATCTAACTTGTTGAAATTCAGTCTCTTTAAGCTGAGAAATTATCATATCATTAAATAGTATGAACACCCATTCTTCCTAATCATTTCTTAGATTGTAAAAATAGGTATAGCAAGGATGACTCTCTGATTATAAAATTGTGTGTAACGATGATGTAATTCATCTGACTCTATGTTGCACTCTGTCTTTTGGTGGGTTGGTTTAGTTGCTAGGTCGTGTCTGACTCTTGCAACTCCATGGACTGTAGCTTGCTAGGCTCCTCTCTCTATGAGATTTCCCAGGCAGGAATACTGGAGTGAGTTGCTATTTCCTTCTCCAGGGGATCTTTCTGACCCAGGGGTCGAACCCTGGTCTCCTGCATTGGAGGCGGATCATTTACCCACTGAGTTTCCAGGGAAGCCCAATATTTCTGCAAATTTGGGATTCCCTCTCCTTCACACTTCTCTAGGGCATATATTTAGGGATATATCTAAGAATTTGGAAAGGATACAAGACACTGGGGAAAAGAACCCATGTGATCTCTGTGTCCTATTGCCATGGAGATAGCAAATGAGCAATCTATCCTAATTGGTCCTGGGTTATCACTCCACATGGTTTGCTGCAGAGATGTCCTTGGCTTCCTACGCGTACCTTGTTTGGCTATGGGGGCTCTTTTTCCTATGATGAAATCTTTCTGCTTGCCTCAACCATACTGAGACATTGGCTTCTCTTCAATTGAAGGTGTCACAGAGCCTTTTCATTTCTAGGTACTTGTCTACCTAGCGAGAGGGAGACTGATTACTGAGTGTGTATCTATAAACAACTCTTAGAACAAGTACAGACTGTTGTTTCTCGAAGTTTTCCCTGGGAGCCAGGTAGCTTTTGTTTCCATGTATTATAAAAATATCTCAGATCTTTTTTGCCTCCCTTGGGCTTTTCTCTGAGAAGTAGGGCACAAAGTCCTCCCTCTCAGATCCAGGGAGGTTTTTGTTCTCATTTGACTTCCCTTCCATCTTCCTCCATCTCCCCTGCTGGTAAAAAGATTTTCTAATCTGGATAAAATTAGCTTTAATTTTTAAAAATCTCTTTAACAAAAACTAGAAAAGCTTCCCTTAAATCAAGGAACATGGAGCAGACAATGTGTTCAAATTAGGGAAAAGGAAAGTAAGAAATTCCAGAGGGAAAAAAGGAACATGGGTGAATATCACAGAAGTATGATCCCACCACATTTAGATCTTAAGTATCTATATGTTACCACATCTGAGCCTTCTGAAAAGAAAATTAAAAATCATTTCTATTTTTTAAAAAATTTCCTTGTAATTGAACACAGTTGATTCAATCATCCAAGTGATAGTTTTCTAAGCAAATTGTGTCTTCTTTTTCTTCCTTACACTACTACTTTCATTTACAACAAAAACAAGGACTTACCCAGAGGTCCAGTGGTGAAGAATCCACCTTGCATTGCAGGGATGTGAGTTCAATTCCTGGTCAGGGAACTACAATCACACACACTATGAAGCAACTAAAAGCCCCGTGCTGCAACTACTGAGCCCTCGAGCTGCCACGGGAGAATCCATAGGTCCCAATGAAAAATCCCATGTGATGTAGCAGCGTGACACAACGAAGATCCTGCATGCTGCATCTGAGACCCAACGCAGCCAAACAGATAAATTACAGAAAAACAAACTCCATCCGTGTGTGCAAGAAAGAAAATAAAGTGGAACAAAAATTCAAATCACTAGTAGTTTTTCTGTTATGAACGAACATAGAGAAAGACAAGTTGCTGGCAGGATTTGGTACAATCTGTGAATGTCCCTAAAACCTAAATGATGCTTTTTATGAGAGTTGTTTATAAACACACAGGTTTTTATAATTGGTCAATCTCTCTCTCTCTCATCCCTCGGGAGAGCAAGTACCTAGAATATGGCCCAGAAATCTAAGGTGCTCATCATTGACATCATTGATCATTTTGGAACTTGGTCACATAGCCAAGTTTTTTCAACAGTAATCCCATGTAGTCCCTATCAATCACAGTTGACATACAAGATGAAATCTGTTCAATATCCTTGCCTAGAGGTTAAAAAAGTGTGCTCTATTATCAGACTACCCGTGCTCAATTATTTAGGAACTGGGGAAATGGTTTCAGTAAGACATTTAACTTTTCTAAGCCTCAATTCTTTATGGACTAATGATAAGAACTACCCCAAAGGTTACTGCAAAAATTAAATGGAATATTCTGTGTACTGAGTTTATAGTAGTGACTAGCACTCAACATACTTTAGCTTATTATTACTACTATTATTCATGTGAAGTGATTTCTATCTTGACTGTCCAGAGAAATGCTGACCTATGATTCCAGATCTGTGAAAATTCCATCTGCGTATAGTTTCTCAAATTTAAGAAAGGTTTTTGATGTCACTGGGACAATATGTGTGTAATCACTCCTGGAACCGTTGAATGTTGAGGGCAGATCGAGTGGATCCATTAATGATTAAAGTTAGAATAAGAGCTGTCACTGTCTACAGTCCACCACTTTATTAGGGATCCATGTGAACAAAGAACCTTGTTTTTGTTCATTTATCTGTTTGTTGTTCAGCATCTAAAGAATCCATCGTTGTGGGGAATCTTAGCTAATTTGAATTTTTTCCTCATCCTAACAGAACTGGATAGAATCTGTGCCCAGTATCAAAAGTTATTAAAGTTGAAATGCTCAGACTAGAAGAGTAACTGTTATTAACTTTTCTTCCATGAGAAATCAGGCTTAAGAATGATAATTTAAAGCCAAAACAAAGGGAAGACTGGCAAAGAAACACATACCCACTTAGGGACACATGGATTTAATCTGTTCCTGCATTGGTAGCCAATTAGGTAAGTGAAAACTTCTGCTCTGAGTATTTAGCTCCAAAAGCTTGATATAACAGAAGTTCAATTATAATAACTGAAATTAGAAATAGAATTACAGTGCTACATTATAATTGGAAACTGAAAACAGGTGTGGTTCTCTGCTGCTTTCAAGCTTTGCAGCCTCCAGTTTTTGAGGAGACATATATGAAGTTTGAGTATATTGTATCACTGGAAAATAGGTTATATTAATTTTTTTTGGTAAAGATAAGCCCCAGAGTTGATCTCATACCAAGATGAACAAATAACTCATCAGTTATTGATGAACTGCTGAACAATAATTGGTTAATAGTTTGGTGTAGTAGGAAGATTATCTTAAAACCAATTCTAAATCCTTTAGCACTCACTAGTTAATTAACTGATTGATTAAGGTATGATTGACTGTATACTAGTTCCTGATGGGATGGAAAAACTAACATGGTATTGATGACAATAATGAGCAGAGAACACAACACTGCAGTCCAGAAGAGAGGTAAGAGCTGGTGTATAGAAGGGATCCACTGGCTTCCGTAAGTGATCACTGAATCCATGGGAGTGATGAAATAAGATGAGAATAAATAAGAGAAAAGGAGGAGAGGGGGATGGAACATCAACCTTAAAGGAGAAGCGAAAGAAAAGAAAGCAGCACTGAGTGGGACAAATAAATATCAGAGCAGTGGTAGAGAGCAGGCTTGGGAGAAGAGGACATTGAGACTGAGGAAGTGAGACTTGCACTTCAAGGTGGCAGGTTGGACATTGTCCTTCCGCAAATCCCATTGAAATAAAATTTAAAATTACCAAGGATAAGAAATTTATAACAGTTCTCCAACCAGGCAGAGACGTACACAAACCATTAGCCTTGAGGAATTTCAGGAAGATGGAAAATACACGATCAATTAAGGATATAGGGGCAGGAGCAGAGTCGGATATGCACACACAGAAGCTGCAATAGAGGCAGAAACCAAGCTCCCTGCTGGTGGTGCCTCCAAAATGCTCCCAACCTGGAGGTCAAAGTTCAGTTTCATGAAGGGGTAGTGCTCAGAGATCGAGGTCAATGTTTGTCTCTAAAAGGTTGTACAAGGTAGCACCTCTTCTGTAAGTGCCGCTTGTCAAAGACACTGGTTTGGGATTTCCCAAATATAATAAAACCCAGATAGTGTGGACCTAGTTGTTCCCCGCTGTCTATTCATGCATTTTGAAGGAAAACTGTCTGTGAGCTCAGAGGTCAGAGTCCACCCCACTCACTGAAGAGAGGGCAGGTGGGGAAGAGGACTGCATGCCAGCAGAAGGAAGCCAGGTCAGCAAGGTGTGCCAAGTAAGCAGTCCACTTTATGAGTTTAAATGGAAAAATATCGTATTTGATGAAAAATAATCATAGGCACATATGCACAGTGCCAATATGAACCAAGGAATCAACTTAAAAAACCCTGATTATTCAGGGCACAGAATATAATTTATGTATATATATATATCTTCATATATACTAAAGAGGGGCTTCCCAGGTGCCAGTAGTGGTAATATGCTTAGTTGCTCAATCGTGTCCAACTGTTTGTGACCCCATGAACTGTATGTAGCCTGCCAAGCTTCTTTGTCCATGGGACTTTTCAGGAGTGGGTTGCCATTTTCTTCTCCAGGAGATCTTCCAAACCCAGGGATCAAACCCGTGTCTCCTGTGGTAAAGAACTCACCTGCCAATGCAAGAGACAAAAGAGTTGCAGGGTTTGATCCCTGGGTCGGGAAGATTCCCCTAGAGGAGGACATAACAGCCCACTGCAGTATTCTTGCCTGGAGAATCCCACGGACAGAGGAGCCTGGCAGGCTATAGTCCATAGGGTCACAAAGAGTCAGACATGATTGAAATGACTTAGCAAACACACAGATACTAAGGAACAATAAAGAAATATTGGAAATTTAAAAATACAATGTCTGAAATTAATAAAAATTAAAAAGACGTGCTGATATAAAAATTTGAGGAAATCTAGAAATTAGGCTAAAAAATTAGAATTGTGAGATTGTATAGAAAAAGACTTTAAAATCTTAGAGGATCTATCTAGGAGAACTACCATCTTTCAAGAAAAAGGATTTTCCCTCTTTTCAGAAAGAAAGTATTTTAAGGAAATTATCAGAGGGATAATGGGAAAAAATATTTTTGAGATAGAAACACATGCATCCTCAGCTTGAAAGGGCACACAGAATGAAGAGGACATGGATGAAGAACAGAAAACACATCTAGACAGAGATTCAGGTAAAGAGAAGATCCTCAAATCCTCCACTACTGCCTCTAATAAATGGGAACCAACTTCTCATCAGAGACATCACATACTCGAAGGCTGAGATCTGAGAAAAATGTGTAATTTAGAAGTAAGTGCTCAGCCAAACTATCAATTAAGAGTTCCAATAAAATAAGGGCATTTTTATTTTATTTTTTTACTTTACAATATTGTATTGGTAAAATCCAGCCATTCTCTTCGGAAGACTTACTTTCTGTGTATCCAGCAAAACAACAAAGGAATGGAAGAAAGAGGGAAAAAACGAGATCCATTAAACACAATACCTGATCTGTCGTATCGATGCATTTACTGTGGCTGCATAGTAGAATATCCCTGTTTTGTAGGAAATGTACACTGTAGCATTCAGAAATGATAGAACAATGAGTCAGCAATTTATTCTCAAATGGATCAGGAAAAAATATGCTTTGTATTGTGCCTCCAACTTTTCTGTAACCTTGTGATTATTTCGAAATTAAAAAATTAAAACGAAGAAAGGAAACTCTACAAGGTTAAAAAACAAATTTACCTTCTCTAGCATTCATTGTTTGTAGATTTTTTCGATTGTTCTGACTGGTGTGAGGTGATACCTCATTTTAGTTTTGATCTGCGTTTCTCTAGCAGTTAGCGATGTTGAGCATCTTTTCATCTGCCTCTTGGCCATCTGTATGTCTTCTTTGGTGAAGTGTCTATTTAGGTCTTCTGCCAGTTTTTGATTGAATTGTTTTTTGATATTGAACTGCATAAGCTATTTGTATATTTTGGAGATAAGAGATGGGAGGGAGACCCGAGAGGGAGGGGATGTGTATATGCATATGGCTGATGCACTTCACTGTACATGGAAGATAACACAATATTGTAAAGCAACTATACTCCAACAAATAACAACAACAACAAAAACCACAAGCTTCCTTTCTATCAGGAGCCCCCACCCAGAGCATGGCCTACCAAAAACTCCACCGCCATCCTCCAATCCCCAGCACTCTCTATCCCACCTCTCCAGCATCAATCAAGAGTTGATTTACATAACAAACTATTTATTTATATGCTTCTTATTTTTTGCCTCTGCCTCACTGCTGGAATAAACTTCATGAGGAGCTCTCTTCATTGCTGCTGCTGCTGCTAAGTCGCTTCAGTCGTGTCTGACTCTGTGCGACTCCACAGATGGCAGCCCAGGCTCCCCCGTCCCTGGGATTCTCCAGGCATGAACACTGGAGTGGGTTGCCATTGCCTTCTCCACTCTCCATTGCTGTATACCCCAAACATGGAAAACTGCCAGGAACACACTGAGTTCTTGATAAATCTTTGTTGAATGAACTAATAATCTTGTTATTATTGTTATTAATATTATTGTTATTATAGTAATAAGTAAAATGTCATTCTTATTATAAAATATTAATGCTTTCCAAATATTAAAATTGCAACTACTCAATATTACCTATTATTTGAGATTCCAATTTTTCACTTCAACTTCTACATGAAAAGAAATCTATTCCAACACCACTTGTAAGATGATTAAACCTCTAGAAGATTTTCTTAAAAATGAGATGTCTTCTGCCAGTCAGTCCAAGGGAGGAAAACTTCAAATGCTAGATCACAATCTTAAGAGTACTGAGCAGATGTTTTGGTATGTTATTTTTTTTTAGAACAGATATCAATAAAAATAGGTAGCAGAAGATTTTATAAAAAGAAAAATAATTCCAGGATGACAGTGATGTAGGCGGTCTAGGGTGCAAATTAGAACAGAGAATAAGATGGCTCCAAAAATAATTTCCTGTAATAAAACATGATTAAGAAGCTAAGTGACTTTGGTGATAAAAAGGAAGTACAGAATCATAAAAATAAACAAACATGAGCAATGTGCCTTGCCCCCTTCCCTGTTTGTTTGTACTCCTTCCAGCTGAACAAAATTAATGGCCCCTGCCATCTCCATCTCCACTCACTCTCCAGTCACTGTTCGATTTTTCAGGGAACTACATTTAAATAATTATAATACTGTAAATGCTGTTTTTTTTTTTTTTTGATTAACCTGCAGACAAAAGGGAGAAGGCAATGGCAACCCACTCCAGTATTCTTGCCTGGAAAATCCCATGGATGGAGGAGCCTGGTGGGCTGCCGTCCATGGGGTCGCTAAGGGTCAGATATGACTAAGCTACTTCACTTTCCCTTTTCACTTTCATGCATTGGAGGAGGAAATGGCAACCCACTCCAGTGTTCTTGCCTGGAGAATCCCAGGGACGGGGAAGCCTGGTGGGCTGCCATCTGTGGGATCGCACAGAGTCGGACACGAAGCGACTGAGCAGCAGCAGCAGGCAAAAGAGTTAGTTACTTTTAGTTCTAAGAGGAGAAGATGAATGATACAAGGTCGGATGTTAAAAAGCATGAGATAATGCCTAAAACGGATGTCAAAAAAGAAGGTTGTGTTTTATTTGAAAACACACATTAGCAAGTTTTAAAAACTTAATAAATAAAAATATGCCTTTAGAGTTTGAGATATAAAACCTCAGTGGGAATAGGAAAGTGAGAAAGCAGGGTACATCAGCATAACTCCTCCTTCTTCATGGTAAGAGTAGCAGTTAGATATAGTTTAAATTGACAAATAAATGAATAAATATAACCATTATGGATATGACCACCAAAAGCAACATAAATTTGTATAAGTGGCTTTCAGAAATGAAGAGTAAGATTGAGAATGAAAGAAAGTGAAAGTGTTAGTCACTCAGTTGTGCCCGACTCTTTGCGACCCCATGGACTGCAGCCCACCAGGCTCCTCTGCCCATGGGATTTTCCAGGCAAGAGTACTGGAATGGGTAGACATTTCCTTTTCCAGGGGATCTTCCTGACACAGGGATCAAACCCAGGCCTCCTACACTGCAGGCAGATTCTTTACTGACTGAGCTACGAGGAAGGCCAGGAAGAAGGATGGTAAAGGGTACTTAATTCTTTGGTCTCAAATCCTCTCAATTTGGGCTTGAAATTTTAGATTATATACTAGATAGGCACAGAAAAATGTCTGGTCTGATGAGTTCAGCTATGAGCTTTGGTTCCCCCAAGTGGGATGGAGGGATAGTGAGGAGAGGACTTTTTAAACTCTTTAGTATAGTTTTCACTTA
Organism: Capricornis sumatraensis; assembly: GCF_032405125.1. Taxonomy (NCBI): domain Eukaryota; kingdom Metazoa; phylum Chordata; class Mammalia; order Artiodactyla; family Bovidae; genus Capricornis; species Capricornis sumatraensis. Next base: position 12,861,216 of record NC_091081.1, on the reverse strand, counting down.
TTTTTTTCCTGCAATGAGCATACTTTGTTACCGAGTAAAAATCATATATATATATAATGATATGCACATGTAGGGTCTTTACTGTGGCTCAGGCAGTAAAGAATCTGCCTGCAATGCAGGTGACCTGGGTTTGATCCCTGGGTTAGGAAGATCCCCTGGAGAAGGAAATGGCAACCCACTCTAGTATTCTTGCCTGGAGAATCCCATGCACAGAGGAGCCTGGCGGGCTACAGATGGTGGGATCATGAAGAGTCGGACACGACTGAGTGACTAACACTTTCACTTTCACTTTCATGTACATATTATTATATAAGAAGGTGTGAAGGCAACAAAAGTAAATGCTAAATCTTAGAAGCACCAAGAGTTCATTGAATTTGGCAACTGGGAAGAGACCCAATGGGTGCAGTTCCCACCAACACTAGGAACCCAGTAAGGTTGCAAGGGAAACACCCTCGATGAGGAGTAAGGGGAGTAGGGGCAGCAGATACAAGTGTAAACTATTTTCAAGAAGTTGCAATGAGCAAGGGAAGGGAGAGAGTGTGTGGAAGTTAAAAGGGCATAATTGTTTAATAATCACTTCGATTTTAAAATAGACTGTGTTGTATTAAATAGCTTTAACTTAAAATGAAAGGATCATGAAATATAAAGAGAATGAAATGGTCACATAAAGACTTCCCAAGAAAACATTATATCTACATCCTTCCATTTTGGGATGAGGAAAGCATGCAAGACGTTTTTCATGGAGGCTTAGTTTTACAATTTTAAGTTCTCTTCCACCTTCCTCCCTTTAGTTTACCTTTTCAGGTATGCCTTTTGTAGACATTCTCTACAGAGGCTTCTAGAGCTATTGAGAAGTAATTATGTCTCTATATTGCACAAGACTGAGGGGTCTTTGACTATGTCTGACTATTTACTTATATTTATGAAAAGTGAAATATCAGTGACTTTTTTTCATTTCCCAAAGTTAGGCTACATTACACTTCAATCCTCAGTGATTACAACAAATATGCTAAATTAATAAACCATCTCTCTCTGTCATCCAGAAATAATTGCTGAGTGAAGCTTGTGTTCAGTAAGTAGGTTACTCCCTGGGTGAAACCAAGGTTCCTCTGCTATTTCAAGGTGACTTTCTGGGCCAGACACCAATCTTTGTAGTCAGATTAGGTTGAAGAAAAAAAATCTGAAGTTCCCTTTTTTGCCTCTGTTTTCTCTTGCTCTCATTCTTGCTCTATCTTCCTTGCTGCCTCTCAGCTTATTCATGCCTAGAATTCTGATATACTTAGCATCTTGCCCAGTGCCTCCACAATGCAACTTCTAGCAAAACCTGATTTCCAGAAGGAATCAGAGAAATTCATCCAACCTGAAATAAATCTCTCCTCATTAGGCCATTGATAAACATTAAATGCAGGGCTTCCCAGGCGGCTCAGTGGTAAAGAATCCGCCTGCCACATAAGAGACACGGATTTGATCCCTGGGTTCAGAAGATCCCCTGGAGAAGGAAATGGCAACCCACTCCAGTATCCTTGCCTGGGGAATCCCATGGACAGAGGAGCTATAGCCGGACAGAGGCCAGCTATAGTCCATGGGGTCCCAAAGAGTCAGACATGCCTGAGCAACTAACTAAACAACAACAAACATTAAGTAAGGGGCTTCCCACGTGGTGATAGTGGTAAAGAATCCACCTGTCAGTGTAGGAGACTTAAGAGGTTCGATCCCTGGGTCGGGAAGATCCCCTGAGGAAGGCAAGGCAACCCACGTCAGTATTCTTGCCTGGAGAATCCCATGGACAGACAAAGGAACCTGGCAGGCAACAGTCCATGGCGTCTCACAGAGCCTGAAGCAACCTAGCACACATGCTTGCAAATGTTAAATGTTAAGATGTCAGGGACTAAAAATGCTTCTTCTAGTTGGCGATTGTTAGTAACAAACTGCCGCAAAACTGAGTGGAGTAAAAGCCATTTTATTATCCTTGTGGATTCCGAAGATCAAGAATTCAGAAAGCCACAGAAAGGACTGCTCTTCTCTGTTCCATAAGTTTGGGATCTCAGCTAGAAGGACTCAAACAGCTGGGGGTAACTCGGATGTCAGGGCTGGAACTACTGAGAGTGGGAGGATCACTCTCAAGACGGCTTCTTCATTTGTCTGATGTCTGAGGGTTACGCTCACCTGGGATTGCCAACAATAGTGCCCACATGTGGCTTTTCTAGCATGGAAGTGTCACTGTAACTGGATTTCTTACAAGGCAGCTCAATGCTCCTTAAGAGTGAGTGTTCCCTGAGTCCAGGGGGAAGTTGCATGCATGGTCTCTTATGAACTAGCCTTGGGACTCACATAGCATCATGTCCAACATACTATATTGATAAAAGCAATTTAAAAGACCCACCATAACTTAAAGGGAGGGGACCAAGGCAATCTCTCAGTGGGACCAGTGTCAGCAAATTAGTGGCTGTGGTTAACATAGTCACAATGCTTATTTAGTTGCTTAAGATGATTTGTCTCTTTATAGAGGATAAGAAGTGAAAAAACCAAGCAATGAAGAGAAGAAATACAAGTATCTAAGAGCAGGTGGCGAAAAGATTTTTAAGAAAGGAGTCATTTTAGTAATACGTACATGACTGAAGACCGTTTAAAAAAATCTTTTTGGAATTTTAGAATGACTTTATTGAACACTTTCAAACTACTGAACACACTGTAATATCAAATTCTAAGTTTCTTTATGCATTTTCAAACATTTTTTCGTTAAGTAAATAAAGTGAAAGTCGCTCAGTGGTGTCCGACTCTGTGACCGCATGGAATTCTCCAGGCCAGAATACAGAGTGGGTAGCCTTTCCCTTCTCTGGGGATTTTCCCAGCCCAGGGGAAGGGATCAAACCCAGGTCTCCTGCATTGCAGGTGGATTCTTTACCAACTGAGCTATCAGGGAAAGTGAAGTCGCTCAGTTGTGTCCGACTCTTTGCGACCCATGGACTGTAGCCCACCAAGCTCTTCTGTCCATGGGATTCTCCAGGCAAGAATACTGGAGTGGGTTACCGTTTCCTTCTCCAGGGGATCTTCTCAAGCCAGGGGATCAAACCCAGGTCTCCCACATTGCAGGCAGACGCTTTAACCTCTGCACCACCAGAGAAGCCCTTAAATATAAGAATACAGTCTCTCAGAAAACCTCCTATAGAGACACAGAACTTCAGATCCAAGTACTAACATCAGAAATTTCAAGGGAGGAAAGGAAGCCAGGTTGAAAGAAGAAAGGGGAAGAGGCAGGAGGGGGGTGTGAAAGGGGTGGCCTTACAGACGTCTCCTGCCACCTACAGATACCCAGGCATTATGGGACTTTTCCCTGGGCCTCCAGAGAAGGGAGGACTGGAACTCGGCCCTACCAGAAATCAGACCAGACCAGAAGCAGAATTCGAGTTCTCTGCCAAGAGGAGGTGATCAGTCTTCAATCCTCAGCTCAGGCTGAGGGCCCTTTGACCAGATTCCTGCATCCAGGACCAGGGGACTAGAAAAACAGGGAAGGATAGGAAGTGTTAAGGAGAAGAAAGAGAGAGGGAAGGGGAGAGAGGTCAATAAAGTTTCTTGTTCCTTACTGGTCGGGGCACTCGGGCCAGTTGTCCGTGCCAGGAGGAAACCAGGGACGAAAGGGTCCCAGTTGTGGCCGCTGGGTCTGGTCCATTGGCAGGCAAGCTGGCCCCTGAATACCCGAGTGGTCAGGATGTCAGTCTCAGCGAAGAAGAGTCCCCGCCAGAGTCGCCTTTTGTTTCAGGAAGGCGAACCCCTTCCAGGGCCCGAAACTGGGCTCTTGTCTAACACTCGGAAATGAATTGTCCGAGGAGACACATGTGCTGAGAAAGCAAGAGATTTTATTGGGAAAGGGCACCCGGGTGGAGAGCAGTAGGGTAAGGGAACCCAGGAGAACTGCTCTGAGCTATCAGGGAAGCCCTCATCAAGTAAATGGGGGAGGTGTGTGTGGAACTAGCATTAATGGAATTCTTTCTGTGTTAACAACATCCCAAGGATTGAGCCATTGCAATACACGTATGTGCTGGTCAAATCTAGCATCAACTCCAACAGAACCTGAATGAGAATGCATGGGTATAAGTTTGTTTGAGCATTCTAAGTCACTTCAGTCGTGTCTGACTCTTTGCAAACCTATGGATTGTAGCCTGACAGACTCCTCTGTCCAAGGGATCCTCCAGGCAAGAACACTGGAGTGCGTTGCCATGCCCTCCTCCAGGGCATCTTCCCAACTCAGGGATCAAACCCTTGCCTCTTACGTCCGCTTCAGTGGCAGTCAGGTTCTTTACCACTAGCACCGCCTGGGAAGCCTGGCTATAAGTTTACGTGTCATCAAATGCCTTTATGTTTCTATGTCTTTGGATTAAATTTCAGAAGTTGTAATCTAATATATGCCTAACGATGTATTTATAGGTAAATAATCTTCCTGGTTGTATAGCGTGTACCTGCTGATTCATTTGGTATAATATATGGTAACTTTTTTTACTGTAATGTTTATTTTGTGACAGTTGGGTTCCTCAGAATATTTGTATTATCAGATATTATCTTATAAAAATGAATATTTTTCAGTGAGGGGAAACTAGGGGCTACAAAGTTTCAGATTCCCAATATAAAAATTATATTTCCTATATTAAGTTTAATAATACAACTTTTCTACCTGTAATTGTAATTGTTATGACAATTCAAAAAGAAACTACAGTATGATGACAAAAATATAGACACCACTGAGCATATCTCTAAGACTACATAAGACCAGACTAAATGTGAGCTTCTAGTCTATAATTACAATAGCCTAATTTTATAATAAGTAGAACATTATTTTGCAATGGAATGGTTTTAAAAAACAGAAAATAACAATAAGCTGAAGAATTAGTCACAAGAATTTAATTACTACTGAAAAACAAGAAATCACTATGAAAATCACCTGTGTGATCTCACTGACTAGTCCAAAGAATATGCTTTTATCAATTTTGACAATTTAATATATCTGATCCTGGGGCCACCAAACTGGACTCAGAGGGATAATCTAAAACACCAGTTCTTCCAATTGATAATTTCTGCTGCTCTGAGAAAACTGGTAATGCGTCTGTTGTTCAGTATGCAAGTTAGATGATGAAGAGTAGCTTCTTCAGTTTTCACTGTGTGTGCTTAGTCAGCTGTGTCCTACTCTTTGCGACCCCATGAACCATAGCCTGCCAGGCTCCTCTGTCCATGGGATTCTCCAGGCAAGAAAACTGCATTGGGTTGCCATTCCCTTCTCCAGGGAATCTTCCCAACCCAGGGATCGAACCCAGGTCTCCTGCATTGCAGGCAGATTCTTTACCGTCTGAGCCAAACTTTAGTTCTACAAGACACTCTGTGACAAAAAGCTCTATGGGCAAATGATGTTTGTATACTTTCTAGACTTTATTTTGATTCTGGTGTATCTCAATTTGACATATTGCACTAAATGATATATTTCCTAATAAAATACCTTTAGTTCAGTTCAGTCGCTCAGTCGTGTCTGACTCTTTGCGACCCCATGGACCACAGCATGCCAGGCCTCCCTGTCCATCACCAACTCCCGGAGTCCACCCAAACCCATGTCCATTGAGTCAGTGATGCCATCCAGCCATCTCATCCTCTGTCATCCCCTTCTCCTCCTGCCCTCAATCTTTCCCAGCATCAGGGTCTTTTCCAATGAGTCAGCTCTTCACATGAGGTGGCCAAAGTATTGGAGTTTCAGCTTTAACATCAGTCCTTCCAATGAACACCCAGGACTGATCTCCTTCAGAATGGACTGGTTGGATCTCCTTGCAGTCCAAGGGACTCCGAAGAGTCTTCTCCAACACCACAGTTCCAAAGCATCAATTCTTCGGCACTCAGCTTTTTTATAGTCCAACTCTCACATCCATACATGACTACTGGAAAAACCATAGCCTTGACTAGATGGACCTTTGTTGGCAAAGTAATGTCTCTGCTTTTTGCTGTCAACGTTGGTCATAACTTTCCTTCCAAGGAGTAAGTGTCTTTTAATTTCATGGCTGCAATCACCATCTGCAGTGACTTTGGAGCCCAGAAGAATAAAGTCAGCTACTGTTTCCACTGTTTCCCCATCTATTTCCCATGAAATGATGGGACTGGATAATATACCTTTAAGAAACTCCCAAACTGTCTCCTTTCTCTGTCTGCTCTATAAACAGTCAAGGGGCGTCACTATCTTTTCTCACCTGAACACTGAAAGTACCTCCTACTTTGTCTTCAAGCCTCCTCTTCTGTCGCACTTAGCAGCCTGGGTCATTTTTTAAACATTTAAACCAAACCAAGGACTTCCCAGGGGATCCATTGGCTAAGACTCAGTGTTGCCAGTGCAGGGGGCCCTGGTTCGATCCCTGGTCAGGAGACTAGATCCCACAGGCTGCAACTAATAGTTTGCATGTTGCTACTATTGATCCCGTATGCCACAACTAAGATCTGTCACAGTAAATAAATAAAGAAACATTTTAAAAACAAATTTAAACTGCATCCTACTGCTTTTTTGTTCAAAACCCAGCAGTGCTTTCTATTGGGCTTCCCTGGTGGCTCCATTGTAAAGATTCCACCTGCCCATCCAGGAGACCCATGTTCGATCCCTGGGTTGGGAAGAGACGCTGGGAAAGGAAATGGCAACCAACTCCAGTATTCTTATCTGGGAAAGCCCATGGACAGAGGGGCAGCGGGCTCCAGTCCATGAGGCCGCAAAAGAGTCAGGTACAACTTAGCAGCTGAACAAGAATGCTTTATGCTACTCTTAGAATAAAAGCCAAATGCCCTTTTCCGGCTTATAAAACCCTGTGTGATCTTTCCTCAACCCCACCGTACCACTCATCTTCTATTCTGGGATATTCCAGTCCCACTCTGTACTTCTTAAAAGTGTGATCTTTGCTCACCATAGGACCTGTGCCCTCTTTCCTGGCTCCATGAATTAATTCCTCCCAATCTTTACACGGCTGATTCCTTCTTATACTTTAGATTTGGCCCTTCTTCAGAGAGGCTTTCTCTAACCACCTCATTTGAAATAGTCTTCTGGTCGCTCTATTTTAATTCTTTTCATAGCTTTGCCTCCAATATTCTTCTCATTTATATCTACCTACCTGCCTATCATTCCATCTTCATTTATTATTTAGTAGATTATTATTATTTAGTGGTTTAGTAGAACAGAGACCTTGTATTTCCTGTTCTGCTTTCTCCTGTACCTGAACTGTATGCTTGACATAATTAGCAATTTAATAGATACTACTGAATGAATCAAATGGTTAGACCCTCCATCCCTGTGTTTCTGTCTTTATTCTTGGATACGAGAGAAGTATAGTCTGATACAAAGAGGGGAGGCTAGGAAAAATGCACTGGGGAAGAAAACCAAAGATGCCATGACTATGTTTTAATCTAAGGAAGTTCTATGGTGGAGGATGAAGGGTGGGGAGGCACAAGAGGGAGGGGATATATGTTTGCTTATATCCAATTCATGTTGATAAACAGCAGAAACTAACAGAGCACTGCAAAGCAATCATCCTCCAGTTAAAAAAAAAAAAGAAAGTTCTATTGGTTAGAATTTAACTTGAAGATACTGTTATACTACCAAAACAAAAAGGAATTATTGAAAGGAAGTTTTATTTTAATAAACAAGTAAGTGTCTTACCAGAAGCAGCACTATCTTGCAACTGTTGATCTGATGAAGCTTGACTTTCTGAGTGGTTGCAGATGGGCTGTGTCGTTTGCTTATGCTTTGATAATTGATCATTGTGTTATCTGAGGTTTACAAGACGCGGCCTTTTTCATTTTTTTCCCACCATGCACTATTGCACAGTACATGACAAGTTTTACTTATAGATTATACATACCTGAGAATCAAATAGCATGTATTTTAATGACAATACATCGGTGTTATACTTCATACACTGCTAAATGTTCTCACACTTATTACTGAATTTGTTCTTCTAAACTGCTTTACTTGTGAAATGTGTTTCTTTCATATAATGTCTATATTCCTTTATTGGAAATGCTCTTACTAAAAATATAAATTTCCAGAAATATTATGCATGTATTTCTTCTAAACTCAATATTAAAATTTTCCACATTTGTGGAATTAACTCTTGGGTAAATTTCTAACATGTTTTATCCTTCTGATTTTTCTTTTGCCAATGCTTTTTGATAAGTGTATGGAAAAATTTCCATGTCTTTTATAGAGATCTTTAAGTCCTAGTCTTTCTTGTTTCAGCTAATTCTCTCTCTTTTGTTTACCAAATCTCCATGAAAACCTTTTTGTAGCTTTTGCATTCTTATGTCTGACATTTGAAACTTCTATCTTCAAAGCCTCTTGCAGTAGCAGTGATCAGACACAGTCTCTGACCTGTTTTAAAAGTTTCTTGCAAGATTTTAAGTATTGTTATATTGTTCACCCTTTAATTCTATCAGTTTTACTTTATAAATATCAATCTTTTTGTATATATCTTGACAGAATGCAATCCTGCCTTTTAGGTCTTTTAATTTAGTTTTGTCTTTTCTTCAACAGGTCTTCTTAGGTATTGCTATTTCTTATAGTCAAATGTTTTGTCTTACTGGAAAACTCTCTCCTCATCTGATTTTTAACAGAACAGGAAAATGCTATTTCTGCCATCTCTCTCTTTGCCCCTTCATCTCTCCACTGCATTGCTTGAAAAGTTTATTCTTCAGAACGTTACACCATGCCTTAGTCAATTTGAGCTGCTGTAACAAAGTATTATAGACTGTGTGGCTTATAAACAACAGAAATTTATTTCTTACAGCTCTAGAGGCTGGGAAGTCCAAGATCAAGGCACCAGAAGATTCAGTGTCTGATGAGGGCTTGCTTCCTGGTTCACAGATGTCCTGGTCTTCTCTTTGTGTCCTCATGTGGTGGGAGTGGCAAGGTCACTCTCTGGAGCCTCTTTTGCTGGTGGTTTAGTTAAGTCCTGTCCAACTCTTGCAACCCCATCGACTGTTGCCTGCCAAGCTCCTCTGTCCATGGGATTTCCCAGGCAAGAATACTGAAGTGGGTCGCCATTTTCTTCTCCAGGGCATCTTCGGAACCCAGGGATCGAACCCACATTTCCTGCATTGCAGGTAGATTCTCTACCACTGAACCACCGGGGAAGACCTGAGTCTCTTTTATGAGGGCATTAATGCCATTCACTGGGCTTCTCTGGTGGCTCAGCAGTAAAGAACCCACCTGCCAATGCAGGAGGCGTGAGTTTGATCCTTGGGTTGGGAAGATCCCCTAGAGAAGGAAATGGCCACTCATTCCAGTAATCTTGGCTGGGAAATCCCATGCACAGAGTAGCCTAGTAGGCTATAGTCCATGGGGTCACAAGAGAGTCAGACAGGACTTAGCCACTAAACAATAACAAAACTGCCATTCACTGGGGCTCTACCCTCATGACCTAATCACCCCCAAAGACCCTTACCTCCAAATACCATTACACTGAGGATTACATTTCAACATCTGAGTTTTGGGGGATGCAAACATTTAGTCTGTAGCATATAGTAAAGGAGCTTGAAATTGTTACAGGGAGCACTTCTCTGTGGTAAAGGTGGAGTAAAGATGGGTTGCTTAGTAAGTTTGTCTTTAATTCCTGGAATGGGCCATTAAAATGTCCACCTATTTAATTGATGGTTGTCATACAGAGATAGAATGCAAGAAATTGTTTAATCAGTTGTAACAATTTCCCAACAGTCTTTCCTACTGTTTGCTGAACTAACTCTTGTGTCACCATCTACATTTTCTCTGCAGGGTCTTTCCTGACACTTTAAGCCTGGGTTCCCTGCCCCCTGCCTCACTCCCCGCCCCTCCCCTCCAACTCATCATGGCCTTGATCACATATCATCTGTTTTGTTTTGTTTTTCTACCTTTGTTGAGAGGCACCCAGGAATGTAAGAAAAATACCTTGTTTGCAGCTATAGTCCTAGTTTTAACAAAATACTTGCACATACTTTGTATTTAATAAATATGACTAGATTAAGTTCTTTCCTTATATATGCCTCTCAAGGACATCGGTCACCCTAGTCCCTCTTTTAGTCTTGACAGACTTTTGAGCAAGACTCATGAAAGAATCTTATAATCATGCTCAAAAACCTTTAACCTTATTATTATGCTCAAGAGCCTTCAGTTTCTAATATCTTCTTTCTTTTCATTTATAAAATGTATTGGTTATTTATATTTTTCACCATAATTGACCATTAAAGCTCTAGAGAACTTAGAGAAAAATTGACCTACAAATCCCCTTTCCTTATTTTAAAGCTGAGGATCCTCAGGCCCAGAGATATTTGTGTATGTATTAACTAGTTAATTGACTGCTTCAACACAAGAAGCTTTTCTGTCTCCCATCCCTCCACTGCTGTCGGTCACTCAAAACAAGAGCCAGCAGCTTGTGCATGTGTGTTAAATCGCTTCTGTTATGTCCAACTCTTTGCACCCCTGTGGATTTTAGCCTTCCAGGCTCCTCTGTCCAAGGGATTTTCTAGGCAAAACTACTGGAGTAGGTTGCCATGCCCTCCTCCAGGGGTTCTTCCCCACCCAGGGATTGAACTCATATCTCTTACATCTCCTGCATTGGCAGGCAGGTTCTTTCCCACTAGTGCCACCTGGGAAGCCCAGGCTGAGTCAGGCAATACTTACAAGTCACAAAAAGTATTAACATTATCAGAGGCAAGGCTCTTTCCCTTCCTCAACGATCTGATATGTTCCTCTAGATGACTTACTTTTTGGGATTTCTGCCTCGACCTTGGTCTCCTGCATTCCCCTTTCTCCTCTTACAAGAGGGACAGAGGTTTCCCTCGTGGGCAGAGAATCTTACCTGGATGATGAATAAGACCCAGTAGCTGGACAGTGGACCCCCACTGGGATTATTCAGGGTAGTGCTATGCTTTGAAAGGAAATGAGATCATTGATAATGTAAGCAATGTTTGTGGCAGATTGATCACTAACAGTGCCCACATTTTTGGCCTCCCTTCTCACTCTCACAACTATCTTCTGATTCTTTGCCTGAAACTGTTTTGCATTTAGGTGGAAGATCAGTTTCTTCATATTGTGTGGTTCTTAGTCACTCAGTCATGTCCAACTCCTTGCCACTCTGTGGACTGCAGCCCACCAGGCTCCTCTGTCCATGGGGATTCTCCAGGCAAGAATACTGGAGTGGGTTGCCATGACCTCCTCCAGGGGATTTTCCCAACCCAGGGATCGAACCTAGGTCTCCCTCACTGCAGGTGGATTCTTTACCATCTGAGCCACCAGTAAAGGCTTTCATTCCCAAATATTCTGGGCTGCCCCTTTCTTGCTCTGTTTTGACCTCACCAACACCCTTCCATCTTATTTCTGATTTGCATCCATTTGTTACAGACTCCTCACTGCTTTTATCTCCTTTCTCTTCACTTCATTGTCAAAGCTTTATCCTTTCCTGTCATTTTATTAGGATCTCTAGCAGGAAAGGAAGGTTGTATTCAGCTTAGTTTCCATCTTGAGCAATTGTGCTTTTTTTTTTAAATAGAAATGAAATAATGCTCATTGTTTTCCATCTGGATTCCGAAACATTATTCATACTTGTTATATTAGGGGGAAAATAATGAATCATTGTTCTGTATCATATGCTCCTATCTGCCATAGAATTAAGTCATCCTTATTTCTGGTTCTAAACCTTGTAGGTCTTTAATAAAATAATACATGTAACTGGCAAAATTATAAATGAATCAATATTAACTGCTTTATTTACTTTTTTGACTGTAATTTATTAAAATATCACAAAACAAAAATCTCCACAAAACATGCAAAATGCTGTATATATAATGTCTTAACATTGTGTGAGATCCAGATGTTTCTAAGAAATGGAAAGCTAATTAGAGGTAATATTTATCTCCAGTTCTAGGAGCTAATATTGGGCAAAACTTGGAAGGTTCAGTCCAGATAACCATTCAAGTGCTTGGCTGCTGATCTCAAACCTTATCTGAACTATCTGAACCTCTCAAGCCTTGAAAACTGGGCTGGATATCTTATGAGAACAGCCTCATCTGGGGTATTTGGGTATGTTTGATTCCAGCTGGAATCCAAAACTGCAGAGAGAGGCAAAAATGAAGACTAACTCAGGGCGGGGGTGGGGGGAACACTGAGCTTCCTCAAACCTCTGAAAGAGGCTTTGGTTAAATTTGGAGCAAAGGTTAGGGATTATGAACAGTTTCTATTTTATCTGGCTGCATTCATTCATCCTTAAAACAAATCCTATTTTAATCTCCCAGATGAAGGATCATTAATATTTCTTTGTTCTTGGCTGGGAAATACAGTGAAACAATCTTTTAAAAACTGAAATTCTGCTGGTTTTGCATGTCACAAATAAGAGTTTGACACCATGTGATTGCTTCAAAATGACCAAGTGCGTGTCACTGATCATCAGTGCATACCTAGGTTTGGTTTAGGGCATCACACCAAAAGGAGCTTTAAATCAAATTGTGGACACACCATAAAATACAGTCTGCTGTAAGCATAGAGAGTAAATAAGAATAAATTATTTTCTGTTGCATTGTTCTTTATCAACTCTGTGAGGATTACACATATTTCAAGACATGTTTTTTTTTCTTTTATTTTTGCAGTTTTAATTCACTTTAAATATACCAATTACATTCAAGGGATTCTGAACACATACAGGGCTTCCCAGCAGTGCTAGTGGTAAAGAACCTGCCTGTCAATGCAGGAGACGTAAGAGATGTGGGTTCCATCCCTGGGTTGGGAAGATCCCCTGGAGGAGGGCATGGCAACCCACTGCAGTATTCTTGCCTGGAGAATCCCATGGACTGGGGAGCCTCCTGGGCTACAGTCCATAGGGTGGCAAAAAGTCAGACATGACTGAAGTGATTTAGCATGCACACACGAACATATAAATATGTAGCTATAGAACACTAAAATATGTTAATTTCCTACTATGTGCTATCTGTGTGTACATAATCTGACATTTCTAAGAGGTAGATTTTATTAACCTAATTCAACAGAGGATGAGATTCAGAGAGGGCTGTTGATTTGCTTAAGATTGCCCAGCTAGTGTGACGGTTAACTTTATGTGTCACCTTGCTTGGACCAGAGTGCCCAGATCATTGGCCAAACATTATTCTGGATATTTCTGTGAGGGTGTTTTTGGATGAAATTCACATTTAAAGTGGTGGCTTTAGAGTAAATCAGGTTGGTTTCCATAATGTGGGTGCCTAATTCCATCAGCTGAAGTCCTGCTTAGAACAAAAGACTTCCCTCCACAAGCAAGAGGGAACAGTCTGCCTTTAGACCTCAGCTGCAACATCAGCTCTTCCTGATCTGACAGGAGTGCCTTTGAACTCTAACTGTAGCTCTTTCTGGGTCTCTAGCCTGCAGGCTTTCCCCATCCCCTGTTGGACTCTCCAAGCCTCCACAATTGTGTGAGCCAACTCCTTAAAAAGTAAATCTCTTTCTATATATACACACACATCCTCTTGGTTCTGTTTCTCTATAAAATCCTGACTAATACAGCTCGTAAGTGGGGAAGCCAAATCAGACTTCGTTCTGTTGAATTTCAGAGCCTTATGATAAATCTCATTTTATATAAACATTTTTTTTCTGTTCACTGAATTTACAGTTCAGTTTGTCCAAATGTGTATTATATGTTCACAGTTACATCCGTATACACACGTACACCTGTGTGCACATCAATGTACTATGTGTGTACTGTGTCTTGTTTATCCACTGTATGAGTTACAAAGTTTTGGCTTTTGCTGTGGAACTCCTGAATCAAAGAGAATGGTGAGTCTTGTCCTCAAGTACAACTAATCTTGTGAAGATAGACTCATTTCACCATGCTCACTATTGCATAATAGTAGTATTTTCCTTCTATGGTATTATCATTGGCTTAATTTATCCCTAAAATCTAAGGTTTATACCTAAGTCTTAATAATTGAAAGTATTTTCTTAAATTTCTCCCAAATTTTGGCTTCAAGGAAGATACTCAAAATTTTTACCTTTAAAATAATCATAATTCGGGATGACCCACAGAGATGTTATGGGGAGGGAGGTGGGAGGGGGGTTCATGTTTGGGAACACGTGTAAGAATTAAAGATTTTAAAATTAAAAAAAAAATCATAATTCTATATGTTGTTTAGTTTCATATAGTGTTACGGCTATGAAACAAACATTGAGACAAAAAAATGAAGACACAAAGCAATACTAAAATACTGGAAAATTCTAGAACAATATGTTCAAAGGCCCTCTAAAAATTAGCTAAAAAGAAGAAAAATTTAAAGTAACATTATCTGTAGCTATTAATCTATCTTGTTAACTAGTCATGTAGCCTTTTTAAAGCCACATTGGCAAGATATAACTTTGTAAATATCACAGGTTAAAAGGAACATATGTCTTTAATTTGTTGGCGTTGTCTCTAAAAGTGATCTTGTATCCATAAACCCTTAATCTGACTTCCTTCCAGGGAACAGAGTCTTTAGAACTCAGAATTATAAAACACTCTTAAACAAAAATTCTTTATTGACAAAGTATAGCTCATAATCAGAATTTTACCATTACAAATGACCTTAGATTAACTCTAACCTAATTATTACTTGAATAATAGGTAGTATTTAATATAAGCAATCATTTAAGTTGCATTTTAAAATATTTTATAGATGTAGAAACTGTGGCCCAAATAGGGTGACATAGCTGGACTAAAACAAATTTGTCTCACTTTTTGTGGATGCTGTTTCTTCAAGAGAGTGTGTTGCCTTCTTTGTGGAAAGTGCCTTGAGAAATTCCAAAATCAGAAGTATTATTACTTGGTCCACTTAGAATGTGAATAATAAACTTTCAATCTGTGATTTGAGTACTTTCTTGGCTTGTGCTTACTGAGCATCAGAGCATTCCAACATACATGGCTGGGCATGCTCACGGTAAGGCTTTCACGTTTGATAGCTAATATAATAGCTAGTGGCAGCTTTCCTTTTTGTCTTAAGCATTTTAAAGTCCTATGAACTTAGATACCCCAGATTTTCTCTATTTCTGTACTTGATGCAAAACTCTTATATTCAATTCTCATTTTAGGTATAAATTATTTAATATAGGGCTGCTCTCTGCATGGGGTTTCCTTTTTATAAAGGCTATCCATATTTTTATCTTGTAAGGAATAAACACAATGAGGTCCAAGGTCTCTTTCTTTCATGTTGTATTATTGTATTAAACTGCAGGTTGATACTGTCTCAAACAAAATCCATTTTTATTTTCATTGCCATAGTAATCTACTACTTTTAGAGATTTCAGCAAATTTTCCTGGCTTCATCCTATTTCTAAAAGGAAATTGTTCTTTTACAATGACTTCCTTTCATGCCTAATCATGGTTTCTTTATAGTCTCAGTTAGATTCATGACAGCACAGGCATAGAGTTAGAAAACTACAGACTATCTTTGTACTCTCCCTCCTTTCCTTGTCAGATAAAGCAGTATCATGACTGTTGGTGAAAATGTACTGGAAGTAAGACTGACATGTAAATAGTTCATTACTATTACTTTTTATTGTGGTAAGATAGTATTACATACATACTATATTATATACATATTATATACATAGTTTGGTATATGAGGTTTGGGGCTTCCCAAGTGCTGCTAGTGGTAGAAGACGTATGAAATATGGGTTTGTTTTTGATCCCTGGATCAGGAGGATCCCCTAGAGGAGTGCATGTCCCACTGCAGTGTTCTTGCCTGGAAAATCCCGTGGACAGAGGAGCCTGGCAGGCCACAGTCCATAGGGTTGCACATGACTGAAGCAACTTAACACCCACTTAAGACCCTACCTTAACATCCACAGGGCCCTACCCACTGATAGTTTGGAACCCAGAGTGAGCATGGACTTTGGGAATGAATTTTAACATTGTCACATGCCAGCTGTGTGAGACTGGGCAAGTCACTTAAACAATTGGGGGTTACAATTTTCTCATTTGTAAAAACATCAACAATAAGCTTTTGTGTTATAGTTATGTGAAATGATTTAATGAATATATTATATACAGATATAATGAAGAACTTTATGAGCAAGCCTGGCACATTGCAGGGCTCAGAAAGTGTTAATTTCATTTTCTGATTAATCTTTAACTTTAGGATTTTCACTCCCAGTCCATTATTGCTCACCTACCCACCTTCTACTCAGTTTCTTGTGCTTTTTTTACACTTGCAGGTAGAAGATAGTACAGCCAAATTATATGCTTGAAAATGAGTGTGTGTGTACCTTGTCCCCAATTAATCTTCCCTTCTGTGAAATTACTATGATGTTTTGGATAAACTTAGTCATTGTGCTCAATCTACCATGGTGAAAGAATCCAGTGAGAGAGACAACAGGAAAGCTGTCTACTGAGTTAGAAGATGGTCAGACAGTTTTGTTTAAGGAAAATGAGCAAGAAAATTTTGCATAATGCTTTTTGGACCAGTCTTGTTCTTCTTAATTGCCTAAGATATTTCAAGGTGCTTTGCTATAAATCTGAAGACTTAAAAATGTTGTTTAACAGTCTGGCCCACTAAGAATAATGACCTCTCCCATTCCTTGTTTTTCTGGGTGATTAAGGGTTTCCTGACTGGCCCCAGGCCATCTGCCCTGACTTTTTTTTTTTTTTCCCCAAGGATTTAGGACCATATTGTCAAGAATAATCTCTGACTCAGAGAGATTTTCTAGCCCCAGAAGATAGAAAGTGTTTGCTGTGTATGCACTAACCTTGCATGAAAAGTGCAAGTGACACTCGTTAGTGATGGGTTAGAGCCGTCCCATCATGTGTGCTCAGTTAACTGAGTTAGGTGTAAATTATTTCGAGGAAGCCAAAGTTCTTCTGTGTCCCCATGAGAATAATTTCACAAATACACAGCAGGTCCCTCCGACTACAGATTTGGGGCAGGGAGGCAAAAACAAGAAAAAGAAGAAGAGAGCTATGGCCTGGGGCCAGTGCACACCTCTCCGCAGGGGGTTTCTAGCATGTGGGTGATTTTCAACCAACCTGATATAAATCAGACTGTGCAGAGCAATGACATTCAGCTCTCTGTGCTGGGAGATGCCTGGATAGTGTTACGCTTCCCTCAGTAGGAGGGACTGGAGTTGAGCTGGGGAGTTGAGCCTTGAGCTGTATCAAAATAATAGTATGGGAGTAAAGAAGAGGCTGGAGTAAGAGGGTACACCCATAACCATCTAACCTCTACAGACAGGTTATGTGAAAGGCCCTGAACTCTCACCCTTTGAGATCATTTATTTACTAACTGAGCTTGACAGAATCAAGAATTTGGTCCACGAATGCCACGGTTTATGTCTGGGCATGATTGGAGCCTCATCCTTCTCACGTGGGACATCTTGCCACAGTGGTTGGCCAGCCCTGTCAAAGCTAAGTTTGTGATCTGTTATAAAAGTGTCTATTAGTATTCAGAAACATCTTACTTAAACGAAAGTATTTGTTAGTTGCGTGGGTGCTAAGTTGCTTCAGTCGTGTCTGACTCTTTGCGATCCTATGGATTGTAGCCCACTAGGCTCCTCTGCCAATGGAATTCCCCAGACAAGAATACTGGAGTGGGTTGCCATGCCCTCCTCCAGGGTATCTTCTCAGCCCAGGGCTCAAACCCGCGTCTCTTACGTCTCCTGCATTGGCAGGTGGTTTCTTTATCACTAGCACCAGCTGGGAAGGCCATTTATCACTTACTGTCATTAATTTTTTTTGTGAAAAATGGGTGTTGAAACCCAAAATTCAGTGTATAGGACAAAAATAAACCTTCCTACACCGATTAAACTTTTAAATATAGCAAAGAATTATACTACAAGGCAAAGGAAAAATGGTAAATACACCATTGTAAACTGAGTAATTACAACATAATATGAATGAGTTGGCACAAAACACATCAAGTCATATAAAAAATGTGAATGGGTCTAAATCAACTATTAGAGGAAAAAAGAATTCCAAACTGATTGATAAAGCAAAGCACACTCTATATTTACACAGGAGACATACAAACTTTCAAAAAGGCTGGACAGAAAAGCATGGGAAAAACAAATAAGGCATATAAAAACAAAAAAAAAAATCAGAAGTCTAGATCTTGATACCAGATAAAGTAGATATTTTACCAAACTGTATATGCTCTGGGGCTTCCTAGGTGGCACAGTGGTAAAGAATCTGCGCAGCAATGCAGGAGCCACAGAAGATGTGGGTTCGATCTCTGGGTCAGGAAGATCATGGCAACCCACTTCAGTATTCACCTGGAGAATCCCCATGGACAGAGGAGCCTGGCGGGCTATAGCCCATGGGATGCAAAGAGTTGGAGGTGACTGAAGCATTACTAAATATGCATATATGCTCTTACCTTTTGACCCAGCAATCTCATTTTTAGGAAGTTACTCTGACCGTTCAACTCTACAAAATTACATATACACAGTTGTTTATTATAACGTTACCTGTAATTGCAAATAGTTTAAAAGTGCTTAATATAGGAGATTGGTTGAAAAACCACAATGAAATGCTATGCAAGTGTAAAAAAAAAGAAGCGCTATGAACTGATAAGAAATGATTTATAGGATATATTATTAAGTGAGAAAAGCAAAGTTTAAAAGAATTTCTGTAGTAAGGTACTCACTGTGTAAGAAATAAGGAGGTATATGGAAATAAATATGTACTTACTTTTGCAGAAAGAAACATTAAAAGGATAAATCAAGAAATTTTGAAAGTGGTTACCTGCAAGGGAGGAATGATGTGGAAAGGATATGAGCATACCTTGATGTTCAATCTTGGCATTTGGAAGCATGTTAATACCCTACATAATTCAAAATAAAATTAAATTCATAAAAATGAAGAAAAAACCCTAATCTGATTGCAGAGAATATTTCAAATAAATGACATAAGCACATTTAAGGATTAAAATAACTAATCCAAATAATCTGGATACAGTGCTTTGATTCTATATCTTAAACTCTTTTAGGAGGTTTCCTTTTTCTAGTTGTATGAGGGTAGGAATTCTGAAACTCCCTGTTGTTATAATAGAATTATCGAATGGGTACATGCATTGATGATGGAAGCAAGAGTTCTCACTTTGGAGAAGGGGTGACACAATAGAGAAGAGGAGTGGCAAGGAGGAACCTTGTGAGGCTGCACTGTGATTGGTGGTATCAGAGTGACCTCATGGTTTCTAACGTACATCTTTTCCAAAAATGCCAATGCCAAGAATGACATGGAAAAACAGAGATACTTTTCCAGGTTAATGGAGAGTCAAGGAATATAACACCTAAACGCAATACAGGATTCTATCCTCGGTCATGGAGCAAACGCAATACAGGATTCTATCCTCGGTCATGGAGCAAAAGGAAAACATAAAGACAAAGTCAAGTATGGCAGTCTGAATTTATTCCCTCATATCTTTTTGCCAAGAAAAATAAGAGGCATTTATGCACTTTTACTTCACTTTGTTATTCTCTAGTGTTTCTCAACCTTGATCCTCTCTATGATTTTGTAAGGACTTGAAAAGCACATTGTGTGTTCTTACTTTTCACAGCTTATCATCTTCTGACCCTTTTGCTGGCATTTTCCAGATATTTTTTATTTAATTTTGTGTACACATAAAACCAATGTTCCTGAAGGATCATCTTTTAATTGGCTCCAAACATGTTCTCCTCACACATTTTTTTCAAGAGTAAAAAGTGTTGTCCCATGGCTTTGGTTTGGGACACTGATTGCAGGAATTTTAGTAAAATGAGAGGGCAAAACTGATATTGTGTTATTTTAATACTTTCTCCTTCCAATCATTTTGTTTCTTATTTTCCAAATGGTTTACATATAGATAACCTATGTTTGAAACTTTCTATAGAATATTAATGGGTTTCCCAGGTGGGTCAAGTGGGAAATAATCTGGCTGTCAATGCAGGAGCTGTAGGAGATACAGGTTCAATCCCTGGGTCAGGAAGATCCCCTGGAGAAAGAAATGGCAACCCATTCCAGTATTCTTGTCTGGAAAATTCCATGGAAAGAGATGCCTGGCGGGCTGTAGTCCAAAGTGTTGCAAAGAGTTGGACATAACTGAAGCGACTGAGTGCATGCGCGCGCACACACACACACACACACACACACACACACACACACACACACACAGAATGTTAATGGCCATTAAAGATATATATCAAGAGAAACTGCAGGCCAAAATGTATTTTTGATATAGCAAAAATGTCTCCTTTTAAAATCTGCTGAAAAGAAAATTTACAGGTTATTTAGCAAAATGTTGGATTTAACCTCTTGCATATGTCATCTATACAATGCTGAGTATTTAGGGACTGACACTGTTGTCAAAGAATATAAAATGAATTGCACCTGAAATGTCAAGGGGTTGAGTTAAAGGGGGATCCATTTTCAGTTATGACTCTAGGAAGATCATGATTTTTTTTTTACCTAGCGAGAGAGGCTTATAATTCACCAACCAAAATTACATGACTTGAAAAAAAGAGAAAAAAATCCCAAGGAGGTCACAAGGAGAACAGCTGTAGAATGCTGAGTGAGAACACGAACTCAAGAGCAGTTGTCTGAGAGGTGCAGGACTAGTTTTCTGTGTACATTGCTTAGGGCCCAGAACAAAGAAGTGTCCGTAAAGGCCATATTGCAGTAGACAAGAACGACACAGGACATTCAGAAGACGATCTGGAGGGGACAGGGACTATGTCCAGACTCACATTGGATAAGGATTGCCATCAGCATCTGATTGAGGGGAACTTAAAGGCAAATGTCAGGATGCTAAACATTACATAGTTTATGTGTGTGTGTGCCGGGCGCTTAGTCGTGTCCCACTCTTTACAGCCCCATGGACTGTAGCCTGTCAGGCTCCTCTGTCCAGGGAATTTTTCCAGGCAAGAATACTGGAGTGGGTTGCCATTTCCTTCTCCAGGGCATCTTCCTGACCCAGGGACTAAACCCATGTCTCTTGCATCTCTTACATTGCCCGGGGAATTCTTTACCACTGTGCTACCTGGGAAACCTTTATAGTTGATTTATATAGAAGTACCAATTAGTACTTGTACTTGAGAAATCTGTATGCATGTCAAGAAGCAACACTTAGAACTGGACATGGAAAAACAGACTGGTTCCAAATCAGGAAAGGAGTACGTTAAAGCTGTATATTGTCACCCTGCTTATTTAACTTATACGCAGAGTACATCATGCAAAATGCTGGGCTGGATGAAGCACAAGCTGGAATCAAGATTGCTGGGAGGAATATCAATAACCTTAGATATGCAAATGATACTACCCTTATGGCAGAAAGTGAAGAACTAAAGAGCCTCTTGATGAAAGTGAGAGAAGAGAGTGAAAAATTGGCTTAAAACATTCAGAAATTGGCTTTCAACATTCAGAAAACTAAGATCATAGCATCCAGTCCCATCACTTCATGGCAAATAGATGGGGAAACAATAGAAACAGTGACAGACTTTATCTTCTTGGGCTCCAGAATCACTGCTGATGGTGACTGCAGCCCTGAAATTAAAAGACGCTTGCTCCTTGGAAGAAAAGTTATGACCAACCTAAACAGCATATTAAAAAGCAGAGACAATGCCAACAAAAGTCCATCTAGTCAAAAGCTATGGTTTTTCCAGTAGTCATGTATGGATGTAAGAGCCGGACTATACAGAAAGCTGAGTGCCGAAGAATTGATACTTTTGAACTGTGGTGTTGGAGAAGACTCTTGAGGTTCCTCGGACTGCAAGGAGTCAGTCCTAAGGGAAATCAGTCCTGAATATTCATTGGAAGCTTTGATACTGAAGCTGAAACTCAAGTACTTTGGCCACCTGATACAAAGAACTGACTCATTGGAAAAGACCCCGATGCTAGGAAAGATTGAAGGTGGGAGGAGAAGGGGACGAAAGAGGATGAGATGGTTGGAAGGCATCACCAACTCAATGGACATGAGTTTGAGCAAGTTCTGGGAGCTGGTGATGGACAGGGAAGCCTGGTGTGCTGCAGTCCATGGGATCGCAGAGTCAGACACAATGGAGTGACTGAACTGAACTGAATGCCTATTGTTATAGAAAATGCGTTTAGTCATAAATCAATACTTCGTTCTCATAAAGTGCCTACTTAGAAAGCACATGTAAATATTATATACATGTGCTTGGACTGGGCTGAGCTTGCTTTATGGAAAATATTCTGGGCCCAGAATAACCCAAAGTACATGACCCTTTAGAATTGTGTGTTCAAGTGGCTTCCTTAAAATTTTTTCTATATATTATTTGTTGTTCTCTGAGTATAAATATTATGACTTTACTTAATTTAAAATAAAAGTTTTGACTTTTTCAGTATTTTCTTAAAATTTACTATTGACAGTGGACTAGTGAGGTCTTTTTAATGTTAAATGTTTTATGAAAAAGGAATAAGTGAAATAATGCATATGTTAAAAATATACGTGTGTGTGTGTGTGCATGTGTGTGTATGTTGCCAGAAAGTTAGCATGACTGGTTTTATGCCACATAATTTAAAACAGAGCAAAGGCATTCTGATCATTAAAATCTTTTGCATCACATGGGCATTTCTTTGCCTATCAACCTAGAAAATGCCATATTATATAAATAAAAAATATCATCTGAGGCCAGTGGTTTCTTGGGTAAAATGTTCTTTGATTGTGTGGTAAAGCATATTCTATTTGCTTTCTCTTGCAAGTTGTTATTAAGATGTCAGGTAATGCAGTGATGGAAAGCCCAGATTATCAAAAGGATAAAAAGAATTTGAGTAGAACAGCAACAAACTCTTTTGTCTCTACATTACCCTCCACTTTTCTCTCCTTGTCTTTCCAGTTTTTAGATCTAATTTTCATGACTTGACCTTTCTTTCCATCTCCTTTTGGTCATTACCTTACTCTCACCAGACTGAACTGCAAAAATATGTTTAGAGGAATGGAGATGAGGCAGAGGTGAGGGGAACTACCTTTACTGTGGGCAGAACACTTTATACAGATGATTTCATTTACTCCACGTGGGAACACTATGAGTTGAAATTATTATCTCTATGTTAACAGATGAGGAAACCAGGGATTAGAAATGTGAAGTGAATTGTGCTAGGCTGACAACACCAGTTGAGGAAGTCAAAATTCCATGGAGAAATGATCTGAACACAGACATCACACTCAAGCCTGCTACTTTCCCAGCATTTTTAGAGTTGAATCAATCTTACAGCGTTTTCACTTTTAGTCATTGACTTCTCCGTAATCTCCAAGGGGTCGAATTCTAAATCAGAAATCATGGGACCAAAGCAGTCCATATAGACTGTGTGTGGTTTGGACAGTGTTGAACATTATTTTGAAGGTACTATTAAATGCTGATTCCACAAAAAGTTCTATTTATTGGATCACTGCATGTAGTCACACCTTGGATTTTCTTTGGTGGTCTTCCTTCTAAGTAATGACAAAGTTAGGCATAGTTTATTTTATGAGGACTGAGAAAGTCACAGCCCAGGGTGGTCCTAAGTTTCAGAAAAGTTTAGCTTTTGTTAACATAGATTTTTCCAATCCTTAAAGTCACACTTCTATGCATAAACAAACGTTTTAAGAGTCATGTTTTCAGTGGGCAATGAACTCCTCAGTAAGCACTCCTAGACATTTGCCTTTCAGTCATCATAACTGAATAGGCTAGACCTGTGATGAAATTCATCGTACTTGAAAATCAGTTGCTCTCTGCCAACTTTTCCTTAGATTTAAATTTTATGGATTTTTAAAGTTACCAATAGCTGTATTACTGAGTTCTACAAACGCTGCTTTCTGATTAATTTTTCACTTCAAACACAACAGAGCTGACTTTCTGCATTCCAATATGTATTTCCCTAGGCATAACTGGCTGAAAGGAACTAAACTCAACTAATATTTTTTATTTCTTTTTGGCTTGAAACACTCCCAAGACTTTGAGAAACACAGGCTCAGGCTATATTTATGGTCAAAATAAAAAAGACATTTACATAGATATTAAGTTGCAGAGTCAGATAATGATTACAGCTTATGTCTATTAAACTTGGTATATTTGGGTTTATTTGAATAACTAAATAATTATTAACCTAAATGCTTTATTTGGTCAAAATCAGTATGTTAGGTATTTCACTCGTTTACTGTCCATTAGATATTGTAATAAACAGGATCCAAAATAATAGACAAAAGACTTCCTTTTAAAAGAGAAAACTACTACAGATTTCAACATGACTGATGATTATTTCATTTAACATTTCAAGTAAATTAATAATTATAAATAAAATAATTGCACATTTATTTGTAAACAATATTTTATTTGTAGATTTCCTAGTAAGTTTTTAAGGTTTAATAAAATACATTAGTTAATCACTTGTCACAAGAGTACTTTAAATAAAATTTATCGTTTGGGATAAGTATCTCTTTCTGTCAGGACCCCATTAGGAGAGAAAAACACACAGCAATTTGAACAGCGAAAGTTTAATGTAACATGCTATTAACTGTGTCAGGAATTGGTGTAGTGTGGGATTGGCTAAGTAAGAAGTGGAGAGAACTCAAGAATATGACTAGCAGATGTAAGAAGCAGGCACTACTTCTAGGCCCAAGAGAGATACTCAGGGAAGAATCTCCATTCTTCCAAGTTTGAGACACAAGTCTTGTTGGAGAGGGCAGAGACATGGCTTACTGGATGGCCAAAAAGTCACTGTGATGCCACACTAGTAGAATGTGATGGAAACCCACCCTTTTATGTGTTAGGGAAAGCTATTCACAGGGAGGTATCTCATCAGAAATCTGAGGGGTCTGCTGTGGAAAGCTGATGACTCCTGGAAGCTGCTGCACTGTTGGAGCCTGGTGCTAGAGGAGCGATCTGTGCTGTGAGTTCCTACCTAGTAAGCAAATGGAAACAAGGAAATGAATCTCTTTTCCTCTGGCCGCGTCTCTCCGGGACCCTCTACTGAGAGAGCTTCAGAGCCTGCTGGTAAAGAACAAAGCAAAGGATCTGGATCCATTTCCACATAGAATGCAAAAAGGGTGAATTTGGAGCAGAGAGCTAATAAATTTGCTTTAGTATTTCCTTTTCTTTTCCAACTTGACCTTGAGCAAGATTTTTCACCTTTATGCGCCCATTTCCTCACCTGTAAAATAGGCAAAATGAAATCTACCTCAGTTGGGTTGTTGAGAGGGTTAAAGAAGATAATGTGTAAACAGCCCTTAGATCTGTGGCTGGCATAGGGTAAGTTCTCAAAAATAGCTACTGTTTTTTAAGATTTTATATTTATCAATTGGGGCATTTATACTTTTAAATAATTTTATATTAGCATAATTTATTTTCCAAGCAAAATCCTTTAGGAGTTCAAAATGTTTAGAAAGTTATAAAGTTTTGTAGTTGATGTACAAAATTGACAGCCATTATGGCTGCAAGTTGGGGCAAATTGTGACTCTAAGAGACTTACATTTTTAAATTTCAGTGCTGTTTAATCAGAATTCAGAATAAATATGCCATAAATAAATGCAACTTTTAATTAAGGATGGGATGTAGTCATATTGCTGTGTGCTGTTAAAATACTTTTTAAGTAGTCATACCTAATATATTGAAAATTTTAAAAAGTATGATTTGTAGAAAAGCTCTCTCCCCTCCTTCTAAAGTAGAATAACTTACATCATCTGTATATTTTAGTATTTTTGTACCAAAAATGATGATGTTGGACTTGAGTTTTCAGAACACATTAATCCAAATGACTAATATAAGAAATGCTAAAATTGGATGACAGTATTTGGCCAAGCTCTCAGGATCACCCACAGAACTGGAAGAAAAATGGTTTGTCTTAGGCCAGTATTAGCAGAGTGTCTAAAAGAAATATGGATGTAACCACATAAAACTTTAAAAATAGGTAGGTATTTATTGCAGATCTCCTGATGAAGTGGTAAAGAGGAAATTACATTGTGTCACACATGGCAAAACTTCTTAAAAATCCTCTAACCACTTTCTCATTTCTCACAGGAGCTAATCGTGTCCTCCCTTCACGTGTATTAGTTTGATAGCTAACCTGCCATTCAGTTCCTATCTCTTTCTGCAGACTCAACCTAAATCGCTTGGTCTGCTGCTCTTTGGGGGCTTCCCAGGTGGCTTAGATGGTATAGTATCTGCCTGCTAGGTGGGAGGCTTGGGTTCAATCCCTGGGTCGGGAAGGGAAGGGTCCACCCCTGGAGAAGGGAATGGTGGTGAGGAAGGGGCAGGGTAGATAGAGATGTGAGGAAAAGCAGTGAGAGAGCTTACATCAGTTCTAAGAGGAGAGTGGACTGGGACACTGGTGCTTCCTGTTTTACAAAGCTGTGGGAGGAGAGGGTACACTCAAAAAGGCCACATTTAAGGAAGCTCTACATTTCATCTCCTCTAAGACTCTACCTAATGCCACTGTAACTAATGAAAGGTCTGGGACTTTGACCAGTTATACAAACCCTGCTCCTCCTTGCGGAGAAGGCAATGGCACCCCACTCCAGTACTCTTGCCTGGAAAATCCCATGGACAGAGGAGCCTGCAGTCCGTGGGGTCACTTAGAGTCAGACACGACTGAGTGACTTCACTCTCACTTTTCACTTTCATGCATTGGAGAAGGAAATGGCCACCCACTCCAGTGTTCTTGCCTGGAGAATCCGAGGGACGGGGGAGCCTGGTGGGCTGCCATCTATGGGGTTGCACAGAGTTGGAAACGACTGAAGCGACTTAGCAGCAGCAGCAGCTCCTCCTTGAGAGACAAGTGGAGATAAAAGATGGGTGGGTTTGGAGATGGAGAGAAATCTTGATTTACCTCTAAAGTTCGACAGTTATGAAAGCACAGTATCGACTGAAATGAAACACTCAGGCTGTAGAAATACTTTCATCTCCTACTTAAGCATTTTAACTTACGACTTCTATAGATCGTGATGTAAAAGAAGACTTTATATTCTGAAGGGTATGGTTTCCATTCTCCACAAACTGAAAATATGATTACAAAGCTTAAGGGAAAGACAGTATACATGGATCCTATTTTCATTACAAAGGATAGCAGGGAAGGCTCACTGTCATTCTTTCTAGTGTGTGTACCATTGAGATTTCCTTGGAAATCTGTGAATCTTCAAATTTTCAAATAGCCCTATGACACATACTTTACCCTTTGCCCCCAATGAAATACTTTATATTTGAAAATGTGACTCCTTCAGACCATTCATGGTTCTTTTAATATAGAGGTGAAGCCATTTACAAGGCTTTTTACATAAATTGCACCATAAAGTAAGCTGTACATGATACAACAAGCATTATTATTTTGTAATATTGACTTTAACCTTATCTGACAATACTGATTTTAGATGAGACTTTCTCTTTTATAATGCATGTAGACATTTATGGAAGAAGAGGGTGGCAAAGAATAGGAGGGATAGAATGGGAAAGCACTTTATGGAAGGATACCAGAGGGAGGTAGCTTGAAAAATATTAGGTTATTAAGGAACATTATGAATGGCAGTATTATTTTGCCTTTGGCAATTATTTTTGCATTTCCTGAAAAACAGCTAAAGATTATTTATTAATTATGACTAATACATTTAAGTGTTGGCAGCTTTGTATTTGCATATTAAAGGGCCTCAGCATATTTTCAAAAATCCAAAATAGTTGGCTCTAATTCCTTAATGTTGCAGTTGTTGCCGCTTTGAAATCAGATTTCCTGGTTTTCTGCACAGTGAACCAGCTCTTCATCATGGCCTACAATGTTGCCCACAAAATCTTCACCACTTTCTATGCAACTCTCATGATGGCATCACACCATCATCTGTGGATGGAACACTGCCCTCACCCACGTATCTTTCTAAAAAATTCACTTTTTAGATTTCACCTCACCCACTAAAGATTTAATGTTCATCAGTCATTTAGCAGTGTGGTCATAGAAGCAAGTTCTCATTCTGCCAAACACTGGCATCAGTGCTTAGATTTTTTTCCCATAGTGTTTATGTCATCATGCTTTGGTTTAGAAGGCTGTGAGAAAGTCATGATATTAAAGGAAAGGAATAGCATATTAACTGACACTTATCTGTAAAAAATGGAAGAGCTTGTGCATATTTGATATATTATTAGCAGAACCTTAAATTCACAGTTATGGGAAGTAATATATTTTTATACTTTTGGCCAAAACATTTATTAAACTAGTCTCAAAAGAGATCTGCCATGATCCACATTTTCATATATGTCTGCCAAGGAAATCAGCTCTTGGTGCCCTGCATTTTGTAGAATGGTGAATGAGCATGGCTTAATTACCCTACCAACTGCACTGTCCTAAATTCAAGGCCAGTTTGACTCTGGCAACTGAAAACTTGTGCTTTCTTTCCCTTGGGTATTCTCACCAAGGCAATTTCTTCCAACCAGTTTCATTTTGGGCTGAATGTTATTTTAGCCTTCTTGATGTGTTTCTTTAGCTTGGGAGGATAACATATGTATGAGGTTATGATTCTATGTATGAGGTTTAGATTCTATCTAGAGGTCTTAAGATTCTGCCTTTTCAGTTTATTTTACATTATGCAAAGTTGCATGGCCCTTTAAATTAAAAAAAAAATCTTACTGCATGATAAAAAATTACTGTTGTACCTGAACTAGTAATATGCCACCTACAGCATTAAAGACATGTTTCTACAGGCTCCTGACTTTTATTGAAGTTTATTTTTTATTTTTCTTCACTTTTTATTTTATCTTGGCGTACAGCCAATTAACAATGTTGTGATGGTTTCAGGTGGACTGCAAAGGGACTCAGCCATATATATACATGTATCTACTCTCCCCCAAACACCCGTCCAATCCAGGCTGCCACATAACATTGAGCAGACTTCTCTGTACTATACAGTAGGTCCTTGTTGGTCATCCATTTTTAGTATACTTGCCCATACCAAACTCCCTGACTGTCCTTCCCACCTATCCTTCCCTGCTGGCAACCTTAAGCTTGTTCTCTAAGTCTGTGAGTCTGTTTCTATTTTGAAAATAAGTTCATTTGCACCATTTCTTTTTAGATTCTGCGTATAAGGGATGTCATGGGATCATTCTCCTTCTCTGACTGACTCACTTCACTCAGTATGGCAGCCTCTAAGTCCATCCCTGTTGCTGCGAATGGATGGCATTATTTCATTCTTTTTAATAGCTGAGTAGGATTCCACTGTATATATGTACCAAATCTTTATCCTTTCCTCTGTTGATGGACATTTAGATTGTTTCCATGTCTTGGCTATTGTAAATAGAGCTGCAATGAACATGGGGGTGTATGTACCCTTTTGGATCATGATTTTCTCTGGCTTATATGCCCAAGAGTGGGATTGCAGGGTCATATGGCAGCTCTATTTTTAGCTTTTTAAGGAACCACCATTGTTGTTGTTTAGTCATTAAGTTGTATCTGACGCTTTGTGAGCCTATGAACCCAGCACATCAGGCTTCTCTGTCCTTCGCTGTCTCTGAAAGTTTGCTTAAACGTGTGTCCATTGGAACCTCCACACTGTTCTCCATAGTGGCTGTACCAATTTACATTCCCACCAACAGTGTAGGACGGCTACCTTCTCTCCATACACTCTCTAGCATTTGTTTTGTGAATTTTTTTTGTTTTTGATGACAGCCATTTTGACTGGTGTGGGGTGGTATCTTGTTGTAGTTTTATAAAAAAGTATTCCTTTAGCTACACTAGTAATATGCCAACTACAGCTTTAGAGATGGATTTCCACAGGCTCCTGACATTTTCCCAAATAAATTTATGTTGAGAGCTGAAGATTTTCTGAATATGTTATAAGCTAACACCTTTATAATGTTTACTTTTTTTTTCTGCTTATAATTTTGTCAGGCTAAAAGCACCTACTGAAGTAATTTTACAAATTACTTTCTTTATCTGCTCCCATAATTTATTTATATTTCATTCAGTTCACTTCAGTTCAGTTGCTCAGTCATGTCCGACTCTTTGCGACCCCATGAATCGCAGCCTCCCCGTCCACCACCAACTCCTGGAGTTCACCCAAACTCACGTGCATTGAGTTGGTGATGCCATCCAGCCATCTCATCCTTTGTCGTCCCCTTCTCCTCCTGCCCCCAATCCCTCCCAGCATCAGAGTCTTTTCCATGAGTCAACTCTTCACATGAGGTGGCCAAAGTATTGGAGTTTCAGCCTCAGCATCAGTCCTTCCAATGAACACCCAGGACTGATCTCTTTTAGGATGGACTAGTTGGATCTCCTTGCAGTCCAACGGACTTGCAAGAAGCTTCTCCAACACCACAGTTCAAAAGCATCAATTCTTTGGTACTCAGCTTTCTTTGTAGTCCAACTCTCGCATCCATACATGACCACTGGAAAAACCATGTCCTTGACTAGATGGACATTTATTGGCAAAGTAATATCTCTGCTTTTTAATATGCTATCTAGGTTGGTCATAACTTTCCTTCCAAAGAGTAAGCATCTTTTAATTTCATGGTGGCAATCACCATCTGCAGTGATTTTGGAGCCCCCCCAAAATAAAGCCTGACACTGTTTCCACTGTTTCCCCATCTATTTCCCATGAAGTGATGGGACCGGTTGCCATGATCTTCGTTTTTTGAATGTTGAGCTTTAAGCCAACTTTTTCACTCTCTTCTTTCACTGTCATCAAGAGGCTATTTAGTTCCTCTGCACTTTCTGCCATAAGGGTGGTGTCATCTGCATATCTGAGGTTATTGATATTTCTCCCAGCAATCTTGATTCCAGCTTGTGCTTCTTCCAGCCCAGTGTTTCTCATGATGTACTCTGCATAGAAGTTAAATAACCAGGGTGACAATACACAGCCTTGATGTACTCTTTTTCCTATTTGGAAATAGTCTGTTGTTCCATGTCCAGTTCTAACTATTGCTTCCTGACCTGCATATAGGTTTCTCAAGAGGCAGGTTAGGTGCTCTGGTATTCCCACCTCTTGAAGAATTTTCCACAGTTTATTGTAATCCACACAGTCAAAGGCTTTGGCATAGTCAATAAAGCAGAAATAGATGTTTTTCTGGAACTCTCTTGCTTTTTCCATGATCCAGTGGATGTTGGCAATTTGATCTCTGGTTCCTCTGCTTTTTCTAAAACCAGCTTGAAGATCTGGAAGTTCACGGTTCACGTATTGCTGAAGCCTGGCTTGGAGAATTTGTGTTGGCAAGAATACACAGAAGAACTGTACAAAACAGATCTTCACGACCCAGATAATCACGATGGTGTGATCACTCACCTAGAGCCAGACATCCTGGAACTTGAAGTCAAGTGGGCCTTAGAAAACATTGCTACCAACAAAGGTAGTGGAGGTGATGGAATTCCAGTTGAGCTGTTTCAAATCCTGAAAGATGATGCTATGAAAGTGCTGCACTCAATATGCTAGCAAATTTGGAACACTCAACAGTCGCCACAGGACTGGAAAAGGTCAGTTTTCATTCCAGTCTGAAGGAAAGATAATGCCAAAGAATGTTTAATGGAATGTTACTTAGCCATTAAAAAGGAACAAATTTGAGTCAGTTGTAGTGAAGAAATTGACCCTAGAGCCTCTTATACAGAGTAAAGTAAGTCAGGGAAAAACAGCTATCATGTATTAACACATATGTATGAAACCTAGAAAAATGGTACTGATGAACCTAGTAGAGAGTGAACTTGTGGACACAGTGGAGGAGGGGGAGGGGGAGACAAACAGAGAAAGTAGTATTCACATAAATACACTATCATGCATAAAGTAGACATTGGGAAGTTGCTGTATAACACAGGGAGCCCAGCCTGACACTCTGTGATGACCTAGAGCAGTGGGATGGGGGGAGGAGAGGGAGGTTCATATAATATATGTATAATATAATATAATATATATATAGTTATGACAAATTTGCATTGTCATATGGCAGAAATCAACATAACATTTTAAAGCAATTTTTCTCCAATTAAAAAATAAAACAAAAATTGCATGGGTACTGTAGTTGAATAAAGTAAAACAATAATAAAATATGTGGTTGAGGTAAAAGACGTAAGAGTGAATACAATAGCAGCTAGAAGAAACCTAAATACCAAGGCCAACTTTGGTGACCTTAACCCGTTTATTATGATAGAACATTTGTATCCCAGAGTGAATTCACCAAAGTAATACAAATTTCAAATTTTGGTTTTCATCGGAACAATGCTGGATTGCCTGCTATTGTTTCCCTTCAAATTCTTGCTAAAAAAACACAAAAGTATGAACATGAAATCCAGCAAAGGACTAGAAGATAGATTATTGGTTATAAGTTTAAGAATTTAAACTTTTGGCAAATGAATGTGTCACATTTGTAAGGAATTTTCAAAGTCATAATTATTAGTCATCCTTTTCTGTTATACAGTTCAATACCGTGGTGATAAGCTACACAGTTCAAAATGCAACAAGTTCTAAACACTCAGCCTCAAATCTTGGCCCCTTGTTTTGACTCTAATCAATGCAAAGTTCAGATTTGAAAGTCAGTCAGTATGTTCAAATGAAAATCCCAATAAATAAGTCAGCAGTTGATAACTTAGGAGACTCATGGCAACTGGTATCTATCCACCATCTTTGCTGGCACAGAGCTGATACTTCCATCATAACAAGTTTTGTCATTTATCAGGTGTTCATCATAGTAAGATAAAACTAAACTTGAAAGAATCAAAAGCAAAACTTCATAGAATGTCTGTACACCCCAGAAATAAGAAGATGCTTTACAGGAATAAATATGTGTTGGCAACGCATCTCTTCTCCTATTTCAAGGACAAAATTGAAACCATATTTCCATGGGGTGCGAACATTGATTGCTATATGTTCTTGTAAACAGAGAACTACAAACAGTACTGCAGCATTCTCTTGATCCTCCTTTACTTTCATGTGAATTCCAAAAATGTATCAGTTAAAGGGGGCTTCTGAATTCAATTCAGAACACAGACAGGAATTCGTATGCCAAGAAGAGAGGCAGAGCATACTCTAGGTAAGAGTAAAAACAAACAAAACACAGTTGTATTTAATTTGAAAGATTTAAAACTATTATTCATTAATGGGCATAAAATGAGTAAGCACAAATTATAGATTATCTCAAAGTTTCATTTAAATTGGAAGTTTTGTCCTTTCATTTCTCTTCCTCCTTCCACTAATGATCAGGCTGGGTCCTTCAGTGTCACGCAGCCAAAGTACTTTTTAATCCCTCCCCACTTAATTCCCTTCAGAAGCTTCATCATCACTCACAAGGCACTGCATTGTTGAGCCCCTACCATCCTTCGAAGCCTCACCTCTCACCAGTCTCCTTTCTCTACTAGGCCCCAGCCACACTGAATTTCTTTCAGTTCCAAATGCTCCCAGGGCCTTTCTTCTCAGGATATTCATATTACTCCCTCTGCCTGAAAAACCATTTCCACTAGACATCACCTGGCTAATTTGCATGCATTGTCTAGATTTCAATTTTTATGTCATTCACTCCACAAAGATGACCCCCCCCCATCAACATGTTAAGACTCCTCTGATGTTCTTTCATTGCAACATTTGGTTCTTAATAGTATTTATGATTAGACCCAAATCATTAATTTTGAAATTATTTATGTATTGTTGGAGTGTAGGTTTCTTAAAGACCTGTCTTGTTGGTCTCTGGGTCCTAAGTACAAAAGTAGTGCTCTCAACACTTAAGTACATGAACAATCGTTTGGGAGGGAAGGAGAGTAGGTAGAGAAGGATGCGGAGAGGGAAAAGGAGAGAAGGAGAAAGAAAATAAGAAAGGTGGAAGAGAGAAAAGAGAAATGGAAGGAGGAGGGGAATGGAGGGAAGGAAAAAAAAATGCAGGAAAAAGCTGTCTATTGCTGATGCTAAGTCGCTTCAGTCGTGTCTGACTCTGTGAGACCCCATAGATGGCAGCCCATCAGGCTCCCCCGTTCCTGGGATTCTCAAAGCAAGAACACTGGAGTGGGTGGCCATTTCCTTCTCCAATGCATGAAAGTAAAAAGTGAAAGTGAAGTCACTCAGCCGTGTCCGACTTGTAGCAACTCCATGGACTGCAGCCCACCAGGCTCCTCCATCCCTGGGATTTTCCAGGCAAGAGTACTGGAGTGGGATGCCACTGCCTTCTCCGAATGTCTATTAACTATGTTCTATTGTGTGAAACCAGAGGGCAGTTATAAAATGTTATGTATAAGGATTCAATCACCAAGTGGAAAATCATGTTTGAAACTTATCCTAAGCAAGTGTCAAGAGTTCAAGGAGGAAAAGCAGAGAAATTGAGCTCAAATAGCAGCAGGTGGGATCATAGAGTGTGATGGTTAGTATTATGTCAACTTGACTGCCTGTGCAGTCTGGATTAAAAGTTATTTGCAGGTGTTTCTATGAGGGTGCTTCTGGATGGGATTAGCGTTTGAATTGGTGGACTCAGCAAAATAGATTGCCCTCCCCAATGTGGATGGACATCATCCAATCCATTGAGGGCCTGAGTAGAAGAAAAGGCAGAGTGCATAAAGATAATAATATGGTTGTTGTATTAAGAAACTAAGCTTGGGTATCATTGGTACCACAGCAGTAGATGAAAAGCATACAGCCATGAAATTTACTTTATTCTAGATTTAACACCACAGAAATAAATGCTGCAAAGTTTGAATACTGTATAGAGAAGTAATGATTTGCATTTTTAGTTCTCTTTAAAGATTAATTCATAAATACTTTCAATCTCTTTAAGAGTAAATATTCTGATTGGGTTGATTCGGATTTTATCTCAAATATTCTGCAAGTTTTGCATTTCCTCTTCTACCTGGTCCATGCTTTACTCATACTAAAGTGTCCATGTTAAAATACTTCATTAACTTTATAGTATTATTTACAGGATTTTTAAAAAATGTTTTCACAAGCAAAAACTCAAAATTCTCCTTGCATTCCAAGTTTTTTTCAGCATAATACAAAAAAGTCATTATTTTGTTTAAATACATTTTCCAAGCTGATGTTTCCTGTAGAATCATTTTATTGAACACGATGTACTCCATAGAAGATGAGCAAAAAACAACTACATTCTTTTGTAAAACTTCTTGTCAAATATAGTTTGACAGATAGTTCTTTCCCTGCCCTTAAGCCGAATCTTGCAGGATTTCTCATAGCTTTAATAATAACTCATAAATAACTGATGGATACTCTCCTCTTCAAAGTATTATAAAGTCCTGTTCCATGTCTCCTTCCGTGTAGCTTGGGACTGCACTGAGCTTAGAAGATGGCTACAGGCAGAGGAAGAGTGGGTGGAGGGAGGGATGAATTTGTGTCAGAGCACCTTGGCTCTACATCCCACTCTCCTCACTTGGCTGGTGCATTTGAAATCTGGTGTCGGTTTACAGTAGGGGCAGAGGTTCTTGCCTTGTCTCGTGAAGCACAATTGTGGGTTCCTCCAGGATCTGCTTGCGGGGGGACTCTGACATCATTTGCCTTCAGCCTGGAAGTATATCCTCTGGATGTTACTATTGATTTCTCCCTCAGCTCTTGTTTTATGGCAATCCATTTCTCAGTTAGGATTCCTTCTCCCCTAGGACAACTTCAGACCAGTTTTTTTTGTGGGATCCACACTGGTTTGGGGAAACAGCCACTTTGCCCCTCTTCTACTATACACCCACTTCACTCTCACTATGATATCTCTTTACTCTGCTGCCAATCTGTTTGATCCAGCCCTTAGGCTTGTGCAAGCTTCTTGATGGGAGGGACTGGCTGGGGGGAAAACTGGGTCTTGCTGTGGTCAAGGCAGGGTCATGCTCAGTAAAACTTTTATAAAATTGTCTGCTGACAAGTGGGGCTGTTCTCCCTCTCTGTTAGTTATTTGGCCTGGGGTGACTCAGCCCTGGAGCACAGACTTCTACAGTAGGGCTATTGGTGACCTCCAAGAGAACTTATGCTAAGACGCATCTCCCAGGACTGCTGCTGCCAGAGCCCCGTCCCTGTGGCAGGCTACTACCGACCCACGCCTCTGCAGGTGACCTTCAGACACTCACAGGCAAGTCTGATTCAGTATCCTGTAGGGTCACTTCTCCTTTCTCCTGGGTCCTGGTGTGCACAAGATTTGGTTTGTGCCCTCCAAGAGTCTCTATTTCCTCCAGTCCTAAGGAAGCTCTATAATCAAATCTCACTGGCCTTCAAAGCCAAATTCTCTGGGGATTCCTAGTTCCTTGGTTGGATCCCCAGGCTGAGGAGACTGATATGCTGTCTAGAACCTTCACAAAACTGTGAGAGCTTCTTTGGGGTCATTGTTCTCCAGTTTGTGAGTCGCCCACCCAGAGGGCATGCTGCTGCTGCTGCTGCTGCTAAGTCGCTTCAGTCATGTCCGACTCTGTGAGACCCCATAGATGGCAGCCCACCAGGCTCCCCCGTCCCTGGGATTCTCCAGGTAAGAACACTGGAGTGGGTTGCCATTTCCTTCTCCAATGCGTGAAAGTGAAAAGTGAAAGTGAAATTGCTCAGTTGTGTCCAACTCCTAGGGACCCCATGGACTGCAGCCCACCAGGCTCCTCCACCCATGGGATTTTCCAGGCAAGAGTACTGGAGTGGATTGCCATTGCCATTTCCTTCTCCAACCCAGAGGGTATGGGATTTGATTTATCATAATTGTGCCCCTGCTATCATTTCTCTGAGGCTTCTCCTTTGTCCTTGGATGTGGGGCATCTTTTTTTAATAGGTTCCAGTGTCTTCCTGTCAATGGTTGTTCAACAGCTAGTTGCTATTTTGGTGTTCTGGCAGGAAGAGATGAGTGCACATCCTTCTATTCTGCCATCTTGAACCAATCCCTGATCCAGTCCTTAGGTCTGAATAGGTGAGAGTCAAATATCAGTCTTTATGCCCCTCTAATCATCTAATGAGAGATATCTTGAAGGCTCCCTTGGTTAATCTGAATTGAGGAGAATGCTCCATATCACTTTTGCCCTATGGCAGGATAAAAGGAACACACAGTACCTTATTAATGCTTTCTCAAGAAAAAGATTCATTAGTGCATGTTAGTTCTCCAAGTGAACACTGTCCTTCTTTCTTGTAGGCTAGGGACAAATGATGGGTCAGTGGAAATTCAATCCTTCCTGCAGTGTTTGAAGGAGCCTGATCAAGGGTACAAATGGAGGCCCACCTAAGATGCATCTGAATCAAGCTAAAAAACAGTTCAATAAAATATGTTCTATCCTCTGATCTTGACAAACATTCCTTTCTAAGATTAAAATTAAAGATATGTGTATAGCTCTAAAATTGATAAAATGAGCTGAATTTAACTCCCATTGGGTATTTTTGAGCTTACTGTTTGCCAGCTAGCGATGTTTTGCTGTTGTTTAGTCACTAAGTTGTGTCCGACTCTTTTGTGACTCGGTGGACTGTAGCCTGCCAGGCTTCTCTGTCCATGAGATTTCCCAGGCGAGAGTACTGGAGTGGGTTGCCATTACCTTCTCCAGGGCATCTACCCAATCCAAGGATAAAACCCATGTCTCCTGGTTGGCAGGTGGATTTTTTTTTTTTTACCACTGAGCCACCAGAGAAGCCTGAGCAATGTTTAGATAAGTAATAAAATAAAGACAAACTATAGTTATATATTTATGTCATAAAATTTGCCTTGCCCCAGTGATTTAACAAAATCACTATTTATGTCATTGTTTTACATAATTTATTTTCTATTAAGAGTGATGTCAAATTAAAAAACATTTCTTGAGCCAATGTACTTCTTAAGTAAGATTTTATAAAATGCAATTTGTAGAAACTTTTTCCTTCTGGGAAGGTAGAAATAAAATCAATAAAATTGTTTACAAAATTGTTTAGGATTTGGAAATGAACCATAAATCTTACATATCGTTTTTAAATATTAAAATGAATAATAAATATTTATAATCACAGAAATGTTAAAAAAGTATTTTGAATTTCATCAAATGAAGATTTTATGGAATTACTACTGCTTCATGAATTTTCACCCATCTTTTAAAGCAATGTCCGGATCCATGCAATAATATAAACTCAGTATCATCCTTCACTTATGTCCATAATTATATAAGAATTTAAGAATAATATAAATTATTTACTACCGCTGTTTTCATATTGCTAAATGTTCTTCACCAACCATGTGCAATGGCTACATTAACCATATAAATTTGTGATTACTTCTGAAATCATAAAATGAAATATGAAGAGAAGGAAGAAATGGGCACTGAGTATTCCTGGAACACCATACTTTAATGTGGAAGACTCTAGTATGTTAGTGCTAAGAGGAAGGATTTGACAAGCTAATTAATTTGCCTTTTCTCTTACCCCTAAGCTTTCTTGCCATTCAAATCCTCTCTCTACTTCAAATCTCTGTTCACCACCAGTATTGATAGTTGCCTATATAAGCAGCATAGAAATAATGGCCAGAAAGATGGTGATGCTGCTGAAAAAATAATGGCAAGGACAATCCTCTACACAGAGAATTCAAATTCTGTCACTAAAGTTGCACACAGTACTTCATTTGTGGTGGATACTTAATAAATTGCTGCTTTATTTGGACTTTATTAGACTCATTCTTAATTTAGGAAAGAAATGCAAATATTTATGGAATATCTTAGAAGGCATTCTATTGTAAAGACTTTGATGGACAAAATAAAACTTTCTACCTTATTTTAAATCCCCAAAAGCCCATGACAATTCTGGACATAAAATAGATGCTCATATACTAAAGTTTATCAAATGTTGAATAGCAAATAAATACCAAAAAATCTTTGCCAATCAGAGCTAGGGGAGTAGTACATCTTGTCTTGTATTTCCTTATATATTAGTCTCTTAAGCTCTTGGAACTAATATTTTTTGGTTTTCACAATGATAGCAACTATGAAAGGATCTGACTTATAATTCGATTTGGGCTTAGGAACAAATTGCAACTGAACATACCATAGGTTTGGTTCACTAGAAAGAGGCTAATCTACTAGTAAGAATCCACTTCTTGATATAATTAATTATTTTCTTCAGTTCAGTTCAGTTCAGTCGCTCAGTCGTGTCCGACTCTTTGTGACCCCATGAATCGCAGCACGCCAGGCCTCCCTGTCCATCACCAACACCTGGAGTTCACTCAGACTCACATCCATTGAGTCTGTGATGCCATCCAGCCATCTCATCCTCTGTCATCCCCTTTTCCTCTTGCCCCCAATCCCTCCCAGCATCAGAGTCTTTTCCAATGAGTCAACTCTTCGCATGAGGTGTCCAAAGTACTGGAGTTTCAGCTTTAGCATCATTCCTTCCAAAGAAATCCCAGGGTTGATCTCCTTCAGAATGGACTGGTTGGATCTCCTTGCAGTCCAAGGGACTCTCAAGAGTCTTCTCCAACACCACAGTTCAAAAGCATCAATTCTTCGGCGCTCAGCCTTCTTCACAGTCCAACTCTCACATCCATACATGACCACAGGAAAAACCATAGCCTTGACTAGGTGGACCTTAGTTGGCAAAGTAATGTCTCTGCTTTTGAATATGCTATCTAGATTGGTCATAACTTTTCTTCCAAGGAGTAAGTGTCTTTTAATTTCATGGCTGCATCACCATCTGCAGTTATTTTGGAGCCCCTCAAAATAAAGTCTGACACTGTTTCCACTGTTTCCCCATCTATTTCCCATGAAGTGATGGGACCAGATGCCATGACTTTCATTTTCTGAATGTTGAGCTTTAAGCCAACTTTTTCACTCTCCTCTTTCACGTTCATCAAGAGGCTTTTTAGCTCCTCTTCACTTTCTGCCATAACGATGGTGTCATCTGCATATCTGAGGTTATTGATATTTCTCCCAGCAATCTTGATTCCAGCTTGTGTTTCTTCCAGTCCAGAGTTTCTCATGATGTACTCTGCATATAAGTTAAATAAGCAGGGTGACAATATACAGACTTGACGTACTCCTTTCCCTATTTGGAACCAGTCTGTTTTGTTCCATGTCCAGTTCTAACTGTTGCTTCCAGACCTGCATACAGATTTCTCAAGAGGCAGGTTAGGTGGTCTGGTATTCCCATTTTAACAGAAATAATAAAACTTCTGAAATCTCAAATTTTATTTCTTGGGAAAATATCTCTGAAAATGAAATCAACCCCTAGTGGTCATGATGGGGGTGAAGTCCAGGCATGGTAGTGAGTGGAGCAGTGGGTGCAAGAAAACATATTTTAGTGAGACAGGAGTTCAGGATAATGCTAGTGAGTTTTTTTTCCCCTCCCCATATCCACATAAATTCTTTTTTATGACCATATGCAATTAGTGATCAGCACAGAAGCACGGCCGAGAGGAGCTACCCCACGCCCAAGGTCAGAGACGGTGACCGAGAGCACTAGGCTGTGACAGATGGCACAGGAGGGCCGAGAGGAGCTACTCCACATTCAAGGTCAGGAGGGGCGACCTCATCCAAGGTAAGGAGCAGTGGCTGTGCTTTGCTGGAGCAGCCATGAAGAGATACCTCATGTCCAAGGTAAGAGAAACCCAAGTAAGATGGTAGGTGTTGCAAGAGGGCATCAGAGGGCAAA
Source organism: Capricornis sumatraensis (assembly GCF_032405125.1). Lineage (NCBI taxonomy): Eukaryota > Metazoa > Chordata > Mammalia > Artiodactyla > Bovidae > Capricornis > Capricornis sumatraensis. Next base: position 12,820,761 of record NC_091081.1, on the reverse strand, counting down.
CACACTGAAACCATAGTCATAGAAAACTCGCCAATCTGATCACATGGACCACAGGCTTGTCTAAATCAATGAAACTAAGCCATGCTGTTGAAAGGTTGTTGTTGAATTACGACACCGGGATTCTTGGCCCCTGGAGGAGAAGAATTCAATCCAGGGCCAGAGACAAGGTTTGATCACTCAGAGCTTCTGTGTAACAAAGTTTTATTAAAGTATAAAGGAGATAGAGAAAGCTTCTGACATAGGCATCAGAAGGGGGCAGAAAGAGTACCCCCCTGCTAGTCTTCAGCTGGATGTTATATAGTCACAAGCAGCCTGTTAATGAAAGAAAGGAATGTCTCAAAACTCAGAATGGCACCAGGCCCCTCACCCATAAGATGTATTTTGGGATAATCTTGGCACCAAATGGTTTATCTTGGGCCATAAAATGATTAACTTGAATCTTGAAGAAGGGCAGATCACCATACAAATAGTTTCATTTACATAGATTAGAGGAACAACATCAGAGTATAACATACTGGTTTATCAAGTAGGTTCTGAGCCCAAAAGGTGGAACCGAGTTTGGGGTAAATGCACAGTACATTAGCATAGCTTAAGATAAACATTTCCATAAGAAAAAGGCATTGGTTAACTTCAGGTGAAACCAGGTGTCATTATGGCAACACAGAATTTTAACAGAAATCTCCTTTTAAATTTGTATAGAGAAGGAAAAAATATCGCTAGTTTGTTTCCTCCTGCCGCTTAAGAGAGATAAAAATGTCTGGCACTTGCAGGCTATTTCCTCCGTTTGGAGACCCCTGGCCTTCCTGGCTGTTACCCTCTCACTGTGTGGGGCCACCTAAGATGGATGGGTCATGGTGGAGAGGTCTGACAGAATGTGGTCCACTGGAGAAGGGAATGGCAAACCACTTCAGTATTCTTGCCTTGAGAACCCCATGAACAGTACGAAAAGGCAAAATGATAGGATACTGAAAGAGGAACTCTGTAGGTCAGTAGGTGCCCAATATGCTACTGGAGATCAGTAGAGAAATAACTCCAGAAAGAATGAAGGGATGGAGCCAAAGCAAGAACAATACCCAGTTGTGGATGTGACTGGTGATAGAAGCAAAGTCCAGTGGTACAAAGAGCAATATTGTATAGGAATCTGGAATGTCAGGTGCATGAATCAAGGCAAATTGAAAGTGGCCAAATAAGAGATGGCCAAGGGTGAACGTCTACATTCTAGGAATCAGCAAACTAAAATGGACTGGAATGGGTGAATTTAACTCAGATGACCATTATATCTACTACTGTGGGCAGGATTCCCTTAGAAGAAATGGAGTAGCCATCATGGTCAACAAAAGAGTCCAAAATGCAGTACTTGGATGCAATCACAAAAACGACAGAATGATTTCCATTCGTTTCCAGGGTAAACCATTCAGTATCACAGTGATCTAAGCCTATACCCCAAACAGTAACATTGAAGAAGCTGAAGTTGAACGGTTTTATGAAGACCTCCAAGACCTTCTAGAACTAACACCCCCAAAATATGTCCTTTTCATTATAAGGGACTGGAACACAAAAGTAGGAAGTCAGGAAACACCTGGAGTAACAGGCAAATTTGGCCTTGGATACAGAATGAAGTGGGGCAAAGGCTAATAGAGTTTTGTCAAGAGAACAGACTGGTCATAGCAAACACCCGCTTCCAACAACACAAGAGAAGTCTCTACACATGGACATCACCAGATGGTCAACACCAAAATCAGATTGATTATATTCTTTGCAGCCAAAGATGAAGACGCTCTATACAGTCAGCAAAACAAGACCTGAAGCTGACTGTGGCTTAGATCATGAACTCCTTATTGCCAAATTCAGACTTAAATTGAAGAAAGTAGGGAAAACCGCTAGACCATTCAGGTATGACCTAATCAAATCCCTTATGATTATACAGTGTTTAAGTGAGAAATAGACTTAAGTGACTAGATCTGATGGACAGAGTGCCTGATGAACTATGGATGGAGGTTCGTGACATTGTACAGGAGACAGGGATCAAGACCATCCCCATGGAAAAGAAATGCAAAAAAGCAAAATGGCTGTCTGACGAGGCCTTATAAATAGCTGTGAAAAGAAGAGAAGCAAAAACCAAAGGAGAAAAGGAAGATATAAGCATCTGAATGCAGAGTTCCAAAGAATAGCAAGGAGAGATAAGAAAGTCTTCCTCAGAAATCAATGCAAAGAAATAAAGGAAAACGACAGAATGGGAAAGACTAGAGATTTCTTCAAGAAAATTAGAGATACCAAGGGAACATTTCATGCAAAGATGGGCACAATAAAGGACAGAAATGGTATGGACCTAACAGAAGCAGAAGATATTAAGAAGAGGTGGCAAGAATACACAGACAGACTGTACAAAACAGATCTTCATGACTCAGATAATCACAATGGTGTGCTCGCTCACCTAGAGCCAGACATCCTGGAATGTGAAGTCAAGTGGACCTTAGAAAGCATCACTATGAACAAAGCTAGTGGAGGTGATGGAATTCCACTTGAGCTATTTCAAATCATGAAAGATGATGCTGTGAAAGTGCTGCACTCAATATGCCACAAATTTCGAAAACTCAGCAGCAGCCACAGGACTGGAGAAGGTCAGTGTTCATTCCAATCCCAAAGAAAGGCAATGCCAAAGAATGCTCAAACTACCGCACAACTGTGCTCATCTCACACACTAGTAAATAATGCTCTAAATTCTCCAAGCCAGGCTTCATCTATACATGAACCGTGAACTTCCAGATGTTCAAGCTGGTTTTAGAAAAGGCAGAGGAACCAGAGATCAAATTGCCAGCATCTGCTGGATCATCGAAAAAGCAAGAGAGTGCCAGAAAAATATCTATTTCTGCTTTCTTGATTGTTCAAGAGGTGGGAATACCAGACCACCTGACCTGCCTCTTGAGAAACCTATATGCAGGCCAGAAATTAACAGTTAGAACTGGACATGGAACACAGACTGATTCCAAATAGGAAAGGGAGTACATCAAGCCTGTATATTGTCACCCTGCTTATTTAACTTCTATGCAGAGTACATCATGAGAGATGCTGGACTGGAAGAAACACAAGCTGGAATCAAGATTGCTGGGAGAAATATCAATAACGTCAGATATGCAGATGACACCATCCTTATGGCAGAAAGTGAAGAGGAACTAAAAAGCCTCTTGATGAAAGTGAATGAGGAGAATGAAAGAGTTGGCTTAAAGCTCAACATTCAGAAAACTAAGATCATGGCATCTGGTCCCATCACTTCATAGCAAATAGAGGGGAAAACAGAGGAAAAAGTGTCAGACTTTATTTTTGGGGGGCTCCAAAATCACTGCAGATGGTGACTGCAGCCATGAAATTAAAAGATGCTTACTCTTTGGAAGGAAAGTTATGACCAACCTAGATAGCATATTAAAAAGCAGAGACATTACTTTGCCAACAAAGGTCGGTCTAGTCAAGGCTATGGTTTTTCCAGTAGTCATATGTGGATGTGAGAGTTGGACTGTGAAGAAAACTGACCGCTGAAGAATTGATGCTTTTGAACTGTGGTGTTGGAGAAGACTCTTGAGAGTCCCTTGGACTGCAAGGAGTTCCAACCAGTCCATCCTGAAGGAGATCAGTCCTGGGTGTTCATTGGAAGGACTGATGTTGAAGGTGAAACTCCAATACTTTGGCCACCTCATGCGAAGGGTTGACTCATTGGAAAGCACCCTGGTGGTGGAAGGGATTGGGGGCAGCAGGAGAAGGGGACGACAGAGGATGAGATGGCTGGATGGCAACACTGACCGATGGACATGAGTTTGGGTAAACTCCAGGTGTTGGTGATGGACAGGGAGGCCTGGCGTGCTGTGATTCATGGTGCTGGAAAGAGTCGGACACGACTGAACAGCTGAACTGAGGTGGACATTCCATTGTACAAAGGTACCACCCCATCTTTATCCATTCATCTGTTGAAGGACCTCTAGTTTGCTTCCATGTCCTATCTATTGTAAACATTGCTGCAGTGGACATTTAGTACCCATACATTTGGAAGTCCCAGAAAAAAAATCCTTACTGCAATTTGATATCGAGAACTTAAATTCTCGATATCAAATTCCTTGTGTGGAAGACATTTAGAAAAGCTTAGAAGCTGAGTGAATATGAATGCTTTGTTAAGCTTATCCACCACAGTTTTTGTTGTTGTTCAGTCTTTAAGTCTTATCTGACTCTTTATGACCCCATGGACTGAAGCATGCCAGGCTTCCTATCCTTTACTGCTTCCCAGAGTTTGCTCAAACTCATGTCCATTGAATCAGTGATGCCATCCAACCATCTTATTCTCTGTCACCCCCTTCTCCTCCTGCCTTCAATCTCTTTCAGCATCAGGGTCTTTTCCAATAATTTGGCTCTTTGGATCAGGTAGCCAAAGTATTGGAGCTTCAGCTTCAGCATCAATCCTTCCTTACTATTTCTCTGCAGGTTTGATGTTCATATTTCTGCACAACTGAGGACTGATCTTCTGTTATGTTTAAAAAATATCTCTTCAACTCTTTATTCTGTTATATTGTTTCATGGGACTTGTATTCTATACCTTACTAAATTCACTTATTAATTCTCATAATTTTCTTTGTTGATATCTTATAAATTCCTATGCATTCAATTATGTGGTTTGTGAAAAAAGACAATTTTGCCCCTTAAATTTTTGTTTACACTTAAAATTTCCTTTTCTTGCCTTATTTTCCTAAGACTTTTCATACACTATTTATGAGAAGGGGTGAGATTGTAAATCCTTGATTCATTCCTAATCTTAGGGTGGGGGAGAATTTAGTTTTCACCATTAAGTTTATATTAACTATAAGATTTTTTTTCTTGGATTGTTTTTATCTGGTAAAAGATTTTTCCTTTTAGTTTTAGTTTATTGAGAGTTGTATCATTAATGGGTGTTGTTTTTTCACAAAGTCAACTGAAATTTATAGGCAATGCCTCATTTCAGTATTGGCCTTCCCTTTTGTTTTTAAGTAAAATATTTACTTAGTAGCTCTATTATTTGCACATTAAAAAATACTAAGTTCACCTGTTCTTCACACTCCCGATTCCCACTCTTTTTCCATAAACACTTTTATTAGCTTCCAGTATAAGCTCTTTGCATTTCTAAAAATGTAAAGTTTGAAAAGAATCAGTGTATATTCTAATTTTGCTCCACCTTTTAAATGCATAGCAGTCTATAAAGAGATTTTGCATTTTGCTTTTTTCACTAAATAGATCTTGGAAATCTAGTCCTGCTAGGAACTGAATGTTGCACATCCGCTAATTCATATGTTGAAGCTCTAACCCTAAATGTAACGGTATTTGAAGGTGGAGCCTTTGGAGGGTAATTAGGTTTAGATGGGACTTCCTGGTGGCTCAGAATCTACCTGCAATGCAAGGGACTTGGGTTCGATTCCTGGGTTGAGAAGATCCCTTGGAGAAGGGAATCGCTACCCACTCCAGTATTCTTGCCTGGGGAGTTCCATGGAAAGAGGAGCCTGGCAGGCTGCTGTCCATGGGGTGGCAAAGAGTCAGATATGACTGAGTGACTGGCACTTAGGTTTAGATGAGGCTATGAGCTTCCATAAGGATAGTGTCCTAGTAAGAAGGGGAAAGACCAGAGATCACTCTCTCATTCCAACATGTGAGGATACAGCTAAGAGATGGCTGTCTGCAAGCCAGAAAAGGGGCCCTCACCAAGAATGCAATCTACTGACACCTTGATCATAGACTTTTCAGCTTTCAAAACTTTGAGAAATAAGTGTCTATTGTTTAAACCACCTAGTCTATGGCATTTTGTTACAGCAGTCCAAGCTAACTAAAGTAGTGCATAGTTCAGTTCAGTTCAGTCGCTCAGTCATGTCCGACTCTTTGCGACCCCATGAACCGCAGCATGCCAGGCCTCCCTGTCCATCACCAACACCTGGAGTTTACCCAAACTCATGTCCATTGAGTCGGTGATGCCATCCAGCCATCTCGTCCTTTATCATCCCCTTCTCCTCCTGCCCTCAATCCCTCCCAGCATCAGGGTCTTTTCAAATGAGTCAGCTCTTCGCATCAGGTAGCCAAAGTATTGGAGTTTCAGCTTCAGCCAGGCCTTCCAATGAACACCCAGGACTGACCTCCTTTAGGATGGACTGGTTGGATCTCCTTGCAGTCCAAGGGACTTGCAAGAGTCTTCTCCAACACCACAGTTCTAAAGCATCAATTCTTCTGTGCTCAGCTTTCTTTATAGTCCAACTCTAACATCCATACATGACTACTTGAAAAACCATAGCCTTGACCAGATGGACCTTTGTTGACAAAGTAATGTCTCTGCTTTTGAATATGCTGTCTAGGTTGATCATAACTTTCCTTCCAAGGAGTAAGCGTCTTTTAATTTCATGGTGACAATCACCATCTGCAGTGATTTCAGACCACCACCAAAATAAAGTCAGCCACTGTTTCCTCTGTTTCCCCATCTATTTGCCATGAAGTGATGGGACCAGATGCCATGATCTTCGTTTTCTGAAAGTTGAGTTTTAAGCCAACTTTTTCACTCTCCTCTTTTCACTTTCATCAAGAGGCTTTTGAGTTCCTCTTCACTTTCTGCCATAAAGGTGGTGTCATCTGCATATCTGAGGTTATTGATATTTCTCCCAGCAATCTTGATTCCAGCTTGTGCTTCTTCCAGCCCAACGTTTCTCATGATGTACTCTGCATAGAAGTTAAATAAGCAGGGTGACAATATACAGCCTTGACGTACTCCTTTTCCTATTTGGAACCAGTCTGTGTTCCATATCCAGTTCTAACTGTTAATTTCTGGCCTGCATATAGGTTTCTCAAGAGGCAGGTCAGGTGGTCTGGTATTCCCACCTCTTGAAGAATTTTCCACAGTTTATTGTGATCCACACAGTCAAAGGCTTTGGCATAGTCAATAAAGCAGAAATAGATATTTTTCTGGAACTCTCTTGCTTTTTCGATGATCCAGCAGATGCTGGCAATTTGATCTCTGGTTCCTCTGCCTTTTCTAAAACCAGCTTGAACATCTGGAAGTTCATGGTTCACGTATTGCCTGAACTTGGAGAAGCCTGGCTTGGAGAATACTTTACTAGCATGTGAGATGAGTACAGCTCTGTGGTAGTTTGAGCATTCTTTGGCATTGCCTTTCTTTGGGATTGGAGTGAACACTGACCTTTTCCAGTCCTATGGCCACTGCTGTTTTCGAAATTTGCTGACATATTGAGTGCAGCTTTTTTACAGCATCATCTTTCATGATTTGAAATAGCTCAACTAGAATTCCATCACCTCCACTAGCTTTGTTCATAGTGATGCTTTCTAAGGCCCACTTGACTTCACATTCCAGGATATCTGGCTCTAGGTGAGTGATCACACCATCGTGAATATCTGGGTCGTGAAGATCTGTTTTGTACAGTTCTTCTGTGTATTCTTGCCACCTCTTCTTAATATCTTCTGCTTCTGTTAGGTCCATACCATTTTTGTGTTTTATGGTGCCCATCTTTGCATGAAATGTTCCCTTGGTATCTCTAATTTTCTTGAAGAGACCTCTGGTCTTTCCCATTCTGTTGTTATCTTCTATTTCTTTGGACTGATCCCGGAGGAAGGCTTTCTTATCTCTCCTTGTTATTCTTTGGATCTCTGCATTCAAATGGGTATTTCTTCCTTTTCTCCTTTGCTTTTCATTTCTTTTCTTTTCACAGCTATTTATAAGGCCTCGTCAGACAGCCATTTTGCTTTTTTGCATTTCTTTTCCATGGGGATGGTCTTGATCCCTGTCTCCTGTACAATGTCAGGAACCTCTGTTCATAGTTCATCAGGCACTCTATCAGTAGTGTGCATACGGGGATTCCTTATTATTTCATATAGCTACTAGTGTTCTATTGTATGGATATAGAAAATGAGTGCCCTTTGATGGAAATGTGGTTTGTTTCCAATCTTTTGTTATTTCAGGCATGCTGAAGTGGTTAACCATGTATATATGTCAATTCTCATAATTAGTATCCCAGTTTAAAGGGTACATGCATTTTTAATTTAAATAGTACAAATATGTATTAACTTTTAATTTTTCATTACAATGAAATGGTGAGCCTTTTGTTCAGATGTGTTATGGGAAAGTCTTGTCTGACTTTTATCTAGATTCTGTTGTTCATTTATCATCCTGTCTCCAAGTCATGTGTTCTTTCTCTTTTAGTTTCAACAACATATCTCAGGCTAGACAATGTCAGAATGGTTGCATTATTTTATCATGATATTATAGTGACTATAAAGAATGCATAATCTCTTGATCTGCAATGGCTTAGAGTTCAGATCAGTCACATTTAACTGCATTTTTATGACTAAAGCTACTATTGTTCCCAAATTGCTAAAGAAAATATATTCTGAAAATTATAACATAAAAAGATGTTCACTCTTCTCCAACACTAAAGTTGGAAAAATATCTGCTCTAAAATTCAACCCTCTTTCTTTGCACTGCTCTGTCTTTGCATAATTTCTCTCTGTCCTTGAGAAAAGGATTATATAGATTCACTTAGAATAGAGGAAGGAAAAAGATTTACAAGTTCAGTACTACTTAATTTCCCACATTTTACAAAAGGAATTGACTCTCTCTCACTCTGTCAAAAGCAATCTCATTGGCTGTAGTATCAAAATATGTTTTATTGATCTTTTGTATGTCCTGGGTGAAGACTATACCTACTTTTGTGGTCCAATGAAAAGGAATAATGATGGGAACTTTAACAAGTCTAGTAGATTGGGGCTTCAAATATTACTTGCCAGTGTGAATGGCTGATTTAGATTTACTTATATTAAAATAGATGCTAGCTTTCTCCTCTTTTGCTCTCTCTGGAAAAGAACTCAAAATGGCTATGCTGCAAACAACGTTACAGATGACCATTAAATCCAAGCAAACAACAAACTTTGATAATACTTTATCCCTGCTTTCTCTGAAGCTTTTGGCAATAGGCCCCTTTCATTTCATTCCTATCTTTTCTCTCTTTGGATGTACCTCTGAAGAGAGTACAAAAGGCAGAAGGGAAAATGAATGCCGGAAGAATAGAACTCATTGTACAGAAACTAAATATGTGATGCAATCTCTTGAAGGAACAGTATACAAAGCATTTTTGGGTGGCTTTAACTTGAGCAAATAAAGCCATAGACATTAAATAATTAATAATATTGAAAGAAATGCTATACAAATGTAAAGCACCAACCTATGTCAGACCCTATGATAGATTTATATTTCTCACAAATATTTTTGGATGTTGGTGTAAGGACGCAGAAAGACATTTAGGGCTAAAGAATCAATAGAGCTATACATTCCCTCCTAGTGCATTTAGTTAAAAATGAATGCATTTTATTCATTTATTAGGATCTCTTTAATGAAGCATACTTAATTCCAATCCTTTTTATATCCCTTTTGTGCTAAAATATTGAGTTAGTTTATTGGTTAACTGACTTGAAAGAGATACTGGTTAAGAACAATAGCTTTGAAACTAGAGCCTGAATTTGAATCTTGTTTTCCCTACTTGTTAACCGGGCTTCCCTGGTGGCTCAGAGGGTAAATAATGGGTTGTCTCACATATTCTCCAGTTTCTCAAATGCACAGTTTGCTCACTGGTGAAACAGCATGCTACTGCTGCTGCTGCTAAGTCGATTCAGTCGTGTCCAACCCTGTGCGACCCCATAGACGGCAGCCCACCAGGCTCCCCCGTCCCTGGGATTCTCCAGGGAAGAACACTGGAGTCGGTTGCCATTTCTTTCTCTGGTGAAACAGCATAAAAATACCTAATTCATAAATATGTTGTAATGATTAAGTAAGATGATATACATTAAACATTCAACACATTCCAGGCAAATAATAAAAGCTTAATGCATGCTAATGACAATGAACAAAAATTATTTTCAGTTCCAATACAGGTACACTAATTGAATATGAGGAAATCTGCTTAGTGATAATCGCTTTAACTAAAACAATAAAATATATGGTAAAACTATATATATGCACACAAACATATATAGTAAGTAATGGAGAAACAATGTTTTTGGAAGCAAGAAATAAATATGCTTAATGCATGTATATATGTTTTACAACTACTGATTCTAATATTTGTATCTTTCTCTATATTAGCACATTCCAGGAGGATAAGCAATATTTCTAGCTCTGTACATTCAGTAAAACACATCTGTATGTACTTTAAGAATCCATCAGGGTGCTAGGTTCCCTCTGGTATAATGCTGTGAGTATAGTTGGGGCTGGAAATCTTTCAGGAATAGCATCATAACACATCCCTTGATGTCATGCATTTTCTGGCTGGCATCATTCCCACTGGGGCAGAACTGACACACAGTCCGACATGACTATTGAAACAGGTTAAGATGAATAATCTGAAAATATTTTTAAGGATAGGATTAGTGAGGACAGCCTATTAATTTTCATTTAATTGTTCTGTAACATCACTTAATATTAGAATGTTCAGGAGCATACCACTTGCAAATTCTATTTCTCTATTAAATCCCCAAAGTTTAACTTTGGGGTAGATGACAGAGAGCTAAAAGGAAGTACGGAAAACTAGAAACTTATAGAAGAAATAAATTTTAAATGAGAAGGCTAAGATTATCCAGAAAATCATTTTTATCATCAGTAAATATACTTTTCACCCTTTCCTCCTGATTCATGTAAATTTAATAAAGGGAGTTAAAAAACTGTGTGCTGGCCTGCATTTGATTATGTTATAGCGTTTGCATGGTGCCGCTTTTCTGTTTCCCACTTCATCAGAACTGTTTCTCATTTGGTGGGACCTCCTCAGCTGTGACAGTGTCAGGACAAAAGCATCTGTAGTTGTGCAATCATCCGCTGAAAGCTGTTCTGTTTCCATGTAACTATACATCTCTTTTAGACCAAATGGGAGATGCTTAATGTTAATAAATAAGCAATTTCTGCATGAATAAGGACCAGGCCCCGCAATCGACAGACCTGATTATTTTTTTTCTGTGCCAAGCCAAATGGACTCATAAAACAAGCGATAAAGCTGTGAATTGTATACTTGGTTACAAATGCATTCAGAATAAATATGGTTTCTATTTGTAAATACAAATATTATAGTGCTATGGGATTCAAACTTAATCCATTACAACAGAGAAAAATACAAATATATGACCCTTGTGCATAAAGCACATTTATACTGAAACACTGTAGCAATGGATAATACGTTTCTCTTTGATTTTGATACCAAAAATATGGTTCAAAGTTCTGGGAGATATGAGCAACTCATCTCCTTTCTGGCCTCTCACTGTCTCCCTGCTCCTCCCCTAAACTTTAATATTTAATCTGATCAAATGGGAACATTACATGGTGATTTTTGTACAAGTTGCCTATATTTGCATTAATGTAAGAATAGGGTCTTTAAAAAAGTGATGGTGCTAATTTATAAAAAAGGGGTGTTTTATCCTTCTATGAATATAGAAACTGAGAACTATAATAAAGAAGCAGCTATGTTAGCTGTCATTTTCTTTTGCTATGAAAATAATTTTTTACCACTATGAGAACAATTTGTACAAATAGTCTCTTTTCTGCAATTTTTCTCATTTCTTACAGGGAGATTGTAAAGTCATGATTGACCAAAATAATAAATGGTTGCCCTAGATAGGGTTGTGATGTCACAAATTCAACATCTTAGTTTAGGATCAAATAGATAGAGAACTCAAGCTGCTGCTGCTAAGTCGCTTCAGTCGTGTCTGACTCTGTGCGACCCCAGAGACGGCAGCCCACCAGGCTTCCCCATTCCTGGGATTCTCCAGACAATAACACTGGAGTGGGTTGCCATTTCCCTCTCCAATGCATGAAAGTGAAAAGTGAAAGTGAAGTCTCTCAGTTGTGTCCGACTCTTAGTGACCCCATGGACTGCAGCCTACCAAATCCTCTGTCCCTGGGATTTGCCAGGCAAGAGTACTGGAGTGGAGTGCCATTGCCTTCTCTGGGAACTCAAGCTAGGAGAAAGCAAAATCCTGTTTAACTGTAGCTTTGACAACTGTCTGTGATAGTTAAAGGGATTATAAGAAACACATGAAAGGTAATAGATACATGTTTGTTTGACAATAGAGTTCAAAGTTTCTTCTGTTCTGAATGTTCTACTTTACAAAGAGAAAATGTAAATTTAGAAGATAGTTATATTTGATTTAAGGCCTTTTTTCCTACTTAAGAGAAGCTACTTTATAATGATAAGATTCTGGCAAACTGTTGTGTTCTTTCTAAAAACAAACTAAAGTTATAAGAAAAATCATTTTTATTTTAGCAGTATATTTAGACAAATTAGCACTTGAAGAATATCCATTTATAAATAATATAAAATATAATTTTAAAAATTAAACATTGCAGTAAGAAATATAAGGTCCCCCTTAAGAAGCTCTACAGGTTCCATGAAGTCCTGGTAAACTTCAACTGATTCAGCTGGCAACCACTTTTCACTCAGACTATACTGAATACTTACTACATTGGACTATCCCCCTCCAACCTGAATTCATCATCCTTCCCACTAACTCTGTAAATATAACTATATAGACTCCTAAATAATAATTTGGTCACTAAAATCACTTCTGCACCAGGCATAAGCTTTTCAGGACTAAAGTGAAACTTGAATTCAATTCTCAAGTCAGATGTTACCTCTTCTGTGTAGATTTCTTCAATCTTCTAACCCCACCCCAACTGAGGTAAGTTTAAGTCTTCCTCCTCCACAATGTTATTACATTTTACATGGACACACACACATGTAAACACACATGCACACTTGCATTGGAGCCATGCTCACATTTTAATGTATATCCTGTTTGCCTGCTTATCTTCTCTATGTGATCACAGAAAGACATGGAAAAGACCTTCTTATTGTACACTTATTAAATAAATAAAGCTCAATTAATATGTGATGAGTGAATAAGTAAATGAGCTGGTTAAAAGCAGTTAGGAGAAAATAAGCTGACACCATGAATCACAGCTAAGTTGTCCACTATATGAATTTTCTTCACTCTACGTAAGGCTATCTCTAGGTTCATAATCTAAAATGCATTTAAAGGCAAGATGAGAAATATAATTTAGTTCAGTTTGTTATCTAAATATGAAACTACACTGCTCACATGACAATATTTCTAAATTTTGAGAGAATTAAATGGATTTCAACTTTATACTTTCTATGAAAAGTGTCTGAATCTAGAAACAAATAATAATGGAGAAATTATTCATAAGATGATTACATGAATACGATAGGTCTAAAATATATCTGGGACTCTTTGAAAAGAGTGTTCAAATTGCTGTTTGGAAAACAAGTGCTTGCTTCTTTACTACTTCAAGTCTTTCTTCGAATGAGAAGAATAACAACCAGATAACAGCATGTATATATTTTTTAAATATTTGGATTTAGGTAATTAATTCTCTGTATATCCTCTTATGTTTTTGTTTTTGTTGAGAAGATATTTACATGTTTTCCCTACTATATATATTTTATAATTAAAAACAATGCTCTTATTTAATTATTAATTAATCTATTTCAGCTTGCTACATTGATCTTTAGTCCCCCCCAAAAGACCTAAAAGAAATAAGAGCATTGGTCACTTAGGTATCACAAAAAATCAAGTAATTGAAAGGATGTGCTTATTGTTTTCCATTGTTACTGTCCATTCATTCCTTTGAATGTTTAATAGTGAATGTCTATTTTTATTCTTTGTCCATACCTTTAGAATAATTGTAGCTACTTTTAGTATCAATGATACTATATGCCTTTAAAATTGAGCTTAATCCTGTTTATTTGGGTGTAGAACGTTTTAAGATCCCAGATACAATATATACTTTGAGAAATTAACAATCAAGAACCCATCATGTTGGATTAAAAGTGATAGAAACAGCTTAATGAAAAGCTGTTTCTTAGACAAGCTTAATTAAAAAGGAGATTTATAGCAAAGATGCTGGGAGAGACCACATGAAGGAAGCTACTGAGAGCTATGATAGCCTTAGGGATGTCAGAAACATTCTGCCTGTAATCTGTGCTTCTTTCTGGGCGTTCAGGACATGGTTGCTGGAAGTTCTGCAGTCTGACTTGGAGCTTCATGACCAGGGAGGAAAGAAAGATTCTTATCATCTCTAGCAAAAAGATCCTTGGGAAAAACTCTGATTGGCTCACCTTGATGCATACACCCATTCCCAAACCAATCCCTCTGACCCCAACTAAAGCAAATTATAAGTGATCCAGCCTGGGCCACATGATCATCTCTGTAGTCAAGATAGGGGACTGTTTTTAAAAGGATGATGATGGGGATACTGGGCCAGCCATGGCAATAGCCACTACAAAAAGAAACCACTTTGATTTATTAACCTTTAATTCCTAGGTCTATAACATTATAGAAATTATAGGGGGGAAAAAAGAGTCAAATATTTGTAATGGTACTATTAATGTAAAGGTGGAAAGGTGTCTGTATAACATTTAAATATTTGCTCTGGCTAGGGATTATTACCTTCCCTGGTAGCTCAGCTGGTAAAGAATCTGTCTGCAATGTGGGAGACCTAGGTTTGATCCCTGGGTTGGGACGAGCCCCTGGAGGAGAGAGCGGCAACCCACTCCAGTATTCTTGCTTGGAGAATCTCCGTGGACAGAGGAGCCTGGCGGGCCACAGTCCATGAGGTTGCAAAGAGTCGGATACGACTGAGCAACTGAGCGCAGCACAGCACAGGAATTATTATGAAAAAAAAAAAAACAGAATAAGGAACAACCACTATTGAGGCCAGATGTTAACAAGAAAATTTAATTTCAATATTAGAATGTAATGCGTTATGAAATTTTAAAGTGAGCTGCCAGGCCAAGATGATATTTTTCAAAGGAATTGTCTGTAAAAAACACCCCTTACTAGCATTGTTGTTCAGTTGCTAAGTTGTATCTGACTCTTCACAACCCCATGGACTGCACCATGCTAGGCTTCCCTGTCCTTCACTATCTCCCAGAGTTTGCTCAAATTCATGTCCATTGAGTTGGTGGTGACATCTGACCATCTAATCCTCTGTCGTCCCCATCTCCTCCTGCGGTTAGTCTTTCTCAGCATTAGGGGCTTTTCCAATGAGTTGGCTCCTCGGGCTTCCCTGGTAGCTCAGGAGGTAAAGAATCTGCCTGCAATGCAGGAGACCTGGGTTTGATCTCTGGGTCAGGAAGATCCCCTGGAGAAGGGAATGGCAACTCACTCCAGTATTCTTGCCTAGAGAATTCTATGGACTGAAGAGCCTGGTGAGCTAAAGTCCATAGAATGGCAAAGAGTCTGACACAACTGAGTGACTAACACACAAACACGAATTCACAGTAGGTGGCCAAGTATTGGAGCTTCAGCATCAGTCCTTTCAATGAATATTCAGGGTTGATATCCTTTAGGATTGACTGGTTTGACCTCCTTGCTGTCCAAGCGACTCTTGACAGTCTTCTCCAGCATCACAATTTGAAAGCGTCAGTTCTTCAGCACTCAGCCTTCTTTATTCTCATTAGAAATATAAATAATAAACAAAGCAGGGAGGGGAGATTAGTGAAAAGTCTCTTTTGAACAAAATTATGATTCCCTCTTCATCTCAAGAAAGGATTTCTACCAGGATTACTCAGAAAGGCTGAGCTATGTCCCTGCAGCTAGGGAGTCACAGGGAAGTATAGAGAGTGAGGGAATGGTTAGCAGCGATGAAAGTGGAATGAAGCTCCTCTGTGGGGAGTGTCATGTTGTATTAGGTGTGTGGGATTAAGGATGTCTGAGTGCTTGTTGCACATCATAGAAATTTCAGCAAGAGAGAGTTGGAGCAGATGCTTTATAAGATACTGTACAATCAAGTCCACAAGAGGCCAAACGAGCCTCAAAAGGAGAGGCTAGAGGTGGGTCGTCAAACTCAGTATGGTAGAGAGGTCAGCAGCCACTGAAAGGGAGCACATTTGCCCTTCTCAGGGGGACTGCTGGACAGAGACCACTTGGAATGGGGAACGGGTAGGCTAGGCATTTTGGTGGGTGGGTTGTTTGTTTTATTTTTCAACTGGTTTTTCTAACACTATTAAGTTTCATGTATACAGTATTATAGTTGGACTTCTGTTTATCCTACAGGGAACTCACCACCAAAAGTTTAGTTCCTGTCACCATACTGTTGGACTTTCTTGACCCATTTTGCCTGCTCTACCCTCTTCACTTTTGGTAATCACTACTGTTCTCTGTATCTATACAAACGTAAAAGTTGCTCAAAGGAGAAAGTGTTGACTTTGAACATCTGCCAGCCCTTGAGAAAGAGAAGCAACTTAAGACAGTGGCAGTCAAGTAAGAATTTCCCTGCTCCCAGCTCATTCCTTGTCCTCTCACGCTGGGTCTGGAGGGAAGGTTCAAATATCATGGTTAGATGGAGGTGAAGGAGAGAAGACCTAAGGGGAAGAATCAGAGGCAAAAAGATACAAAATTAGTATCCTCTTGGCTTTACTGGTTTCTTGCTAATTACAGGCCTCAGTCCATTCTAAAGGAGATCAGTCCTGGGTGTTCTTTGGAAGGAATGATGTTAAAGCTGAAATTCCAGTACTTTGGCCACCTCATGCGAAGAGTTGACTCATTGGAAAACACTTTGATGCTGGGAGGGATTGGGGGCAGGAAGAGAAGGGGGCGACAGAGGATGAGATGGCCGGATGGCATCACGGACTCGATGGACATGAGTTTGAGTGAACTCCGGGAGATGGTGATGGACAGGGAGGCCTGGCATGCTGCAATTCATGGGGTCGCAAAGAGTTGGACATGACTGAGTGACTGAACTGAACTGAACTGAACTGAACTGAAGATCCAACTGAAGGACTAGGAGTAGCTCTAATTTTGAATACAGTTGGACACTTTGACTGTAATGAGATTGGACATTCTAAGTACCAAATCCAGGCTTTGATTATTGTACCAAACCCAGAGTGATCATAACTCTTTTTATTATCTGAAAGTGAGAAGAAGAGTCATGGGGCTACTTGTGCTTTATTCCATAGGCAAAGTGAAAAGCTCACATCACTGAATAAGTTTCAAAGTGAGAGTGAGTGGGAAAAAGTATACTTTTGATTACAATCTTTCTCTTCTTTCTTTCACAGTGATAGTACCTGAACTGAATTTTCAGGTTCTTAGGCTATTCCTAACCAATCAATTTTTGTGAAGTGGTATGTTTTGTTTTGTTTTATCAAGTCTGATACAGATGAATTCTGTATATTACACTCTTTGGGTGTATGGGTATCAGTGCATGGCTATTTCGTATTTTTTATCATTTAAATCATCTGGTATCCCAATAAAATGACAATAAAAACAGCTTTGTTGAACTTAAAATTTATTCGAGAGTCAGATTCATATTATAAAAGTAATAGAGAAAAATCAACCACTAATTAGAACTTGCAAAACATATTTTTACAGATTAATATGAAAAACAAAATGCCATTCAAATGTTTTAATTGGTTTCAGTTTTACAACTGCAAACCAGATGGTTTCTTTTCAAGTAATTTATAATGTCTTTGCTGAATAACTGAATTACCAAACCAGCTGTGATTATTAAGATTTACCTAAACAGAAAAACATGTCTGCTATTTGTTTGCTAAGACAGTACCTGCTTTGCAAAAGTTTGACAAACAAATCATGACTCTACTCTGCATAGCATAGCGTTTTAATAAAATAGAGAGCAGAGATAAAAGAGATGCACATATTAATTTATTTCCTAAAATGAATGCTGATTTAAAATTTAGGCGTTGAAACCAAGCAATCTCTTATGGATTCTTCCAATCTTATAATGGTACAATTGTATGTGAATAACCTGCTTTAGACTTTTTGAAACCCTGTTAATAATTCTCTTTAACCACTTGTTAAAATGTTATATTCTGGAAGCAACTGGTCCTTATAGAAATTTGTTTCTGATATATGCTGAGGTTTTCTAACTCTAAATTTTAGCAAATGTAAATTTCTAGATACTAATTATAACTGGAGTACTGAATGCAATTTCAATTCTGTAAAAAACTTAATAACAGAAATTTCAATTAGATATAGGAGACCAGAAAGGGAAGCTGTGACAGAAACAGAGCCCAACAAGAAAAAGGAAGATTGTTCTTTCCTGGCAAGGACTCAGCCAGTGAAAAGCCATGAACTCTATGGGCTTCCCAGGTGGTGGTAGTGGTAAAGAAAAAAGCAAACAAAAAAACCTGCCTGCCAATGCAGGAGATGTAAGAGAGGCAGATTCGATCTGCAAGTTCGATCCCTGGGTAGGGAAGATCCCCTGGAGGAGAGGAGGGCAACCCATTTGAGTATTCTTGCCTTGAGAATCCAGTGGACAGAGGAGCCTGGCGGGATAGAGTCCATAGAGTTGCAGTCATAAAGAGTCAGACATGATTACAGCAACTACAGCCTCCCAACTTACTTTTTGTATAAAAGAGTTCTTCCCTTGCTCTCCAGGGATTTGCATGCATTTCTTCATAGTTGCACACTCTAAATTCTAACTCTGCTTCCCTGGTGGCTCAGATGGCAAAGAATCTGCCTGCAGCATGGGAGACCTGGGTTTGATCCCTGGGTCAGGAAGATCCCCTTGAGAAGGAAATGGCAACCCACTCCAGGATTCTTGCCTGGAGAACCTCCATGGACAGAGGAGCCTGGCAGACTATAGTCCATGGGGTAGCAAAGAGTTGGACACAACTGAGCAACTAAGCATAGTACAGCTCATCCCAAATAAACCCATCTTTGCTGGAGAAATATCTGGCAGTCTCTTTGTTTCAAATCAAAATAACTCTCTTTAGAGCCAATTAAAGGAGACATTTAAGGGGAGGTAATGGTGACAAACGTTTCAGTTCTCTTTTACCCAAAAGATAAATTATCAGGAAAAATTCTGATCAGAAAATGACATTGTAAATATTCTATGACAGTCTTTTTCCAGCTAGAATTTTCCTTGGTTATTTACTGTTTGGGTAAAAGGACTGAAACAAATGATTTTTGTCTCGTAAGCCTGTGGTCATCTAGGCATTACTGATCTGGGTTCAGTCTGGCTGATCACAGTGTGATCTCTCAGACGTCTATCTCTAGTCAGCTGGAGGCTCTGAGGGGCCTGGTTGGAGTAGGATGGCCCGCATAGTGAGCATAGTGCTGACACAGCTCTCCTCCAAGGTGTTCCTCACAATTTCCTGGCAAGCTCTCCCAGGGATGTTCTCATGGTTCTGGAGAAGGAGCAAGGGCAGTAAGAGAGTGAGTCCCAGTGCACAAGAACTTTTCTCACCTCTGACTGTGTCCTGTTTGATAACATGTCAATGACCAATGAGAGGATTGATTGTGTCTAGCTCAGAATGAACGAGTGGAGCAGAATGCCCTATCTTTAATAGGAGGAGTAAAGAATCAGGGCCATCAATGCAATCAATCAAACACACATTCATACAGGTTTATATTACTCTTTGATAGCTCTCCTGAGTATAATGTACTATAATTTGCTTAATAATTTCTCTATTTATGGATGTTCAATTTGAACATCCATAAATAGAGAAATTATTTCTTTGCAATTACAGTTAGTTCTGCTGTAGTAATGGAAATAAAAACAAAAATAAACAAGTGGGGCCTAATTAAACTTAAAAACTGTTGCACAACGAAGGAAACTATAAGTAAGGTGAAACGACAGCCCTCAGAATGGGAGAAAATGATAATAAATGAAACAACTGACAAAGAAGTAATCTCCAAAATATATACACAACTCATACAGCTCAATGCCAGAAAAATGAACAGCACAATCAAAAAGTGGGCAAAAGACCTAAACAGACAATTCTCCAAAGAAGACATATAGATGACTAATAAACATATGAAAAGATGCTCAACATCACTCATTATTAGAGAAATGCAGATCAAAACCTCAATGAGGTATCATCTCACACCAGTCAGAATGGCCATCATCAAAAAGTCCACAAACAGTAAATGCTGGAGGGTGTGGAGAAAAGGGAACCCCTTATACTGTTGGTAGAAATGCAAACTGGTACACACACTATGGAGAACAGTGTGGAGATTCCTTAAAAAACTGGAAATAGAACTGCCATGCAACCCAGCAATCCCACTGCTGGGCATATACCCTGAGGAAACCAGAATTTGAAAGAGACACATGTACCCCAATGTTCATTACAGCACTATTTACAATAGCTGGAAGCAACCTAGATGTCCATTGGCAGATGAATGGATAAGGAAGTTGTGCATACATACAATGGAATATTACTCAGCTATAAAAAGGAATGCATTTGAGTCAATTCTAATGAGATGGATGAACCTGGAATCTAGGCTGTTGAACTGTATCTCATTTATTAGATTTATTCTCAGGAAATGTATGGTTTTTGTTACCATTGTAGGTAATACCATTTTATAAAGTGTATTTTTCTGTTTGTTGTTCAAGTGCATTGAGACTCCTAATTTTATATATCAAACTTATATCAAAAAAACCTGCTATCCTCTTGTAGTCTCTGAAATTATCAGCATTCTCACAATATTTTCTAAAAATAATGACAGTTTTCCAAATTCTTCTTTCTTCTACCTATTTCTCTCCTTTCTTTTGCCTTATGTCACTGGACGGATCACCTAATTTAATAATGAGAAGCATCTTTTCTTCTGATTTATAAAGGAATGTTTCAAAACTGAGTTTGTTATCTGCACTGAATTTTGATAGAAAACCTTCCTCAGGGAGAGGAGTTTCCTTCTATTTCTAGCTTGCTAGTAGTTTTATTAAATTACTAATGTGATAAAGTTTATCAAAGTTGTTTTAATTCTATCATATGAAATGTTCATATGGTATTTTTCTCCTTTAATATCTTATTGAGATAGATTTTCATTAGTAGTTATTCCAAAGTTATAGTCCTTGTATTCCTGGGTTAAATGTATTACTCAATCTATTGCTGATTTTTTGTGAAAGAGTTTTGTTTAGAATTTTCTGTCTAGTTCATAAGTAAGATCTTCCTATACACTTTTTGTTTTATTGTTCTTATCTATATAGTTTTATGTGACAACTATACTGTCTTCCTTAAAATAGTTAAGAAATATTCCGTTTCATCTTTCTGTTGTTAATATCTTCTTATTTCTAAGGTTTTCTGCCATTTTCCTATGGTGCATTTGCTATATATTAATTTCTTTTTTCCTGCTTCTACTTTAGGAATCTGAGATTTCATGTTGTCAGCTCTGAAAATTCTAGGCCATTTAAAAAAGGTATTGCCTCTCCCTTATTCTCTCTAGTCCCTCAATATGAAACTCATCTTTAATTTATGTTGGGCATTTTCATTCTAACCTCAACACTTCTTCATTTCACTTCAGTAATTTCCACAATTTTATACAGTGTATCTTTGTTCCATGTTCTAGATAATTCCCCTAAATCTAAGTTCCAGTTAAATGACTCTCTTTAGCTTTTATTCTATCTTTAGTCATTTTAAGACTGATATTTTATTCTCCTTTAAATTTTTACTCGATTATTTCATATACCTGTGAATAAAATGTTGCTGTTCGTACCACATGACTTTGGCTAGTTCTGCTTTGTTTGGATGGTAGTGTGTATAATTAAATTTTTTTATTCCCCTTCTATTAAAAACACTGGTTTAATATTTTAATATACACGTTTAGTAAAATATAAACTTATTCAATATTTCCATTCTATTTCCCTCAAATAGAATATTTTCATTCTGATTATCCTTCATCCTATCTCACAGTCATTGTTGTCCAAGATTTAATTTCCATTAAATTCTCCCAAATTTAATATTATTATTTCATAGAATCAATGTTTTTTAGAAACTGTGGTGTTGGAGAAGACTCGTGAGAGTCCGTTGGACTGAAAGGAGATCCAACCAGTCCATTCTAAAGGAGCTCAGTCCTGGGTGTTCTTTAGAAGGAATGATGCTACAGCTGAAACTCCAGTACTTTGGTCACCTCATGTGAAGAGTTGACTCATTGGAAAAGACTCTGATGCTGGGAGGGATTGGAAGCAGGAGGAGAAGGGGACGACAGAAGATGAGATGGCTGGATGGCATCACTGACTCGATGGACATGAGTTTGAGTGAACTCTAGGAGTTGATGATGGACAGGGAGGCCTGGTGTGCTGCAATTCATGGGGTAGCAAAGAGTCGGACACGACTGAGTGACTGAACTGAACTGAACTCACTTGTGTTTTACTGTTTATATCCAATTTCATCTTTCTGGTTTTAATTTATTTTTTCCTGAAGAGGATCCTATAGACATTCTTTCTATAAGTTATTGACAGTATTGATCTTGTTTGGTTTGTCTGAAAATGTTTTTTATATTGCCCTCTCTCTGAATGATAGTTATAAAACTCTACATTGAGTGTTGCTAGCTTTAAATAGGGAGAAGGCAATGGCAACCCACTCCAGTACTCTTGCCTGGAAAATCCCATGAACGGAGGAGCCTGGTAGGCTGCAGTCCATGGGGTCGCTAAGGGTCAGACAGGGCTAAGCGACTTCATTTTCACTTTTCACTTTCATGCATTGGAGAAGGAACTGGCAACCCACTCCAGTGTGCTTGCCTGGAGAATCCCAGGGATGGGGGAGCCTGGTGGGCTGCCGTCTCTGGGGTCGCATAGAGTCGGACATGACTGAAGCGACTGAGCAGCAGCAGCTTTAAACAGAAGTTATTTTTTCACTGTCTTTAGGCTTCTGTGGTTACTATAGAGAATTATGTTATTAGCTTATTTTTCTTCATTTGTAGGCTGTGGTTAATTTCTAGACCCATTTACCATGTTTCCTTTGTCAACGTATCAAGGAGTTTTTCTAACATGTTTCTAGGTGTAGGTTTTATTTTATTTATCTTGCCTAGGATTCATGGTTTTTGAATGGTGAAAATTCAGTTATGGAAAATTCTAGCCAATATCTTTTGACTATTTCTTTTCTTCAATTCTGTCTAGTCTCTCCTCCTGGAATTCCTATATTTTTCCTCTATATTTAAAAAATTCTCTTTTGTCTTCTCCATTACTTTATAGTTTCTTCAATTTACAAGTCACTACTTTTCCATTTTGCTGTTTTTAATGTCTTAATTAATTTCAAAGAATATTCTTTGAAATTTTATTGATACTCTGTTTTATTTTTTAAAAAATGACTGGCTTCATATTTTGGTAATGACAATTTTAATTAAAAAATTTTAAGATATTTATTTTATATCTTCATTCAATTATTTCTTCATCTAATGTTCTTGAGGATCTATTTCAGGTGTCTGTTACTTCTCTTGTGTTTGCTGCTGCTGGTTATTTTCTTTACATGGTCTCTAATATTGTATTAAAATTATGTACAGAGGTAAATAGAAACTTGAATTTTGGAGGATAATATAAGCGTACCACTGTCATCATCTGCTGTGCAGTTAAATGCAAGATTTTTATTTTAAAGCACATCTTTATATTTGGTGTATGACTATTATAATTGAACTAATCATAAAATTTCATGATTAATTTTGGTAGAAAAATATCTTACACAGCATAATAATAAACTATTATGGGATCTTGATATATACAGAAACTTGTGTGTCACGTAGTGTGAGGATAGCTTTACAAGAGTCACACAATAATTATTTTTTATGAAAACAGGAAGGTTGCCAAAATATGGGAAATGTACAGTATCACTATAGCACTAGGATTTCCCCCCTTTTAAGATAATATAATCCTTTTTTAGAGAAATTAAGCCATTTACCCAAGTTCTCAAAGCTAATAAGTGACAGATATGTACTCTGATTCCAGTTTGAGTTCAAAATCCATTGTAGGAATGTAATTAGTGTAATGTAACAGTCAGCCACAGCCTGACTGTTATTACACATCCTTTGTTTTTTATCTAGATACATGGTAGCCCAAATACAAGTAGAATTTTGTACCCTGAGTTATATCTTGGGGTGGTCATATACCAGAGTTCTGTCTGGAGGAATAGAAATGGTATGGTATCATTGTCCCTTGATTGAGGGGTTAGAACTGATTCCAGGACCCTCACCTTCCTGCCAGATACCAAACTCCCCATGCTCAAGTCCCTTATATAAAATGGCACAGCACAATGGGATGATTATACCTCTGTTGATATGGAGGGTCAAGCAAAGGAGAAGCCCCAGTAAGATGGTAGGAGGAATGAAATCGCGTTTAGAACCATACCTGGAAAACACCTACTTCTACTTTATTGACTATGCCAAAGCCTTTGACTGTGTGGACCACAACAAACTCTGAAAAATTCTGAAAGAGATGGGAATACTAGACGACCTGACCTGCCTCTTGAGAAATCTGTATGCAGGTCAAGAAGCCACAGTTAGAACTGGACATGGAGGAACAGACTGGTTCCAAATAGGGAAAAGAGTATGTCAAGGCTGTATATTGTCACCCTGCTTATTTAAATTATATGCAGAGTACATCATGAGAAACGCTGGACTGAATGAAGCCCAAGCTGGGATTAAGATTGCTGGGAGAAATATCAATAACCTCAGATATGCAGATGACACCACCCTTATGGCAAAAAGTGAAGAAGAACTAAAGAGCCTCTTGATGAAAGTGAAAGTGGAGAGTGAAAAAGCTGGCTTCAAACTCAACATTCAGAAAACTAAGAACTTGGCATCTGGTCCCTTCACTTCATGGCAAAAAGATGAGGAAACAATGGAAACAGTGAGAGACTTTATTTTTTGGGCTCCAAAATTACTGCAGATGGTGACTGCTGCCATGAAATTAAAAGACACTTGCTCCTTGGAAGAAAAGTTATGACCAACATAGATAGCATATTCAAAAGCAGAGATATTACTTTGCCAACAAAGGTCTGTCTAGTCAAAGCTATGGTTTTTCCAGTAGTCATGTATGGATGTGAGAGTTGGACTATAAAGAAAGCAGAACGCCGAAGAATTGATGCTTTTGAACTGTGGTGTTGGAGAAGACTCTTGAGAGTCCTTTGGACTGCAAGGAGATCCAGCCAGTCTATCCTGTAGGAAATCAGTCCTGAATATTCATTGGAAGAACTGATGCTGAAGCTGAAATTCCAATACTTTGACCACCTGATGTGAAGAGCTGGCTCATTGGAAAAGATCCTGAAACTGGGAAAGATTGAAGGCAGGAGGAGAAGGGGATAATAGAGAATGAGATGGTTGGATTGCATCACTGACTCAATAGACATGAGTTTGAGTAAACTCTGGGAGTTGGTGATGGACAGGGAGGCCTGGTGTGCTGCTGTCCATGGGGCTGCAAAGAGTCGGACACGACTGAGCAACTGAACTGAACGGAACTGATGGAGGGTCAACTGTATGTGTGATTTTCAGATGTTGATTGTAAAGAAAAGGATGTGTGGTTCATTTCCACTTTCTCCTTTGTTCTTGCTTGATCACTGATGGGCTTACAGAAGATCAAGTTTAAGGATGTACCCATGGTAAAAAAAAAAAAAAAAAAAGACAATTTTGCTGTGGCCATTGCTAGATTCATAATACAGTTAATCCTTGAGCAATGCAGGGGTTAAGGGCACCCGCACCTACCATAGTCAGAAATCCATGTCACTGCAGTAGGTAAATTACCCTTATTGAAGGTTTCATATCCACAAATTTAATCAGTCTAATTGTGTAGCATATAGTTATTGGGGGGAAAGTCCATATATATGTGGACTTCAGTAGTTCAAACATGTGTTGTTCAACAGTCAGCTGTACGAAAAACCTAGTTTAAATCAACTTTTAAAATATAAATCAGGTTGACTCGATATGTTCAAAAGTTTCAAAAGAAGATTCCTCTCCCCATTTTATTATACATTTATTTTTCTATATAGGAGTAACGTCACCACATTAGAAACAAGTAGGAAATTACGGAGAAAAAAGTCACCCATAAATTCACACCTTTTCTTTCACATTTTGTGATTTTTTCTAGCTATTTTAATAAGCTTTATTTTTAACAAAAGACATATAAACAAAAGTACCAATAATAGAATATATTTTTTGTTTTTTTTTTCAATTTCCATGTTATGCTATATTTTTATGTATTTCTACCTGGGAACAAAATTATCGTTTTAAGTGAGTGTATGTCACTCTGTGGAAATTCTGCATTTATTTAACTGGACATTTTATATTGTTCCCAGTTATTTTCTTTGATAAATTTCATTTTCACCATGTACTGGAAGGGTCCATTTTAGAATGTTACCTCTGGGCCTCACTTTCCTTCTCTTTAAAAGAAGATAATGATGGTACTTATTTTTAAAATCCTAGAGAAAATTAAATTCACACTTGCTCCTTAGGTGTACAGAGCAGTTCCTGGCACATGGTAAATGCAAAGGATAAAACGTTTCAAAATTGTATATTTTAATCGCTTGAGTTGATTGAAAAAGATAGACTTGATGAAGTGTAAGCAGAAACTTACTCTATTCCTTCTCTCTTTCTCCCTCAAAACCTGTTCTTTTTCTCTTTCTTGGATGGAAAGTTCATGATTTTAATGTCTCTCATTAGTAATAAACTAAAAGACCTCTGTTTTGATGATAAAAAATCTAGTCTAGTCTCATAATTATTCCATCATTGCAATACAGTCTAGAGTAAAACTTAAAACTTTGAACTCACACACAATTTAAAGCTTCTCTCCAGCTAATTCTCGTAGCTGATCCAGGCTGGGAATCCTGATGTGGGAGAGGAAGTTGTATTACTCGCTTCATTATAGCACCATGCTCTCTCCCCTTCTACTTTCTCATAAAAGTTGCTAAGTAATAAGCAATTTTGAAAATTTCCTCATTTTATTTTTTTCCTCCCAGATAAATGTCACAGCTTTTTTAGGGGTTTAAGACAAGTTTTGCCTGGCAAGAAATGATTAGCAATTTTTCTTTTTTTTTTTTTTTGGTGAGAATTAACTGATATGGATGTCATTCAGCTTTCTTAGAGAATTCTTAACGATCTATTCATTGAAAGCCTGGCCAGTATGAAAAATCCCTGGAGTCACAAAATGAGAAAAATTAAAAAGAAAATAAACAAAAAAACCCCCTGATGATCTGAGGTGGGTCCATTACCAGCTGAGCAAAATTTTTAAACTGTTGGGTTTCTCTTATTTGCCCTAAGTTCAGTTCAGTCGCTCAGTCGTGTCTGACTCTTGGAGACCCCATGGACTGCAGCGCTCAGCCTTCTTCACAGTCCAACTCTCACATCCATACATGACTATTGGAAAAACCATAGCTTTGACTAGATGGACCTTAGTCTGCTTTTGAATATGCTATCTAGGTTGATCATAACTTTTCTTCCAAGGAGTAAGTGTCTTTTAATTTCATGGCTGCAGTCACCATCTGCAGTGATTTTGGAGCCCCCCAAAATAAAGTCTGACACTGTTTCCACTGTTTCCCCATCTATTTCCCATGAAGTGATGGGACTGGATGCCATGATCTTTGTTTTCTGAATGTTGAGCTTTAAGCCAACTTTTTCACTCTCCTCTTTCACTTTCATCAAGAGGCTTTTGAGTTCCTCTTCACTTTCTGCCATAAGGGTGGTGTCATCTGCATATCTGAGGTTATTGATATTTTTTCTGGCAATCTTGATTCCAGCTTGTGTTTCTTCCAGTCCAGCGTTTCTCATGATGTACTCTGCATAGAAGTTAAATAAGCGGGGTGACAATATAGGAGCCTTGACGTACTCCTTTTCCTATTTGGAACCAGTCTGTTGTCCCATGTCCAGTTCTAACTGTGGCTTCCTGACCTGCATACAGATTTCTCAAGAGGCAGGTTAGGTGGTCTGGTATTCCCATCTCTCTTAGAATTTTCCACAGTTTGTGGTGATCCACACAGTCAAAGGCTTTGGCATAGTCAATAAAGCAGAAATAGATGTTTTTCTGGAACTATCCTGTTCCAAATAATATTGTACTAACAGTTGTTCATCTTAGTGTACCAACCAACAATAAAATGTTACAGAAAAATTATTGTTAGTAATGTTGATTTTACTGATTTATGATTTTATTTCCACTTTGTATTTCATAACAATATCCATTTCTTTTGAATTACTATGTCTTATTTCAAAGGCATCTTTTATCATGGAAAACACATCAAGAAGTCTAAGGTGTCTGGCACTCATAACAAGAATTGGTTTCAAAGCCAGTATCTTTTTATCAATACTGGAAAATAAATTTGTGTCCCTGTAACCACTCCATATGCAATCTGAAAAATGACATAACCAGTGATGGGAAGAGGAGATGTACTTATGAGAGCTAAACATTTGAAATATAAATATTATTTAAGAGGCCTCACAAGTAAGGTTAACATTTCTAAAGCTCCTGGAGCAATTAGTCTTACAAACCACTGGACTGATGAAAACCTGAAATAGTACACATTTCAAAATTTTGTGAACTTCTGTATCTCACAAATGATGAATGGAAGCCATAACAGGGGTTTTAAAGTAGAAATTTTTGGCAACTGTGCTTCATGTGGCAGATTAAAATTTTTATTTTAACCATTATAATCTACATGATATTTTAAGGACCAAACAGCACAATGTGTCAAAACCTTTCATAAACTATGAGCTTCTACCTGTGAAAAGTGTAACAGTTTCTGCTCAGTCATTTCCAACTCTATAACACCATGGACTGTAGCCCATCAAACTCCTCTGCTCATGGGATTCTCCAGACAAGAATACTGGAATCAGTTGCCATTCCCTTCTCCAGGGTAACTTCCTGACCCAGGGATTGAACCCTGGTCATCCTATATTTCAGGCAGATTCTTTATAGTCAGAGCCACCAGGGAAGCCCACGATTCTACCTAAACAGTGTTAATTACAATTAACGCTTTTTGTAACATTTTGCTGATGAGCACAAAAGCACAAGACAGAAATAATCTTTTAAATCATTCATTTCATTTAAAATGATCCAAAAATGTTAGTTCACAGGAATATATTACCTAGTAATGTTTTCTATATGTATGCATTAGTACAACTTATGAAAAGGAATCCTAAAGGAAATTAATCCTGAATATTCATTGGAAGGACTGATGCTGAAGCTTCAATACTTTGGCCACCTGATGAGAAGAGCTGACTCATTAGAAAAGACCTTAATACTGGGAAATATTGAAGGCAGGGGAGGAGAAGGGGACGACTGAGGATGAGATGGTTGGATGGCATCACTGACTCAAGGGACATGAGGTTGACCAAGCCCTAGGAGATGGTGAAGGACAGGGAAGCCTGGCGAGCTGCAGTCCATGGGGTTGCAAAGAGTAGGACATGACTGAGGGACTGAAAACATGAAAAGCAAAGTCAAATTATTTTCTAAGATTTTGTCACACATCAGAAGGTATTGTCGATTTTTAGCTTTTTCTAATGAAAGTAATTTTCTTATAGAAGTATTTTAATGAAATTTATTCAGTAAACAAACCATATACAACATCAGTTACCTAAAATATGAAACATCTTATTAATTCTTTAGGTATGTTTATTACACATATTGGATAACATTAAAATAGTAAAACAAAATTATCCATATTCCTAGTACCTAAAAACTGTTCATATTTTGGTATGTTTCCTCCTAGTGTTGTGTATGTGTACATGCATTCAATATGCTTGGGATCATATTATATTTAGTTTGGTGTACAGGTATTTTTCTCCCATTTGGCACAAACTTGGACCTTCTTCCAGGCTATTAATAACTTTCATAAATGTCATTTTTAACCTGGCTATAGTAATAGTTAACTGAATGCATGTACCCAAATTTACACATTAGACATGTTTTTAAAACTTAAAAAAAAAACCTCTCTGCATAAAATGTATCTTATATTTAGGGTAATTTCCTTAGGATAGATTTTGAAAAACAAACTCATCACCGTTTTAAAAAGAATCTTAGCAGACATCAAGAAATGTCATCAAGAAAAGACAAAAATTCTCAGTAGCTTAATTGTTTCTCATTTACAGCAACTTCTTAGAATAACATGAGAGTAGGTAAAATCCTTCAATAGTTTTCTGTGAATACATTTTATTTTTGTCTTTCCAAAGTAAACAGCAGTATCAAAGGGGCCTTGCCCTTTTCAAATGAAGGCAAAATTTACTTTAGAAGAAAAAATTGGGGATAAAGAAAGGGATGTATTTATGTTGCTGATGTCAAGATCCTGTCTAGATCTTGTCCTTCGTATCTAGATTCCCTTTTACTTTCCCTGGATTTGGAGTCAAGGGCTGTCATCACTCAAAGCATGTCTAGTTTAGGGAGAAGAGTCTAGTTGTGTGGTTAGGGTTTCAATAGCTGCCTTGTGAGTTTTATTCTTTAGATCAAAGGAACTTAAATTATTGAAAAACCATAAGAGAAAAGGAGGCCATTTTGAACATTTAAATTATGGTGAAATTTACTAATATTTTACTCTGTGACTCTACTAAATGAAGCTGAAATCTATAAAAAATAAATTAAAAACTTTAAAAAAGCAATATGCAGAATTTAGATGCTTCCTTTACACTTAAAGACAGTATAACATAATGGAAAGTTGAAAAGGAGTAATGTCTTAAATTTTCCACATAAACTCTTTTACTTAGATCCACTTAAACTCTCTATTTAATTTCATGTCAAATAGAAACAATAACACCCATTTGAGCCTTACTAATGTTATAATTTTGTTAAATCAAATAAGATAATGTGTAAGGACATACTTCATTACAGGGATACATACAATTATTACCATCATATTCTATTCAAATATTCTTTTAAATATGTAAAGCTTTAAAAGCAGATGGCATCACCCAATGTCAATGCACAGATGCAAACAGAGTGGATTGAGATTTTTAATTTAAGCAGAGCTAGGTTTTTGTCAAGTGGTGTGAGGGAAAAAAGAGCATGAAGAGAGTTAAGGAGAAATGCAAGGTAATATTATGATGATGTACAACAGACCACAGAAAGGAGGATAAAAATATAGATTAAGGTTAAGGGTACAGTAGAGACAGAGAGGACAGAGATCCCAGTGGCATGTAAGAACTGTTGAAGTGGAGATACTGGAGGGAGGGAGTTCATGAGAGAAGGTTGAAGAGTAATGCAACTGAACTGAGACTGTGGAAAGGTATTAGCAATGACAAGGCCTAGTGTATGAACACAGGTGTAAATAGCTCATAGGGTGAAAGATAAGATTATTGGCAGAGCGAGAGCTTGAAAATGGAAGGCGAGATAGATCATCCATGTGGATACTGAAAGCGCAATAACTACCACAGCAGTCGTGTCCAACTCTTTGGGACCCTCTGAACTGTATCCTGCCTGGGTGCCCATGAGATTCTCCAGGCAAGAATACTGGAGCAGGAAGCCATTCTCTTCTCCATGGGATCTTTACGACCTAGGGAGCAAACCTGCATCTCCTGAATTTCAGGTGGATTCTTTACCAGCTGAGCCACCAGGGAAGCCCAGTAACAGAGGTAATTAAAATAAATCACAGTGACACCAGAGTGGTCAGACTAGCAGTGCCAACCTAACTTAAGTACTTGTTAGAAATGCAAATTCTAAAGTCGCATCCAGACCTATTGGGACTTCCTAGGTAGTGTGAGTGGTAAAGAAACAGCCTGCCATTGCAGGAGAGGCAATAGACCTGTTGGATCCCTGGGTGGGGAAGATTCCCTGGAGGAGGGCAGGGCAATCCATTCCAGTATTCTTGCCTAGAGAATCGCACGGACAGAGTGAGTAACCTAGTGGGGCAGTCCACAGGGTCCTAAAGAGTCAGACAGGACTGAAGTGACTTAGCGCAGGCATATCCAGATCCAGTGGATGGTGCTTCAGGTGCTGTAGGATGAAGTCTGAGAACTTATAGGGGTGGCACGGAAAATGGAAGAGTTAACTGCTTGCAAATGAAGATTTCAAATAGGTAGCATTTAAACTACACCAGAAGTTATTGCAAGGTTAAGCAGAGAGGGCTTAAAATTAAAGAGAGCAGCATTTGTAAAGAAAAGCTTGACTCATGAAAAGACTTCAGGTAAGATCAGATAAAATCATGTAAAAGTGAAAAATATTAGCTGCTAATATTAGAAAATCAAGCCTTGCTGAGAAGGCATTGGTTCTTTAAGAAGCCTGATAAAACATGACAAACTTCCTTCTATTCATCTACTTTTTCGTTCATTGGTCTTAGGCTCAGTAGAGAGTGAAAGCTGGGACAGTAACCGTGACTGCCTTGGCATACCAGCATTTTACACATATTTCCAACATCTTTATGGCACACTGGAGAAATCGCTTCCAACAGCTACCTAAGGCGAAGCCCGCAACCCTCCCAGTCCGTGACGTCACGGAACGTCCACCAAGAGTGTGTTTCACCAACATCCGGGCGCCAAGGGGAGGGTCTGCGCGCCCTCAACGTCACTACCGGGCGCCGGGCGCGCTCTGTGGCGGCAGATTCAAACGTTCCGGCCGGGGTCTCGGGGCCTGTGGGAACGTCTGAGTCGGGGTTCTTGGTGTACTCGCTGGCGTGAGCTTCGGTGCGGCGCAAGGAGGACCCGGGAAGCTGAGGCGGCTGCTGCCAAAACCCGAGGGTGAGAATGGCGCTCTCCACCACGGTCTCGCAGAGGAAGATGATAAGGCGCAAGGCTCCTCTCGGCTTTCTAAAGCGCGTTTTCAAACGACAGAAGCCTCACCTTCGTTTGAAGACGAGTAGCGACCTACTGGTGAGATTTTGTCCCTGCATAGACTGGCAGTGGGGCGGGGACGGATCGAGGAAACAAACCCCCCAGCCTGTATTTCGCCGCCCCTCCAGCCAGTCTGCTAAAGCTCCAATAAATACTTTGACCACCCGATGCGAAGAGTCCACTCATTGGTAAAGACTCTGATGCTGGGAAAGACTGAGGGCAAGAGGAGAAGAGGGCAACAGAGGATGAGATGGTTGGCTGGCATCACTGACTCAATAGACATGAGCTGGAGCAAACTCAGGGAGAATACGGAAGGACAGGGAAGCCTGGTGTGCTGCAGTTTATGGGGTCGAACATGACTTAGTGACTGAATAGTAACAGCCCAATCTAGCTCTTTTGAGGCCTACTTTTGAGGCATTCGCAGCAAAACCTGGGCCTGTTAGTATTCCCGACGCTGAGTTGTTTTGGGGCCCGCTGAAATGTAGATATCCTGACCTTTTTTTTTAATTTTTAACCGGAGCCTTTTAGCCTCATCAGTTTAAGGAATAAACTAACTGCTTTTAGTTTTTAAATATCACTCTTCAGGAGCACAGTCTGGTACTTACACTGTGCTTAGTGAAATTTGTGAAGGTTCGAAGATAGAGTTTTTTAAAAATAGATTTTGAAATTCAGGGTGGGTTACTTTCATTTAACTACTGTAAAAGGCATGCTTTTCAAAAGTGCATTTCTCCTGGTCTTTTTTCCTTCGCCTTCTCTTTACATTATTAAATACATTGCTGTTTCTTCTGCTTCAGCTTACTTACTAAAGAACACTGATCCAAAAGTTTGTAAGTAGTATGCTCCCAAGTGTGAATTCGTTTTCCTAGACAGGGAGAACACCTGTTTAGTTTTCAAGCCAACCGTTAAAATTTTACCTGACTCATAGTAACTACTGCATAATGCTCACCTAATAAAAAAGGGTCACATTCAAACCACTCTTAATATTTCTGTTTTGAAATAAATTGAGGGCTTTTATGTTGAATGCCTGGAATCTATTATCCCTCTAACAAAATGAACACTTTTCCCTGGGTTTACACCGTAGGAGGCACCTCCTGTGGTTTGTTATAAGAGCTCTTGGAGTAAAGGAACCACTACAGGTGGGCACCTAATTTCCAGGAGATCAAGGATGAAGAATTGTGAATAATAGGGATATATGACATGAAGAGTGTCTTTGGAATGCACTCATCTGTTCCTAAGCTACACTGTTGTTTTTTTTTTCTCCCTCACCTCCTCATCTCTTTTCTCTGTAGCCTCTGCTAGTTCT
Source organism: Capricornis sumatraensis (assembly GCF_032405125.1). Classification (NCBI taxonomy): domain Eukaryota; kingdom Metazoa; phylum Chordata; class Mammalia; order Artiodactyla; family Bovidae; genus Capricornis; species Capricornis sumatraensis. Next base: position 12,786,926 of record NC_091081.1, on the reverse strand, counting down.
CTACTCCCTCCCATAATTTTAGGATTTCTATTTTTGCTAGACTACTTAAATTTTTTTTTTTTCATATAAAAGTGGCCTTTCTAATATCTCCTGTCCTTCTTTTTGGTTCCTTTCTTAGACTCTATATGAAGAGACAATGCATAACTGTTTTATTACCTTCTTTTGCCGAAGGTAGTGATTAAGGTGGCACAAGTGAGCTGTATTAAAGTGAAATTGATTTTCAAAAGAATTTTAAGTTATTAATTGTGAAGTTTTCACTGGTGTTGGGGTTCTAAATGGAGGGGAAGGAGATTACAAGTTGGTGCAAATTTTTGGCCAGAAATTTCTCAAGTAGTCAGATTCCTCCCACATTCACACTTGCCTGCCCCACAGTGACCCATGGACAGGTGGGCTTTGTTGTGGAGTCGGATCCAAGCGGTTCAGGAAACGATGGGAGGTGAAATTCTAAGCATTTGCAGTGGTAGGGGAAAGGAAGCTCTTTTGGCCACTGTCTGTCCCTAGATTGTATGCTTATCTTTGGCTTTCATTATTTCTCCTTCACAGTCTGACATATGTCATGCATCACTCTGGTTTCTTTACTTTTGGTTTTCTGCTTACCATTGGCACTTAATAATCTTACCCAGCAGGTGTCCCACATCATCCATAAACTTCTCTATGATTGAGTCAATCTGTTTTTATTTCTTTTTTTCTAAATTTTGATAGCCATAAGAGTTTACATCATACAGTTTTGCTATTGGGACCCTGACAGTGTTCTCTTCAGAGTTTTGTGTGTCAGTGTTGTCTCCCAGTGTGGTACACAGCTTCTTGAGGAGAAGGAACCATGCGTATCTCCCTTTGTGTCTCCCATTGTCTTTAACACAAAACTAATCTATTTCTCTGCTGTCTTTGCATAAGATGTTTCTTGTGCGTGAAGATGTCCTCATTCCACTCTGCTTGGCAAACACCAGTTCTTTCAAAATTGAGTTCAAATGCCTCTTACTCAGTGAAGTCTTCCTTCATCATCTTAGAAATGATCTGTCTTATCTTCCATTATCATCCACTGTCACACATTTTTCTTTAGTTTCTTTCGGGTTTTGCTCTCCCATCTGACTGGGAACTTTGACAAAACTGGGAACTTTTTGTATTCCTTGTGTTTATTCCTTGAACATTCTGAGTGTATAGTTTGAGAGGGATGTAACTATTTGTGGATTGATATTTCTAACATTTTATTCATAACTTCCTTGTGTTATGTTATAGTTTTCCTGCACTGGCTTTTTGTTGTTGTTTTATTTTATACCTTACTGGATTGTATGTCACCGGGCCAGTACTGGGGAGCCTATGTTAATCTCAGATTGTTCAGCTTTCTTGTGGCTGAGTTAGTTTTTAGATTTATCGCTAAGGGATACTGTGCAAATATCTGAGTACTTATGGTTTATGTAAAACTCAAAAGTGCTATGAGAAAGTGGGGAGGAAGTCATGCTGGCCTAGTCTTTGTGGATATTTCTTTGTAAATTATCTTTTGGCTTACCTCTCAAGGAAGCTAATTTTTAAATTTTCCCAAAGTAAGTTATTAATGGAATGGCTTCACCTTTCCTAAAGTTGAATGTCTACCTGAAACCTTAAAATTTGCTTTTTTCTGACCATTCTAATTTAAACCTTAGTGCACTTGAGTGGCACCAGTTAACTGTTTTATGACAGAGAAGTAGGTTGTTTAAAAAAAAAATTCTGATGTTAAAAAAAAAAGTAGTGTTAATTCAGTGTCTATGTTTCATGCCCATGAAGAGTAAAGGACTCAAGTCTCAAAACAATGTGGTTTATTTGGGATTGCCTAAAATTTTTTTTTTTTGCTTAATTTGGGGAGATATGGATGGATTTTCTGCTCATGCAATGACAATTATTGACTACTTCACTACATATTGGGCCACAGGCTAAAGTTCAATGGGATACAATTTCTGGGAAGGTAGACATGGTTTTGCCCTTACATTGAAGAAGAGAGGTGAGAAATTGCTGCCTAATGTATGTGTATGTACAGTTATAAGAAGTTCAGGGTGGCATAGATCCATATAACCTTATGTATTAGGAGGGCTTGGCCTTTCAGTATAAACCAGTAGCATGGCAGTAGGCAAAATTGTATTTGAATACTGAAAGAAATTCAGAAGGCCTAGCATAGAACTAGAAGCTGGAAAAGGCGAGATGGAATTATAAAAACCTAGTCAAATGGGGTTTAGTATTAAGGAATTTGGAGTTTATCCTGAGGGTATCTGGAAGCTATTTAGGTTTAGAAGTAGAGAATGAAGATTAATGGAGGAGATTGTGCCATATTATGGAATGTTTTTGTTGCAAAAGGAAATGGTATATTATAGGAAGTTTAAACATATTTTGAATGACATGGTATAGTGTAAAGAATCAATTGGGTGATTTACCTCAGAGTTCTTATGAAAGTTAAAGAAGACCAAAAGAATATCTCCTTCCAAAGGTTCTCTATCATGTTCAGTTTAAATCCCCTACTACTCTACTTTCCCCAGTTATCACTAAAACATTCCTAAACATCAACAATCCACTAAAGATTTCTGCTTATTATTACTTATAATAATAAGTAATAATTTAAAGGACCACATTACCCAGTTATTTAGCATTTAGTGAATTGTGGGGGAAGAGTTAGGTGTTGTGTATTAATTGATCTCACTGCAAAGAATGTAAAAGTGAAAGAAAGTGTTAGTTGCGAGTTTTGTCTGACTCTTTGCGATGCCATGGACCATAGCCTGTGAGGCTCCTCTGTTTGTGGAATTCTCCAGGCAAGAATATTGGCATGGGCTGCCATTCCCTTCTCCAGGGGATCTTCCCAACCCAGAAATCGAATCCAGGTCTCCTTCATTGTAGCTGGATTCTTTACCATCTGAGCTACCAGGGAAGCCCAAAGAATGTGTACCATTAAGTAAATGACCAAAGAAGTTAAATGTTAAAGATACTGTTTAATTGAACCTGAATTGGTAGTGCCTTCAGGCACCTGGCAGAAACAAAGGATGGAGTATTACCAATAACTTAAATACAAGAGCACTAGACTCAATACTAGTGGAGAATTGAAATAGGGCAGCAACTCACTTTAGTCTTGCTTTTTTTTGAGTTGAGAGTTATATTTTATTTGGTGGGAATTTTTAGGGTACATTCTCGCTTACTTGGGTTTTGTGCTCTACTTTAACTGTTTTCAAGGTATATGCGTATAGAATGAGTAGCACTTTTTGATTGACTAGTGAACTATGAGTAATATATTTAGCAAAATTTACATATTCAAATAGTGAGGTTAAAGATACATATGTATGCATATCTTATGGTACATATATGTATTTTACATATATGTAGAAGTTGTTTCTGTAAGAATATGCAAGAAACTGGCAATCAGAGTTGACTGTAGAATGATGTTGAAGAGAGGTTTACTTTTGTCAGTTTATCTTTATAGATTTTTTGCTTCATATGTTAATTTTGAGATAACTGTAGGTTCACAAGAAGTGGCAAAAATAGTACAGAATTCCCATTCGTTTTCTGCAGCTTCCTGTAATGCTAATATAACTCCAGTTCTTGGTGCAGTTTTGAATTTTGTATTCCCTGCTTATTTTATCTAGTTTAAGGCTATTTTAAAAGAAATTTTAAAATTATTAATAGTAGATATGATTATTCTCATGTTGTTGTATGACAAGTAACTTGACCTTTGTATCTACTCTTTTCAATTAAATAAACTTTTAAAATTTCAATTATTAAATTGTTTTTGATTAGACATTTTAAATTAAATATCTTCTTAAAAAATATTATACCTTGGATTGTAGAATGAAAGATGATTAGCCTTAAATACAGTAGTTAATATGTTTTTCTTAGGGGAGATTTTAAATTACATTGGAAACTTAACTTTAGTTGGAATGGAAAACAGAAATATTTGTTCTTATTAGAGTCCTACCTAAATTTTGATATAATGATCCTTTAGAGTAATACTACTGTCTATGGCCTTTGGTCAGCTTTACACATCCTTGTTTCATATATTGTAGTAACTAAGTTTCTTTTTTATGAAATTTTAAGATGGACCTATATTAAACTGTATTCTTTGTTATAGTAAATAAAAGTTAAGTGATTGAATCACAGTAGTTAATTAAAATTTGGGATCTTCTTTTTAAAAGTCATTATTTCAAAATATCAATGTTTGAGTTTAAAAATTGTTTTGAATTTTCTCTTTTATAGGTGCATCTGAACTGTTTACTCTTTGTTCATCGATTAGCAGAAGAGTCACGGATAAATGCTTGTGGGAGTAAGTGTGGAATCATTAAAAAGGAGCATGTACTGGCTGCAGCAAAGGTAAGATCTGAAATTCTTTTCTTGAGCACAGTTACCTTAAAACACCACCTAGTTTGTCACCTCTGCCTGATTTAGATTCCTTATTCAGTTTCCTTGACTGAGTTGATGCTTACCTTTTCTTGAGTTTTAATTACAGAATTAGATTTTCTTTATTATGTATAGTATGGATTTCTGATCGAAAGATTCATGGCCATTGCTTTAGAAGAAAATGAATGTTTGACTGCTAATCTGTGATCTGTAGTAGCATTATTACCTTAAAATTTATGAAAACTTTTCTTCTTGACCATTTTAAGTTTACCTAATTATTTTTCTAAATTTGTTTTGAGTTGAGTGACTTCTAAATCAAATTGCTTACATAAGCAGACAACATTGCTTGTTAGTGATACTTCTATATAATGTGAGAGTGTGATAACTTAAGGCAGAGTTTTTTCCATATATGTTCCCAAGATTATTTTCACTTGAATATTCCCAAGATTGTTTTCACTTGATGTTAATAGATGCCGCAACAGCAAAGGCTTCTGGGGTCAGATAAGTTTATATAACCTAACATACTATACCTCCCTGAATAGTTACAATGTTATGTATAGAGAGCTCATTTCTGTGAGAATATGCAAGAAACTGGCACATGGTTCACTGGGGGATGATGTGAAAGAGAGACTTATTTTTTGTAGTTTACCTCTTTATAAGCATTTTTTATTTAACATTTAAATATTTTGAACTAATTATAGACCCATGAAAGGTACAAAAATACTATACTATTTCCACTGTACCTTTTGTCCAGCTCCCCACAATGTAAACATTTTTATATAACTATAGTTATGTAAAGTTATGAGAAGTTATCTTATATAAAAGTTATGTATTTAGTTATCAAAAGTTATAAGAAATACACCAGTGATTTGTTGAACTCTGTTTAACTTACCTTTTTGTGAATTTGGGTGTATAATGTACTTAGAATTTTGTAAATGAATTTGAGTACATAGTATTTTATTTTGCAGTCCACATATTAATATCTTGTAGAACAGAGAAGTACTGGCCTAAGGTATAAATCTATTTGATGACTTACGTGAGAGTCTAGAAATGGCATGCCCTGGCATTTTTTAAGGGGCTTTAAATTCTCTTACAATTATAAACATTTCAACTAGTTTCTGCACTGTTAAAGTCAATGTAAGTGTTTTCTGCAGATAAAACAAGGCTTAAGAACATGAGGAGTCTATGTGTGTATCTTAAATTTAGGATTGGTTTGCTTTTATTAGTGAATTATAAGTAGGCTTACCTAAAAGAAGGTAAGTTCTTTAAAATAATTTTTTTGTATATATATATTCTGGTCTCTAATGCTGTTTGTCCTTTACAACTTAAGACTTCATTTTGTTTACTTTTTCTTCTGGGCTTCGTGTTGTGAAAATTATCTACGTAACAAGCTTTTCAGCTTGAGATGACTGGCCTTAGTCTCTGATATAATTCCACCCTAAATAGAGGAAATTTGGTGTTTGGATGAATTTGTATTGCTTTATGGTTGTTACATTCCTGGTTTTAATAGGATTTCTTAATTCCCTGAATTACTAAATTTTGTATAAATCTCAAGTTGGGAGCCATTAATCTGGGCACTTTTGGCACAACTGAAGAAATTAACATCTAGAAGTGACTATTATAAAACTAGATTTTGAGAATCTAGGCATGTTTCACATTCTCTGAGAGAATAGACTATTTTAGAGAAGTCTAAGACAATTTGTAAGTCAAAAGATTCCCTAATCACATTCCAAATTGGCTTTTTATGGATTCAGAGACTTGCATGTTATACACATAGGACTTTTAAACTTTTTGTTGAGTAATTGTGCTTTATTTGCCCTAGAAATAATGTAAATCTTCATTTTTTCCCCCTCACAGGTAATTCTAAAGAAGAGCAGAGGTTAGAAGTCAAAGAACACATATTTGAAAATTGTATGATGTATATTTTAGGTGGTAACATCAAAGTAGTTAACGTTGTGTATTAAAATATTGGCTAGTTGAAGGATGTGTGTATTTGTATGTTTTTTGCTGGTATTGAAATATCTCAAACACATAGAACTATATAATCTTTGTTTTTGAGGAATTATTTCAAGTTCATCCTACTTCCCTTTTGTTGGTATTGCAAATGTTTTACATATCAAAAATGAAATCTTAGTGTATGAAGTAGCTTGAAGAGATGTATTTCTTAGAATTAAGTTTATAAGTATTTAGATGTACTCACTGTTAATTAGGGAATCAATTTAATCTCTGAAGGAAGACAGTGTACAGTCAAATCTAGATATATTTTAGGTATTTTAACTGTTTAATACCTTTGCGTAAGCAATGCGTTCTGCTTTTATATTAGGCCAATAGTATACTGAAATAATTTCTTGACTGTAAACATCAGCAGAGTGTTTTCAAAACCTGTTTCTCTTCAAAACCAAATATAAAAAATTACAGAGGAAACGGACTGATTTTCTTCAAATCACACAGATTTAATAGATGGGTGTCTGTTCCCCCCAAGAAATCTTTTAGAAGTTTATTGCATATCATCTAATAGTTGTGTTTTTATATTTTGTTTTTAAATAATTATACATTGCAACTTGAAGTTGCAAAAGTAGTACAGAGAAGTCCCCTTGTACTCCATACCCAGTTTTATCAACAATGTAAATAATTAGAGTACAGTATCAAAACCAGGAATTTGACTTGGTGCAGTATATGTATAATTTTGTACCATTTTAGCACATTTGCAGATTTATGTAATCACCACTGCTATCAAGATATAGAACTATTTCATCACCACAAAGTTCTCCATCATGCTTTTCTTTTATAAATTACACTCAGCTCCCCACAACCACTGCACATACAACCCCCCTCATACCCCTGCCATCTCTAAGTCCTGGCAACCACTAATCTGTTCTCCATCTCTATGTTTTTGCCATTGTGATGGAATCATACAGGTTTTGACTTTGGGGAATTTGATTTTTTCAGTTGTCTTAACTTTCTTGATCCTCCAAGTTGTTGCGTATAGCAGTTTGTTCCTTTTTTATTACTGAGACATCCTATTCCCTGGTATTTATGTACCACAGTTTGTATAGTTATTTACTCATTAGGAATATTTTGGTTATTTCTAGTTTTTTTTGGTTATCATAAATAAAGCTGTTATGAACAATTGTGTACCAGCTTTTATGGAATTTTAATTTCACTGGGATAAATGCCCAAGAGTATGATTGCTGCTGGGTTGAGTGGTAAGTATATGTTTCAGTTCAGTTCAGTCAGTCAGTTGTGTCTGATTCTTTGCAACCCAGTGGTCACACCAGGCCTCCCTATCCATCACCAACTCCCGGAGCCTGTTCACACTCATGTCCATTGACTTGGTGATGCCATCCAAATATCGCATCCTCTGTCATCCCCATCTCCTCCTGCCTTCAATCTTTCCCAGCATCAGAGTCTTTTCAAATGAGTCGGTTCTTCACAAGTATTGGAGTTGCAGCTTCAGCATCAGTCCTTCCAATGAATATTCAGGACTGATTTCCTTTAGAATTGACTGGTTTGATCTCCTTGCAGACCAAGGGACTCTCAAAAGTCTTCTGCAACACCACAGTTCAAAAGCATCAATTCTTTGGTTCTCAGCTTTCTTTATAGTCCAACTCTCATATCCATACATGACTACTGGAAAAACCATAACTTAGACTAGATGGACCTTTGTTGACAAAGTAATGTCTCTGCTTTTTAATATGCTGTCTCGATTGGTCATAACTTTGCTTCCAAGGAGCAAGTGTCTTAATTTCATGGCTGCAGTCACCATCTCCAGTGATTTTGGAGCCCAAGAAAATAAAGTTTGTCACTGTTACCATTGTTCCCCATCTATATGCCATGAAGTGATGGACCAGATGCCAAGATCTTAGTTTTTGGAATGTTGAGTTTGAAGCCAACTTTTTCACTCTCCTCTTTCACTTTCATCAAGAGGCTTTTCAGTTCCTGTTCACTTTCTGCCATAAGAGTGGTGTCATCTGTTATCTGAGGTTATTGATATTTCTCCCGGCAATCTTGATTCCAGCTTGTGCTTCATCCAGGCTGGCATTTCACATCATGTATGCTTCATATAAGTTAAATAAACAGGGTGACAATATACAGCCTTGATATACTCACCAGTCTGTTCCATGTCCAGTTCTAACTGTTCTTGATCTGCGTATAGATTTCTCAGGAGGCAGGTAAGGCAGTCTGGTATTCCCATCTCTTGAAGAATTTTCCACAGTTTGTTGTGATCTACACAGTCAAAGGCCTAGGTGTAATAAATAAAGCAGAAGTAGATGTTTTTATGGAATTCTCTTGCTTTTTCTACAGTAAATGTTTTTAAAAAAGAAATGGCCAAATTATTTTCCAGAGTGGTTGTACCATTTTGTATTCCCACTAGCAGGTTGTGAGGTGGTAATGTTTTCCTTATTCTCATGAACACTTGATAGTTATTTTTTACTTTAGCTGTTCTGATAGGAATGTTTCATCATGACTTTTTTTCCTTTAATCATGCTTTTTAATTTACATTTCCCTAAGAGCTGATGATGTTCCACATATTTTCATGTTTGTTGTTCATATTTTATCTTTGGCAAACTGTTACTTCATATCTGTTGCCATTTTCTTATTGGATTGTTTGTTTTTCTAATGTTAAGTTTTGAGAATTCTTTAGGCATAGGTCTTTGGTCACATATGTGGTTTCCAAATATTTTCTTCTATGTTCTGTACCTTGCCTTTCATCCTTTAACAGCATCTTTCAAAGATCAATGATTTTCAGTTTTGATGAAGTCCAATTTATTTTTAAATTATTTTTCATGCTATTTGGTGTCATGTTTAAGAACTCTTCACCAAGCCCTACATCTTGAAGATTTTCTCCTGTATTATTTTACAAGTTTTATAGTCTGTTTTGTGTTTAAATCTCTCATTCACTTGTTCCAGCACCATGTTGAGAAGACTGTCTTTCCTCTATTGAATTTCTTTACTTTTGTTACAGATCTGTCAGTCATACTTGTGTGGGCTTATTCCTGGATTCTCCATTCCACTGATTTGGTTTAGTCTCTCCATCAGTAACATACAGCCTTTATTACTGTGGCTATATAATTCATTTAAAAATCTGATAGAATGATTCCCCTCACTTGATTCTTTTTAAGAATTGTTTGGCTTTTCTAATCCTTCACTTTTCATATACATTTTAGAATAATCTTGTTTGTATCTAAGCACCTTGCTGGGGTTTTGTTAGGAGCTGCATTAAGTTGTGTATTAATTTGAGGGAAGATTGACATCTTTCTATTGAGTCTTTCAAACCATGAATAAAATAATGAAATAAAAAAGGAAGTTCACTATGTCATTACTTTAGGGTAGATGTTTTGGTGACAGATTTTTGTTTCCTTCCTCTGAGAATGTCTTGATTTCCCTTCATTCTGAAGCATATTTTCACTGGATAAAGAATTTCACTGGATTATAACTTCTTTTAGCACTTGTATCACTTCCTTTTGACTTCCATAGTTTTTGGTGAAAATCTGTTGTAATTTAAAATGTTTTTCTCATGTTAATAGTGCATTGTTTCTCTGGCTACTTTAAAGATTTCCCACCCCAACCCCAACCCCTGCCCTCCCCCCTCCCCCTCCCCCTCCCCCTCCCCCTCCCCCCTCCCCCTCCCCCTTGACTGTGGTTGTGTTTTGCCATGGATTTTATTGGGTATATACTATTTGGAGGTCACTGAATCCTTGTGTTTGATTTTTGACAAATATGGGAAACTCAGTACTGTATTTTTCCGTTGGTCCTGTTTGTAGCCAGTCCTTTGTCTTCTCTTCTGCTTCATACACACCCCCTCACACATGTATGTGAAATATGTTTATCTTCTTGAAAACAGAAATTCTGAAAGACTTTGATGAACAGCTTAGACTTACCAACAGCTAAGTAAAATATTTTATTTTTAATAAATATTACAGAAGGGAAAAAAAAATCTTGAAAATTGTCACATGAAATGATCTCATTAACTACAGTGCCAGTTTGGAATTTGTCAGAGTTTTGTAGTATACCCTTGGCCCTGGTGAATGCTGGTACTGCTTTTGTGGTTAGTAGATTAGGGACTCCTAATTAATGAATCACAAGTCCATTTAGATTTATTTTGGATATCCTCCCACCTAACATTTTAATGGGTTTCCCTTGTGGCTTGCTAGGTAGATGAGAATTTTGTCCTACTTGTAATTTATGTCCTGGTTTCCTCAGAGTTTTGAAGTATTATGAAAAGTGCCCAACATAGAGTTGGCTCTTGGTTTTATTTAATGATGGTATGTTGAATAAAATAAATTTTTTTGAATTATGTAATTACAGTTTAGCACAGTTTGGAAATGAAATGAAAATTCTAGGATATCCTATTTTAATGATATTGCAATTCTTGAAATGTACTTAACAAAATAATTTCCCTATGAGATGAACTGAAACTTTTTTTTTCCTTTTGAAGATTGGGTCCTCCAATTGTTAAGCAGCTTTGGCTTGTTCCTTTTGATACTTATGTTGAAAAATGCCTCAACCCTTCCCAGACCAAAATCACTGCAGATGGTGACTGCAGCCATGAAATTAAAAGACACTTACTCCTTGGAAGAAAAGTTATGACCAACCTAGGTAGCATATTCAAAAGCAGAGGCATTACTTTGCTGACTAAGGTCCGTTTAGTCAAGGCTATGGTTTTTCCAGTAGTCATGTATGGATGTGAGAGTTGGACTGTGAAGAAAGCTGAGCGCCGAAGAATTGATGCTTTTGAACTGTGGTGTTGGAGAAGACTCTTGAGAGTCCCTTGGACTGCAAGGAGATCCAACCAGTCCATTCTGAAGGAGATCAACCCTGGGATTTCTTTGGAAGGAATGATGCTACAGCTGAAACTCCAGTACTTTGGCCACCTCATACGAAGAGTTGACTCATTGGAAAAGGGAGGGATTGGGGGCAGGAGGAGAAGGGGACGACTGAGGATGAGATGGCTGGGATGGCATCACTGACTTGATGGACACAAGTATGGGTAAACTCCGGTAGTTGGTGATTGACAGGGAGGCCTGGTGTGCTGCGATTCATGGGGTTGCAAAGAGTTGGACAGTACTGCGACTGAACTGAACTGATGTATAGGCAGAGATTATTTTTTATCAAGCTTTCTTTGGAGGTGAGTGAATTAATGAGCCGAGAGCCAGGTATTAATGCTAGTAGTGAAGTCGCTCTGTCGTGTCTGACTCTTTGCAACCCCATGGACTGTAGCCTACCAGGCTCCTCAGTCCATGGAATCTTCCAGGCAAGAGTACTGGAATGGGTTGCCATTTCCTTCTCTAGGGGATCTTCCTAACCCAGGGATCGAACCCAGGTCTCTTGCACTGCAGGCAGATGCTTTACTGTCTGAGCCACCAGGGAAGCCTTAATGTTACAGAACTCTAAAAATTCAGAACATGGAGAACTTTATCATGAACTCTCCACAGTCATCCTCGTGGCCTCTGTGTAATTAATGTGACTTCATTAGGGAAGGTAATCCACCCCCTCTCCCTCCTGGGATAAACTTTCTGAGAATGGACTGCCCCACATTTAGGTCTTCACTTAATCATTTTGTTATTGCCCCACCTCACTCTCATCCTGCATTGTATATGGCAATCTGGACTTGGGAGAGGCCCCAGAGTTCTGCTTGGACAGGTCACCTGTCTGCTGCAGCATCTACTACTCCTGTTGTTGCCTGTAACCTCTTTGGCCGTGCCTCAGCACTCACAATATATCCTCTTTGCATCTAGAAGATTCTTGAAGTCTACATCTTAGCTATTCAATTTTGGTTTATACCTTTTTATACTTTATTATTTTAAAGAAGTCTAAGGAGGGAAATCATGTGTGTATGGTTCATCTTGGACAGAAAGCCTCATAGATTCTTAGTCTGACATAAAGGTTCATGATTCTTCTAAAGCATTATTGTACCAAGATTTCAGTGTCTTAAACTTGCAATATAAATACATATTTTTGATATGAAGTTTAGTATAAAGATAAATTATAGATAATAGGATTTCTCATGAGTGTAAGTTTGAAAAAAAATGCAACTAGAACCTATAATGCTCAAGAGTTCTGTAAATGTATGTAAAATTAATCTTATTTTTTCATTTGACCTTATTTTAAAATCATAGCTGAACTAGGAAATTTAAAAGGTAAAAATAGCACTGCTGGGAGATAGGTTGTTTGAAGGATATATCTTGGTGACATTGGGACAGTTTTGGCATGTATAGTCAAATTTTATTTTAAAAACAAAACAGAAATACATTTTAAAAGAAAAATGGCCTACATCTGTTAATTCTCAGTTCGAAGATTCTTTGTTGGACTCCCAGCTGGCCATCTATTGTGGGCTGGAATAACCAGAGATCATAAACTGTTGTCCGAGGTATCGTGTTTTGCCTGCAGAGAAGCATAGTTTGGTCCATATAATTTTTAAACATTGAATTAGTTGATCACATTAATAATTAAATTCTACATGCAACTTTAATTTCTGGCTTCTTTTGAAAAATTGTGCAATATGGAAATAATACAGCCATAATCAGTTGGTCCTACATAACCTCTCCTTTCAGATGAAAACATTCTTTGGTATTTGGTTCACTCCACTTAGTCAGGCCTGCCTTAGTTAACTGCTACATTTCTGTAGGTATTGGAAATCACAACCCATTTGAACACTTAAAAATTGGCATTTCTTTTGACATTCCTGGTTAATTTTAGTGGCATGCCCTAGCTATGACTCAGTTATTTTCTCTTTCTCAAGTTTCTGGTAGCACTTAGTTTTGTATCATTGGTTCCAAAGCTTGCTCAACTACAAGTTGAATAGTAGCAGCCAGATTCTTAAAGAATCTGGTCTTGGGCAGTAGAAGTAGGGCTAAATATTGGAGCCCATTCAAGCATATCTCCCATCAACCTCACCTCTCCCATCCAAAAGAGACTCAAATATCTTAAGATTTCCTCTTTCCATGTAAGTTGGAGTAAGACTTCTGTCCAGTTTGCAACTTCCCATGGCTCAGTTGGTAGAGAATATGCCTGCAATGCAGGAGACCTGGGTTTGATCCCTGGAGAAGGGAATGGCTACCCACTCCAGTATTCTTGCCTGGAGAATTCCAGACAGGAAAGCCTGGTGGGTTATAGTCCATGGTGTTGCAAAAAGTCAGACACAACTAAGTGACTAATACGCATGAGTAGTTTCTTAGACTTCCTTCATGTAGTGCACAAATAATAGTGCTATATAAGATTTGCTTTTCTGTATATTCAACACCAAGAAAGACCTTTTCAAATTGTACTTACCTCGGTAATGTCTCTTTTTCCTTAATGATGCTGTACCAGGAACCATAACAGTGCACACTATTTATCTTACATTCAGTCTATTGCATCCTGAGTCAAAGGATTTGACAGGAATGGTACAATGCACTCTACACGTAGTTCTAAGCTGTCTCCTAGAGGCATTTGGTACTAAACCTGCAATCCAGAATTCTGCATTATAGTCCCACAGAATGTGCTACTGTGCCTCCGTCAATTAAGCTTTTGATTATATGACTGTTGAATGGATGAGTGACAGAAACGATCACTTAACACCTTAAACCCCAGCTCCCTTTGATGTTATCTTTGTTGTACAACATTTAAAGGAATGAAAACCTGTCTTCAAAATTTACCTAAAGGTAAGTATATTCAAAAGCAGAGACATTACTTTTCAGACTAAGGTTCGTCTAGTCAAGGCTATGGTTTTTCCTGTGGTCATGTATGGATGTGAGAGTTGGACTGTGAAGAAGGCTGAGCGCCGAAGAATTGATGCTTTCGAACTGTGGTGTTGGAGAATACTCTTGAGAGTCCCTTGGACTGCAAGGAGATCCAACCAGTCCATTCTGAAGGAGATCAGCCCTGGGGTTTCTTTGGAAGGAATGATGCTACAGCTGAAACTCCAGTACTTTGGCCACCTCATGCGAAGAGTTGACTCACTGGAAAAGACTCTGATGCTGGGAGGGATTGGGGGCAGGAGAAGAAGGGGACGACCGAGGATGCAATGGCTGGATGGCATCACAGACTCGATGGACGTGAGTCTGAGTGAACTCCGGTAGTTGGTGATTGACAGGGAGGCCTGGCGTGTTGCGATTCATGGGGTCGCAAAGAGTCGGACACAACTGAGTGACTGACCCCATGAATCGCAACACGCCAGGCCTCCCTGTCCAATGCTTTGACCACCTCATGCGAAGAGTTGACTCATTGGAAAAGGTAACTTCAGGCTTTCTTAAAGGCACAATATTCAGTTTCTGTATTTTATCCAGAAAGCTTCTAAAGTTTTTCTTCTGATAGATTTCACTTCCCTATTTATGAATTCTGGAAACTTCTGCTGCTTTCACTCTCTCCACACACTCTCTCCAAGACTGCCGCACCATTTTCCCTCCATGTTTAATAGTGCCTCCTCTTTTCCCCCTGCACTGAGCTTTCAGATATTCCTGAGACCACCTGACCCTTTTGTCTGGTGCTCCCCCCACCCACTATCCATTCTAAATGTAACTTTTCTGTCAACGTTGTTTTCTCATGAGAATCAGCTCTGTTGTGAATGGGTGAATAAAATTGTCCACTTTATTACATACACATCAAAGAAAACTTGAATGAAGGACATTTAATGTGCTTCTTAACTTGTTCCGCTTCAAAATTCTTTTATCTACTGTTCAGTTCAGTTCAGTCGTTAGTCGTGTCCGACTCTTTGTGACCCCATGAAGTGCAGCACGCCAGGCCTCCCTGGCCATCACAAACTCCCGGAGTTCACTCAAACTCACGTCCATCATGTTCACTTTCTGTGTCATCTGCATATCTGAGGTTATTTTCTCCTGTCAATCTTGATTCCAGCTTGTGCCTCTTCCAGCCCAGCATTTCCCATAATGTACTCTGCATATAAGTTACATAAGCAGGGTGACAATATACAACCTTGACATACTCCTTTTCCTATTTGGAACCAGTCTGTTGTTCCATGTCCAGTTCTAACTGTTGCTTCCTGACCTGCATATAGGTTTCTCAAGAGGCAGGTAAGGTAGTCTGGTATTCCCAACTCTTTCAGAATTTTCCACAGTTTATTATGATCCACACAGTCAAAGGCTTTGGCATAGTCAATAAAGCAGAAATAGATGTTTTTCTGAAACTTGCTTTTCCATGATCCAGCGGATGTTGGCAATTTGATCTCTGTTTCCTCTGCCTTTTCTAAAGCCAGCTTGAACATCTGGAAGTTCATGGTTTATGTATTGCTGAAGCCTGGCTTGGAGAATTTTGAGCATTACTTTACTAGCGTGTGAGATGAATGCAATTGTGCAGTAGTTTGAGCATTCTTTGGCATTGCCTTTCTTTGGGATTGGAATGAAGACTGACCCTTTCTGGTGCAGTGGCCACTGCTGAATTTTCCAGATTTGCTGGCATATTGAGTGCAACACTTTCACAGCATCATCTTTCAGGATTTGAAATAGCTCAACTGGAAATCCATCACCTCCACTAGCTTTTTTCTGGTGATGCTTTCTAAGGCCCATTTGACTTCACATTCCAGGATGTCTGGCTCTAGGTGAGTGATCACACCATCATGATTATCTTGGTCATGAATATCTTTCTTGTATAGTTCTTCTGTGTATTCTTGCCACCTCTTTTTAATATCTTCTGCTTCTGTTAGGTCCATACCACTTCTGTCCTTTATAGAGCCTATCTTTGCATGAAATGTTCTGTTGGTATCTCTAATTTTCTTGAAGAGATCTCTAGTCTTTCCCATTCTGTCTTTTTCCTCTATTTCTTTGCACTGATCACTGAGGAAGGCTTTCTGATCTCTCCTTGCTATTCTTTGGAACTCTGCATTCACATGCTTATATCTTTACTTTTCTCCTTTGCTTTTCACTTCTCTTCTTTTCACAGCTATTTGTAAGGCCTCCCTCAGCAGCCATTTTGCTATTTTGCGTTTTCCATGGGGATGGTCTTGATCCCTGTCTTCTGTACAATGTCATGAACCTCTGTCCATAGTTCATCAGGCATTCTACCTATCAGATCTAGTCACTTAAATCTATTTCTCACTTCCACTGTATAATCATAAGGGATTTTATTAAGGTCATACTTGAATGGTCTAGTGGTTTTCCCTACTTTCTTCAACTTAAGTCTGAATTTGGCAATAAGGTGTTCATGATCTTAGCCACAGTCAGCTCCCAGTCTTGTTTTTGCTGACTATAGAGCTTCTCCATCTTTGGATGCAAAGAATATAATCAATCTGATTTTGGTGTTGACCATCTGGTGATGTCCATGTGTAGAGTCTTCTCTTGTGTTGTTGGAAGAGGGTGTTTGCTATGACCAGTGCGTTCTCTTGGCAAAACTCTGTTAGCCTTTGCCCTGCTTCATTCAGTATTCCAAGGCCAATTGCCTCTTCACTTTCACTTTTCACTTTCATGCATTGGTGAAGGAAATGGCAACCCACTCCAGTGTTCTTGCCTGGAGAATCCCAGGGATGGGGTTGCCTGGTGGGCTTCTGTCTATGGGGTCGCACAGAGTTGGACATGACTGAGCGACTTCACTTTCGTGCATCGGAGAAGGAAATGGCAACGCACTCCAATGTTCTTGCCTGGAGAATCCCAGGGATGGGAGAGCCTGGTGGGCTGCTGTCTATGGGGTTGCACAGAGTCAGACACAACTGAGGCAACTTAGCAGCAGCAGCCAGGTGTTTCTTGACTTCCTACTTTTTCATTCCAGTCCCCTATAATGAAAAGGACATCTTTTTGGGGTGTTAGTTCTAAAAGTCTTGTAGGTGTTCATAGAACCGTTCAACTTCAGCTTCTTCAGCATTACTGGTTGGATTACCATGATATTGAATGGTTTGCCTTGGAACCAACAGAGATCATTCTGTCGTTTTTGAGATTGCATCCAAGTACTGCATTTTGGACTCTTTTGTTGACCATGATGGCTACTCCCAATTCTTATAAGAGATTCCTTCCCACAGTAGTAGATATAATGGTCATCTGAGTTAAATTCACCCATTCCAGTCCATTTTAGTTCACTGATTCCTAGAATGTCGATGTTCACTCTTGCCATCTCCTGTTTGACCACTTCCAATTTGCCTTAATTCATGGACCTAACATTCCAGGTTCCTAGGTAATATTGCTCTTTACAGCATCGGACCTTGCTTCTATCACCAGTCACACCCACAGCTGTGTATTATTTTTGCTTTGGCTCCTACCCTTCATTCTTTCTGGAGTTATTTCTCCACTGATCTCCAATAGCATATTGGATACCTACCGACCTGGGAAATTCCTCTTTCAGTGTCCTATCTATTGTTAGGTAGTTAGAATAGGAAAATGGAGTTCCGAATGGCAGTGGCTAAAAGACAAGGGAGGGAAAAGCCTGCAAAAATAGAAGGAAGGAAGGTCCGAGGACTGGACTGAGGACCTCAGGTAAAATAAACAACCCTCCTGGCTAGCTCAGTTTACATAGGGTAGGCTCAGTGGGAGGAGAAAAAATAATAGAGGAGCCAAAATTGAGCCAGGGGCCTTTTTTCTCTCTTCTTTTGGGTTGTCCGCCTTCATGCCTCAAGGATGTATTTTCCTTTGCTTGCCAAATAAAACTGAGTTGTAACTCGGAGCTGTAACACTGGTCTGACGCTTCAGGTTTTTGCTGAACCTGAAGCGACAGGTTCTGTGAGATAGAACCAAGGAAATTACACACTCCCCCAACATCTACCTGACTATGATTGAGAGGCATGAAGAAGAGTTACTAAAATAGTGTAGGCTAAAGTAAATTTAGTATTGAGGCAAGTTGTGACTGAGTAAAAGCAGCTCAGAAGACACCCCGTTTTGCAGGACTGTTGAGATATTTCTCAATCTCATCTCATGACAATTGAGATTATGGAACAACAGACTGGTTCCAAATCAGAAAAGGAGTATATCAAGGCTGTATATTGTCACCCTGCTTATTTAACTTATATGCAGAGTACATCATGCGAAATGCTGGGCTGGATGAAGCACAAGCTGGAATCAAGATTGCTGGGAGAAATATCAATAACTTCAGATATGAAGATGACACCACCGTTATGGCAGAAAGTGAAGAAGAACTAAAGAGCCTCTTGATGAAAGTGAAAGAGGAGAGTGAAAAAGTTGGCTTCAAACTCAACATTCAGAAAACTAAGATCTTGGCATCTGGTCCATCACTTCATGGCATATAGATGGGGAAACAATGGAAACAGTGAGAGACTTTATGTTTTGGGGCTCTAAAATCACTGCAGATGGTAACTGCAGCCATGAAATTAAAAGATGCTTGCTCCTTGGAAGAAAAGTTATGACCAACCTAGACAGCATATTAAAAAGCAGAGATATTACTTTACCAACAAAGATCTGTCTAGTCTAAGTCATGGTTTTTCCAGTAGTCATGTATGGATGCGAGAGTTGGACTATAAAGAAAGCTGAGCACTGTGGAATTTATGCTTTTGAACTGTGGTGTTAGAGAAGACTCTTGAGAGTCCCTTGGACCGCAAGGAGATCAAACCAGTCAATCCTAAAGGAAATCAGTCCTGAATATTCATTGGAAGGACTGATGTTGAAGCTGAAACTCCAATATTTTGGCTGCCTGATGCTTAGAACAGATTCATTGGAAAAGACCGTGATGCTGGGAAAGATTGAGCTTTGGAGGAGAAGGGGCCAACAGAGGATAAAATGATTGGATGGCATCACCGACTTGATAGACATGAATTTGAGTAAGATCCGGGAGTCGGTGATGGACAGGGAAGCCTGGCGTTCTGCAGTCCTTGGGGTTGCAAAGAGTCTGACACGACTGAGCGACTGAACTGAGATATTTTGTTTTTTACTAGAAGCCTGAAAAGATAGTTGTTATTCACAATTATGCACTTAAATGCAAATCAGGAAACTCAGATTCAGAGAGCAGTAGTTTGGTGCTCATAATCATGCTCAAAATTGCATGTGCTCAGCAATTTTCAAGCAGATAAAAATGCTGAAGACAATGATCCTGGTGAGTCTTGAGATCTAATTGATGTGAAATGACTAGAATTTCATAATTTTCAGGTAGAACCACGTACTACTGGAGTCATAGTATAATGAATTCAGATCACCTAGCCTAATCTTTAAATATTGTAAACTTGGGGGTCAGAGATAATTAAAATGGAATTTTGACTTTTTTACACATTTTCAAAGATATATGTGAGTTGTGATCAAACCACAACTAGGATAGCACAGTATAAAGGAAAACAGTGTTATCTATGTGTAAAATATGTGTTTATGATGAAAAGAAGCTATTCAAAGCTACTGTTAGGGATTTCAGTAACTAGTTAAGCAAGAAAAACATTTCTGTTTTTCTTTTTTCTACTTGTTTTCCACAAAGCATTAAATGAAAAGGAGAATTTGTATCTTTTGTTGCCACATATGTTTCTTTTCCCTGTATTTTGTGGGTGATGAAATACCTTAATGGTGAAGTCCAGGTTTCTGGTTAAGTAATTTGTTCTTAGTGGGCTTTTAAATCAAATGTTATCTCTGAGTTTTGAGAATTAAGTCTGCCAAGATTTAAATGAGGAAAAGCATTAACTTTGATCCCTACTGGCATTTAATTTTAAGACTTTGTAGTTGTAAAGCATAAATAGTAAAAATTCAAATTTGAAAAATAAAACTGCTATTTTAAGAAGTTTTTTCTGTGCAGAGAAAAACAATGTGATCTGATGTATGTGCCTTATAGTTACGTTTTGCTTCAGTTCTTATGTTTAGTATTTGATCCATTTTGAGTTAATTTTTGTGTGTGGTGTAAGAAAGGGGTTCGGTTTCATTCCTTTGCATGCAGATATTCAGTTTTCCCAACCCCATTTATTTAAGAGTCTATTATTTCCCCATTATGTGTTTGGTGCCCTTGTCAAACTTGGGTTGGTTAGGGACTTCTCTGGTGGTGCAGTGGTCAAGCATCTGCCTTACAATGCAAGGGAAACAGGTTTGATCTCTGGTTTGGGATCTAAGATCCCACATGTCACAGAGCAACTGAGCCTGTGCACTGCAGTGAAAGATCCTGCATGATGCAGTGAAGATCTCCGGTGCCACAACCAAGACCCGATGCAGCCAAATAAATGCTTTAAAAATGAGTTGGTCATATATGCATGGGATTACATCTGGGCTGTCTCCTCTGTTCTGGTCTGTGTCTTTTTTTAATGCCTGTACCATATGATTTTGATTACTGTAGCTTTGTAATATAGCTTGAAACCAGGAAGTATTATGCCTCCAGCTTTGTTCTTCCATCTTAGGATTGCTTTGACTTTTAGGGGTCTTTTGCAGTTCCATAGAAATTTTAGGATAGTTTATTTGTTTATTATTATTTTTTTGAAAAATGCTGATGGACTTCTGATAGGGATTGCAGTGAATCTGTAGATTGATTTGGGTATGAACGTTTTGACAAAATTGCTTCTTCAAATCCAATAACATGATATCTGTTTCCATTTGTTTCTGTCTTCAATTTCTTTCCTCTATCTCATAGTTTTTCAGTGTTCAGGTCTTTTATATCCTTGGTTAAATTTTATTCATAAGTATTTTAGTGTTTTTGGCACTTTCTCTGAACACAGTCAAGGCTCTGTCATTAAAAAAAGGAAAAGCATATATTAGATATGTGTCTCTGGCAGGAGAGCTGTTTTGTAAAACCCACTGATTCTGCAAAAGATGTATATTAAAATCATTAAGTTTAAAGCCTTAACATATTAGGCTGGAGTCCTTTCAGATGTTGAATACAGAATCAGGACATTTGTTACTCTTTTTGATCTTATTGCTTTCTCAGACTGTGTGGCCAGAGGAAACACAGATTTTACTAGTGAGAAAATGTGGAAAATATTTGTAATTGGAGGGCAAATTTATGAACATGAAAAATAATACATAAATATGTGGTTTCAAACATGTTTAAATAAAACATTTTATTTTCATATTTATAGTTTTAATGGTCAACGTCTCAAATTATATTTTCAAAATTGTGTCATTTTATTCTCTTGCTTTCTAATATCTGTGATCCCATATAAAGTAACTTTCACTTTAAATGACTGGTGTACTTAATTCAATACCAGGAAATAAACGTAGCCAGATAGATTACCAGGATACCTAGTACACTCTGTTCTCCAAATGATATGTGATGTAGGTGTGGAATTGTATAGCCAAAGATGTTTAGTTAGTGAGATCACTGAATTGGTGAAATATTCCTATAAGTTTCAAGAATGAGGCTCTGAATGTATGTGGTTATTTGAAATACAATTTGGACAAGTTTCCAGCGATGCAGAAGAAGTTAAAGTGTCTAGCCAAAAGACTGAATCACTGAAGAAGTGCAGAAAAAACCAGCAATAAACTTGGTAAGTGTCTTTCTGGAAATGCAATCATTTCATTGTTACATAAGTCTTCTAAAGTGTTTTGGGATATTAGCAGTAATATAGATTCTATGCCCTTGAGTAATAAAATGTTACTGTTAGTCATTTGGGATTTTAAATGTTACTTTGTTTCTAGATGCAGCTGAGTCAGTTTTCTTTTTGGTTTCTAGGGGAGGCCTCAAAGTAATTATATTTTCTTACCGTTGAATAACTATGTAAACAATGTTTCTTCACATATGAAAAATATTTAAAGGTGCAAGATATAAATGATAGTGTTTTTAGATTCTGAAATCTTGTGAATTATATAGTCCTCAAAGATTTTTATGTATGTAAGGAAATGATTTAGTAACAAAATTAGCTTTATCCTAAGACTTCCAAGAGCCAAAATAAATTAGATGGGTCTCTAAAGCAGTCTTGGACAAGTTAGCATTATTTCAGCAGCTGATATTTTTAGGGCACTGTGCTGGAGAGTGAGGGGCATAAAAGCAATTGAAACATTCTCTGTCCTTAAGAAGTCTATAGTTTGAGCAAATAACGCAGGGAATAGCTCATGACACAGGACAGGTAACCAATATTTAATGCGATTCCACCCATAAAAGTCTATGCCACTAACAGCATAGATTGCCTGTTTTGGTTATTGCTGTTTGACAAATCACCCTAAACCTTAATGGCTTAAGACAATGGCGCTTTTATTTTTTGTTATGATTCTTTGGATCGGCTGAAGCTCAGCTGGGCTGTTCTTCTGCTGGTTTCACTTGAAGTCTCATATTGCAGTCAGATGATAACTGGGCTGGGATATCCAAGATGACTTCTTCACTCATGTATCTGGGCCTCGGGTCTCTTCCAAGTTGATTCTCTCTTCCCATAATGTCTCATCCTCTAGAATATCTTCATGTGGCCTCTATCCAAGGGGACTGCTTTAAATCATGGACTGAGGCTCCAGGAATCAGGAAGTAGACATTTTAGTACTCTTAAATGTACTTAGATCAAAAGTACCAGGATATCCATTTTAGCACCATTTCCATTGGTCAAGGCAGTCACAAGAAAGCAGCCTGTGCTGTGGTAGGGGAATAAACTCTTGATATGAGGGAGAGCATATAGGTAACTGAGGTATTTTTGAAGGCCATCTTTGGAGATTAGACAGCACACTGCCTGATTCGTGGTCTAGGCCTTACTCTAGGAATTCTAAGAAATGGAGGATTCTCTGAATTTGAGTGACTAAGGCAATCCCTAAAAATTAGCTTAGGCTTTTTCCTGAGTTAAAAGGGGCAGGAGATGATATGGGGAGGGTGGTGGGAGGGGGGTTCAGGATTGGGAACTCATGTACACCGTGGCAGATTCATGTCAGTGTGTGGCAAAACCAATACTGTATTGCAAAGTAAAAAAAAAAAAAATAATAATAATGATAAAAATAATTAAGAGCACACACACAAAAATACATAAAATAAATTAAAAAAATAAAGATATATTTCATTTAACCCAGTATATCCAAAAAAAAAAAAAAAAAAGAGGCATGGAGAAGGTATCAGGGAAACTGGGAGCAGAGGGAGTAATGGGATACTCAAGAAGGATAGCATTTGCAAAGGTACACAGGTGGGAAAACAAAGTCATTAGGTTAATAAGGACTCTAATAACAATTTTTTAAAAGTTGGCCCAAAGTAATAGCGATCAGAATTAACACTGCGTATTTCATTAATATAGAAAGGACTGGTGAAGATGCACAGAAAGTAGATGGTTTTAAAAGCCTGATGCAGTTCTACATATGGAGAATATTTAAAAACAAGAAAGCCAGTGACTTTTAAAAATTGAACCATTTTGAACTTAGAAATGAGATGGCAAAATTTTATTTGGGAGAATTTTTTTTTAAGAGTTGAGATTTTATTCAGGCAGCTGGACAATGCCAGTCTAATGTATCATGCCACTTGAATGCAGGACAAGTAAAGAAAGACATGTGTAGACATGGCTTGGGAATTTTGCCTCTTGGATGATTAAGTTTGGTAGAATGCAGATTCATGGCCACTGAGCTTGTATTCATCAGCACTGAGGTGAGACCCAATAGCTCAGACAGCAAACAATACAGATCTCCTGAGAGCAAATAAGTCTTGACCTTAATATCATTATGTATACTGTGAAATAAGATTCTTATATGAATTCTTAGTAAAGCAAATCATTAAAACTGCTGCCACTTTGAAATTTGAATAACAAAATTAGCTTCAGGCATATAATAATTCCATTCACTCATTCAACACTTTTGTTGACAATTTGCTATATGAATTGTTCTTTACTGAGGAAATGCAATAATGTGTAAACTGTTCTCATTTTTAGGAAGTTCTTTATTTGTCTGGAATGTTCCTGTTATTTCCATATATTGATACTATTTCTGTGATCTGAAGTGAAGTGAAGTGAAAGTTGCTCAGTTGCGTCCTACTCTTTGTGACCCCATGGACTATACATTCCATGGAATTTTCCAGGCCAGAATACTGGACTGGGTAGCCTTCACCTTCTCCAGAGAGTCTTCCCAACCCAGGGATCGAACCCTGGTCTCCCGCATTGCAGGCAGATTCTTTACCAGTTGAGCCACAAGGGGATGAACATAAACTAATCTCTTCTACAAGATATTCCTAAACAATCTGGAGAGACAAACATTCCCAGTGACCAAGTTTCATTTGTTCCCTAAGTTTTTCAAAGTTAATGCTGTGCTGAAGCTTTCATAATTCACATTCGTTCAGGCATTTATCAAATTCCATGTATGAGTTAGAAACAAGTCAAGATGGCTTTTGAACTGTGACCTGTATTATGGGAAGGATTCAGCCTTGAGATCTGGTTGGAGCACAAAAGCCCTGGAGAAGAAAATAAACCTAATGTGTTCAAGGGAAAGAATATTAGCCTTGCTGTAGCATACAAAAGAGATAAGTCAGAACAGATAACGTGTGGCATCTGAGGCCATAATATGGGTTTTTAAATTTATTCTGAGTGAGGAGAGAAGATATTGGAATGTTTTGGGCAGGAAAGTGACATGACTATAATTTAGCTTTTATTTCTGATTCTTGATGGAAGAGAAAATGGAGGAGCAAGGGCCAGGAGGATGTCAGGAAGCTGTTACAATAGTCAACAGAGATGATAGCCACCTGTGTTAGGTAGAAGTAGGGAATTGGTGAGATGCTGGGTGCTCTCTGCCCCTCACCCCTTTGTCCATCCCGTTTTTGCTCTCCACGTATTTCCCCTTTCCTCTCGGCCAGTTAGTGAGAGCCTATCTTGGGCCTCACAGCATTTCACGCCTTTTCCAGTCCTCTTTTCTCTCCTACTTTACTTCCTCCTCTGTTGTTTCTTGCCCATATTCCTCTCCTGTTTTTTTTTTTTTTCATATCATTTGTTTCTGATTTTCCCCTTTTGTCTGTTACTCATCACTATTTTAGCTTTATGCAAGCCTTACATAGGCTGTCTATTCCTATTCACTGATGAGACTAATTTTTTATCCTTTTGAGGAAGCAGATGAAGGGTCCAGTCTTTTCTAATTTATCCAGTCTAGGAAATTTAAAATACTCAGATCTAGTCTTTCTGTCCTATACAGGGGTGTGTAGAACTAGTTCTCACTGTGTCCTTGACTGACCCTGGAGAGGTCTCAAATTGCAGTGGCTCATAATAGGAAGCTATCAGTAAATACAGCATGCATGTCCTGTAGCTGAAACTGGCTGAGATACCCAGTTCTGATAGGTGCTTATGAGTTTTTCTTGGTGCTAGGAATGCGTAAGTGAATAAATGAATGGAAATAAAAATTTGCTACAGAAGAGGAAGGATTTTCTAGTCTACCCAAGCTGATAACTGTGTATCCTTGTGTGTTTGTGTATGTATATACGTATGGTTATATATATATATATATGTATATATATATATATATATTTATACTTTCTTAGTGGCTTTTATCTTCCAGACCAGATCTTAGGACATAGGCATACAAGTGTACCAAGCAGCACACCTTCCTTCTGAGACAGGTTGGGCATCTTTCAAGGTCAAAGTATTCCTGGCCTGGGATTCCATCTACATTTTGTTTTATATAATGCTACATTAGAAATAGCTTCTCTTGTCATTCTTGTCATTAATGTTGAGAGTTAGATCAGCCAATTAGATCTCCTATGAACAGTAATAGAGTTAACAAGGCAAGGGCCAGGACGGTTAAGAGAGCACAACCAGAGTAGTTGCTGCAACTGAAATTCTGGAACTGGGCATTTCTTAGGAATGACCACTGTCAGAATTTCTATGGCTAATTCTGTCATACAGGTGCTTCCCAGGTGGTGCAGTAGTAAAGCATATGCCTGCCAGTGCAGGAGATATGGGTTCAATCCCCTGAAGTAGGAAATTGCAATTCACTCCAGGATTCTTGCTGGGAAAATTCCATGGACAGAGGAACCTGGCAGGCTACAGTCAAGGGGGGTCTCAAAGAGTTGGACACAGCTGAGCATGTACACATGCTGCCATACAAATCATGTTTCTAGCTATATTATTAAAACACTTAAATATTTCCTAAAGGCAAACTGAAGGGTGTGTAATACTATTTGTTAACTTAGGAACTGCAAGCAGAAAAGTGTTCCCCAAGATAAGTAAAGTACCATTGATTAATAAAATGAGAGAAGGTGGGAAGAACACAGATGCCTTGTGCCAATGGGAGCACCCTTGGGCTTCTGTGTGTCTGGGATGGGGCTGTGGGTGGCACACTGGTTCTCTCTCATTTTGATAAAACTGCCACGTGATTAATTTATTCTATATGTGCAGTTCAGTCTGTGTGTACACATCTTTAGGTAAAGATGATGTTCTATTTTTATAGGTGAAGGAAATCAGCAGTGTGTCAATTAAATACATTCTTTAATTAAATTTTATTTTTAAATTTTAGAATTTGGGGAGAGAGATAAAAGAATACAGGGTCTTTTCTCCTAGTTGTGTGCAGAAAGGGGTATGTGTGAACTGGGGAGAGCAGGAGAACCCTTTGACCCAGACCTTTATTCAGGAAGAGTATCACATTATATTGCTTTCCTTCAACTAAATTTATATGAATAACTACAGAGATACAATTTAAGGTAAAGAGCACATCCTTTTATGGAAACATGCATTCTCCAGTTAACTGCTCACCACTTTACATATGCATCAATTTATCTACCCCACCCCCAGCTTCCGATTGTAAAGGAAACAGTCCAGAATTTGCTACAGAATCAAGGTAGGTTTGAGTTGCTGCTATTGAAAATGCTTTAATCTCTGGTAAAATATAATGGCAGGCAAGTGTGGTCACTGTCTACTTAATTTACAAGATGTGGTTCTTAAGTAAGCTATCCTTTTTTAATAAGTGAAGATGGGGAGGAAGGGAGAAACAAACCTAGTAACAGTTTCCACAGCGTTGCTGAACTCAGGTTGCAGAAGGTGATATTTAAGTACAGTGCCAGAATTTTTTCATCTGGTATGAGTCTGTTGTAGCACAAAATTGGAACTGTTAGAAACTTTTCTCAAGAGCACACCTAAATGTACTTTAAATCCATCTTTTGTCTTGTTTTGCATAAGTAAACCACATGCTAACACACCACACACTTTTAAGAGCACTATCCAAACATTACAAAGTCAGTTCCAAAGTCCAGACAATTTCCAGTTCCTCTGTCAGAAAGCAAATAACAACAAAAGACTTATTCCAAACATAAGTCAACCAGAACCTTGGAGAACCTTCACAGTGACTTGCTTTACACAACTTCAGGAAATTTTGTGGATAACCCACTGTGGGGAGCACATAACCCTATAATACTCAGAACATATTGCCCAAGTTACACATGGTGACAAGGTAAACATTTGCTTAAGAACTCCTTCCAAGGGGGAAGTGGTGTGAAATAACCAGGGGGTGCTCTTCCATCTCTGAAACCCCAAATTAGCTATCGCCTTGGCTGTACCCAACACTCTTAAGGTCTGAGTGCTACGAATTATCTCTTCCTTTGTTTCAAAGAAAACAAACTTTTCCACCAAAATACCACCAATTGTTAACCTGCTGGAATGAAGGTAGGAGTTGAGTATGCATGCATGTTAAGTGCCATTATTTCTGATTCTTCTGTATTTCTTGCCATGTAAGCATTTGTCATCTGACTACTAGTGACTCTGTACATAGATACAATTTTTTTATGTATTAGTGCTTTTCTGCTGCAGAGTCCACAATGATTGATTACTTGTGGAGATTCTCAGCATGGATGCAATTCCCAGGTAATTGTTATAGTACCATAAAACCATGGTACACCAACTTCATTTTAGTAGTTTTACACTTAGTTATAACTCCAAATACAAGGGCCATTAAAGTTAAAATGTCCCTTGAGTTTCTTTCTAACATTACATTTATTTCAACCACTACAGATGGAAACAAAACAAAAATAATGTACTGAGCTTAAACATTCTGTCTCTGAATAAAGTAAAGCTATGATGGTGAGATATTTTATCATAGTGCTTCAGGACTCATTCTTGCTGTGATAAATTGCCAAATGCACATTGGGTGCATAAAACAGGGAAGAGCTATTAATCTTATGTTGATAGTATGAACTAAAGTCCAGAAGAGAATCAGAGCTGTATGCACACAATAAGATACATAGAATGCATAATGTCAGACATATTTCTGTGACAATTTGAAAATATTGTTCCTGATTCCCATAGCTACACTCCTTGGAGGAAGAGGAAATCCATTACAGATTCTTGATGGAAGAAGTTTGTGGATAAGTAAGTGAATAAAGATGAAGCAGGAGAGGTTTGCTACTAGTGTTGTAAATGAAAATACATTTTATTATGAAACTTAAAGAATTTTGACCTGGTTTTAAATGTAGAAGAAATAAATATTTTATTTTCTAGTGATACTTTGTTACATCTCAGAAAGCAATTTCTTTTTGGTAGATAAATAATTGGTACTTCAGTATCTGGTCTTTTGGGGCTTCCCAGCTATTGCTAGTGAACAACAGAATCTGCCTGCCAGTGCATGAGACATAAGAGATATGGGTTCAATCCCTGAGTTGGGAAGGTCCCCCAGAGAAGGGCCTGGCAACTCATTCCAGTATTCTTGCCTGGAGAATCCCATGGACAGAGGGACCTGATGGGCTACAGTCCATAGGGTTGCAAAGAGTCGGACACAACTGAAGCAACTTAGCACACACACATCTGGCCTTTTTATGCTGAATGCTAATTCTGTGTTAATTGTTATTTATTGAGATTGACAAATAAAAAATGTAATGCTGAAAAATGAATCAGTTATAGTAACTGATAAATCTACTCGCTAATCATAGCAGCACACCAGCTTGGTACCAAGTCCTCTCTAGGAAGGACGTGGATTATACCGGTAATAGACTATCTCTAAGGAGTCCCAGATGCGTGAAACTGGAGATGGAGGTTCCTTTAATCCCATGAAACAATTCTTTTGTTGAAAAGTTTTAAGAGTAACCCTTAAAATTATGAGGTCAAGACTTTGCCTTTTTCTCCTTGTAAGATGTTCCTTCATGGAAAATGGGTAAATTTATCAGAAGAATGCTGGAAGAGATTTTGCTAATACTTGAGCCTGAGGTCTACATTATATGTACTTTAGGAATGAAGAAAAGATACTGGCCCCCAGTGCTGTCAGATTGGCCTTTTAGGTGAATTTAATGCTTTTGATTTTTATATGCTGTTCTGCTTCCCCTGAAACCTACACTGATTTATTCCAACCAATGTGGTCTGAATTCCATCCAACATTTAACTAATATTTATCAGTGCTAAACTCGGTATTGCTTGATAAGTCAAATTTGTTGCAAATCACTTCCAGTTGTACAAATACATTATTTACTCATAACTGGTAAAAGCTCCATGCTGACATTAAATGAGTCGACATACTCATGTAATTACCTGGGCTGGCAGTCTGGTTAAGTGTGATTATTCTGGAGAAAGAAAAATCAAAAGAATTACAGTATAATTCCATGGAAACTATAATTTTTGACAGTTATAAACGTAGGCATTTTCCAAAAAATGTGTTTCATTTTATTGTAACAATCTTTATTTTTCTATTTCTTTTTATAAAGTCCCTATAAATTGTCTGAAATTTGGATAGATAGATTTAAATATTTCAATCAGATCTTGGCAGCTGATGAACTGAACTTAGTTTCAAATGACCCACCCTCCAGTTTGAGTTCATGGGTTGTGCCACCAACCCCTGAAGATAAGGGTGAAATGACTCATTGCCAGGGGAAATGCTTGTGGCACAACTCCAATTTGGAACAGAGACTGACAGTTGATTTAAGCTTGGGAGCAGAGGGAGAGAAGGAGCCAAACTCCACACTGAAGCTGGAATAAGCTGTCATAGTACTGAAACCGTTCTCCCAGATTCACTGGGTTGCTTTCAAATCGTGTATTGAATAAAAATAATGAGACCTCAGATCTGGTACTGATTTAATTCAGAAAGCCACCATTGAGCTTAGAGATGAGCAATGGCCCTGCTGTTGTCTCTGATGCTGGTCGTGACAGAGGGCTTTAGGTTGAGCTGTCACAGAAGAAACTGAAGGACAGAAGAGGTTGATAAATCCTACTCTGGCATGTGGATCATGTTTTAGGTGTCTCTATAAGGTCATGGGCAGGAAGCACTCCCTGTCCTAAGGCTAACACATCACGTAATGTGTGGTAGTGGTGGCTTAGTCGCTAAGTTGTGTCCAGCTCTTGTGATCCCATGGACTGTAGCCTGCCAGGCTCCTCTGTCTGTGGGATTCTCCAGGGTTTTGATTCCCTTCTCCAGAGAATCTTCCCGACCCAGGAATCGAAAAGGGTCTCCTGCATTGCAGGCAGATACTTTACGAATAGAGCTATGAGGGAAGCCCTCACCACATAATGTGTAGTAGGCACAAAATATTTCATTATTTAACAAGAATTTATTAAGCTTCTATTATGCACCAAGTATGGTGCAACTAGTATTCAGGGTAAACAAGTAGTGGCCTCCACAACACACTGTTGTTATAGTGGCCTTGCTGAAATTAAGGTAAAAAAAAGATTTTATAAAAAAGTAATGATTTATGGATTTATTTTATGACTCAGTCCATCTACAGACCACTTACAAAACTATAATACTTATTAAATTTCAGTTAGTTCAGTCACTCAGTTGAGTCTGACTCTTGGTGGTCCCATGGACTGCAGCACGCCAGGATTCTCTGTCCATCACCAACTCCCGGAGTTAGCTTAAACTCATGTCCATCGAGTTGGTGATGTCATTCAACCATCTCATCCTCTGTCATCCGTTTCTCTTCCTGCCTTCAATCTTTCCCAGCATCAGGGTCATTTCCAAGGAGTCAGTTCTTCATATCAGGTGGCCAAAGTATTAGAGTTTCAGCTTCAGCATCAATTCTTCCAATGAACATTCAGGACTGATTTCCTTTAGGATTGACTGGTTTGATCTCCTTGCACACCAAGGGACTCTGAAGAGTTATCTCCAACTTAATAGTTCAAAAGCATCAATTCTTCAGTGCTCAGCTTTCCTTATGGTTCACTTCTCACATCCATACATGACTACTGGAAAAACCATAGCTTTGAGTAGATGGACCTTTGTCAGCAAAGTAATGTCTCTGCTTTTTAATATGCTGTCTAGGTGGGTCATAGCTTTTCTTCCAAGGAGCAAGCATCTTTTAATTTCATGACTGCACTCATCATCTGCAGTGATTTTGGAGCCCAAGAAAATAAAGTTTGTCACTGTTTCCATTGTTTCCCCATCTGTTTGCATGAAGTGATGGGACCGGATGCCATAATCTTAGTTTTCTGAATGTTGAGTTTTAAGCCAACCTTTTCACTCTCCTCTTTTACTTTCATCAAGAGGCTCTTTAGTTCTTCTTCGCTTTCTGCCGTATGGGTAGTGTCATCTGCGTATCTGAGGTTATTGGTATTTCTCCCAGCAATCTTCATTCCAGCTTGTGCTTTGTCCAGCCCGGCATTTTGCATGATATACTCTGCATATAATTTAAATAAGCTGGGTGACAATATATAGCCTCGACTTACTCCTTTCCCAATTTGGAACCAGTCTGTTGTTCCATGTCTAGTGCTAACTATTTCTTCTTGACCTGCATGCAGATTTCTCAGGAGGCAGGTAAGGAGTTCTGGTATTCCATCTCTTGAAGAATTGCCCACAGTCTGTTGTGATCTACACAGTCAAAAGCTTTGGCATAATCAATAAAGCAGAAGTATATGTTTTTCTGGTATTCTCTTTCTTTTTCGATGATCCAACGGATGTTGGCGATTTATCTTGGTTCCTCTGCCTTTTCTAAATCCATCTTGAACATCTGGAAGTTCAAAGCCTGACTTGGAGAATTTTGAGCATTACTTTGCTAGCATGCAGTATGAGTGCAATTGTGTGGTACTTTGAACATTCTTTGGCATTGCCTTTCTTTGGAATTGGAATGAAACGGACATTTTCCAGTGCTGTGGCCACTGCTGAATTTTCCAAATTTGCTGGCATATTGAGTGCAGCACTTTCACAGCATCATCTTTTAGGATTTGAAATAGCTCAACTGGAATTCCATCACCTCCACTAGCTTTTTATGTAGTGATGCTTCCTAAAGCCCGCTTGATTTCACATTGCCAGATGTCTGGTTCTTGGTAAGTGATCACACCACCATGGTTATATGGGTCGTGAAGATCTTTTTTGTATAGTTCTATGTATTGTTGCCACATCTTCTTAATATCTTCTGTTTCTGTTAGGTCCGTACCATTTCTGTCTTTTATCGTGCCCACCTTTGCATGAAATATTCCCTTGATATCTCTGATTTTCTTGAAGAGATCTCTAGTCTTTCCCATTCTATTGTTTTCCTCTGTTTCTTTGCATTGATCACTGAGGAAGGCTTTTTTATATCTCCTTGCTATTCTTTGTAACTCTTAATTCAAATGGGTATATCTTTCCTTTTCTCCTTTGCCTTTCACTTCCCTTCTTTTCTGAGCTATTTGTAAGGCCTCCTCAAACAACCATTTTGCCTTTTTGCATTTCTTTTTCTTGGGGGTGGTCTTGATCCCTGCCTCCTGTACAATGTTTGAACCTTCGTCCATAGTTTTTTAGGCATTCTGTCTATCAGCTCTCATCCCTTGAATCTATTTGTCCCTTCCACTGTATAATCATAAGGGATTTGATTTAGGTCATACCTGAATGGTCTAGTGGTTTTCCCTACTTTCTTCAATTTAAATCTGAATTTGGCAATAAGGAGTTCATGATCTGAGCCACAGTCAGCTCCCGGTCTTGTTTTTGCTAACTCTGTAAAGCTTCTCCATCTTTGACTTAAAGAATAAAATCAATCTGATGTCAGTATTGACTATCTGGTGATGTCCATGTGTAGAGTGTTCTCTTGTGTTTTTGGAAAAGGGTGTTTGCTGTGAACAGTGAGTTCTCTTAGCAAAACTCTGTTAGCCTTTGTCATACTTAATTTTACTCCAAGACCAAACTTGCCTGTTACTCCAGGTATTTCTTGACTTCCTACTTTTGCATTCCAGTCCCCTATGATGAAAAGGACATCTTTTTGGGGAATTAGTTCTAGAATGTCTTTTAGGTCTTCATAGAACCATTCAACTTCACTTTCAGCATTACTGTTAGGTGTATAGACTTGGATTACTGTAATGTTGAATGGTTTGCCTTGGAAACAAACAGAGATCATTCTGTTATTTTTGAGATTGTACCCAAGAACTGCATTTTAGACTTTTTGTTGACTATGAGGGCTGCTTCATTTCTCCTAAGGGATTCTTGCTCACAGTAGTAGATTAATGGTCACCTGAATTAAATGTGCCGTTCCAGTCCATTTTAGTTCACTGATTCCTAAAATGTCGATTTTCACTGTTGCTGTCTCCTATTTGACCACTTCTCATTTACCTTAATTCATGGACCTAACATTCCAAGTTCCTAAGCAATATTGTTCTTTACAGCATTGGACTTTACTTCCATCACCAGTCACATCCACAGCTGGCATTGTTTTCGCTTTGGCTCCATCTCTTCATTCTTTCTGGAGTTATTTCTCCACCGATCTCCAGTAGCATATTGGGTACCTACCGACCTGGGGAGTTCATTTTCAGTGTCCTATCTTCTTGCCTTTTTCATGCTGTTCATGGGGTTCTCAAGGCAAGAATACTGAAGTGGTTTGCTAATCCCTTCTCCAGTGGTTCACATTGTGTCAGAACTCTCCACCCTGACCCGTTCGTCTTGGGTGGCCCTACACTGCATGGCTCATAGTTTCTGAGTTACACAAAGCTGTGGTCCCATAGGTGCATGGGACCTTTTGAAGGAGGTTGCCATTATCTTCATTACTTCCAGCATAGTTTAGTCTCAGGTCAAACAACAGGGAGGGAACACATCCCCACCCATCAACAGAAAATTGGATTAAAGATTTCCTGAGTGTGGCCCTGCCCATCACAACCTGACCCAGTTTCCCCCACAGTCTCTCCCAACAGGAAGCCTCCATAAGCCTCTTATCCTTCAGAGGGCAGACAGAATGAAACCCACAATCACAGAAAACTATTAAATTTATCCATGATTTTTCTTTCAGTTATATATAAAAAAACATAGCTTTGTACATTTTCTCTCTGTTATAAAATTATATTCTATTTAAAAGTTGATTTATAACTTTTAAATATATAGAATATAATGTGTTGGCTTCCATTTTTATTCTTGCTCTTGCCTCAGGGCTCCAAAATGTTAGCATTCACCAGGATAGCTAGTTATTTGGTGACAGACTTTACAGTGTTTTTAACATATTGTTTTCCATAAATTACTTCAAAATTGAAATGATTTAAGAAAAAAAAAACTTACTGTACTTTTTACTGCAGTTTTTCTACTGTTTTTCTCATGTCCAGTTCTAATCTCTGTAAGGGTTGCCAGGGGTTATTGTGAGTGTAGAAAATTTGTCTATCTGTCTGCACGCCCTCCTCCCCATCATCTCCCCCACTCCCAGTTCCACTTCTAATCTTTTCTCTTGACTGAGCTTCCCAGGCTCTATTCTGCTGATTTTGCCCCAGGATCTTTCCCTCTAATTCACTCTTCGAATTGATGGGAAGTTGGCCAAGTTTTTAATTTGGCATCTCCTCAAAATACTGCATTTGGTACCATCTACTACATACTCTGGCTTCCCTGGTGGCTCAGTGGTAAAGAATCTGTCTACAATGCAGGAGCTACAGTAGACGTAGGTTCAGTCCCTAGGTTGGGAAGATCCCCTGGAGGAGGGCAGGGCAACCCACTCCAGTAGTCTTGCCTGGGGAATCCCATGGACAGAGGAGCCTGGCATGTTATGCTCCATGGGTTCGCAAAGAGTCGGACACAAGTGAAGTGACAGCAGAGTATTACATACTCCTCCCCATCTCCCCCCGCCAGCCCCCTCCATGATCATCATGATCATTGGTATCCATTTCCCATATTGGGAAGAAGGAGGTGAAGAGATAGTCTTGTAAATAAGCTAATAAACTTCTATATAAACAGGAATTTAATTGGTAATACGTAAACATTGTAAATCAAGAAATTGCAGTATAAATATATTCTTTTGAAATATAGAATTATATTAAAGGTAAAAGTGATTTGGGAGCGTCCTCTGTGGCTCAGTGGTGAAGAATTCACCTGTAATGCAGGAGACACATGTTCCATCGCTGGGTCAGGGATCACCTCAGTTCAGTTCAGTTCAGTTCAGTCACTCAGTCGTGTCGGACTCTTTGCAACCCCATGGAATGCAGCATGCCAGGCTTCCCTGTCCGTCACCAACTCCCAGAGCTTACTCAACTCATGTCTATTGAGTTGGTGATGCCATCCAACCATCTCATCCTCTGTTGTTCCCTTCTCCTCCTGCCTTCACTTTTTCCCAGCATCAGGGTCTTTTCCAGTGAGTCAGTTCTTCACATCAGGTGGCCAAAGTATTGGAGTTTCAGCTTCAACATCAGTCCTTCCAATGAATATTCAGGACTGATTTCCTTTAGGATTGACTGGCTGGGATTCCTTGCTGTCCAAGGGACTTTCAAGAGTCTTCTCCAACACCACAGTTCAAAAGCATCAATTCTTCAGTGCTCAGCTTTCTTCATAGTCCAACTCTCACATCCATACACGACTACTGGAAAACCATAGCCTTGACTAGACGGACTTTTGTTGATAAAATAATATCTCTGCTTTTCAATATGCTGTCTAGGTTGGTCAAAACTTTTCTTCCAAGGAGCAAGCATCTTTTAATTTCATGGTTGCAATCACCATCTGCAGTGATTTTGGAGCCCAAGAAAATAAAGTCTTATTGTTTCCCTATCTATTTGCCATGAAGTGATGGGACTGGATATCATGATCTTAGTTTTCTGAATATTGAGGGTTTTTTTTTTTTGTTTGTTTTGTTTATTTTTATTTATTTAAAAAATTTTTTATTTTTACTTTATTTTACTTTACAATACTGTATTGGTTTTGCCATACATTGACATGAATCCACCACGGGTGTACATGAGTTCCCAATCCTGAACCCCCCTCCCACTTCCCACCCCATATCATCTCTCTGGATCATTCCCGTGCACCAGCCCCAAGCATCCTGTATCCTGTATCGAACATAGACTGGTGATTCGTTTCTTACATGTTAGTATACATGTTTCAATGCCATTCTCCCAAATCATCCCACCCTCTCCTTCTCCCTCAGACTCCAAAAGTCTGTTCTACACATCTGTGTCTCTTTTGCTGTCTCGCATACAGGGTTATCATTACCATCTTTCTAAATTCCATATATATGTGTTAGTATACTGTATTGGTGTTTTTCTTTCTGGCTTACTTCACTCTGTATAATCGGCTCCAGTTTCATCCACCTCATTAGAACTGATTCAAATGTATTCTTTTTAATGGCTGAGTAATATTCCATTGCGTATATGTACCACAGCTTTCTTATCCATTCATCTGCTGATGGACATCTAGGTTGTTTCCATGTCCTGGCTATTATAAACAGTGCTGTGATGAACACTGGGGTACACGTGTCTCTTTTAATTCTGGTTTCCTCAGTATGTATGCCCAGCAGTGGGATTGCTGGGTC
Source organism: Capricornis sumatraensis (assembly GCF_032405125.1). Taxonomy (NCBI): domain Eukaryota; kingdom Metazoa; phylum Chordata; class Mammalia; order Artiodactyla; family Bovidae; genus Capricornis; species Capricornis sumatraensis. The sequence goes on along the minus strand of NC_091081.1, from coordinate 12,750,227 downwards.
ATAAGGCAGTTCTATTTGCAATTTTTAAAGGAATCTCCACACTATTCTCCATAGTGGCTGTACTAGTTAGTAAGAGGGTTCCCTTTTCTCCACACCCTCTCCAGCATTTATTGCTTGTAGACTTTTGGATCGCAGCCATTCTGACTGGTGTGAAATGGTACCTCATTGTGGTCTTGATTTGCATTTCTCTGATAATGAGTGATGTTGAGCATCTTTTCATGTGTTTGTTAGCCATCCATATGTCTTCTTTGGAGAAATGTCTATTTAGTTCTTTGGCCCATTTTTTGAGTGGGTCATTTATTTTTCTGGAATTGAGCTGCATAAGTTGCTTGTATATTTTTGAGATTAGTTGTTTGTCAGTTGCTTCATTTGCTATTATTTTCTCCCATTCTGAAGGCTGACTTTTCACCTTGCTTATAGCTTCCTTTGTTGTGTAGAAGCTTTTAATTTTAACTAGATCCCATTTGTTTATTTTTGCTTTTATTTCCAGAATTCTGGGAGGTGGATCATAGAGGATCCTGCTGTGATTTTTGTCGGAGAGTGTTTTGCCTATGTTCTCCTTTAGGAGTTTTATAGTTTCTGGTCTTACGTTTAGATCTTTAATCCATTTTGAGTTTATTTTTGTGTGTGGTGTTAGGAAGTGATCTAGTTTCATTCTTTTACAAGTGGTTAACCAGTTTTACAAGCACCACTTGTTAAAGAGATTGTCTTTACTCCATTGTATATTCTTGCCTCCTTTGTCAAAGATAAGGTGTCCATAGGTGTGTGGCTTTATCTCTGGGCTTTCTATTTTGTTCCATTGATCTATATTTCTGTCTCTGTGCCAGTACCATACTGTCTTGATGACTGTGGCTTTGTAGTAGAGCCTGAAGTCAGGCAGGTTGATTCCTCCAGTTCCATTCTTCTTTCTCAAGATTGCTTTGGCTATTCGAGGTTTTTTGTATTTCCAAACAAATATTGAAATTATTTGTTCTAGTTCTGTGAAAAATACCGCTGGTAGCTTGATAGGGATTGCATTGAATCTGTAGATTGCTTTGGGTAGTATACTCATTTTCACTATATTGATTCTTCCGATCCATGAACATGGTATATTTCTCCATCTATTAGTGTCCTCTTTGATTTTTTTCATCAGTGTTTTATAGTTTTCTATATATAGGTCTTCAGTTTCTTTAGGTAGATATATTCCTAAGTATTTTATTCTTTTTGTTGCAATGGTGAATGGAATTGTTTCCTTAATGTCTTTTCTTTCTCATTATTAGTGTATAGGAATGCAAGAGATTTCTGTGTGTTGATTTTATATCCTGCAACTTTACTATATTCATTGATTAGCTCTAGTAATTTTCTGGTGGAGTCTTTAGGGTTTTCTATGTAGAGGATCATGTCATCTGCAAACAGTGAGAGTTTTACTTCTTCTTTTCCAATTTGGATTCCTTTTATTTCTTTTTCTGCTCTGATTGCTGTGGCCAGAACTTCCAGAACTATGTTGAATAGTAGCAGTGAAAGTGGGCACCCTTGTCCTGTTCCTGACTTTAGGGGAAATGCTTTCAATTTTTCACCATTGAGGATAATGTTTGCTGTGGGTTTGTCATATATAGCTTTTATTATGTTGAAGTATGTTCCTTCTATTCTTGCTTTCTGGAGAGCTTTTATCATAAATGGATGTTGAATTTTGTCAAAGGCCTTCTCTGCTCTATTGAGATAATCATATCGCTTTTATTGAATATTGAGTTTTAAGCCAACTTTTTCACTCTCCACTTTTTCTGAATATTTGTAAAAAAAAATTTCTTTTTGGTCCATTTCTTTGGATCCATTCTTGCATACTTTGTCAGTGAGTTTACATATTTTCCTGTATACTATTTTCTGCCATTTTAATGGTCTTATTCTTCAGGTAGGCAAGAGCCTTAAACAGATTGTGTGCGTGTGTGCTCAGTTGCTCAGTCATGTCCAGCTCTTTGCAACCCTATGACTGCAAGCCCACCAGCCTCCTCTGTCCATGGAGTTTTCCAGGCAAGAATACTAGAGTGGGTTGCCATTTCCTCCTCCAGCAGATCTGCCTGATCTAGGGATCGAACCTGCATCTCCTGTGTCTCCTGCATTGACAGGTAGATTCTTCAGCACTTAGCCACCTGGGAAGACCTTAAACAGATTGGTGTTTATATTTTTGAGTAGATTGGATAGATGGACAGTGTACATCAGAGAAACAATCCCTAAATTGACTGGCTTTTCTCTTTATTGTCAAATAATGTATTCTTTCATTCAGTAATTTTATTTCCCCTAGTCAGCTTTTTCAAAGTCAGTCCTAGGGTCACAGAGATGAATAAGACATGGCCTTGACACATTGTCATGAAGAATTAATAGGCTATTAATAGTCATTATAGTGCATCTTGATAAGCACTATGGTTGGCATATAGATGAAGTGTGTAAAGCACAAAAGTGAGTAGCAACAAGATTTGAAATGATATTCTCCACTTGAATTAAGCCAAGCTTTTGGAATTTAATCTATGTAGTAACACTATTAAACATGACCACTAATTAAACAATTACTTACAATTTACTGTAGATAAACTACATCTTTTTTTAAAATGACTCTGATTTATTTAGAGATTTAGAGAAACGAAGCTAAGGAGGCTGCCCTGGTAGCTTAGCAGTATAGAATCTACCTGCAATGCAGGAGGCACAGGAGATGTGGATTCCCTCGATCAGGAAGATCCCCTGGAGGAGGGCCTTGCTACCCACTCCAGAATTCTTACTGGAGAAATCCTGTGGACAGAGGAGCCTGGTAGGCTATGGTCCATGAGGTCACAAAGAGGCGAACACAACCATAGAAAATGGGCATGCATGTACAAGCTAAGGAACTCAGTGTCTTAACAAAAAGATAAATCCAAAGTATGATCACTTGATTTTAGTTATGAATTAAATAACTAATAAATTGTTTTCTAGTTTTTATCCATATAAGTATATTCTAAACCTTTCTACTTTCTGCTAAAAACTCTATCCTAATTATTGTTGTTGTTTTCTTTTTTGGTACTAGCTCTCAGTGAACTCTACCAATATCTTTTTGGGACATGAAGTCTTTGTATCCCCCAGACCAAGCCACATCTTGGCAACTCCTCCAAGTAAATGACAGTGAAAAAATGTCTAGAGTATGAAAAAGTGGTTAGAGGAGTCATATTGAAATGTGATGTACCTTGATTTTGCATACCTTAATACTCAGTGTACTTTGATTTTGGAAATTACATACAAATTTTACAGAAGAGAGTTTCTATTTTTAAACTTTGGTTTTCTAACTAAAATTAAAAACCTGTCCTAATAACTTGAACAGTTTCACCATATGGTGTAACATATTAAATGCTTTTATCCTTAATGAGCATCCAAATTGAGAAAGCTAACATGTCCCTATCTGAGAGTTTTAAAGCTAACAGCATTACTGTGTGGACAGATGCAAAGAAGTGAATTAGTCAGTGTCATTAATTTGTTCAAGCAAGGAGTTAAGTGTCTTCCTAAATCAATAAGTAAGAGGCTTACAACTCTTCCAAGATTTACATAAACTGTTTTGGGGCTACCAATTATTAACAGGTATACTTGTCAGAATACCTAAATGAGTTTTCAAATAGAAGGGTAGACTTGATCTGGAGTGGTAGTTCATATATCATTTAGAAGGGCCCTCCAAATTGCCCAGGTACTCTTTCCCAAGTGCCAACCACTTTTGTTTCTTCCTTACTACTCCAATATAAACCTGAATTCTAGACATTATGAAACATATTATCCAGACCCATCTTGACTTTTAGTAAAAAGAATTGAGTGTAAATAATATTTATTGTCATGCAGATGACTTGACTGAAGCTACCTTAAAAGACAGTTTCACTCTGCTTATACAGCAATGTTTCACCTTCTACAGTAGCACACATGCATTATATAAAAGTGCACTTGGACAAAGCCAAAGGGAAAGATGAAAGTGTAATTCACCAAGGAAAGAAATATATAAAGGAAGGTGACTAAACTGAGACTTTATACAACTGTTTATTTGTCATAAAACCATCCATGAGCTGAGATATAAGCATAAGCATTAAGTGAATGACAGTTGTTTTATTGTGTTTTCAACGTTTTTAGTTGTATCTTAAAAAATACCAGATGCTGTTCACATGATGCCAAACATATGGCTTTTGGCTGTGCTCTTGTGATCTGTAGTAGATTGTTAAATAATGTACAGGGCAGGGGAAAAAAGCGATTTACAGATAGCCCTGGCCTGAGTGGCTTGCAGCTGGATCTAATTTCACTGAGCTGATGGCCTCTTCCCTCCAGCACCTTCTATTTTATCAAATGCCACATATTGTTTTTTGAAGTGGTTCTTGTTGTCGTAGTGAATACCACAGATGGATAGCACACAGGACATTTGGTTGTCTGTTTTCTGACTAAGGTCAGGACCTACTGTTGTTCACGTTTGGGTGGAGGGCGTTTTTCATGGGACTGTCCAAGACAACTAATGAGTTTCAGCTGTCTAAGAGGTAATGTATAAGACATTGCTCACTTGGCTGACATACTTAAAGGCTATGATAGCCATTTGAATTCTTAGGCACTATTGTGGTGCCTCCTAAGTGTGAAATTTCTTTGTGTCATTTATGAAACTGACATGTCACCTGGAAAAATATGAAGACTGTAAGAAGGAGAATAAATAAAGGTTAATAGTTACTCAATTGCATTGTGATTGACTATAACTCCCCTGCCTCTGCTAGTAGATTTTAAGCTTCTTGAGGGCATACATATACCTTATTCAATGCTGAATAGCCTGCTCATAGCCCAGGGGCTGGTATGTAACAGGGGCTTAAATATTTGTTTAATGAATAGATGGTAAAACAAGCATTCAAAGAATTTCCGTATACTTGATAATTATGAAGTCAGTGGATTAGTATATGAATGGTAAGCTTCTAGATCTCATTCTGAGGTTTTCCCTAAACCCTATCATTTTAAGATTCATCTTTGTAGCTTTGTTTACATGATCTGTTTCTTTTAACTGTAGCATAATACTTGTGTGTGTGTTTGCTACATTTTACCTGTCAGTCTCTAACCTATATGAGCCAAGACTGCTTCCAAGTTCCTTCCAACACAGGATAATTTCCAGCCATCTCTGCAGCTGCCATGACATTGCAGTGTGGGACCATATGGGAGACACTTGCAGATGGGGCTGGTTAATGTTGCCGAAGCCATACCTTTTTCCTTTATTAAAAGGGAAACTTTTCCGTGAGGTTTCTACCACCTGAGTCTTCATTTAGTAAACCAGGCACAGATTTCCCCAACCCACTTCTAGGGATTCTGTTGCCTACCACTTCTCCCTCTATTTCTGTCTCTGAAGAGAAGGGTATATTTCTCTTTTCTCTCTGAAACTCAGCCTCATGCGGTCTACTCAAACCAGTTTACATTGTGAGAGCAATGGAAATTTATGTATGTAAACTTATGCCAATTATCTTCATGGCTTAAGCTTTTGAGTTCCATAATACCCTGCTCTAGCAAATCAAAATTGGTTTACCATAACAGTTCTTGCTATCTTATGATTCATTTTCCGCAATGCAGCCTGATTGTTCTCTCTCTTTTTAGATACATTGGTTTTTGCAGTTTATTTTTATTGTGGTAAAATACATGTAACACAAAATTTACCATCTTAACAATTTTTAAATATATAATTCAGTGGTATTAAATACATACATAATGCATAACCATCACTGCCATCCATCCTAGACATCCATGCTGTCTAGGTTGGTCATAACCTATTTTCATCTTGTAAAACTGAACCTCTATGTTCAAGCTGGTTTTAGAAAAGGCAGAGGAACCAGAGATCAAATTGCCAACATCCACTGGATCATCGAAAAAGCAAGAGCATTCCAGAAAAACATCTATTTCTGCTTTATTGACTATGCCAAAGCCTTTGACTGTGTGGATCACAATAAACTGTGGAAAATCCTGAAAACCAGACCACCTGACCTGCCTCCTGAGAAACGTGTATGCAGGTCAGGAAGCAACAGTTAGAACTGGACATGGAACAACAGACTGGTTCCAAATAGGAAAAGGAGTACATCAAGGCTGTATATTGTCACCCTGCTTATTTAACTTCTATGCAGAGTACATCATGAGAAACGCTAGGCTGGAAGAAGCACAAGCTGGAATCAAGATTGCTGGAAGGAAGATCGATAACCTAAGATATGCAGATGACACTTGGCAGAAAGTGAAGAAGAACTAAAGAGCCTCTTGATAAAAGTAAAAGAGGAGAGTGAAAAAGTGCTTAAAGCTCAAGATTCAGAAAACTAAGATCATGGCATCTGGTCCCATCACTTCATGGCAAATAGATGGGGAAACAGTGGCTGACTTTATTTTTTTGGGCTCCAAAATCACTGCAGATGGTGATTGCAACCATGAAATTAAAAGATGCTTACTCCTTGGAAGGAAAGTTATGACCAACCTAGACAGCATATTCAAAAGCAGAGACATTACTTTGTCAACAAAGGTCCGTCTAGTCAAGGCTATGGTTTTTCCAGTGGTCATGTATGTATGTGAGAGTTGGACTATAAAGAAAGCTGAGCACTGAAGAATTGATGCTTTAGAACTGTGGTGTTGGAGAAGACTCTTGAGGGTCCCTTGGTCTGCAAAGCGATCCAACCAGTCCACCCTAAAGGAGATCTGTCCTGGGTGTTCATTGGAAGGACTGATGTTGAAGCTGAAACTCCAATACTTTGGCCACCTGATGCAAAGAGCTGACTCATTTGAAAAGACCCTGATGGTGGGAAAGATTGAGGGCAGGAGGAGAAGGGGACGACAGAGGATAAGGTGGTGGGGTGGCATCACCAAGTGGATGGACATGAGTTTGAGTAGCCTCTGGGGGTTGGTGATGGACAGGGAATCCTGGCATGCTGCAGTCAATGGGGTCGCAAAGAGTTGGACACGACTCAGCGAGTCAACTGAACCGAAGTACCTCATATAAATAGGATTATACAGTATGTATCCTTTTTCTTATTCCACATATAAATAATATCACACAATATTTGTCTTTGTCTGATTTAATTCACTTAGCATAATGTCCTCGTTTCATCCATGTTGTAACATATGTCTGAATTTCCTTTTTTAAAAGTCTGTATAGTATTTCATTATATGTTTATTCTGAGTTTTCCGTATCAGTTCTCCTGTCAGTGAAGAATTGGGGACTTCCACATTTTAGCTGAATAATGAAGCTATGCACATCGATGTACTGTTATTTCTTTGAGGCCTTGCTTTCTGTTCTTTTGGGTATATACCCAAAATGGAACTGCTTGATATGGTATTTTTATTTTTAATTTTTTGAGGAACAGCTGTACTTTTTTCTACAGCTATAAGGTTTTATAGTCCTACCAAATATACACAAGGGTTTTAATTTCTCCAGATCCTCACTAATATTTATTTTCTAATTTTTTGGTAGTAGTAATCCTAATGGGTATGAGGTGGTATCGCATTGTAGTTTTCATTTGCATTTTCCGAGTTATTATTAATGTTGAGCATTTTTTCATGTGCTTATTCACCATTTCTATACCTTATTTAATGGTGAGGTAGCTCAGCAATAAGGAATCTTTTCTCTGAGATTCATCTGAGGTTCCCCTTTTGCTCTGTTGATACTATCATTTGATGTACACATTTTAAAATTTTTCACGAAATCCAACGTCCATTTTTTTCTCCTGTTGATGAGCCTTTGGTGACATATCCAAGAAATCACTGCCAAATTCAATTTTGTAAGGTTTTGCTCTGTGTTTTCTTTTAAGAGTTTTATAGCTTATGGCTTATATTTAGATATTTGATCCATTTTAAGTTAATTCTTTGTACAGTGTTAGGTAAGAATCCAACTGCATTCTTTTCTTGTGAATATCCAGTTATTTTTTTATTTTTAATGTAACTGAATTCCTCTGAACATTTTGCAAATTAAGACAAGTTATGGTTTTGTCCATTAACAATCATCTTAAATACTTAAGTGAAAGTGAAAATGAATTCACTCAGTCGTGTCCGACTCTTTGTGACCCCATGGACTGCAGCCCACCAGGCTCCTCCGTCCGTGGGATTTTCCAGGCAAGAGTACTGGAGTGGGTTGCCATTTCCTTCTCCAGGGGATCTTCCCGACCCAGGGATTGAACCTGGGTCTCCCGCATTGTAGGCAGAAACTTTACCCTCTGAACCACCAGGGAAGTTCCTGGATAATTATGCAGCCCAAATAATCATCTATTCAGTTAGTATCAGATAACACAGATTGTTCATCTTCTTCTGGGTAGAACAGTAGTGCTATGAAGTCATGTTCTAGAGAAGTGATTTTTCTGGTATTTGTCTCCAAATTCTATGTTCAGCTCTACATTCTAGGGTAGGAAATTAGATTCTTGGCTGCTCTTTTGATTCTAAAATTATAATGTGTTGAATCTGCAAAATCTAATACTTGAGGTTTTTCCATGGCTACTACAACTAAACACATTAGACACAGGAGGAATTGCTGTATAAAAATATTTTTGGAATCCTAACATATATTATAAAAAAATTATTCTTACCTACTTTCCAGTGAGGTCTTTTTTTTTTAATAACTAAATGAATTACTGAATGTGGAAATAAAGTGCCATATATATAGGCTTGTGTGTGTGTAATTGCTTTCTTTTTTACTTAGTAATTACTCTCATAGCTGAATTTGGGGATATATTACCCTTTAAAAATATAAACGCTAGTTGAAGGCTGACAGAGTATAATGCAGATGAGTTGGGGAACCTCAGAAATAGAAAAAGGTGCTAGATCCATCTTACTTGAAACTTATCACAACTAGCTAAGCCACCCATGAGAAAGCTGATGTCCATTTACTATGTTATCCTGGTCCTCACCAGAAAGAATTTTAAATTTTTATATAATTTATTTTCTGTTCTAATCATTTTATAGTCAATGCATCCTTTATATCTAAAATAACTTCTTTTTTTCTAAAATATAATTTTCTTGTTGCCAGCTTATCTCCCAGTGGAGAGGGAATATGGATTATTACCTTTGGTTTAATATATTAAAGCAATTAGATAATCAACTCTGAATCTTTTCAAGGTTAAAAAAATTCATAATTTCTTTAGTATTTCCCCTAGGTGAACTTTATTATCTAAATTTTGAATTCTTTAACTTGTTTCCTACTCCTCCCTTCTATGTTATACTTGCTTCTGTCTAGTTTCTCTCTTTCTGTTATAAAAAAGATGAAATTACTCTTTAGGTCAATATGAGACTAATGTTAAGAAAAATGAAAGCTATTGGGTTTGAAAATATTGCTCTTGTTATTTCATCCCAGCAAATCCTAAGTTTTTTTATTGAGGGTTAGTCAGTGCTCAAATGACTTCAACTTAGCTGCAAATATAAGTCTCAAGTATTTTACTATCTTTTCATATGTATAGTCATTTGTTTCCCATTTTGTACTGGATAAAGCAAAGAATACTTGGAAACTTGCACAAAAGTAGTATGTATAACTCTTAATTATCCAGAGGTATACTAACTCATTTAATGATTAATTAGTTAAAAGAAAGGAAGAAATATAAAGCTTTTAAAGGAAGAAATATAAAGCTTTAATTAATTAGTATGAATATTTCTTTATTAGAAAGCATCATCGTTTGGGACTGCACACCAAGAGACACAGCAAGTTATTCATCCATTCATGGAAATTCTCTTCCCCACTGACAAGGTGAATAATAGACGTATCAAACATGGGGTACAGATATAAGGTGTGCAAGGGACACAAAAGGAGGGAGCATAACAGAGAATGAATGTGTGAAGAAAGAAAAAAATATATTTATAATAACATCTGAAAGAATAAAATGCTTTGGAATAAATTAACATAAGAATTGTAAGACAAACTGAAAACTACATAGCATTGTTGAAAGAAATGGAAAACTGAGAAACTGAAAGATTACAGTGAGATCAAGATGGTGTGAGTAAGAGGATGCAAAACTCACTTCCTCCCATGAACACATCAAAAATACATCTACATGTGGAAGGGTTCTCACTGAAAACCAACAGGAGGCTGGCAGGAAGACTCCTGTATGGCCAAGGCTGTTAAAGATCCACACAGAATTTGATTGGAATGGAAGAGAAGTGATCAGTGCTCTGGGAAGGTACTCAGAAGAGAAGCGAGTTTGCATGGGCAGAGAACCTCCCTGGGGAGTGAGCAGTTAGAGTACATATTGGGCACCCCAACCCTGGGTTCTGACTCTGGGAAGACAGTTCCCTTGACTGGTTGGAGGACTGGAGGGACTAATAGAGCTATGGGAAGTCTGGACTCACTTGTGAAAAGTGCACACAAGTTTGTTTACACCTTGAGCACGATGGAGAGGGTGGATTAAAACCGTAAGCATAGATGATCAATTTCCCACAATGGCCCCAGTGTGCCCCCAGCCCAAGCAGAGCAACTGCTCCAGGTTCACTTGCTTCACAATGCAGCTCCACACTGAGGGCTGTTGCAACTGAGGAGAGACCTTGACTGTGAGACAAGTGCAGCTCAGACTCAAGGGGTATCTGAGCACAGTGCGGGGAGCATTACTGATGCTAACACAAGCAGTATATCAGAAGCAGCCCAATCTCTCTCCATGACCCAACCTCCACAGCCTGTTCCATGATCCAAGCTGAGCACCATACTACCAATGTTGCCCCAGCACTGCCACCCTCTGGTGAGATTGCTAGTGCTGGGAGTGGGGAGAGCCAGCTCGGACCTGGCCCCCAGGGCTTCTGCTCCAGCAACTTGGTACCCGCCCCTGTCCTAAATAGGGCAGTGACAGCTACTGAACAGAAGAAACACCTGTTCACATCTGGCTCTGGCCCAGCCATTCCAGCTCCATCTCCACTTGCTACCAAGGTGACAGTTATCAGCACACCCTTAGGAAAGAAATTGTATTTATGTCAGATCCAGCTCTTCCACCAAAGTCGCTGGGCATTCACAAACTGTATAAGGATGGGCCCACACAGGGACACCCCTGCAAGAGCACAATAGACAGCTACTGCACCTAATTTTCCAAAGATGAGAAAATTAAGCAAAGTAAGAAGACAGAGGGATTTATTTCCACTGAAAGAGCAAGAGAAAAGCCCCTGAAAAAAATTAATGAACATAAACAATTTACCAGATAAAGAGTTCAAAGGACTAGTAATAAGAATGCTAAGTGAATTATGGAAAAAAGATAAATATGTGAGGCATTTAACAAGGAACTATAAAATATAAAAATTAATAGAACTGAAGAATACAGTAACTGCAATGAAAAACACACTAGAAAGAATTACAGCTGACTAAGTGACACAGAATAATAGATAAATGATCTAGAAGATAGAATAATGGAAATCACTTAATCAGAAGGGCAAAAAGAAACACAAAGAGATCTGTTTAAGAGATATCTGGGCAACATAACTTTGACAACATTTACATGATAGGGGTGCTAGAAGGATAAGAGGGAAAGGGGGTGTTGAAAATATATTTGATGAAATTATGGCTTAAAACAACCCAAACCTGAAGAAGGAAGCAGATATCCAGGTACAGGAATGGCAGAGGGTCCCTGATGGTATAAACCCAAACAGACCCACGTCAAGACTTAATTAAAATGGCAGAACCTAAAGAGAGAATTCTAAAGGCAGAAAGAATAAGAAAGAATTATATACCTCAAGACAAATAGAAAATGAAAATGCAACATTCTAAAATCCATAGAATCCAACAGAAACAGTTGTAAAGAAAGGTTTACAGTGAAACAGACCTGCCTCAAAAAACAAAACTCTCAAATAAACAACCTAACTTGAAGAGGAACATCTTTTGGAATTATCTAGGTGGATCAGCTGCAGGTTTATCCTGCTGAAGTCTTGAGATTGAAATCCAGAGATGCAATAGCACTATGCACTAGTGCTATTGTTTTTGTTTGTTAGTTTTTGGTAACAATTGTATTGTTTAATTTTTTGTATTAATTTAATAAAAGGTGAAAGGAAGAGAAGGAGTGAGAGAGAGAGAGAGAAAGAGAAACCAGCCAATATTCATAAATTCAAAATGGATAGAATGAGGGGAAAAGAAATTCTAATATGAAGCCAAAGTAATGAATATTGGAGAGATCATGAGTGTGAAATGTTAGGAAAGGATGGATGGCAGGTGGAGTTTGAAGTACTTAATCTGAGTCAAAATTGTCAAGAAGGTTCCTATGTGAGATTTTGTAAGATCCTTATGGCCTTGGGTTTAAGTGACTGAACTGGGTTTAAGGGGAGTGTTTATATTAGAATTCATGAATTGGAACAGACATTGAGAAAAACTGGTGCAAAATATTTTCCTATATGTTTTACTTAGTACCCTTATTCAGATAAACTATAAAAGGAGAAATAATTAGATCTGGTCATACAAGACTTTACCAAATTTAAAATAATAAACTGAAGCGATAAATGTGAGAGAATTAATATTCACAGTCATTGATAGAAATTTGTGTTCTGTAATTCTCTTTTTTTAAAAAAGTGCAACTATAATATTGTGCTTAAATCTCCCAAATATATCTCTTATTGATTCTCATGGTTAAACCCAGAGTCGACAGAATTTATTGACTAAACTTAGGCTTTTTGGAGGCAGAATAGTGTTTCTAACATATAAGTTGAATGTTACCAAATAGCCTTTTTATGTTCTATTTTGAATTTCTCATTGACAATCTAAGGTTAAGGCTTTTTGTTGTTGTTTGTTTCTCAGTTCAGTTCGGTCGCTCAGTTGTGTCCGAGTCTTTGCAACCCAATGAATCGCAGCACGCCAGGCCTCCCTGTCCATCACCAACTCCCGGAGTTCACTCAGACTCACATCCATCGAGTCGGTGATGCCATCCAGCCATCGCATCCTCGGTCGTCCGCTTCTTCTCCTGCCCCCAATTCCTCCCAGCATCAGAGTCTTTTCCAATGAGACAACCCTTCGCATGAGGTGGCCAAAGTACTGGAGCTTCAGCTTTAGCATCATTCCTTCCAAAGAAATCCCAGGGTTGATCTCCTTCAGAATGGACTGGTTGGATCTCCCTGCAGTCCAAGGGACTCTCAAGAGTCTTCTCCAACACCACAGTTCAAAAGCATCAATTCTTCGGCGCTCAGCCTTCTTCACAGTCCAACTCTCACATCCATACATGACTACTGGAAAAACCATAGCCTTGACTAGACAGACCTTAGTCTGAAAAGTAATGTCTCTGCTTTTGAATATACTATCTAGGTTGGTCATAACTTTTATTCCAAGGAGTAAGCGTCTTTTAATTTCATGGCTGCAGTCACCATCTGCAGTGATTTTGGAACGCAAAAAAATAAAGTCTGACACTGTTTCCACTGTCTCCACTGTCTCCCCATCTATTTCCCATAAAGTGATGGGACTGGATGCCATGATCTTCGTTTTCTGAATGTTGAGCTTTAAGCCAACTTTTTCTCTCTCCTCTTTCACTTTCATCAAGAGGCTTTTAAGCTCCTATTCACTTTCTGCCATGAGGGTGGTATTTCTTACTAAATCAGGATATAACCATTGAATTAGAAACACTGGATATAGATAAGATTGAGATCAACCACTGACAATAAGATTTTGATTAAAAATAAGTGAAATCCATGAGAATAGAACTAGTGAGAATCTTCAACAAAAGATAACTTTTAAACTGAAAGCTCTTAACTCTGTTTCAGTCTTCTGGACTCTGTATTCCACCAGCCCAACTCTGGATACATATAGGCCCAGGGGAAATTATGTCAGTGGTTAAAGAAACTTAGAAATGTTGTTTTTGACATGGTCTACAGAATCCATCTCGTGAAAGTTCATAAATAATTTCTCAGTCTAAAAATAGAAGCAAAATGGTTGCTATATTTATGTGCTAAAACCTACAAATATTGAGGTATATTTTAAAATCAGTATTTCCAGGAATTTTTCACATATCCCTAGAAAAATAACCAATGATGAAATAATTTTTCAATTCCAAATAAATTCCAGATAAGGTGATGGCAGCTCCTCCACCGTTTATAGCTCTAAAGATAATTATGTCAGCTCTCCAGTTAATAGACTACATGGAGATCTGAAGACTCAAAACCCAATAGCATGTGCCTTGGAAAAAGATTGCAACATCTTGTCCTTTTTATAGAAGAGCTAAATCAAAATGAGAAGGAGCATATTGTTAGTACAGGAATCACTAACCATGACAATCCTCTGATACTGAGATTTAAATGGCCAATGCACTTTTATCTTTGCCAAGCATTTCTTTTTCCTTTCCAGTCAGAAAGCATAAAGTTTGAAGTCTAGGGAAAGGATAAAATTCTTGGGCAGACAAAATGCAAATTTTGTGTTATTCACTCAATTCAATTTTATTGAGTGCTTACTGTGTTTCATGCACAGCTCTATGAACAGAAATGAGTATAAAACACAAGGCTTTTGTCCTTAGAGAGTTTACATTCTAGTGAGGAGAGACCCATGATATATAAATCAATAAAATAAGAAAGGTGTCAGAGTATTAGTTTTCTATTGCCACTACAACAAATGATCAAAAGCTTAGTGATTTAAAGGGCTTCGCTTCTGGCTCAATGGTAAAGACTCCACTTGCAATACAGGAGATGCAGATTTGATCCCTGGGTTGAGAAGGTCTCCTGGAGAAGGAAATGGCAACCCACTCCAGTGTTCTTGCCTGGGAAATCCCATGGAGACAGAAGCCTAGTGGGCTATAGTCCATGGAGTTGCAAAAGAGTTGGACATAACATTAGCAACTAAACAACAACAACTTAACTCAAATTTATTATCTTGTAGTTATGGAGGTTACTGTCTGATACAGATTTCACTGAGCCAAAATCAAGGTGTCAGCTGAGCTATGCCTTCTCTGGGAATCTAGGGGAGAATCCATTCTCTTGCTTTTTTCCAGCTTCTATATTCCTCCTGCGTTCTTTGACTTATGGGCCCATTCTCCATTTTCAAAATGCAAAACTAACTTTTCCCATCATCATATTTCCTCTCTCTGACCATGATCCTCCTGCGTATAGAATCATATAGTATTCTTGTGATTGTATTAGACCCACTTGTTTGGAGTTCAGTCACTCTGTCCTGTCCAACTCTTTCTGTCTCCATGGACTGCAGCACGCCAGACTTCCCTGTCCATCACTAACTCCCAGAGCTTGCTCAAACTCATGTCCATCCACTTGGTGATGCCATCGAACCATATCATCCTCAGTCGTCACCTTCTACTGCCTTCAATCTTTCCCAGCATCAGGGTCTTTTTCCAATGAGTCAGTTCTTTGCATCAGGTGGCCAAAGCATAGGAGCTTCAGCTTCAGCATCAATCCTTCCAACTAATATTCAGGACTGATTTCCTTTAGGATGCACTAGTTGGATCTCCTTGCAGTCCAAAGGACTCTCGAGAGTCTTCTCCAGCACCACAGTTTGAAAGAATCAATTCTTGGGTGCTCAGCTTTCTTTATAGTCCAACTCGCACATCCATGCATGATTACTGGAAAAACGATAGCCTTAACTAGACGGACCTTTGTCGGCAAAGTAAATGCCTCTGCTTTTTAATATGCTGTCTAGTTTGGTCATAACTTTTCTTCCAAGGAGCAAGTGGCTTTTAATTTCATGGCTGCAATCCTCATCTGCAGTTATTTTGGAGCCCAAGAAAATAAAAGAGTGTCAGTGTTTCCATTGTATCCCCATCTATTTGCCAAGAAGTGATGGGACCAGATGCCATGATCTTAGTTTTTTGAATGCTGAGTTTTAATCCAGCTTTTTAACTCTCCTCTTTCACATTTATCAAGAGGCTCTTTAGTTCTTCACTTTCTGCCATAAGGGTTGTGTTATCTGCATATCTGGGGTTATTAATATTCCTCTTGGCAATCTTGATTCCAGCTTGAGCTTCATCCAGCCTGACATTTCACATGATGTACTCTGCATATAAGTTAAATAAGCAGGATGACAATATACAGCCTTGTCTTACTCCTCTTCTGATTTGGAACCAGTCCGTTGCTCCATGACTGGTTCTAACTGTTGCTTCTTGACCTGCGTACAGATTTCTCAGGAGGCAAGTACGGTGGTCTGCTATTCCCATCTGTTTAAGAATTTTCCACAGTTTGTTGTGATCCACATAGCCAAAGGCTTTGGTGTAGTCGATAAAGCAGAAGTAGATGTTTTGCTGGTATTCTTTTGTTTTTTCTATGATTCAACGAAAGAGTCTGAAATGCAGTACTTGGATGCAATCTCAAAAACGACAGAATGATCTCTGTTCATCTCCAAGGCAAACCATTCAATATCACAGTTATCCAAGTCTATGCCCCAACCAGTAATGCTGAAGAAGCTGAATTTGAACGGTTTTATGAAGACCTACAAGACCTTTTAGAACTAACACCCAAAAAAGATGTCCTTTTCATTATAGGGGACTGGAATGCAAAAGTAGGAAGTCAAGAAACACCTGGAGTAACAGGCAAATTTGGCCTTGGAATGCAGAATGAAGCAGGGCAAAGGCTAATAGAGTTTTGCCAAGAAAATGCACTGGTCATAGCAAACACCCTCTTCCAACAACACAAGAGAAGACTCTACACATGGACATCACCAGATGGTCAACACCTAAATCAAATTGATTATATTCTTTGCAGCCAAAGATGGAGAAGCTCTATACAGTCAACAAAAACGAGACCAGGAGCTGACTGTGGCTCAGATCATGAACTCCTTATTACCAAATTCAGACTCAAATTGAAGAAAGTAGGGAAAACTGCTAGACCATTCAGGTATGACCTCAATCAAATCCCTTATGATTATACAGTGGAAGTGAGAAATAGATTTAAGGGCCTAGATCTGATATATAGAGTGCCTGATAAACTATGGACAGAGGTTCATGACATTGTACAGGAGACAGGGATCAAGACCATCCCCATGGAAAAGAAATGCAAAAAAGCCAAATGGCTGTCTGAGGAGGCCTTACAAATAGCTGTGAAAAGAAGAGAGGCAAAAAGCAAAGGAGAAAAGGAAAGATATAAGCATCTGAATGCAGAGTTCCAAAGAATAACAAGGAGAGATAAGAAAGCCTTCTTCAGTGATCAATGCAAAGAAATAGAGGAAAAGAACAGAATGGGAAAGACTAGAGATCTCTTCAAGAACATTAGAGATCCCAAGGGAATATTTCATGCAAAGATGGGCTCAATAAAGGACAGAAATGGTCTGGACCTAACAGAAGCAGAAGATATTAAGAAGAGGTGGCAAGAATACACAGAAGAACTGTACAAAAAAGACCTTCATGACCCAGATAATCACGATGGTGTGATCACTCACCTAGAGCCAGACATCCTGGAATGTGAAGTCAAATGGGCCTTAGAAAGCATCACCATGATCAAAGCTAGTGGAGGTGATGGAATTCCAGTTGAGCTGTTTCAAATCCTGAAAGATGATGCTGTGAAAGTGCTGCACTCAATATGCCAGCAAATTTGGAAAACTCAGCAGTGGCCACAGGACTGGAAAATGTCAGTTTTCATTCCAATCCCAAAGAAAGGCAATGCCAAAAAATGTTCAAACTACTGCACAATTGCACTCATCTCACACGCTAGTAAAGTAATGCTCAAAATTCTCCAAGCCAGGCTTCAGCAATACGTGAACCATGAACTTCCAGATCTTCAAGTTGGTTTTAGAAAAGGCAGAGGAACCAGAGATCAAATTGCCAACATCCACTGGATCATCGAAAAAGCAAGAGAGTTCTGGAAAACATCTATTTCTGCTTTATTGACTATGCCAAAGCCTTTGACTGTGTGGATCACAATAAACTGTGGAAAATTCTGAGAGACATAGGAATACCAGACCACCTGACCTGCCTCTTGAGAAATCTGTATGCAGGTCAGGAAGCAACAGTTAGAACTGGACATGGAACAACAGACTGGTTCCAAATAGGAAAAGGAGTACGTCAAGGTTGTATATTGTCACTCTGCTTATTTAACTTCTATGCAGAGTACATCATGAGAAACGCTAGGCTGGAAGAAGCACGAGCTGGGATCAAGATTGCTGGGAGAAATATCAGTAACCTCAGATATGCAGAAGACACCACCCTTATGGCAGAAAGTGAAGAGGAACTAAAAAGCCTCTTGATGAAAGTGAAAGAGGAGAGAGAAAAAGCTGAACATTCAGAAAACGAAAGTCATGGCATCCGGTCCCATCACTTCATGGGAAATAGATGGGAAAACAGTGGAAACAGTGTCAGACTTTAATTTTGGGGGGTCCAAAATCACTGCAGATGGTGATTGCAGCCATGAAATTAAAAAAAGTTTGTTCCTTGGAAGAGAAGTGATCAAGTTAGACAGCATAACAAAAAGTAGAGACATTACTTTGCCTACAAAGGTCTGTCTAGTCAAAGTTATGGTTTTTCCAGTAGTTATGTATGGATGTGAGAATTGGAGTATAAAGAAAGCTGAATGCTGAAGAATTGATGCTTTTGAACTGTGGTGTTGGAGAAGACTCTTAAGAGTCCCTTGGACTGCAAGGAAACCAGTCTATCCTAAAGGAAATCAGTCATGAATATTCATTTGCAGAACTTGTGCTATTGCTGAAACTTCAATAATTTGGCCACGTGATGTAAAGAACTGATTCACTGGAAGAGACCCTGATACTGGCAAGATTGAAGGTGGGAGGAGAAGGGGTCGACAGAGGATGAGATGCTTGGATGGTATCACTGACTCAATGGACATGAGTTTGAGTAAACTGGGAGTTGGCGATGGATAGGGAGGCCTGGTGTGCTGCGGTCACGGGTTCGCAAAAGTCAGACAGGAATGAGTGACTGAACTGACTGAGTTGACAGGCCTCCTTGGCTCATTGATAAACAGCTTCTCACTGTGTCCTCACATGGCCTTTCATCTCTGTAGCTGTGTCCCAGGTCTCCACTTCTTATAAGCACACTAATTCTATTGTATTAGCACTCCACCTTTATTACCTCATTTACCCTACTTACCTCTTTAAGGCCTTGTCTCCAAATATAGTCACATTATGCATTAGGGATTCAACATATGATTTAAATATGTTAAACCTTCATCTCTCTTTATCAACCAGCTACACACCTCTTCTTGTCAATCTGGGGAAAAAAAAAAAATCACCCTGCCTTCACTCTAACTCACAGAGAAAATAGGGATTATGAGATAAGGACCACTTTATCTTTCTCCTTTTCCTCTTCACCTGAAAGTTTATCTTGAACTGCCTTCACACATTTATTTTTTTCCACTTAAAGTTAGGCAGGTAACAACAAAAATAGCAGCTGAATGTTTCAGACTTAAACTATATGTGTAGAAAGAACAGCATCTTCTGAGGCAGTCAAAGTAGAATGATGCCAAATAACCACATTTAACTGTGTTCCCAAGGTTTGGAGCATTCTTTTCAACAGAGAATAAAGAACTTTAGCCTTTCCCTGTTGAATGAAATGTTTTGTCACTATTTTCAAGATAATGACATTTCATTACAAAATAGATAACTAATAAGGATTGACTGTGTATGTGGCACAAGGAACTCTCCTTAATACTATGTAATGATGTCCTTGGGAAAATAATCTAAAAAAGAGTATATATATGTACGTATATAACTGACATACTTTGCTGCACAGCAGAAACTATGCAACATCTTAAGTCAACTATAATAAAAATGTTTTTAAAAAGTCACAAAGCAAAAAAAAAAAAAAGAATTCTAAAACAGATAGTGACAGTTCATGTTTTCTCCTTCAGAAAAATTGCACAAATCTTTACTTTTCTCAGATATGTGATTATCCATCAATATTTGAATTACATCACAATGACATTTAGTGGTTATAGGAATTTCTTTCATCTGAAAGAAGTACAGTTTTAAGTATAAGGAGATCTTTGCAAACTAAAAATAAGAAAGGAGAATGAGTCATTATGTTGTAGTCATTATCATTTCAATATATTTTTTTGTTTTTGAACCTGACTCTTCCCCTACCTTCTACATCTATTTTATTCTAAATAGGAATGGAAAGGGCGCAGAAAAATTTCCCACCCGATCAAAAGTGCCATGTTGATGTCCAGTGTGGCACTTCATGGAATCTGTTTTAAGTGTACAGAAATGAACAGATTGATATAAAACTACTGATAAACACCCTACAGAATGACTTCAGGTGAAAAATTAAGATCCACTTTTATATGATCTCTTTCACCCTCATCAAGAGGATCCTTAGTTTCTCTTAACTTTCTGCCATTAGAATTGTATCATCTGCATATCTGAGGTTGTTGATATTTCTCCCAGTAATTTTCATTCTATCTTTCAATTTATCCACCTTGGCATTTTGCATGATGTACTCCGCATATAAGCTAAATAAGCAGGGTGACAGTATACAGCCATTTTGTACTCCTTTCCCAATTTTGAACCAGTCCATTGATTCATGTCCAGTTCTAACTGTTGATTCTTAATCCATATACGAGTTTCTCAGGAGACAAGTAAGGTGGTCTTGTACTTTCATCTCTTAAGAATTTTCCATAATTTGTTGTGATCCACAGAGTCAAAAGCTTTAACGAAGTCAGTGAAGCAGGAGTAGATATTTTCCTGGAATTCCCTGCTTTCTCCATGATCCAACAAATGTACAGTTTTTGCTTTGAGAGTCAAATCCAAAAAAAATATTGCCAAGGCTGATGTAAAGGACATATTGCCTGTTTTTTCTTCTAGGATTTTTATGGGTTTTGGTATTGCATTTAAGTTTTTAATCCAGTTTGAGTTTATTTTTGTATAAGGTGTGAGAAAATAGTTCTGTTTGATTTTTTTGCATATAGCTGTCCAATTTTCCCAGCACCATTTATTGAAGAGGTGGTCTTTTCCCCATTATATATTCTTGCCTCCTTCAGTGTAGATTAATTGATCACATAAATGTGGGTTTATTTCTGGACACTCTATTCAGTTTCATTGATGTATGTGTCTGTATTTGTGTCAGGACTATACTTTTTTGATATTGTAGCTTTGTAGTATAATTTGAAAACAGAGAGTGTGATACTACGAATTTTGTTGTTTCTTAAGTTTGTTTTGGCTCTTTGGAATCTTTTCTGTTTTCTTACAAATGTTCAATGTACTTGTTCTAGTTCAGTGAAAAATGCTATTGTTATTTAGTTAGAAATTGCACTGAAGCTATAGATTCCTTGATTAGTATGGTAACTTTAACAATATTAATTCTTCCAGTCCATGAACATAGTATATCTTTCCATTTGTTTGTGTCATATTCAACCTCTTTCATCAAGTTTTCCAAGTTATCGATCTTTCAACTCCTTGGTTAGATTTTTCCTAGATTTTTTTTCTTGATGTAATTTTAAATGGGGTTGTTTTCTTAATTTTTGTTTCTAATAGTTTGTTGTTATTGTATAAAACTGCAACAGATTTTTACACACTAATTTTGTGTCTTGCAACTTTACTGAATTCATTGATGCATTCTAATAGTTTTTTGCTGGTATCCTTAGAATTTGCTGTATATAGTATCATGTCATTTGCAAATAGTGACAGTTTTGCTACTTTCTGTCCAATTTAATTCCATTTATTTATTTGCTGTGACTGGAGTTATATTACGATGGTGAATAAAAATTGCTAAGAGTGGGCAACCTTATTCTTGTCTTGTTCCTTATAGTAAATGCTTTTAGCTTTTCACTGTTGAGTATGATTTTAGTTGTGTTCTTGTCATATATGGCCTTTATTGAGCTGTGTCCCTCTATACTGACTTTCTTGAAATTTTTAACCATAAATGGACTTTGAATTTTGTCAAAAGCTTTTTCTGTGTGTTTTGGGATGATCATATAGGACTTTTATTCTTCAGTTTGTTAATGCTGTGTATCATATTGATTGATTTGTGAATATTGAGCTATCTTTGTGTCCTTGGGATAAATCCCACTTGATCCTGCTGCATGATCCTTTTAATATATTGTGGAACTTGATTTGCTAAATAATGCCCCTATCATTCTTTTTGTTATTGTTTCTTCTTGAAGGTTAATGATTATTTCCTTATGATAAAGCCAAAGAAATATATATATATATATAAAAGCACACTCTTGCCAAATCAGAGTATTTTCTTTATCTTCTAATTTGGCAAGTAAAAAATAAATATTTTAAATTTGTGTTTCTCTGCTATCCAGTTAGGTTGCCATTTTAAAATAGATGTATTAGTCATTTAGAGTTCTTCCTTTTCAAGTTTAATGTGTATCAAACAATTTCCACAGGTATAGAAATTCCCTGGAGTAAGTGGAATACAAACAATACTGAAAATCCCTCTCTGCTCATCCCCCAAATTGTTTCCTTTCCTGCCAAAGACAACAAGAAGTATTTTAATTTTGATATGTTTTCTCCATGCCTCCATACCTTTGACCAACTTGTCCTGCCTGCAATATCCTTCCTAACTTGGGGAAGACTTGCCTTCAAATCCCAGGGTCCCCTCTGTCTGTTTTCCCACAGTATTCTGTGGCCTCTGTTATCTCGCTTATCATGGGATACCTGGCTTTAGCTTTGGTGACCTGTGTCTGATCTGGAATAGGTGGCGAGCTCTTTAATCCAGCGACCACATCTTATTTTCCCCTGTGCTTCCTCCCACCTCTGATTCATTAGCACAGTTTCTTGAACATGTCTGGTGTGCAGCACATATTAATTTTTAACTTACAAATAAGTAATTAAGGGAAATATAAGTAAAACTCAGTTTGGCATTTGATAACCCTGAGTCACATGAGCCTGTGTTCAATATTAAAAAAAATGATTTGCCTAATTTAATTTAAATTAAATATTTAAAATTTAATTCAGTATTATATGATTGCTTATACACACACACATATATTGCTGTTGTTTGGTCACTAAGTTGTGTCTGACTCTTTGAGACCCCATGAACTGTAGCCCTTGAGTCTCTGCTGTCCATGGGATTTCCTAGGCAAGAATACTGGAGTGGGTTGCTATTTCCTTCTCCAGGGGATTTTCCCGACCCAGGGATTGAATCTGTTTTCTATTGCTGAGTTACCAGGGAAGCCTATATAAATATATACATAGATGTTCAAACAAAACATAAAATACATATTAGTATTCAAAAAGAATGATCATAGTATCTGGTCCCATCACTTCATGGCAAATAGATGGGGAAACAATGGAAACACTGACAGACTTTATTTTCTTGGGCTCCAAAATCACTGCAGATGATGACTGCAGCCATGAAATTAAAAGACATTTGCTGGGAGCCACCACGGGAGATCCCACCCATGACAAGGTCATGTGGAAGAGAACTGTTAAGCAAGGCTTCAGGACTCAAGGGGCTCCCTAGGCTTTCTCGAGCATCTACCCCAAAACCAGAATCTGTCTGTTTTACTATTTCATGACTTTCACCAACTCCTCTGACATTAACAGGGGGCTATTCCTGACCACCTTTCTCTGGAGAAAATCAACTTAGGGCTATAGCTAATAGGTCTCCTGGACATGAGAAGAATATTTCCAATCAAAACCCCTCTGTTAGCATTATACCTTGCTTGGCAGATATATCCAGACTCTTGCAGCTATGCATATGATTATTTACAGCCTCCCAACGGTGAGAGGCATGGAAAGCCTAAAACATAGAGCCTTTCAAAGAGTTAAAAGTTATTAGAGTAGTGCTAATATAGGATTTCGTTATTGGGCCAATGCTTGTTGCTAAGTTCCCATATCTCTTATCCACTGTGCACCTGGGAGTGCATTAGTTAACATAGTTGGAAAGTAAGAAAAACAAGTGTAGCTTTGAAATTAACCACATCAGACTTTTGAGCTAATTGGCTCTTTCTTGTAACTCACTGCACCTTTGCTTTGTGAGAATGTAACTTTGTTTAATACTTTTTGAGGCTGACATAGATTAGAAATATAAGAAAAAACATTTCAAGGGAAAATAAGTTTTCTGGTTGAACAGCCTTTATCAAAAGAGGGTCATAAAATGT
The DNA here is from genome assembly GCF_032405125.1 of Capricornis sumatraensis. Lineage (NCBI taxonomy): Eukaryota > Metazoa > Chordata > Mammalia > Artiodactyla > Bovidae > Capricornis > Capricornis sumatraensis. The sequence goes on along the minus strand of NC_091081.1, from coordinate 12,726,338 downwards.
TCACAGGCCTCCAAGGCCAGAAGATAAAGTATACAATATTGTTTATGGGAAAGGTTTGCAGAAAAAATCCTGGTTTCGATAAAGACAAAACAGATGTAATATTTGGGCTGACTCTGTATGACTTTGCATCTTTCATTTCCCTCTATGTACAAGTAAAGGTATAAAAGACCCTTTTGAAAATAAAAACAATGGGCCTCGCTTGAAGAAGTTTGGTCACCCCGTGTTTTTCTTTTTTCTCTTTTTTCCTCTCTTACTTTCTTTTTCAGGCTGATCCCTTGGAGCATAGAGGCTCCCCGCGTTCACTTATCTGCCCGGGTTTCTAAGACCTGAACGGGAAGACGCTCTGAGTCTTCACTCCCTTGGGAGACTGGGAAGGCACCTGTGGCCTCCGTGAACAGGGAAAACTTCTTGTCTCGAAGTTTTATTGGCTTTCTATGTAAACCAAGGAATATCAGCCTCTTTCTCTCCTCTATTTTCTTATCTACAATATTCTTTCCTTATCTCTCTCTAAATCATCTGCCAACGCTGTTTTTCCTTCAGGTTCCCCTGGATCCTCTGGGGGCTGGACCCCGGCAGACATTTGCTCCTTAGAAGAAAAGTTATGACTAACCTAGACAGCATATTAAAAAGCAGAGACATTACTTTGCCAACAAAGGTCCGTCTAGTCAAGGCTATGGTTTTTCCAGTAGCCATGTATGGATGTGAGAGTTGGACTATAAAGAAAGCTGAGCACTGAAGAATTGATGCTTTTGAACTGTGGTGTTGGAGAAGACTCTTGAGAGTCCCTTGGACTTCAAGGAGATCCAACCAGTCCATCCTAAAGGAAATCAGTCCTGAATATTCATTGGAAGAACTGATGCTGAAAGGAAGCACGAATACTTTGGCCACCTGATGCGAAGAACTGTCTCCTTGGAAAAGACACTGATGCTGGGAAAGATTGAAGGCAGGAGGAGAAGTGGACAACAGAGGATGAAATGGTTGGATGGCATCACAACTCGACGGACATGAGTTTGAGCAAGCTCTGGAGGTTGGTGATGGACAAGGAAGCCTGGCATGTTGTAGTCCATGGGGTTGCATGCAAAGAGTCAGGCACGACTGAACCACTGAACTGAACTGAACACATCAGTGTCATTTACATATTACACTATTCATTGCCTGTATCAGGCAATGTATTTGTCTGCTAGGCATTGAACACATGAAGCAGGAAGAATGTTATTTTGCACTAAGGTTTCCTTACTGTATGCCTTGTGCCTGTGTGCTCAGTTGCTTCAGTTGTGTCCAACTCTTTGCAACCCTATGGACTGTAGCCTGCCAGGCTTCTTTGTCTATGAGGATTCTTCAGGCAAGAATACTGGAATGGGTTGCCATGCCCTTCTGCAGGGATCTTCCCAACCCAGGGATCGAACCCACATCTCTATGTCTCCTGCATTGGTAGGTGGTTTCTTTAACACTAGCACCACCTGGGAAGCCTTGGTGAGAACGAAATCTCTCCACTGATTTGGGAAGGATTTGAACTCTCTTCTAGAGCAGTGGGTGCTGGAAGGGGCCAGATGTTGACATCTGTGTAGTCGATGTCTTCAGTTCATCTAGTGAATGTTTTTCGAAATAAAAAAGACCACATTTTCACTTTATCTTCCTCTCCGCTATGCTGCACACAATCACACAGACATGGTCAAGCCAGTTCAAATCATTGCCTCTGGGACAAGAGAGTTTTTCCTCCTATTTTATCTTTAGTATCTTAAGGGCAGCCAATGTGGTTGTTAAATAGTATAATATTTGGATTTTATGAGATAAACACCTGTTGATTTAAAAGTAAATAATCTTCTAACCCATTGGATGATTAGAAGGAGGGCCTTCCTCTGCGACCTGAATTTGGCATATTAAACCTTGACTTTCTTTTATACCTCCCAAGTTTCCTGACTCTGGTGTTTTCTTTTTTCTGAATCTGCTAATGTTGGATCATATTTTTTTTTTTAACGTACAATTGAACCAGTGAAATAAAACAGAGCAATGTCTGAGATTCCCTCATCCTTCAAGGATTTTTCCTGGCTAAACAAAATGTGAGATTTTGGGATTGTTTCTCCAAACACAAACTGAGGCTGATAATATGGGTAAAAAGAATACAAACACCTCTCCTTGGTTACGAGTGTTAACATGTTTATGTAAATTGTCTTTTGCGCAGACCAGTTATCTGAAAGGTAGTGTAAACACCATGGTATGAGCAAATTTAATTTTTTTTTCTACCCAAACTTTTTTCTACTTTTACCTCTACTCACTAGGTTGCCAATCCTCACTTTTTCCCTGATATATTTAATGATTTGTTTCTTAACTCTACCAACTACATAAGAAAATTGTCAGCATTTACATTGTAAATTAAACTTTATTTGGGATGAGGTCTTCCAGGGAAAGCGTACAGAGAAAGATATGAAAATAAATGATGGAACTTTGGAGCTCATGAGCACTTAAGGATGAAGAAAGAGAATTGAGAAGTCCAATATGGAAGGGTCAGAAACTGGGACAAAAATCAAGTTTATAAAAACCAAGGAAATAGTTTTAATAAGAAGGAAGTAGTGATTAATGTAAGAGCATTTGATATTTTAGGCAATTTTCTGATTTAATCCTCTGCTTCAAAATGAAGCTAGTTTATCAAGTAACAAGTTTTATGAGCTTCTGACAAACTGCTTGCTTCAGTTGGAAATGGCAAAGGACCAGATTTTTCCTGAGTTCTTGTAACCTGGCTTGCCTGGTGGTTCAAATGGAAAAACATTCGCCTGCAATGCAGGAGACCTGGGTTTGATCCCTGAGTTAGGAAAATCTCCTAGAGAAGGAAATGGCAACCCACTCCAGTGTTCTGCCTGGGAAATCCCATGGACAGAGGAGCCTGGTAGGCTACAGCCAATGGGTCGCAAAGAGTTGGACACAACTGAGCAACTAACGCTTTTCACTTTCACTGTAACCTGAACTACTCCTAAGCCCTAGTTGATATGTATGACAAATATGCAGCCCATATCGTTTCAGGCCAGAGCAACCTGAAGGATGGTGTATGGAGATGGGTTATTAGGAATGAACAGTATTCCTTACCTCTCATTTTCATCTGCTGTTTGCAGACTTCAGTCAGTTCAGTTCAGTTGCTCAGTCATTTCCAACTCTTTGCAACTCCAAGGACTGCAGTACGCCAGGTTTCCCTGTCCATCACCAATTCCCAGAGCTTACTCAAACTCATGTCCATTGTCGGTGATGCCATCCAATCATCTTATCCTCTGTCGTCCCCTTTTCCTCCTGCCTTCACTCTCTCAGCATCAGGGTCTTTTCCAATGAGTCAGTTCTTCGCATCAGGTGGCCAAACTATTGGAGATTCAGCTCCAACATCAGTCCTTCCAATGAACATTCAAGACTGTTTTCCTTTAGGATGGACTGGTTGGATCTCCTTGCATACAAAGGACTTTCAAGAGTCTCTCCAACACCACAGTTCAAAAGCATCAATTCTTCAGCACTCAGCTTTCTTTATGGTCCAATTCTCACATCCATGCATCACTACTGGAAAAACCATAGCTTTGACTAGATGGACTTTGTCAGCAAAGTAATGTCTCTGCTTTTTAATATGCTGTCCAGGTTGGTCATAGCTGAAGCAAACGTCTTTTCATTTCATGGCTGCACTCACCATCTGCAGTGATTCTAGAGCCCAAGAAAATAAAGTCTCTCACTGTTTCCATTGTTTCCCCATCTATTTGTTGTGATGGGACTGGATGCCATGATCTTAGTTTTTTGAATGTTGAGTTTTAAGCCAGCTTTTTCACTCTCCTATTTCTTCTTCTTCAAGAGGCTCTTTAGTCCCTCTTCACTTTCTGCCATAAAGGTGGTGTCATCTGCATATCTGAGGTTATTAATATTTCTCCCAGCAATCTTGATTCCAGCTTGTGCTTCATCCAGCCCAGCATTTCACATGATGTACTCTGCATAGACATTAAATAAGCAGGGTGACAATATACAGCCTTGACTTACTCCTTTCCCAATTTGGAATCAGTTCATTGTTCCATGTCTGGTTCCGACTGTTGCTTCTTGACCTGTGTACAGATTTCTCAGGAGGCAAGTAAGGTGATCTGGTATCCCCATCTCTTTAAGAATCTTCCACAGTTTGTTGTGATCCACACAGCCAAAGGCTTTGGCGCAGTCAATAAAGCAGAAGTAGATTTTTCTCTGGAATTCTCTTGCTTTTACTATGATCCAAAGGATGTTGGCAATTTGACCTCTGATTTCTCTGCCTTTTCTGAATCCAGGTTGACCATATGAAAATTCTCAGCTCTAGAAAGATAAAGGAGGAAAGGAAGGATATACCCATCTGAATGCAGAGTTTCAAAGAATAGCAAGGAGAAATAAGAAAACCTGCCTAGGTGATCAATACAAAGAAATAGAGAAAAACAACAGAATGGGAAAGACTAGAGATATCTTCAAGAAAATTAGAGATACCAAGGAAACATTTCATGCAAAGATGAGCACAATAAAGGAGAGAAATGGTATGGACTTAACAGAAACAGAAGATATTGAGAAGAAGTGGCAAGAACACACAGAAAAACTACACAAAAAAGACCATAATGACCCAGATAACCAACAATGGTATGATCACTCACCTAGAACCAGACATCCTGGAATGTGAAGTCAAGTGGGCCTTGGAAAGCATCACTTTGAACAAAGCTAGTGAAGGTGATGGAATTCTAGTTGAGCTATTTCAAATCCTGAAAGATGATGCTGTGAAAGTGCTGCACTCACTATGCCAGCAAATTCAGACAACTCAGCAGTGGCCACAGGAGTGGAAAAAGTCAGTTTTAATTCCAATTCCAAAGAAAGGCAATGCCAAAGAATGCTCAAACTACCACACAATTGCACTCATCTCACACGCTAGCAAAGTAATTCTCACAGTTTTCCAAGCCAGGCTTCAACAGTACATTTGAAACTTGACTATATTCAAAGTCTTCCTTACTTATATCTGAGAATTATGCTGGCAAACATACATATGCTCTCTAACATCTCAGCTTCCTTAAGTAGCCATGGTCTCTACCCTCTCCATCTCCAGTATTATTGCTTTGGGAAAAACAGCCCCGGCAGGCATGTGAGCTGTGTGCTGTATCCCATTCTCCCCAGAGCTAGGGTACAGCTGAAATCTTGTACCCTACAATTCTGCGGGGCCATTGAGGAGTAGATCTTTCTATTGTCTTAGTACTATTTTTTTTCCCTGTGGATATATACTCAAAGATTGGCTTAAACCTCAATATCTTACAAAGTGTTTTTTTTTAACAGCTCATCCTCCACCCCCAACTTGTAGTCTCTATTTCCCTAAAACTCATATAACAGGATGAGTCAGAAGGCAAATCTAATTTAGTGGACTTTTCATTGTACTTACTATCTATCACACTTTGTATCAGCTTCATTGACCAGCTCACTGTTTTTATTGTGAAAGTCTCTGAACTTGGTTCTCTCATCCAATAGAATGGACTGTGCCCAAGGAGGCATTTTTTTCTGGCTTACCCAGAGTCTCCCAGACTTGGACACATCTGTCAAGAATCTGTGCTGGGCAAAGTCTGAAGCTTTACTCAGGACCTTCTGCATGTTGACAGTCTCTCTCTCTCTCTCTCTCTCTCTCTCCATCCATTTCATAGCCATTACCATAAACGTGGTTCAAACAAATCTAAAATAACAGTACACTCTATTACTTCAGATCAGAAGACATTTTATCAGGTGGTCATTTTGTGATCAAAACACATTAAAAAAACACACACACTTTGGGTTAGAAGTGGTAAGAGAAAACAGTGACTTTGTGTCAACCAACCTGAATTCATGTAAATTTGCCTAGCTTGCTCATCAGAGGCCTGCCAGTCCTGAATTCTTTGCTTTGAGGCTCATCTATATCAATGTCAATTCTACATACCAGTCTAGTAGCTTAAAAAATTCATTTATGTTTTTTAGATGATGTATGACAAATTTCATTTAGGAAAATATATGATCTTCTTTTAAAATAATTGTTATTCTGAGGAGAGGTGTCATTTCTACCATATTTAGCAGTTCTTCAGATTCCATGTGTAACTCCCGCTGTCCTTCCCTCTTTTTACTGTATATTAGATGCTGTGCCAGAATTTGTCTTGATAATTAAAGAATCCTAGCAATGGCACCCCACTCCAGTACTCTTGCCTGGAAAATCCCATGGATGGAGCCTGGTGGGCTGCAGTCCATGGGGTCGCTAAGAGTCGAACACGACTGAGCGACTTCACTTTCACTCTTCACTTTCATGCATTGGAGAAGGAAATGGCAACCCACTCCAGTGTTCTTGCCTGGAGAATCCCAGGGATGGGGGAGCCTGATGGGCTGCCGTCTATGAGGTTGCACAGAGTCAGACATGACTGAAGCGACTTAGCAGCAGCAGCAGCAGCAGCAGCAGCAGCAGCAGCAGGATTACCTGAGAGGTTCCAGAGTGTAAAATACTTGGCATCCATCATAAACTCATTGGTTACTTGTGGATTAAGCATTCCTCAAGTTAACTTGACTTTCTCAGGCTATTGCTTTGGGGCTTTTCAAGGCACCCTTGACCTTGTGGTGCCGGAAATCTGAAAAGTGGAGAACATGTTCAGGTAAAACTCAAGAGAATTTCTTTAGAAGTAAGAGGTGGCAGGTGGTGGGAAATCAGTAAAAAGAGTTTTTAAAATATCTGGAAACCAATGTTTTAGTCAGGTAGTTTAAGGAGATGCAATGTAAAACAGCCTTTAGCAAAAACTCTAATTGGACAAAAGGAGAAGCAGCAAATTTGAGTCTTAAGAGTCTACGCTGTCCTAATTGAGGAAAAAGCTGAATGTAAGGAAATTTGCGTAGAGGATAATGGTGATGATTGTGGCTTTGTTATTGTCACTCTACTCTTGTGCTAGGGCTTCTCTGGTGGCTCAGATGGTAACGAACCTGCCTGCAATGAGGGAGGCCTGAGTTCAATCCCTGGTCAGGAAGATCCCCTGGAGAATGGAATGGCAGCTCACTCCAGTATTCTTGCTTGGAGAATCCCATGGACAGAGGAGCCTGGTGGGCTACAGTCCATGGGGTCACAAAGAGTCAGACATGACTGAGCGACTAACACACACACACCTTTGCTATAGCGAAAGTATTCCCTTATATGTACATAGTAGACATTTCATATTCACTCGGCTTTACCTGGAAGTTCCCTGATGGCTTGGTGGGTAAAGAATCTGCCTGCAATGCACAAGATGTGGGTTTGAAACCTGGGTTGGGAAGAGCACCTGGAGAAGGGAATGGCAGCTCACTCCAGTATTCTGGTCTGGAGAATCCCATGGACAGAGGAATCTGGTGGGCTACAGCCCATAGGGTTGCAAGAGTCGGACACGACTAAACAACTGGACACACACACACACACATGCACACACACACACAGGATATCATGCTTTGAAGCTGACTAGCTAGCAAAGTGGCCATTTTAGCTGCAGTATTTTCTCTCTGAATCCACTGGAAAAGATTTTAATAGATTTTCTTCCAAGATAGGCAAGCACTTGTAGAGGCAAAAAAGCAAAGTGCTGGTATGCAGTTTCAGAAATCTGTTGACTACTTGTTCCCATATGTGTTCCAGGAAATTCACATTTGGATTTCAGTACAATTCAGAGTTATGGTAGGGCTATCCAACACTTTTTTGGAAGAGAGTTTGCTTGATACCAATATAAGGCTTGCCAAAACTCAGCAGGCCAAATTCTAGTTCTGAAATCTGTGGGAACCAAGAGATCAGCAGTTAGATCATGGGGGCTGTATCACTTTCAGCTCTCTGAGGAAACAAATTTTACCTAATGGTCCAGAAGGTCATTTTGAATATAACCAATAATCTTTAAAAAATGAAATGTCTCTTCTGTGGCATTTTATAGGGTATGTAACATTTAATAATGAACACATACTATTATATTTCTTTCTCTGAGTATTGGCTAAAATGTTTCAGCTTTTCAGACTTAATTATATCTGGCCAGACATGTGCAATTATGCTTACCTTTAGAAATGAAAACCCACTAGTATTTATTGTGTGTATTAAAATAAGTTAGAAATTCAATCACTTTATAGCTAACCTGTGTCAAAACTGCTCTGGTTAAAGTGATTAGTTGGCATTAAGCTCATTATTGAGTACAGAACTTCTCATCTTCCTTTAAAATATTGCTATAAACTTTGCAAAAATGGTGTGTTAGAAGTACAATAAGTGTAATAAAATAAGAAATTGTAAACCACAGTCAATCTGAGAATGTCCGTTTCTTTTCCTAAGACTAAACTATAAAATGCAAGTACTGGAAGTGATCTCAAAGGTCAATGTTCAAGTACCCCACGTTTTAGCAAAGGTAAGACCAAGCAATTCCAGATGAACTATTTTATTTTCTTAGATCCTAGTTATATGCCTTGTCATAACAGTCTGTTTAATGCTTATCCAAATAATGAAACATTGTAAAATGATTGGTTATATCCTCTTCGGAATGAACTTTTACATTAGAGTGTGTTAAATCTTCCTCTTCGTCTTAAACCATCCCAACTTTATGTGTAATAAGGATTGCTTTCTGTCCTATTGAAAGTAGTTTTCTCTTGGCCTTTGGAAAGTTTGTTTTTAATACCTCTTTCAGAAGGGGAAAACTAAAATTTGATAAAGCTTTTAAAATGAAAGTGTAAAAAGTGACAAGTACATTATCTTTATCTTCTTTATGAAAAGAAGATTGTTTATTTTCATATTGTGCTTGCTTTTTGTACCAATAGAGTGTTTCTCAGCCATCATGATTATAGTATCTTCTGTTTTTCTGAATTTCTGATGTTCTGCTAGGCTCCATTTACCTGGAGGGAGAAATTCTAGATGCTTTAGTTAAATTTTGTGACTTCTCAGAATACCATATCTATTGTGGAAATAAGGTAGTTAACTTAAGACCATATCCTGCTATTGAGTAAAATGGTGGATTTTATGTTTTTATGACTTTTGCAGTTTGTATTACTTATGCAATGAATTTTCTCAGATAGCCATTATTATTCCAATTTCACTGTTTAAAAATAGTAAGTGAGAGGCCAAATCATTTGCCTAAAGTGTTATGACTTATTAGTCAGAGTCATCTGGAAATCTTTGGACCACGCTCTTCCCACAAGGCCACATTGCTGATATTTTACTTTATTTGTGTTCAGTTCAGTTCAGTTCAGTTCAGTCGCTCAGTCGTGTCCGACTCTTTGCGACCCCATGAATTGCAGCACGGCAGGCCTCCCTGTCCATCACCAACTCCCGGAGTTCACTCACATCCATCAAGTCAGTGATGCCATCCAGCCATCTCATCCTCTGTTGTCCCCTTCTCCTCCTGCCCCCAATCCTTCCCAGCATCAGAGTCTTTTCCAATGAGTCAACTCTTCACATGAAGTGGCCAAAGTACTGGAGTTTCAGCTTTAGCATCATTCCTTCCAAAGAAATCCCAAGGCTGATCTCCTTATTTGTGTAGATTAATCTTTATACTCTAAGTGATTCATTTTTCTCTTCTTATAAAAATGGTCTAACAAGTGCAGTGGACATTTTGGGGAAATAAATACTACTTTTTTTTCCTACATAAAAATATTTTTTCAGTGCTTTTAATGTTGGCATTAAAAACTTGGCCTGTAAATGACTGTACAATCAGTTGAAATTATTCATCCTAGGACCAACCCTACTGTCCAGAGTTTAATGTTTTGGGGTTAGTGTGGATAAGAAGACTCATAATGACACATACAAAGTATTTCCTGACAATGAAATTTCTGGGACTAGAAATGATCATAACTAATTTGATGTATGTTCTCTACTTTTTTCCCCATCAACTACAGTCACTAGAAAATCTGCATGCAATCCTACCTGGAATCAGGTAGGCATACTAATCACTTTTGAAAGACTTTGTTGGTCTATGATTCTATTAATATAAAACAGGGTAATCAAGGAAATGGTAATTTTAGCAAGATGCTTTAAATCCACCAAAATTAATATTTATTTTTAGATTGTTAGTGCTCCATAAATATGAGAAACAATCATGATCCTGTGAATTGAAACATATTCATAATTTCTATTATGTCTGTATTAATAATGTCTTTTAGGGGCTCCATCATTAGGGAGGACTGTGACCCCAAGCTTTACTAGCCTCCCCCAGATATGCTGCATCTTCCTAATTTTATGCATAGATTGGGCATTGTAAAGATATCTAATACTTAAAATAATTCCATGTTGTTGGGATGCAGATTGAAGATCAAGCTCCCAAAATGTGAAGCAAAACACCAAATGTGACCATTTGGGGAAATATTTTAAAAGATCTATAACTTCATAAAGTGATCGAACCCAGGCCTCCTGCACTGCAGGCAGATTCGTTACAAGCTGAGCCACCAGGGAAGGCCAAGAATACTGCCGTGGGTAGCCAATCCCTTCTCCAGGGGATCTTCCTGACCCAGGAATCAAGCCAGGTCTCCTGCATTGTAGGCAGCTTCTTTATCAGCTGAGCTACCAGGGAAGGCCTATAAAGATTTCACTTTAAAGTATATAAAACCCTGCTCATATTTTGTAATATCTAGTCATAATTCTCCCCCTTTTTTCACCATACACCATTAGGCTAAATGAAAAAAAATTTTGTTGTTGTTGTTTAGTTGCTAAGTCATGTCTGACTCCTTTGCAACCCCATAGACCATGGCCCATGAGGCTTCTCTGTCCATAGAATTCTCCAGGCAAAAATACTGGAGTGGGTTGCCATTCCCTTCTCCAGGGGATCTTCCTGACCCAAGGATCGAACCCAAGTCTCCTGCATTGCAGGTGGATTCTTTACCATCTGAGCCATAGGGATTCTACTGTTATCTGATGTAAAAGTCTATAAAGGATGTTAAACCTTTTTCCCTCATAGTGTTTAACTTATTAATCAGTAGACCACATGCACAACCTGTGTATGAGTAAGTCTGCAGATAGTGACTTTATTTTAATGACAAAAGTTTTCCCTTAGTGACTGAATGACTCATTTCCTTTAAGCAAACTTTCATGAACAAATATGTTGAAAATTGCCTGGCATGACAAAATCAATTTGAATTTGTTAGAAAATTAAAAAATGATGTGAAGCCAGTTGACCTTTAAATATCTCTCAGAATCTTTCCATACCATGAATTCTTGCACAAAACAACCAGATGTATCAGTATTATGCTCAAATTTTTAATCTGACCCAGTTGAAATTGGTTTTATACCAACTCAGCTGAAGGCCAACATAATGGCTCCCCTTACTTGAGCCAAATCAGACAATGAACCGTCTCTTTGTCTCATTTGTTGGTGGGAAGATTTGTAATGTTATAACTTTAGTTTGAGAAGAAACACAGTTTGAAATTATGATGTCTCATAGATTTTTTTCACCCAGTTTTGTCTACAAATGGAAAGAAATTTATTTATCTACTGAGTAACTGAGACATACTTTAGTAAAATATGTTTCCAAGAATAAAAATGATTGTAGCAGTTATCATAACAATTTTAAGTGAATCGATGTTTTTCAATTTATAAAGTTTGGTTTTGTTGTAATCTCATTTTTTTTCCTGTGTGAGAGTTGTAGTGAAGTGAGTGAAAGTCACTCAGTTGTGTCTGACTCTTTGCGAACCCATGGACTATAGAGTCCATGGAATTCTCCAGGCCAGAATACTAGAGTGGGTAGCCTTTCCCTTCTCCAGGGGATCTTCCAAACCCAGGGATCAAACCCAGGTCTCCTGCATTGCAGGCGGATTTTTTACTGCTTGAGCCACCAAGGAAGCCCAAGAATACTGGAATAGGTAGCCTATCCCTTCTCCAGCGGATCTCCTCGACCCAGGAATTGAACCAGGGTCTCCTGCATTGAAGGTGGATTCTTTATCGACTGAGCTATGAGGGAAGCCCAAGAGAGTTGTAGACTGAAATGTAAATTTTCTGGTGTTGAGTATGTTGCTTATAATGCTGATATTTCTAGAAGATTCAGAATAATGAGAAATCGGCTCACAATAGGGGATTAGCCTTAGAAAGCATTGTGGTAATTGCCTCTATGTATACAACAATATTGCTCTGGAGTATAGAGTCAGTAAATAAATTTTAAATTAAGCTATAAAAACATGTTTATAAAGTGATCCAGTATTGATCATTTAGCAAACAATGAGAGATTGACTGTTTTTGTGTTATGTTTTCTTTCAGCAGAGTGACTTTAAAAATCCTCATAGTTCATTTAGGGTTTGTCTTGCTCTTCTATTATCAATAACCATTATGAAAGAAAGTATGTGGTGTTAACATCTAGCAAAATGTAGTCTTTTTTTTTCTCTAGACATTCACTTTGTGCTTAGTTTCAACATTTTATTTTATAAATTTCAAATAAAACATCTTACTTAAAAGGCCCTTTTTAAATGGAAACCTAGATTAGATTGTTCTCAACAAAATAAGAAACATAAATGAAGTCATTTCATTTGGATATGAGCTTTTTATAGAGTGTAGTTGAATGATAAATGACTGATTGAAAACTAAGTAAAATAAGGGCTACAAATGACTAAGGTAAAGTGTAGAAAGGGTCTTATCTGATCTCAACATGACACAGAATGAAATCTATTTGCTGATAAAAAGAAAAAAAGTCACACATTACATTAACATCTGGACTTCATGTGGATATTTTCTCAATAATTAGCAGCAGCCCTTGTTCAGCTACATTCTTCCATCTGGGAACAAAACATCATAGGGACTAAAAATAAAGACAAGGAGAAAAGTTAAAAAAAAAATGCTTGCTGCAAAATAGTGTGGTTCCCCTACATTGTAAATTAAAGCAATCATTTCACCCTCTTTGGGTGCCAAACATACTTTCATCACTATACTACCTAGACATGCCTTGCAAACTGACATTTTCTTTTTTATATTCAGAGGAAGATATTATGATTTAAAACTATGCTTGTGATTTAGGACTTAAAGGATCATTGAAAATATTATTAAAGGTATTTGTATACTGACAGATTTTAAATAGAATATATCAACATCAGTTGATAGAATCATTATTGCATATGTTACTTCAGGACATAAGGGACAAAAATTGTTTAAACTTTATTTCATGCTGTGAAGAAGGTGGCTTATGTAAGTACAAAAGAGTGTTTTTGTTTAGTTGTTAAGTCATGTCCGATTCTGCAACCCCATGAACTGCAGCATGCCAGGCTTCCCTGTCCTTCACTATATTGCAGTTGCTTAAACTCATGTCCATTGAGTCAGTGGTGCCATCCAACCATTTCATTTTCTGTTGTCCCCTTCTCCTTCTGCCTTCAGTCTTTTCCAGGATCAGGGTGTGTTCCAAAGAGTCAACTCTTCACGTCAAGTGGCCAAACTGTTGGAACTTCAGCTTTAGTATCAGTTCTTCCACTGAATATTCAGGATTGGTTTCCTTTAGGATTAACTGGTTTGATCTCCTTGCTGCCCAAGGAACTCTCGAGAGTCTTCTCCAGCACCACAATCTGAAAGCATTGATTCTATGGACCTTTGTCAGCCAAGTGATGTCTCTGTTTTTTTAATATACTGTTTAGGCTTGTCATAGCATTTCTTCTAAGGAGCAAGCATCTTTTACTTTTGTGGCTGCAGTCACCATCTGCAGTATACAAAAGAGTTACCTGTGCGACCCCATGGACTGCAGCCTACCAGGGTCCTCCATCCATGGGATTTTCCAGGCAAGAGTACTGGAGTGGGTTGCCATTGTCTTCTCCGATTACTAACAGAAGAATAGTTAATTTTGGGGGAAAATGAAGTGAAGTTGCTCAGTCCTGTCTGACTGTTTGTAACCCCATGGACTGTAGCCTACCATGCTCCTCCGTCCATGGGATTCTCCAGGCAAGAATACTGTAGTGGGTTGCCATTTCCTTCTCCAGGGGATCTTCCCGATCCAGGGATCGAGCCCAGATCTCCCGCATTGCAGGCAGATGCTTTAACCTCTCAGCCCTCCAAAATCACTGCAGATGGTGACTGCAGCCGTGAAATTAAAAGATGCTTTCTCCTTGGAAGAAAAGCTATGACCAACATAGACAGCATATTATAAAGCAGAGACATTACTTTGCCAACAAAGGTCCATCTAGTCAAAGCTAGGGTTTTTCCAGTAGTCATGTATGGATGTGAAAGTTGGATTATAATGAAAGCTGAGCGCTGAAAAATTGATGTTTTTGAACTGTGGTGTTGGAGAAGACTCTTGGGAGCCCCTTGGACTGCAAGGAGATCCAACCTGTCCATCCTAAAGGAAATCAGTCCTGAATATTCATTGGAAAGACTGATGCTAAAGCTGAAACTCCAATACCTGATGTGAAGAATTGACTCCTTGGAAAAGACCCTGATGTTGGGAAAAATTGAAGGCAGGAGGAGAAGGGGATGATAGAGGATGAGATGATTGGATGGCATCACCGACTTGATGGACATGGGTTTGAGTAAGCTCCTGGAGTTGGAGATGGACAAGGAAGCCTGTTGTGCTGCAGTCCATGGGGTCACAAAGAGTCAGACACGACTGAGCAACTGAACTGAACTGAACAAAAGAATATATTTCTCTAGTCTTAAAGGAGAAAAATGTACAATATACTAATTCTACTCAATGGTCTGCAATTTTTCGCCTGTTAAGAATGGCAAAGTAAAGCAATCTGATGCTGGCAGTTTTCATGCAACTATAATTCAGATTTTTATTCTCTGTTACAGTGTAGATTCTATGGAAGATACATTGCATAACTTCTCTAAATTATTGTGGAATATGTAACATATGTTTTCCGAGGCTGCTTATCTTTCATTGACTGAAGACTAAACCCATATGGTAAACACAAACAGAGCCTGTAGTTCATCATAAGGATGGAAATAGTCTCCAGAGATTTGAACTTTGGTTTCCAGACCCCTCTGGGTCAATTTGAAAGAGACTGGTCATTGTTTACCACACTGGCCCAATAATCTTAGAGCACGAAGGAAGCCTGAAAACTGCCAGTCTTTTTCTAGCCTATCGAAAGTGGTTGCCATCAATGAGGGTGGCTCTGGGAGTTCTCAGGGCCAACGACCATACCTCATAATTTTGTAGTTTTCTTCCCTCCGTTGATTTTAATGATTATTTCTTTATGATGTTGGCTAGTTTCAGTCCATCAACTAATTGCTACTGTTCTGAGCCAATATTAATATTTATTAATACTTTTCGTGAATATTTGTACAAAAGTGTTTATTTGTCCACTTAAAAGCAGCCTATAGTTATCAAAACTGGAAAATTTTGAGACATAACCTGTTTTTGGGCAATGGAGCCAAAATTTTTCTAACCACTTCTTACACTGCAGGACATTTCAGAATTTTATAGCCAAGATCATTTTGTTCTCCTGGCATTATTAAACCATTTGCTTTTCGTTATCTTCTGTGTCCTATTCAAACCACTCATCCTTGCCTTCAAGCAGTTCCTTCAGTCCTACCATCATCTCCTTCCACACTTTTCTATCCTATAATTCATGGTCCTCAATAGATTTTATTTTTCTACTGTTTCCTTTCCCATTTTGATTGCAAAGAGAAATATGTAATTTCCAAGTCAGGTAGGCAAATGTAGACGAATTGAGGCGTCTATTAACTCACTTTCCCCAGTAGACAAAAAGTCCTTCACCTTTCATTGAGATGATTTATATTTATGTGTATATAAGGTGTTGGAAAAAAGTACGGAGGCCTTCAATAAAGGGTGAGGACATAAATAAATATGTTTTGTTTCTTAAGCTGCAAAAATAGACATAAGCAGTGAACACTGAGCTGAGATGAGAAGGACAGTGGACCTCTCATTTTAAAGAATATGAATTTTGAAACTTGGTCTTGAGTTTTAGCAAAACAGTCATTTGAAGGTTATTATTTTTGAAAAAATAATTTGGTAATACATATGCTCTTTTAAGGGTTTCGCCAGTGACTCAGTGGTAAAGAATCCACCTGCAATGAAGGAAATGTGAGTTCAATTCCTGGGTTGAAAGATCCCTTGGAAGAGGGCATGGCAACCCACTCCAGTATTCTTGCCTGGAAAATTCCATGGACAGAAGAGCCTGACAGGTTACAGTCCATGGAGGTGCAAAGAGTCACACACGACTGAGACACAGAAAATAGGGACAAACTTAATAACATTTAAAGAGAGGATTTAGAAAGACTGAAGAAGCCTAGTAAAGATAGAGCTGTTCAGAAAGAATAGCCCCTTTGGGGAGTGTCAGAGGAATCAGCAGACCTTAAATTAAAGAAGGAACACATAGATTGAACTTAAGTATTTTAGAAAACTGGAAGACAGTTATTTCAGTTTGCCTATTAATAGTAAACATTGACTCCCATTTAGCATAACTTTTGTACAGCAGAATCTAGAAGGCTAAAGCTGTATTTCTCAAAATCCTTTGCAGCAAAGGTTCTACTTGTGTAGAACTGTTGTACTAAGCAGATACTCTCAGCTGGGACAGAAGTGAACAGTAATGCTTTTGTTGAAGAGATCAGATCAGTTGACAATCCTGATAATGGGAGCACTTGGCTCTAAAGGCAAACCAGAGTCAGTTTCTGGAGTCTCCGGCCACAGACCCCTGGTGTCTTAGGTGTTAAGAAACAAGGTGATATATGGCTAGCTGTCATGGGTACACTAGAATAGCTGATGGAGGTTTGTGCATTTTTCTCTGATGCTCTTCCTGGCTCTGTAATATTCAAACTCCATTCTTTGATTCTCCCTGAGATTTGTAAACTGCCTAACTTGATTTTTTCAATAACCTTCTTCATCTAAAACTAGCTACAGTGAATTTCTTTTTCTGAGAATAAGGATCCTGCAGGATACAACTATTAATACTTTTTTTTTTTTTCACCATGCAGCTTGCAGCATCCTAGTTGCCCCACCAGAGATTGAATATGGGCCCCAGCAATGAAAGCACAAAGACCTGACCACTGGGCCACCAGGGAATTCTCCAGTGCCAACATTTTAAGTACCATCTCACTTAAACTTTACATATACTCTTTGAAGCCCTTTCTCAAATCCATCTAGTGATCACTGACAAAAAGTAGTCAAATCCGTGTCTGTCTTGATATGACCATTTTTAAGGAAGCCAAGTATAGGAAATGGATTCAAAGGTAAGCCAAAGAGGGCTCATTTTAGACATGTGCACAAAAATAATTTAATAGAGGACCAATTATGTCTATAAAATAGATTAATTCACTTCAGTTCAGTTCAGTTCAGTAGTTCAGTCATGACCAACTCATTGTGATCCCATGGACTGTAGCACGCCAGGCTTCCCTGTCCATCACCAACTGCCAGAGCCTGCTCAAACTCATGCCCATCGAGCCGGTGATGCCATCTAACGATCTCATCCTCTGTTGTTCCCTAATAGATTAATTAGTGAACTCGAAAGCTGCATCATGGAACATCCTTAAAGTGACTAGATATTGGGTTAAGCAATCATTTATTAGAAGAGATCTCATCTGACAAACTTTCTATTTCAGTTTGTTATTTTAACCGCAAGACTTTTATTACTACTTAATTGTAATATGTCAATGACCCCATGGTGCTATGTTATAATTTTATGTTAGCATATTGGTGGGTTAAATAATGTGATTATGTGATAGATAAGGAAGAAATTTTTATAGTCAGTTGTTTATTATTTTCTAAGAAACAGAACTACAACATATTTTAAATCCCCCATTAATTTTAAAATATCATTATATGTCCAAGAGTGTTCAGATTTCCTCAGTTGCTTCATAATTATTTTTTAAGATTGTTCAAATCAAGATTCAGCAGAGTTTCTACATTGCAGTTCTTTGACTTGTATTTTAAGTCCCTTTTGATCTGTGCACCCACTTGAATTTGCCTTGGAGAATTTTCCACAGTCTGGATTTTGTTCAATGTACGCTTGTGTGGTTATTTAACATGTTGTTCCCCCCACCCCACCCCTTCTTCTTTATTTTTATCAACTAAAGGGATTTAAGACTTTCAAATTCAGGTTTGATTTTTTTTTTTTTAATCAGACACAAACATATGTCACTGATGGTCACGTGTACTTTTATCAGGAAGCACATGTCGTCTGGTTGTTTTTCTTTTTATGGTGTTAACTGCCATTAATATTTATTGTCGATATGCATTATTTCATGAAGGTTTACTGATACTCTAACTCTGTGATACCTCTGTTTATAGAAGCTCTGTAAGGTAATTAGCAAGTTTATTTTATTTTCTGTAATCTTTCTTCCATCTCCCTGTACTTCTTAATAATTGTGCTTTGTACACATCATAAGAACATGTAGCCATTATATACTACAATGTTTTCCTTGTATCTGTTATTTAGTTTTAGTTTCTCAGGTACAATGTTTTTCTTGTATTTGTTATTTAATTTTAGCTTCACAGATAGATACATATTGAATTCTCACCACCAGTCTTCATGCCATGGCCTGTCCAGTCATTTTCACTATATGAAATTTCTTCTCTAGTAGATTACTCAGGAAGGGCACCATGGGATAATATTTCCAGAATCCCTGTATGTTCTTAGAAAGTTCAGCATTTTCATTTTGAAGGTCACTTTGCATATAAAAAATTAGTTCACACATTCTTTCCTTGAGTATCTTAAATATGTTAAGATATTTCATTGTCTTCTATCATTAAGTGCTCCTGTTAAAAAGCATGAGAACAATCAGGTTTTCTCATCCTTATAAAGAACTGTCTTTTTTCTCTAGATATTCAAAAGACTTTTTAAAAAATTAGTTTTACTATAATAATATGTAGTCTCTTCTGGTTAAACTTTTCTGGGTATGGGTTTGCCTTTTCAATATGTATATAAAGGTGATATTTATTTCAGAAAACTTTTCCTGAATTATACATTTCAGTATTGATGCTATTCTCTTGCTTTATATGTCTTCATTGGGGACTTCTGTTACATAGGTGGTGAATTTTGCTTGCCTTTTTCTCTCTGTAAATTTCTTTTAATTTGTTTCATCGCTTTATTTTTAATTTTTACATCTTCTTTTACTTTCTTCTTTCCTATAGCCTATTTTTCAAATATATCCAAAGACATTATCCATTATCCAAATCCATTTATTTTTTCCTACATTTCTTCTAATTTAGTCATCATTTCTGAAATGATTTTTACTTTTGTTTCTAAATCTTTCTTGAGTTCTTTTCCTCTTTTCAAATATTCTTTTTCTTCTCATCATCTCATTTCTGAGTGTTTCTAATTCTTCTGGTACTCTTTCATAGTTTCTATTATTTTCTGAAATTCTTTTAGCTTGTTTTGAAATATTAAGGAATATTTTATCAATTTTGTGGGATGTTTTCTGGCATGCCTTTATTGTCAACATGAGTATTATTTTGCTCATTATTCCTTTTCCTTAGAAAAGCTTTACATGGATTCTGTCCACAGTTCGTTCCTCTTGCTGGTTTTAAGTGATAAGTGTTTCCTATTACTCAAAAAATGGAATGGTCCAGCAAGATTTCTTAGCCTCGTGCCTTGGGCCTTCTCCTCCATACTTTTGTTCTGGAACTTCTTTTTTTTGTGCCTCAGTGTCTACCCAGCTCTGTTTAGATTCTCCTCTCAGAGGTTCTCCTTAGGTCAGGCATTTGTTTGAAATGGACCTTAGGTTGGTCAGTTAGGAAAGTTCTTAGTATGGAGATACCTCTGTACAATCAGCCTACTTTGTGATCCCTTGAACACCCCCATGAATCACAGCCTCTATTAAGGAACCTCCTAGGCATGTCTGCTGTTTTTGAAATGGCTCATTGAGCTTTTTACACAAAAATGAGGACTCATTTTGGGGGTAAATCCCTATTAGGAATTTGTTCCTGGATTTCATATTCATCAGAAGTCCTATTTTTCTTCCCTCCACTGTCTTGCATGCAGTTGCTAATACCATGTGGGCCTGATGGCAGATCCAAGTTTGGGAGTTGCAGAGATGCTTTTTCTTCAAATTTTGCAGCAAGTGTTGGTCATAAAATTTTATTTTGTTATTCTAGCTTCTCTGTTGTTATTAGAGGTTTGGAAAGATTAAAAACTAGGCCAAGGTTGCCTATATTGTCTTTCTGGAAACTAGTAATCAGTTTACTCTCAATCTTATCGCATGACTGCAAGAGGATTTGAAGTCTTTTCCTGAAGAGTTTTAAAAGCAAGCTAATTAGCAATCATTTTGTATTGATATATCTGGGACACTTACCTGCTAGGAGTCTATGATTTCAACCATAATGCTCTTTTCCTTTGTTATATCTTACATAATACAATTTAGTCACTTTATAAGAGTAGTAGATAAATTCTTAACTAATAAAAACTTTATTAATATATTTATAAATTTATATCTATATGTTGAAATATATCCATAAATTTACTGTATGTAATATATGTTTATGAAGTGTATACTAAAAAGCATATCAAAAATTATTAGATGTAAATTTTTTAAATAAATGTGTTTTTTTATTAGACAAAGAATATGTGGATTTATTTTTGCTTATAAAAGACTAAAGCAATGCAGTCCCACTTTAATCAGTTTTGCTTTTACTCTAAATGTTTTCTTCTCACCTAATAAAGAAGAGAAAGAATGTTTTGCCTAACTCAAGACGCATTTGGATCTGTGGTTTCTAAAATGTCAAGCCCAAATCGAACACTCTGGAGTTTAACCTTGTTTGCTTTTGGCTAAAGTGACTTCCTGTTTCTAAGAAAGGAAAAAAAAATGGTCTAAAATGCTATTAGAAAGATCACAAGGCTTTTCTAAAATCCAGTGGCTCACACAGCAAAATACTTTGATGAATTAAGTACAAATAAATCCTAAAATGTAAATAAAATTTACCTGTAAAATATAGTTGACTTTATAAATTCAGAAAGAAAATAGTATACTGAGACAAAATGTCCTTGGGAAAAAGGCAGCCGAATTTGGCCAAACCCAAGTGTTTGAAAAACATTGTTGCTGGAGATGCATAATGAACCCAAAAATTTTTGCAGTTTTTGTGTTTTTCCTTCTTATAATTTTGTTGTGCTTATTCCCACAGCCAACTTCAAGTGACCCTCACCCCAGCCCACCCCCTACCAGGGGAAAAAACAAGGCCACTGAAAAGTTTGCTTAAACTTCTTAATACTTTTAATCCTTACTTGTTATAATTTGATTACTGAGACGTTTTCTCTGTGGGCCTCCTATTAAATCACTTTCAACTTGAAACAAACCAGAAATCCTTTTAAATAACAGAGCTAGTATTCATTTTAAGCTGCTCAGAATTTATACAGAAACTGTAGAATGTCTCTTCTAAAATGCTGTAAATGTGCCCAGAAGCTACTGTGATGGGTTTATCCTTCCAAACCTAAGCAAAAATAAATAAATAAATGACTGAATGTGGTGTTCTGGGTTACAAGTAGAGGACAATGTTACTCAGCCTTGTAGCTACTTTTATTTATTGTTTTGTGTTCTTAGGTATCAGTGTTGATAGTTACCTCAAGTTAACAGAGGTGGTTTTTCACTTGATATACCCAATAATATTATTTTTTTTATAGAAAACTTTTTATTTTGTATTGGGATAAAGCCAATTAACATGTTGTGATAGTTTCAGGTAGGCAGCAAAGGGACTCAGCCATACAGATAGATACAGGTATCTATTCTCCCCCAAACTCTCCTCCCATCCAGGCTTTGACATAACTAAAGACCTAAATGTGAGCCCAGAGACTATAAAACTCCTAGAGGAAAACCTAGGCAGAACACTCTCTGGCATAAATTACATCAATATCTTTTCTGATCCATGTCCCAGATTAATGGAAATGAAAATAAACAAATGGGACCTACTTAAACTACAGAGCTTTTGCACAGCAAAGGAAACAATAAAGAAAATGAAAAGACAACCCACGGATTGGGAGAAAATATTTGCAAATGATGTGACTGACAGGAGTTAGTTTCCAAAAGTTACAAACAGTCCATGACACTTAGCAACATCCAACAAACAACCCAATCAACAAATGGGTAGAAGATCTAAAGAGACATTTCTCCAAAGAAGACATATGGCTGGCCAAGAGGCACATGAAAAGATGCTCAACATTGCTAATTATTAAGGAAATGTAAATCAAAACTACACGGAACGTCATCTCACACCAGCCAGAATGGCTATCATCAAAAAATGCACAAACAATAAATGCTGGAGAGGGTGTGGAGAGAAGGGAACTGTCCTACACTATTGGTGGAAATGTGAATTGGTACAGCCACTATGGAGAACAGTATGAATATTCCTTAAAAACCTAAAAGTAGACCTATCATATGACCCTGCAATCCCACTCCTGGGCATATAGCTGGAGAAAAACATGATCCAAAGAGATACATGCTTCCCAACATTCATTGCAGCACTGTTTACAACAGCTGAGACATGGAAGCAAGCTAAATGTCCATAGACAGAGGAATGGATAAGAAAGATGTGTTACATGCATATAATGGAATATTACTTAGCCATAGAGTCGGACACAACTGAGCTACTGAACTGAACTGAACTGAAGGATGAATGAAATAAGGCCATTGCCAGCCAAATGGATGGACCTAGAGATTGTCATACTGAGAAGGCAAGTCAGACAGAGAAGGAGAAATATTGTATGACATCCCTTATGTGTGAAATCTACAAAGAAATGATGCAAATGAACTTACAAAACAGAAAGAGACTCAGAGAGAATGAACTTATGGTTCCAGGGGTGGGGTGGGGGGAAAGAGATAGGGAGTTTGGTATGGACAAGTCCACATTGCTATATTTAAAATGGATAACCAACAAGGACCTACTGTATAGCACAGGAAACTCTGCTCAATGTTATGCCCCAGTAATATAATTCTATTTGGGCAGATATTATGAAGATCTGGTCTGAAACAATCTTTACATTGTATATTTTACATAGAAAAAATAATTGTGTTTTTTAATGTTACTTCCCCCTATTTTAAGTAGTTTCAAGATATCCAGGAATGATATAGATTTTGTGTCTCTAAGAATCTATTTTCAATCATTCATCTAAAAGGAATAACCGAAGTTACTAAATTTATAACAGCTGAGGGGAGAAAGCAGAAAAAGCAATCATTACAGTAATTCTCAACCTTTTGTGTGCATAGATATTTCAAGGAAAACCCCTTTAAAATGCATGCTCAAGGGACTCTGCTCCAGGAGATACAATCTGATAGGTGATGACTAAGAATCTGCATTTTAACAGTGTGATGCTATAGGCTGTCTTTAGACTTTAGTTTGGGAAATAATTCTAATTTTAGCCACGTAAAATATCTAAGAGCAATTTGGGAACTTTAGTGTCCAGGATAGAATTACTTTTTGAAAAACATCACTAGCAATTGTGTTCTAAACATCAGAAAAAATGTTGGGACAAATAGAAACGAAAGTTATGACAATGACAGGTAGCTTGATGGGTGAAGAAGGAAGACCGATTAAATAGAGAATGGAAGAATGTTTTGTAAACTATAAGGATTTTCAAGTTAAAGCAGAAGGAAGGGTGTGCGGGTATTAGTGTCGAGCGAAATAGATTGACTGTTCAGTCTCTCAGTAGTGTTTGACTCTTTTGTGACCCCATGGACTCTCTCCTATCCATGGGATTTTCCAGGCAAGAATACTGGAGTGGATTGCCATTTCCATCTTCAAAAGAAATGGATACCACGTTTTGAAAGTCTACACGAACCTGTCTCAGCTCTTCTAGGTAAGGCACAAGGCCAGCCAGTATAACTTACAATTGAATGTCCCAAGCTGCTTGCTCTGAACTACTTTATACTCTCATGTCCCATATTCTTTAGCTTGTCACCCTACAACTCACTTTTCTACTAAGTCCTCAGATCTGGCTTTGTCCTTTGGCTTCCCATCCCACTGCCCATCACTACTGAGCCAGGTCATGTACGCTTTGAAGTGCTAGAACTTTGGAAGTGGAGTCAAGGTCAGCCTGGCTCCTTTGTGTTCGTGCTCACCTATCGTCATTCACTGTTCCACTTCTTGTGTTGTTCCTTCTGAAATTGACTGAAGTAACATCTGATTTGGGGGCTATGCATATCTGCTGCCTGATCCAGGGTCAGTCCCTTTAGCTAAGTCAGTCTCTGTTGGCTTTATGGTTCTCAAACTTTTATCTTCACTGTAAGCATTAGGGAAGCACGTTAAAAACAAGAACACTTAGATCCCAGTAGTTCTGGAGCGCAATCAAGATCATTGTATTCAAAGTGTGGGCCTCAAATAAAGAGCATCAGCAACAGCCTGGGAGCTTGTTACGAATGTAAATTGCTGGATTCTATTCCATGTCTACTGAACCAGGCTCTCGGTAGGTAAGCCCAGCAATCTGTGTTTTAACAAGGAAGGCCCTTCTATGACTTACTCAACCTGAGTACTGCTAGTGCTGACGTTTCATTCTTAAAGTATAATCTGATTCCAGGCCTGCTGAAACAGAATCTGTACTTTTAAAAAGAATACCCAGGTTTTAGAAGTTCTGGGGCTTCCCAGGTGGCACAGTGTAAAGAATCTGCCTTCCAGTGCATCAGTGCAGCAGATGCAAGAGATATGGGCTCGATCCCTGGGCTGGGAAGATCCCCTGGAATAGGAAATGGCAACCCACTGTAGTATTCTTGCTTGGAAAATTCCATAAACAGAGGAGCTTGGTGGGCTACAGTCCATGGGGTAGCAAAAGAGTCCAACACAACTGACCCCTGAGCACTTAAGAAGTTCTGGCCTGATAACTGTGCTTTTAGACAAATTGCATCAGTGGTTTTTAGGCAAAACAAAGGTGGAGGGCATTGGCACTAACACCTGCTCTGCTCACAGGAGAGGGGCAGTCCTCAGCCTGATGTTCACCAAATGACTGTTGAAACATAAATCTCCTCATGCCTCTCTGGTTCGTAACACCAACACTGTGTAATATCCATGCTTCAGAGCTGTTGTGAGGATTGACTACTTCATGCCTATTAAAACCTGTTGAGGTCCTCTGGTTTAATCCCAAGGTCCCAGAAGCATCTGTAGGGACTTTTCTGATGGTCCAGTTGCTAAGACTCCATGCTTCCACTGCAGGGGCTATGGTTCGATCTTTGGTTTGGGGAAGTTCCACGAGCTGCATGGGGTGAAAAAGTGTTAGTCACTCAGTTGTGTCCCACTCTTTGTGACCCCATGGACTGTAGCCCACCAGGCTTCTCTGTTCATGGAATTCTCCAGGCAAGAATACAGGAGTGTGTAGCCATTTCCTTCTCCAGGGTGGAGAACCTGGATCTTCTGCATTTCAGGGAGATTCCTCACCATCTGAGCCACCAAGGAAGCCTGCTGCTCTGGGTGCCGCCCCCAAAGCATCCATATATTGTAGGCTTTGCTGTCACTGGTACTGTAACAGATTTTAGCATGACAGTTATACAGCTCCCTACAAATGATGGTTTCACTCTCAAAACAGGTGCTAAGACAAAAAGAAATGTGCCAAATAATAGAAATAAAACAACACTAAGTCTACACCCATTCCTTTCCCCCCAAAGTAAGATAATAGAGGCAACAGAGTATCCATATGTATTCTTTTATTATTCATTCAAATAGACTCTTCAAGCTGAACATTCAATTAAAACTATCTTTCTGGTAACCAAAAGCTCAGCTGAGAACGTCTGTGGTGTTTTATTTGTCATCCGTATAAATTCCCAAGCATAAACTACAATTTCTGAATAATGAGTCAAACTAATGCAATGTTATCTCTAGAGATTTAAATTGCAAATATTTGCCTCATAATCTGTGTAAGAAACAAATCTCCTTTGATCTCTTTTAAAGATATCACAACTTTTTATTGGGTTTTATTAAAAAGAAAAATAACAAATAGATTCCAACTCCATGGATGCTTCTTGAATGAGTAGACACATTTTTTTCATTAGAAACGCTACCAAAATTATAACCTTTATCACACAACTTACCTTGTAATGTATACTTGTACATGTGTCTGTTTTTCCACTAAATTGTTAGCCTCTAACAATTTATGGGAACAAAGATGGGATCTTATTTATATTTGAAATCCTCATAGTGCCTAGTGGTGCCGTGCAAAACCTCAATAAATATTTACAAAATGAAAAAATGGATCATCTCCCCACTCCTTCCAAATACTGTGACTTTGTTCATCCTGTCTGCTTTAGTGCATTGCTAACCAAACTTCTGGCTAACCAGTACAATAACTCAGTGTTCAAACCCTTCAGGAACTACTTGACTGATATAGCAGGGGCCAACTAAACCCCATAGATTTATTCATTTTTTTTTCTCCTGCTCTGTCAGAAAAGCAAACATGGATTAGGTGAAACTAGCAAACAACTTCACAAAGAAAATAACTAAAATCGATCTTAAACCCACTACAAACATACCCTTCTCAACTTTGACAAATAATGACCTTAAAACTGCAAAATAATTTCCTATCCATCAAGCCCTCTGATAAATAGTCTTACTCACCAATCCAGGAAAAAAGAAAGAAATACTGAATGAGATTATACCTACTAAGTTATGGAAAGTGGCAAACTAAAGGAAAATGATCTAAGTTGAATTATGAGAAATTATTATTTTTATAGGTAAAAATATTGAATATTAACAAATTCCTATGGTTCAACCTAATAATTTTTTTTTTTTGAAATTCCCAGGTGTACTATGTTTGATATCCTCACAATGCCTAATGGTTGTAAAAAGTCTTTAAAACACAAGATGATTTCTATCAACCCCAAGAATTGAGCTCAGGAGATTCATTAGCTTTGTGAACCAAGTTCCAAGGACACTGGTGGTTAGAGGCTCTGTGTATTATTTTTTAAATTTTAGGCTTGCTTTTGTTTGTTTTCTAATAAACAGGCTTAGAATAAAATCAAAAGGAAATTGGAATATTTGACTACATTTTCTAAACTGTAGTTGGTAAAGAGCACACATTAGATCACTTTGAGTATTTGTTTAAATGCAATTATGTAGGCATCACTTCTTGAATCAAAATCTTAGGGTAAAGCCTCTGAAGTCAGCATTTTGACTAGGTATTCAGGATGAGTCTTGTTGTTCCAAATCTGACACCTTTTTTCTATGGACAAGATAACTGAAGTCTAAAGACAAGTATTTGATATGTCCTGATGCCATATATCCAATAAGTATCAGAAATGGTTCTCTAATGCAGTTCAGTCACTCAGTCATATCTGACTCTTTGC
Organism: Capricornis sumatraensis; assembly: GCF_032405125.1. Lineage (NCBI taxonomy): Eukaryota > Metazoa > Chordata > Mammalia > Artiodactyla > Bovidae > Capricornis > Capricornis sumatraensis. Next base: position 12,699,223 of record NC_091081.1, on the reverse strand, counting down.
AACCCCATGGACTGTAGCACACCAGGCTTCCCTGTCCATCTCCAACTCCCAGATCTTGCTCAAAATAATGTCCACTGAATCAATGATGTCATCCATCTATCTCATAACCTGTTGTCCCCTTCTCCTCCTGCCTTCAATCTTTCCCAACATCAGAGACTTTTCCAATGAGTTAGTTCTTTGCTTCATGTGGCCAAAGTATTGGAGTGTCAGCTTCAGCATCAGTCCTTCCAATGAATATTCAGGACTGATTTCCTTTCAGATTGACTAGACCTCCTTGCAGTCCGAGGGACTCTCAAAAGTCTTCTCCAACAACAGTTAAAAGGCATCAATTCTTCAGTGCTCAGCTTTCTTTATAGTCCAACTCTCACATCCACACATGACTACTGGAAAAACCATAGCTATGACTAAAACCATAGCTTTGACCTTTGTCAGCAAAGTAATGTCTCTGCTTTTTAATATACTGTCTAGATTGGTCATAGCTTTTCTACCAAAGACCAAGTATCTTAATTTCATGGCTGCAGTGATCATCTGCAGTGATTTTGGAGCCCAAGAAAATAAAGTCTGTCACTGTTTCCTATGTTCCCCCATCTATTTGGCAAGAAGTGATGGGACTGTGTGCCATGATCTTAGTATTTTGAATGTTGAGTTTTAATAAGTTTTGAATGTTGAATTTTAACAAGTTTCCATAATTCCATAATAAGTTTAATGAGTTTCCATAAGCCTCTTATCCTTATCCGTCAGAGAGCAGACAGAATGAAAACCACAATCACAGAAAATCAGTCAAACTGATCACAAGGACCACAGCCTTCTCTAGCTCAATGAAACTATGAGCCATGCCATGTAGGGCCACCCAAGATGGACGGGTCATGGTAGAGAGTTCTGATGAAATGTGGCCCACTGAAGGGAATGGCAGACCACTTCAGTATTCTTGCCTTGAGAACACTATGAACAGTATGAAAAGGGAGAAGGATAGGAAACTGAAAGATGACCCCCCCAGCTCGATAAGTGCCCAATAGGCTACTGGAGAAGAGTGGAGAAATAACTCCAAAAAGAACAAAGAGGCAGAGCCAAAGCAAAAACAACACCAGGTTATGGATGTGACTGGCGATGGAAGGAGAGTCCGATGCTATGAAGAACAATATTGTGTAGGAACCTGGAATGTTAGGCACAAGGTAAATGGGAAGTGGTCAAACAGGAGATGGCAAGAGTGAACATAGACATTTTAGGAATCAGTGAATAAAATGGACTGGAATGGGTGAATTTAACTCAGATGACCATTATATCTACTACTGTGGGCAAAAATCCCTTAGAAGAAATGAAGTAGCCATCATAGTCAACAAAAGAGTCTGAAATGCAGTACTTGGGTGCAATCTCAAAAATGACAGAATGATCTCTGTTCATTTCCAAGGCAAACCATTCAATATCACAGCGATCCAAGTCTACGCCCCAACCACTAATGCCAAAAAAGCTGAAATTGAATGGTTCTATGAAGACCTACAAGACCTTTTAGAACTAACACACAAAGAGATGTCCTTTTTATCATAAGGGGCTGGAATGCAAAAGTAGGAAGTCAAGAGACACCTGGAGTAACAGGCAAGTTTGGCCTAGAGTACAAAATGAAGCAGGGCAAAGGCTAGCAGAGCTTTGCCAAGAGAACTCACTGGTTATAGCAAATAACCTCTTCTGACAACACAAGAGAAGACTCTACACATGGGCATCACCAGATGGTCAATATCAAAATCAGATTGATTATATTCTTTGCAGTCAAAGATGGAGAAACTCTATATAGTCAGCATAAACAAGACTTGGAGCTGAATGTGGCTGAAATAATGAACTTCTTATTGCAAAATTCACACTTAAATTGAAGAAAGTAAGGAAAACCACTAAACCATTCAAGTATGACCTAAGTGAAATCCCTTATGATTATACAGTTGAAATGGCAAATCATTCAAGGGATTAGATCTGATAGACAGAGTGCCTGAAGAACTATGGAGACGTTGTACAGGAGGCAGTGATCAAGACCATCCCCAAGAAAAAGAAATGAGAAAGGGAAAATGGTTGTCTGAGGAGGCCTTAACAAATAGCTGAGAAAATATGAGAAGCAAAATGTAAAGGAGAAGAGGAAAGATATACCCATCTGAAGGTAGAGTTCCAAAGAATAGCAAGGAGAGATAAGAAAACCTTCCTCAGTGATCAATGCAAAGAAATAGAGGAAAACAATAGAATGGGAAAGACTAGAGATCTCTAATCCAAGAAGGTGGAAACAACTCCCTTTCCACTAACCATCCCTCCACCACCATCAATTTTGCTCTCTCTCCATTCTTTTACCAATTCACTAGATGTCAGTCCCATCGCAGAAGTGTGTGAAAGGGTTGAATAACTAAAATTCCACCTTTCTAGTGAGAAGTGTGAACAGGGAAGCTCAGGAAAATTGATAAGTAGTGACAAAACCCTGGAAAAGGAGGTGCTTTGGAAAATGAATCCATAAGCTGATTCCTGGGCTTACCCTGGAACTGTCCTTATAAGAATCTGAACCTAAAGACTATACTACAGACTTTGAGAAGCAAATTTATCAACAGACCACCATCCATATTTCAATTTTCATAAATAAAATCAATAAATATCAAAACTGAGATAACAAAGGTGTTGGAATGGTCTGACAAATACTTTAAGCATCCTATTATAAAAATGCTGCAACAAACAACTGTAAACACTTTCACAATGAAAGGCAAAGTAGAAAGTTTAAGTGAAGAAATAGAAGATATGTAGAAAAAACCAACTGGAAATCTTAGAAAAGAAAAAGAGAGTAATCAAAAACAAGAAGAGTTCTTATTAGCAACAGAAGAAAGAGTCAGTGAAATTGAAGATAGGTCAATAGCAATTATGTAATCAGAAGAACAGAGAGGAAAAAAAATTTTTTAAAGGAAAGGAGCCTCAGTTCAGTTCAGTTCAGTCGCTCAGTCGTGTCCGACTCTTTGCGACCCCATGAATCGCAGCACGCTAGGCTTCCCTGTCCATCACCAACTCCCATAGTTCACTCAGACTCATGTCCATTGAGTCGGTGATGCCATCCAACCATCTCATCCTCTGTCATCCCCTTTTCCTCCTGCCCCTAATCCCTCAAAGCCTCAGAGTCTTTTCCAATGAGTCAACTCTTCGCATGAGGTGGCCAAAGTATTGGAGTTTCAGCTTTAGTATCATTCCTTCCAAAGAACATCCAGGGCTGATCTCCTTCAGAATGGACTGGTTGGATCTCCTTGCAGTCCAAGGGACTCTCAAGAGTCTTTTCCAACACCACAGTTCAAAAGCATCAATTCTTCGGCGCTCAGCTTTCTTCATAGTCCAACTCTCACATCCATACATGATCACTGGAAAAACCATAGCCCTGACTAGATGGACCTTTGTTGGCAAAGTAATGTCTCTGCTTTTGAATATGCTATCTAGGTTGGTCATAACTTTCCTTCCAAGGAGTAAGTGTCTTTTAATTTCATGGCTGCAGTCACCATCTGCAGTGATTTTGGACCTATAGAACAATGATGATATGTTGAACATTCACATCACGAGAGTCCCCAAAAGGGGAAGAGTGCAGTGTTGAAAAAAGTTTGCAAACAAATGAAAAATTCTCAAGTTTGGCAAATGGCATAAACCTATAGATTCAAGTATTTTAGTTAACCTCAAGCATAAGTCTAAAGAAATCCATGCCCCAAAACATAATTGAGCTGATGAAAGATGAGGAAAAAATTATTGGAAACAGCCAGAGGAAAAAATGATGTGTTACCTATAGAGAAATAATGATGTGAATATTTGTGAATTTCTTATCAGAAGCCTACAAGGCCATAAGGAATTGGGCCATTTGAAATGTGCTAAAAGAAAATAACTCTCAATCTGGAATTCTATACTCAGCAAAAAATTACTTCAGAAATGAAGGTAAAATAAAGATATTCTCAGATGAGGGAAAACAAAGAAAGAGCCATCAGCCTTAAAAGAAGTGTAAAAATAAAGGTTAAAAAAAAAAGAAGTGTGAAAATAAATTCTTCAGAGGGGAAATAATCTGGAATGAAACTTGGAAGAGTAGGAGTGAAGAAAGAATAACAGACAGAAAAGTCAGTCTTTCATAACCTAATCTCATGACATTCGATCTCCTTTGCCATATTCTGTTTTTTAAGGAAAATTCTATGCCCCGCCCACACACAAATGGAGGAAATTACACAAGGGAATAAATATCACATTGTAGGATCACTGGGAACTACTTCAGAAGCTGACTTCCACACCAGTAGTAATATGAGAAAGCTAATGTGTTTTTATTGATAACAGAAAAGCAGACTTTAGGGACAAGAAAATTACCAAGGATAAAAAGGAATATTACATAGTGATAAAATTTTAATATATGAAGAAAGCATTGTTGTCATCGTTCAATTGTTCAGTCATGTCTGATACTTCGCAGCCCCATGGACTTCAGCATGCCAGGCTTCCCTGTCCTTCCCTAAGTCCTGGAGTTTGCACAAACTCATATCCATTGAGTCGATGATGCCTTACAAACATCTCATCCTCTGCTGTCGACTTTTCCTCCTGCCTTCAATCATTCCTAGTATCAGGATTGGTTCCAATGAGTTGGCTCTTTGCATCGGTTGGCCAAAATACTGGAGCTTCAGCTTCAGCATAATGATTCTAAATGTGTATATAGCCCAAAACAGAGCAAAAATGGGCAAAACTGAAAGGAAAAATACACAAATCCACAATTATAGCTGGAGACTTCAATGTTCCTCTGAATAATTGATAGAAATACAAAATCAACAAGATGTAGAAAAACTAAGCAATATCAGCATCCAGTTGGATCTAATTGATATTTTAAGATACTCTATTCAACAACAGCACAATACACTTTTTTTTTTTCAGGTACAGAGGGAACATCCACCAAGACACCCCATATTCTGGATCATAAACTCTTAATAAATTTAAAAAAATTACAGTGCACAAAATATGCCCTCAGATTATAGTAGAATTAAAGTAGCAATCACTAGTGGAAAGATTATAGGAAAGTCTTATAAATAAATAAATATTATAATTTATTATTATTATAAAATTATAATAAATATTATAAAACATAAATAACACTTTGAAATACTCACAGGTCAAAGAAGAAATCTAAAGGTATATTACAAGGACTTCCCTGGTGTTCCAGGGGTTAAGATTCTGCACTCCCAATGAAAGGGGCATAGGTTACAATAGTTTGAGAAACTGAACATGAAAATGCAACATACAAAACTTTGAAAACAGCTAAATAATGCTTAGAGGAAATTTTATAGCATTGAATGCTTACATTAAAAAAGAGGCAAGGCCTCATATCAATAATCCAAGCTTTCATGTTAAGAAAGTAGAGTAAGAAGAGTAAGATAAACCTAAAACAAACAGAAATAAGAAAAAAAAAAAGAACAGAAATCAAAAAATAAAAACAAAGAGCAATATAGCAAAACAATAAAGCCAAATTATGTAATTTGTAATTTGAAAAGATCAATAAAATTGGTAAACTTCTAGCAAGATTGACAAGGAATAAAAGAGGGAAGACATATTACCAAGGAAATTATAAAATATGTTTAGTACCATTTATAGTCTTGAAAGAGCTTCTCCAGAGGCATGGTGGTAAAGAATTTGTCTGCAATACAGGAGAACTGGGTTTGATCCCTGGGTGGGAAAGATCCCCTGGAGAAGGAAATGGCAACCCATTCCAGTTTTCTTGTCTGGAGAATTCCATGGACAGCAGAGCCTGACAGGCTACAGTCTTTGGGGCTGCAAGAGTCGGACATGACTTAGTGATTATATTATTATTATTATAGTCTAGAAACCATGATTTAAAAGGAGATATCATTAAAGGAGATACCATTTTGCTTTCTCATCAATTATAATTTTTTTTAAAAAATGTGACATTTAGTATTGAGGAGGCTATTGTTAAAAGCACAGTCTATACTGTTAGGACTATGAATTACTACAGATATTTTTTTGCAAATAACTTGTTAATATTAAATTTTTGAATATGCAGTTTCGACATGCTATCCCCCTTGTGGGATAAGAAATAAGCGTATGAATATTATTCAGTCTCCCAGTGGCGTCCAAATCTTTGCAACTCCATGGACTGCAGCACACCAGGCCTCCCTGTCCCTCACCATCTCCCGAAGTTTTCCCAAGTTCATGTCCATTGCATCAGTGATGCCATCCTGGCGTCTCTGACATCTCTGACACCTTCTTCTCCTTCTGCTCTCAATCTTTCCCAGCATCAGAGACTTTTCCAATATATATATACACATACATTTTTTTTTTTCTGAAAAGGATACCAAATTGCTATGATTTATTCAGTAACCCTGGATAAATACTTTGGTATTATGTAGGAACTTGGATGATCCTTTCAGTTTTATTCAGTACTGTTATTTTTTAGAGATCATGTACATTTCAGATCATCAGCAGTAATGTAGCAGATAGGTGAATTTCTGTTTTAGAGAGGATTGCCAGGTATTATACTCTCACAGGTTCTTAGGAAATTTTGTGGAATGTTTAAGAGTTACTGAAATTCATTTACGGAATATTTTCATGGAGAAGGAAATGGCAACCCACTCCAGTGTTCTTGCCTGGAGAATCCCAGGGACGGGGGAGCCTGGTGGGCTGCCGTCTCTGGGGTCGCCCAGAGTCGGACACGACTGAAGTGACTTAGCTTAGCTTAGCTTATATATATATATATATATATACATATATATATATATATATAAATGAGGGTCAACTTGAGTGTCTGGGGAAAGACTGGATATATATATTTTTTCAGAAAGATGTTCATGTTATTTTGTTAAGTAATAAGCTAATATAGAGATTTTAAAACCAAGCCCTCAAATTCTTGGATGCTCTTCTCATCAAGCAGTGGGATCTCTAGTGGATGTGTGATCAGTCTTTTAGAATCTGACAGCTTCCATTTTCTGTCCCTTGAGATGTTCAACCTTGGAACTCAACCAATATACCATTCTTGACAGAGAGGGCTGGGCAGTTAACTACCTGTTAGGAGGCTATGTTGAAACTTTTCCTTATAAAGTTGGCAGATATTTGTCCTCACTGGAATAGAGACATATTCTGGATATGGATCTACCTTCCCTTTCTGCAATGTTTCTGCCAGTAACACCATTTGTGCACTCAGAGAAGGCTGTTATCACCTGTCATGACATTCTCCATACCATCGTGAAATGAACTCATCTCAGCAGAGGAAGTACACTGATGAGCTCATGCATGAAATTAACTGATCTTACCACCTCCCCCAAGTTTTGAACAAGACATAGTAAACACCCTCTATCAACAACACAAGAGAAGACTCTACACATGGACATCACCAGATGGTCAACACTGAAATCAGATTGATTATATTCTTTGCAGCCAAAGATGGAGAAGCTCTATACAGTCAGCAAAAACAAGATCGGGAGCTGACTGTGGCTCAGATCACGAACTCCTTATTGTAAAATTCAGACTTAAATTTAAGAAAGTAGGAAAAACCACTAAGCCATCAGGTATGACCTAAATCAAATTCCTTACTATTGTATTGTAGAAGTGACAAATAGATTCAAGGGATTAGATCTGATAAATAGAGTGCCTGAAGAAATATGGACAGAGGTTCATGACATTGCATAGGAGGCAGGAATCAAGATCATCCCCAAGAAAAAGAAATGCAAAAGGGCAAAATGGCTATCTGAGGAGGCCTTACAAATAGCTGAGAAAAGAAGAGAAGCAAAAGGCAAAGGAGAAAAGGAAAGATATACCCATATGAATACAGAGTTCCAAGAATAGCAAGGAGAGAGAAAAAAGCCTTTCTCAGTGATCAATGCAAAGAAATAGAGGAAAACAACAGAATGGGAAAGACTAGAGATCTCTTCAAGAAAATTAGAGATACCAAGGGAACATTTCCTGCGAAGATGGGCTCGATAAAGGACAGAAGTAATATGGACCTAACAGAAGCAGAAGATATTAAGAGGTGGCAAGAATACACAGAAGAACTATACAAAAAAGATCTTCATGACCCAAATAACCACAATGGTGTGATCACTCACCTAGAGCCAGACATCCTGAACTGAGAAGTCAAGTAGGCCTTAGGAAGCATCACTATGAACAAAGCTAGTGGAGGTGATGGAATTTCAGTTGAGTTACTTCAAATCCTAAAAGATGATACTGTAAAAGTGCTGCACTCAGTATGTCAGCAAATTTGAAAAAGTAGCCTGTGGCCACAGGTCTGAAAAGGTCAATTTTCATTCCAATCCCAAAGAAGGGCAATGCCAAAGATTGCTCGAACTACCGCACAATTACACTCATCTCACATGCTAGCAAAGTAACGCTCAAAAATTCTTCAAGCCAGGTTTCAAGAGTATGTGAACCATGAACTTCCAGATGTTCAAGCTAGATTTAGAAACTGTAGAAGAACCAGACATCAAATTGTCAACATCTGTTGGATAATGTAAAAAAGAAGAGAATTCCAGAAAAATATCTACTTCTGCTTTACTGATTATGCCAAAGCCTTTGACTGTGTAGATCACAACAAACTGTGGAAAATTCTTCAAGAGATGAGAATACCAGACCACCTCGCCTGCCTCCTGAGATATCTGTATGCAGGTCAAGAAGCAACAATTAGAACCGGACAGGGAACAACATACTGGTTCCAAATTGAGAAAGAAATGTGTTAAGGCTGTATATTGTCACCTTGCTTATTTAACATATATGCAGAGTACATCATGCAAAATGCTGGGCTGGATGAAGCACAAGCTGAAATCAAGATTGCCGGGAGAAATATCAATAACCTCAAATACACAGATGAAACCGCCCTTATGGCAGAAAGTGAAGAGGAACTGAAGAACATCTTGATGAAAGTTAAAGAGGAGAGTGAAAAAGTTGGCTTCAAACTCAACATTCAGAAAACTAAGATCATGGCATCTGGTCCCATTACTTCATTGTAAATAGATGGGGAAACAATGGAAACAATGACAGACTTCATTTTCTTGGGCTCCAAAATCACTGCAGATGGTGAGTGTAGCCATGAAATGAAAAGACACTTGCTCCTTGGAAGAAAAGCTACGACCAACCTAGACAGCATATTAAAAAGCAGAGTCAGAACAGTCTTTTGGACTCTGGGAGAGGGAGAGGGTGGGATGGGAAAGGGTGGGAGAGGGAGAGGGTGGGATGATTTGGGAGAATGGCATTGAAACATGTATAATATCATATAAGAAATGAATCACCAGTCCAGGTTTCATGCAGGATACAGGATGCTTGAAGCTGGTGCAGTGGAATGACCCAGAGGGATGGTACTGGGAGGGAGGTGGAAGGGGGGTTCAGGATGGGGAACATGTGTATACCCGTGGTGGATTTATGTTGATGTATGGCAAAACCAATACAATATTGTAAAGTAATTAGCCTCCAATTAAAATTAATAAATTTAAATTAAAAAAAAAAGCAGAGTCATTACTTTGTCGACAAAGGTCTGTCCAGTCAGTGGCTTTCTTTATTTTTCTGGGCTCCAAAATCACTGCAGATGGTGATTGCAGCCATGAAATTAAAAGACGCTTGTTCCTTGGAAGGAAAGTTATGATCAACCTAGACAGCATATTAAAAAGCAGAGACATTACTTTGCCAACAAAGGTCCGACTAGTTAAGGCTGTTTTTTCCAGTAGTCATATATGGATGTGAGAGTTGGACTATAAAGAGAGCAAAGTGCCAAAGAATTGATGCTTTTGAACTGTGTTGTTGGAGAAGATTCTTGAGAGTCCCTTAGACTGCAACGAGAGCCAACCAGTCCATCCTAAAGGAAATCAGTCCTGAATATTCATTAGAATGACTGATGCTAAAGCTGAAACTCGAATAGTTTGGCCACCTGATGCGAAGAACGGATTCATTGGAAAAGACTCTGATGCTGGGAAAGATTGAAGGCGGGAGGAGAAGGGGACGGCAGAGGATGAGATGATTGGATGGCATCACCAACTCAATGGATATGAGTTTGGGTAAACTCCGGGAGTTGGCGATGGACAGGGAGGTCTGGTGTGCTGCAGCCCCTGGGGTCGCAAAGAGTCGGACATGACTGAGTGACTGAACTGAACACGTCACCTACACCAACACCTGGTAGTGTATTTTCTGTCCTGGCAAAACTATATTCCTGTTTAAACCTAACCCTCCCCACCTTTCCACTTGCATCTGTGCAGCTAAATGTGGCTTGATACCCTAGCTGATATCACTTTAAACTCATGGCCATGATCCTCAAGAGAGTGCTTAATGGTTCTGTGTAGTCATACTATATGTCCCTAGTCTGATTTCTCTCTCTTGTCCAAAAATACTTCATATCTTCTGTGTCCTCAAACTACACCTCTTCTTCCTGTCCTCACTCAACTTCCAAGCTGAATGAGACCCTTTTTTGATATAGGCTGCTGCTGCTGCTGCTACTAAGTCGCTTCAGTCATGTCTGACTCTGTGCAACCCCATAGACGGCAGCCCACCAGGCTCCCTGGTCCCTGGGATTCTCCAGGCAAGAACACTGGAGTGGGTTGCCATTTCCTTCTCCAATGAATGAAAGTGAAAAGTGAAAGTGAAGTTGCTCAGTCGTGTCCGACTCTTAGTGACCCCATGGACTGTAGCCCACCAGGCTCCTCTGTCCACAGGATTTTCCAGGCAAGAGTACTGGAGTGGGGTGCCATTGCCTTCTCCTTTTGATATAGGTAGGAGATGACAAATGATATGGTCTCCTTATTTGTGTGAATACTCTCCTGAGATTTCTTCGCTGAACAGTGAAACTACCTTCTCTGAGATATTTTCTCTGATTATTCTATCACATGGTAATCTCCATTATATCCATTTTATCATTATATCATTTTCTGTACCATGATTTTTGTCATTTATTTCAAAATCATTTTATTGCTATTTACTTACATTGTATCTCACCTTCAAAGTTTATACTCTGATTTTTCTGACTGATCCAGTATCAATGGGTTCCTTAGCTTCTTTGTAACTTGTCGTTTTCCACCCAGATTTCTAATCCTTACATGAAGAAATAATGCCTGCATTTTAGGTGATTAGTAGCAATGTAAAACACAATGATATAGAATCAGTAAACTTCAGGATGATAAGAGTAAATGTTAAATGTTGGTAATGATTTGTGAGTATGGTTTATCTTAAAAGTTGAACTGAAAAATAAGAACTAGAAAATATTAATCACATTTCAGTATTTAAAGCAAGGCTGAGCAATTATTTACAATTTTTTTTTTTAATTTTTAAACACAGAATTCACATAGCAGTTTGTGAATTGAATTATCAAGAAGAAAACTAGTGAAAATTAAAGTAACTTTTGTGGAACATACCAACTGGGTCAAATAAGGTATGGTGTGTTTAAAAGATCTTGTCTGTTTCCAACTTTCTTTTTCTGAGGAATTAAATTCTGTGAGATTTCAAGAGCAAGCTAGTGAGTTAGCTATGTTGTTAGCAAATTCAAATCATATAACAACCAAAGTATGAGATCAGATTACTCAGGTCATTATGCAGTTTCTGTTTCTCCCTAACTTTATGCGTGTGTGTGTGTGTGTGTGTGTGTGTGTGTGTGTGTGTGTGTGTGCCTGTGCGCGTATGCATGCATGCTCAGTCGTGTCTGAATCTTTGCGACTCCATGAACTGTAGCCCGCCAGGCGCTCTGTCCATGGAACTCTCCAAGCAAGAGTACTGGAGTGAGTTGCCATTTCCTTCTCCCGGGGTCTTCCCATCCAGGGATTGAAACTACGTTTCACGCAGAACCTTGCATTTTTTTGCACTGGCAAGTGGGTTCTTTACCAGCTGAGCTACTGGGGAAGCCCCTCTAACTTTATGCTTCTCACTAATTCCTTTAAAATATTGGAACTTTAGGATGATTATCTCTTCAGACAAAAACACTAATTGTAAGCATTAACCACTGGTAGGTGCCTACAATTAATATCCTGTCAATGTCAATGTGTCCTTTCTTCCAATAATTTTCTTTAAAGGAGAGCTTTATTCTTTAGTGGTTAAACTTTAATTATTTGTTTTTGAAAAAATAAATCTTATTCTTGTGGTTAATTGTTGTATTTTCAATAAACAAAATGCAAGATTGCTGTTCACATTCAAACTGGAGGAAAAACATACAAGTGATGACAATTCTGAGTTTAAAAACCTAAGCCAAATTTTCTGTAACTTAATTTGTTATTTATATCAATTATGAGAGTCTCTAAACTGGCAACCACATGTGTTAATGTGGAAACAATTTGGATTGGGAGGTGGGGACTTGTTTTAAATTCACTTAAAGAAGGGATCCTGAATTATACTTGAGACCCTTAATTTTAGATTTTAAAGGCTTTCTTGTTGTGTGCCAATGTAGACAATATTGTTTTCTAAGTCTTTTTAATACCCAAAGTGAGGTTTCAAAGAATTTGGCCTGAAAATCATGGGAATAGGAGTTTACTATCTGTTTGCACAACTGCTTTCCTGTATAATGCAAACATGTTAAGGAAGGGCAGTCTCTCCATTTTTTCCAGTCCGAACAGTAGTCTCCCTAACATTTCACTCCCTCATGTATTACAGTGTGTTAAAAGTGTCATTCTTCCCTCTCAGCACTTATAGTTTTATATTATTACAGCTAAATTCTATGTTTACCTGTTACCTGTATTAGGAAGAAAAAAATGCCGCTGAATAGTAGTTAAAGAAGTAAGGACAGATTTTTATTCAGGAATTATTGCAACACGGGAAAAGAGACCTCAGAATAGAACTGATTTCCATTCTTAATTGGGCATGGTTGAGTGAGGATTTATAGTCCAGGTGTAGGATGGGAGTTGGTGGATCAAAAATTACTAAGAGGAAATATCAGGAATAAGTGGGAATTCTAGCCAAATCAATTGAACAGAATTCTTACTGAAGGCAGCCAGGGTGATCAGGTATCATGGGTAGGGGATGACCAGTTTGATCAGATATGGAGCGTGGGGGATTTTCTCTGAGCTGACTTGACAAAGTTCTTGCTATCAGGAGCAAAACAGGTCTACAAGGACAACAGACACCAAGGTCAAGCCTTAGAAGGCCTATAAGAAACTGACAAAAGTTTTGTCAAAGAGAGAGTCTTCCTTAAAGGTTCGTAGTGTAAGTATTGTCTGTTTTCTCATGTCTTAACCACTGTCTTACTGGATGGCCCATAATGGGTATTCAGTGTTTTGAAGTAAAACATCAAGGATAGGGTATTGGCATTTACTGAGTGCTAAGTTTGTTACAGACACTAGGTTCTTTCAAAGAAATATTGCTGGCTCTGGGGCTGGACGGAAGTGGATTTGAATCGAATCTAACACTAACTGTGTGACCATGAAACATTTATGTAGTTTTTGAGGATTAGTTACCTATCTTTAAAAGGGGACAATAATACTTGGCTAAAACCTTCTATGTGAGAATTAAATGAAACGATATCTTCAAGTAGCTATAGGGTAGCCACTTTGTTACATTTTTATCTTTAGGACTGTTTTCATTATGTCAGGCTTCTTCACATAAAGAATGATGACTGTCATACAGCTCTAACCTGTTTTTTAAATAATAATTATAGAGAGTTGTAATGTAGTGAAAATTTCCCACTACTTATGTGACTTTAGATGTTTATGGAAGCTTCCTGATGGGAAGGACTAACTGTGGGGGAAACTGGGTCTTATTCTGATGGGCGGGGCAATGCTCAGTAAATCTTTAATCCAGTTTTCTGTTGATGGGCAGGGCTGTGTTCCCTCTCTTGTTTGACCTGAGACCAAACTGTAGTGGGGAAATGAAGTTAATGATGACCTCCTTCGAAAGGTCTTATGCACACACTGTTGTATTTGGTGCCCCTGACCCTGCAACAGGCTACTGTTGACCCACGCCTCCAGCCGAGACTCTTGGACACTCGCAGGCAAGTCTGGGTCAGTCTCTTGTGGGGACACTGCTCCTTTCTCCTGGGTCCTGGTGCACACAAGGTTTTGTGTGTGCTCTCCAACAGTCTATTTCCCCAGTCGTGTGTAAGTTCTGTAATCAAATCCCACTGGCCTCCAAAGTCAAATTCCCTGGGTGTTCTCAGTCCCTTTGCCAGATCCTGAGGTTGGGAAATCTATTGTGGGTCTTAGAACTTTCTTAACAGTGTGAGAATTTATTTTGTTTAGTTATTTTGCAGGTTGTGGGCTGACTGCTTGGTGGCTTTATGGTAGGGGTAGGAGCGACCTCCTCCAAGCAGACTTATGCCACATGCTGTGTGACCCACGTCTGCTGAACCCAGAGCCCCTGTCCGTGTGGCAGGCCACTGCTGACCTATGCCTCACAAGAGATACTCAAACACTCAAAGGCAGGTCTGGCTCAGTCTCTGTGTGGTCTTTGGCTCCCTGTGTGAACAAGGTTTTGTTTGAGCCCTCCAAGAGCCTCTGGCAGGTATGGGGTTTGATTCTACAGGCGATTTTGCCCCTCCTATTGTCTTGCTGGGCATTTCCTTTGTTTGACCTTGGACATTGGGTATCATTTTTTGGTGGGATCCAACATTCTCCTGCTGATGGTTGTTCAGCAGCAAGTTGCAGTTTTGGAGTTCTCACAGGAGAAGATGACTGCATGTCTTTCTATTCCACCATCTTGTTCTACTCCACCCTAATAACAAAATCAAACTGATCACATGGACCACAGCCTTCTCCAACTCAATGAAACTATGAGCCACGCTGTGTAGGGCCACCCAAGACAGGCAGGTCATGGTAGAGAGTTCTGATGAAAGGTGGTCCACTGAAGGGAATGGCAAACCACTTCAGTATTCTTGCCTTGAGAACCCTATGAACAGTATGAAAAGACAAAAAGATATTACACTGAAAGATGACCTCCCCAGGTTGATAACTGCCCAATAGGTTACTGGGGAAGAGTGGAGAAATAACTCCAGAAAGAACAAAGAGGCAGAGCCAAAGTGAAAAACAATGCCTAGTTATGGATGTGACTGGTGATGGAAGTAAAATCCAATGCTGTAAAGAACAATATTGCAATATTGCATAGGAACCGGGAATGTTAGGTCCATGAATCAAGGTTAATGGGAAGTGGTCAAACAGGAGATGGCAAGAGTGAACATTGACATTTTAAGAATCAGTGAACTAAAATGGACTGGAATGGGAATTTAATTCAGATGATCATTATATCTACTACTGTGGGCAAAATCCCTTAGAAGAAATGGAGTAGCCATAATAGTCAACAAAAGAGCCTGAAATGCAGTACTTGGATACAATTTCAAAAATGACAGAATGATCTCTGTTCATTTCCAAGGAAAGCCATTCAGTATTACAGTAATCCAAGTCTATGCCCCAAACATTAATGCTGAAGAAGCTAAGTTGATTGGTTCTATGAAGACCTACAAGACCTTATAGAACTAACACCCCAAAACGATGTCCTTTTCATCATAGGGGACTGGCATGCAAAAGTAGGAAGTCAAGAGATACCTGGAGTAACAGGCAATTTGACCTTGGAGTACAAAATGAAGCAGGCAAAGGCTAGCAGAGTTTTGCTAAGAGAACTCACTGGTCATAGTAAACACCCTTTTCCAACAACACAAGAGAACACTCTACACATGCACATCACCAGATGGTCAATACTGAAATCAGGTTGTTTATATTTTTTGCAGCCAAACATGGAGAATCTCTATATAGTCAGAAAATCAAGCCTGGGAGCTGACTGTAGCTCAGATCATGAACTCCTTATTGCAAAATTCAGACTTAAATTGAAGAAAGTAGGGAAAACCACTAGACCACTCAGGTATGACCTAAATCAAATCCCTTATGATTATACAATGGAAGTGAGAAATAGATTTAAGTGACTAAATCTGATAGGTAGAGTGCCTGTAGAACTATGGATGGAGGTTCTTAACACTGTACAGGAGTTAGTGAGCAAGACCATCCTCAAGAAAAAGAAATGTGAAAGGGCAAAATGGTTATCTGAGGAGGCCTTACAAATAGCTGAGAAAAGAAAAGAAGCAAGAGGCAAAGGAGAAAAGAAAAGATATACCCATCTGAATGCAGAATTCCAAAGAGTTGCAAGGAGAGATAACAAAGCCTTCCTAAGCGATCAATGCAAAGAAATAGAAGAAAACAACAGAATGGGAAAGACTAGAGATCTCTTTGAAAAAATTAGAGATACCAGGGGAATATTTCATGCAAAGATGGGCTCCATAAAATACAGAAATGGTATGGACCTAACAGAAGCAGAAGATATTAAAAAGAGATGGCAAGAATACACAGAAGAACTGTACAAAAAAGATCATCATGACCCAGATAATCACGATGGTATCATCACTCACCTAAAGCCAGACATCCTGGAATGTGAAGTCAAGTGGGACTTAGGAAGCATCACTATGAAAAAAGCTAGTGGAGGTGATGGAATTCCAGTTGAGCTATTTCAAATCCTAAAAGATGATGCTGTGAAAGTGCTGCACTCAATATGCCAGCAAATTTGGAAAACTCAGCAGTGGCCACAGGACTGGAAAAGGTAAGTTTTAATTCCAATCCCAAAGAAAGGTAATGCCAAAGAATGCTCAAACTACCGCACAATTGCACTCAACTCATATGCTAGTAAAGTACTGCTCAAAATTCTCCAAGCCAGGCTTCAACCATACATGAACTTCCAGATGTTCAAGCTGGTTTTAGAAAAGGCAGAGGAGCCAGAGATCAAAATGCCAACATTTGTTGGATTATTGAAAAAGCAAGGGAGTTCCAGAAAAACATCTATTTTGCTTTATAAATTATGCCAAAGCCTTTGACTGTGTGGATCACAGCAAACTTGAAAAATTCTTCAAGAGATGGGCATACTAGACCACCTTACCTGCCTCCTGAGAAATCTGTATGCAGGACAGGAAGCAACAGTTAGTACCAGACATGGAACAACAGACTGGTTCCAAATAGGGAAAGGAGTATGTCAAGGCTGTATATTGTCACTCTGCTTATTTAACTTATATGCAGAGTACATCATGGGAAATGTTGGGCTGGATGAAGCACAAGCTGGAATCAAGATTGCTGGGAGGAACGCAATAACCTCAGATATGCAGATGACTGGAGAAGGAAATGACAACCCACTCCAGTATTCTTGCCTGGAGAATCCCATGGACAGAGGAGCCTGGAGGGCTACAGTCCCTAGGGTCACAAGAATCAGACACGACTTAGTGACTAAACCACCACCACCACCATGCAGATGACACCACCCTTATGGCAGAAAGTGAAGAAGGGCTAAAGAGCCTCTTGACCAAAGGCAGAGAGGAGAGTGAAAAGTTGCCTTAAAACTTAACGTTCAAAAAACAGAGATCATGGCATCCATGATCCCATTACTTCATGGGAAATAGATGGGGAAACAACGGAAACAGTGACAGTCTTTCTTTTCTTGGGCTCCAAAAGCTCTGCAGATGGTGACTGCAGCCATGAAAGTAATAAACATTTACTCCTTGGAAGAAAACCTATGACCAACCTAGATAGCATATTAAAAAGCAGAGTCATTACTTTGCCAACAAAGGTCCATCTAGTCAAAGCTATGGTTTTTCCAGTAGTCATATATTGATGTGAGAGTCAGTCCATAAAGAAAGTTAAGCGCCAAATTGATGCTTTTGAACTGTGGTGTTACAGAAGACCCTTGAGAGTCTCTTGATTGCAAGGTGAGCTAACCAATAAACCCTAAAGGAAATCAGTTCTGAATATTCATTGGAAGGACTGATGCTGAACTGAAACTCCAATATTTTGGCCACCTAATGCAAAGAACTGACTCATTGGAAAAGACCCTGATTCTAGGAAAGAGTGAATGCAGGAGGAGTAGGGGATGACAGAGGATGAGATGGTTGGATGGCATCACTCGATGGACATGAGTTTGAGCAAGCACTGGGAGTTGCTGATGAAGAGGGAAGCCTGGCCTGCTGCAGTCCATGGGGTCACAAAGACTTGGACACGACTGAGTGACTGAAGTGAACTGAACTGATGTGACTTTAAACAAGCCTTTTTATATATATGTTTTCTCAGTTATAAATTTAGAAGGCCCAACCCAGTGTTCTATAGTGGTGACATTCTTGAGTTACATTACCTAGGAAACATAACCCCAAAGCAGGGTCATTTCTAACAATGTTGTCATGTAGCTAACTTTACCAGTAGAGTCTTTCTTACTAAAATGTTATGAACTTTATTATCCCTTCTAGGAGAGGTTTTCATTAAAAAATAGAGAGAATGTTGAAAAGCTTACCAAAGAGAGGATTGTTAATAAACATTTAGATATCAGTAAGGGAACTGACTTTGAGCAGGAAGGACCTCTTTTTAGTGTCCCTGTCATACCATTTCACTTATGCAATTTATTATAACTAAGCTGTATTTGATAAAAAAAAAAAAAACCTAAAGGTTTTCAGCATCTCTGAAGAAATATTTTATTGATTTGGTTTAGATTATTTAGAACATTTCAGAACACTGTTCAATACCTTTTAAGTTCATGTTGAAAGTTAAGAAAATAAGGAAACTTTCTCATTTCCTCCCTCCTTCTCTTCCCTTCTGTCTCTGTCTTTCTCTCTCCCTTCCTTTCCCTCTCCCTCCCTCTTTCATTCCTTCTCTCTCTCTCTCTTTCCCACTCTCCTCTTTCTTCTCCCTATCTCTAACTACCTCTATCTTTATTCTTTTAAATTAAATAGCTAGTAGTTTTCTTTGAGCACTATCAGACATAAAGTAAAACTGGTATATAAATGTTTTACATCAAAACTATTTTTAAAAAAGAACAGTAGCCACCCTTCCATTTTATTATTGTAAAACTTTTGATTGTTTTGCCTGTAACTGATGCAGTGAGCTCAGCTATATGGCAGACTTGAGAGGACAAATGCTTATAAAATCAACTGCTGGATTAGTTGGTTAACATATGTTTAAGTGGAGGCCATACACACTGAAGTTATGAAATTTAATTTTGAAAAAAGGTTATTTGTATTTGTATTATTTTACAAATTTGATTATTATTTTATCTAAAATATTTCATTTTGTAGCAGGTTATTAAACTTATGACAATTTAATGGGACAACGTTAGAAAATAGCATAGCAGCAGCAGCAGTGGAAAGAAGATTAGGTATAAAGTCTAGAGTCATGATTTTTAACTGTGGCTCTGCTCACAGTTTATTGTGTAACATTATACAAACACATTCCTCTTAAGTTAAATCACATAATCTCTAAGGTCCCTTCTACACTGTTATTATTATACTTGCACTCACAAAAGCAAAAGCAAAGCCCTAGATGTTGGTAGAATGGTTTAACTCTGGACAGTACCTAGAGGCAAGTAGGTTATCTATGAATGTGACATACACGTAAGTATCTTCTCATTGACACACATATAAAATCTGACTTTTAGATTATGGTTTAGGAAATAACAAAGAAGTGCATTGCCTCCTTTAAAAGACTACTTGTTATCAGGTTCCATCTGAAGGAATAAGAAAATGAGAAGGTAACTTCAAATTAGGCAGAAGAAAGAAGGGGGGGGGAGTAGAAATCAATTAATTAGAAAACAGAGGTAAGTAAATTTGATTAATCTCTAGCCAAATCAACCAGAAAAAAGGAGAGAACATGCAAACTAGCAATATCAGGAGAAAGAGAGAGAATATCACTGTAATTCTGCAGATAGTAATAAAATAATAGGTGAACAACTTCATACCAATCCATTAGACAACTAAGGTAAAATGGATAACTTCTGTGAAAGATACAAATTACCAAAGATCACTGAAGAAGAATATCATTTGAACAGCCCTGTATCTATTATAGAAATTGAATTCATAGTTATTTTATTCCATGAAGAAACTTCAGGTGCTGATGGCTTCACTGGTGAATTCCACTGAACATTTGAGGAAAAATTCCAATTCTTCAGAAATACCTCCAAAAACCTAGGAGGAAGGAATACTTTTGAACTTTTCCTTTGAGGCCAGAATGACAATCCAAAACCAGATAAAGATATTTAAAAAAGAAGAGAACTTCAGATCAAAACTCATGAACATAGATGAAAAATTAAACAAAATTTGTGCAGTGAAACCCAGTTATATACTAAAAGGATAATGCATCACAATTGAGTGAGGTTGACCCTAGAAATTCAGGGATGAGTTAACATTTGAAAAACAGTATTTTATAATAAGTATAAATGGAGTATAACTTTAAAAATGTGAATTCAGTATATTGTACACCTGCAGTATATAATATTATATATCAACTATACTTCAATAAAGAAACAATTTAACCCTTGCTTTTTCATGATTTGATAGTTCATTTCTTTTTTTATTGGTAAACAATATTAATTACATGGTTATACCACAGTTCATTTATTCATTTATCTTGGTTGCTTCCAGCTTTGGAAATTATACATAAAGATGCTATAAACATCCATATGTACATTTTTGTGAAGATATGTTTTTGAATCAATTGGGTAAATACCGAGAAGTACAATGTTGGATCACATAGTAAGACTATGTTTAGGTTTACAGCAAACTGGCAAACTTTCTTCCATAATGAGTTTGATATGTAGTACTTTTGTTGTTGTTATTATAGAATTCTGAGTATTTCTAACTTTAATTTTGTTTTCTTCCTATACTTCCTATACCTATTATTATTTAGAAACAAATGTATGGGTTAAGTTTTTTCCATTGTTATTAATTTTTTAATTGGATTGGTAAGAGAACATGATTTTTCTTTGAAATTTATTGAGACGTTTTAAAAATGGTACACGGTGAATTTTTATGAATATTACATGTGTGATTGAGAAGAATGTATACATTCTAATTATTTGGTATAGAATTTTATATGTTATTGAATCAAACTTGGTAGTTATATGTTCTCACTTTCTATCTGTTTGGTTGTTGTTTGTGTTGTTCAGTTACTCTTCTGTGATTCTTTGCAACCCCATGGACTGCGGCATACCAGGCTTCCCTGTACTTCACCATCTGCCAGAGTCTGCTCAAACTCATGTCCACTGAGTCGATGATGCCATCCAACCATCTCATCCTCTGTCTCCCCCTTCTCCTCCTGCCCTCAGTCTTTCCCAGCATCAGGGTCTTCTGCATCAGCTCTTCACATCAGGTGGCCAACATATTGGAGTTACAGCTTCAGCATCAGTCCTTCCAATAAATATTCAGGGTTGATTTCCTTGCAGTCCAAGGGACTCTCAAGAGTCTTCTCCAGCACCACAGGTCAAAAGCATCAATTCATCAGTGCTCAGCATTCTTTATGGTTCAGCTCTCACATCCATATGTGACTGGATTTATCCTCGGGATATGGGGATGGTTCCACATGTGGAAATCAATTAATAAGATGCACCGTATTAACAGAATAAATGGTAAAAACCACATTATCATCCCTATAAGATGCAAAAAACCACTTGACAAAATTCAACACACTTTCAACAAACTAAGAATGGAAAGATATTACCTCAACATAACAAAGGCTATATATTAAAATCCTACAGTTAGCATCTTACTCAAAACTAAGAAACTAAAATCTTTTCTTATAAGATAAGGAAAAAGGCAAGGCTGTCCTTTCTGATCACATCTATTAGTGGTATATAGTACTGGGAGTCTTACCAGAGTAATCAAGCTCCTAAATATTTTTACACTCCTTGCTAAGGATCCATAATAATATAATTTTCCACATGAAAATCTTGTGGGTTTAAAAACTCAGACATTCTGCAGAAGGTTTAAACCAATTGCTGAGATCTCACACTGTGACTCAGATTTCATATTTCTTTCTCACTAATGGCATAGGGACTTCTTGTATGAAACCAAAACAAAAAAGGTTTAGAAAATTTTTATAGCAGGTGGTTTCTAAACAGGTGGTTTTTAGGGACAATGGGAAGTGTTCTTATCTTTTATCTCCTATTATAATCATCTCTCCAAGACAGTAAATTATCATTATCCTTACAACAATCTCCTTAACCTGGGCAAAAGAGTTGATATGTTGGGAAGAACAAAGGCATTATATTCAGCACTATGAAGTTTCAAGCCTGGTTTTGTTGCTTACCAGCAATTTCTGGTAAGTCACTTAATTTCTCTCATGCTTAAGTTCTCTCATTTCTAAGTGGATTATTACCCTGCAAGATAGTTTAAAAAATTGTGATAGTATACAAAAAGCCTTTGACATAGGACCTTTTACAGCATTGAAAAGTGCTGTTAATATGTATGTATATTATCTGAGGTTTCTTATGCATTCTTTGGTTTATACCACTCTTAATAGATTTGGCATCTTTCTACATGAAATGCTAGAGCCAAAAAAGACTGTGAAGATTATCTAGTTGCCACTAACTCCTTAATTTTATAGATAAAAGGAAATTATCCAAAGTCACATAGTGAATTAGTAGTACAACTAGTACCAAAGTTCAAGTCCCTGATTCTAATTTCTGTTTTTCCTTTATTACTACCAGTAAAATGTTCTACTTTACCTATAGAAGTTAAAAAAAAAAAGAACAAAGAAAAAGTCACACACACAAAAAGTCCAAACCAAACATTAAAACATATGATTAACTTTTCCCCATCAGAATCTATACTCTTCCTACTTGGCAGAATCACATTCAGGTCAGTTAGCAAGGACAGTTGGTTCTTAACTGGAGGACAGTTTGATATTTGTCTAATCATTTGTCATGCTTATTTTGCATTGTGGTCAGCTGCAGCTTTGTGATTTCCCTGATGCTACTTTTTCATAAAATATTAACTTGGAAGAACTTAAAAAAACACGCAATGTAAGTCTAAACACGTCCTTTAGTTTCCTACTGAAATGTTCTAAAGATATTTCTACTAACATTAGTGGTGATCAATTCTTTTTTAAAACTCCATATTGACTCAAAATTATGGGAAAACCTGAGCTTTTGTTCAACATGTTCAGCATGACTCATGTGGAGGCAACATTTCTATAACTGTGTATTTTATCTCATAAAATTAATTCTGCATTGAGACTACCCAGCCTTTTTACTAGAGGAATGTCTTTTTCACTAGAGGAATCACATTATATGTTATTCTGAAGATTGAAAAATGGCTTTCATTAGAGCCCTATTTCTGATTTCCAAAAACCTTGCAATTTTGATCTGATATTGTGTGTAAAATTTCCTGTGTTTTCTAACTTACCACAGCACTGACAGTATCTCAGTTTGAGAAAAGATCAGTGCATTTGAACCCCTCCTAAAGGAGACATTTCATAAGTTAGATAATCTGTTCTCATTCTTAAAGACATGATTTGAGAGATTGATTGTAGCTGTTCTTAAATATGTCTGTCTGATCAGCAAAGCCAGAATTCTTGAAGTAGCTAAAGCCAGATATGTAATGACTGTGAACTAAGCCTTACCAGTTTAAATGACTGACCCTTCAACTCAGTTATCTATATATAGTAAATAAGAAAAAGAATGGTATTGAATTAAGCATGAAACCAGTTTATTAGAGAAATAAAAGCTAAAAAAATTAGTATTACCAGATTCAAAACATGAGGATAACTGGGACTTAAAGAAAATACAAACCTGCCTTCAATAGTCTGGGTCACATTTTGTCCACTAATCTTGATTTTGTCAAGGTGTCTGTCTCCAATACATTATTGAATAAACACTAGTTGTCCCTTTGAGAAGGCAGTGGCACCCCACTCCAGTACTCTTGCCTGGAAAATCCCATGGATGGAGGAGCCTGGTAGGCTGCAGTCCATGGGGTCGCACAGAGTCGGACACAACAGAAGCAACTTAGCAGCAGCAGCAGCAGCAGTTGTCCCTTAAGACAGTACAATGCCAATATAAAATCTGCTTACCTCCCTAAAAGAAGCCCTGATGAAATTCTTTCTTGGCAACTATTAACACCATTAATAAGTGAAATTGTATATTATGGCAACCAACATAGGTTTCCATGAGAACAAATAGAAAATGAGCTTGATAAAATGAAAAATTATTATTGTTTTTTTTAAGGTTCATATTTTAGTTCCTGAACTGATGACATATTGCATTTATATGAGCAAATTTATGATATCTCATTGAACCACTTTTTAAGAATTCTCTTCTGGCAAATAACGCATTAATTTTGTTTAATTCTCATGTACTATTCAGTGATAAGTATTATTACTCCATTTTACAAATAAACAGACTCAAGAAGTTAAATGACTTGCTCAATTTTGCATTTACAATTTGAGCAAAGTCTAATAGAATCTACAACCTGAAGTGTAAAAGTCTGAATTGTGTGCATGAAGAAAATAATGATGATAGTAGGACAGTGGACCCTTGAATAACATAGAGACTGGGAACGCCAACACCCTCCCAACTCCACAGTCAAAAATCCATGTATAACTTTTGATTCTGTAAAAACCTAGCTACTAATAGCTTACTGTGGATCAGAAACCTTGCTAATAACATAAACTGGTCAATTAACACATATTTTGTATGTCACATGTATTACATATTGTATTCTCACAATGAAGCTAGAGGAAAGGAAACATTATTTAAAAAGTCGCAAGGAAGAGAAAATACAATTACCATGCTGTACTACATTTATTGATCCTGTAAGTTTATATCATCTGTTTACAAGATGAGTTGTCTTTCAGTGCCTACTGAACAGCATATCGACATTGTTTTATATGGTACAATATATATATTATTGACACTAGATATAAAAAATTAAAACATAATGTGAAAAAGGAATACTGATTCATTCATTGACAATGAAGAAGCAGCAATATGATTGCTTTATGGTAGTCCAGTCCATGGGGTCGCTGGGTCGGGCGCAACTGGGCAACTTCACTTTCGCTTTTTGCTTTCATGCATCGGAGAGGGAAATGGCAACTCACTCCAGTGTTGTTGCCTGGAGAATCCCAGGGACGGCGGAGCCTGGTGGGCTGTAGTCTCTGGGGTCGCACAGAGTTGGACATTACTGAAGTGACTTAGCAGCAGCAGCAGCAGTCTATATACTAATGAGTGAATCATCATAAAATTTTCTGGCATACATTATAATAATCATGTTCATAATACAGTAGTGCAAATATTGTTACATTAAAAAATCCCAACCTACTTGTGATGAGAAGCTGATAAGCTGATACTCAGTTTTCCAGTTATGACAGAGAGACACACATACAGTTTGGTAATGTAATTACTGAAAGCAATCTTATAAGTGAGTGAGAAAACCAACAAATTATTATATTTATATTAAACACCACTCCACCTTATGCCTGTGTTGTTATTGTTCACTCAGTCCTGTCTGATTCTTTATGACCCCATGGATCATAGCACATCAGGCTTCCCTATCCTTCACTATCTCCTGGAGTTTACTTCAACTCATGTCCATTGAGTTGGTGATATCATCCAAGCGTCTCATCCTCTGCTGCCCCTTTCTTCTCCTCCCTTCTATCTTTCCCAGCATCAAGGTCTTTTTCAGTGAGCTGATTCTTCGCATGAAGTGGCAAAGTTTTAGAGCTTTTAGCTTTAGCATCAGTCTTTCCAATGAATATTCAGGATTGATTTCCTTCAGGATTGACTGGTTTTATCTCCTTGCTGTCCAAGGGACTCTCAAGAGTCTTCTCCAGCACCACAGTTGGAAAGCATCAATTTTTTTGGCATTCATCCTTTTTTATGGTCCAGCTCTCACATCTATACATGACCAGTACAAAAACCATAGATTTGATTAGACGGATCTTTGTTGGCAAAGTGATGTGTCTGCTTTTTATATGCTGTCTAGGTTTGTCATAGCTTTTCTTCCAAGGAGTTCATTTCAGTTCAGTCACCCAGTTTTGTCTGGCCCCATGCAACACAGCATGTCAGGCCTCCCTGTCCATCACCAACTCCTGGAGTTTATCCAAATTCATGTCCATTGAGTTGGTAATGCCATCCAACCATCTCATCCTCTGTTGTCCCCTTCTCCTCCTGTCCTTAATCTTTCCCAGCATCAGGGTCTTTTCAGATGAGTCAGCTCTTCACATCAGGTGGCCAAAGTACTGGAGTTTCAGCTTTAGCATCAGTTCTTCCAATGAACACCCAGGACTGATCTCCTTTAGGATGGACTGGTTGGATCTCCTTGCAGTCCAAGGGACTCTCAAGAGTCTTCTCCAACACCACAGTTCAAAAGCATCAATTCTTCGGTGCTCAGCTTTCTTCACAATCCAACTCTCACATCCATACATGACTACTGGAGAAACCATAGCTTTGACTAGATGAACCTTTGTTGGCAAAGTAATGTCTCTGTTTTTTAATATGCTGTCTAGGTTGGTCATAACTTTCCTTCCAAGGAGTAAGCATCTTTTAATTTCATGGCTGCAGTCACCATCTGCAGCGATTCTGGAGTCCAAAATAATAAAGTCTCTCACTGTTTCCACTGTTTCCCCACCTATTTGCCATGAAGTGATGGGACCAGATGCCATGATCTTCATTTTTTGAATGTTGAGTTGTAAGCCAGCTTTTTCACTCTCCTCTTATCTTCATCAAGAGGCTCTTTAGTTCCTCTTCACTTTCTACCATTAAGGCGATGTCATCCACATATCTAAGGTTATTGATATTTCTGCATGAAAGCTTGATTCCAGTTATTAGACTTTCGCATAAAGACACACACACATATGCCACAGATAAATTTATTAATTCTATGGCATGGTGATTACTTTCTATTCATTGAGTGCAAGTGGATCATCATAGAGGTTTTCATCCTCCTTGTCTTTATGTTAGGTAAGCTGAGGAGGAGGAGGAGTGGTTGGTCTTGCTGCCTTAGGGATGTCAGAGGTGGAAGAGGAGGAGGAAGGAGAGGCAAGCACATCTGTGTGACACTATAGATACAGCTGATTTTTTTTCTTTTCATTTCTCCAAAAATGTTTTTATGCATTACCTATGACTGCTTACTTTAGTTTCAGCACCCAAATCGTAGAAAGGCCCACGTCACAAAAGAAGGTTCTGAACAATGAGAAACTCTTTGCCATCTTGTCTCGTATCAGCTTGTTTCCTGGCACTGCTTGTTCATCACCTTCCTCACTTGTCATTTGGCACTTGTTGGGAAGGACTCATCTCCATCAAACTTCTCCTTTCCCACCGCCCCCCCCAGCCTCTCCACATGGGTTGCAAGATCTTAGTTCCTTGAACAGGGATTAAACCCAGGTCATAGCACAGAAAGTGCTGAGGCCTGAACACTAGACCACCAGAGATTTCCCTCAAGCTGTCTTCTGTTACTTCCTCTGGTGTGGTGTCTATTAGCTCTTGAATTTCTCCAAGATCCGTATCTTGAGACCCTTCACCTCCACCTTTTATTCCCCCCATATCTGCAATCTCTTTCATGATTTCTTTGATTGGTTCAGTCATAAATCCTGTTAAGTCATGCATGCATAACATATGGACACAGTTTTCTCCGGCAGGAATTTATTGTTTTGAGCTTGCTGCCTTTCACAGCTTTTTTTTTCTGTAAAAATGATGGCCTTTTCAATAGTGTAATCCTTCCAGGCTGTCATAACTGTCTCTCTATCAGGGTTCTTTTGCATGGTGTTAGCAGTCCTTTTCCTAGAGTACTGGGTGTAAGGAGCCTTAAAGGTCCTTATGTCCCCTAGATTAGAGATTGAATTAGAGATGTTGTGTTTAGGGGGAGGTAGACTCCTCTGATACCCTCAATATTGAACTCAGGGGGTGCTGAGTGGCCAGCGCATTGTCCAATATCAAAAAAACTTTAAAAAGCAGTTTCCTACTGGCATAGTTCTTCTTGGCTTTTGTGGACAAAGCATTTCAAATCTAGGAAAAGGGTTCTCATTGTCCAGGCCTTCTTATCCAACCAAAAGACTGGCAGCAGGTATTTATCTTTTTCACTTCAAGGCTCAGTGTTAGCCACTTTATAGATAAGGACAGTCCTGAACATTAACCTGATTGCTGCTGCTGCTGCTAAGTCGCTTCAGTCGTGTCTGACTCTGTGCGATCCCATAGATGACAGCCCACCATGCTCCCCTGTCCCTGGGATTCTCCAGGCAAGAATACTGGAATGGTTGCCATTTCCTTCTCCAATGCATGAGAGTGAAAAGTGAAAGTGAAGTCTGACTCCTAGCGACCCCATGGACTGCAGCCTACCAGGCTCCTCCGTCCATGGGATTTTTCAGGCAAGAGTACTGGAGTGGAGTGCCATTGCCTTCTCTGTAACCTGACTGCATTTGTGCAAAGCATAAAGTCAGCCTTTTGTTGTTGTTCAGTTGCCAAGTCATGTCTAATTCTTTGCGACCTCATGGACTGCAGCACACCAGGCTTCCCTGTCCTTCATTATCTCCTGGCATTTGCTCACATCCATTGAGTTGATGACACCATCCCACCATTTCATCCCCTGTCGTCCCCTTCTCCTCCTGCCCTCAATCTTTCCCAGCTTCAGAGTCTTTTCTAATGAGTCAGCTCTTAACATCAGGTGGCCAAAGGATTGGAACTTCAGCTTCAGCATCAGTCCTTCCAGTGAATATTCAGGGTTTATATTCTTTAGGACTGAGTGGTTTGATCTCCTTGCAGTCTAAGGGACTCTCAAGAATCTTCTTCAGCACCACAGTTTGAGAGTATCAATTCTTTGATGCTCAGCCTTCTTTATAGTCTAACTCTCACGTCCATAAATGACTACTGGAAAAACCATAGCTTTGACTAGACAGACTTTGTCAGCGAAGTGATGTGTCTGCTTTTTAATATGCTGTCTAGGTTTGTTGTATTTTTTCCTCAGAATAGGGCATTTTTGTCTGCTTTAAAAACCTGTTTGGGCAGACGTTCTTTCTCCTTAATGATTTTCTAAATGGTATCTGGGGATTTATCTGGTGCCTCTTGGTCAGTAGAAGCTACTTTTCTTGTTATCTTGACATTTTTGAAGATAAATTTCTTTCTAAAATTGTCAGACTCATTTGCTTGCTTTAAATTCTCCCATTTTAGATCCCTTACCTTCCTTTTGCTATAAGGTTTCAGATACTATCTTTGCTTTCTTCAACTCATATTAGAGACTATAGGTAGGCCTTTCTCATAGCAACCTGAACCTACATAAAAGCTGTATTTTCAACAAGGTAAAATGTGTTTTGCAAAAACTCCAAGGTTGCTGGCATACTTTCCTTTTTTTTTTTTTTAAATTACAGTGGTCCTTATGCTGGATTCGTTGATCTTAAAATGGTGAGCAGTTGAAGCTGTAGACCTCAGTCTATGGCATACATCAAGCAATTCAACTTACATCATGACTTTCCCTCTTGGGAGCCCTTCCAGCATCACTGACTACTGACACTTCTATGGTATAATTTAAGGTTACAGTATTCCACTGAACACAATGAAAATTATGTAAGAACTGCAAGAGATCACTTTTTTACTGTTATATGCAATTTACTGGAGAGATGAACTGCTCATGCTGAAATTATCATCACATAGCATTTTATGTGAATACTTGCAATACTTAGCTCACTGCAATAGCCACAGAAAGTAGCTACAAAATTATTATAGTAGTAACATATATTACAGTTAACTTTCAGTTCAGTTCAGTTCAGTCGCTCAGTTGTGGCCGATTCTTTGCAACCCCATGAATCGTAGGATGCCAGGCCTCCCTGTCTATCACCAACTCCCGGAGTTCACTCAAACTCATGTCCATCGAGTCGGTGATGCCATCCAGCCATCTCATCCTCTGTCGTCCCCTTCTCCTCCTGCCCTCAATCCCTCCCATCATCACAGTCTTTTCCAATGAGTCAACTCTTCGCATGAGGTAGCCAAAGTACTGGAGTTTCAGCTGTAGCATCATTCCTTCCAAAGAACACCCAGGACTGATCTCCTTCAGAATGGACTGGTTGGATCTCCTTGCAGTCCAAGGGACTCTCAAGAGTCTTCTCCAACACCACAGTTCAAAAGCATCAATTCTTTGGTGCTCAGCTTTCTTCACAGTCCAACTCTCACATCCATACATGACCACTGGAAAAACTTTATTCAGTTTAAAAACTTTTTAAAAATTTGAGTATAATTGCTTTATGGGCTCCCCAGTGTCTCAGTGGTAAAGGATTGCCTGCTAAATGGAGGAGACACCAGAGACATAGGGTTCAGTCCCTAGGTCAGAAAGATCCCTTGTGGGAGAAAGTGGCAACCCTTTCCAGTATTCTTGGCTGGAGAATTCCATGGACAGAAGAACCTTGTGGGCTACCTTCCATAGGGTCACGCAGAGTCAGACATGCCTGAGAGACTAAGCACACACACAATTGCTCTGCAGTGTTGCGTTAGTTTCTGTTGCACAATGAGGTGAATCAGCTTTCTATAGACATATATCCCCATCCCACTCTTCTTGGTCATCAAAGAGCACAGAGCTGAGCTCTTTGTGCTATACTGCAGATTCCCATTGTCTATTTATTTCACATATGATAGTGTATTTATGTCAAACCCAATCTCCCAATTCGTCCCACCCGCCCCTTCCTGCACTATTTCCACAAGTCTGTTCTCTATATCTGCATCTCTATTCCTGCCCTGTAAGTAGGTTCACCTGTACTATATTTTCTAGATTCCGCATGCATGCATTAATACACAATATTTGTTTTTCTCTTTCTGACTTACTTCACTCTGAATGACAGACTCTGGATCCATCCATGAATCTTTACTTTTTTTTTTTTTTTTTACATTTCTCTTAACTGCAAAAGGCCCCATGAATGGTCTGTCAGTGTTTATGTGTAGGTTTTGATAAATATTAATTTTTATCATAGATTTTCATACTTTTTATAACAAATGATAAAATACACTAGTTCCTACATATATTTTTATACACTCATGATATTCCTTATATTTTCTTTATGTTATCAATATGTCTAGTCTATGCAGTTCATCTGTGAATTTTTTCAAATTATCACAAATCTCCAAAATTTCTTTCAGTATATTTATTGAAAAAAATCAGTGCATAAGTGAACTCACATAGTTCAAATCTATGCTGTTCAAGGGTCAATTGCAGTTTTAGGAAAGTTTTAAATGATAACATTTAAAAGATGTTTCAAGATTAATCCCCCCCAAAATTATCTTTTGATCCTGCATGTCCATTTTGCTTTCTGTCATAGCTAAGTTTTGAGGTTCTAAAAAGAGCCCTTCTGGTGGTGTTTGTTCTTTCTCACCTCCTGTTTACTTCCCACATGACTGCCATCTGGATTTTGCTTTCTGCATTGCTTAAAGCTGCTTAGTCTACAGATGAACAATGACCATTAATTGCTTAATTCTACAGGCTCTTTTCAATTCTTGCCTTACTTGACCCAGACAACACTTAACCCCTGTAATCCAAGCTTCCTCTGGCTTCATCAGGCTGTGGATGCCAATTGGTCATATTCACAGGAATAACCTGTATTTTGTTTTTCCATATCCAGCTGTAGCTTTGGGAGAACAGCTTCTCCCTAGCTCTCTTGACCTGGGGAGGGGAATTTACCCAGTCAAACCATTGGACAGGTGTTTAGTAGAAGTGGCCAATCTGATTGAAATCAGTGATTTATCTAGGATTACTAAATAATAATATAGGAAGAAAAATACCTATTTTTTTGGTCTAGGTCATTAAACTGGAAGAACCTAGGTCTGCCAGAAACCATCTGTCTCTTCAGTTCAGTTCAGTTCAGTCACTCAGTCATGGCCAACTCTTTGCGACCCCATGAATCGCAGCATGCCAGGCCTCCCTGTCCATCACCAACTCCCGGAGTTCACTCAAACTCATGTCCATGGCGTCGGTGATGCCATCCAGCCATCTCATCCTCTGTCGTCCCTTTCTCCTCCTGCCCCCAATCCCTCCCAGCATCAGGGTCTTTTCCAATGAGTCAAGTCTTCACATGAGGTAGCCAAAGTATTGGAGTTTCAGCTTTAGCATCAGTCCTTCCAATGAACACCCAGGACTGATCTACTTTAGAATGGACTGGTTGGACCTCCTTGCAGTCCAAGGGACTCTCAAGAGTCTTTTCCAACACCACAGTTCAAAAGCATCAATTCTTCTGTGCTCAGCTTTCTTCACAGTCCAACTCTCACATCCATACATGACCACTGGAAAAACCATAGCTTTGACTAGACAGACCTTTGTTGGCAAAGTAATGTTTCTGCTTTTGAATAACCTATTCCAGTATTCTTGCCTGGAGAATCCCATGGACAGAGGAGCCTGGCAGACTACAGTTAATAGCGCTGCAAAGAGTCAGATGTGACTGAAGTGACTTAGCATGCACATATGCAAAAAGAAAACAGATACGATGCTGAGTAATGAAATAAATAAATTAGTCATGATCACAAAAGGAGAAGTCCATTAGACATATTCAGAAGTAGTGTGAACTGAGGTCAGTTCTATTAGACCCAATGATCTTATTACCAAGTTATGTGTGGTGGTTGAGATTGTCAGTACTCTCTTCATTCCTTGGGGTAAAAATCTTTAGAGTATAAATGTTCACCTCTGGTAAAATATAACACATTGAATGGTAATGTACTTGCTGGAAGGCACATATCTGGCTTTAGAAAGTATACTTATTTTATTGAGCAGATCATATTTTGCCCTCAGAAATGTTGGACTGAGAAAGTCTAGCTTGATTAAATAGCTCAAGAAAACTACAGCATCCAGTAAAATTAAAAAGCTGAGTCAATGTACATTCTCTGAAATAAAAGTTTTCTACCACAGAAAAAAGTGTTTAATGCTAGGGAGTTTGCCCCCAGCATTTAGGGATGTTTTCAATGAGTGCTTGCATAGTGTACATCATCCCATTCATTTTGTGGTATTTGAGGTGACCTATCAATAACAAATTCAATATATTATGAGGCTACAGATCAGCATTTCTTACATTCCCAACTAAATCTTAGTGCATTATTTGTTTAGCTGAACTGTCACTCAAATTAACGATCCTTATGTCTACTGGAAGTCCTGAGCTAAGTGAAATGGAGGCATCAAGCAATTTGCCCATGGCCACCCACATAGTTAGTTGGCATGGCCAGCGTAAGAAAGTTTCATGATTTCCTACCCCATGTTCACAGACCACAAGATCATGCCTCATTACCCAAAGAGATGAAATTAAGCATCATCAACTAAAAGAATATGTTTATTGCTTCTAACCTTTTCTTTGTCACTCTGGAATTTCTTTTCTCTGTATGTCCATATGTAGATAAAAACCTTTTTTAAAAGAATAAAGTTAAATAATAAGCTGAGTCTTTTTTGTCCCATCTGCTTATTTTATAAAAATAGTGATAAGGAGCGGGAGGAGGTTCAGGAGGAGGATAGGAAGAGAACTATAACCACCACTAACCCTTTTGCAGGACGGCCTCTGGTTCACACTCAGGTCCTCAGTGCATGGTGGGAGGTCAGTTTGGTCAGAAGATTACTTATTTTTAAGACATTGAAAGCCATATATTAAGTGGTTGTGTAAGCAGTTAGGAAAATCATTGGGAAAGTTTTCTCAGGATGTTAAGAAAAAAAGGATAAAAATAAAATGATGGAATCTGGAAGATACGTCTTAAAATTATAGTGTTCTCACGTAGCAAGTGGGAGATTATGTATTAAAGCAAAAACCTGAGAGGAATTACAGCTCCAAATATAAACCCGTGCTTACTAAAGAGAAAACCAATCCAGAAAGTGGGATTTGCAAATGTAAGGGAACGAGGTCTGTGTTCCCTCTCTTCCACACCACTTGCCTTTCTTAATATGCTGAAGGATATTTGGGAACCAAAAGGACACATTTTAGAGATGGATAGATTTCAGTCTAGAGGGAAAACGAAAACCCAGCCATGTCTCCTAATATTTCTGGGACAGGGCAACCAGATGAATGATAATGACGACTGGTGGGAGAGAGAATTTGAGGGGAAAGAAGATGAAGATGATGAAGTCACTCTTAAGGAGGTAAAATCAAGATAGTCATGGACTACCTAGTAAGACTGATAAGAACAGATACTACATTTGATCTTAGCCAAAAGGTGAACTGTGGTGTTGGGGAAGACTCTTGAGAGTTCCTTGGACTGCAAGGAGATCGAACCAGTCCATCCTAAAGGAGATCAGTCCTGGGTGTTCATTGGAAGGACTGATGCTAAAGCTGAAACTCCAATACTTTGGCCACCTGATACAAAGAGCTGACTCATTTGAAAAGACCCTGATGCTGGGAAAGATTGAGGGCAGGAGGAGAAGGAGACGACAGAGGATGAGATGGTTGGATGGCATCGCTGACTCGATGGACGTGGGTTTGGGTAAACTCTGGGAGTTAGTGATGGACAGGGAGGCCTGGCGTGCTGTGGTTCATGGGGTCACAAAGAGTCAGACACGACTGAGCGACTGAACTGAACTGACCCCAGTAAGATATATAGTAGCAAGTTGGTACATGTGAGGGTCTGGAGTTCAGGACAGAGACTGGGGTTGTAGATAAAAATTGTCAAGTTATTTGTTTAGAGGTACATTCATCTGGTGACACAGGGCAGAATGTGTTTGCCCGGATAGGAGGACAAGTAGGAATAGAACTGGATTAAAGACACACTAGAGCAACCAGCTTTACAGGGAAACGGGCAAGGAGAACCAGAGAGAAAAGAGAGAAAACCAAAGTGTGACATACAAATCAAGGGACAGTTGTTCCAAGGAGGAAAGAACAAACTGCCTGTAGCAGGGCCAGGACTTAGACATATGCAGGACTGTGTGAGGAGCTGGTAGGAAGGTGCGTGACAAGGTTTATCCAAGAGATTCTGGCTAAAGAAGAGAGACCTTTCTTCATGTATGCACCCTATCAAGAGAGAGGCAGCTGCAGAAGCCAAAGAAGTTTTCATTAGGAACTCTGAAACATGGAAGACCAGCTGTGTTGCCTTTCATGTCCAGATATCAAAGTGAGCAACAGCCAAAAAGATGCTCCCACTTCACAAATCATAGCTGGGCGGCGGGACATTTTTAGCAGTTCTAGTGCTTTGGGACATTTGATGATATCATCTTCACACAGATATCAAGGGTCCAAGGAGGACAGTAGCTGTGAGCAGTAGGTAAGGGAGTGAAGTCTTTTAAAAATGCAAAGGACAGAAAGCCAACTGCAACAAGCATAAGCCACACGGCCTTTGTGGCTCACAAACCTAGGATGGACAGGATAAGATACAGGGGCTTATACACTGCTTTCAGAGCACATTTCTCTTTCTTCAACTTTAGTTTCAGCTGTCTCTATATGTTGGCTTCATTTTCTTATCTTCAAATCCCTGTGTGTGTGTCCTCAGTCGCTTAGTCCTGTCTGACTCTTTGTGACCCTTTACACTGTAGCCCACCAGGCTTCTCTGTCCATGGGATTTCCCAGGCAAGAATGCTGGAATGGGTGGCCATGTCCTCCTCCAGGGGCTCTTCCTGACCCGGGAACTGAACAAGCTTCTCCTGCATCTCCTGCATTACAGGCAGAGTTTTTACCACTGAGCCACTGGGGAGGCCCTTCCTTTCAAATGGTTCCCTAATATGCTATAATTATGTTCATGGATTTGTGTTTACAGGTGTGCATTCTATTTGTAAAGGAGTTAGAGACAAACCTCAACATTCCGAAAACTAAGATCATGGCATCTGGTCCCATCAATTCATGGCAAATAGATGGGGAAACAGTGTCAGACTTTATTTTTGAGGGGCTCCAAAATCACTGCAGATGGTGATTGAAGCAATGACATTAAAAGATGCTTACTCCTTGGAATGAAAGTTATGACCAATCTAGACAGCATATTAAAAAGTAGAGACATTACTTTGCCAACAAGGTCCGTCTAGTCAAGGCTATGGTTTTTCCAGTGGTCATGTATGGATGTAAGAGTTGGACTATAAAGAAAGCTGAGTGCCGAAGAATTGATGCTTTTGAACTGTGATGTTGGAGAAGCTCTTGAGAGTTCCCTTGGACTGCAAGGAGATCCAACCAGTCCATCCTAAAGGAGATCAGTCCTGGGTGTTCATTGGAAGGACTGATGCTAAAGCTGAAACTCCAATACTTTGGCCACCTGATTTGAAGAACTGACTCATTTGCAAAGACCCTGATGCTGGGAAAGATTGAGGGCAGGAGGAGAAGAGGACGACAGAGGATGAGATGGTTGGATGGCATCACCGACTCAATGAACATGGGTTTGGGTGACCGCTGGGAGTTGGTGATGGACAGGGAGGCCTGGTGTGCTGCAGTTCATGGGGTCGCAAAGAGCTGGACATGACTGAGTAACTGAACTGAATTGAACTGTTCTTATGTCAATCACTTTACCAAAATTTATGTCTGCTACAAATACATCTATAAATTCTCTCGGTAAGTGGACATATAACTTTCTGAGTAAAACAGTGGAGTTAATTTGACTAAGTGTTCTGATTGCTTGCTTAACTACCTTGGGTTTTAGTTTACTCTTACAAATGTTTGTTCCACTTTTCAGTCTTAAAAGTATTCTTGGCAGAGAGTGCAAAAGGAAGAAATTTCACATTTTTTAATGTTATCTTTTGCCATCACATCATATTTCTTAATCAAAAAGCCTATGTTTCTTTCTTCATGTGGTTTCTGATATAGCTTTTAAACATCCTTCAGAATTTTCCTCTATATTTTTCATTTTGCAGTTAACATTTTTAATTAATTAAATACTTTTAAAATATTTATTTATTTTATTAGATTGATGATTGCTTTACACTATTGGTTTGATTTCTGTCATACATCAACATGAGCTAACCATAGGTGTACACATGTCCCCTCCCTTTTGAATCTCCCTCCACCTCCTGCCCATTCCCATCCCCCTAGGTTACTACAGGGCCCCAGTTTGAGTTCCCCGAGTCATACAGCAAATTCCCCTTGGCTATCTGTTTACCTATGTTACTCTATATGCATCCATAGTACTCTCTTCATTAATCTCACCCTCTCCCTCCTCTCTCCAACCCTTGTCCATAAGTCTGTTCTCTATGTTTGTGTCTCCAATGCTGCTCTGCGAGCAGGTTCATCAGCACCATCCTTATAGATTCCATATATATTCATCAATATATGATATTTGTTTTTCTCTTTCTGACTTCCTTCACTCTGTTTATTAGGCTCTAGGTTCATCCACCTCATTAGAACTGACTCAAATGCTTTCCTTTTTATGGCTGAGTGGTATTCCATTGTATAAATGTACCACAGCTTCTTTATCCATTCATCTGCTGATGGGCATTCAGGTTGCTTCCACGTCTTGGCTATTGTAAATAGTGTTGCCATGAACACTGGGGTACACGTGTTTTTTGTTTTTCAGTTTGGGTTTCTTCAGGGTACATGCCTACACATGGTATTTTGGGATCATATGGTGGTTTTATGCCTAGTTTTTAAAGGAATCTCCATACTGTCTTCCATGAAAGAAAAAGTGAAAGGGTTAGTCACTCAGTTGTGTTCAACGCTTTGCAACCCCATGGACTGTAGCCCACCAGGCTGCTCTGTCCATGGAACTCTCCAGGCAAGAATACTGGAGTGGGAAGCCAGTCCCTTTTCCAGATCTGGAAAGGGGTCAAACCCAGGTCTCCTGCAATGCAGGCAGATTCTTTACCGTCTGAGCCACCAGGGAAGCCGTAGTGGCTGTATCAATGTACACTCCCATCAGCAGTGTAGGAGGGTTCCCTTTTCTCCACTATCCAGTACTTGTTTTTTGTAGGTTTCTTTTTTTTTTTTATTATGGCCATTCTGTCTGGTTGAGGTGATATCTCATTGTAGTTTTGATTTGCATTTCTCTGATAACGAGTGATGTTGAGCATCTCTTCAGTGTTTATTAGCCATCTGTGTGTCTTCTTTGGAGAAATGTCTGTTTAGGTCTTTTGCCCACTTTTTGACTGGGTTGTTTGTTTTTCTGGTATTGAGTTGTATGAGCTGCTTGTATATTTTGGAAATTAATCCCTTGTTAGTTGTTTCATTTGCTATTATTTTTTCCCATTCTGAGGGCTGTCTTTTCATTTTGTCTATAGTTTCCTTTGGTGCATTTTGCAGTTTACATTTTGATGTTACAAAAGAACTCTTTTTTTAAGCTTTCATATTAACTATTAATAGATCATGCATTTCCTATATTCAAATCAATATGCTAATAGATAAGACTTAATATATGAATTACATAATTATTGTGTATAATTATATGCATATTTAGCTTTAAATATCCACGACTTATTTATAATGACAAAAGGAAATATTTACACAATAGTGTAAGGATGGTTCAACTTCGGTAAATAATTTATTCTAAAATCTCTTGTAACGAATTAAGGAAGAAAAGTTACCTATGTTACCTCAATAAGTGTTGAAAATTTTTTAATATTCACTTAGATTAGAAAAAACACTTCATGCATGTTTGGAATCTTAAATAAGGTCGTAATAGAAATATACATAATTTTCAAGATCTGTCAAAAATCATAGAGAAACCATCATATTTAATGTTGAAATATTAGAAGCACTGTCCCAAGAATTGTAGGCAAAAATAAGGGTAGGATGTCTGCTATTATTGCTGTTTTAAATATCTCAATGTAGGTCCTAGCTCAAAAAATAAGAAAAGAAGAACAAAGTAAAAAACAGAAAAGCTTATTGGAAAATAGGGGGAAAAAAGTTATTATTTGATGATGATGATATAAAGAACTTACAGACAAATTTGAGAACAAATAAGAGAGTTCAGTGAGATTGCTGTACATATATAAAAAGCCAATATTAAAAAAAAATCATCAGAATTTTAAACACTAATAATCACTAATTACAAAATATTATAGATGAATATAGAGGTCACATTGCAACAAATCTTCTAAGTGCCTTATAGAAAAATTGGTAGCTATTATTGAGGACATTAATGAAGATCTGAGCAATTGGAGAGCCATATTGTCTTCACAAATTGGAAGACTCAGTCTTCTAAAGATGTGAGTTCCTTCCATATTAATTATAAGTTAAATGTAATTTCACTTAGATCAAAATAGGAATATTTTGGTGGGAGGAGGATTTGATACGTTTCTCTCAAAATTTATAAACTAGAACTAAGAATGAAGAATAAGACAGTTTTGAAAAAGAAGAAATAGATTAAGATAATTTGTGATCAAATATCAAGAGTTTTTGTAAGATTTTTATAATTAAGAACATGAGCTATTGGTACAGGAGTAAACATTGAAACCAATGGAGAAGGAAAGAAACAAACCAACACTTTATGCTAACTTATTTTATGATTGAGGCAAAAGTACAAATGTGATAAGACAATGAGCTATTCAATCAGTGATGCTGGGAAAATTAATTTTTCAAAAGTAAAAAAATAAAATTACACATCTATCTTCTATTATCCACAAGATATCATTTTCACATTATTTAAAAGTAAATGTGAAAATTAAAATATTAACTTTTTAGACAAACACAAAGATGATACTTTTGTAGTATTGGATTTGGACCTATAATTAAACTATTTTCCATAGTTAAACTGTTTTCTTGTAATTGAATACTAGTACATGCGTTAGAAAAAAAATCATGAAAAGGGTCAAGCTGATGGGCTAAGAGATGCAAATAGCTGTGTATGATTGCTACATCCTTTCATTTATTTAGAACCACTTCTATGCCATTTCAAAGATTTTAAAAATTTTCTCCATGAGGAATTTTGCTGTATTAATTTGTAGGTAGTTTATTGTTTTGCTGCATTTGATAGTGGCATCTTAGTTTTGAATATATTTTCTAGATGGTTACTGAGAGTAGAGGAGAATAGTTATGTTTGTGGGTTAGTGTTTATGAGTTTTCTTCTACCCAGAAAACATAAGTGATCTGCTCTGAGTCTCTCTGTTTATTCATTTGGGTTCCACAAAATCAATTTTGGTTTGTGTTTGTTTCATAGTATTTATTATTCTTTTCTGTGTTTGTGGATATTTTCTAATTTTACTTTTGTTAATTTGAATTCTCTCATCTATTTTCCTTTTATTCCTGAAGTACATTCTTTTTTAATATAAATTTATTTATTTTAATTGGAGGCTAATTACAATATTGTATTGGTTTTGCCATACATCAACATTAATCTGCCACGGGTGTACACGTGTTTCCCATCCTGAACCCCCCTCCCACCTCCCTCCCCATACCATCCCTCTGGGTCGTCCCAGCGCACCAGCCCCGAGCATCCTGTATCATGCATTGAACCTGGACTGGAGATTCATTTCATATATGATATTATACAGGTTTCAATGCCATTCTCCCAAATCATCCCAGCCTCTCCCTCTCCCACAGAGTTTTAGCAGTATTTGGTGATCATAATTAATAATGAACATAGTCTTTATTGAAAATATCTTAATTTTATCTTCAATAGTAATTGATGATTATTATATGGCTGTAGAATTCAAGGGTGAGAGGTATTTTCCATCAGTGAGATAAAGCTATTTTTCTGTTATCTTTGACTCTCTGCTGCTGCTAAGTCACTTCAGTTGTGTCCAACTCTGTGCAACCCCAGAGACGGCACTCCACCAGGTCCCCCATACTTGGGATTCTCCAGGTAAGAACACTAGAATGAGTTGCCATTTCCTTCTCCAGTGCATGACAGTGAAAAGTGAAAGTGAAGTCGCTCAGTCGTGTCCGACTCTTAGCGACCCCAGGGACTGCAGCCCACCAGGCTCCTCCGGCCATGGGATTTGTCAGGCAAGAGTACTGGAGTGGGTTACCATTACCTTCTCCGCTTTGACTCTCTACTGTTGCTGTAATAAACTGATTATGTATTTAAATGTTATTATTTTAAATATAATTTTTATTTAATCTCAGTATTGTCCTAACACCTCTTTTTTTTTTCCAGTGGTTTAACTATAACATATCTAGAAAGTGATTCAGATTTATTTATGTGATATGGGACTTGTGGTCCTTCTTAAAATCGTGCTATTATCTCATTGCATATTTTCTCTTTTATCATTTATCTCTTCTTGTGTAAATCCTACCAGAAGTAAGTTGATCCTTTCTCTTATGTCCCATATCTCTTGAGCTCTTCTTTGTGTTTATTGTCTCTTAATCTTTCTATACTTGTCCTGTGTAATTTCCTCAAATGCTTTTTCCAGTTTATTAATTCTCTTTTCAGCTGTGTTCACTCTGCTATTTATTTTTGAACCTCAGTGGCCATATCTTTCTTTTGTAGGGCTTTTTTTGGTCCTTTTAACATCTCTTTGTTCCAATTTCTGAGCTCTGTGTATGTGTGTGTGTGCACTTTCTTTTACAATTCCTTTATTAATGTCTTTGTTTAAACACATTTTAAACAGGTGAGGGAGATTAACATTGATAGATAAAAAATTTTAGTCACAAAAGAAATGAGTAATATGTATAAAAGTACAGTGTGGGGAATATAGACAAAGATTATGAAATATCTTTTTATGGTGACAGATGATAACTGGACTTATTGTGACCATTTTGAATTGTATCAGTTCAGTCACTCAGTCGTGTCCAACTCTTTGCAACCCCATGAAATCGCAGCATGCCAGGCCTCCCTTCCATCACTAACTCCCGGAGTTCACTCAGACTCACATCCATCGAGTCAGTGATGCCATCCAGCCATCTCATCCTCTGTCGTCCCCTTCTTCTGCCCCTAATCCCTCCCAGCATCAGAGTCTTTTCCAATGAATCAGCTCTTCACATGAGGTGGCCAAAGTACTGGAGTTTCAGCTTTAGCATCATTCCTTCCAAAGAAATCCCAGGGTTGATCCCCTTCAGAATGGACTGGTTGGATCTCCTTGCAGTCCAAGGGACTCTCAAGAGTCTTCTCCAACACCACAGTTCAAAAGCATAGATATATCAAGTCAGTATATGTGTACTGACTTACATAGCACTGTAGGTCAGTTATGCTTCAAAAACAAGCAACCAAGCAAACAAACAAATAAATTCATAGAGAAAGAAATCAGATTTGTGGTTAACAAAGATGGGGTTGGGGGAAGGAGAATTAGATAAAGGTAGTCAAAAGGCACAAAATTCCAGTTATATGATAAATAAATACTAAAGATATAATGAATAATATTAACACTGCTGTACATAATAAAAATGAAAGCTGTTAAGAGTAAGTCTTAAGAATTCTTACCATAAGGAAAATTTTTTTCTGTTTCTGTAATGCTGTACCTATATGAGATGATGGAACTTCTAAGCCTGTTTTGATAATCATTTCATGATATATGTAAGTCAAAATCATTATGTTGTATACCATAAACTTATCAGGGATGTATTCCAATTACATCCCAAAGATACTGGTAAAACAAAATGCATTTTATAACACCCAACTGATCATTTTGCCATCTCAAGTTCTAGAATTTTTAATTCTCTTGATTTGTTTGCTTGTTTCTATTGGCTCTAGCTCATAAAGGATTGTTTGTTTTCTTGTGCATTTTGTGAATTTTGACTGTGAACTTACGCTTACTGTGGCTTTATCAGTAGAATTGTGTGTGACCTGAATTAATGGTTTGTGCCTTTGAAGTGGCTTGACATTCTGCCATGTGCCTTAATATTATTATTAATACATTTTAAAATCCATTTTTTGACTTAAGGTCTTCCCTATCCTAAATATTATAATCTCAAACTTCAAATTAACATGGAGCACATGTACAGATTTCCCAGGGAGGGCGGTTACTTTTAATTTGATTTTGGTCATCTCAAGTCATGACAGAAACACCTACTTCAATAACTCCTGGTGTTGGTGGGCACAATTTCTCTGGTACATCCTTATATCAGGGGTGTGTCGCTTTGAGTTTCCTACTTTTAGTCACATGTTTCAACTCCTCCCTCAGCCTCTCTTCTCCTCTTCACATGTAAACTTTAAAACCAAACGCTTTGGGTTAGAAATATTGATTACCACCCCCATGCTAACCCTCTCACCCTACATTTCACCAGGACCTTATATAAGAGAAATCATTGATGTAGCTGATTACTACTGTGTTCAGTTCCTTCTTTTCTATTTTTTTCTTTTAACCTAAGATATTTCCACTTTCATGCATTGGAGAAGGAAATGGCAACCCACTCCAGTGTTCTTGCCTGGAGAATCCCAGGGACGTGGGAGCCTGGTGGCCTGCTGTCTCTGGGTCGCACAGAGTCAGACACGACTGAAGCGACTTAGCAGCAGCAGCAGCATTCTCCTTTACGTTTTGAAACTCAACAGAATAAGTATAATATTTTTATATTACTATTTTTGCACTTCTACATATTTTTAACAGGAGAATTTTAGGCATACTTCTGTCTTGTCATAACTGGAAGTTAGACAT
This sequence comes from Capricornis sumatraensis, assembly GCF_032405125.1. Taxonomy (NCBI): domain Eukaryota; kingdom Metazoa; phylum Chordata; class Mammalia; order Artiodactyla; family Bovidae; genus Capricornis; species Capricornis sumatraensis. The sequence continues at coordinate 12,656,151 of NC_091081.1, read as the reverse complement.
TTTCTGTCATATTTTTTCCTCTAGTATTATTTAACCTCAATGACTTTTATCTCTGTCATAGTGTCACGTTTCTTCACTTTCAAATTTTTTGACTTTGATTATTCTTTCTGGTATTTCTGAATTGTTTTTCTTTGACTTCTCTCTTGGGTTATTTTTTCTTTGTGTTTTAGAATGATTTGCTCCCACAAAGACAAATAGTAGAGAGACATTTTCCAAATTCTTGTACCATCTTCAAAAATATAGATTTTTAAAAAACTTAGCACATGGTTGTCTAGAATTTTATATAGGAATTAAAACAGTGTATGTCTACAGTGCATAGGACCAGTACTTTGATTTCAACCCTTTTATTATTCTATAACAGATTATAGAACTTTGTGTGATTCTTCCTGGAGATGCCACCTGACAATCTGCAGTGCCTGAATGGCTAACTTATTTGGCCTTTGCAGCTGGGCACTTAGTTTGTCAAGGATTCCTAGCAATACTAGCTTCAAGTTAACTGGTCTATTTCCTTCTTGATTCTTGATATTATCTGTGAGTACTTTTTAGGTATTTAAGTATTTAAGGCATTTATCCCTGGAGAAGGAAATAGCAACCCACTCCAGTATTCTTGCCTGGAATATTCTATGGACAGAGCAGCCTGGAGGGCTACAGTCTGTGGGGTTGCAAAGAGCTGGACACAACTGAGCAACTGAGCACAGGGCATTTATAATAACTTAGTTTCCTTTATTAGGAATCACCTTCAAAATTAGGCCATGATAATCACAAAAAGTGATTTTTAAAAGGATGTAAACAAAAATGCCAACAAACATCCCCCGCACAAACTGTCTCCTGTTACCTTTAATGCCTCTCATAGGCTGTCCAGCTCTGCTGTCTGTTGATAATAATTCAGTACTTCAGAACGAATCAACGTAACTGAGTTTTAATAATTCTTTAAAACAGCTATACAAAACTGCTTCACTAGGAGGCAAAGATTTTTGATTTTGTGGACTTATGGTTAAATTTAGTATCACATGCTTTTGAGGTGCCTAAAAAAAGCAATTCAATAATATGGCAATCAAGTGATATAAAATTGAGTGCAGTTATAATTTTCAAACAAAGTACTCACTTTTATAACGACACGAGGCAAAGCTGCTTGTGTCAATAAAAGGGCAGTATAAGAATAAAAAAAAAGAATAAAAAAATGTATTTCAAGGGTGGAAAAAGCGACTTTATCTTGAATGTGTATGCTTGACTTAAAAAAAAAATGCAATGAGAATGTTTAAAGGCAACACAATATGTTCTGGAGATTGTGTTAAAAAGTGCTATAACTAGTCCCATGTCCCTGGTAAAATCCTCCCTGATGACTGCTATAAAATCTCCCCAAAGTTGTTCTGATTGAAAATGTTACTTTACTTCACGTTTTCTTTTCACAGACGAAACAATATGAGTTTAATACAGTAAGTGGTGCATGTTAATTGTAGAGTACTACATTATTTTAAGTTTCTGTAATGTCCTAAACTTGTTTTTGTTATTGTACTTTAATGGGTGTGAGTGAGCATGGTTGTGATGCTGCCTTAATCAGCCTTCGGCCTTTGGTAAAGGATATTAAACTGGCTTATTGGTTTTTTGGGGGGGGGAGGGGAGGCGGGATTAAATTCAACATATAATTTGTATTTAGAAAGACTTTATAAGGGCCATGACTGATTATATAATGAATGCTGTCTTGTTCTTACTCAGGTTAATTTTAAAAGATTTAATTATTCAGGCGGAGGTTTTAGCAAAGCATTTATCAAGACCGGTTTTTTTAAAAAAAGTTCAGTTTTAACAGGGGTAAGCGTCAATGATGTAGAGAACTCATCTAGATGTTAGATACTTATTTCTCTGGAATGCTTACATGAGTGAAGAAGTACTTTAGTTCTGCAAGGAATAAAGCCAAAAGCAAGAAACTATTTCCTAAAATGAATTCTTATGTGTAAGTATGAGGGGAAGACGGGTGATAGGAAAAGGAGCCTTTAGTGGTCCCTTTCTTAGTGATTATGCTGCTTCTAGAGGCTGTCTGGTGAGAAACTATGTCAGACATTTAATTTTTCTTCACATGAACAAGCAGAATACTAAATAATTAAACCTCCGTGGTCAGCCTAGCAAACTGATTGAATTTTCATCTTAACTTTAGAGTTAGAGACTTTCCCAAACAATTTCTATGGAGCGGAATCGTCGAGGTAAGGAACACTGCCTCATCAGCTTGCCTAAATTTTTTACCTAAAGCATACAGGCAACATCCAGTGTGAATCAAACTAGTCCATATACATCATTTTCCTCCTTACTTACAATTATTGAGTGTTACAGGCTATGAGAGGTATTAAAGGTAACAGGAGACAGTTTGTGTGGGGGATGTTTGTTGGCATTTTTGTTTACATCCTTTTAAAAATCACTTTTTGTGATTATCATAGCCTGCTGCTATTGAAGCAGCAGTAACAGACAGGATTCCGCCAGTCCCTTCACCGGGTAAATCCAAGCCAGAGTGCAGAGACCATCAAAGGGATAGTCGAGGTTTTGTTACCCAACTTGTCTCTATTCTCTCAGTGGTGGCCGATCCCATCTGTCTCTAAGCGCTGACTAGAGCTTGCTCTATTTGTAAGTATTGTTCACAAGTCACCTAAGATTAAACTTGCGGCTCTTTCCCTACACATTCAGTCTGGTGTTAAAATGGAAGAATAGACATGTACTTGTACCAGCAAAGGGTCATACGTAATGTTACCCTGCAAGGCAGGAAAGCAAATTCTTTAAGGATATTAAATATTTGAAACATTTGCTTATATTTGCTCACCTCTTAAAGATTTTAGAGATATAGATAGATGAATTGGGTTAATAACAGCTACTCTGAGGGGTGGGTGTAAAGCTACAGATTTCATAAACCTACGGAAATTTTCAGTATAGTGGCTGATGAAGGATAAGTAATAGCTGTGATCAGATTATCTTCCAGCCACAGTGAAATTCAGTATTTGAACAAAGGTGCTTTCAACGGAAGAACATGTATTCTCACATCTTTACCTATTTTTTCATTCTTTTCTTAAGCATAAACTGACAGCTTCTGTATTCTGAGCCAAGTGCCACATATCAAGCTTTTTTGTAATCATTTAAATACACTCATGATGTTGGGGCAGGTGTCTTATGATACAATCTCTCACACATGAGGAGTTAGAGATTTAGCAAGAAAACAGTCATGTTTAAGACTGAGCAACAATTGGTCCTTAATTCTTAGGCTTAGTTTTAGGGGAAACCAGCGTTAAGGCACATTGACATCTTCCTGAGGTATATGCTATTCTAAGCAAGCTCTAAATTGTTTACTTAAAGCATACAGGCAACATCCAGTGTGAATCAAGCTGGTCTATATACATCATTTTTCCTCCTTACTTAAAAGTATTGAGTATACTTTACTATCTTGGCCGCAACCCACGAGTTGATTCACATAGGCATTTAAAATATTTTTCAAAATAAACAAAACAGGGGAATGAAGTTGCTTTTGTGCTCTGTGAACACCCCAGCTTTGTTCGTTATGATAAACGGGGCAAGTACACGTCATTTGATTGCTCTTTAACCTTTCATTATATTGACAATCTGTTATTGCCTAGCATCCATTCCATTCTTCTCAGAAGGTGGCTTGGCATTTTTGTGGTACTTTCAATCTAGGGGGATAAATCTGCATCTCCATCTGGGTTGACCAGATGAGGCTCCCTTCAGAGCCAATTAACACTTTACCAATGGGGTCACCTCAGCATGGTATGAGGTGCTTTGCACCTCCAGGGCTACCATAAACTGTCTCCACAATGCCTCCAGATGCTCCAGGACTGGAAGCCAATCAATCTTTCACAGAAGTGCTCAGCACACCTACCCCAGGGTCCTAGGAAGAGGCGCAGCAGCAACACTGAAAGATGTATATGGCTCTCCAAGCCAGAGCCTTTTGAATATTCTTTTGTTGGCCTCTTCATGCACTTACTCAGCCTGAGCGAGATGTTCACGACCCACAGGAAAGCCAAGTATGCCTGGTAGGCAAGGCACAAGCCCCACTCTTGTTCAATTTGATAGTCACCCATATGGTTATAACTTCTGACAAGCTCGACTAGAAAATTCTCCACCTCGATTGTGACCTTTGAAGAGCCTTCTAGTGTTTGGTTCACACTAAGACTTGCAGGTCCCACTTGTTAAGATGCTTAGGGCATGGCGGTGCCAGCTCTCATACCCCTCGAGGCAGCCAAGGGCATCTCTCTGTTGGTATCCTGGCTGCATCTGAGATATGTGGTTATTTCTATAGGAATCCAGACTTGATGCAAAGATTGCTGAGGCTTTTCTGCACAGGCGTCTCATTTATTGAAGCAATTCCCTTTAACTTTGAGTTAGCTGGGAAAGAATGCAAATTAAATATTCTTTTAGTAGGGAGACTGGGAGGGGTGACAAGTGAAAGAGAAAAGAGGCATGGGTGAGCGCCGTGGAGGCCCAGAGTTCCCTCAGGTGGTTGGCTAACTAGCTCAGCCTTTGTGTAGACCCTGCCTGCCTGTGGGATGGAGCTGAGACAGGAGAATGACAGTCTGGAGGAGGAAAGAAAGACAGTAATTACGGGATGCGTGCGATTAGTGCGGTAGCCAGAGAAATTAAGCCACAAGTCCTAGGAATCTTCCCTTCTGTATGGTACCTGCAGAGGAGGAGAAAAGCCCTTGCCACAGAGTTCAGTGGGAATCCACTCCCCGCCAGCTCAGCTTGATTGCTTTCTGGGTTACCTACTGTGGAAGTTCAGCGGCTCGACCTTCCTTTCAGCAAAGCTATATTGTCCTGCCCTGAAAAAAAAAGCAGATTAAGAATTTACAGGGATCCCTCCATCACTGGCCTCTGACAGGAACATTCAGGGAGCTGATTTTTCATGGTTCAATTTGCCTGAGGCCAAGATTCTTATCGAAATGTATTTTGTTAATGGAAAGTGCCATTGCAGATTTCAGAAATGTCTAACTTCCCATTAAACTTTCTCAATTCTTTCCCTCTCATCCTTTTGTTTCAGTTAAGTGGCATTCTCCCTGAGCTACTTTACTATTATCGTATTTCTTTGAAGAATATATAAATTCGAGTTCAGGTTTATAGGTGAGCAGTAAATCATGTCAGTTAAGTTTATAATTATTTTGTAGTGAGGTAAATGATGTTCTGACTGTCTTGAGTCTGAGATAGTCCCAGCTATAATTCAGATCATACTTCAGTTGTCTACTTTGATTTAAATGTTTTCATTAAAAGCTATAAGTTTGCAGAATAATTGAAAAACACTTTTTTTTGTTAAAACAAAGGCTATGTAATTTTATCAAGATAGGAAGAAATAAAGCCTATCCAATGCTTTCTTAGTTTAAAGCATTTTTGAGGGCTGCTTCAGATGGAAGAGGGAAGGCGTCAGTCACATTTTGTGCCAGGGATTATATTAGGCCTCTGTATCTGTATTATCTCAGTTCTGGTTAGGTCATAGTATTGCTATCCTTCTTATTTGTGTCTTTTGATTATAAGTGACTTGATATCAGCATCCCTAATATTATCAGTAGTTATGCTGAAATTTTGAGGTTATGCTGGTAAATGACATGATTATGCTATACTTGTTCTTAGTACTCTAAGACAGAAGAGATTCCTTAATGCTGTATGTTTTGCTAACAGGGCAAGTAAGAATCTGGAAATAATGTTTACTAGAGACGAGAAAGCTTAGCAGATGGGCTGTAATGATTTTCCAGGAGGAGGAAATGAAACATCTTTGTCTCCTATTCATATTGGTGCCACCTGGCAGAGTTAGATCCAGAGCAGAGGCCCTTGTTAGCTGGCTCAGCAACAATGCCATTGACTATTTATGATTTTTGATATAATAATTTTGATACATTTTGTTATGTGGTTTACATCCTCAAAACAAGTAATTTGAGATTTATTTATCGAAGCCCATTTGTTAAAAATATTCAATATGAAACACATATATGTTCTTGTTCTGCATAGGCTTACCTCATTGCAGAGGGATTTACAGCATGGTCTGACCTATTACAAGATCTTTAATCATGGACCTTGATCCTTTTACTGATGAGATTCCGGTGTTGTTGAGTCTTAAAAGTATGTTTCAGAAATGCTGAGTTATGGTTCCATTGCCCTGCCACCGCTCAGGCCCCTTATCTGTTTCACTCTCACTTTCCTGCTCACAATCTACTGAAGTATTTACAGGGGAGGCAGACTGATGCACTGGTCAGAATCTCTGGATGAATTCATTTTTAGATTTACTTATTAATGGTTTAGGCTGATTTCAAATGAAAGATATGCATTCTTCACTTGAGTTATTTTGCAGTATTCATGGATAATATATCTGAAGGGTCTGACGGGTATTCTCAATTAGTGACTTGTGATATTTTTGTAACAAAGATCAGTCAATACATCAGGTTACTCTTCCTCTCATTATAGATAATGCTTCCATGACATTACTTTTGTGACTTAAAACATTTTAGTTTTCCTTTCTTGATATTATTAAGACAGAATTTTAATTTAAAGCACCCAAACAACCACCTGTGACATTCTTCTAGTAACAGATGCTTAATGGGTTAATGCTTAAATAGATTAAGTAATAAATGCTTGAAAGGAGAGAAGGGGACTTGAAAGTGAAAGTCAGTTGGTGAAACATCTCGTTAAGATGAATATGATGATGACAAAGACTTGTTCATTATATATCTAATGCTAACAAATATTAGCATAAGGAAATTGTACCCCCCCAAAATCACAGGAAATGTTATAAAACATGATCATTAAGCCAGAACAACAACAAAGAAAGGTTACTGAAATGCTGCCAAAGCTGAAGGATGGATGAATATCAGCTATGCTGAGCTGCAGAATAATGTCTGAGTGCTGAGTGTGTTGTGATGTTACCAGTGTGCAGCAGAGTGTGCTAGCATTATTAGAACAAAACTACCTAGTAAGCTCAAGTCTGTGTTCATGTAATAGTCAAGAAAAGAAAAAGAGCCAAGGGAGTAAAGGACAAATAAGGAAACTGACTGTTGATAGCTTGCACGCACTTGTAAGTCATAAAGGACTTTTTGAAGTTCTAACAGAAACAGTCCCTGTGGGACAATGATAACAGGAGAGACAGACATTGATGTGTAAATGACATCATCACCCGAAGCCACTTTCACTCAAACCAGAGTCCCAGATCATACTAGGGTTCAAAGGGATTCTAATCTTACCCTGTTCCTTTTTTTTTTTTTTCCTCCTAAGTTCTTGCCAGAAATGAAGGAAACACAGAGAGGCTTGTTCATGTCAGTTTTTCTGACTTGACCTGGAAACTGAGAGTCATGTAACTGGACAAGGGCTTCCCAGAGTTCACAGATTTTAGGATCAAGTTTGTAAAGACACTGGCTTAATGTATATAAGAACAATAGTTGAAATTAGTGTTATATAAACTTGAATAACTATCTTAAGAAATGTCTGATACTTTGAGAGAAATACAAAGTTGTATCAACAGTTTATAAATAAATGTGAATTTGTCATAATGTTGGTAGAATTTTCTGTGAAAGGAAAAGAGCTACTTTTCCTGCCCTGGAAAAATCTTCTTTTCTCTTTCTGAATAATTTAGTGATATAAAATGTGGTAAATTTATAAGGCATATTAATCAATATTTTCCCACTTTTAACTTGAAGATAAGCTCGATTAGCAACAGGAGTAGGGTACCTCTACTTTCCAAGTCATTCATGGTAATGCCTAGGGATTACCATCTCTTGAAGAACTGGATATTAATGACAGTTTCATCTAACTTTATATGCAGTATAAATAACCTGATTATTCACTGAGAGTGGCACATAAATCAGAAGTTAAGAACCCCAGGACAGGAGAATTAATATTGAAATGACAAATCAAACAATGGTATTTGTCAAATGTTATCTCCTTTAATAAGAATCATGGATTTGAAATGTCCCTAAATTCCAATGACAAAGCCCTTTCTCAGTATAAAGTGTTTATACAGCACAAGCTAATTAGTATTAGAAATATCTGCTTTATTTCCTTTGCTCCGCAGCTTAGACATCTATCTGGGAAGAGGCTGAGTACATCAAATGTTCCTTTCAATGTAAGCAGTAAGTAGTTCACTTCCTGTACTCTCTATGAACTTTGTAATGGTTAAATGGAGCTATGTTCAACATGAACTCGTGAATACCTCTCTTTCAATTTTCTTTGGCTGTGACTGAGATCTCAATATAAAATAGAAGCGATTTGCCTTTCTATTCTAACACCACAACAGTGTCTTCAGTAGAATGATACTATTAGTCAAATGTGATAATTCATTATCATAAGTTAAATGAGAACTTTGTCACTTAGAATGTTCTGCCCTCAGCTGTTAAAATATTATATGATCATTGTGGAAGTAAAACTTTTTATGGTAACTATTCAAGTATTAGGCTGGCTTTACTTTTATCCAATGAGAGTTTCTGGGGGTGCTGTCTTTGGTTATATCGCGAAGAAGAGGCTGCCCTGTAAGCTTATTTGCAATGGGTATATGTTTGGCCAGGATTCAAGCTGGCAATTATACAATAAGTCAAATGCAAGGCTCAAGGTTCTTACGTAACAACTGGAGTAAAAGGGAAGTTAGATGTTAGTATGGGGATTTGCAGGTGGTGCTAGTTGTAAAGACTCTTCCTGCCAATAGCAGGAGATGCAAGAGACACGAGTATGATCCTTGGTTGGGGAAGATCCCCTGGAGAAGGGAATGGAAACCTACTCTAGCATTTTTGCCTATAAAGTCCCATAGACAGAGAAGCCTAGCAGGCTACTGTCTATGTGGTCACAAAGTAGTTATTGGAGTTAACTCACTTTCATAAATCACAGAGAAGTGACGCCTGCCCTCTCCTACCATTGAAGCCTTCACCCTTTACTCTGTACTCTCTTAGCTGCTGTATATTTTTTTTGCATTCTTTGTCTTAATAAATCCGTCCAAGATAGCTCTACATCTCTCTTCCCACTGGGTCTCCTTTGCTCACCCTTCTTCATCCATGTCCTGCCAAATTTAACCTTCAAAACATTCCTTGACTCTCCACTCAGTCTGCATCTCTTCTGTCATTACCTTAATTCAGGCCTCAGTCACCTGTTCCTCCTTGGCCTAGGCAAAGTAAGTTGAGCCTGGTCTCCTTACCTTCAGTTTGCTATACAACTGACCAAGTGTTCCGTCTCAGCTGTTCGTATCACTTTCCTTCCTAATGTGGTTCTGCATTGCTTAGAAGATAAAATGTAGCCACTATTATGATGTTTCTAGACCCACTTTCATGGCCTAGACAGTTAACTTCAACAAGTGAAATGGACTGGGTATAGAAGTAGGGATTCTAGGATCCATCGCAATTTGAAGTATTCAAGACCCCCCATGAGGCATTTGAATGTATTTGTGTGAGTGTAATATGCCTTCAGGGCAAGGCTGACTCAGGATTTCCTATTTGAGATTGCTAGTAACACCAAATTGTTTGGGATTAGTTGCTTCCACAATGGTGTTTTTTTCCTACCACAATTCATTTGCTCCCTTGTGGGCAATGCTCAGACACAGGGCAATGCTCCCCTCACTCACTGCATCCTTCTCAGGTCTACCATTTGTCACTATTTAAGAGTTAGATCACATAGTCATTTCCTTCAAAAATCCTTGCATGATTCCTATTTATTTCCAACAGGCTTCCATATAAATTTCTATCATACATACTCCATTTAAGTTTCCGCCTCTTCCAGTGTGTCATAATTTCAGTATTTTTGGTAAACAATTGAGAGCCAGCTTTGGAATAAGTACTCAGCAAAGGCATGAAGACTATGCTGAGTTGAATAGGGCTATGGTTCAATGACTTGCTTTAGCCTTTGAGTTTATGGCTAGGGAAGTCCATGGAAATCTCAGAGTCATTTGACACCAGTCAGAAAGAGAATATGGCAAATCCTGTCTTACTAATCTTTCTATCCCTGAAATCTAGAATTATATCCATCACCTTGTGGAAGGAAGAAGGATGAAAGGAAGAAAGAAAAGAGAGAAGGAAGAAACAGATTTGTTTTCTTAATCCAGAAGTGCTGTAAGGAAAGGGGAAGAATGGAAAGAGGCAAGGAGATAACTTGAACTGAAGTAAAGAATAGAGGAACACGTGTATACTTGTGGTGGATTCATGTTGATGTATGGCAAAACCAATACAATATTGTAAAGTAATTAACCTCCAATTAAAATAAATAAATTTATATTTAAAAAAAGAAACAAAGTCTGTTTTATAAGAATGAAATCTTTTGAGATAGCCATCCAGGAAGAGGGCTGGTCTGAGAACAGGTTAAGGACTGAGATTCAGAAAGTATTGAGTTGCCCAGAGTGACAGTTTACTCTACATCAAGAGATAAATGGATGCATTCTAATTAATTCTTCACACAGTTTCTCCTAGAGTAGAATGTGTAGTTAGATATATTTCCTTCACATGATAACTCATTTGCTTTAAAGGATTATGTTTGAGAGAAGAAAGGGAATATTATCAAAACACACAAACTTTATGAAGTGGTTTATAGCATTTGGCAAAGGAGTGACAGTGAAGAGAGGTCACCTAAATGTGTCATTTCAACTCAAGAGCACTCTTGTGTGCTTGGTCATCGCCTGCTATCAATCAGGATCACACTTAAAATATTCCTGTGAGATATCTGTACAGTCACCATTGATAAATGCAAAGTTCTTAGCAACATACCACTGTTTAAGATCATGTCAATCAAAAAATTTGAGGACGCTAGTGGTAAAGAACCCACCTGCCAATGCAGGAGATGTAAGAGATGCGGGTTCACTCCCTGGGCTGGGAAGATCCCCTGGAGGAGGGCACGGCAACCCACTCCAGTATGCTTGCCTGGAGAAGCCTATGGACAGAGGAGCTTGGCGGGCTACAGTCCATAGGGTCGCAGAGTCAGATACGACTGAAGCAACTTAGCACACATGTCTTTTTACTCAGTGTAAGAGCAGGAAATAAAGAAAGTGAAAGTCACTTAGTCATGTCTGACTGTTTGCAACCCCATGGACTAAACAGTCCATGGAGGAGTCCTAATAATGTGATGTAATATTTCTGGCTTGTGCAGAGTGATTTTTAAAAATTTTTATTGTTTAGCAGAGTGATTAAACAGGACAGCCATCAAAACACACAACAAACAGTGTGTGTTCACTATTATAGCAAATGCTGTGAGAGTAAACAAGACAGAAAGCACCTAAAAGGCCTCGAAAGAAAGGTAAATATGAAGGATAAGCATCTCCCAGTTTTCTTACAGCCCATTTTCACAGGGCTGCCAAATGACTCTACTGTTTGCCTCACACCAGGGGTGTGTCAATGCTGTATTTTCACAAGTGCTTAAGTACTGAGATAAAAAGTGTGTGTGAGTGTCAAAGGTGGGCTAAAACACAAAGCTCTACTACTTGCCAGTTTTCACAGAAGATCAATAGTTTTTCTTTGTAATAACAAAGGGTATCCTTGTCTCCAACTCAGCTACCTTACAAATCAGGAAGTTGCTCTAAAGGAGGCCCCACGGTAGAGCTGACATGGCCTGATGGTGGCTGAGGGGGTGTTATTCTGGTACAAATGACCACATATTATATAATTCTGAAGTTTTAAATCAGCCTATGCAGGATGGCTATCTTTGTCAGTCTAGATTTGGAATACATTCTTAACTGAACTCTCTTCAGTTTATAAACATAATTTTCCTTTTCACCTCCAACTATATCCTAGGCCTTAGCTTTGGATCGTTAATAGAACCACATGCTAGCCAAATTCACTTTGATAACTAGAATAGACAAGTCTGGTGGTTCTATTTTTATTTTAGCAAACAAGAGACCAGTTAAATATAGTCAGGAAGTACTATAAATGGAAAACATTATTGTTATGAGTTAAAACTCACAGTCAAAAATGTCCACTATTTAAATCCACAGAATTTCTGTAGATAATTCTACAGATACAGATAACTTAAACATTGTAGTATGAGATCATAAAGGAAACATAAGGATAATTCTCAGAATTCAGAAGCATACAAGAACAACTCATCCATTGACTGTGAGTATAATCTAAAGGGGTTAAAAGAAATCGGACTTCTCTGTGGGTTGTGCATGGGGCATGCATTATGTGCTGTCATTAAAGTATTTTTTTCTCTCATAAGCAAGCATTCCCCGCTGGGCCATGTCTTTGGTTTGGTGGGAGTCTGGAGTTACACACGGAGTGTGTGTTATCAGCTAGAAATTACTCCATATAAAAATTTAATGGTATTGTCCTAGCTATTTTTCAATTAGTGCATGTGTTTCACTCACATGACTTGGATTATTGACGACACAAATTATAACTCTGTGGTAAAACATGATCAGAGTTTTTTTTTCCCCTCTCTGCTATAATCTTATGACTGATGAGAACCTCTGAACAATAACAAAAATGAATATAATTTTTTTTTTACAAAAATGAATATAATTAAAATAAGTTGAGCCTTATTGTTGGCAATAACTGTGAGATTCTGAATTATCTCATGCTGGCTGCTTTAAGGCTTTTACTTGGACTACCTTGAAAATCGTGCATAGTCAATCAGTATACCTTCCTTTTTTTTTTTTTTTTTTTTGCCCCAAGGCCCCTGTGTTTAAATCTATCAGTGTCATGGAACAGTGGGGTTTTAAAAAGTATTTGGAAGGGCACCAAGCCTGAATGTTTTGAGAGCACTAACCAAGATACACACACAGGACTGAATGTATTTTCACGAAGACTGAAACAGATTTTTTTTTTTTTTTTTTCTGAGAACATTATTAAAGAAAACCCTGGATACTTACCAGAGGGTGGTAGAACCAGTCAATGTGTAGAAATGTTTTTGCTTAATTAAATCCATATTTTTCTTCAAGGCTTCTGAAATACAGTGATCACCGAAAGGCCTGTAATCTCTTTTGTGGTGTGAGATATGTATTTTTTCTTTTTGTAAGACAAACTATCATCATTTCTTTTGTCAAATCTATATTTTTAAAGATAACTAAACAGGTGAATTTTAATAACATAGTTGGGTAATCTGTCAAAGGTTATGCTGGAATCAGATTCAAAACTTTTGTGTTGCTCGGTTCTATTCTAATTCATACTTTTGGTCATCATTTTTATATCATATTTCTACTTTCAATAAAATTGTATAATAGATCTTTCATTTGTTTCACATTTTTCTGGGTACTTTGAAACTATTGAATGTTCTCCAACAACTTGAATTTCATCTAAAATTAACTTTAGGCAAATTCAGTTTTTTTAGTTTTACACAAATCAAATGAAAGAAGCCTAGACATATGGATTTTTTTTTCTTTCTTTCAAGATTCCCTCTGTGAAGAGACTAATTAATGGGGAATCTGCCTGAGGTGTATTATTCCAATATCTCTCTCAGCACCCCATATATTGATCTATTTAACATCTTCCTTCTGGATAACCCAGAACAACAATTTTTAATCTCTCTGGTGGTATAGCATTAATCAATGCCACAGTTAGAAGCTTATCAAATGCATTCGTAAACAGATGCAGATCTGATATAGTTTATGGTGAACTATTTTTAAATTGATCAAATCAAACCTACCATCTCTGAATCTTTGAGTAGACATTTGCTCTTTTTCTTTTTGAATTATTTGCGATGACCAAAAAGTGTGTGTATGTTTTGCATTAGACATATTTAGGTATTGGGAGGATAATGTATTCCTCTTCTTTTCCTTTCTATTTCCTTTGATAAGTAATTTCCATAAAATTGCAAAAAATAATGTAAGAAATATGATACACTACGGCCCCAAGTTATCAATTGTGTGTTCTTATTTGGTTCAGATGAAAAGTTTTAAATTCCTAAAATACAGATTTTATAAGCATTAATTAGCACTAGATTTTTACTTTTTCGTTCTTTATTTCCTTAGTCTTCAATATTGGAACGTACTGAGAGATCTGGATGAGTCTACAGGGGAAATCCTGGTTTTCTGCAAAGAAAATTCAATAAAGTTGATAATGTTGATCGACCTGGGAGCCCTCAGTTGGAAAGTACCCCAGAGGGCCTTTAATTTGGACAGTCTAGCACATTGGCATAGAAAGAAATGTAAATCAGTGTGCATGCTGCCACATTTCCTCACCATGGTTTTATTTCTCTTTGACATATTTTGTTATTCTCCTTGAAAGTAAAATTTCTTTATATTGCTTCATTTTATTTTTCCTAGGGAGCTCATGTCTTATCTCTTTAAAAATTGCAAAAAGTGCTTGAATTACAATGCTGCATTTTAATCCTTAGTAAAATCAATAGTTCTTAGAGTGTGGTGGTGGGAAAGGAGTTTGAATTAGTCAAAAAATAAAAGTGTATGAGACTACTGGTCCAAGTCAAATTTCATTGTTCTCTATTTGGAAGAGGAGTGAAGTTATTTTGCCAACTTTCAAATACAGTTCACTCAGAAATTGTCTGCCCTAATTTTGCAGCACATCTCAGGATTAGTTTGGCTCCACTTAGCTATGGGACTTTGGTTTGCTTTTATTTTCAATTCTCTTGGTAGTTCTGAAAGCAAGAATAAAGTTCACAGAGGAATCTTGTTTGCACATTATAAACCACCTTTTCTACACTCCCCTTGCCAAAAACAGGAATTGTGTGATTTATGTTTTCCTGGAAAGAAATGGCCTAAATTAAAGATAACTGAAATTCAAAGAAAGTTATACAAATACATTTTATCTTTAATGTGAAAGCTTTCATAAAGTAGCATCTATTTCCTTTTTTGCAATAAAACATTGGTTCTTAAATAGATAGAATGACAAAGATGACTCAAACTCTATTTCAAATTCACTAATTGAAGCATTTAGCTGCACACTGTTATTACTTACATTCACAAATGGCAGCACAGCTGCTTCTGCTGTTGCTGCAGCTGGCATGATTTTACATTTAAGTGAGTGAAACAGACAGGAGAAAGTTCTTTCTAGTTTGGATACACAGGAATGAACTGCCCTTTAGTTCTTGCTCTTTAATTTCGCAGTCTGTCACAGGGTTCCTGTGCATGATTAGATCTTCCCCAGCCTTTTTTCAAAGCAGGTGGTTTCCTATTTTTCAACAAAACTGAAGAAAAACCTAATCTTGTTGTCAGCTGGTAGATCATTAAAAGTGATTTTTGATGATAGATCACCACGTGAATTTTAGCATGAAGCGCTGACAGAGTTCAAAGCATTTTGTGACAGTTTTAGGAAAATGACTTTCCCATCCCCATCTCCTTATTTTATGAACAACTTTTTCTATGCTACCTTTCTAAAGGTGAAAAATAGGATAGAATAGATGGCATACCAGGTTTCACTCTAGTAAAAATGATATTTCCTTTTTAATAATGGAGCAGTTGAAGAAAATCTGCCTCATTCATCACATTGAGGGAGTAATTTCCCCCCAAGATTGCTTTTAGGTTTAATAATTATTTATCAGCATTTGTAATCTAGGTATGTTGTTTTGACAAATTGTGTACTACTACTAGTGTTAATAACTGGATGTTATTGTTCAGTCGCCCAGTCGTGGTCAACTCTTTGCAACCCCATGGACTGCAGCATGCCAGGCCTCTCTGTTCTTCACCATTGCCCAGAGTTTGCCCAAGTTCATGTTCATTGCGTTGATGATGCCATCCAGTTATCTCATCCTCTGATGCCCTCTTCTTCTTCTGCCCTTAACCTTTCCCAGAATCAGGGACTTTTCCAATGAGTCCTCTGTTCTCATCAGATAATCAAAACACAGGAGCTTCACTTCAGCATCAGTCCTTCCAGTGAATATTCAGGGTTGATCTCCCTTAAGATTGACTGGTTTGATTTCCTTGCTGTCCTAGGGACTAAATTTTAACCCTGTACACTTTAAATAGAAGGGAATTTCATTACTTTCTATTTATATACTTTTTTTTTTTTGGTCAGAGCAAAGGTATTGCAATAAAAGACTTTCAAGCATATAGCTTTATTAGGTAAACTTATATTGTAGAATGGGAAGTGATCTAAATTTAAGACAAAGTATCAACAATGTAGGAGAAGGCAGTGGCACCCCACTCCAGTACTCTTGCCTGGAAAATCCCATGGACGGAAGAGCCTGGTAGGCTCCAGTCCATGTGGTCACTGGGCACGACTGAGCGACTTCACTTTCACTTCTCACTTTCAGGCATCGGAGAAGGAAATGGCAACCCACTCCAGTGTTCTTGCCTGGAGAATTCCAGGGACAGGGTAACCTGGCAGGCTGCCGTCTATGGGGTCGCACAGAGTCGGACACGACTGAAGCGACTTAGCAGCAGCAGAAGAGACCATGAGTCTTCCATGGGTTTATATGCCTTACAGTACCAAATATAGAAGGCTCATTTATTAACTAGATGCATGAATGAATTATATATATTAAAAGGGAAATGTTTTCAATTATATCAAATCTCCTTTGATGTGGCTTTCTTGTAACTTCTGTTTTGAGAATCACAGGGATATTGAAATCAGCTGAATGTATACAGCCCAGTGAAGGAGATAGAGTGAGTCAATGTTGAAGAAGCCATACTGGGAAAAATATTTATGTAGCTAAATATTTTCATAGCTAAATATATTTCAAAGATTGGGAGGAAATTACATCAGGAAGAGTTGAGATGAGGAAAAAGAAAACAGAAGCATTTTCAGTTTGGTATGCTATGAAATCAGGTAGGAGTAACTTTGAATGGTATGGGAGGGAAAATGAGGAGCTTAGCCAACAGGTAAACAACTTCAAAGGGGCTGGAAGGAAGCAAGAGACCTGGTCAACAGAATTTTTATTTTTATTTTTTTTCATCCTGCTTGTGGGAATCCCATTTAAGAAGTGTATGGCTAGAACAGCTGTACCTTTAATTGTTTTATTACTTTTTTTCCCAACATGAGTTCCAAAATAATCAAATTACTTAGACAAATAAAAAGGGTTTTTTTCCATTCCATTTCCTCATGGGGTTTTTGTTTTGTTTAGTTTTTACTGGGAGATACAAATATTTCCCAACTTTTCTAAACTATAAAATAATATTCCAGAGGACAGCTATCTATAATCTAGAACCTATGAGTTGTTTCATTCCTCAAATAGTGATTTTAATGGTCTCATAATATTTGAGCCACTGTGACTCCCAGAACGAGAAGTCTAGTGTCTTTTGAACATTGTCTACTGGGGACTCTATCAATGTTTTAACATGCAGAGTCCAGGTTTCTGACATGAAGAGTATATTTTGAGAACTAATCTGCTATGCATTCTTCATTTTTTCTGTTTGGGGAGGGGAGCATTGATTACCTTACCACTAATTTTGTTTGCTTACTGATATTGCATTCTCAAAATGCACTATATTTGGCAATTGATAGTGAAAATCAAAGGATTTCAACAGCAAGTTTAACTACAGGAATAGCTAAGTTCGGTAAAACCTGGTGAGGAGTTTCCAGTAATTACATGACACTTACAAGGAAGCAATAACAATGAAGTACCAAATTCTGAGAAAAATTACTTTCAAAAATACATGTTAATAAAAATCTACCTTTCTTGGGTTATATAGAATTTATCCTGAGATTTCGAGGTTTATGAGATATGTATTTAACACAGAAGCTCATGTTCTCTTCTTCCCTACCATGCCACGGTGGAAATAAGCAGTTCCAAGAGAAAGAGAAAGATGTTTAAATATCTATCTATCTGCCAACCTGTCTATCTACTTAATGTCGTCTATGGATGTGGAAACACTTGGGAACATATACAATTCTGCTAGTTCATGGTCTTTTAGTTCAGATGATGGAACCAGTGATATAAATGAAGGTGTCTCATCATTTGGCTGTGACTAAAAAGTCACTTTTGTAATGGTCACACGTCAAGACAGTCTTATTCTAACAATATACATTAACTTAGCATGATTATGAGAAATCTTCTTTATGTAAAGGTTGACTCAGAAAAAAAGATATTCATACAAAACAATTATGCTTAAAATAAAAATATTTTTATTGAATCCTGGAGTGGGAGCAGCATGCAGCAGAGACCATTCTTTTATAATTCAGAATATGTAATTTATTAAGTAGAACAATGTGGATAGGAATTGATATTCTCAAAAAGTAATTCATTTAAAAATTGCTTACAGAGCATATATGATGTTTTAGGTGCTATTCTAGTGACTGAACAAAACTGACAGAATCTCTGCTTTTTTTGTAGCTTATATTCTTTGTGTTAGAAATAGGCAATAAGACATGTGCAATGGGGATAAATACTATACATATTATACAAAATAGAAACCAAGATAAGGAGATAGTGGATGGTAATCCCAAACAAATATTCTTTCCTAGAGCATTGATCAGGGAAGGCCTCCCTTTATCTCTAGGCAGAGTGAGAGAGAAAGCCCTGGGAATATCTGGGAGTCAAGATTTCAGGAGAAAGAAACAGTGAGTACTCACAGGAGACGGGATTCTAGAAAAAAAGCCCAGAGGCCAAATTGGAGTAGAGAGAACAGAGGAGGAGGACTGAAGGAGATAAGGCCAGAGAAGGATCCCGGGGAGGATCACAGGTGTCTTGAAGGACATGGGGAGGACTTTGCAATTTATCTGGCGTAATCTGGAATCACTGAAGGGATCTGGGCTGAAAAGGGACATGGTTTAACTCCTTGCTGTGCAGAGAACAGACTATAGAGCAAAACAAAACAAGACACCCAAGCAGGGGCCGTTGCAGTAATTCACGGGAGAGATGAGAAGGCTCTGGGCCAGGGTGGCTGCAGTAAAGGTGGTCAAAAATGTCAGGAATTTGAATAGTTTTCATGAAAGGATGAAGAGAATGTATTATTTATCCACCACTTCTGAGGGAAATATGTCTCTTTTGAGGAATGCTCACAGTGAACTCTAAGAAACAATGAAGGAAATCAGTATGAGTACCTTGAGGACAGTGACCATAAGGGAACTGAAGCAGGCAGATTAGTCAGGATGTCACTGAAATCAACCTGTGAGAAATAGTGGGTGTTTAAATGAGGATTTTTGTGATAAAAGTGGTAAGACATAGCCAGATGCTAATATATTTTGAAGTGAGCATTGACAGGAGTTTTAATGGAAAGACTGTGAGATAAAGAAAAAGTGCCAAAAACTTTGATTAGAGAAAGGAGATCTTAAAATCTGGGCACGTTTCTAATCTCTTATCCTGATTTAGATATCTCTCCATTTCTCATAGCTGGATGGCCTGCAAGGTTATTGGATATTGGTTCTTAACACACTTGAATGTTCACAGATATTTTACAAACAGTATCACTTTTGACCCTTGGGGCAAGTGTGTAAAGTAAGGAGAGAGAATTTTCCGTTTTAGAGTTAAAGATGATGAGTTTTAGGGAGGCTGTATACCTTGTCCAAGGATATAGCTCTGTTAATGGGCGTTGTTGTTCAGTCGCTCAGTTTTGTCAACTCTTTTCAACCATGCTAGGCTTCCCCGTCCTTCACCATCTCCAGAGCTTTCTCAAATTCATGTCCATTGAGTTGGTGATGCTATCCAACCATCTCCTCTGTCGTCCCCTTCTCCTCCTGCCTTCAATCTTGTCCAGCATCAGGGTCCTTTCCAATGAGTCAGTTCTTGGCATCAGGTGGCCAAAGTATTGGAGCTTTAGCTTCAGCATCAGTCCCTCCAATGAACATTTAGGACTGACATTCTGTTAATGAGTAGAGATGGATAAAAATGGGCAGACTGGGGCTGACCCCAGTCTTAAAGACATGCTGCCTTGAAAATTAACACCGTGTGTATGGGCATCATGCTATTTGTCAAATATTAAACATCTGGCTGGGTATAAGCTTCATGAGGGCAGGAATCTTTGTTTTGTTCCCTGATGAATCTCAAGAGCCTAGCCTCTTTTTAAAAGGGAAATTGTTTTCATAGGGAAATTAAGAACTTTTTCTTTTTGGCTGCAGATTAAGAAGACTCAATACATTGTGCTGTGCTCGAATATCTTATTTCCTGCTCTTTTATTATGACCAGTTATTCTATAATAATAATGTTAGGGTTATTAATTAATTATTTGCAAAAGCAAAAGTTAACTAATCAATGCAAATTCATGCTCCCTCATTGGTGGGTAGTCTGGAAGATCACTGCCCAGCCAGAGACTGTAACTCACATTTAGTGTTACATCCAGGTATATGATTCATTCTCACTACTAGAATATGAGGAGAAATAGTGTGTCTCACCTAGGCCCTGACTCAAAGAAGTTGGTAGGGCATCTCCATATTGTTTTTCTCATTTGCTAGCAGAACCGATTGATTGGTAAGACTGAGACACAGATTTACCATTTAATAAAAACTGGAATGTTTCTGGGAAATGAACATCTACTGTCAACAGAATTGTTTTCAGTTATAGCTGCTAGTATTACCTAATGAAATTGGTACTGGAAGTGCTGCTTTCAAAAAGTATAAATATGTAGGGTTGATATCAAGATTGAGTGGTGATAAAGGAGATATTAGAGGATGGGGAAATGGAGATGCATGTTTTGCAATGGCAGAACTTGTGATAAAACCGTTGCCTGTGATGACTTTGAAGGTAGGCCATGTGCCTTTGGCTCTAGGGTCAGAAGTTGGAAAACAGAGTAATATAGTTTGTGTTTGCTGTTACTTGCTGCATTTTATAAGATAAGATAAGAAAGACATGAATTCAAGCAAAACTTGCCTGGTTTTTGAGAGCATAAATAAAAGGGAATAGATAAAATCCTGAAATCTCAGACCTCACAATGGTTGGAAAAGCTTAAGGCTCTGGACCTCAATTGGATGAGATAAGATTGAAAAAGTCTCATTAAGACTTCAGCTAAACAGTTGGGCTCAGCTCTGTAGTAAAGATAAAAGAACTTCCATTTTCATTATTGACAGATGGAATTCACTGGAAGCAAACAGATCAGAAGCCTACTAACTTTGAAAGAAATGTATTGAAAAGAGAGTTTTGATCCCAAGACTAATCAGAGAGCTTTGATCATTGCCAGGGTAGAGGTCTTCACAATGCCTGCCTGGGAGAATTTCATGATTGTCGTAGAACAGGGCCACCATAGGTTTCCATCATTCCCTTTTGCCAGTGGGAGGTGATTATTCTGTTCTTCCTGCAACATTGTATATTGATATCTGGGATGTAGAGGGAAGACAACATACTTTTAATTTGTAGGTCGCCAGACCATGAGTTGCCACATATGGATCTGATGGAGATGAATATGTATTTCTCAGAGCTCCTAGATTTTGAGCTGGATCTATAACTGGATGGAACTTTGAATTATATATCCTGGGACAGGGGTAACTGTGTTCTTGTGGGGAAAAAGATTCCCAGTGATATTTAATAGCCAAAGGTATTGACTATGGCTCCAATACTTTGGCCACCTGATGTGAAGAGTCAACTCATTAGAAAAGACCCTGATGCTGGGAAAGATTGAAGGCAGGAGGATGACAGAGGATGAAATGGTTGGATGGCATCACCAACTTAATGGACGTGAGTTTGAGCAAGCTCCAGGAGATGGTGAAGAACAGGGAAGCCTGGCATGCTGCAGTCCATGGGGTTGCAAATAGTCAGACACAACTGAGTTACTGAACAACACTGACTGTTGAAGAGATGGCTAGTTGCCCACATAAAATCCGTGCTTCCCCTTCAGTACTATTGAGTTACGACTAGAAGGAAGCTATTCTACCTTTAGCTACATTGTCCAATTCCGTTCACATCCAGATGAATGATATGATTAGTTTTAGCTGATGGAATGTCTATGGAAGTGTTTGTCACTATCAGACTGCTCTTTTATGGTAATGGCTGAAACTTTTTCAGTCCATTTCTCTTACTGTTGGATTGAAGTAAAGAACTTAGCAAGCCTAGGGGATGAGTGACCCACAGAATAGAAACAGCCTGGCTTCCCAAGTTAGCACAGAGGGTGGGATGATTTGGGAGAATGGCATTCTATCATGTATACTATCATGTAAGAATTGAATCGCCAGTCTATGTCTGACGCAAGATACAGCATGCTTGGGGCTGGTGCGTGGGGATGACCCACTGAGATGTTATGGGGAGGGAGGTGGGAGGGGGGTTCATGTTTGGGAACACATGTAAGAATTAAAGATTTTAAAATTAAAAAAAAAAAAAACCCTCTCCCTCTAGAAAAGGACACCTGCATTGAATAACCTGCAATAAGCTAGATCTCCCCAGTGGCTCAGTGGTAAAGAATCCACCTGCTAACCAGGAGATGTGCAGGTTTGATTCCTGGGTCAGGAAAATACCCTGGAGAAGGAAATGGCTCTGCACTCCAGTATTTTTGCCCGGGGATCTGCTTATTGCATTATGACTTAGCATGCATGTAATAAGCTCTATTGTGTCACACCACCAAATTTGGGGGATCATTTGTTACTATAGCTAGTATTAGCATAATTAACTCAATATGTTATTGATAATTATTTGCCAGATATACTAATAAGAGTGTCAGTTCAATTCAGTCGCTCAGTCATGTCCAACTCTTTGCGACCCCATGGACTGCAGCACACCAGGCTTCCCTGTCCATCACCAACTCCCAGAGTCTGCACAAGCTCATGTCCACTGAGTCGGTGATGCCATCCAACCAGCTCATCCTCTGTTGTCCCCTTCTCCTCCTGCCTTCAATCTTTCCCACCATTAGGGTCTTCTCCAATGAGTTGGTTCTTTGCATCAGGTGGTCAAAGTATTGGAGTTTCAGCTTCAACATCAGTCCTTCCAATGAATATTTAGGACTGATTTCCTTTAGGATTGACTGGTTGGATCTTCTTGTAGTCCAAGGGACTCTCAAGAGTCTTCTCCAACACCACAGTTCAAAGCATCAGTTTTTCAGTACTCAGTTTTCTTTACAGTCCAACTCTCACATCCATACATGTCTACTAGAAAAACCATAACTTTGACTAGGTGGACCTTTGTTGGTAAAGTAATGTCTCTGCTTTTTAATGTGTTGGTCATAGCTTTTCTCCCAAGTTCAAGTGTCTTTTAATTTCAAGGCTGAAGTCACCATCTACAGTGATTTAGGAGCCCCCAAAACTACAGTCTGTCACTGTTTCCATTGTTTCCCTCTCTATTTGCCATAAAGTGATGGGACTGGATGCCATGATCTTAGTTTTCTATATGTTGAGTTTTAAACCAACTTTTCCACTCTCCTCTTTTACTTTCATTAAGAAGCTCTTTAGTTCCTCTCTGCTTTCTGCCGTAAGGGTGGTATCATCTGTGTATCTGAGGTAATTGACATTTCTCCCAGCAATCTTGATTTCAGCTTGTGCTTCATCCAGCCTGCATTTCGCATGATGTATTCTGGGTATGAGTTAAATAGGCAGGGTGACAATATAGTCTTGATGTACTCCTTTCATGATTGGGAACCAATCTGTTGTTCTGTGTCCAGTTCTAACTGTTGCTGCTTGACTAGCATACAGATTTCTCAGGAGGCAGGTCAAGTGGTCAAGTATTCCCATATCTTGAAGAATTTTCCACAGTTTGTTGTGACCCACACAGTCAAAGGCTTTGGCATAGTTAATAAACCAGAAATAGATGTTTTTCTGGAACTCTCTTGCTTTTTCGATGATCCAGCAGATGTTGGCAATTTGATCTCTGGTTCCTCTGCCTTTCCTAAAACCAGCTTGAACATCTGGAAGTTCACGGTTCCTGTACAGTTGAAGCCTGGCTTGGAGAATTTTGAGCATTACTTTGCAAGAGTGTGAGATGAGTGCAATTGTGCAGTAGTTTGAGCATTCTTTGACATTACCTTTCTTTGGGACTGGAATGAAAACTGACCTTTTCCAGTCCTGTGGTCACTGCTGAGTGTTCCAAATTTGCTGGCATATTAAGTGCAGCACTTACATAACATCATCTTTTAGGATATGAAATAGCTCAACAGGAATTCCATCACCTCACCTCCACTAGCTTTGTTCATAGTTATGCTTCCTAAGGCCCACTTGACTTCACATTACAGGATGTCTGGCTCTAGGTGAGTGATCACACTATTGTGATTATCTGGGTTGTGAAGATCTTTTTTGTACAGTTCTTCTGTGTATTCTTGCCACCTCTTCTTAATATCCTCTGCTTCTGTTAGGTCTATACCATTTCTGTCCTTTATCGAGCCCATCTTTGTATGAAATGTTCCCTTGGTACCTCTAATTTTCTTGAAGATATCTCTAGTCTTTCCCATTCTATTGTTTTCGTCTATTTCTTTGCACTGATCACTGAGGAAGGCTTTCTAATCTCTCTTTACTCTTCTTTGGAACTCTGCATTCAGATGGGTATATCTTTCCTTTTCTCCTTTGCCTTTTGCTTCTCTTCTTTTTCTCAGCTACTTGTAAGGCTTCCTCAGACAACCATTTTGCATTTTTTGCATTTCTTTTTCTTTTTTTTATATTTCAATGTAGTTTTTATTTCAACCTGTTTTAATGTCTTTTCTGTTTTTTAATATAAATTTATTTATCTTAATTGGAGGTTAATTACTTTACAATACTGTATTGGTTTTGCCATGCATCAACATGAATCCGCCACAGGTATACACGTGCTCCCCATCCTGAACCCACCTCCTTCCTCCGTTCTTGTACCATCCCTCTGGGTCATCCCAGTGTACCAGCCCCAAGCATCCAGTATCATGCATCGAACATGGACTGGTGATTCATTTCATATATATTATACATGTTTCAATGCCATTCTCTCAAATCATCCCACCCTTTCCCTCTCCCACAGAGTCCAAAAGCCTGTTCTATACATCTGGGTTATCATTACCATCTTTCTAAATTCCATATATATGCATTAGTACACTGTATTGGTGTTTTTCATTCTGGCTTACTTCATGCTGTATAATAGGTTACAGTTTCATCCACCTCATTACAACTGATTCAAATGAATTCTTTTTAATGGCTGAGTAATACTCCATTGTGTATATGTACCACAGCTTTCTTATCTGTTCATCTGCTGATGGACATCTAGGTTGCTTCCATGTCCTGGCTATTATAAACAGTGCTGCGATGAACATTGGGGTACACTTGTCTCTTTAAATTCTGGTTTCCTCAGTGTGTATGCCCAGCAGAGGGATTGCTGGGTCGTAAGGCAGTTCTATTTCCAGTTTTTTTAAGGAATCTCCACACTGTTCTCCATAGTGGCTGTACTAGTTTGCATTCCCACCAACAGTGTAAGAGGGTTCCCTTTTCTCCACACCCTCTCCAGCATTTATTGCTTGTAGACTTTTGGATCACAGCCATTCTGACTGGTGTGAAATGGTACCTCATTGTGGTTTTGTTTTGCATTTCTCTGATAATGAGTGATGTTGAGCATCTTTTCATGTGTTTGTTAGCCATCTGTGTGTCTTTGGAGAAATGTCTATTTAGTTCTTTGGCCCATTTTTTGATTGGGTCGTTTATTTTTCTGGAATTGAGCTGCATAAGTTGCTTGTATATTTTTGAGATTAGTTGTTTGTCAGTTGCTTCATTTGCTATTATTTTCTCCCATTCAGAAGGCTGTCTTTTCACCTTGCTTATAGCTTCCTTTGTTGTGCAGAAGCTTTTAATTTTAATTAGATCCCATTTGTTTATTTTTGCTTTTATTTCCAATATTCTGGGAGGTGGGTCATAGAGGATCCTGCTGTGATGTATGTCAGAGAGTGTTTTGCCTATGTTCTCCTTTAGGAGTTTTATAGTTTCTGGTCTTACGTTTAGATCTTTAATCCATTTTGAGTTTATTTTTGTGTATGGTATTAGAAAGTGTTCTAGTTTCATTCTTTTACAAGTGGTTGACCAGTTTTCCCAGCACCACTTGTTAAAGAGATTGTCTTTAATCCATTATATATTCTTGCCTCCTTTGTCAAAGATAAGGTGTCCATAGATGCGTGGATTTATCTCTGGGCTTTCTATTTTGTTCCATTGATCTATATTTCTGTCTTTGTGCCAGTACCATACTTTATGACTGTGGCTTTGTAGTAGAGCCTGAAGTCAGGCAGGTTGATTCCTCCAGTTCCATTCTTCTTTCTCAAGATTACTTTGGCTATTCGAGATTTCCATACAAATCTTGAAATTATTTGTTCTAGCTCTGTGAAAAATACCATTGGTAGCTTGATAGGGATTGCATTGAATCTATAGATTGCTTTGGGTAGTATACTCATTTTTACTATATTGATTCTTCTGATCCATGAAGATGGTATATTTCTCCATCTATTAGTGTCCTCTTTGATTTCTTTCATCAGTGTTTTATAGTTTCCTATATATAGGTCTTTAGTTTCTTTAGGTAGATATATTCCTAAGTATTTCATTCTTTTCATTGTTTTTAGTTATAACTGCTAATAATACCTAGCCAAATTGGTACTGGAAGTGGAGTTGCTTCTTTCAAAAGCATAAAATGTATGGCTTTTAACTATAGTAACAGTACATTGCCATTTTTAGAAAAAAATGTTGTGCACAAATTACTATGATTGAGGAATAATTTAAGGAGAGGTCGGTTATTATATTTGCTAAGAAAATTTGAGTTAAAAGTACCTTCTTAATCTTACATATTTATATGGTTTGTCAATACACAAGAAGAATGTATGTGCTACATTCTGCATAAGAATATATGTGGTCTTATTATTCTGTCTAGAATATTTAGTAATGTTGTTAAATTCCTCTTTACTCATGAATTCTCCTGCTTAATTTTTGTATAAATCTTGTTTCAGAAGTTCTTAAATTGCTTCTCCTGAGATTTAATCTCCCCAGCAGTAAACAGGTCTGATTTTTAGGAATAAATCCTTACCAAAGAATAGACATCTTGTGGAAAGTTTTGTGTTTTTTCGTTTCTTTTTTTTTTTTTCCTGCAGCACTGTCTAAAGAGGTGCCTACTTTCATTGTTACTCTGCAAGACTGGCCAAATTTCCTAATTTTTGTTGTTGTTGTTGCTGTTGTTGTTATTTTTAAGTCTCAAAAAGTTAACATTCTCCTTGTTCCTATAGGCTTGATCTGGGCAACTGACCATCCTACTTCATGTTTTGAGGGTGAAGGCCAATATGAGAGTCTCTGGTGCTCTCTGAAATGGGCTTCAGGTCTGAGTAGTAGTGTGTCTCTTTGTCTCAGAACTGCAGATCTACACAAATCATGCCAAGGGCATTTCAGGGGTTTCTACAGATAAGTTCTATTCACACTTCTTTTCTCAGTCATCCCTGGCTGTATCCTGTGACTCACATTGCAGATTAACTCAGAAGGTTAAACAAATTGGCCCTTACACCTAGCTTTCTTGGTTCCTGCTTGTCATCCAGCCTTCTCTGGTAGTTCCTACGCTTCCAAAATGTATTGACAAAAAAGTAAAATCACTTGCTGTTGTTTCTCTCTACGAGTACTCTACTTGATATTTAGGCTAGCATTGGTAACTGAAAGTACAGAAATACCATTCATTTTTTAAATGATTGTACTTGCTTGTTTAAAAAATATTAATAAGGAAGCTTGTCTTGTTTTCACTTGGAAAATTCAAGTACATTTTGGGTTAAGTATAACATGATTATGTTGCTTGATGTTACACGACTCCTATTTTTTTCTTTAAAGAGCTCTTTTTTAGCAGTCTAGTATAAAACTTCATGCTTACCATCAATGTCTGAATTTCTAGAAAGTCGGAATGTCTATCCTGGGCAAACCTTCACTCAGTTCTTTTTTTTTCTTTAATTATTTTTTAATTGAAGGATAATTGCTTTACAGAATTTTGTTGTTTTCTGTCAAAAAAGAGTCAGCCATAGATACACCCCATCCCCTCTTTCCCAAACCTCCCTCTCATCTCCCTCCCCTTCGCCCCTCCAGGTTGTTATCAAGTCCCTGTTTGAGTTCTCTGAGTCATACAACAAATTCCCATTAGCTATCTAGTTTACATGTAAGTTTCCCTGTTACTCTCTCCATACATCTCACCCCCTCCCTCCTCCACTCCCCCGTGTCCATAAGTCTGTTCTCTATGTCTGTTTCTCCATTGCTGCCCTGCAAATGAATTCATCAGTACCATCTTTCTAGATTCCATATATATGCATTATTATATGAAATTTATAGTTCTCTTTCTGACTTATTTCACTCTGTACTTCACTCAGTTCTTAATCATTCATTCTGTCTAGTTGCATTGGGAAACAACAACAAAAAATAAGAGCATTCCTGTCATTGAAGAACTCATTCTAACAGGGGCAACAAACTAAAGAAGCATATAATAAAGTCTTGAGAGGAAAAGAACAGAGCACATAGATGACCTACAGGAAACACTAGTTAAATGACTGAGCTATGATGCTTGCCCTGAGAAGGAGACGATATATTTTGTAAGATAAACTGGGAACGAGATGGAGGTGATGTGACCCTGACCAGGAAGATCTCTTAGAACAATTGGATGACAAGCAGCTCACCAAGAAAGAGTGGGGAAAGTAAGAGATCCCAAGCAGAGGGAGCTGTTAAAAACTTGACTATAGACTTGAAGGTGTTAAAATTCGCAAGCTATTTGTGTAGGAGGTAGGCTAGAGCATAGAGCAAGCATGTCTGTTGAAGAGCAGCAGGAAATGAGACTAGAAAAGTAGCATAAGTGCTAACTTATCGTGTCTGACTCTGTGTGACCCTATGGTCTGTACCCAACCCCCCCACCCTCCACCCCCCACCCCCCACCCAGGCTCCTCTGCTTATGGGGATTCTCCAGGCAAGAATACTAGAATATGTTGCCATGCCCTCCTCTAGGGGATCTTCCTGACCGAAGAATCGAACTGATGTCTCTTATGTCCCCTGCATTGGAAGTGTGTTATTTACCACTAGCATCACCTGGGAAGCCCCATGGAAAAGTATATTAAACCTACATCATAAGTTGTATGAAAAATAAAGCAGAGTGTAAACGGCAGTATAATGAATAGAGAGCACAGAGTTCTGAACTGAACTCTTCTTTATATTCTCCTCTTCCCTTAATCTGTTGGTCAATGCTTGATGTTACAATAATAACAATAATAACTACACCATTATTTATTATATTTATTTATCACCTTCTTTTGGATCAAATGCACATTTGGGGATTCAGTGAGATAGTCACATTCCTCAACTGTTCATTCTCAGCTCTACATGAATGAATATAACCTATCTTTGCAACAGACCAATGGGAACATTTCAGACAACAGGTGAAATATCATCCCATTGTCTTGTGTTTAATCAGATGAACTTCCCTCTTGCCTGTTTCTTCTTGATGGTCCTTGATATCCTACAACTGGACTGTCTGATCTCCTATGGAGCTTAGCAGAACCCCCATCATAGATGCTTCTTGCTCGCCGACACTTTGGGCCTTACTTGGTCATAATTTAATCTTGAGTTTTTGGTACTATAAGCATGGGTGGGAGATGTCTGCAGCCCTCTTTCTTATCATGATGGGCTTGTATCTGTATGTACAAAAGTCACCCAAGGTACCTATGTTAGTTTCCTGTTGCTGCTATAACATATTATCATAAATTTGGTGGCTTAAAACTATAAAGACTTATTCTGTCGTAATTCTGGAAACCAGAAATCTGAAGTCAAGTTTTCAGCAGTGTTTCCTCTGAAGGCTCTAGGGGAAATTCTACTCCTGGCTTTTCCAGCAACTGGTGGCTTCAGACACTGGCTTTTGACTATATCACTCTAATCTCTGCTTCCAGCTTCACACTGCTCCTCCTCTTCTGTTTATCTTCTTCTCTGTGTAGAATTTTTCTTTGCTTCTACTTTATAAGCACTCTTGTGATAGTACTTAATGCCCACCAGGATAGATAATCAGGTTAATCTTTTCATTTTATGAGTCTTCAGTTCAGTTCAGTTGCTCAGTCATGTCTGACTCTTTGCGACCCCATGAATCGTAGCACACCAGGCCTCCCTGTCCATCACCAACTCCCGGAGTTCACTCAGACTCTCGTCCATTGAGTCAGTGATGCCATCCAGCCGTCTCATCCTCTGTCGTCCCCTTTTCCAACTGCCCCCAATCCCTTCCAGCATCAGAGTATTTTCCAATGAGTCAACTCTTCGCATGAGGTGGCTTAATTACATATAAAAAGATTATTTTTTCAAATGAGGTACCATTCTCCAGGGATTACAACTTGATATCTTTGAGTGGTCATTGTTCAACCAAAACAAGTAAGTTTGAGTATTTTCATTATATAGATGAGTAAACTGAGATTCAAAGGGTAAAAGTAATTTGCCAGTGGTTCAGTAACTAATAAATTTCTCTCTTCTATAATATGTTATTCCCTTCTTAAGTAACATGTAGTAAGCT
Organism: Capricornis sumatraensis; assembly: GCF_032405125.1. NCBI lineage: Eukaryota > Metazoa > Chordata > Mammalia > Artiodactyla > Bovidae > Capricornis > Capricornis sumatraensis. The sequence continues at coordinate 12,625,983 of NC_091081.1, read as the reverse complement.
CCTACTATGGATCTGGTATCTTCTTTGATTTTAACCTTTATAACATACTGTAAAATAGTTTGAACCCCATTTTATTTTTAAAACCTCAGAATGATTAATTAAATTGCAAATGTAATAATTTACTGTCATAGTCCTGCAGAGCTGGGATTTGCACAGAGGCCAATAATGGATGCCTCTTAATATTTCTCAGTGTTTAACTCTAAAATGAGAACCTAAAATCAGCTATTTATAAAGTTCTGACTAGCTTCAAAAAATCTATTTATTCTGTGGGTTTAAAAATTATTTTCTCTTTTTTTATAGCATTCTTCATAAAATATATTTAAAAATATTTTCATATATTTTGGATGAAGATAATTGTTATCCCTTAGAGGAATAGCATACCTATATTAATATATCTATATTATGATCTATCTATAATATATACTATATTGTTCAATCATGTCTGACTCTTTGCAACCTTTATAGCTCTCCAGGCTCCTCTGTCCATGGAATTTCCCAGGCAAGAATACTGGAGTGGGTTGCCATTTCCTCCTCCAAGAGATCTTCCCAACCCAGAAATCTAATCCAGGTCTCCTGTGTCTCCTGCATTGCAGGCAGACTCTTTAACTCTGAGCCATCAGAAGCCCCATTAATATATCTATACTTACATTAATGTTTAAATAAAATCAGTAAGTCTTAAGGTCTCTTTTGTTATAAAATATGTATTATAAAATCTCAAATCTATCTCCTGGTAGTCATAATATATCTTCTATTTTTCACTGGATTATGACATTTCCATTTTGCTACAGATGTTTGGGTGTTGAACACATTTTTTCTTCATATAGAAGGTTTACACTTGGATTCTAGCTCAATAACTCTTGAATTTGTATTAGACCACAAACCTTGGGGGTACAAGACAAATAAAGGCATACACTTGAAGAAACTCATCTAGTTGATCATCCTTAAGGTACATCATTAAGTAAATCATTAGATAATCTTGTAAATGCATATAGAGAGAGCTGTGTACGGCCTGCTGCAGGGCTCAGAGGGAGGGCTTAACCCCTCCAGAGGAAAGCACCACAAATATTTTTGTTTACAGCTGAAAGTAACTTCAAAATACTTTCATAAATTCCTTTGTTGTGAATACTTGTACATAGTTATACATTTGATCATTTTATGTATAATGATACTGAAGACCAAGTCAGATATGATTTGATCTATAAATTCTGACCAAGTGTGAAGGAATGGAGTAGTGACTCATAGAAATAATTCAACGGTTTTATGATGTTTACCACCAGGACTTTTTGTGTGTGTGTATCTAACCCAAATCTCTCATGTCAGTTTCCAAGTCAATCTCCTTTTCTTTGGGCCTTTGCAGATGCAGTTCACCAGAATGAAAAACTCATCGTATCTTCTTCCTTTCTAAACATTCTCCCTGAGATTAAATTTTTTTAAAAAATCCCCCCCCCTTTTTTTTTGATTGGAGGATAGTTGCTTTACAATATTGTGTTGGTTTCTGCCATACAGCAACATGAACCAGCCACAAATATACATGCATTCCCTCTTTCCTGAACCCCCTCTTATCTCCCTCCCCATTCACCCCTCTGTGTTGTCTCAGAGCACTGGATTGAGCTCCCTGTATCACACAGTAAAGTCCCACTTGATATCTATCTTACATATGGCCTTGTATATGTTTCCATGCTCTTCTCTCAATTCATCCCACCATCTCCTTCTCCCACTGTGTCCACAAGTCTGTTTCCTATGTCTGCATCTCCATTGCTGCCCTGAAAATTTATCTGTGTAGGAGAGTTTAGTAAACCATTTCATACTTGCTCCTCCACTAAATGTTAAATTCACTCTAGCTTCAAAATAAGTTTGATACTTTCTGAGATTAAGTGATTTAATTTAGCATATAAATCACATTTTTGAAATGTATCATAAGAAATATTTGATAAAATTTACTGGTTTTATGGATACTTTAATTGATTTAGAATAAGCCATTGATTTTTAGGTAGCAGAAGAAGGATTTATATTAGAAAAACATCTTTTTGGAATTATGATGTTGTTATTTAAAGCCTAATTTTTATTTTCTTTCAAAGACCAAATTGTCTCATATGACAGGTGCAAAAGATGTACTCAGATAAAACACAAAGTGACTTGGAATCAGGTAATTCTTGATAAGCCTGGTAGGCACTTTTTAAAGACTCAGCTTCTGATACTATTAAATAAAATTATTATTCTGCTGTTCTAAAATTCTTTGTAAATGGTTGTCCCTCCAGAATGCCATTGAATTTTCTCTGAGACTTACATTTTGAGTTGATGAGGGACCCTAAAGTTAGATGTAGATTTTAATATTAGCAGTGAACCTGAGACAGTATGCTTTTTCTTGCTTTATTGTTTTCACTCTAAAAACTTTTGTGAAGCTCTCATGTTTTATACATGTGGGGACTCTGGGAATAAAGCCAATTATTCTGTTAGACATAGGAGTTTACAAACTCATATCAACACGCTAAAATTAAGTTACACATTGGCACAAAGTTACCATAGACACTGTACAGGGTTATGATTTTCTTTGCTGGGAACAATTAAGGATTTCTGTGTTGTATGTGCTATCTAAAATTAGAGGATCCTTGATTTTCTTTTAAAAGTAAGAAAAAGATTCAGCTTAAATATATGTCACTTAAAATAATATATTAAGCAGAATAACACTTGTTGTTCAGTCACTAAATCACGTCCGACTCTGCAACCCGTAGACCATAGCACTCCAGGCTCCTCTGTCCCTCTCCTAGGGTTTGCTCCAATTCTAACATTTATTTAATTCCTAATATATAAATTATTGACATATATAGCTGTATATTTTATACATCTAATATGAGTTAATCCTTAAAACAACAGTGCCTTACAGAAAATGGTACTTTAAAAAATCCTTTGCTTTTTTCTGCTGAGTAGAAAGATCGTTTCAACTTTCCCAGGACTTGCCTACTATGTGCAAAGTTCTCCCTTCTTGTATGGTGTTTGTGAGAAAAAAATTATTTCCATGAAAGTTTCAGCAACTGAACATGGCTCACACTGTGTACTTTTCCTGAGAGTCTAGGTTTATTTATTTATTTACCATTTAAGAATTCTTCTTCTTATTTTGACTTGAAGTAGCTATCACAATGGAAACTTTAGCAGGGTGGTCACATAGGGTTTCCCCTTCTTTCCTCAACGTTTATTAGAAGTGTTGTGTTTCACAGGATCAACACCACATATGTGTTCTGAGAATGTTCTATCGCTGATTGCAAAACTACCGACACTCCTAGGAATCTACTCTCTTTGTCCTTGGAAACTTTCCTGATGTCCTATTAAATATGGTTTTAAAAAAACGAGGCTGATCTGGACTGAGTTTGGTTTAAGACCATGGATACAATGATATAATGTGGGAGGGAATTCTTTTCTTTGTGATTATTATATATTATACCACTGGAGTTATGCTTTTTTTTTTTTTTTAAACAAACTTGTACTTTGTTAGGTGCATTTTGAGAGAACAGCAGGAGAAAAATGTTTCCACAATGAATGGGTTTTGGCAGGCACATGACCTGAATATCGTTATTTGAGAAGGAAAAACTTACTCTGATATACTGCTTTTATGAATCTCATTCTTCCAAGTCATCTTTGTATGTGTTGAAGTAGCCTTGTCTGAGACATTGAGTGGAAACTTTGGGTCATAAAAAATGAAAATTCCTTCCTCCATTTGTTAGATATGTTTATGAAGTAAAATTATTTGGTGGGCTGCTAGTTTTCATTACATATAATATAACTTAGTTAAATTGAGACATGAATTTAAATAACACTTGGGTGATTGCCCAGGTGCTAGAAATCCTTTGGGATTGAGCATAGATGATACTGAATTCACAATAAACTTTTCAACTGAAAGGAGCCTTTAATTCTTTGGGATGCATTCCTAAGTCTGGTTAGTAACTAGTTTGTCCTGTTAATAAACAAACATCAACAGATTCCGAGGTTAAGCTTGGAAAACAACTCCCCAAATTTAGCACTCTTTATCTTAACACAGATCTAATCTTTTGAAGATATGTCTGAAGCAGTAATTTCTGCTTCTTCCTAATTCCATGAAGTATTAAAGTTTCCTGCAATGGAAGCATCATTGTAGTTTTCTTGTCAATTCTGTCCTTGCTAAGAATCAGTAAGATTTAAATAACAGTAGGGACAGAATTCATCTATGAGGCATGACACTCCTGAGTTTCTCAACATATGCAATTTTTTTTTAATGTCTTTGTATGCCTTCTGTTTCTTGTTTCTTTCAGCAGGAAAAAGATCTGTGTTCTTTTTAAAACAACTAATCTGTATTCATTTCTTTTTTTTTTTTTTCTTGAAACAAAATTAAAATAATGGGATACTAAAGAATTGAACCCAATTTCTTGGTTTCCACAACATCTATAGGAGGACCAGTCTGCTGGGTCCATAGCTCTCTTTTGGCGAAATATCTGTACTGGAAAAAAAATTTTTAACTGTGTGATGGTAGTCAGGTCATATATGTATGTGTCTAGATTTGGGGGAAATTCAAAGATCAGCATGAAGAGAAGAAATGCTGCTCTCTGGCATCAGTAAACAACTTTTGGCAGATGTTAGAGTAGCTGACAAAGGACAGCAGTACAGATTCAACTGATGGAAGCAGTGAAGTAGTGACAATCCAGGCCAATGTGAAAAATGGTAAAATATAGCGGGGTTTGAGCAGACAGTGGTAGGGATGTTTGAAGATGCTGTAGCAATGATGATAGCTAAAAATTCTCAGATAATGACATTAAACACCACCACCAACAAATAACAGTGCTTCTCCTGTAGGCCTCCTGTGCTTCTGATATTTCTTTTAAGTAAATCTATCAATGACTTGGGTGACTGGTGACGTCTATTGCTGGAAACCAATCATAGAAATAATCTTAAGGAACTCAGAGTAATAATTCCCACTTGTCCTCAAGGAAATTCTTAGTTTATTGTGAGGAGGTAAATTTTCTTCTTTGGGGAGACTTGAGGAATGCCTGGTCCATACAAAACATTCCGTCTGTCTTTACTAGGCCAACTTTCTTTACGACTAGATGAGGTTACATGGGCTGAGGTGAGCTGCTATAACACAGTTAGACAGGGAGGTATGGTACATGGCTCTCCTCTCTGGGAACTGACGCTGATGATCGAGGCCAAGCCCTGTGCTTTTGAATGGGTGTTTTAGGACTCCTTCTTGCTCCCTTCTCCTTTGAATTTGTACCTCCAGGATTTGCTTTGTTTTGTTTCCAGCATTTGCACTTCAGATCCTTCATTAGCTAAGCTCACCACTTCTGGGTATTTCTGGTTACTTATTACTTATATTTCTTGCAGAATTAATGTTCAGTCAGTGAAGGTAGACTACAACATCTTTCAGTTTATAGAAATTAAAAAATGGTTGCTAATTTTCTTATTGTACTGATGATTATATTTCAAATCGGTTCTAAAGAAAAATATGGGAAATGAATTTTGAATCTAGAGATCTGTTGAATATTTTGATCATAGTACAGCTAATATAGCTATGTACATATCATCATGATTTGAATATCACTGTAATTTGAGGATATTATTAATACAATCATTAAATCGAATCTCAGAAATAGAAACTAGTCATGAGGTTTCAAAATAACCCATGGAATTTTTGAAAAGCTTTATCTTTAGAAGGTACTTATTTCCTTTGAATTCAAACCTCTCTTTAAGTTGATACATTTATTTTAACTCAGTCTTCTGGTATACACAGAATTTACTAATGATATGATTATTTTTCAGAATGTGAAATTTTCATGTTCCCCAGCATCACTTATTTTTCTCAGAACTAAACTAGCTTATTTATTTCAACCATCCATCTTATGATTATATTTTTCAGGCACCATATCTATAGTTACTCCTAGAATCATTCTAGTCTGTTATTGTCTTGAGCTATATTTCAATAGAGTTGAATGCCATACCTCAGTCCAGGTAATATCATGTCCCTTGTTCTGAATCTTCCAGTTCTATTAATGTATCCTAACATTGCATTCATTTTGTTTGTATGCTTTGGTTTTGGTTTTTAGGAGTGATATTTTTCTTGACTGATGTTGAACTGAATGTTGTCTTTTACATAGAACATTTATTTGTTCAGTTGGATTTTCTTCATCCTAAAGAGCTGTTATTCTATTTTTTAAAATTTAAGTTCAGAACTGGATTTTTAATAATTTACTCACTCATTTATTCTTTCATTCAAAAGCACAGGATATAAAAAGTTAAGCCAGAAAGACAGTGCTTTCTTTACCTCGTAAAGTAGTTCTATTAGATGTTTTGTTTTCTTAGACTCACTCCATTATTCCAGCGCAGTAGTACTCAGTTCAGCACAGCTTCTTTCCCAGGGGACATTTGGCAATGTCTGGAGATGTTTTTGGTTGTCAAAACTGAGATGCCACGGAGAAGTTACTATTAGGAGCTAGTCCGTAGAGGATAGGAACCCTACTACGCATCAGCAAATTGTCCCCAGGGATTCAAATGCTTCCTGGTATTCACGCTCTTGTGTTATCTCTTCCCACATGATATATGGCTGACCTACTTAACCAAAAGGATATTGAGGAAATGAGGGAGTTGTTTTTTCTGAGGCTGAACATGAAAGACCCTGTGGCTTAGGCTTTGCTCCTTTTGGATCATTTGCTTTGGGAAAAGCCAAATGCTGTGTCATAAGGACACTTAAGGAGGCCTATGAAGACATTTATGTTGTGAAGCCTCATAAACTAAGGCCTCCTATCAAAACCAGCACTAACGTGTCAGGCATGTGAGTGACCACCTTGGAAGAGGATTTCTTTGCTTCAGTAAAACCTTCAGTTGACTGTAGTCAATGCAAGCTCATGAGAATAAAAGACTCCAAGCCCGAGGAACACCCATGTCATCTACTCCCAGATATCTGATGCACAGAAACTGAGCTAAGCGTTTCTTATTTTTAAGGTGCTAAGTTTTAGGGTAATCTGTTGTGTGCTTAGTTGCTCAGTCATGCCTGACTCTTCAAACTGCACGGACTGTAACCCACCAGGCTCCTCTGTCCATGGGATTTCCCAGGCAAGAATACTGGAGTGGGTTTCTACGCCCTCCTCCAGGGGCTCTTTCTGACCCAGGGGTTGAATCCGTATCTCTTGTGTCTCCTACACTGCAGGCTGATTCTTTACCCATTGAGCCATCAGGTAATTTGTTATGTAGCAATAAATAACTAATACAACTGGGCTAACTATTGAGGTTAGAACCTGGCATAGAAGTGTTCACTTTCAATTAAAATGGTTTAGTCATATTAAATTAAATTTTGTCACAGCCTCCAAGTTTACATTTTACATAGAAAATGTTCCAGGTCAGCCAACAGTCTTCTAACTGCTTCAATCTGTTTCTCAATAACAATAATCATGCCACTTACTAAGGTGTTGTTATTGCTTAAAATTTCATTATGCTTTATGTGATGATGGATTTAAAGCAAAAATTCTACTCTTAGGCTTAGAAAAATGTGGTCCCAGTTTTAATGTTATTCTAGCCATTATATCATGGATATTTCAATACAAGTCTTATAAACAGATACTGAATGCCTTCTTCACTCTTATGAGTCCTTCTTGACTTATAAATTATTTCACCTTTCTTTTTCTTGGGATAGACCCAGACCACAGTATGTACTATATGTTAGAAATATGGGGATGCTTTCCTTTGTACTATATCCAGTGGAACATATGTAATGCTTCTGAAATGGCTCACTACTTTAGAATTGTTCTAAGGACATAACAAAGCACACACTAAAAAACAACAACAACAACAACAAAAAACCCATATATATCACCATAGCATAGATTTTTAGAAACAATCAACTCTTGACTCTACATTGCTGTTTCAAAGAAGGTGTATGTTAACCCCAGAAAATGCCAAGAAACTAACTGAAACTATTTCTCCATAATAAATAACATGGGTAGCGTTCTGACATTTCTTTCAAGGGGTTACTTTTAATAATAATAATGAAGACCATTTGTTTGAGTGAAAGGAAATATTTGATGTGTTCTAAAATAAAAATTTCAATTTATTTGCACGCTTTGCCATTGTGGCTGAGAAGCGTGCAGGAGAGATGCATTAGGCCATGTCGGGTATTTCATTGTACCGTCATGATTACTGACACCAATGCATCCACAATGAGCAGTATGGGAAAAGATGAAGAGCTGAAAAGCTGCAGATGTTTACATCTCTCACCCCAGAAAACGTTTTCCAGCACTGACCCCTGGAGCATTCTACTTACGATGCGACAGTGGCTTTTTCCCCAGTCTGTGTGATCGGAAGTAGATCCATGACGCAGCACCAGCACCCACTCTTTAGTTACTACTAGTAATACAACAGCAATAAAATAGAATGACCAATAAATGACAGGACAGCTGTCTAATGAGGTGAAGGTTAAGGAGTGTTAAACTGTGCTAGACATTTCTATTTGCTGGCACTAAATTATGTTGTCTGTTCCAAGAGCTCTCCCCATGAGATGTTGATGTGCTGTGTTGTTCTTGGGCAATTTATGAAATCTAGGAATGGCCTGCATGCCTATCTTTCTGGGAAGTGAGCTGCCTGCAGCCCTGTCAATAGCTGTAGCATAGTAAATCATGATAAACAGCAGTGCAAACAACCCACCTTCCCCAACTTGACCCGTTCACAGACCCCACAGTCTTTTCCATTCCACTGGCCATGACTTATTGTCTTGTTGGTTGAAATATCCCTAAGACAACATAGAGTCTTGCATAGATGTAGAAACAGATTTCACCTATAACATTCTTACTTCTTCACCATGGACATGAGTGAAAGGGAGAAAAGCTTGGCATGTCTTTATTTTTTTACTATACTGTGAGCAGGAGAAGAGAGAAACACTGTCTTTCCTATGAGCAACTTAGTGTCAAGTGAGTGGAGGTTATCCCATCACTCAGTGTACATGTGTTGAACCTCCATAATTCGTCAGGCACTATGGTTAAAAAGATACATATGGCCATTTCTTTTTTTTTTTTTTTTAAGTTTCAGGATGATGGAAGAAACATATTACAAGTCTAGTAAGTATCAATACTATAAGTGGAAAAAATTAGGATGCTATGGGAGTAGATGTCAAGGGGTAAAACAAGGTCTAGGAGAAGCCAATGGCACCCCACTCCAATACTCTTGCCTGGAAAATCCCATGGGTGGAGGAGCCTGGTGGGCTGCAGTCCATGGGGTCACTAGGAGTCAGACACGACTGAGCGACTTCACTTTCACTTTTCCCTTTCATGCATTGAGAAAGAAATGGCACCCTCTCCAGTGTTCTTGCCTGGAGAATCCCAGGGACAGGGGAGCCTGGTGGGCTGTCACCTATGGGGTCGCACAGAGTCGGACACTACTGAAGTGACTTAGCAGCAGCAGGGGATTCCAGCTTATTGGTGTTATGAAATCAAGTGCTACTTGTTTTGTTATTGTTTGTGTTTTTATGGTTTTATAGGTACATGGCAATCATAGTGACATAGTAATATGCTGAACAGGAATATGCCAGTTGACATGGTTTATATGAGACTCTGTAATGACAAAGAATACCGTCATCTGTTTGGAAATGTTGATGCGAAGTAAGAGGCAGTGTGCTGCTGGTAACGGTTTTAGTAGTGATTCTCGATCTTGGCTGCACGTGAGACTTGCTTGGGGAGATTTTTAAAATCCTGATGCCTAGGCCACCCTCAAAGCCAATTAAATAAGAATCTCTGAGGGTGAGACCCAGACACCGCTACTCTTTAAAACTCCCCAGGTGATTCCAGTGTGCAGCCAATTTAGGAACCTCTGAGTTATAGGCTTCCAAGGCTTTCCAAAATTCCCCACGAGGAACCACAGCTGCCAATTTTATCACTTTGGAGAAAAAAAAAATTACCAGGTGCAAGAAGCTCTTCTTTGCCATCTTAAAGTTTTAACTTTATTTTTAAAAAGTTTAAGTATAACTATACAGTAAATTCACATACCTTAAATGTAGAGTTCAGTGAATTTTGACAAAGTATATACTCATGCAACCCACATACCAGTTGAATAGAGAACATTGCCATTGAATTACAGTCTTCTCATTCTTTGTGACATAGTAATATGTCACATTCTCATGTGTCCCTTCTCATTCCTTGCCCTTCTCCGCTGTAGACAAGAAGTGTCTTCATTTCCATTCCATAGTTTAGACCATTCTTGGACTTCATAAAAATGGAATCAAATGGTATGCACCATTTTGTTCTGATTTGTTTGCCTCAGCTATGCCTCAATGGTTTGCTTCTCTTTATTGCTGAGTGACATTCCATTTTATGGATATACTATATAACCCACACTTGTGTATCCATTCTCCTGTTAACTTGGTTTTTCTCCAAGTTTTGTTCACATGAATAAACCTCCAATAACATTCTAGTACAAGTGTCTGTGTACTTGTGTTTTATTTTCACTCTTCATAGCTAAGAGTGAAATTGTTGAGTCATGGAGTAGTTGTACATTTAACTTGAAGAAAATACTAATTTTTCATTGTGGTGTACCATTTAATACTCCTGCCAGCAATGAATGGGAGGTCCAGCTGTTCTGTATCTTCTCCAATATTTGTCACTGCAAATTTTTAAATTTTAGCCATTCTCTTGAGCATGTGGTGATAACTAGCTATGACTTTATTTGAGTTCCCTAATGACTAACAATGCTGGCCATTTTTAAGTGTGTCTATTGGCTGTTTGCATATTGTGTGTGTGTGTGTGGTGTGAGAAGTGTCTGTCCAAAACTTTTTCCCATCTTGGTATTTGGTGAATTATCTTTTTTTACTTTTTGTGAGTTCTTTATATAATCAAGATATGAGTCATTTTTCAGAATATGTCATGAATATTTTCTTCCAGACTTATACTTGCTTTTAACTTTCTTTAATGTGTCTTTGGTTGAACAGCACTTTTTATTTTGATGAAGTTTAGTTTATAATTTTTTTTCATTCATGGTTTGATACATTAATCTATATATCCTTATGACTCATTATCCTGATTGCTATAACTTTATAACATCTTGAAATCAAGTAATAAAAGTTTTTCAACTTTGTTTTTCTTTTCCAAACTGCTTTGACTGCTTGAGATCATTAGATTTTCATATAAATTTTAAGATAATCTTCTCAGTATCTGCAAATAAGCCTGATGATGTTTTGATCAGTTATACTGTGAATGCTGCTACTGCTGCTGCTAAGTCGCTTCAGTCATGTCCAACTCTGTGTGACCCCACAGACGGCAGCCTACCAGGCTCCACCGTCCCTGGAATTCTCCAGGCAAGAACACTGGAGTGGGTTGCCATTTCCTTCTCCAAATAACTTAGGAAGAATTGAAATCTTTATTATTGAATTTTCCAACAATATTGAATCTTATCAACAATTCTTTTATATGTTTTGCTAAAGTCTGCTCCCAAATATTTTATTTATTTTAATTCTATTCCAGATGGAATTTATTTTTTAATTATGTTTCATCTTTTGTTGCTTGTCTATAGAAATACTCAGATTTGATTACATACACCAAGACCTTGATGAATTCACTTACTGCATCTGAGGGAAGTTCATCTGTTATGAAGATTCCTTTGGATTTGGATACATACTATAAATATAGTTTTACTTCTCCTTTCTGCTATTCATATCTTTTGTTTCTTTTTCTTGCCTTAATTCCTTGAGTAGACCTGCACATGCAGCACTGAGTAGAAGCGATGTGAGTGCTTTTCTTGCATTGTTCCCAATTTTAGAGTAAATATTTTGCCACATCACCACTAGCTATCATGTTAGCTACAGGATTTTCAGATTCGGGCCTTTTATTCATAGTCTGCTGAGAGCATTTTAAAGTCATGAATATATATGTTTGTAATTATTGAGATGGGCTTCCCAGGTGGCTGAGTGGTAAAGAATTCACCTGCCAATACAGGAAATGCAGGTTCGATCCCTGGGTTGGGACGATCACCTGGAGAAGGAAATGGCAACACCCTCCTGTATTCTTGCCTGGAAAATCCTGTGGACGGAGAAGCTTGGTAGGCAACAGTCCAAGGGGTAGCAAAACAGTCAGACATAACTTGGTGACTGAACAATGACAGTGATCTGTTGAGATAATAGTAAGATTTTTCCTCTTTAATCTTATAAAGGTCTATTTTATTAGCTTTATTTCTTCATAACTTTAACCTCCCTAATTTATAACTCTGGAATTTACTTGTTTTCTCACAAAAGGAATCACATAATCAAGAATAAAAGCAAAACCTGTCTGACTGCATGATGTGACTGCATGAGTTGAATTTCAGCTTCCCAGATAACAAACTTACCAGCAAGACCAGTCTGAGATCTGTTCCTTCAATAGGAATGTAGGAGACTTATGTATAGGTTTTCTATCTTGTTTTATATCAAGATAGATAAAGACATTAGATGGTTCTTCTGTTTTTTAATCCAATCCTGAATCTGAAGAATAGAGAATAGAATATGAAACAGGATTTAAAAATAAGACCAATTAAGGAAAAATTTACTCTCCAGAGGCAAGGAATGTTTTAGGGAAATAAAACAGATGAAATGTCAGTAAATAACATTTCCAAATAGGTGAAAGCAGTTAATATGACAAATTGAAAAATAGGACCTAATAAACTATTATCTACTGCAATTTCTTTTAAGTAATAATTTAAAAAATTAGCAGTCAGCACAAAATACCTTTTTCTGCATCAGAAATAAAAGGTTCCCATTAAAACAACAGCCAGAGACAAGTAGGTAACAGGTGAAACCACTGACTGTCTAGGATATTAGGCAGTGCTTTTATCTTTTCCTGACATTTACTAATTATCGTTTTATTTACTATTGGTATATGACAGTGATTTTCCCTTGAAGAAACAAAAGCAGATAGATATCAATGTTATAATGTGAGAACAGATCGTAGTAACTGACCTTCTTTTAACCTTTGGCTCCTGCATTTAACGTGTAAATAAAGCTGGAGAGAAATAGGATCTTTGGTATTTTGGTAACAGAGGATAGGTTCAGACAATAGGAGATTCCTTTTTCAAACTGATTTGCCTAATGTGTCACTGGGTGGATGAAATGCCATTAGTGTGAGAAGAACAATAACAAGTTTCCTAGCTTTTGTATCTCTATGAAATGTCTAGGATAGATAAAGTAATGGATGAAAAACTGACATGAGGACCTGTAAACACAAATTTCAGGTATTATTATTATTATTTCAAGGCTTAAATTATGGATTATAATTATAGACACAATGGTGTAAACTTAGTAAAAGATGTAACCTTTCAAAGTAAATATTTCAGTTTCTATGTGGCCTATTTGGTTACATTTTAAAGAAGACATTGTTAATCTGGCCACAAAAATGAGAAAAATAAGTCTCCCCCCATATTTAACAGAACCAGGAGTAAATATATGCTTATGTCAATAGTATTCATATGTCAAAAAGTATTCATAATCAGTTGGCATTAATTTGTATTCAAGAACTAGAAATCATCATCAAACGTAGAGCAAAATCATAATTATTGCTAAAGAGATTAAGGACAGTCTTTCTTCACTTGCATAACTTACTCAAATTATAAAAGAAGCTCAATTCTATGAACTTTAATCAAGTCACCCTCTGAGTCCATACAATATTCATCTCCACCAACTACTTTTGCTGTGTTTCTGCCAAATAATAAATTCTACATCATCTACTGAAGTGTAAGAGAGTTTATGTTCTGATGACCACCAGGAGAGAGTCTTGATAGTGTCAGAGGTCAAATACTTATGTCAGAAAGACTTTATTCAGTAGCAATAAAAAACTGACTAGGCATCAATAAAGCCCTATGGAACCATATAAGAACTGTGGGTTTTTGAGTTGACATGTATGTAGAGTAAGCATTTATGCTTCTCATAGGCACTGAGACATTAGAGTCAGCAGTTCCCAGCATGTTTCTCATGCCTTCTTCTCCAAGAAAAAGCTTTCATTTGATAACTTATGTATAATCTAGAAAGTATCAAAACACAGGTTTCTTTTCTTTCTTTAAGGAGAAAAAAAATCTAAGCAACTTAGAAATGCATATATATCATCAAGTTGAGTGGGCTGGGAAATATCACTACATGGTTATCCAGGGACATAGTACTCATTAAAAGACTAGAGCAAGTCAGCTGGAATGGTATGTATCAGTTACGTAAGATTTTTAATCTTAGGTACAGTATTTTTACTTAATGAAAACCAACAAGTATTAATTAACATCTACTATATTGATGTTTAAGTCAGAAAAATCTTCATACGAATCATTTGGGAACTTGTTAGAAATGCAAAAAAAAAAAAAAGAGAGAGAGAGAGGGAGAGAGCCACATTATCCCAGATCCATTGAACCAGAATTTATATTTTAACAGGATCCCTAGTTGATCTGTATGCACTAAACTTTATAAAGCAGGGCTTTCAAATTTATTTACATTGGAGGAGATATTCAAGCTTCCTACTCAACTCTCAAATCTTCCTTACAACTAGTTTGTGGCAAAATTTGGAGAGTTTGTACAACTTATTTACTTTTTTTCAGCTTGCCCTATTTCAAAAGGGAAATGAGACCTTAGGGAGTAATGAGCTTTTATTTTGTAGAAAAACAAGGGTTCACCAGCAGAGCAGAAGAAGGCAGGGACCCAGAGGTCAGAGAAAATTTGTGCTTATGTCCCAGCTCAATTCTCAGCCACATGATTCATCATTTGGATTAAGAGCATATTTATGCATACTCTCGTAGCACAGACAATCCACAGTTTAAGAACTGACTGCGGTCTAAATGATCATTTGCAAATTGGTGATTTGAAATGTTGAATGTATTTTCTCATAGAAACAGTGTTATACTCAATGGGTAGACTTCCAGGCAGGCTGCAGAGATCTGTTTAACTTATAATGTACCGAGAAGAAAAATATTGAGAAGCATTGAGAAAAATAAGCATATGAGAATGATACATGCCCAGGTTCAACTCCTCAACTCCTCAACTCTCCAACTCTTCAATTAGAACAAGTTATTTAACCTATTTATCATCTGTAAAATAAATGTAATAATAACTTCCTCACAACATCTTTGTAAGAGCTGAAATGTGTATTAAATTACTTGCTGTTGAATTAAGTAACTTGATATAACTCACATAATATCAATAAAGGTTTAAAAGATATTTTGCTGTACAATTCTGCTGAGTATAGATTATGACATTCATTCCAAGGAGAAAGAGAACGAGGATCTCAGGGAAGACAAAATGATGCCTTGAAAACTAAGGGGATCTATTTGTGGGGTTAGGTAGAAGTTGAGGAGGATGTTCTGTGTGGCATGTGTGTGGAAATTAGTGGGAGTACAGAGGAAAGAGAGGGGAGTTCAATGGATTTGGGCCAGAGACTAAGAAAAGAAAAAAGAAACACAGCTTGCATTTGCCTTTCTTTTCCTTTCTCCCTTGCCTCCATCTATTTTGCAATTTCCAACCTACACCAAGCAAACCATAAGAGGAAGAAGGACCAAGAGCTAGAGTCGGCTGGGCAGCATCACAGTCTCCATTATAGACCCCAGTAGCAATGAAGAAAGTGGAAAGTGGGGAGAGGGAAAGCAACTGTTAGGGTAGAGCAGTGTGGGGAGGTTATTCACTCATTTGTGGTTTTTGAAATTTGGGATTGTTTTTCTATTTCTGTACAAATGAATGCTTTTAGATTTTGATAAAGATTATGTTGAGTTTATAGGTCACTTTGGATAGTATGAACATTTTAACAATTTTAACTCTTCCAATACATTAACACAGAATACATTTTCACTTATTTGCCTCTTTTTAAATTTCTTTCTAAATGTTTTGTGGTTTTTAGCATACTAATAATTCATCTCCTAAATTTAGGCTTAGTTTGTTCTTTTCCTATTTCCTCAAGGTGTGTGGAATTAGGTTGTTTATTTGAGATCTTTCTTCCTTTCTAACGTTGGCATTTATTACCATGAACTTCCCTGTTAGTACTGTTTTTGTTACATCCCATATGTTTTGGAGTGCATGTTTTCATTTTCATTTGTACCAAGATATTTTTTGATTTCCCTTTGGATTTCTTCTTTAGACCATTAGTCCAGGACTGTGCTTTAATTTAGACATATTTGTGAACTTTTCAGAATTTTTTCTGCTATTGATTTGTTGCATTCTGTTTTCATCGGAAAAGATATTTGGTATGATTTGAATTTGTTGAAATTTATTAACACTTATTTTATGACCTAATATGTTATCTGTCTTGGAGAATGTGCCATATGTGCTTGAGAACAATGTTTATCCTGTTGCTGTTGGGTGAAATATTTTATATGTTTTTCAGTCTTGCTCTATAATGTTGCTAAGATACACTGTTTCCTTACTGATTTTCAGCTTGGATGGTCTATTCAATATTTAAAGTGAAATGTTAAAGTCTCTACCATTATTGTATTACTATCTTTTTATCCCTTCAGTTCTGTCAATGTTTGTTTATATATTTAGATGTTCTGAAGTTGGGTAGGTATATATAATTAATTGGTATTTGTTCCTGATGAATTGATAATTTTATCAATAACCACCTGATGCAAAGAACTGACTCATTGGAAAAGAGCCTGATGCTGGGAAAGATTGAAGGCAGGAGAAGGGGATGACACAGAATGAGATGGTTGGATGACATTACCAACTTGATGGACATGAGTTTGAGCAAGCTCTGGGAATTGGTGATGGACAGGGAAGTCTCGCTTGCTGCAGTCCATGGGGTCGCAAATAGTCAGACATGACTGAGCGACTGAACTGAACTGAATGTTCTCTTTGCCTTAAAGTGTATGTTTTTTGACTTAATGTGTATTTCGTTTAATATTAGTGGAGCCACCTCTGTCTCTTTTGGTTACCATTTGTGTGGAATATCTTTTTCCCTCTCTTCACTTTCAGTTTGTGTATATCGTTAAATATGATGTGATTGCCTTGCAGGCAGCATATGGTTGGATTGTAATTTTTAATCCATTTAGCCACTGTATAACTTTTGATTGGAAAATCTAATCCATTTACACTTAAAGTAATTATTGATAAGGAACAACTTATCTCTGCCATTTTGTTGAATGTTTTCTGCCTGTCTAGTAGTTCTTTTCTCCCACTTTTTTTTCTCCCTTGAGGTCTTACTTCCATTTTGTTCTTATTTAGGCTGTATGAGCCTATCAATAGTTTCTAGATTTCTCACGAAAAGAATTTGTCTATATGTTGTCATTGAATTGGTGTATCCACTAGGAAAAGGAGAGCCCAGGACTTCCTATTCTGTCATTTTGTTCTGTAAATTACTCTATGTGCTGTATATGTTGAAATTTTATCATTTGATAAAATGTAAATATTATTTATTAGTGCAAAGAAAAACGGGTACAGACAGTTACTGACGATTGTTAAAGCTGTTGAATATATCTATATAGGCAATTATTAAAAACTGATAAAAAGTTAAATGAATATGAAAATCAGTTGATAGGACAAATGATAAACAGAGAGTATTAGCCCTATAGTTTAATAAAAAATATAATATCATATTTGTGCCAAAAGTATTAAAATTTAAATTACAATGAGATAAAACAATAGATATTGAATTGTGGTATAACTGGAGAAGGAAATGGCAGTCCACTCTAGTACTTTTGCCTGGAAAATCCCATGGATGGAGAAGCCTGGTAGGCTACACTCCATGGGGTCGCAAAGAGTCAGACACAACTGTGCAACTTCACTTTCAACTTTCAACTTTATGGTGTAACGCTATCACTATAAAGTTATTTGTGTAGTCCTATATGTAATAGTTATCATTAAGAAGTAGTTTTAATCCTTAATTTTTTAATTCCTTTTTGGCTATGAGTCATCCAAAAAAAAGTTTTGAGATTGCTTTGTATCATGTGAAGATGCATTAAAAACTGAATGTCAACATTTCTGCCTCAAAATTTCATTAAAGAGAATAACTCAAAATCAAATATAATAATACTCATAATAAATTATCTTCTTTCCAGTTAAAGTATAGAATATAAGGGATATGACAAAAAAGAAAAAAAAAAGAGTTACTCAAAGTGCTTTTTCTTCCCACTAATCAAAATTTGAGACAAAATTCAAGGTACTAGAGGACATCTTTAAAATAACAATTTTTAATCTATAGTTGACAAAATTTTAAATAAAACCTAGTTAAAAAGATTGGTATAGAATGGGAACCAGAAATCACACTGAACAGAAAGTAAAAATGAAATGAGTTCCCTTAACTTGAGAATATTCAGTCTATTTAAAGCATAGATAAGGAAACAATCATAGAAAAGTGCTAAGTATTATGATAAAGGGAGACATAAGGTAAGTTATCTGAGCCTAAAAAATATTTTTATAAATTATAAAATTAATATGATCCACAATACAAAATTTGGATTAAAAATTATAAGGAAGAAAATTTTAATTATTTTCACTTCTGCTATTCTTGCACTTGATGAAGGTGAAAGAGAAGAGTGAAAAAGCTGGCTTGAAACTCATTATCAAACAAACAAAGATGATGGCATCCGGTCCCATCACTTCACGGCAAATAGGAGGAGAAAATGTAGAAGCAACGACATATTTTATTTTCTTAGACTCCAAAATCACTCTGGACAGTGAATGTAGTTATGAAGTTAAAAGATGCTCCTTGGAAAGCAAGCTATGACAAACCTAGACAGTGTTGTAAAAAACAGACATTATTTTCCTGATGAAGGTCCATGTAGTCAAAGCTATGGTTTTTCCAATAGTCATGTACATATGTGAATGTGTGTGTGTGTGTGTGTGTGTGTGAAAGTTGCTCATTTGTGTCTGACTCTTTGTGACCTCATGGACTATACAGTCCATGGAATTCTATAGGCCAGAGTACTGAAATGGGTAGCTTTTTCCTTCTCCAGGTGATCTTCCCAACCAGGGATTGAACCTAGGTCTTCTGCAAAGCAGGTAGATTCTTTACCAGCTGAGCCACAAGGGAAGCCCACAGATGTGAGAGTAGGACCATAAAGAAGGTTGAGTGCCAAAGAATTGATGTTTTGAACTGCGGTGCTGGAAAAGACTCTTGAGAGTCTCCTGGTCTGCAGGGAGATCAAACCAGTCAATCCTGAAGAAAATCAACCCTAAATATTCCTTGGTGGGTCTGTTGCTGAAGCTGCAATACTTTGGCCACCTGTGTGAAGAACCAACTCACTGGAAAAGATCCTGGTGCTGGGAAAGACTGAAGGCAAAAGGAGAAGAGGGTTGCAGAGAATGAGACGGTTAGATAGCATCACTGCCTCAATGGACATGAATTTGAGCAATCTCTGGGAGATAGTGGAAGACAGGGAAGACTGGCGGACTATAGTCAGTGGGGTTGCACATGCACAAGGTTGGGTCTGACTTAACGACTGTATAGTAACAACTTCTGCACTGATTCTTAAAATTGAAAACCAATTGGGAAAGGGAATCTTAAGGAGGGGACATAGTACACACAGAGGTAAGCAGGAAGGAAAGAGTGTAATAACGTTAGGAAACTGTTAGTGTGTTGTGAAGAACAGTGTGATGGATACTTGTTGCATAAATTGATAGACAGGATTAGAAAAGTAGATATGGATTAGATTTTAAAAGAAACTATAGATGGTATCAAGAAATTTGAATCTAAACCTTTAGTTACTAGTGTGTGTGTTTGTGTATGTGTGTTCTCAGTCCTATCTGACTCTTTGTGACCCCATGGATTGCAGTCCACCGGGCTCCTCTGTCTATGGAATTCTTCAGGCAAGACTACTAGAGCAGGTTGCCATTTCGTAATCCAGAGATCTTCCTGATCCAAGGATCAAACCCGAGTCCCTTGTGTCTCCTGCATTTGCAGGCAAATTCTTTACCACTGAGCCACCTGGGAAGCCTTATTATAAGCTTTAATATAATACTTTGCAAAACACATAGTTCATGAGAAATATTTAGATACAGAAGATACATTTAAAATTGAAATACTATGTGTATTTAAAGTTATGCAACTGGATGAAATGACCAATGGAGAGAAAAGTAATGAAATCTGAAGAATAAATCCTGAAAGTGAGTGTTAGTTGCTCAGTCATGTCTGACTCTTTGCAACCCCATGGACTGTAGCCTGCCAGGTTCCCCTGTCCATGGGATTCTCCAGTCAAGAATACTGGAGTGTGTTGCCATTTCCTTCTCCAAGGGATCTTCCCAACCCAGGGATCAAACCTGGGTCTCCTGCATTGCATGCAGAATCTTTACCATCCGAGCCACCAGAATAAATCCTGAGCACTCCAATATTATGAAGTAAGAAGGAAAGTAAGCTGCAAAAAAAAATTAAGAGTCTTGGAAATTCTGACTTTTTCTTCTATATATGTGCATGATAGGAATTCAAATATGATTGTAAATGTATTTTTTATTATAATAAGATTTAACATGACCTCTGGGGAAACAGTGGAAACTGTCAGACTTTATTTTTTGGGGCTCCAAAATCACTGCAGATGGTGACTGCAGCCATGAAATTAAAAAATGCTTACTCCTTGGAAGAAAAGTTATGACCAACCTAGATAGTATATTCAAAAGCAGAGACATTACTTTGCCGAATAAGGTCCGTCTAGTCAAGGCTATGGTTTTTCCAGTAGTCATGTATGGATGTGAGAGTTGGACTGTGTTGAAAGCTGAGCGCTGAAGAATTGATGCTTTTGACCTGTGGTGTTGGAGAAGACTCTTGAGAGTCCCTTGGACTGCAAGGAGATCCAACCAGTCCATTCTGAAGGAGATCAGCCTTGGGATTTCTTTGGAAGGAATGATGCTAAAGCTGAAACTCCAGTACTTTGGCCACCTCATGCAAAGAGTTGACTCATTGGAAAAGACTGTGATGCTGGGAGGGATTGGGGGCAGGAGGAGAACGGGACGACCGAGGTTGAGATGGCTGGATGGCATCATGGACTCGATGGACGTGAGTCTGAGTGAACTCCAGGAGTTGGTGATGGACAGTTAGGCCTGGTGTGCTGCGATTCATGGGGTTGCAAAGAGTTGGACAAGACTG
Organism: Capricornis sumatraensis; assembly: GCF_032405125.1. Lineage (NCBI taxonomy): Eukaryota > Metazoa > Chordata > Mammalia > Artiodactyla > Bovidae > Capricornis > Capricornis sumatraensis. The sequence goes on along the minus strand of NC_091081.1, from coordinate 12,604,978 downwards.
AGAGACTGAACTGAACTGAACTACCGTTTTGAGGGGCTTCCCTGGTTCCTCAGACAGTAAAGAATTTGCCTTCAATGCAGGAGATCTGGGTTTGATCCCCAGGTTGGGAAGATTCCCTGGAGAAGGAAATGGCTACTCACTCCAGTATTCTTGCCTGGAGAATTCCCACAGCAGAGAAGCCTGACGGGCTACAGTCCATGGGGTCCTAAAAAGTCGGACACGACTGAAGAGACTTAGCATGCATGTATGCATAGGATATAGTGTCATTAATTATAGATACGATGCTGTATAACAGATCTCTAGAACTTAGTCATCTTGTATGACTGAAACTTGGCTATTCAATATATGTAATACTTTTATCCAGCTACTGCTCAGGGTCATCTTGAGCAAAGTTAGTACTCATTTGCCTCTCCTCAATAATAATGCCCACATTTTACGCTAGTGTCTACAGACAGTATATTTCAAGACTAAAGGCTGCTGCTCTCTTGAATTCCTAGCTGTGCCTGGGATAGTGATGTCAGCCTTCCTGCAGTCACTATACAGTGGGTAGCCTCAGAACCAACCATGTTTTTGTCACGACATTTGGTGATCTCAGATGGTTCTGAATTACCCTCATTATCATGTTTACTTTTCCTCATTTTTAGCTTGTACTTCAGGCTTTCTGTTTTTAACCACAAATTCATGTTCTTTTGTTACAAAAGTTATATAAGTATAAATGACATATAAAAATATATACACATATATACATGTATATAAATATGTATATATACACATAATATATATGTATACATAAAACTGGAGAGTGTAAGAACAGGAAAAAAAGATTTGCTATTTGGGGTTATTTTGGAACTTACTGTATCAGGAAAATTGAATTCATTATCATTCTTATAAATAAAACATGGAAAGCAGGAAGTTGTGGTAATCTGTGGGAGCCAATTTTTTTCCTCTAATGAAAAATTTAAAAAATAAATTGCATCCACCCATTCCTTAAAATACATTCTCTTCCTTTCTTCCCTCCTCTCCACCCCATCCCCCAACCACCCCCCTCTCTTTTAACTATGTGGCACTCTGATAACAGAGAGAAACCATAATGTATATTCTGGTTTGGGAATGTTAATAGTAATTCTGTGGCCTAGTGAGATGTTGGTCTAATCTGATTTTGTTCAAAGAGTAACTGCTATTCCTATTCATTGGGCCCTAAGAGCCCTGGGTTGATTTATAACTCAATGTACCAAGTACTCCAATTATACTCTTCACAGGAATTTCTGTGGTCTTTCATTATGGAATCACAAAATTGAACAGCACAGAAAATAGAAAACTGTTGTCTTTGCATTGATGTGTCTGTGGCAAAAGCTACAAAGTGCTTAAAGATTCAGTTCTTCTGCCCCTTTGCTAAAAATTGGACGTCAGTAAAGATGCACCATATTTCTATTGGGTTGGCCAAAAAGCTCATTTGAGTTTTTCGTTCCATCTTACGGAAAAACCCGAATAAACTTTTTGGCTAACCCAACATTTTATTTTGATTCATATGAGGTGCTTGACATATTTCTGTAGTGCTCTAGAGTTAAGTACACACACATTGAGAAAGCAGGGTTTTCTTAACTCTTAATATTGGCTATTAACAAGTACTTTTTAAAGATTTTTTTTCTAATTTTTATTTTTACTTTAAGACTAAACTGAGGCATATTGGCAAAGCAATTAAAAACATGGGCCTTAGAATCAGACAGCTTTTGGTGCTTTGGGTTTAAATACTGAATGTGCCATTTAAATTGTGGATCCTTCAAAAGTTATTTAGTGTCTATTTTTCAAAGAATTTGTAAAATATGGAATATTGACAAATTTCATAAAGCTGTGTTGATTAATTAAAATTTGGCTGCCCAGTACTTTTTTAAAATTTTCGCCTAGTACATTTAACAGGTATGGCACATACTTAATTAACATTTAACATTCACTTGACACATTAACACATAATTAACATTTAACAGACATTACACATAGTTAATAAATGGTGTTTCAGATTTCTTGAGTTTAAATCATCCTTTTGACTTGAATTACTTTTTTCCCCCCCTTCTTTTTTTGGTGTATTGGGTTTTTCAATCCAAGTTTACAGTTCTATTACTTTATTCCCATCTGATTCATGTTTTTTCGTCACAGATGCTTGAAAAATTTATTTTTCTTTCTTGAATGCATGTATTGTTCTTGCTCTGCTAACTTATATAATGAAGCCTAAACATTTTAATTCACTATAAATTACCCCGATTATTCAGGCTATTGTTACCAGTGATAGATAAAGTCACGAGGAACAGGCACATGCTACGTTTGGATTTAAACTGGAAAAACTACTTAGCTGGTAAAATACATTTTATTTATCTTAGAGTAATTGCTAAAAGAGGAATATTATTTTTTTCTCATAATTTTTTTGTTTTATATTTATTGCTTTTAAATATAGTGTTTCAGGATTTAATTCATTATCAATTTTACTGCTTTCCCAAGTGTGTGGCTAAGGACCTGTGACTTAGGATTCACCCTTTCTTCCTTTCTCATTGTTCTTTGCTGATTCTTCTTCTTTCTGACCTCTTCATTTGACAGTGTCCTAGTCTTAGTCCTTTTGACTTCTCCTTCTTCTTTCATTATCTTTATAAGCTCATCTAGTCCCTTGATTTTAAAAACCAACTATATGCTGACAAATTCCAATACTTTATCTCCAGTATAGTCTCTGTCCCAAACTGGCTCATGTCCAACTCCCTGTTTATAATCTCCACTGGATTTTAGCAGACATTCCAAGCCCAGCACTGAGCTTCTGATCTTTCTCCAAACCTGCTCCACTCAGTCTTTCCTTCCTTAGTGAGTGACAACTCAGTCCTTCCAGGTGCAGGCCATGCTCCTTGGTATTCATTCTTGCTTCCTCACTCTCAGACTTCATGTTAGTAACCACCTTAAGCTCTCCCTTCTGAATTTCAACCTAGTGATTTCTCATCATGTTTACCATGCCCTTCCCAGTTCACATCACCTCTTCCTGGATCACTGCCATAACCTCTAAGCAGGTCTCTGCTTATACTCCCATTCTACTATCCATCATCAACACCAGAGTTGTTTCTTTTCTTTTTTTTAACTTTTAAATTGAAGGATAATTGCTTTACAATGTTGTGTTGGTTTCTGCCATAAAACAATGCAAATCAGTCTTACTTATACATATATATCATCTCCCTTTTGAGCCTCCCTACCCACTCAAATCCCACCTCTCTAGGTGTTTACAGAGCACCAGACTGGGCTTCCTAATACAGAAGTTTTAAACAAGTGAAGTCATAAAATGCCATTCCTTGCTAAAAATTGGCAGGCACTTAAATGGTGGTATTTTAATGGTCTCATGAGTTGGTTCTTTGGAGATATCTTTGGGAAACTCTTCGTTTCACCATTCAGAGATAAGGAAGATTATTTTCTAGTTTGATCTCTTTCTGTACCATTTCTTAGGTCATCTCACCTCTGCCTACTTATCCCTAAAATCTCGGTGAAATACCACAGCAAATTTTAGTTACTGTCCATATTGCCCATTTGATTACTAAAGGACTTATTTACTGCCACCCAAAGAAATGAGAGTGCAGACTGCTTCATTACGTTTTTTTCTATATAAGGCCCTGTCTCTCCACTCTGCCATATACTCAAATTCTCTACCCTGTCTGGATTTCCCCCAACTTCAGACAGACAAATGCAGACTAGCAACTTTGTTGCACAGATTTTCAACACAGAAACTAGATTATTGTTTTTACTGTAACTCAGTTGTTAACATGTATACATATACATACATACAGAATCTCCTTAAATATTCCTAGACTTCTGTTTATGTAAAGTGGTGGGGAGTAGACAGTTTTTGTCACTTCTTAGTAGATTTTGTACAAATGTATCTGATGGCTTTCTTAATCTGACCCAAGTCCCATAGTTCTCTTTGGTGGTTAAAAAATTTAGAATTAATTTTTAAAATATCCCATTCCTGAGCATCTAACATACTGTTATCAAGTGTAGCCAGATTGTTCTCCCATTTATCTCTAGCCTAGGAGAGAAATGTCCAAGAGTTCGTTTAACTTTGAATTTTTTCACCTGATTGATGAGGTAAGGATTCCATTCAATTATTCAATTAATTTTACTTTTTTATGAGGAGCAGGATAGATTCTGAAGGGTTTTAGGGGGGTGTTGTTAGTTTGTTTTGTCCTTATGGACAGGCAACACCTTTTTCCAAGATTAGCTGCTTTTCCTATTCAACAGCTCTTACTCTGTCTAAACAGCTTAATTCCATAGTATTCTCAAAATGAACTAGGAACATTGTTTGTTTTTCCTCCACAGATGACAGTCTGTGCTGGATGGCAGATATTACTTATGATCAATACTTCAGAAAACAAGGAGAGTTTGAATTGAGATCTAACAAGTTAACAGAGAAGAAAACATTTCTATTGCTTTTAACATCATTTCAAATCTTTTGAAAAAGTTAGTACTTAAAAATTCTCTCAAAAAAATTTTTTTTGTGAAGACTTTTGTCTTTTCTTCTTAAAATGATATGTCTTTTAGGTAAATATAAGTATTTCTGTCATTTATATCATATTTGATACATACTATTAGTTAAGCATATGATTAAGAAAATAGAAATGATTCTCTACTCACATTTTTTTGTATAAGAGTTAGTGGAAAATGTAATATTTTGTACAAGGCTGGGAAGCAGGGAAGCTTTCAGACATTGAAACTGTAGTGTCTATTTGTATTCAAAGTTTGAGGAACAAATAATTAGGACATGATAATTCAAATTATATTCAGCTCAAAATATGTCTCTACTATACTTCTGAATGATAAATACAGCTGCTTACCCAAAAATTAAAACAAAACAAAAAAGCTGGGAAATCAGAATAGGGGCATTTTTGGCAAAAAAAGAGTCTGTTTTTGGGGAGCAAGATGGAGTTGAGCTTCAGTTTCTGTTACTAAACATGAATGTATTCTTTATAAAGCATACTTAGGGATTTCTTGTTAACAAATTTGACACAACTATTTCATAAAAAAAAAACAGTTTATATTTTAGTAAAGTACCTGTCATGGTATACAAATACAAAGTAAAAACTGTAAGAAAAAAAAAACAGGCAGGAACTGATTGCCTTCTATATGCTGTCTCATTTATTTCATTAATCATCTGTTGGACTCCAAAAGGAGAAAAGTTAAGCAACTTGTCCAAAATAATAAAGTGGAAGAACCAGTCCAAAATCATAAAGTGGAAAGACCAGGATTAAATTCAGAATCTTTGTATCTTTCAAGGCAGTGCTTTTCCCAACAGGCCACATGGCCTCCCAGAAAGAGAATATAGAACCTTCTCTGGGTGCCATACAGACAGTGCCTCAGAACCTCACAAAAAAACAGGTCCTTAGGAGGCAGAGGCCAAGGGATGATCCCTGGATAAACAGTTCAGGGCTTATGTGTTTGAAGCCCGTTGCCAAGTTATTTCCTTATAATTCTTTGATCAAATCTAAAAAACTGATTGGAAATTAGCCATATTTAGGGAATTTAGAATAAAATATTCAGAAAGATAAACCAGAAACAGCAGCAAAAGCTCAACATAATGTTGGCCTCACTTTACCGTAGAGTGATATATTATTTTCTGTAGTTTCTGTAAATCTTCACCTAATATACAAAAAGAGTTTCTGGTCTCAGATTATATAGATTAAAAGAAGGAAAAAAATTATAGTGTGTGTGTGTGTATCTAAACCTCACTTATATGTCAATGCTGATGTGATAAAAGAGTATTTCTTTTAAAATATTTGACTATGTTGAGTATCCTTCTCTGTTCTCCTTACAATTCATGTGACCTAAGAGGATGGTGTATCTCCGTTAGTAATTTACCACTTCCAAATAGAAAACATTAAAAATAATGCATAGTATGACTTATATCACTTCCTAAATAGAAATTGCTTCTCAGGGGTAATCTTGTCATTGGAAAACTTGAGTTGACATTTTAATATTTCATGCTAGTTTGTAAGATGACTTCCTGTCTATCCATATGACAAAATAGAAACTACATATACTGGCTCTGATGGCTGTGTTAATATAGTCATGCAGGGTTAGGGAGAACCGCTCCAACATTTGCAATTTAAAAGAAGGAAGGGTGGGAAAATGAACACTTTTGTAACAGTAAATTAAATTATAACTCAGTGAGGATAAATTACACTTTAGGGAACTAAAAGTAATAAATGCAGAAGGATGCCGTGCTAGAGACGAAAAGCGGAGGCTTGACCACCTCTAACTTCATTTCCATTGTTTCACAAATAAGTCTCCCATAATTTTGGAAAATGAATTACTGTTTGTTAGATTTCAAATTCAAACTTGTGAAACTAAATGAAACTAAATTCATTTCACCCCTAAATCCACTCTTTTTTCCATTTTCATCTAAGCATCCATCACCTAGAAGTCCCAAGGGTTTCCAGATACAGGCTTTATTTTTCCTCTCTGCCTGTGTCATTACGGTTATGTCGACATGCTTCCAAAACAACCACTTCATTCAGTCAATTCAGTGAAAAAAGAAATCAGTCAAGTCTGTTGCTAGGTTCCCTGTAGACAAAACATTCAGCTGATTGACGAGATGTTTCCCTTATCAACTGTCTGTTTTGGCATTATTTAGACATAGCCTTTGTCTCCTTTTTTTCTCCTTTTATTGAGTCTGTCCTAATTGCTTTTGTATTATCTTTTTTGGCATTCTTCTAGTTTCTTCCTTCCACTTTTGATTGTTTAAACAGTTCTATTTATAAATGCATTCTTCAACTGACCTGTATGATCTGTGTTCTAAGTGGTTTAGCACACAGTATATAGGCTACTTATCTCAATATTTAAAGTCTGTGCTTAAATAACTTGAATAATAACTCAACATTTGAATTGGAATAAGGTAGAAGACCATGAGTACTAAATTGCTTACTTTTTATATCTGAGCCAGCTTTCTGGTATTTTTAGAAAATACATGTGTGATAGAAGAGAGAAAATAAAGTCTTATCAAACATTCAGGTCTTGTCACTCTGCTTGTTTATGATCTCACCTTTATCCTCCTTCTCTGAGATTCCATGGTCATGGTACCCATGTGACAAAACACCTGGGGCTGATGAAACACATTTTCTGTTTACTTCCTAAGCACACCTGAACAGCAAAACTTGGCTAAAGAAAAGCACAGAAGTGTTCAAACTGGACTTAAGTATTGAAGAAGCACTTCAACACTTCCAGAATACCACTGTACTTTCCCAGTAAATTCACCTTTCAACTTTTTTTCTCTTCAAGTCTTTAATAACCTCTTCCCTTTTGACATTCATATGATGACTGCTGAGAACATGCACAGAGAAACTAAATGGGATCTGCTGAGAACAGTATCTCATGTTTCCATCATTTCTCCAAATGTGGGTTTGCCTGCATCTATTTGCTCTGTTCTCTATCCTGTTAATGAAAGAGAAAGTGTCTCTGCTCCTCACGCCAGCTCCTTTCTGAGGCCCTGAACTTCTTCACCTTTCTCCTCAAGGGCTTTGCTCTTGAAACTCTATCACCCATGCCCGTTTCACCTGCATTGCCAATTTCTCTCCTGCTACAAGATAAACCCACACACATCTTGATCAGACTCATCTTTAAAAAAGCAAAAACCAAGTTCATCTCTGGAGCCCACATCCTTCCCAGTCACTGCTCTTCTTAACAGCAAAACTCCTCAAAAGAACTTATTCTTACTCTCTCCACTGTCTTACTTTCCATTCTCTCTTCAACCCATTCTAATAAAACGTTTTTTAATTTTTTTCTGCTTATTTGTTGATGTAGTGAAGCAGAAGCAAGACGGTTGAATACCTGGTGGGGGGAGAAAAAAAAAAAGAGGTTTCAATGGTATTCAAAGTATTTTTTAAAGAGATAATGTAGCACCAGACTTCTTTGTAAACTAGATTATGTTGTAAATGTTTTTTCTAAATTCTTTGGGAGTGTTGATTCTTAAGAACTAGGGCTTATTTTCCTTTCAACTCTATCATGTGGTGCTGAAAGACAGCATAAAGACATTAGAAAGATGTTTCTGTAAGATATGAATTTCTTTTTTATTCTTGTTGGAAATTTATTGCTGAGCTGAGTATGTACAGTTTTCATCCATATCAACATGATGCTTGAAGTTTCACTAAAAACCTGTTTATCCTTAGGCTTTACTCTTAATTAGAAGTATTCATTTTGAGTGGCTATAAAGCAAAAAGGGTGAATCCAGAATGGATTCTCTTAGGTTCAGAGAAGAAAAGTTGGGGAGAGGCAGAGAAACTCTGCTCTTCTTGCCTTCCAACATTTTTTTGTTAGGTGATAATCTGAAAATCAAAGTCATGCTAACATTCTGCAGGTCCTAATATTCTCAGAGGCGGCAAGGAATATCTTCCTTTCTGTTTTGAATCTTATTCTGCAGGAGGTCAAGAGTATCTTGGTAGTTAGCACTTTCCACAGCAATCTCTCTTCTATTTCATGATTGTGGAACTCCAGAGAGTGGAGAAGGCAATGGCACCCCACTTCAGTCCTCTTGCCTGGAAAATCCCATGGACAGAGGAGCCTGTGGGCTGCAGTCCATGGGGTCACTAAGAGTCGGACAGGACTAAGCGACTTCACTTTCACTTTTCACTTTCATGCATTGGAGAAGGAAATGGCAACCCACTCCAGTGTTCTTGCCTGGAGAATCCCAGGGACAGGGGAGCCTGGTGGGCTGCTGTCTATGGGGTCGCACAGAGTCGGACACGACTGAAGCGACTTAGCAGCAGCAGCAGCAGCAGAGTTTTTAGTTCTTTTAAGCCTTGCACTTTTAAAAATTAAAATATAGTTAATTTACAATGTTAATTTCTGCTAAACAGTAAAGTGAGTCAGTTATATACTTATATATGTATATAGATATGTATATATGTGTATATACACACATATATGTGTACATGTATGTGTATGTGTATATATACACATATATATGTATATATATGCGTATATATGTATGTGTGTGTATATACATTTTAAACAACGTATAGTGAATAGTACTGCTATTTACATAGAGGTATATGTATTAATATCTTTTTGAATTATATTTTTGTCTGTATGGGCTTCCTGGGTAGCTCAGCTGTCTGTATATATGCCCAGAGTAGGATTACTGGGCCATATGGTAATTCTACTTTTAGTTTTCTGGGGAGCCACCATACTGTTTTCCATCGTGGCTGTACCAACTTACATTCCCACCAACAGTGTAGGAGGGTTCCCTTTTCTGCACATATTCTCTAGCATTTGTTATTTGAGGACTGTTTAATGATGACCATTCTGACCAGTGTGAGGTAGTAACTCATTTTAGTTTTGAGTTGCATTTCTCTAATAATTAGCTATGTTGAGCACCTTTTCATGTGCCTCTTGGCCAACTGTATTTCATCTATGGAGAAATGTCTGCTTAGCTTTTCTGATCATTTTTCAGTTGAGTTGTTTGTTTTCTTATTGTTGAGCTGTATGAACTCCTTGTATATTTTTGAAATTAAGCCTTATCAGTTTCATCACTTGCAAATATGTTCTCCCATTCTGTAGGCTGTCTTTTCATTTTTTTTTTCTTTATGATTTCCTTTGCTGTGCAAAAGCTTGTTAAGTGTGATTAGGTCTCATTTGTTTAGTTTTGGTTTTAGTTTGCCTTGGAGACTGACCTAAGAAAGCATTGGTATAATTTTGTGTCAGAGAATGTTTTGCCTATGATTTCTTCTAGGAGTTTTGTGGTGTCAAATCTTATGTTTAAGTCTTTAAGCCATTTCAAGTTTATTTTTGTGTATGGTGAGAGTTCATTGATTTACATGTGGCTGTCCAACTTTCTCAACACCACTTGGTAAAAAGACTATCTTTTCCCCATTTTATATTTGTGCCTCCATCAAAAATTAATTGACTGTAGGTGTGTAGGTTTATTTCTGGGCTCTCTAGTCTGTTCCATTGATGTACATGTCTGTTTTTATGCCAACACCATACTGTTTTGATTACCATAGCTCTGTAGTATTGTCTGAAGTCTGAGAGGTTATGCCTGCTGCTCTACTCTTTTTCTTCAGAATTGCTGTGACAATTTTCAGTCTCCTATGGCTTCGTATAAATATTATGATTATTTGTTCTAGTTCTGTGAAAAATATTATTAGGGTATTGATATGGATTACATCAAATCTGTAGATTGCTTTGGGTAGTATAAGCCATGCACTTCACAAGTAAGGAACTAAACCTGGCTCTGCTACCTATTTGGCTCCTGCTGCCCCTGGCTCAGAGCATCACTGCTTTAGTTCAATCAGCAGCCTCACAGAGATAGCGCACTGGGACTTGTACCATTCCTCAGTCTCCCAAAGGTTCTTTCATTCTCCTCTTCATCTCCCACAGAGAGCTGTGAATTCTGGCTTGGAACCATGCACCCCAGTTTGCCCATGCTACCCTAAGGCTGGGCCTGCAGCTCACAGCTTTCATCACTGCACAGTTTTCCCAAAAAATCAACCTCTTCTTGCAAGGAATCTACTTTATGTTCAAGGTCAAAGCACACCAAAGAAATATTGTCAACATCCTGTCTGAAAGTTTCCAGAGTAGTCTGAGTTTCCTCCTTTGCAGCTCCTCTGAAGCATCTCCTCTTGCAACTTCTTCTGGAGATACATGACTTCCTTGGTCAGGTTGTCCTTCTGTGCCTACCTGTCATTGGTAAACACGTCCACCTCTGGCACCGCTCCTGTATCTGCTTTTCCTGGAGGTCCCAAGGCATGACTTCCCTAGCACTTGAGCTGGGACTGAAGGCTCACAATCTATTGAGCTGGGAAGTGCACCTTGGCCATCTAGGTTAGGTAATGCAATCACTCATCCCTTGTGGCTCCACCTTCTCCTTGGTGCACATATTCTTGAACTCCATATAGAGGTCAGGACCAAGGAGGGTGTGGTGTACATGTGGCTCCAGGGACAAGGCTGTGGCTGGTGCTGAGGCATGGTGTGTTGGCCAGGCTGTAAGTGCAGTAGAACCTGGTCACCACGCTCCGGCTGAAGCTGAATCAGCTCAGGGTGCTGGGGTTGCCAAGCTCCTGAAATAAGAAGACAAGGGCCTCAATCTGATCAATTTGTCTTTGGAGGAAGGCAGTGCAGACTTGCTCTGGGAAGAAGGGAATGAGGCAAGAAAGCAATGGCCCTGGACAGCAGGATCACTGGTATAGAACTGGAGTAGGGACCCCAAAACCAAACTGGCAGAGCACCAATAAAGCTTTTGTTCTCTCTACTTCACTCAAATAGCTCTTATCAAGGTGACTGTCCATGTGTGCTAAATTGCTTCAGTTGTATCTGACTCTTTGCAACACGATGGACTGTAGTGTGCCAGGCTCCAATGTCCATGGGATGCTCCAGGCAAGAATACTAGAGTGGGTTGCCATGCCATTCTCCAGGGGATCTTCCCACCCCAGGGATTGAACCTATATCTCTTAACCTCTCCTGCACTGGAAGCCAGGTTCTTTATCACTAGCACCACCTGGGAAGCCCCATCTATTTTGCCAAAGTCAACGTGTTGTTTTTTTTTTTTTTTGTCTTTAATTTCCTTCACTTCCCAGAAGCACTTTGAAAAGGCTGGCACTGCCTCTTTGATAAAATAGATACCTCTCCAGGTTTCTGACGTTCTTGGTTTCCCTCACACTCTACCACTGATCAGAAATCTTTACTGGTTCCTCCTCTATCTCTGCTCTGGATGTTGGAGAATGGATAAATTCTGTCCTGTACCTTCTCTGCCTATGTAATCTCATTCTTTTCTATACCTTCATATAATTTCCATATATTCATTCTATTTTTTAAAATCTGAAGTCTAGGTCTCTCCTTTGTGCCTTAGAATCATCAATTGAATTGCTGCCCTTCAATCCTTCCTGGGTTTCCAAATTTCTGATTCATGCTGCAGGTCATGGGATTTACCCACATCAATAATTGCATCACTCATTTCCTTATAATAAATCTCTCTCTTCCATATTTCCTATTGGTTCCAGTTCTCTGAAGAACCCTGACTGATACATACTACAATAAATTTTTGTGAATTAGTATAAAATTTCCATCATATTGCATACTGCATTTGTATGTGGCTGTTCTAAGAAAAGGCAGTATTTTTAAAAAGTTACCATTAGGATTTGTTTTTTTTAAACTATGCTTCTTGACTAACAATATGATTCTTTCTTTTACTGGATTTGTCAACTTCAGAAGTTTGGGCTGAACTGCACTGACACTGATTTCAGTTTCAGCATTGAGCAACTTCTACTTGCTTTTTCATCTAGGTGTCATAATTCGTGAGAATTTAGTCTCTCGTATAAATATGTAAATTCAGATGTCAACTTATTTTTTCTCTTCTCCATACCGCGAAGAGACAATCAGTAAAGCAATACACAGAAACTAGTACTGACAATGTGTTGTAGAAGATTTTCCACCTATTTGGATGGAGTATTGATCCAAAGTATTGGAGTATTGATGAAGTATTGATAATGATGTCTTATTCCCAAGAGGTTCAGTGGTTGCATGATATTGTAGATTGACAGGGACTCAGGGAAAGAACAATTTGCTAATGGTTAACGATAATCACATTTTACCCTTAATCCAGTGACTTTCTTCTCATATGAATTAAAATAAATGTCAAATCACTTATTGTCATAATCAACTTTTATCATTCAGTGCTCAGATTCCATTTCATGTAATGTATGTTGTAATGTAAGGAGAAAAGCAAAACATTTAAAACTTTACCACATATTTTTAATTTTTTTTGTCTCAATGAAATATGTGCTAAATGTTGAGTGCCGAAGAATTGATGCTTTTGAACTGTGGTGTTGGAGAAGACTCTCGAGAGTCCCTTGGACTGCAAGGAGATCCAACCAGTCCATTCTGAAGGAGATCAACCCTGCGATTTCTTTGGAAGAAATGATGCTGAAGCTGAAGCTCCAGTACTTTGGCCACCTCATGCGAAGAGTTGACTCATTGGAAAAGACTCTGATGCTGGGAGGGATTGGGGGCAGGAGGAGAAGGGGACGACAGAGGATGAGATGGCTGGATGGCATCACTGACTTGATGGACGAGAGCCTGAGTGAACTCCAGGAAATGGTGATGGACAGGGAGGCCTGGCGTGCTGCGATTCATGGGGTCACAAAGAGTCAGACACGACTGAGTGAGTGAACTGAACCGAACTTAAGCCAACCATATGTGTTTATGAATTATTGAGATGAAAAGGAATTTAATCTTCTTTAATCAAAGATCAATTAAGTGTCCAAATTATCAGTTCTCCAAGCTTTTCTCTAACTCTAAGGTAAAAGAACCAGGTAAAGTAACAGAATATTAGTATATTAAAATGTTTTCAGTTCAGTTCAGTTCACTCGCTCAGTCGTGTCCGACTCTTTGCGACCCCATGAATCATAGCACGCCAGGCCTCCCTGTCCATCACCATCTCCCGGAGTTCACTCAGACTCACGTCCATCGAGTCCGTGATGCCATCCAGCCATCTCATCCTGGTCGTCCCCTTCTCCTCCTGCCCCCAGTCCCTCCCAGCATCAGAGTCTTTTCCAATGAGTCAACTCTTCTCATGAGGTGGCCAAAGTACTGGAGCTTTCAGCTTTAGCATCATTTCTTCCAAAGAAATCGCAGGGTTGATCTCCTTCAGAATGGACTGGTTGGATCTCCTTGCAGTCCAAGGGACTCTCAAGAGTCTTCTCCAACACCACAGCTCAAAAGCATCAATTCTTCGGCACTCAGCCTTCTTCACAGTCCAACTCTCACATCCATACATGACCACAGGAAAAACCATAGCCTTGACTAGATGGACCTTAGTTGGCAAAGTAATGTCTCTGCTTTTGAATATGCTATCTAGGTTGGTCATAACTTTCCTTTCAAGGAGTAAGTGTCTTTTTAATTTCATGGCTGCAGTCACCATCTGCAGTGATTCTGGAGCCCAAAAAAATAAAGTCTGACACTGTTTCCACTGTTTCCCCATCTAGTTCCCATGAAGTTATGGGACCGGATGCCATGATCTTCCTTTTCTGAATGTTGAGCTTTAAGCCAACTTTTTCACTCTCCACTTTCACTGTCATCAAGAGGCTTTTTAGCTCCTCTTCACTTTCTGCCATAAGGGTGGTGTCATCTGCATATCTGAGGTTATTGATATTTCTCCCAGCAATCTTGATTCCAGCTTGTGTTTCTTCCACTCCAGTGTTTCTCATGATGTACTCTGCATATAAGTTAAACAAGCAGAGTGACAATATACAGCCTGGACGTACTCCTTTTCCTATTTGGAACCAGTCTGTTGTTCCATGTCCAGTTCTAACTGTTGCTTCCTGACCTGCATACAGATTTCTCAAGGGGCAGGTTAGGTGGTCTGGTACTCCCATCTCCTGAAGAATTTTCCACAGTTTATTGTGATCCACACAGTCAAAAGCTTTGGCATAGTCAATAAAGCAGAAATAGATGTTTTTCTGGAACTCTCTTGCTTTTTCCATGATCCAGCGGATGTTGGCAATTTGGTCTCTGGTTCCTCTGCCTTTTCTAAAACCAGCTTGAACATCAGGAAGTTCACAGTTCATGTATTGCTGAAGCCTGGTTTGGAGAATTTTGAGCATTACTTTACTAGCTTGTGAGATGAGTGCAATTCTGTGGAAGTTTGAGCATTCCTTTGCATTGCCTTTCTTTGGAATTGGAATGAAAACTGACCTTTTCCAGTCCTGTGGCCACTGCTGAGTTTTCCAAATTTGCTGGCATAGTGAGTGCAGCACTTTCACAGCATCATCTTTCAGGATTTGAAACAGCTCCACTGGAATTCCATCACCTCCACTAGCTTTGTTCATAGTGATGCTTTCTAAGGCCCACTTGACTTCACATTCCAAGATGTCTGGCTCTAGATTAGTGATCACATCATCATGATTATCTGGGTCATGAAGATCTTTTTTGTACAGTTCTTCTGTGTATTCTTGCCACCTCTTCTTAATATCTTCTGCTTCTGTTAGGTCCATACCATTTCTGTCCTTTATCGAGCTCATCTTTGCATGAAATATTCCCTTGGTATCTCTAATTTTTTTACATAACCAATAAGTGTACCTTTTAAAGCAAGAGAGTTTGTTTTAGACTAAAAGCTGATTCCAACCTCTGGGTCATCAATATTTATCTTATTGTGGAAATTTTGCTTTCCTGGTTTGAAAGTGATTTTTATGGAAGCATCAAGCAATTGGAAAACAGATACTGATTTGAGTATCCTTTTTTTATTGAGTAACCTTTAACAAAGACTTTTCCCTTTAGTTGTAAAAACTAATTTAAGATGCCCATGACTGGATTTTATATGTGGTTTTCAGAGTGATGTTTTCTTAAAAGATTTATTCAACTTGTGTGCACTAGGATACCCCACAGAGACTGAGCCAGACCTTCCTTTGAGTGTTTGAATGTCTCCAATGGAGATATGGGTCAGCAGTGGACTGCTGCAGGGGCAGAGGCTCTGGGTGCAGCAGACCTGGGTATGGCATAAGCCGTCTTGGAGGAGGTCGCCATTAACCCCACCATTGAACCACCAGAACTTCCACAGGACTGGGGAAACAGACTCTTGGAGGGCACAAACAAAACCTTCTGTGCACCAGGTGTGCACCAGGTGTGCACCAGGATCCAGGAGAAAGGAGCAGTGACCCTAAAAGAGACTGACCCAGTCTTGCCCATGAGTGTACAGGAGTCTCAGGCAGAGGCATGGGTCAGTGGTGGCCTGCTGCAGTATCAGGAGTGCTGAGTGTGGCAGTGTGTGCACAGGAAGACCTTTTGAAGGAGGTGCCCATTATCTTTATTACCTCCTGGCCTCAGGTCATACAATAGGGAGGGAACACAGCCTGCTCAAAGCAGAAAATTGGATTAAAGATTTACTGAGCAAGGTCCCACCCATCAGATCAAGACCCAGTTCCCCCCTTAGTCAGTCACTCCCATAAGGAAATTTCCATAAGCCTGTTAGCCTTATTCATCTGAGGGCAGACAGAATGAAAACCATAATAACAGAAATCTAATCAAACTGATCACATGGACCAGAGCTCTGTTTAAATCAATGAAACTATGAGCCATGCCATGTAGGGCCACCCAAGAAGGCTGGGTCATGGTGGAGAGCTCTGACAAAATGTAGTCGACTGGAGAAGGGAATGGAAAACCATTTCAGTATTTTTGCCTTGAGAACCCAATGAACAGTATAAAAAGGCAAAAAGTGAGGACACTGAAAGAGGAACTCTTGGTCAGTAGGGGCCCAATATGCTACTGGAGAAAAGTGGAGAAATAACTCCTGAAAGAATGAAGAGACAGAGCCAAAGCCAAAACAATACCTAGTTATGCATGTGACTGGTGATGAAAGTAAAGTCTTATGCTGCAAAGTCCAATATTGCACAGGAACCTGAAATGTTAGGCCCATGAATCAAGGCAAATTGGAAGGAGATGGCAGGAGCGAACATCAACATTTTCAGTTCAGTTCAGTTCATTTCAGTTCAGTTCAGTCATTCAGTCGTGTCCAACTCTTTGCAACCCCATGAATCACGGCATGCCAGGCCTCCCTGTCCAACACCAACTCCCAGAGTTTACTGAAACTCATGTCCATCGAGCCATCGATGCCATCCAGCCATCTCATCCTCTGTCGTCCCCTTCTCCTCCTGCCCCCAATCCGTCCCAGCATCAGAGTCTTTTCCAATGAGTCAACTCTTCTCAGGAGGTGGCCAAAGTATTGGAGTTTCAGCTTTAGCATCAGTTCTTCCAATGAACACCCAGGACTGATCTTTTTTAGGATGGACTGGTTGGATCTCTTTGCAGTCCAAAGGACTCTCAAGAGTCTTCTCCAACACCACAGCTCAAAAGCCTCAATTCTTCAGTGCTCAACTTTCTTCACAGTCCAACTCTCACGTCCATACATGACCACTGGAAAAAAACACTGCCTTGACTAGATGGACGTTTGTTAGCAAAGTAATATCTCTGCTTTTCAATATGCTATCTAAGTTGGTCATAAGTTTTCTTCCAAGGAGTAAGCATCTTTTAATTTCATGGCTGCAATCACCATCTGCAGTGATTTGGAGGCCCCCCAAAATAAAGTCTGACACTGTTTCCCCATCTATTTCCCATGAAGTGATGGAACCAGATGCCATGATCTTAGTTTTCTGAATGTTGAGCTTTAAGCCAACTTTTTCACTCTCCACTTTCACTTTCATCAAGAGGCTTTTTAGTTCCTCTTCACTTTCTGCCATAAGGGTGGTGTCATCTGCATATCTGAGATTATTGATATTTCTCCTGGCAGTCTTGACTCCAGCTTGTGCTTCTTCCAGCCAAGCGTTTCTCATGATGTACTCTGCATATAAGTTAAATAAGCAGGGTGACCATATACAGCCTTGACATACTCCTTTTCCTATTCGGAACCAGTCTGTTGTTCCATGTCCAGTTCTAACAGTTGCTTCCTGACCTGCATATAGGTTTCTCAAGAGGCAGGTCAGGCAGGTGGTATGGTATTCCCATCTCTTCCAGAATTTTCCACAGTTAATTGTGATCCACACAGTCAAAGGCTTTGGCATAGTCAATAAAGCAGAAGTAGATGTTTTTCTGGAACTCTCTTACTTTTTCCACAATCTAGCAGATGTTGGCAATTTGATCTCTGGTTCCTCTGCTTTTTCTAAAACCAGCTTGAACATCTGGAATTTCATGGTTCACGTATTGCTGAAGCCTGGCTTGGATGAATCAGTAAACTAAAATGGACTGGAATGGGTGAATTTAACTCAGATGACCATTATATCTACTGAGGGCAAGAATCCCTTAGAAGAAATGGAGTAGCCCTCATAGTCAACAAAAGAGTTCAAAATGCAGTACTTGAAAACAATCTCAAAAATGACAGAATGATCTCTGTTCATTTCCAAGGCAAAGCATTCAATATCACAAAAATCCAAGTCTATATCCCAACTAGTAATGCTGAATAAGCTGAAGTTGAATGGTTCTGTGAAGACCTACAAAGACCTTCTAGAACTAACACTCAAAAAAAGATGTCCTTTTCCTCATAGGGGACTGGAATGCAAAAGTAGGAAGTCAGATACTTGGAGTAACAGGCAAATTTGGCCTTGGAATACAAGCAAAGCAGGTCAAAGCCTAACAGAATTTTACTGGTCATAGCAAACACCCTCTCCCAACAACACAAGAGAAGACTCTACACATGGACATCACCAGATGGCCAACACCGAAATCAGACTGATTATATTCTTTGCAGCCAAAGATGGAGAAGTTCTATATAGTCAGCAAAAACAAGACTGGGAGCTGACTGTGTCTCAGATCATGAACTCCTTATTGCCAAATTCAGACTTAAATTGAGAAAGTAGGGAAAATTATTATATCATTTAGGTATGACCTAAATCAAACCCCTTTTGATTATACAGTGGAAGTGAAAACTAAATTCAGGGGATTAGAACTGATAGACAAAGTGCATGAAGAACTATGGATGGAGGTTCGTGACATTGTACAGGAGGCAGTGATCAAGACCATCCCCAAGAAAAAGAAATTCAAAAAGGAAAAATGGTGGTCTGAGGAGGTTTGAGCTACCTTACAAATAGCTGAGAAAAGAAGAGAAGCAAAATGCAAAGGAGAAAAGGAAAGATATATCCATTTGAATTCAGACTTCCAAAGAATAGCAATGAGAGATAAGAAAGCCTTCCTCAGTGATCAGCACAAAGAAATAGAGGAAAACAATAGAATGGGAAAGTCTAGAGATCTCTTCAAGAAAATTAGAGATACCAAGGGAACATTTCATGCAAAGATGGACACAATTAAGGACAGAAATATTATGGGCCTAACAGAAGCAAAGATACTAAGAAGAGGTGGCAACGATACACAGAACTATACAAAAAAATCACATGACCCAGATAACCACAGTGGTGTGTTCACTCACCTAGAGTCAGACATCCTGGGATGAGAAGTCAAGTAGGCCTTAGGAAACATCACTATGAACAAAGCTAGTGGAGTTGATGGTATTCCAGCTGAACTATTTCAAATCCTAAAAGATGATGCTGTGAAAGTGCTGCACTCAGTTCAGTCACTCAGTCGGGTCCAACTCTTTGCGACCCCATGAATCGCAGCACTTCAGGCCTCCCTGTCTATCATAACTCCCGGAGTTCACGCAGACTCACGTCCATTGCGTCAGTGATGCCATCCAGCCATCTCATCCTCTGTCGTCCCCTTCTCCTCCTGCCCTCAATCCCTCCCAGCATCAGAGTCTTTTCCAATGAGTCAACTCTTTGCATGAGGTGGCCAAGGTACTGGAGTTTCAGCTTTAGCATCATTCCTTCCAAAGAAATCAGGGTTGATCTCCTTCAGAATGGACTGGTTGGATCTCCTTGCAGTCCAAGGGACTCTCAAGAGTCTTCTCCAACACCACAGTTCAAAAGCATCAATTCTTCAGTGCTCAGCCTTATTCACAGTCCAGCTCTCACATCCATACATGACCACAGGAAAAACCATAGTCTTGACTAGACGGACCTTAGTCGGCAAAGTAATGTCTCTGCTTTTTTTTTTTAATTTTTATTTTTACTTTATTTTACTTTACAATACTGTATTGGTTTTGCCATACTTTGACATGAATCCGCCACGGGTGTACATGAGTTCCCAATCCTGAACCCCCCTCCCACCTCCCACATCATATCATCTCTCTGGAACATCCCCATGCACCAGCCCCAAGCATCCTGTATCCTCCATTGAACATAGACTGGCGATTCGTTTCTTACATGATAGTATACATGTTTCAGTGCCATTCTCCCAAATCATCCCACCATCTCCCTCTCCCTCAGAGTCCAAAAGTCCGCTCTACACATCTGTGTCTCTTTTGCTGTCTCACATACAGGGTTATCATTACCATCTTTCTAAATTCCATATATATGTGTTAGTATACTGTATTGGTGTTTTTCTTTCTGGCTTACTTCCTGTATAATCGGCTCCAGTTTCATCCACCTCATTAGAACTGATTCAAATGTATTCTTTTTAATGGCTGAGTAATACTCTTTTGTGTATATGTACCACAGCTTTCTTATCCATTCATCTGCTGATGGACATCTAGGTCGTTTCCATGTCCTGGCTATTATAAACAGTGCTGTGATGAACATTGGGGTACACTTGTCTCTTTCAATTCTGGTTTCCTCGGTGTATATGCCCAGCAGTGGGATTGCTGGGTCATATGGCAGTTCTATTTGCAAATTTTTAAGGAATCTCAACACTGTTCTCCATAGTGGCTGTACTAGTTTGCATTCCCACCAACAGTATAAGAGGGTTCCTTTTTCTCCACACCCTCTCCAGCATTTATTGCTTGCAGACTTTTGGGTCACAGCCATTCTGACTGGTGTGGAATGGTACCTCATTGTGGTTTTGATTTGCATTCCTCTGATAATGAGTGATGTTGAGCATCTTTTCATGTGTTTGTTAGCCATCTGTATGTCTTCTTTGGAGAAATGTCTATTTAGTTCTTTGGCCCATTTTTTGATTGGGTCATTTATTTTTCTGGAATTGAGCTGCATAAGTTGCTTGTATATTTTTGAGATTAGTTGTTTGTCAGTTGCTTCATTTGCTATTATTTTCTCCCATTCAGAAGGCTGTCTTTTCACCTTGCTTATATTTTCCTTTGTTGTGCAGAAGCTTTTAATTTTAATTAGATCCCATTTGTTTATTTTTGCTTTTATTTCCGGTATACTGGGCAGTGGATCATAGAGAATCCTGCTGTGATTTTTGTCGAAGAGTGTTTTGCCTATGTTCTCCTCTAGGAGTTTTATAGTTTCTGGTCTTACGTTTAGATCTTTAATCCATTTTGAGTTTATTTTTGTGTGTGGTGTTAGAAAGTGATCTAGTTTCATTCTTTTACGTGTGGTTGACCAGTTTTCCGAGCACCAATTGTTAAAGAGATTGTCTTTACGCCATTGTATATTCTTGCCTCCTTTGTCAAAGATGAGGTGTCCATAGGTGTGTGGATTTATCTCTGCGCTTTCGATTTTGTTCCATTGATCTATATTTCTGTCTTTGTGCCAGTACCAAACTGTCTTGATGACTGTGGCTTTGTAGTAGAGCCTGAAGTCAGGCAAGTTGATTCCTCCAGTTCCATTCTTGTTTCTCAAGATTGCTTTGGCAATTCGAGGTTTTTTGTATTTCCATACAAATCTTGAAATTATTTGTTCTAGTTCTGTGAAAAATACCGCTGGTAGCTTGATAAGGATTGCATTGAATCTGTAGATTGCTTTGGCTAGTATACTCATTTTCACTATATTGATTCTTCCAATCCATAAACATAGTATATTTCTCCATCTATTAGTGTCCTCTTTGATTTCTTTCATCAGTGTTTTATAGTTTTCGATATATAGGTCTTTAGTTTCTTTAGGTAGATATATTCCTAAGTATTTTATTCTTTTTGTTGCAATGGTGAATGGAATTGTTTCCTTAATTTCTTTTTCTACTTTCTCATTATTAGTGTATAGGAATGCAAGTGATTTCTCTGTGTTGATTTTATATCCTGCAATGTTAATATATTCATTGATTAGCTCTAGTAATTTTCTGGTGGAGTCTTTAGGGTTTTCTATGTAGAGGATCATGTCATCTGCAAACAGTGAGAGTTTTACTTCTTCTTTTCCAATTTGGATTCCTTTTATTTCTTTTTCTGCTCTGATTGCTGTGGCCAAAACTTCCAGAACTATGTTGAATAGTAGTGGTGAAAGTGGGCACCCTTGCCTTGTTCCTGACTTTAGGGGAAATGCTTTCAATTTTTCACCATTGAGGATTATGTTTGCTGTGGGTTTGTCATATATAGCTTTTATTATGTTGAGGTATGTTCCTTCTATTCCTGCTTTCTGGAGAGTTTTTATCATAAATGGATGTTGAATTTTGTCAAAGGCCTTCTCTGCATCTATTGAGATAATCGTATGGCTTTTATTTTTCAGTTTGTTAATGTGGTGAATTACATTGATTGATTTGCGGATATTGAAAAATCCTTGCATCTCTGGGATAAAGCCCATTTGGTCATGGTGTATGGTCTTTTTAATGTGTTGTTGGATTCTGATTGCTAGAACTTTGTTGAGGATTTTTGCATCTATGTTCATCAGTGATATTGGCCTGTAGTTTTCTTTCTTTGTGGCATCTTTGTCAGGTTTTGGTATTAGGGTGATGGTGGCCTCATAGAATGAGTTTGGAAGTTTACCTTCCTCTGCAATTTTCTGGAAGAGTTTGAGTAGGATAGATGTTAGCTCTTCTCAAAATTTTTGGTAGAATTCAGCTGTGAAGCCGTCTGGACCTTGGCTTTTGTTTGCTGGAAGATTTCTGATTACAGTTTCAATTTCCATGCTTGTGATGGGTCTGTTAAGATTTTCTATTTCTTCCTGGTTCAGTTTTGGAAAATTGTACTTTTCTAAGAATTTGTCCATTTCTTCCACGTTGTCCATTTTATTGGCATATAACTGCTGATAGTAGTCTCTTATGATCCTTTGTATTTCTGTGTTGTCTGTTGTGATCTCTCCATTTTCATTTCTAATTTTATTGATTTGATTTTTCTCTCTTTGTTTCTTGATGAGTCTGGCTAATGGTTTGTCAATTTTATTTATCCTTTCAAAGAACCAGCTTTTGGCTTTGTTGATTTTTGCTATGGTCTCTTTTGTTTCTTTTGCATTTATTTCTGCCCTAATTTTTAAAATTTCTTTCCTTCTACTAACTCTGGGGTTCTCCATTTCTTCCTTTTTTAGTTGCTTTAGGTGTAGAGTTATGTTATTTATTTGACTTTTTTATTGTTTCTTGAGGTATGCCTGTATTGCTATGAACTTTCCTCTTAGCACTGCTTTTATAGTTTCCCACAGGTTTTGGGTTGTTGTGTTTTCATTTTCATTTGTTTCTATGCATATTTTGATTTCTTTTTTGATTTCTTCTGTGATTTGTTGGTTATTCAGAAGCATGTTGTTCAGCCTCCATATGTTGGAATTTTTAATAGTTTTTCTCCTGTAATTGAGATCTAATCTTAATGCATTATGGTCAGAAAAGATGCTTGGAATGATTTTGATTTTTTTGAATTTATCAAGTTTAGATTTATGGCCCAGAATGTGATCTATCCTGGAGAAGGTTCCGTGCGCACTTGAGAAAAAGGTGAAATTCACTGTTTTGGGGTGAAATGTCCTATAGATATCAATTAGGTCTAACTGGTCTATTGTATCATTTAATGTTTGCGTTTATTTCTTAACTTTCTGTTTAGTTGATCTGTCCATAGGTGTGAGTGGGGTATTAAAGTCTCCCACTATTATTGTGTTATTGTTAATTTCCCCTTTCATACTTGTTAGCATTTGTCTTACATATTGCAGTGCTCCTATGTTGGGTGCATATATATTTATAATTGTTATATCTTCCTCTTAGATTGATCCTTTGATCATTATGCAGTGGCCATCTTTGTCCTTTTCACAGCCTTTGTTTTAAAGTCTATTTTATCGGATATGAGTATTGCTACTCCTGCTTTCTTTTCATCTCTATTTGCATGGAATATCTTTTTCCAGCCCTTCACTTTCAGTCTGTATGTGTCCCATGTTTTGAGGTGGGTCTCTTGTAGGCAGCATATACAAGGATCTTGTTTTTGTATCCATTCAGCCAGTCTTTGCCTTTTGGTTGGGGCATTCAACCCATTTACGTTTAAGGTAATTATTGATAAGTATGATCCTGTTGCAATTTACTTTACTGTTTTGGGTTCGGGTTTATACACCCTTTTTGTGTTTCCTGTCTAGAGAATATCCTTTAGCATTTGTTGGAGAGCTCGTTTGGTGGTGCTAAATTCTCTCAGCTTTTGCTTGTCTGTAAAGCTTTTGATTTCTCCTTCATATTTGAATGAGATCCTTGCTGGGTACAGTAATCTGGACTGTACGTTATTTTCTTTCATCACTTTAAGTATGTCTTGCCATTCCCTCCTGGCCTGAAGAGTTTCTATTGAAAGATCAGCTGTTATCCTTATGGGAATCCCCTTGTGTGTTATTTGTTGTTTTTCCCTTGCTGCTTTTAATATTTGTTCTTTGTGTTTGATCTTTGTTAATTTGATTAATATGTGTCTTGGGGTGTTTCACCTTGGGTTTATCCTATTTGGAACTCTCTGGGTTTCTTGGACTTGAGTGATTATTTCCTTCCCCATTTTAGGGAAGTTTTCAACTATTATCTCCTCAAGGATTTTCTCATGGTCTTTCTTTTTGTCTTCTTCTTCTGGGACTCCTATAATTCGAATGTTGGAGCGTTTCATATTGTCCTGGAGGTCTCTGAGATTGTCCTCATTTCTTTTAATTTGTTTTTCTTTTTTCCTCTCTGATTCATTTATTTCTACCATTCTACCTTCTATTTCACTAATCCTATCTTCTGCCTCCGTTATTCTACTATTTGTTGCCTCCAGAGTGTTTCTGATCTCATTTATTGCATTATTCATTATATATTGACTTTTTAAAATTTCTTCTAGGTCCTTGTTAAATCTTTCTTGCATCTTCTCAATCCTTGTCTCCAGGCTATTTATCTGTGATTCCATTTTTACTTCAAGATTTTGGATCCTTTTCACTATCAATATTCAGAATTCTTTCTCAGGTAGATTCCCTATCTCTTCCTCCTTTGTTTGGTTTGGTGGGCATTTACCCTGTTCCTTTACCTGCTGCGTATTCCTCTGTCTCTTCATCTTGGTTATATTGCTGCATTTGGTGTGGCCTTTCTATATTCTGGGAATTTGTGGAGTTCTCTTTATTATGGAGTTTCCTCACTGTGGGCAGGGTTGTATCAGTGGCTTGTCAAGGTTTCTTGGTTAGGGAGGCTTGTGTTGGAGTTCTGGTGGGTGGAGCTGGATTTCTTCTCTCTGGAGTGCAATGAAGTGACCAGTAATGGGTTATGAGACGTCAGTGGTTTTGGAGTAACTTTGAGCTGCCTGTATATTGAAGCTCAGGGGTGGGTTCCTGTGTTGCTGGAGAATTTGCGTGGTATGTCTTGCTCTGGAACTTGTTGGCCCTTGGGTGGTGCTTGGTTTTAGCGTCAGTATGGAGGCGTTTGATGAGCTCCTATCGATTAACGTCCCCTGGATTCAGGAGTTCTCTGATGTTCTCAGGATTTGGACTTAAGCCTCCTGCTTCTGGTTTTCAGTTTTATTTTTACAGGAGCCTCAAGACTTCTCCATCTATACAGCACCGATGATAAAACATCTAGGTTAAAGATGAAAAGTTTCTCCACATCGAGGGACACCCAGAGAGGTTCATTGAGTTACATGGAGAAGAGAAGAGGGAGGCGATAGTTAGAGTTGACTGGAATGAGATGAGGTGGGATCAAAAGAAGAGAGAGCAAGCTAGTCAGTAGTCACTTCCTTATGTGCACTCCTCAGTCTGGACCGCTCAGAGGTGTTCATGGAGTTATACAGGGAAGAGGAGAAGGAGAAAGGAGACAGAGGTGGCCAGGAGGATAAAAGAGGGAAATGAAAAGGAAAGAGACAGATCCAGCCAGTAACCAGTTCCCTAAGTGTTCTCCATCATCTGGAACACAGAGATTCACAGAGTTGGGTAGAGAAGAGAAGGGGGAAGGAGGAGACAGAGACAACCTGGTGGAGAAAAAGGAGAGTCCAAAGGAGGAGAGAGTGGTCAAGCCAGTAATTTCGCTCTCAGGTAAAATTGGATACTGAAGATTGGGTTTTTAAATGTACAAAATTGACAACAAATACCAAAAAGCAAAGATTAAAAATCTAGAGTAGAGGTTGGATTTTCAAAAATACAATATTAAAGAAAAGAAGAAGAAGGAGAAGAAAGAAAAAAAATACAAAGCCACAAGAATTATTAAAAAACAACAACAACCATAGAAAGTATATATGGCATTTGCTTTAAAAATAGGGTCTTTTTTTTTTGAAAAGTAATAGTAGGTTATAAAAATAAAAATTAAAGGAGAAATAGAGGACTTAAAATTTTAAAAAGGTTAAAAAAAGAAGAGGAAAAAGATTAGAAAAAACAATCACACAACAATATCAAAAAAAAAGAATGATCGTAAAAATAGTAAAGACATATCTAGCCCTTTCTGTGGTGTTGCGGGCAGTGTGGGGTCACTTCCAAGGCGGTTCCCTCTGTTTAACTTCTTCTGTTTGCTGGTCTCTTCAGTGTCTGATTTCTGCCCTGTCTGGACACTATTTTTTTTTTTTAGGCTCACTTGTTCAGTTGCGCTGTGGGTGGGAGGGATGCTACAAACGAGTAACACTGGCGTGTGCTTGCAGTGTCTCAGCTCCTCTGGGCCTGCCCCTGCTCGAGGCGCACACCACTCAGGCTCTACGTTGCTCCGCTGGGAACCGTCTGAGGCCGGCCCTAGGCTGCATGCACCTCCCCAGTCTAAGCTGCTCAGGCTTGGCGCTCAGGTAGCTCTCAGACGTGCAGATTCGGTTGGGCCTCTGTTTTGTGCCCTGGGCTTCCCTGGTGGCTCAGAGATTAAAGCATCTGCCTCTAATGCGGGAGACCTGGGTTTGATCCCTGGGTTGGGAAGATCCCTTGGAGAAGGAAATGGCAATCCACTCCAGTATTCTTGCCTGGAGAATCCCATGGATGGAGAAGCCTAATAGGTTACAGTCCATGGGGTCGCAAAGAGTCGGACACGACTGAACTTCACCTTCACCTTCACCTTCAGGTCCGAGTAGCTCAGGTGTTTGGCGAGCGCAGTCGCTGTGACTTATCACCTTTCCCGTCTCTGCTGCTCAGATTTCTGGGTGTATCGCTGGCGTCGCTTCTCTGGCGGCTGATGACTGTCCAGAACCCCCAGAAGTCTTAGTTAGCAAAGAAGCCTGCTTGCATTTTGGTAGGTAATGTCTCTCTTGGGCTGCGATTGCCCCCTTCCAGCCCTTACAGTTCTGGCTGCCTGTCACTGGAGGAGGATGGTCTGCAGCTGGCTATTTCTGTTCCGTCCTTTGCTCTGTGTGTGGTCCTGGTGGTGTCTTATGTTGAGCTTTTTGAGTGGTAGCTATCCCACCGTCTGGTTTGCTAGCCCAAGTTAGTTCACTGTGGTTACGCACGGGGCATTCCTCCTGAATCTTACAAAGCACTGCAGCCCATGCCTCCCGCACCTCCCTGCCCAGCCCCCACTTGCTAGTGGCGGATGCAGGCATCTGCGCTGCTTCTCCGCTGGGGGAGTTACTGTTGGGCTCATAATCTGTTGGTTTTAATTATTTGTTTTTCCTTCCTGTTATGTTGCCCTCTGTGCTTCCAAGGCTTGCCACAGACTCAGCAGCGAGTGTTTCCTGGTGTTTGGAAACCTCTCTTCTTAAGATCCCCTTCCCGGGACAGAGCTCCCTCCCTACCTCCTTTGTCTCCTTTTTCATCTTTTATATTTTTTCCTACCTGTTTTTGAAGACAATGATCTGCTTTTTTGGTGCCTGATGTCCTCTGCCAGCATTCAGAAGTTGTTCTGTGTAATTTACTCAGCACTGAAATGTTCTTTTGATGAATTTGTGAGGGAGAAAGTGGTCTCCCTCTCCTTATTCCTCTGCCATCTTAGGACTGCCCCTGTCCCTGCTTTTGAATATGCCATCTAGGTTGGTCATAACTTCTTCCAAGGAGTAAGCATCTTTTAATTTCATGGCTGCAGTCACCATCTGCAGTGCCTGCAAAACTCAGCAGTGGCCACAGGACTGGAAAAGTTGTCTTCATTCCAATCCCAATGAAAGGCAATGCCAAAGAATTTTAAAACTACCACACAATTGTAGTCATCTCACAGGCTTCCCTCATAGCTCAGTTGGTAAAGAATCTGCCTGCAATGCAGGAGACCCCAGTTCTATTCCTGGGTTGGGAAGATCTGCTGGAAAAGGGATAGGGTACCCACTCCAGTATTCTTGGGCTTCCCTTGTGACTCAGCTGGTAAAGAATCAGCCTGCAATGTGGGAGACCTGGGGTCAATCCCTGAGTTGGGAAGAACCATGGAGAAGGGAAAGGCTACCCACTCCAGTATTCTGGCCTGGAGAATTTCATGGGCTGTATAGTCCATGGGGTCACAAAGAGTTGGACACAACTGAGCGACTTTCAGTTTCACATGCTAACAAAGTAATGCTCAAAGTTTTTCAAGCCAGGCTTCAACAGTATGTGAACCATGAACTTTCAGATGTTCAAGCTGGATTTAGAAAAGGCAGAGGAAACTAGAGTTCAAATCACCAACATCTGTTGGATCATTGAAAAAGCAAGGGAGTTCCAGAAAAATATCTATTTCTGCTTCATTGACTATGCCAAAACCTTGACTGTGTGTATCACAACAAACTGCAGACAATTCTTCAAGAGATGGGAATACCAGACCACCTTATCTGCCTCCTGAGAAATCTATATGCAGGTCAAGAAGCAGCTGTTAGAACTGGACTTGTAACAACAGACTGGTTCCAAATCGGGAAAGAAGTACATTAAGGTTGTATATTGTCACCCTGCTTATTTAACTTCTATGCAGAGTATAACATGTCAAATGAAGGGCTGGATGAAGAACAAGCTGGAATCAAGATTACCAGGAGAAATATCAGAAACCTCAAATATGCAGATGACACCACCCTTATGGCAGAAAGTGAAGAGGAACTAGACAGCCTTTTGATGAAAATGAAAGAGGAGCGTGAAAAAGTTGGCTTGAAACTCAATATTCAAAAAACTAAGATCATGGCATCTGGTCCCATCACTTCATGGCAAATAGATGGGGAAACAAGAAACAGTGACAGAGTTTATCTTCTTGGGCCCCAAAATCACTGCAGATGGTGACTGCAGCCATGAAATTAATAGATGCAATGATCAACCTAGACAGCATATTAAAAAGCAGAAATGTTACTTTGCCAACAAAGGTCAATCTAGTCAAGGCTATGGGTTTTCCAGTAGTCGTGTATGGATGTGAGAGTTGGGCTGTGAAGAAAGCTGAGCACCGAAGAATTGATGCTTTTGAACTGTGGTGTTGGAGAAGACTCTTGAGAGTCCCTTGGACTGCAAGGAGGTCAACCAGTCTATCCTACAGGAAATCAGTCCTGAATATTCATTGGAAGGACTGATGATGAAGCTAAAGTTTCAATACTTTGGCCACCTGATATGAAGAACTGACTCATTTAAAAAGACCCTGTGCTGGGAAAGAATGAAGGCATGAGGAAAAGGGGACAACAGAGGACGTAATGGTTTGTTTGCACCACTGACTTGATTGACATGAGTTTGAGTAAGCTCCGAGTGTTGGTGATGGACAGGGAAGCCTGACGTGCTGAAGTGCATGGAGTTGCAAAGAGTAGGACACGACTGAGCTACTGAACTGACTGAACTTATTCAACTTTATTTAGTTAAGATTAGTTTATATCGTAAATAAGCATATATTTATTATTCTCCTCAGAATAGCTGCTTACTAAAGAATCCCTGATTGAGATAGGGAGTTGATGTCATATTTACTATATTGTTTTCTTGTCAGGAGTCTCAATAACAACTGTTTTCCACAGCACAAATCAAGGGTTTAAAATTTTTAAGAAGTTTTATCTTATGTGTATTTTTACTTATTTCAAACTTGTACATCAACCTTTCTGTTTTTAGCCGACATATATACAATTTTAAAATTTTCACAGTTTAAAATTTATTAAATTGATTTTGTCATTTAATTTATTCTTATTACATTTTTACAATTTATATAGATGTAAAATTATCATCCCTCCAAAATGTTATTGCTACAGCAAAGATATATTTATATGTATTTTTCTTTTGTATTATCAGGAAACTTGTTTTTGTTGGAAGTGAAAGTATGTTTATTGGTGACAAATTTATAATTGGATCAGGAAATTAAATTGATTTGTATGGGCCAGTTGTTTTTAGATATTTGAAATAATAAGTTTAGACCTGTTTCATAAGGTGAGACATTAGTTTAATAATGGTGGTATAGACGTACTGTGACTCATAGATGAAGTTGATGGGCTAACAATTGCCATGTAGGCAAAAGACTTTGGAATTATGTACCTTACTATGCTCTCTTCTGGAGAAGGCAATGGCACTCCCACTCCAGTACTATTGCCTGGAGAATTCCATGGACAGAGGAGCTTGGTAAGATGCAGTCCATGGGGTCACTAAGAGTCAGACATTACTGAGCGACTTTACTTTCACTTTTCACTGTCATGCATTGGAGAAGGAAATGGCAACCCACTCCAGTGTTCTTGCCTAGAGAATCCCAGGGACGGGGGAGCCTGGTGGGCTGCCGTCTCTGGGGTCGCATAGAGTCGGACATGACTAAAGCAACTTAGCAGCATGCTCTCTTCATATTGATGTGACTATAGCTGTAATAAAAATAAGCTTCACTTAACAAAAAACATCAAATACATATTCTTTTATACTACCCTGTACATTCTTCTTTGTTTAAATGGATATTCCCTAGAAAATAATTGCTATTTAAAGTAAGACCAACCTGAACATTGCACTCTTCCTAAAAGCAAAAAAAAAAAAAAGGAAAGAAAATATATACTAGCATCAAAAGTGCTCTCAGGAGAGTTTGGTTGAGCATCATTTTGTTATATTAATTGTACAATGCCACCAATAGATTTAACTATGAATCTTAATTAATGGCTTTTGTAAAATCATATCTGGAGCTACCAGAGAAAAATAGTTTAGATGTGCCATTTCAAATCCAGCTTTCATTTTGCTGCTTGCCTATATTGCATTAACATATAAATGCTGAGCTCATTTAAGTAATCAAGTTTTGGTAAATGAAACATGGCCACTGTGACATAATCTTCAGGTGGCACTACTGTTAAAGAACCCACCTGCCAATGCAGGGAGCATAAGAGACTCAGGTTCAATCCCTGAGTCAGGAAGATCCTCTGGAGGATGGCATGACAACCTACTTCAGTATTTTTGACTGGAGAATCCCCTGGACAGAGAAGCATGGCAGGCTATGGTTCATAGGGTTGCAAAGAGTCGTACCAGCAACTTAGCACACATAATCTTCTAGGCAAAAGCACTATTTCTCTTGGATTTATTATTTGGCCCAGTGTGATGTGTTTGGGTAATAGTAATTTGAAAGATCAACATAAAGCATTAACATTTCTGAATGGCCTTCCCAGAAATCTTTTGACAAAAGAAGTAGTATGCAACCCTCCCCATTTCTACATCCTGGCAGAGAACAGAAGAGGGTTAACGCCCCTGGTCGCGGAGAGAAAAACTGTATTTTTCAGAGGCCAAAGGAGAAAGCTAGATACAGCTTGAGAATCAAGTGATAAAGCTGTACTTAAGGTGAACTTTGAACAAGTTCATAAAGCAGAAATGAAACTGAAGTCTTGATATAAAGCAGGGACTGTCTTGTTACAATTTCATGGAGTACATAGATGAGGATTAGCCAAATCTTGGAAAATAGCAATACAACTTGGACCAGAAGAGATATTATTCACTTAGCAACATTCTGTAAATTTTTTTTTATCAGATTTGTTGTTAGAAGAAACTTTATGTTAGAAGTCTACTATATAGCTTTCAGGCAATTGTTTGGTATATTTACTCTTAAATCATTCAGTAAGACTATACTTTCTTGATTTTGTAATTTGGATCTGTCATTTTCAATGATTTCTTTGATCTTATTCAAAGTCTTACAGTAAGAGTCACCATCATTTCTAGAAATCTGGTCTAAGTACATTCTACCTGTTCATTTCAGTCAGGTCATTGGGATACAAATTGGACAAACCCAGATGAGAATTTGTCCTTAAGCAATATTTATTTGTGGATCTCATTTATGTGTACACACACACACACACAGACATTGGCTTCTAGCCAAGTAGGTTACCATTAAATTCACTCAGGACTGTCTTAGTTCATAATATAGATCCCATCGCTATCATCACCTTTATCATTATTTTAGATTTTGTGACCATATCTAATGCTAAAGACAAATTTGGAGCAGTAAGCAGCAAGAGTACTATTAATCACATGAAATTTCCATTTAGATTGTCCAAAACTTCTGGACAATTCTTTATCTTTTAATAAGTCCTTTTGGGTAATGCCTATGTTAAGAGAAATTCTTAAAACAGTCCAGCTTCTAGGGTAAAAGTGGCCCGTGTACATGGACTTCTGGGAGCCTCATTCATGGCAGCACCACTCTGCATACTGTCTTCTGAGCTGCTTCAGGCTAGCAGCTACATTTTTGAAAGTGGTGTCTCTGTGAGGAACAGAAAGAAACATTTCCGGTGGAGGAAAAGTCAGATGCAGTGCAGTACACACCATTAAAGATAAATAAACACAATTCCACCCTGGAATAAAGTCTGCTACCATGGACTAAACGTTAAAAAAAATTCTTTCTTATAAACTTTGCGTCATGGTTGTTCTAAAGAAAGCAACTTTCCTGCTGTTGTACTGTTTAGCTTCCAGGAAGGTGAAACCTCAACTTTCCTTCTCAAACAAATAAACAGTGAGGTGTTATGTGAGAGTTTGTGGCTAAAGATATCTGTCAATTCACAGTAAAATTTGCTTTAATAAAACAAATAATTTAATTTTCAAAAGATTTTGCTTGCTGTCTTCTAAGGGCCCTTGTGATCTATATCTGAGAAAGAAAAGGACAAAACAATTTCAAATTCTGTTTCTCCTATGTGGTAGTTTGGCAGGAGTATACAGAGCAATCTCTGAGGTGTTTGGTAATGGGACTTTTATTTTATACTCTCAGGTTTTCTAAAGAAAGGATCAAAGGCTGTTTAAGCAAAAAATCATTGTGATTTTCCTCTTGAATATAGAATATTTGTCTTTCGATTTCAGAAGTATAGCACCAAATGGCTCCTATCTAGTAAAGAGAAGAGCAGTGTAACAACATTTAAAACATTTCCAAAGTTGTATTAACTGTAAGTATAATGCAGTTTTTTATATTTGCAATATTACTGATTTTGTAAATGTCTTTGTTATGAAGTTATGTTGAGATTATTTTTCACATTTAAATTGAATCTTTGCTTGGGTAAATTAGAAAGTGAATGAGGGGAAGACATCAAGTCTTAAATTACACTTACAGGTGCTTATACTTTTTGAACTAGCTATAATTAATGATGAATTAGAAACCAGGACTGTTGGTGTTTACTTTTACCTTAGAGAAGTTTAGGCTAGTAAAGCTTTTGTAATTCTAAGATGTCTTAGAGTATAACTGAACCAAATTTATGTACCATATTTGACAGTCATAATCTTCCTATGAGGCTCCCAGGTTACTTGCTTAGCAATAACCCTTTTAGCCTAATCCACTCCCTACCCACTGCTGCTTCTACTTGTCCCCACCCTCACTGCCATCACCCAAACACTCCTAGAAATTGCTGCTGCAAAATGCAGCTTGCTAACATTGCTAACTAGCACTGGTAGCTATTTCGGTAATCAAGTTTAATTTCTTGAAAAAGTATATACTATAATATTCAGTGAAAGTGAAAGTGAAACTGGCTCGGTCGTATCCGACTCTTTGCAACCCAGAATACTGGAATTCTCCAGGCCAGAATACTGGAGTGAGTAGCATTTCCCTTCTCCATAGGGTCTTCCTAACCCAGGCATTGAACCCAGGTCTCCCTCATTGCAAGTGGATTCTTTACCAGCTGAGCCACAAGGGAAGCCCAAGAATACTGGAGTGGGTACCCTATCCCTTCTCCAGCAGATCTTCCTGACACAGGAATCAAACTAGGGTCTTCAACATTGCAGGTGGAGTCTTTACCAACTGAGCTATCAGGGGTAGAATGAACATTAAATCTGATTATACTAAAATTCTGCTAAAAAGTTCATTTCTTACTGGTTGTATACCAAGTATCTACATAAAATTCACTGACATTGACAAGAAAACCAAACTGAATGGAGATGTGAGAAGAGTGGAGGGTGGAGCTGGCTATCCTAGAAGCTGGAAGGTTGGCTCTATAGAGCAAATCTTCTACCCATGAACTAGTGAGGAAGAAATTTGAGCTAGTTTTTCTGTCACACCATAGAACTACAAAAGATAGGACCACAGTGTGTGAAAAATGCTTAGTTAAGATGAAAAGACTTTAAATTTGTACACTAAGATATTTTGAGAAAAAGAACAAGAGAAAGCACATTCAAATAACTTTTATTACAGTATGTTGTTATGATCCTTGTATTTGATTATCATTTCTTGTTGTTAATCTCTTACTGTGCCTGAACTTTAATTTATAAAATTATACTTTATCATAGGTTTTTATGTATAGGAAAAAAACACAAAATACATAGGGCTTGGTACTATCCACAGTTTCAGCTGTGACTCACTGGGGATCTTGAAACATATATCCATAGGATAAGGGAAACTGTTGTATTCTTGATTAGGGGGTTATTCTCTGCTTCATGACCAATGCCCACTTCCAGGGGCTAAGGTCTATGCGTGCATGCATGTGTGCATGCTAAATCGCTTCTGTCCTGTCCAACTCTTTGTGACCCTATGGACTGTAGCCCACCAGCCTCCTCTGTCCATGGATTCTCCAGGCAAAAATACTGGAGTGGGTTGCTATGCCCTCTTCTAGGGGATCTTCCTGACCCAGGGATCATACCTGAGTCTCTTATGTCTCCTGCGTTGGCACGTGGGTTCTTTACCACCTGGGAAACCCAAGCCCTGTGTCAGCTATCTAACAATTACTGACATATTTTCAGGTTACCACAGTTTTTCTACCAAAAACACCACTTCAATCCTAGGAGTCTCTGCTATTTTTCCTTCTTCTTCTGAAAAAATTTCTGTGTGCTTTCATTTTAGGGAAGGAAATGGTGACAGATCAGGAAGAGTGACTCGGGTTCTTTGAGGACTTTTGGCATTAATTTTTGTTCCTCCTTGTGGTGGTTCTCCCTAGTGCCCCACCCTCGTTCCATACTGGGCTTCATTCCCAAGTGCTAAGCCACTCACACTTCACTTGAATTTGCATGTTGTACATCAAGCTTCATACACATTTACTGTCTTTTGTTGAAACTTGTATAGTCATTACAAGAATGAGGTTCCTCAAGTTATCTGTTTAGCAAGTACACTTTTTAGCTTTGGAGAAGGAAATGGCAACTTATGGCATTATGCAAATTTAGGTAGTTTTGTGAGTGACCGGTTCCAAAAAGGAAAAGGGGCACGTCAAGGCTGTATATTGTCCCCCTGCTTATTTAACTTATATGCAGAGTACATCATGAGAAACGCTGGGCTGGAAGAAACACAAGCTGGAATCAAGATTGCTGGGAGAAATATCAATAACCTCAGATATGCAGATGACACCACCCTTATGGCAGAAAGTGAAGAGGAACTAAAGAGCCTCTTGATGAAATTGAAAGAGGAGAGTGAAAAAGTTGGCTTAAAGCTCAACATTCAGAAAATGAAGATCGTGGCATCCGGTCCCACCATTTCATGTGAAATAGATGGGGAAACAGTGGAAACAGTGTCAGACTTTATTTTGGGGCTCCAAAATCACTGCAGATGGTGACTGCAGCCATGAAATTAAAAGACACTTACTCCTTGGAAGGAAAGTTATGACCAACCTAGATTGCATATTCAAAAGCAGAGACATTATTTTGCCGACTAAGGTCCGTCTCGTCAAGGCTATGGTTTTTCCAGTAGTCATGTATGGATGTGAGAGTTGGACTGTGAAGAAGGCTGAGCACTGATGCTTTTGAACTGTGGTGTTGGAGAAGACTCTTGAGAGTCCCTTGGACTGCAAGGAGATCCAACCAGTCCATTCTGAAGGAGATCAACCCTGGGATTTCCTTGGAAGGAATGATGCTAAAGCTGAAGCTCCAGTACTTTGGCCACCTCATGCAAAGAGTTGACTCATTGGAAAAGACTCTGATGCTGGGAGGGATTGGGGGCAGGAGGAGAAGGGGACGACAGAGGATGAGATGGCTGGATGTCATCACGGACTCAATGGACGTGAGTCTGAGTGAACTCCGGGAGTTGGTGATGGACAGGGAGGCCTGGCATGCTGCGATTCATGGAATCACAAAGAGTCAGACACAACTGAGTGAGTGAACTGAACTGAACTGAACCATGATTCATGGGGCTTACCTGGTGGCTCAGTGGTACAGAATCTGCCTGCAGTGCAGAAGACCCAGGAGATAGGGTTTCATTCTTGGGCTGGGAAGATCCCTTGGAGGAGGGCATGACAGTCCACTCCAATATTCTTGCCTGGAGAATCCCATGGACAGAGGAGGTTGGTGGGCTACAGTCCATGGGGTTGCAGAGAGTTGGATAGCTGAAGTGAATCAGCATGCATGAACACACCATGATTCACATATTGTGCAGTGGTGAGGAGTATTTTCCATTGAACGTTCTATATTAACCTTTACTTGTTTTAGCCAGTCCTATCCTAATGAAAATAACAATTAAGAAAATGGTATGGTATAGTCTGGACAATATACAAATAAATATTAGCGAAACATATTTGTGATTGGTCAAACATTACATTTCACATATCATACCACTGCCACAAACGAGCTACTTGAACTGGTTTGCTTTCTTTCAAGGACGCATATAAAAATTCTTTTTTTGATCTTGTATGGTCTCATTCATGTTAAGTTCAAGAATCAGCATTTCTGGTATATGGTAATGAAAATCAGAAGCTGTTCTTTATGAGGAATGGAGATTAAGTGCAAGGGGCCAGAAGGAAACTGAGGCGATGGAACTATTCCATGTGTTGATTGGTTCCACAGATTTATACAATTATTCAAACTTATTGAATTGTACACCTAAGATATACGCACTCTGGTAATTTTAGCCCATTAAAATGTGAAACATTTCTTAATATAACTGTAATATTGATTTGTGAAAGTATCTGCTAAGTATTCATGCTATATCTTTTTAATTGCTTTAGTTATTTTCAAGACATTAGAAAGCTTCTTGAATTTCTGCTCTTTATTTGAACTTAAAACAATTTATTGGATGTAGTATTTTTCACTAATTCCTGATTTTATTTGATTTGTTTAATGTAATTTATTTTCTTAAATTATTTTTATTTAACTAATGTAATATTGTGTGTAACTTAATAGATATTCTAAGTATAACAATTTGCTTTTCTAATAGTACATTTTTCTACCTCTCACTTTTTGGACAAGCACCTTTTGCTGTTTTGGCAGAGCTTAAAATTCACTCCTATTCCTTCAACTTCCCTCACATAGAAAATGTGTTTTGTGTATTAGGCAACCTGGTGCTCAGTGCCTTCAGATATGACCTAAATCAAATCCCTTATGATTATACAGTGGAAGTCAGAAATAGATTTAAGGGACTAGATCTGATAGATAGAGTGCCTGATGAACTCTGGAATAAAGTTTGTGACATAGTACAGGAGACAGGGATCAAGACCATCCCCATGGAAAAGAAATGCAAAGAAGCAAAATGGCTGTCTGGGGAGGCCTTACCAATAGCTGTGAAAAGAAGAGAAGTGAAAAGCAAAGGAGAAAAGGAAAGATATAAGCTTCTGAATGCAGAGTTCCAAAGAATAGCAAGAAGAGATAAGAAAGCCTTCTTCAGCGATCAATGCAAAAAAATAGAGGAAAACAACAGAATGGGAAAGACTCAGGATGGGAACAACAGAATGAGAATGCAGATCTCTGCAAGAAAATTAGAGATACCAAGGGAAAATTTCATGCAAAGATGGGCTCGATAAAGGACGGGAATGGTATGGACCTAACAAAAGCAGAAGATATTAAGAAGAGGTGGCAAGAATACACAGAAGAACTGTACAGAAAAGATCTTCACGAGCCAGATAATCATGATGGTGTGATCACTCACCTAGAGCCAGACATTCTGGAATGTGAAGTCAAGTGGGCCTTAGAAAGCATCACTACGAACAAAGCTAGTGGAGGTGATGGAATTCCAGTTGAGCTATTTCAAATCCTGAAAGATGATGCTGTGAAAGTGCTGCTGCACTCACTATGCCAGCAAATTTGGAAAACTCAGCAGTGGCCACAGGACTGGAAAAGGTCAGTTTTCATTCCAATCCCAAAGAAAGGCAATGCCAAAGAATGCTCAAACTACTGCACAATTGCATTCAGCTCACACGCTAGTAAAGTACTACTCAAAATTCACCAAGCCAGGCTTCAGCAATACGTGAACCGTGAACTTCCAGATATTCAAGCTGGTTTTAGACAAGGCAGAGGAACCAGAGATCAAATTGCCAACATTTGCTGGATCATGGAAAAAGCAAGAGAGTTTCAGAAAAACATCTATTTCTGCTTTATTGACTATGCCAAAGCCTTTGACTGTGTGGATCACAAGAAACTGTAGAAAATTCTAAAAGAGATGGGAATACCAGACGACCTGACCTGCCTCTTGAGAAACCTATATGCAGGTCAGGAAGCAACAGTTAGAACTGGACATGGAACAACAGACTGGTTCCAAATAGGAAAAGGAGTACGTCAAGGCTGTATATTGTCACCTTGCTTATTTAACTTCTATGCAGAGTACATCATGAGAAACACTGGACTGGAAGAAACACAAGCTGGAATCAAGATTGCTGGGAGAAATATCAGTAACCTCAGATATGCAGATGACACCACCCTTATGGCAGAAAGTGAAGAGAAACTAAAAAGCCTCTTGATGAAAGTGAAAGAGGAGAGTGAAAAAGTTGGCTTAAAGTTCAACATTCAGAAAATGAAGATCATGGTACTTGGTCCCATCACTTCATGGGAAATAGATGGGGAAACAGTGGAAACAGTGTCAGACTATTTGGGGGGGCTCCAAAATCACTGCAGATGGTGATTGCAGCCATGAAATTAAAAAACACTTACTCCTTGGAAGGAAAGTTATGATCAACCTGCTGCTGCTGCTGCTGCTGCTGAGTCGCTTCAGTCTAGATAGCATATTAAAAAGAAGGGATATTACTTTGCCAACAAATGTGATGGACAACAAATCACAACAAATCACAACAGATCACAACAAATGTGATGGGATTGGGGGCAGGAGGAAAAGGGGACCACAGAGGATGAGATGGCTGGATGGCATCACCAACTCGATGGACGTGAATCTGAGTGAACTCCGGGAGTTGGTGATGGACAGGGAGGTGTGGCGTGCTGCGATTTATGGGGTCGCAAAGAGTCGGACAGGACTGAGCGACTGAACAGAGTGCTCAGTGTGATCCCAGGTAAACATTAGATCTTCTAAGTGACTTGACATTTTTTTTTCTGGACTTTGCTACATGCAACTAAGACCTTCCTTCACTTGTTTTGGAGAGATATCTGGGAAAATTACATTTGGAGTCCATTCTTTGAAAACATTATAATATAAGAGAAACATAAAAGGCACTAAGTATAGACAATATTGTTTTGCCAACCATCTCACAAGACAGGGCGGTTGCTGCCATATGGTTTTGTGATGGCAATAAAAATGATGATAGTGTTGGTGGTAATAATGCTAACTCTGGGCCATTCATTCTGCAGAATTCTTTTAACTATTGTTATTGCATTAATCTTCCTGACAGCTAAGGAAGATAGGTATCATTATTATTTCAAAGTATAGGAAGTTGAATATTAGAGAGGTTAATCAATGTGGCATTTCCTTGCATAGCTCTTCTAGTGAACTCTGTGTAAGAGATCCTCCTGAAAAATGGACCCACGTTCATAGAAAGTAAAGTGCAGACATCTGAGAAGTTCTATCCACCCCATTCTGCCGACTAACTCTTACAGCCTTTCTGTGTGATCAGATGAAAGCAGATAGCAAAGCAACTGCCAAGAAGAAGCTAGGGGACAATATTTGCGAAGAGAGGAAAGGCACTGAGACTCCAGAAAGAGACAAGAAAGTTATTTTTGGAAAAAAAAAAAATGGAAGTTTCCTCATAGGCTTTTCTTAGCAGAACTTGGATGTTTAGCTGAGTTTTATGTAGTGGGAGCAAATCTTGAAGAACCTAGTAGAGTCTCACTTACAGAACCTCATATTCATTTCCATTGACGACGGAAATCTAATATGAAAACAATAACAAATATCATAATAGAATTTAATTCTGGATTAGTATTATAAAAATCATAGTTTTTCAAGAATGCAGAGGAGGGGAAAACTTTTTTAGACGGACAGTTCCACAGCAGGCCCATGGTTATAAAGTTGATTGAGAATAGGGGAAGGAACATGCAGGAGAGTGGAAAGGAAGATAAGAGATTTAAATACCTGTTTTCAAAGACACTTTATGATCCACCGCTGGGTAGCAGTACTCAAAAAAGCTTTCCTTTTCCTAAGATCTGGGAATGTGATCGTTGCTTTAATTCTGCACAGGGGAGTCAGCATGTGTTGGCAATGCTTATTAGAGGTGCATGTGTGTGGGGAAAACAAAACGAAACACTGTGCTGACAAGAGCTGTCTGTGAATGTCTATCTTTGGACTGGCTCCCTCGCTCTTGGCCTCAGATTTCTGGCATATACAACTCAGGTCAAAAAATGTCATGGATAGGTTTAAAGTAAGTGTTTTTATTTGGTTACAAATATATTTCATCAAGTAAAACACCAAAAAATTTACTTTAGAACAAGTGGATAGCTTTCTTTCTTTTATTTTTTTCTTACTATGCCAATTCTTTTAGAAAGGATTTGTAATGTTTTTATATTTAAAATGTTTAGGTTTTCATTTGAAATGTAGTGTGAAACATTTGAAAAACAGAAATAAAAAAAAACAATCAAACACAGTCATGGCTTTCAAACATGACTCTGTTAATATTTTCTTGAATTTCTTTCCACTCTTATTTTACTAATGAAGGAAAATTTGGAGTGGCAAGAGAAGAATACATTCATTTTTGGAATCTATATGTTTGTGTGAATAGAGAAACTTGTGCACAAGGAAAGCATAGAAACTATTAATATTTGAAATCTTTTGTAAGACACTTATGTCTTTGTGTATAGAATATTGTTTGGAAATGATCATACCAAATTATTAACAGTGATTCTCTAAAGAAAGACGAAGTTTGGAATAGGGAGAAAGGAAATGTGTGTACACACATGCATACACACACATGCGTGTGCCTCTCATTGACAGTGGCACGTCCCACTTTTGAAGTTAAAAAAAGATTTTTTAAGCCATCCCAGCACCTGACACCATGACTGTGAATTTCTTTTCTGATCTAACAGTTTAATGTGACAGTAAAATCAATAGCTAAATATTCTATAACCTCTAAACATATTTTGAAATTAATGTCTATCTGAATATCACAACTAAGAACTAGTTGAGGTACATGAAAAATATTCTTTAGTAGAGCTGTACTCATCTTCACATCATTGTCTCAGTGAACTGAAGGATTAGCCTCTATAAACACAGGCAAAGTCACTAATTAAAACAAATTGAGTATAAGATCAGTTGGATTAGTAGGAGTATGCAATGTGGCTAAAAAAATATTAAAGCTTTTTCATATTGTCAAATAGATGTATAACCCTACTAATTAAATTCTTCCAAATAAATGTGTCATAAATTATAATTTCTTCTTAGATGGAGAGATGATAAGGATATAATGATTCTTAACCAGGAATGATTTTGCCCCCCCCCCCCCGCACCCCAGAAGGCAGGGGCAATGTTAGGGGATATTTTTGATTGTCACAACCCAAGGAAGGTGCTAATAACATGATATACAGGACAGTCCCCTACAACAAAAAATTATCTGGTCATGAAGAATTATCTCCTTCTAGCCTCATCTCCAATTTAATTGTATTTATTTTCTTGATTTGTAAATGATCTTACACTCCCCTTTTAATTTTAATTTTGTTTTAGTTTGTGGCTATTTTTAAAATTTCAGGCTTTTAAATGTGTATTTTAAATTAGTAATACCCAGGATATAGGTATATGTGTGATAAATTGGACCTCATCTACACTATAGTTTAAGCTGTAAATTAGCGAAACTGTGGAAATGTGTATAGATAGCTTTAGAATATATTTGCCTTTGAGTCAGATTTCATCCTCACTTTAATTTTAAAGCTTAATTATACTGAATAATATATTGATGGCTTTGTGTTCTAAGACCTCTTTCCAGATATATCCATTGATGTGCTCCAGTCTGAACCATCAGTTACTATCAAGGACTGATGTAGTTGTCATCCTGTGATTTCTTTTGATGGCCTTTCTTGGCTGAATTCATTGTCTTGTGAATCTTTCTCCATTCACATTTTTTGATGGACTCTCTCATTTTGATGGCATGTAACTTCAAGCACCTTGTTAAACATTATGGTAAATTTTCTGATCTTCCCAAAAGCCTTTACGGTAACTTATTAATTAGCTGGTATCTTTTTTAAAATTCCTCATTAAACATTCCTGCAAGATTTTCACATCTTTAATATTCTGAGATGCCATGATTTTTTAAAAAGCTTTTATTTATGTACTTATTTACTTTTAGAAATTTTTTATTTTTGTAAATGCTTCCAATTTTTTAAAGTCCTTCTTAACTTTTTTTCATATCTTGCTGTTTATGTCATTCCTTTCTTTGAATGTAATTTTATCCTAATTAGAGGAATTTGGTCTTCCAGGATTCTCTTTTGTGCTTTGTATTGTAAGCAAGGTGAAAAGACAGCCTTCTGAATGGGAGAAAATAATAGCAAATGAAGCAACTGACAAACAACTAATCTCAAAAATATACAAGCAACTTATGCAGCTCAATTCCAGAAAAATAAATGACCCAATCAAAATATGGGCCAAAGAACTAAATAGACATTTCTCCAAAGAAGACATACAGATGGCTAACAAACACATGAAAAGATGCTCAACATCACTCATTATCAGAGAAATGCAAATCAAAACCACAATGAGGTACCACTTCACACCAGTCAGAATGGCTGCGATCCAAAAATCTGCAAGCAATAAATGCTGGAGAGGGTGTGGAGAAAAGGGAACCCTCCTACACTGTTGGTGGGAATGCAAACTAGTACAGCCACTATGGAGAACAGTGTGGAGATTCCTTAAAAAATTGCAAATAGAACTACCTTATGACCCAGCAATCCCACTGCTGGGCATACACACCGAGGAAACCAGAATTGAAAGAGACACATGTACCCCAATGTTCATCGCAGCACTGTTTATAATAGCCAGGACATGGAAACAACCTAGGTGTCCATCAGCAGATGAATGGATAAGAAAGCTGTGGTACATATACACAATGGAGTATTACTCAGCCATTAAAAAGAATTCATTTGAATCAGTTCTGATGAGATGGATGAAACTGGAGCCGATTATACAGAGTGAAGTAAGCCAGAAAGAAAAACACCAATACAGTATACTAACACATATATATGGAATCTAGAAAGATGGCAATGACGACCCTGTATGCAAGACAGGAAAAAAGACACAGCTGTGTATAACGGACTTTTGGACTCAGAGGGAGAGGGAGAGGGTGGGATGATTTTGGAGAATGGCATTCTATCATGTATACTATCATGTAAGAATTGAATCGCCAGTCCATGTCTGACGCAGGATACAGCATGCTTGGGGTTGGTGCATGGGGATGACCCACTGAGATGTTATGGGGAGGGAGGTGGGAGGGGGGTTCATGTTTGGGAACACATGTAAGAATTAAAGATTTTAAAATTAAAAAAAATTAAAAAATTAAAAAAAAATTTTGATTATATTTCATCTCTTCCTTTCTATAAGAGTAAGATTTTAAAAAGCTAATTATAGGTTCCATATATGCTGTTAGACATTTTCATTGGTGGACATTGCTTTGACAGGATTGAGAGGTGTGCTGACTTTGTGGGAGATTCCTGCATAACCTAATAAAGAGATCTGTAGTCATAGGTTATTTGCAAGAAATAAAATTATAGCGGCTATGGTCATCATCTAAAAGTGTGGGCAATGAGTGTATTTCTCATTTTCCTCTCCTGTTTTGGGAGTTGTCCCTAAAAATAACCAAGTTAGTTAAAAAAAAAAATCTTGGTACCCAAAGCAATGGCTTCAAGCCTCTTTGGGAACCAAATTCACTATCATAGTTAAATGAAAGACTCAAATTTCTGGAGATGCCATAAGTCTTCTTAGCTACTTAACACGTGAAACACATTCACAACTGTTTTAACCCGTGGGTTCACTGGACTTGACATTTTCTTCCTATCCAGTTTTCAGAAGAATACTAATATTTAAGGAGACTTTTGAAATACAATGAATATTTCTTTAAAAATACAGAGAAGACAAGCTTGAAAGTAGTAATAAAATATATTGGATAAAAAGGAAAGGAACATAATATCAATAACTGAATTCATAGGGAAAATTTTTTGTTCATGAAAATAGCAAACTAGAAGATCCATGTGACAGTGGGAGTTTTTCTGGTCTTTGCAAGCTTGCTCAGACTTCTCAAGTTTTCCTGACAAGTAGACGTAAATGACAAATATGCAATGATTTCCACTGTACATGGAAGTCACTGCTAAAGGGCTTTTTTTAGATACTCACCTAGAGAATCAGGCTGTATATTTGGGGGCATAAATGACAGGTTACAGGAACAAGTAGTAGGCAAGAAAGAAAAAGGATTAGGCAAAACTTCTTTAGACACAGTTAAGAAAATCAGTTGGCTCATTTTTTAATTAGTTTTGTACAGAATAGCTTTAGTTTTGGAGTGGAAGTGGGAATTTGGGGAGTCAAGGTGGAACCTCAACAAAAGTTATAATCACAGAGGGTCAGACAGAACTTCAATCTAGTACCCTGGATAGCTCCCAGAGATGGTAGTACCCCTAAAATCTAAGGTCTTATGGAGGTCTGAGGTTA
Organism: Capricornis sumatraensis; assembly: GCF_032405125.1. Lineage (NCBI taxonomy): Eukaryota > Metazoa > Chordata > Mammalia > Artiodactyla > Bovidae > Capricornis > Capricornis sumatraensis. The sequence continues at coordinate 12,560,371 of NC_091081.1, read as the reverse complement.
TTGATATTGCTGCATATCAGAAATATCAATAACCACAGATACGCAGATGATACCACCCTTATGGCAGAAAGTGAAGAGGAACTAAAGAGCCTCTTGATGAAAGTGAAAGAGGAGAGTGAAAAAGAGTGGCTTAAAATTCAACATTAAAAAAACTAAGATCATGGCATCTGGTTCCATCACTTCATGGCAAATAGACGGGGAAACAACGGAAACAGTGACAGACTTTATTTTCTTTATTTTCTTGGGCTCCAAAATCACTGCAGGTGGTGACTGCAGCTATGAAATTAAAAGACACTTGCTCCTTGGGAGGGAAGCTATGGCCAACCCAGAGAGCATATTAAAAAGCAGAGTCATTACTTTGCCAACAAGGGTCCATCTTGTCAAAGCTATGGTTTTTCCAGTAGTGAGAGTAGGACTATAAAGAAAGATGGACTATAAAGAAAGCTGGACACTATAAAAAAAGCTGAACTGTGGTGTTGGAAAAGACTCTTGGGAGTCCCTTGGACTGCAAGGAGATCAAACCAATCATTCTAAAGGAAATCAGTCCTGAATATTCACTGGAAAGACTGATGCTGAAGCTGAAGCTCCAAAATTTTGACCACCTGATGTGAAGAACTGACTCATTGGAAAAGACCCTGATGCTGGGAAAGATTGAAGGCAGGAGGAGAAGGGGATGTTAGAGGATGAGATGGTTGAATGGCATCACTGACTCAATGGACATGGGTTTGAGCAAGCCACAGGAGTTGGTCATGGACAGGGAAGCCTGGCGTGCTGTAGTCCATGGTGTCACAAAGAGTTGGACATGACTGAGCCACTGAACTAAGGTCACTATTGGCTCCTCCTAGTTGAGGAAATTCTCTGCACGTACTCTATTTAGCCTCTAAGGTATGAATGATCATTTCTGTTAGGACCAAACAGGCGCCATGACAGGCTTCAGGGGGCCAAGGTAGGCCTAAGTCTCCTTTACAGCGGGGCTGAGTTATTGCCAAGGAGGAGCTGAGATCATCCTCTGCCGGCACCAGGACTCGACCAATCAGTATACTCCCTGTAGCCTGGTTCAAGCTTTTCAGGATGAGGAAGAAAACCCCCTAAGAAAGCCCATGCACGTGAAAATCTAGCCAATTAGTAGATGCTAAGGAACTCTTGCAACCAATCCACCCCTGCCAACTCCCTGTCTTTGTCTTAAACCTATAAATACTGCTGTAATTCAGGGCTCGGGGCCCTTGCTCCACTCCACTGCGCTGGATGTGACTTGGGCCCTGGCTTGAGCTAGCAATAAATTCCCTTTTTGCGTTTGTATTGCCGTGGATGTCTTTTTTTCTCAGCTGTGGGGACTTGGACTGCGGGCATAACATTTGGGGGGGCATCCAGGATCCCCTGACTGAGAAGAATAACACCTTCCAGGCATAAGGGAAGCCTCACTAGGAGGAAGTATCTGGACGCCGGCATCAGGTCAGGGGGTGAAAGAGTCGCCCGGCCAGCATAAGTCAGAGGCCCAGCATTCGAGCTGAAAGGCAGCTGGTTCTGTGAGCCGTTCTGTAAAGGAACAGGGGAAAACGTTTTTCCTGATCCTGAGTCTGGTGGGCAGTGGACGCCCTTCGGTAAGGTAACTTTGGGGAACAGGACAACAGCAACCCGGGATAAACCTAGTTCAGTGTTTTCGGCTGATATTTGTTCGTCTACTGTCTGTCGCTTGTCTCTGTGTGCCAGCACTGTGCTTGCTTTTTGTGTGTTTATTGTGGGTGTTGCCATCATGGGTCAAAGTTATTCTACACCACTATCTGTAATGACTGACCATTTTTCCGATTTTAAGTCCAAGGCTCAGAATCTATCAATGCTAGTAAAGAAGAGCAAGCTAAAAATCCTATGCTCATCTGAGTGGCCGACATTTCAGGTCGGCTGGCCGCCGGAGGGAACTTTTGTCCTGCCGGTCATCCAGGCTGTTAAAGAAAAAATAATGGCTCTGGACCCTCGGGGCCATCTGGACCAAGCTCCTTACATCCTAGTCTGGCAGAATCTAGTAGAAGACCCTCCCGTTTGGCTGAGACCCTTTATTCACAACCCTCCCAGTGTTTCTGTTCCACAGGTCCTGGTCATGGAGGCCTCTAAGGAAGAAGACCGGGAGGCACGGGAGAGCCGGAAGAAACTGACACTCCAGGAGTCTTCTCTATACCCCAGCCTGATTGATTTAGACACTGAAATCTCGCCTCCCCCATATATCCCGCCACCCTTGCTCCCGCTGGTACCTCAGGTGTCGTCCAGAGAACAAAGGGGGGACCCAGAACCCTCGGCTCTGCAGCAGGAGGGAGGGCCAGCCCAGAGAACTTGTGGAAGGACCCAAGGGGGTGGTGACTCGTCTGACTATGGGAGCTGAGAGGCCCCTTAGTCCACCGTTCGAGTGCTTCCTGTCCAGGTCGGGCCAGCAAATCCTGACGGGGAACGGACCTACCAATACTGGCCTTTCTCCACTAGCGACTTATATAACTGGAAAGCTCAAAACCCCTCTTTTTCTGAAAAGCCCCATGGTCTCATTGATCTTTTAGACACTATCCTGTTTACTCACAATCCTACTTGGGATGATTGTCAGCAGCTGTTACAGGTGCTTTTCACCACGGAGGAACAGGAGCGGATTCTGTCGGAAGCACAGAAACATGTTCCTGGAGTGGATGGGAGACCGACCATGCAGCCCCACCTAGTGGAGGAAGGGTTCCCTTCCATGTGGCCGAACTGGGACTTTGAACGCGCTGAAGGTAGGGAGCATCTCCGAGTGTACTGTCAGACTCTCAGGGCCGGCCTCCGGGCGGCCACCAGGAAACCCATGAATTTGTCAAAGGTAAATCTGATAAGACAGGAGCCAAAAGAGAGCCCAGCAGCCTTCTTAGAAAGGTTAATGGAAGCCTTTAGGCAGTATACACCCATGGACCCCCAGGCTGATGAGTCACGTGCAGCAGTTCTGTTAGCTTTTGTGAACCAGGCAGCTCCAGATATCAGGAGGAAGTTACAGAAGATAGAAGGGCTGGGGGAACTGTCAATACAGGATCTGGTAAGCGCAGCTGAAAAAGTGTTTAATAACAGAGAGACCCCTGAGGAGAGGGAGGAACAGATTAGACGGGAAGAAAGAGAATATGAGGAATGGATTAGATGGGAGGAAAGGGAATATAGGGCTGAAGAAAACCGGAGAAATCAAAAAGAGCTGGCTCAGATCCTTTTTGTGGGGACGAGAAAGGGGCCCGAAGCCCCGAGAACTAAAGACACCCGGTCGGGAGGAAAGGAAAAACCAGCTAGACCAGCCCTAAAGAGAGACCAATGCGCTTACTGCAAAGAGCAGGGACACTGGAAAAATGAGTGCCCCAAAAGAGATTTGAAGAGAAAGACTGTAAGAAAGGAGGAATCTTCCTCGGGGACCCACGTCTTATATACAGGGGAAGATAGTGATTAGGGGGGTCAGGGCCTGGCCCCCCTCCCCGAGTACTGGGTAACTATTCATGTGGAGGGGAAACCAGTTGGCTTCGTGGTAGATACGGGACCCCAATATTCGGTCCTCAATCAAAAATTTGGGTCGATGTCCAAAAAGACTAGCTTAGTCCGAGGAGCCACTGGGACAAAAAGATATTACTGGACTACTAAACGAAGAGTGGACTTGGGGGCCCAACGGGTGTCCCACTCATTTCTGGTTATACAAGAGTGCCCAGCTCCTTTATTAGGAAGAGACCTAGTGTCCAAAGTCAATGCGCAAATCCACTTTGACTCTGGAGGGATATCGGTCACGGACAGGCTTGGACAACCAATTCATGTTTTATCTCTGGCACTGAGAGATGAATACAGACTGTATTCACCAAAGCCCCCTGCAACAGTGGGCCCTGTTATGCAACAGTGGATTCAGAAATACCCTCTGGCCTGGGCAGAGACAGCAGGAGTAGGACTGGCTAAGCAGAGACCTCCCATTGTTGTTGAATTAAAAGCAAATGCTACTCCCATGAGGGCGAAACAGTATCCCATGAGCCAGGAGCCCCGGCAAGGAATTATGCCACACATACAGCACCTCCTAAAGGCAGGAATTCTCAAAAAGTGCCGGTCCCCATGGAATACTCCCCTGTTGCCTGTGAAAAAGCCCAGGGGAGCAGACTTTAGACCAGTCCAAGATCTTCGTGAAGTCAACAAACGGGTGAGTGACATTCATCCCACTGTCCCTAACCCATACACCCTCCTGAGCAGCTTGCCACCAGACTATGTCTGGTATACAATTTTAGACTTGAAAGATGCCTTTTTCAGCTTGCCTTTGGCCCCCCAGAGCCAGGAAATCTTCGCGTTTGAATGGGCTGACGAGGACGGCCAAACTGTGGGGCAGCTGACCTAGACTCACCTCCCACAGGGATTCAAAAACTCGCCGATGTTGTTCAATGAGGCTCTGGGCGAAGATCTCTGTGAGTATCGAAACAGCCACCCTGAAGTCGTTCTGTCGCAGTGTGTAGATGACCTAAGGCTGGCCGCTACTACTAAGGAGGTATGCCTAAAGGCCACAGGCGATCTTCTCCAGACTTTGGGGACATTGGGGTACCAGGCAAGTGCAAAGAAGGCCCAAATTGCTAGACAGGAAGTCACTCATTTGGGATATAAAATAAAACAGGGACAAAGATGGTTGACTCAGGCTATGAAAGAGACTATTCTACAGATCCCCGAGCAAATGACTCCCCGGCATGTGAGAGAGTTTTTAGGGACTGTTGGGTACTGCAGGCTATGGATCATGGGGTTTGCTGAAAAGGCCTGGCCTCTATATGAAGGAAGCAGAAAAAATAAGAACTGGATTTGGACTGAATCAATGAGGCGGGCATTTCAGGAACTTAGACAGGTGTTACTAGAAGCCCCAGCCCTTGTTCTCCCTGACCCGACTAAGCCATTTCAATTGTTTGTGGATGAAAAGCAGGGGGTAGGGAAGGGAGTCCTGATGCAGCAATGGGGACCTTGGAGACGGCCTGTGGCATATCTCTCTAAACGACTGGATCCAGTAGCTGCGGGATGGCCACCTTGTCTCCGTATCATCGTGGCCACTGCTCTCCTTGTCCATGATGCTGACAAGCTGACTTATGGACAGCGTCTCCGGGTCTACACTCCTCATGCCATAAAGGGAATCCTCAAACAGCCACCAGGTAAGTGGATTTCTAATGCTCACTTAACCCATTACCAGGCCCTGTTGCTGGATGCTCCCCGGATACACTTTCAAACACCTTGTTTTATGAACCCTGCCACTTTGCTACCCATCCTGGAGGAGGACAGGCCCCTCCATGACTGTGTTGAAATGTTAGCTGAGGTAACCGCCATACGAAAAGACCTCAGCGACTTGCCATTAAAAAACAGTGAGCTGGTATGGTTCACGGATGAGAGCAGTTATATAAAGGATGGACAGAGAAAAGAGGGGGCAGCCATAGCAGACGACACTGGGAGGGTCATTTGGGCTGAGGCCTTGCCCCCTGGAACATCAGCCCAAAAAGCAGAACTGATAGCTATGATACAAACACTAGAGAGGGCAAAAGGAAAAAGAGTCACTATTTACACTGACAGCCGATATGCATTCAGCACTGTGCACATTCAAAGCCCCATATATAAAGAGCAGGGGCTCTTGACGGCGGAGGGAAAAGAGATTAAAAACGTACCTGATATTCGCAGACTCTTGGCAGCGGTCCACTTGCCCCAGGCAGTGTCCATAGTGCATGTCCCGGGACACCAGAAAGGAGAGGATGCCAGAGCCCGAGGCAACCGTGCTGCTGATGCAGCAGCCCATGAGGCAGCTGCTGGAGACCATGAAGCCCATATACTGACTGTGGGATTGCCACCGCTGGGGATGGGAACACTTCCCCCAAGCCCCATATACTCCCCCTCTGATTTGAGCTGGGTGCAAGATAATGCCACCCATCCTGCTGGCAAAAACGGATGGTATCGAGACCAAGATGACAACCTGTTGCTTCCTGCCAACGTGGGCAGACATCTCTATACCCATTTACATCAAACCACCCATTTGGGAGAGAAAAAGACTTTGACACTCCTACAAACAGCACAGCTGCGGTTTCCCCAACAGAAGAAAACCATACAGGATGTAATCCACACCTACAAGGCCTGTCAGATGATGAGACCAGGAAAAGGACAGCACACAGGTGTAAGATATTGGGGGGGGAAAGGCCAGGACATCATTGGGAGATAGATTTTACAGAGGTAAGGTAGACGGAATTGGACCCTGGGTACATTGCAACCACGTGCTACAGGCCACTCCAGAAGAACAAGAGAGGGCTCAAAGAGAATGGAAGTCAACACTGCATCCCTCCAATCCCTTAAAATTGAAGCTCGTCCAACAGCAGATCTCGGACAGATCACTCTGACTCTCCTGATGATGGCTGTCCTCCTCGACCCCAGAACTGCCAGCACTGACCCACATCAACCTGTCAAGATCACCTGGAGACTTCAAAATGGGCTGACGTGAGAGGTACTCAATACCACCACCAAGACACATCCTCTGAACACCTGGTGGCCTGACTTATACTTTAACCTCAAGGACTTAGTGGACACCCCTTTGTCAGCGTCTCTGACCTGATATAGAGGTTTTGGGGCATGTCCTGGTCATAAAAGTAACAGGGAAACTTGTGGGGGTATACAACATTATTTCTGTAGGTCATGGAGCTGTGTGACTTCCAATGATGGGGTAAGGAAATGGAAAACTAGCAACCAAGATTTAGTCAACTTCTCCTTCACTCAGCCTTTGCCAAGAGATGAAACCGAATTCTATGATCAGGAAGATGAGACACCTAAAGATGAGATTGCTCAGGTAAAATTAACGTTTAACCAGAAGTTGGCTATGCAGGAAAAATCTTGGGTGTCTGGATTATCTTGGGGCTTCCAGCTACAGGACGATTGGTTCAGTGTAAAACCTGGGGGAATCCTGATTATGAGTCAGATCATAGAACCTATCCAAACCCAAAGTGTGGGCCCCAATCAGATCGAAAATCCGGGCCCACAAAGAGTGTTTAAGGCATATCCGACTCAGAGGGCTACAGTTCTAAGCCCTACACCCTCTGTTTCCCGACCAGGAGGCCAGCCTAATATAGTGGAGGCCCTCAACCCCTTGTCCCCCACCTCCAACCTGGAAACGTCTGACCCGTTATGGGATCTAGCTAAAGCAGCCTTTAAAGCCCTAAACCATTCTAACCCCAGAGAAACTCAATCCTGTTGGCTCTGCTACACTCTTCACCCTCCCTTTTATGAAGCAATAGGCTTAGATGTTTCTTACAACCTGTCCACCAGCTCAGGTCCACCTCAATGTCACTGGAGAAAACATAGGGTCGGTCTCACTATGAGAGAAGTTTGGGGAAGAGGACTTTGCTTAGGTAAAGTTCCACTTGAAAAGACTCCCTTGTGTGCCCGAACAGTCAATCTCACAGAACTGGACCAAATAAAATGGATTGTGCCCGAGGCAGGGGGATGGTGGGTCTGCTCTCATACCGGGCTCACTCCGTGTCTATATGCATCGGTCTTTAATGCGAATAGAGAGTTTTGTGTATTAGTGACTGTGATGCCCAAAATCTTATATCACCCAGAAGAAGTTATGTATGACTATTGGGCCAAGGAGACTATAGATCAGTTAGGGAAAAACAGAGTTAAGAGAGAGCCTATCACAACCATCACGCTAGCGAACATGTTCGGTCTCGGGATTGCCGGGGCAGGGACAAGAATAACATCCCTGACTATGCAAAATCAGGGATTCACTTCCCTACGAGCGGCAATAGATAAAGACATTACCTGTATAGAACAATCAATCAGCCACCTTGAAGAATCCCTAACTTCACTGTCAGAAATGGTTTTGCAAAACAGAAGGGGCCTAGACTTGATCTCCCTACACCAAGGTGGATTATGTGCGGCCTTGGGAGAAGAATGTTGCTTTTATGCAGACCACACTGGGGTGGAGAGAGAGTCCATGGCAAAAGTGAGAGAAAGATTAGCACAGCAGAAGAAAGAGCGGGAAGCCCAGCAGGGGTGGTTCGAGTCCTGGTTCCATCAATCTCCTTGGCTAACAACACTAATTTCTACCCTACTCATTCTAACTTTTGGCACATATATTTTAAATAAATTAATAACCTTTGTAAAAGAACAAATCAGTACCGTTCAGGTAATGGTACTGAGGCAACAATATCAGGCAGTGTCTCAGAATGGAGAGGAAGATTCCTCTCAAGGATAAAAAGACAGGGGGGAATGTTAGGACCAAACAGGCGCCATGACAGGCTTCAGGGGGCCAAGGTAGGCCTAAGTCTCCTTTACAGCGGGGCTGAGTTATTGCCAAGGAGGAGCTGAGATCATCCTCTGCCGGTGCCAGAACTTGACCAATCAGTATACTCCCTGTAGCCTGGTTCAAGCTTTTCAGGACAAGGATGAAAACCCCCTAAGAAAGCCCATGCACATGAAAATTTAGCCAATTAGATGCTAAGGAATCCTTGCAACCAATCCACCCCTGCCAACTCCCTGTCTTTGTCTTAAACCTATAAATACTGCTGTAATTCAGGGCTCGGGGCCCTTGCTCCACTCCACTGCGCTGGATGTGACTTGGGCCCTGGCTCGAGCTAGCAATAAATTCCCTTTTTGCATTTGCATTGCCGTGGATGTCTTGTTTTCTCAGCTATGAGGACTTGCACTGCGGGCATAACAATTTCCATTTCACCTGTTTTATTTCTTTTCTCATCAAATTAATTTTTCTCATTAAATTTGCAGGGCCAGATCATCAGAGATGATATTAACAGAATGTCTTGGCCTCCAAAGAATTTAGCAGATGTATTTGGAGAGAGAAAGAATATATTCTCCAAATAATGGGATGGTTTATCTTCTAGAGTTTTCTATTATTTGGGGTTATTACTTTTCATTTTGAAAAATGTACTCAACCTTACTTCAAATTAAGGCTAGATTTATTTTTGGTTCCTCTCTTTGGGAGACATGTAGGTAATATCTAGTGATTGAGAGGGTTTGGAGGAAAAAACCCTTATATGTAATGAAATTAATAATTCAATTGCTAGAGGGTAATTTGGAAATTCATATTTAAAAACCCATTTAAACAAGTAATTACTGTACTCCATATTAAGGAAATGATCATAGAATTATAAAAGGAGATACAGATATGAATATTGATGACAAATTTATTATGTCAAAAAATTCAAATTCTCCCCAGATTATTGGTAAAATAATATGGTACATTCAAAAAGACAATTAATTGGCAATGTAAGTATATATATGTGTACATAGATAAATAAATGATAGATAAACATAGAAAGATATTCACAACACATAGATTCATTCATAATGTATTTTAAAACATAGTAGTTTGTGTAAAAACCGTAAAATGAACATATATATCTACATTATATGTTTATAACTAGGAGAAAATCATAAACGACATTCACCGAAATCTAAAAAATGATTGCTTCTATGGTAGGCTCTGCATGTTATTTACTTTATTTACTGTGTGTGATATTTTTCAACATTTTTACAGTAATAACATTAACTTTGAAGTAAATATTTTTTAAACAAGTATTTTATGTAAATTAGTGACTTGTTTTTTTCATCAAGCACTTATTGACCGTATACTATTTTCTAGGCACTGACTTGGAATCAGCAGTTAAGGGATAAGGTCTGTCATATCATGAAATTTACCATCTAAAAAAGAGACAGGAAAAATACTTAGCAAAGATCACACATTAAAATGTGTAATAACAAATAATCAAAAGGTCTTTGGTGAATATGTAATAGGAGCAACAAGACCAATGGAAAAGGAGGGAGGCAGGGAAGAAGCTTTAATTTGTAGCATTTTCCAATTTATGTGATTTAAATACTTCCACATTGGCCAGTTTCAAGCTGCCAATATGTGGTTGCTGAACATGAAATTGAGAATAAATGTTCACAATTGAGTCTGGCGAACTCCAGTGTTTTGGTTCCAACACACCAATGAAAGGCAAATCGAGGACAAGTGCTCTAGAGCGTAGGAGTGAGAGGGAGGATCAGGAACACTTAAAGGGAATGACATTTAAGCTGAATCCTGAAAGTTGACTGAGGTATCAAGGAGAGAGAACAACAGTGGAAAGGTGCTGAGAGGAGGAAGAAATTGAGCTGAAGAATGGCCAGACATAATAGTCCCTGTGAGAACAATGGCGGCCTATATTGGGAAGCTGCCAACAGATTTTGAGAGACTTCAAGGCCTATTCAACTTAAATGGGAAGACTATGTTTCAAAACATACTTGACCTCTAAGTTTTCCTTCAGCTTCATTATGTTATGAATACCAAAAGTATTATCAAACTCAGGTAATCTAGACGCATGCATTTTGTCTGCATGCTACTTTTGTGTTGTTCAGCCGCTGTCATGTCCGACTCTTTGCAACCCCATGAACTGCAGCATGCCAGCCTTCCCTGTCCTTCACTATCTCCCACCGTCTGCTCAAACTCATGTCCATTGAGTCAGTGAGGCCATCCAACCAGCTCATCCTGTCATCCCCTTCTCCTCTTGCCCTCAATCTTTCCCAGCATCAGACTCTTTTCCAGTGAGTTGGCTCTTCACATCAGGTGGCCAAAGGACTGGAGCTTCAGCTTTAGCATCAGTTCTTCCAATGAATATTCAGGACTGATTTCCTTTAGGATTGACTGGTTTGATCTCCTTACTGTCCAAGGAATTCTCAAGAGTCTTCTCCAGCACCACAGTTCAAAAGCATCAATTCTTTGGCTCTCAGCTTTCTTTATAGTCCGTCTCACATCTGTACATGACTCCTGAAAAAACCATAGCTTTGACTAGATGGACCTTTGTTGGCAAAGTGATGTCTCTGCCTTTTAATATGCTATTTAGGTTTGTCATAGCTTTCCTTCCAAAGAGCAAGAGTCTTGGCTGCTCAATTTCTTGACTGCTATCACTGTTCACAGTGATTATGGAGCCCCCCAAAATAAAATCTGTCCTTGTTTCCACTTTTACCCTATCTATTTGCCGTAAATTGATGGGGGTGGATGACATGATTTTCATTTTTTGAATGTTGAGTTTTAAGCCAACTATGCTACCTTAATTACACGTAAGCTATTTCAAATCTAAACATTTTCATTAAGATGTTACATGGACACAAAGGGCAAAACAAAAGGCAGTTATTACCCAAATGTCCTCTCTTTGTGAGCCGCCTAAAGGAACAGTAGTTATAACAGCAAAAGTAAAAGGTTAAGGTTAATTGGTTATTTTTTTGTTCCTTTATAGAAAATATGAAAGAGGTCAGTAATGTATTAGCAGCAGCAGTAACAACATCAAAAAGAGACCAAAATTTAAATCTGAACAGCCTGCCAAGATTTTCTGTCTTCACACTCCCCCATCGCCCTCTCTCTTTCACTTCATCCCTCCCTCTCTCCCTCCATCCCTCCATCCCTTTATCCTCAGACAGATGTCACCCATTACCTTGTTCAAAAATTCAAGTACTCTAGCAGATGAAATGGTAGAGGAAGCCAGAAGTGTTTGCTACACTGGTCCTCACTTGGAGACTAAAAGCAAACAAAACTCTTTGATTGAATGAACGAAAAGAGAGGGGAAGTTAGATTTCTTCCAGTTTCTTTCCTAAGAATCATACTCTCCTCCCAACATAAAAGATTTTAATTACTTCATGTTTGAGCATAAAGGAATGTGACAAAATTGGAAGCCATTTATACTTATCTCCACAACAGATATTGGTATTATGTGTGGTATTAGTATTATGTATGTGGCATATGGGGGGAAAAAGGATTCAGGTACTGATAATGTAATTTCTTAGATTCTTTGCTGGCTTAGAATGTAGTCTAGTTTGGGGACAGAAGACAAAGTTCTTGCAGAATTTACATTTCTCCCCTTCTATATTCATGTAACCTTCTTTCAGTGTGTTAATATCCATATTTGTCCTAGGATGAGCTTCAGGATAGTTTGGGAAGCAGATCTTCCTAGAGATGTGATTCTTTTTGGATGTTTTTACCATATCTATTTCATCAACATTGTTTAGAAAGAGACACGGAATTCTAGATACATAGCTGTTCATGCTGAGTTTCTTCAACTCTCATTTCCAGAGGCCGATAAGAGGAGAGATTTGGGTAATTATTTTTCTCAGCTCCTAAGCAACTCCAGGCTAAGATAAGGGATTTTTAGTGCCATCGTGTTCCATTATTAGTGGCTGCATTCAAAAAGCAAATTCTCATCAGTTGGAGATGCTTGTCTCCAAATATTACAAAACGCTTGTGTGTGTGCTCAACTGTCGTGTCTGACTCTGTGCGACCCATTATGAAAGCAATTTTTTTTAGTGCTTTCTTTACAACTTTTCTCAGTCTATCGTCTATCATTACAGACTTCTATTCTGCTCTCAGTGGGAGCTACATCCACTTGATATACTGGAGAACAAAAAGGGGTGATTGTTTCAGTAGTGCACTCCGTGTGATGCTTGGGTTAGTGACCTAGGCTAAATTCTCTGCATTTTGCTGCATCGTGCACTGACAGTGATTGTAACATTCCTCTGAGAAAGCCTGGCCCCTCTGAAGTCCTATGGCATTGTTTTCTAATGGATAGGATTAAAATTACCTCTGGGCAGCAGGGCTTCTGCCTCCCTTGTGGAGTTTGTTCTCCACCCAAGGGCAACAGGCTGAGGGTGAACAATGGGAGCTGAACGCAGTCTGTCTTCCTTTAGCGGTAGCTCTGAGGAGGGTCTACATCTGCCTGGAGGTAGGTCCTCTGTGAGTCAGTGGGTGGTCTTGCAGGCCAGAAGGTGTCTTGGCCATCTCCCAGCTTGTTGGCAGAGATCCCCAATTAGGAATCTCAAATGAAGATAGATGAAGACACAGAGCCATTGGTACAGCTGCCTTGTTGGAGAGTACTTCAGTGAAGAGGTATCCAGGGAGAAGCAATGCTGAGCCTGAACGAACTGGAGAGCAAAGAGCTGAGACACCTTGCAGAGCCTGCTGCCGCTTATTAGAAATGGCTTACTAGAAATGAAGTGAAGCCTTCAGAGCTTAGACAAGGGTTCTGGATGCTTATGTAGTTCTATAGGGAGTCCGTTTGGAGACTCACCATTGCCTCTAATTATTCCTCTATGTGAGTCTCAAAAATCCTCCATGTTGAAACAGGAAGGAGGCGGAAGTGAGAACCCTTGGCTGTGTCAGCTGCTGCCTATTCAGATACATGACTTTTTCCTTCTTTAGTTTTAATTGAGAGGCACCCTTCTCCTACAGTATCCTTGCCTGACAGAAGGAGACGAATGGACTTCCCACTTTTTCCTAACATTCTAACCATGAACATGAATCTTTGTTAAAACAGCAAATTGATAAAATGGTCCAGGCTTGGATTTGATGAGGTCCTTTGTTGATTAACTCAAGTGAAAAAGAGAACAATGCTGACTATTCATAATATTATTTTTATCTGGATTAGGTGCTAAATTATTACCTCATCAAAATATTGACAGAGCCCTTTGGTGGTAGGTGGTAAATCTGAGAAAATTCAGCTAACTTTTTAACGATTTTAATTCCCATACTATATTGTAGTGTAGTCGCTAAGTCGTGTCCTACTCTTGCGACCCAGTGGACTGTAACCTGCCAGGCTCCTCTGTCTGTGGGATTCTCCAGGCAAGAATACTGGAGTGGGCTGCCATTTCCTTCTCTAAGCCCATACTATAACTCAACTACTTCTTTCTTTTCCTCAGCTATTTTGTAGCTGTTGAGCTATGATGGCAGAGAATATAGAATTCACATAAAATGCTGTAGCATGAAATGAGAAAATTATAGGAAGATCCAAAATCAGAATACTGACACACTAACTAGACTGGAATTGGAAACAGGCCTTGGTTTTATCCTTCATTTTGTGCCAAACTTAAATAGGGTAAACTATGTTATAAACATAAATCATACATGAATGATGAGTACTCAGCTGGTTAAAACCAGAGTTTGTATGATTCAAAGCTATACTATAAATAAAAGGGATCTTCGTGTTATATGCAAGAATATTGTGCTTGCCGGACCCTCATTTGGAGACGTTATAAGATCATAAGATAGGTATCTCACCTTTAGTTTTCTAGCTGCCATATGATATGTTTGTGTGTAGTGGGGTATGGGGTTGAGGGGAGAGTATTATAAAAGAAGGCATGAAAAGTTCAATGTAAGTAATTTTAACTTGAGCTTTCTGTGGAAACTGCTGAAAAAGTTCAACTTGAATAAAAATGTAAACCTCTGAAATTTAAGTTTGTTCATTGTTATTGCTTAAGGGTGTCCTTATTATATCTGGCTATGCTTAAAATAACTATGAGAGGAAAGGAAGTAAGAGTGCACTTTTGATCTTAATATAAGAAGGAAAAAAATAAGGAAAAAAATCCATGTTCCTAAACTGCCCATAATAGGCAAAATATCATTAGTGTTTCCTGAAAGATAATCTTACTAAGTTGTCTGCCTGATTTTTTTCTGATTGATTTTTAGCTGCTATTTCTTAATTTATATTTCATGTGATACATCCCTTTTCACAATAAATTACTCTAGAGCAGATCCCTCAACCATGCAGATATGAGTGTGGTCACGATCAGTATGGCTATGTTACATAAGAACAGTTGATTTAGTCATGTCATGATGTCCGTCTAGTCAAGGCTATGGTTTTTCCAGTGGTCATGTATGGATGTGAGAGTTGGACTATAAAGAAAGCTGAGTACCGGAGAACTGATGCGTTTGAAATGTGGTGTTGGAGAAGACTCTTGAGAGTTCCTTGGACAGCAAGGAGATCCAACCAGTCCATCCTAAAGGAGATCAGTCCTGGGTGTTCATTGGTAGGACTGATGTTGAAGCTGAAACTCCAATACTTTGGCCACCTGATGTGAAGAGCTGACTCATTTGAAAAGACCCTGATGCTGGGCAAGATTGAGGGCAGGAGGAGAAGGGGATGACAGAGGATGAGATGGTTGGATGGCATCACTGACTCAATGGACATGGGTTTGGATGGACTCAGGAGTTGGTGATGGACAGGGAGGCCTGGCGTGCCGTGGTTCATGGGGTTGCAAAGAGTCAGACACAACTGAGCAACTGAGCTAAACTGATTGATCTTTTGCTAAAAATATGTCCTTATGGGCATCTATGATATATGATAATCACTATTAAGTATGGCATATGAATTTATATTTTGACACATGGATATTAAAAGGAACTTGTCAGTTCTAAAGCATGGAAAATTCTCAAGCCATATGTTTAGGGATGAGCAATTTTCATCTAGCAGAGAACCACAAGTGATTTATTATTCAAGGCTTGATTAAGTAATGCTTCCCTGCATTAAATATTAAATATGTTATGAGAGATGTTGAAATAAGTAAGATACTTTATCTATAGCCAAGACGTTCACAATACTGTGGGCATGATGAGTGCTATTGTGAAAACTGATGATGGAGGGGATGATAATGAAAAGGAGGAGTAAGAAAGGAAAGATAAAGAAGATATAGCAGACACTTACTATATACCAACCACCAAACTAAATTCTTCACTTGCATTATTTCATTTTTTTTTTCCTTCTAATGCTGAGATGAGGAAGACTCTCTCATCATTTTCTTTTTTACAGGTGAGAAAACTGAGATTTCAGAGTAAATATTTTCCTTAGGGTTACAAAATTAGTGATATAATTTCATAACTTAGATTTAAATTCATGCTGTATAATACCGCTATCTTTCTCATTATGATATCATGATTAAGAGAACAGAGACCATGGTGTTAGACCCCTAAGGCAGTTATGCCTAATTGCCAACAGATCTGGGTGGTCTAGTTTCTAAGTTCTATCACTGTCTTACCTAATATGTGCTTGTTGGTTCATTACAAAATCTTTCCATGCCCTTTAAATAACATTGATTTTTAAAATTTCATTCAGTATACATAAAGCATTGGGGAAAACTGAGTTAAAATTAGAAAAGAAAAAAAAATGATGCATATATTTGGCAGTTGTCCTATTTGCTCCAGTAAGATAAGGTAGAAATTGTTCCTTGTGCATTGGCCCTTAACTGAAAGCCTTTATTGAGTTACTGTGCTCTCTAAATTTTCATAAAGCCTGTAGTTTTGGACCCACCATGTGGTAAAATTTATTAAGCAAAAAACATGACTCTTGGTGTTGAAAGCTATATTGGGACAGCCAAGCAGGTCCTTGTACGTCCTAGCCATGCCAATAAATCCAGCCAGAAAATTCTTTTTCATAGTTGCATGAGTAACTGGTATTTTAAGAAGACACCCACACAGAGGGGAGAGGTAGAAGGGAAACTCAGATTTGCAAGGGCTCAATAGGGGAGTTTGCTTTTTCTGTTAAGCTCCACCTGCAGTCTAAGCAAGAGGGTCGGTGCCGAGTCTGCAATAGCACCGCATGCTTCCTTTATGTATTGTGTGGGATCTGATAAATTTTCAGGATCCAGTCCAGCTGTGCTCTCATCACATTGATTTAATGGCCCTTAAGAGAAACCATAAAAGTGCTTTCTGGTTAGTGGGGCCCAGATGTTTCTCGTAGTATTGCATAAGACAGCAAGCTGAGTTAGCTATAGATTAATGATATTAAAAATTCAAGTTTTTCCATGTCGTTTTCTTTCCATTAAAAAGAAGACTTAAGCAAATATGTGATTTGCTAAATTAGGTTATCATGCCCAAAGGGAAAGGATCCACAGAGATGATCCGATTTGATCTGAATAAGTTCTTCAAGGCCTCCAAATAAACACTGAATCATATTAACATATCTAGTATACGTATGAATACGTGTGTGTGTGACTGTTCCCAAAAGGTGACGTGAAAGTTGATGGCTGGAAGGAGGGCTCTGTTTTCATTACCAGGCAACAGTGCTAAAAGGCAACAAAATTATTTGGGGATTATCAGGCTCTCTGATAAGGTTAAGAGCACTGAAAGTCAGTATGAAATGAATAGACATGTAGATCTAGTGTCATTCATGTCATGAGAGACCTTTGGTTTTCTGCAGGCAGAAGCATGATTGCACTACCAGGCAATTCGTTAAGTATTAAGCCTGGGTATGAAACAGACTATACTGAAAATGTTTCTGTTCAGAAGCAGACACGAGGCTCTTAGAGCTTTTTACTTTAGGGACTTTCAGGCAACAGACGACTCAGAAATAAAATGTTCTCTCACCTCTATTTAAACAATAAAATTCATGGGGTTGGGGAGAGCTAAGAAAATGTTAATTCTAAAGCCATGAGTTTTATATTTTACTAAATTACAGTTCCTAAATTCAAGGAGTATAGCACGTGCACATGCTAAATCACTTCAGTCGTGTCCAACTCTTTGCAACCCTATGGACTGTCGCCTGCCAGGCTCCTCGGTCCATGGGATTCTCCAGGCAAGAATACTGGAGTGGGTTGTCATGCCTTCCTCCAGGGGATCTTCCTAACCCAGGGATTGAACCCACATCTCTTGTTTCCTGGATTGGCAAGTGGGTTCTTTACCAGTAGTGCCACGTGGGAAGCCCACAAGTACAGCATAAATTCACCAAAATTAGAAGTCAACACAGAAAAAAATGACTGGAGAATTACAACTATTGGTGTAATTTTTGGTGATCATCTGTGATCGCAGTAAAAGGCCACATGGAAATGGTTCATTGTGGTTGTAGGGTTATACAATATGAAAAGCCCTGCATAGAAAACTGTTGCACTTTTGAAATACCTGTAGTTTAGATGGGAAAAGAATTAGTTTTATATATTATCAGTGAAAAGAAAAAGATTTTGCTAGGTAAAATACAATATTTTCAGAAAGAGCTCTTAAAACAATTTAGAAGCATCCATTTAAGTATAGAGCTTGATAAGATGCAAACTATAATATATAGAATGGATAAAACAAGGTCCTACTGTATAATATAGAGAACTATATATATTCCTGTAATAAACCCTAGTGGAAAAGACTCCACAGAAGAGAAAAAGTATATTTATCTATATTTAAAACAATCGCTTTGCTGTACAGCAGAAAGTAACACAACATTGGAAATCAACTATAGTTCAATAAAATAAAATGCAGAGTTTGATATACATTCTTATCTACCCATTAATGGGAAACTCCAGTACTTTGGCCACCTGATAAAAAGAGCCAGCTGATTGGAAAAGAACCTGATGCTGGGAAAGATTGAAGGCAATGCGGGAGACCTGGATTCAATCCCCGGGTTGGGAAGATCCCCTGGAGAAGGGAATGGCAATCCACTCCAGTACTATTGCCTGGAGAATCCCATGGACAGAGGAGCCTGGTAGGCTACAGTCCATGGGGTCGCAAAGAGTCGGACACGACTTAGCGACTTCACTTGCACTTCACTTGAGCAAACTCCCAAGAGATGGTGAAGGACAGGGAAGCCTGATATGCTGCAGTCCATGGGGTCACAAAGAGTTGGACCTGACTGAGCGACTGAACAAAAACACCCATTAATGTGAATGTGTTCCCTGTAATAACCCTTTGATAGTTTATTTCAAATCTTTATTAATTTTAAAACATCTAAGTTATATATTTCAATTTTAAGAATTCTTTGCTCCACAAGTATAAATATTAAATATAGTTCTGTGTTTTTTAAAGGTTTTTCAGGGATTAAGTTAGTTGTTTTAAAACATACCTGCTCTACATTGATGGGATGGTGGTGATGGTGGTTTAGTCTCTAAGTCATGTCTGCCTCTTGCAACCCCATGGACTGTAGCCCACCAGGCTCCTCTGTCCATGGGACTTTCCAGGCAAGAATATTGGAGTGGATTGCCATTTCCTTCTCCAGGGGATCTTCCTGACCCAGGAATCGAACCTGGGTCTCCTGCATTACAGGATAAGATATGTAATTAATTTAAAAAAAAAACTGGGGGCTCGCCCTGCAGCTTGTGGAGTCTCATTTCCCAACCAGGGACCAAACCTGGGCCCCCTGCAGCAGGAGTTCAAAGTCTTAGCCATTTGACTACCAGGGAGATCCTAGGGTATATAGTTATAAGGAAATCTATGGACCTGTTCCTCAGATGGAGAACAAGTGCCATATTTGTACCCTTATGGCAGAAAGTGAAGAGGCACTAAAAAGCCTATTGATGAAAGTAAAAGAGGAGAGTGAAAAAGTTGGTTTAAAGCTCAACATTCAGAAAACTAAGATCATGGCATCCGGTCCCATCACTTCATGGGAAATAGATGGGGAAACAGTGGAAAAAGTGTCAGACTTTATTGTCTTTTTGGGCTCCAAAATCACTGCAGATGGTGACTGCAGCCATGAAATTAAAAGACGCTTACTCCTTGGAAGAAAACTTATGACCAACCTAGATAGCATATTGAAAAGCAGAGACATTACTTTGCCAACAAAGGTCCATTTAGTCAAGGCTATGGTTTTTCCAGTGGTCATGAATGGATGTGAGAGTTGGACTGTGAAGAAAGCTGAGCACCGAAGAATTGATGCTTTTGAATTGTGGTGTTGGAGAAGTCTCTTGAGAGTCCCTTGGACTGCAAGGAGATCCAGCCAATCCATGCTAAAAGAGATCAGTCTTGGGTGTTCTTTGGAAGGAATGATGCTATGGCTGAAATTCCAGTACTTTGGCCACCTCATGAGAAGAGTTGACTCATTGGAAAAGACTGTGATGCTGGGAGGGATTGGGGGCAAGAGGAGAAGGGGACGACAGAGGATGAGATGGCTGGATGGCATCACCAAGTCGATGGATGTGAGTTTGAGTGAACTCTAGGAGATGGTGATGGACAGGGAGGCCTGGCATGCTGCGATTCATGGGGTCACAAAGAGTCGTACACGACTGAGCGACTGAACTGAACTGAACTGAACTGAACTGAAGCATGATTCAATGTCACATATATCTATCAGTATTTTTCCCCTGACCAGTTGAACAGAAACTTTGAGTTCTTCACAGACACCTACGCACAGAAGTAGAGCAAGAGAGATGCTATTACTAGGGGTGTTTTAAGGTCAGCATTTCAGTAGCTGCTGTTTCTGATTAAGTATCATGTACACCAGTTCCTCTCTACTGAACAACATTAGCTTGAAATATCAAAGGCTTGGTGGCCTAAATAGACAATAACCAATATCTTAACTGCGCCAGATACTTCTGTGGGAAATGCTAAGCCATGTCAATATTTGCCATTGTTACAGTTCTAGCCAATACTCTACAGGCAGAGTCGCATTGCTTGGTCACGATGTGGGAGTGGTGAGAATGTGACATCCCTCTGTTTGTTGAATTGCCAACACAGTCAAGTTTTTCTTTGCCACCAGGAGCAGTGCAACTTGGTGTCTCTGTAGTTCTTTGTGGTTTGCATTTGGTCCTAAATTCAGAGCCCAAGAGAAGAAAGTTGTTGGCAATCACCAAAATGCAAGTCAGAAAGTTTGCCAGGTTGCTGTAATGCAGGCTTCTATTTTACTTCAGAGTGAAAATGTAATATTCCTTGAAAGTCTGTTACAGAGCAGTTTATTATGGTTATCTTATGAATGATGGGTTCTGAAAAATAATGTTTGTGTTACATATTTCTGTGGCTATTTCAGAAAATGCATTACAAGAGGCAAACAGCCAGCAGCATGGATCATGCTTAAGACTAAGCTAAAAGTAAAACTGGTTCAGCACAAACTGAGCTTTTGTTTATGTCTTTAGGTCAAAGGTAAAAGGCTGCATAGTGTAGAGCATTCACTTTGGGGAAGGGTGCCTGGACTATTCTGTAAGAACTTTTTCTTTCTCTCTTTTGCCCACTTTGGGCAATGGGATCATTTTGAAATTTTTCTAATGAGTATTGCTTTATGAGATCATTTTATTTTTTTTCTTTTTAAAAAAAATTTTATTTTTACTTTATTTTACTTCACAATACTGTATTGGTTTCGGCATACATTGACATGAATCTGCCACGGGTGTACATGAGCTCCCAAACATGAACCCCCCTCCCACTTCCCACCCCACATCATCTCTCCGGATCATCCCCGTGCACCAGCCGCAAGCATCCTGCATCCTGCATCAAACATAGACGCGATTCGTTTCTTACATGATAGTATACATGTTTCAATGCCATTCTCCCAAATCATCCCACCCTCTCCCTCTCCCTCAGAGTCCAAAAGTCTGCGCTACATATCTGTATCTCTATTGCTGTCTCGCATACCGGGTCATCATTACCATCTTTCTAAATTCCATATATATGTGTTAGTATACTGTATTGGTGTTTTTCTTTCTGGCTTACTTCACTCTGTATAATTGGTTCCAGTTTTATCCATATCATTAGAACTGATTCAAATGTATTCTTTTTAATGGCTGAGTAATACTCCATTGTGTATATGTACCACGGCTTTCTTATCCATTATGAGCTCATTTTAAAAACCTGAAATAATAAGGGAAATCACAGGAAGGAAAGGAAAGTGAAAATCTAATCATACACATGCAATTATTCTTACCATGTTGATGTATCTCCTTCCAATAAAGTTTTTTTGTATATAGACTTTAAAAACATATGATCATGATGATATCAGATTGCTACAGCATTAACTAGTCTGGTACTAGATTAATTTTTCATTTATCACTAAGTTACAAGCATTTTTCATTTGTAAAATAGGTGCTTCCAGATTCTAACATTAATATTCAAATATTAATAGCTCAGAATCTGACATTTTTCAATTAGTAGGAAGTCTTTGAGCAAGCTCCATTCTCCAGGTAGATCTGGGGTCCAGGAAAAATGCTCATATGTTCTCACATGCATCCTGGTCATCAAATGTCACCTTAATGCTCTATCCACTCTAGGCCGCTACCCATTACTGCTTTCTCTTATGATCTTGTACTCAGCATTTCCAGCCTGCATTAAAGTTGTCCTGACTGCCACACCTCAAGAATGAATGCACGCTAAATTTCCAAAATAAGAATTAATACCAGGCAATTAACAAGTAATAAAAGTTTGTTAGAATTTGAGCTTTACCAGAAAATGCAATGCAAAAAGGAAAGGAAATTTTAAAATATTTAAAAGGCTCAGTTCAGTTCAGTTCAGTCACTCAGTCGTGTACGACTCTTTGGGACCTCATGGATTGCAACACGCCAGGCCTCCCTGTCCATCACCAACTCCCAGAGTTTACCCAAACTCATGTCCATCAAGTCGGTGATGCCCTCCAGCCATCTCATCCTCTGTCATCCCCTTCTCTTCCTGCCCTCAATCCCTCCCAGCATCTGAGTCTTTTCCAATGAGTCAACTCTTCACATGAGGTGGACAGAGTATTGGAGTTTCAGCTTTAGCATCAGTCTTTCCAATGAATGCCCAGGACTAATCTCCTTTAGGATGGACTGGTTTGATCTCCTTGCAGTCCAAGGGACTCTCAAGAGTCTTCTCCAACACCACAGTTCAAAAGCATCAATTCTTCGGCGCTCAGCTTTTTTCACAATCCAACCCTCACATCCATACATGACTACTGGAGAAACCATAGCCTTACCTAGACGGACTTTTGCTGGCAAAGTAATGTCTCTGCTTTTCAATATGCTCTCTAGGTTGGTCATAACTTTTCTCCCAAGGAGTAAGCGTCTTTTAATTTCATGGCTGCAGTCACCATCTGCAGTGATTTTGGAGCCCCCAAAAATAAAGTTGGACACTGTTTCCACTGTTTCCCCATCTATTTCCCATGAAGTGATGGGACCAGATGCCATGATCTTCCTTTTCTGAATGTTTAAGCCAACTTTTTCACTCTCCTCTTTCACTTTCATCAAGAGGCTCTTTAGTTCCTCTTCACTTTCTGCCATAAGGGTGGTGTCATCTGCATATCTGAGGTTATTGATATTTCTCCCAGAAATCTTGATTCCAATTGTGCTTCTTCCAGCCAAGCGTTTCTCATGATATACTCTGCATAGAAGTTAAATAAGCAGTGTGACAATATACAGCCTTGATGTACTCCTTTTCCTATTTGGAACGAGTCGTTGTTCCATGTCCAGTTCTAACTGTTGCTTCCTGACCTGCATATAGGTTTCTCAAGAGGCAGGTCAGGTGGTCTGGTATTGCATCTCTTTCAGAATTTTCCACAGTTTCTTGTGATCCACACAGTCAAAGGCTTTGGCATAGTCAATAAAGCAGAAATAGATGTTTTTCTGGAACTCTCTTGCTTTTTCAATGATCCAGCAGATGTTGGCAGTTTGATCTCTGGTTCCTCTGCCTTTTCTAAAACCAGCTTGAACATCAGGGGGTTCACGGTTCATATATTGCTGAAGCTTGACTTGGAGAATTTTGAGCATTACTTTACTAGCGTGTGAGAAGAGTGCAATCATGCAGTAGTTGGAGCACTCTTTAGCATTGCCTTCCTTTGGGATTGGAATGAAAACTGACCTTTTCCAGTCCTGTGGCCACTGCTGAGTTTTCCAATTTAAAAGGCTACTTAATAATATACTGAGGAAAAGAATCCAGAATTTCTTAATTATATGCCTGTTGTTGAGCATTTGGGTTGTTTTCAACTTTTTGCTTTTAAAAATAATTCTCATATTTCTGTGATGTAAAACTTTCATAATTCTGTTTTACATATCATCTCTATGCAGAAAATATTCTTAGCTTTTAAAATCTACCAGCACGTTTTGTGGGAATGAAGTCCCAGGGAAAACATTTCTAGTTTCACTTACTTTAATAATTAGCAATATTTTATATGTTCTTCTCTTGTGTTGTTGGAAGGGGGTGTTTGCTATGACCAGTGCATTTTCTTGGCAAAACTCTATTAGTCTTTGCCCTGCTTCATTCTGCATTCCAAGGCCAAATTTGCCTGTTACTCCAGATGTTTCTTGACTTCCTACTTTTGCATTCCAGTCCCCTATAATGAAAAGGACAACTTTTTTGGGTGTTAGTTCTAAAAGGTCTTGTAGGTCTTCATAGAACCGTTCAACTTCAGCTTCTTCAGCGTTACTGGTTGGGGCATAGACTTGGATCACTGTGATATTGAGTGGTTTGTCTCGGAGACGAACAGAGATCATTCTGTCGATTTTGAGATTGCATCCAAGTACTGCATTTCGGACTCTTTTGTTGACCATGATGGCTACTCCATTTCTTCTGAGGGATTCCTGCCCACAGTAGTAGATATAATGGTCATCTGAGTTAAATTCTACCTCTCCAGTCCATTTTAGTTCTCTGATTCCTAGAGTGTCGACGTTCACCCTTGCCATCTCCTGTTTGACCACTTCCAATTTGCCTTGATTCATGGACCTGACATTCCAGGTTCCTATGCAATATTGCTGTTTATAGCATCAGATCTTGCTTCTATCACCAGTCACATCCACAACTGGGTATTGTTTTTGCTTTGGCTCCATCCCTTCATTCTTTCTGGAGTTATTTCTCCACTGATCTCCAGTAGCATATTGGGCACCTAATGACCTGGGGAGTTCCTATTTTGGTATCCTATCATTTTGCCTTTGCATATTGTTCATGGGTTTCTCAAGGCAAGAATACTGAAGAGGCTTGCCATTCCCTTCATGGACATCACCAGATGGTCAACACCGAAATCAGACTGATTATAGTCTATGCAGCCAAAGATGGAGAAGCTCTATACAGTCAACAAAAACAAGACCAGGAGCTGACTGTGGCTCAGATCATGAACGCCTTATTACCAAATTCAGACTTAAATTGAAGAAAGTAGGGAAAACCACTACACCATTCAGGTATGACCTCAATCAAATCCCTTATGATTATATAGTGGAAGTGAGAAATAGATTTAAGGGCCTAGATCTTATAGATAGAGTGCCTGATGAACTATGGAATGAGGTTCGTGACATTGTACAGGAGACAGGGATCAAGACCATTCCCATGGAAAAGAAATGCAAAAAAGCAAAATGGCGGTCTGGGAAGGCCTTACAAATAGCTGTGAGAAGAAGAGAGGCCAAAAGCAAAGAGAAAAGGAAAGATATAAGCATCTGAATGCAGAGTTCCAAAGAATAGCAAGAAGAGATAAGAAAGCCTTCTTCAGCAATCAATGCAAAGAAATAGAAGAAAAAACAAAATGGGAAAGACTAGAGATCTCTTCAAGAAAATTAATGACACCAAGGGAACATTTCATGCAAAGATGGGCTCGATAAAGGACAGAAATGATATGGACCTAACAGAAGCAGAAGACATCAAGAAGAGGTGGCAAGAATACATGGAAAAACTGTACAAAAAAGATCTTCATGACCAAGATAATCATGATGATGTGATCACTAATCTAGAGCCAGACATCTTGCAATGTGAAGTCAAGTGGGCCTTAGAAAGCATCACTACGAACAAAGCTAGTGGAGGTGATGGAATTCCAGTGGAGCTGTTTCAAATCCTGAAAGATGATGCTGTGAAAGTGCTGCACTCAATATGCCAGCAAATTTGGAAAACTCAGCAGTGGCCACAGGACTGGAAAAGGTCAGTTTTCATTCCAATCCCAAAGGAAGGCAATGCCAAAGAATGCTCAAACAACCACACACTTGCACTCATCTCACATGCTAGTAAAGTGATGCTCAAAATTCTCCAAGGCAGGCTTCAGCAATATGTGAACCGTGAACCCCCTGATGTTCAAGCTGGTTTTAGAAAAGGCAGAGGAACCAGAGACCAAATTGCCAACATCCGCTGGATCATTGAAAAAGCAAGAGACTTCCTGAAAAACATCAATTTCTGCTTTCTTGACTATGCCAAAGCCTTTGACTGTGTGGATCACAAGAAACTGTGGAAAATTCTGAAAGAGATTGGAATACCAGACCACCTTACCTGCCTCTTGAGAAATTTGTATGCATGTCAGGAAGCAACAGTTAGAACTGGACATGGAACAACAGACTCGTTCCAAATAGGAAAAGGAGTACGTCAAGGCTGTATATTGTCACCCTGCTTATTTAACTTATATGCAGAGTACATCACGAGAAACGCTGGACTGGAAGAAACACAAGCTGGAATCAAGATTTCTGGGAGAAATATCAATAACTTCAGATATGCAGATGACACCACCCTTATGGCAGAAAGTGAAGAGGAGCCAAAAAGCCTCTTGATGAAAGTGAAAGAGGCGAGTGAAAAAGTTGGCTTAAAGCTCAACATTCAGAAAAGGAAGATCATGGCATTTGGTCCCATCACTTCATGGGAAATAGATGGGGAAACAGTGTAAACAGTGTCAGACTGTATTTTTGGGGGCTCCAGAATCACTGCAGATGGTGACTGCAGCCATGAAATGAAAAGACGCTTACTCCTTGGAAGAAAAGTTATGACCAACCTAGATAGTGTATTCAAAAACAGAGACATTACTTTGCTGACTAAGGTCCATCTAGTCAAGGCTATGTTTTTTCCAGTGGTCATGTATGGATGTGAGAGTTGGACTGTGAAGAAGGCTGAGCACTGAAGAATTGATGCTTTTGAACTGTGGTGTTGGAGAAGACTCTTGAGAGTCCCTTGGATTGCAAGGAGATCCAACCAGTCCATTCTGAAGGAGATCAACCCTGGGATTTCTTTGGAAGGAATGATGCTAAAGCTGAAACTCCAGTACTTTGGCCACCTCATGAGAAGTGTTGACTCATCGGAAAAGACTGTGATGCTGGGAGGGATTGGGGGCAAGAGGAGAAGGGGACGACAGAGGATGAGATGGCTGGGTGGCATCACGGACTCCATGGACGTGAGTCTGAGTGAACTCCGGGAGTTGGTGATGGACAGGGAGGCCTGGCGTGCTGCGATTCAAGGGGTTGCAAATAGTTGGACACCACTGAGCGACTGAACTGAACTGAACTGAACTGATATGTTCTATTTCCACTTGAGTAAATTTGATAAATTATATTTTTGTAGGACCTTTACCCTTTATCCAGCTTTAAACCTTTTTTAATTTACTGGCTTAATTTGTAGTATTCTATTAACCTGTTTCTCAGCTGTAATTCCTACTTCTTACTTTTTATGTTCAATATTATGTGTGTGTAGCTTTTTAAATTTTTTTAGATTTTAAATCAGTTTCCCCAGAATTTTATTAATTTTGCTGTCAAAATTTATGGCTTTTTAAAGTTTTTTATTAATTTCTGCTCTATTTTTATTATTTCCCACTACTACTTTAACTGTTTTTTTCCATTTTAAACTTCCATATTTGAATACTTACCTAATTTTCGGCCCCCATTCTTTTCTAAGACAAACAAGGCTATATATTTGTCCTAAGCAATGCATTAATGCACCCAAAAGTTTTCATGTGTAGCTTTTTTTTAACATTTTAGTTATTAAA
Organism: Capricornis sumatraensis; assembly: GCF_032405125.1. Taxonomy (NCBI): domain Eukaryota; kingdom Metazoa; phylum Chordata; class Mammalia; order Artiodactyla; family Bovidae; genus Capricornis; species Capricornis sumatraensis. The sequence continues at coordinate 12,533,222 of NC_091081.1, read as the reverse complement.
TGAAAAATATGTAGCTCCAAAGAATTTTAATTTTTCACTGGAATGCAGCAGTACTAGCTGTAGCTACAGCAACTATCTTAAAACCTAAAGAATAATAGAGACAATGAACAGTACTTAGTATTTGGCTACTTCTTGTCTTCTTGTTATGTGAGAAAAATAATTTTCTATGTTACGTTGCTATGCATGTATTATAAATGGAGTCCCATACAATGAAATTGATATTTTTTCCTCCTATTCTATCAGGTGATAATCCCACCTACTTTTCTCCCTCTATTGATTTTGAAACTGTACACTTATTTTTGACTCTTCACTTTTTATTCTTAAATGTTTAGGAAATAATTGACTTAACTGTAGGTTACAAATATTGCTGTCTCCACTTTCCTATGTTTTAATAAACTTATGATGCTTCGCTCTCTATTACTCTCATTAATGTTTCCCATCGTGCAAACACATATTCTTATTTTTTGGTTCCATCTTGTTTTTACTCCATTTACAATGACTATTATTACTGCATTTATTGGTCAAACCATGATTAGATTTGCCAATATTTTTACAAATGTCTTTTTGTAATCTTTCTTCTGGCTTTACTTTCTTCTTACTAGAGTTCATCCTATAGTATAGTAAGGTCTACAAAATTTAAAGTTTTAGCCTTTGTATTCCTGATAATATATTTATTTAAGTTTCACATTTGAATGAGTTTTAGCTTTATGTAGAATTCTAAGCTAATATTTACATTTCCTCAGCACTTTAAAAATGTTACTGCACTGTCTCTGGATTCCATTGCGGTCCTCAGCAATCTACTCTCATCTAAGTGTTCCTTTGTGTGGCTTTTCCCTGCAACTGCTTTTATGCTTCTTTTCTTTTGATTTTCATTCTTCTGTTTCTTGTCCTAGCAGTCTTAGCAGCAACACTAGATGAACTCAGCACCTCAATGGAAGCTTCTGCTGTCTAGGAGCCTCAGCAGCCAATCTCTAGCAGTAAGAGTTGCTGCTACTTGCTTAGTCACTTCAGTCGTGTCTGACTCTGTGCAACCCCATAGATGGCAGCCCACCAGGCTCCCCCATCCCTGGGATTCTCCAGGCAAGAACACTGGAGTGGGTTGCCATTTCCTTCTCCAATGCATGAAAGTGAAAAGTGAAAGTGAAGTTGCTCAGTTGTGTCCGACTCTTAGCAACCCCATGGACTGCAGCCTTCCAGGATCCTCCATCCATGGGGTTTTCCAGGCAAGAGTACTGGAGTGGGGTTCCATTGCCTTCTCCAAGCAGTAAGAGACAACAATTATAGTATAGATATGGCAGCCCCAACAGTAGGGATGTGCGCTCCCAGATATTTCAGTGTGTGTCCTTGGGAGGATGGGTTGTTGGATTCCTACAATATGGTTGTATCTTAGTGCTTCCAACAGAAACAGCAACACCTGGATAACACTACCTTCCCTGTGGCTCCCCTAGCTTTCAAACATACTGTAAACAATTCTCTATATTATATGCTTTTGTTTGAAATATTTAGTTTTATTTATGTTTTCCCAGATATTAATTAATACACTCTAGATAGGAACATAGGAGAAGGCAATGGCATCCCACTCCAGTACTCTTGCCTGGAAAACCCCATGGACAGAGGAGCCTGGAAGGCTGCAGTCCATGGGGTCACTAAGAGGCAGATATGACTGAATGACTTCACTTTCATTTTTCACTTTCATGCATTGGAGAAGGAAATGGCAACCCACTCCAGTGTTCTTGCCTGGAGAATCCCAGGGATGGGGGAGCCTGGTGGGCTGCCGTCTCTGGGGTTGCACAGAGTTGGACATGACTGAAGCACCTTAGCAGCAGCAGCAGCAAATACGAACATAGTAGATTATATTAATATGGGAAGATCATACGTCCCTGTCCCTTTGTAATCAGTATTAGTCATATAACTTGCTTCAATCAGTGAAATGAAAGCAGAACTGACATGTACAATAGCTTAGTGGAAACTTTTAGAGTCATTACACAGTTTTACACTATTTTCTTCTCTCTTTGTGACAATACTAACAATGCCCTAGGGAAGAAATGCCCATCAGTTTAGATTTCGGAGTGCACACGTGAACCTGAAGTACAGTAAACCTATAATGGATATGTAACATGAACAAGAAATATATCTCTGTTGTTGTAAGATACTAATTTTTTTAGTAATTTGTTACTGCAGTGCAATTTAGCTTAAGATGACTGATACAGTTTGGGTTTATTTTTATTTATTATGTTTGAGAGTCACTTTATTTATTATTTATTCTGAGGAATAAGGTTGAAATTTTGAAAAATTCTGTCACTAATGCTTTGATTATTGCCTTCCTCTACTCTCAAACCTCTCTTTCTAAAACTGAAATTTAAAATTTGTTGACTTTTCATTAATGTGCTAATTTCCATATGTTTGTAAATTTTCTAACTTATCTCCTATTGTTGATTTTTCATTTTATTCTATTGTGCTTGGAAAAGATATTTGATATCAATCTTTTAAAATTTGTTAAGACTTCTTTGTGACCTAATATGTGATATATTTTGGAAACTATTCCATGGGTGCTTGAGAAGAACGTTTATTCTGTTGGTGGACTGGTCTATGTAAGTGTATTAGGTACATTTGACATAGTGTTCAAGTCCTCAGTTTCCTTATTTTCTGTTTACGTGTTCTATCCACTACTGAAAGTGGAGTATTAAAAATCTCCTCCTGTTATTGTATTGCTGTTTGTGTCTCCCTTTAGTTTTTTCAATGTTTTCTTTCTATTTTAGGCGCTTTGATGTTGGGTGCATATTTATTTATAATTGTTATATCTTTCTGATAAGTTGATCAATTTATCATTATATAATGTCCTACTGTGTCTCTAGTCACAGTTTTTTACTTAAAGCATTTTTCTTATATAAATATAGTTGGCCCTGCTCTCTAATAGTTATCATTTTAATGGAATACTCTTTTCTATCCTCTCACTTCCAGCTTTTTTGTGTCTTTTAATCTAAAATGAGTCCCTTATAGACAGTGTATGTTGAGTTTTGTCCTTTTATCCATGCAGCCACTCTATGTTTTATATTTTAAGGAAGTTTAATCCACTTGTGTTTAAAGTAATTGATAGATGAGTACTTATTTTTGCCAGCTTGTTATTTTTTTTCTTTTTTATGATTCTTTAATTCCCCTTTTCTTATGGTCTTTTTTTTTTCATGATTTCATTGATTTTTTTTTGTAGTGATATGCTCTGATTCCTTTTTCCTATGTGTATTTTCTGAAGGTATTTTCATTGTGATTATCATGAGATTTACATAAAACATGTTATAGTTACAGCAGTCTATTTTTAAAAGATAACTATTCAACATGCATACAAGAATTCTTGACTTTTATAGACCCTCATACACATTATATTATTAATATCACAATTTGCATGTTCATATCATAAACAGATATTTGTAGTTATAGTTATCTAAATATTTTGGTTTTGATTTCTACACTAAAATTAAATTGATTTACATATCACCATTACAGGATTACAGTAATCTTTGTCCACTTACTCATATAATATATTTTATATTTTCATTGTTTTTCATATTGCTCATTAGTGTCTTTTAATTTCAACGTGGAGAACTAACTTAAGTGTTTCTTGTAAGCCAAGTCTAGTGGTTTAGTGGTAATGAGCTCCCTAAGCTTTTCCTTGTCTGGAGAAGTTTTTATCTCTCCATTTTGATTGACAGTTTTATCAGATATAGTATTTTTGGTTGGTAGGGTTTTTTTCTTTTTTCTGTCATTCAGCACTTTGAATATATCATCCCATTTTCTTCTGTAAACTTTCTTTTTTAAAGTCCACTGAAGATATCATGGGAGTTGTCTTGTATGTGAAGTCACTTTTCCCTTGTTGTTTTCAAAATTTTCTTTTTGCCTTTTTAACAGTTTGATGATGTGTCCTAATGTCAATTTCTTTTTGAGATTTATGAATCCTTAATGTCTATTTGTAACTCCTTAGATTTGAAAAGTTTTCAGACATTATTTATCTAAGTAATCTTTCTGTCTCAATCTCTTCCTTCCTCTCTCACTCTTCTCCTTGTGGTGGTGGTGGTGGTTTAGTCACTAAGTCGTGTCCGACTCTTGCAACCCCATGGACTGTAGCCTGCCAGGCTCCTCTGTCCAAGAGATTCTCCAGGCAAGAATACTGGAGTGGGTTGCCATTTCTTCTTCTTGGAGAACTCTCATGAGTCTATGGCTTCCCATAAGTTCCACAGGATCTTCCCTCTTTTTCATTCTGTTTTTTTTTGTTGTTGTTGTTCTCTGTCTGAATAAGTTTCAAATGAGCTGTCTTTGAGGGAGATGATCTTTTTTTTTCTTCTGCTTAACCTAGCCTACTGTTGAAACTATTGAACTTTTCAACTCAGTTATTGCATTCTTTAGTTCCAGAATGTCTGTTTGCTTCTTTTTCTTTTTTTGTTTCTTTGTTGATATTATCATTTTGTTCAGATTATCATTTCCTGATTTCATTTAGTTGTCTACCTATGTTCTCATCTATCTTACTAAACTTTAAGACAATTATTTTAAATTCTCTGCTAGGTCATTCACAGATGCCCATTGCTCTGGAGTTAGTTACTGGAGATTTGCTTTGTTATGTTTTTCAGGTGCATCATATTTTCCAGATTCTTCATGTTCCTTCTAGCATTGTGTTGGAGTCTGCACATGTAAAGAAAGAACCACCTTTTCCTTATTTTTAAGGGCTGGCTTTAGTAGATATAGAGCTTCACAATCAGCTTAGCAAGAGATTCTAGGAACTTCTCAGAGATTATCTTGGATGCTCACACTTCAAGCCTCTTCACTCATGAGGGGAATATTCAGAGTTGTGCATCTTCTTGCGATCTCACAGAGCCTCGCTGGCAGGAGTAAGTGGTCCTCCTCCTTTTTTTGTTGCTGTTGTTCTTAGCTCCTCCAGATATCTGGACCTTGCCAGTTCCGTCAGTGCTCTGTGTGAAGTAAGACAGAAACCAGTCTTTAGCCAGTTGACTAAAAAGCATAGGATATTGAAAACACACTTCACTCTTTCTTCCTCTCCAGGGCAAAACTGTGGGCCAAATTGATCTCTCTTGGTACTGAACTGTACTGAGTTGTGAGATGGGTTGGCACAGGTGAAACAGGTAAAATTACTTTTTTATCCATTTCGATTCAGCTGTTCTTAGTGCTGTATTCATCTGGGGAATGGTAAATTCTTAACTGGAATCTGTTTTTCTCATAAGGGTATTTGATCCATTTAGTGTTGTTAAATCAGTGTTTCTGTGTATAGATAGGCTGGGACATCTTATTTAGCCATTTTGTTGATGTCATCTCTCACATTCCTCTTGGTGACAGACTTTCTACACCTGTGAATTTGATCTTTATCCAGGCAATTTTTCATGAAATCAGTAATTTTTCATGATAAACATTGATTCAATTACTTAATTTTACTTAGTTGCTTTATTTTGGTAGAAATTACTCACATGTTAAAACTATACTTTAAGCAGTCCCTTAAAATGCTAAATATATGGTTCAGTTCAGTTCAGTTCAATCACTCATTCATGTCCTACTCTTTGCGACCCCATGAATCACAGCACGACAGGCCTCCCTGTCCATCACCAACTCCTAGAGTTTACTCAAACACATGTCTATTGAGTCAGTGATGCCATCCAGCCATCTCATCCTCAGTCATCCCCTTCTCCTCCTGCCCCCAATCCCTCCCAGCATCAGGGTCTTTTCCAACGAGTCAGCTCTTCACATGAGGTGGCCATAGTATTGGAGTTTCAGCTTCAGCATCAGTCGTTCCAATGAACACCCAGGACTGATCTCCTTTAGGATGGACTGATTGGACTCCTTGCAGTCCAAGGGACTCTCAAGAGTCTTCTCCCACACCACAGTTCAAAAGCATCAATTCTTCAGTGCTCAGCCTTCTTCACAGTCCAACTCTCACATCCATACATGACCACTGGAAAAAACATAGCCTTGACTAGATCGACCTTTGTTGGTAAAGTAATATCTCTGTTTTTCAATATGCTGTCTAGGTTGGTCATAACTTTCCTTCCAAGGAGTAAGCATCTTTTCATTTCATGGCTGCAATCACCATCTGCAGTGATTTTGGAGCCCCCCAAAAATAAAGTCTGATACTTTTTCCACTGTTTCCCCATCTATTTCCCAAGAAGTGATGGGACCAGATGCCATGATCTTCGTTTTCTGAATGTTGAGCTTTAAGCCAACTTTTTCACTCTCCTCTTTTACTTTCATCAAGAGGCTCTTTAGTTCCTCTTCACTTTCTGCTATAAGGGTGATGTCATCTGCATATCTGAGGTTATTGATATTTCTCCTGGCAGTCTTGATCCCAGCTTGTGCTTCTTCCAGCCCAGCATTTCTCATGATGTACTCTGCATAGAAGTTAAATAAGCAGGGTGACAATATACAGCCTTGACGTACTCCTTTTCCTATTTGGGACCAGTCTATTGTTCCATGTCCAGTTCTAACGGTTGCTTCCTGACCTGTATATAGATTTCTCAAGAGACAGGTCAGGTGGTCTGGTATTCCCATGTCTTTCAGAACTTTTCACAGTTTATTGTGGTCCACACAGTCAAAGGCTTTGTCATAGTCAATAAAGCAGAAATAGATGTTTTTCTGGAACTCTCTTGTTTTTTCCATGATCCAGCAGATGTTGGCAATTTGATCTCTGGCTCCTCTCATTTTAATTACTAGCATTTAAATACTGGCTAGGTACATTGTTGGCATTGTGGAAGATTAAATGTGAATTATTCTTTAAAGAATGAAACTTTAAGAAATTTCATAAATACCAGATCTGTTCACTCACTGATTTAAATTAGTCATTCTCAATCTTGAAGACTCATAAATGCTGAGTATGTCATTGTATTTCCCTGAAGAATTTACAGACTTCAGTTTGAGAAAGTGAAAGTGTTAGTTGCTCAGTCATGTCTGACTCTTTGAAACTCCATGGACTGTAGCCCACCAGCCTCCTCCATCCATGGAATTCTCCAGGCAAGAATACTGGAGTGGGTTACCATTCCTTTCTCTGGAGATCTTCCCAACCTAGGGATCAAACCCAGGTGTCATGCATTGCAGGTGGCTTCTTTACCAGCTCAGCCACCAGGGAAGCCCCTTGATTTCCATTAGAGGCTTCTCAAGATACTTCATAAAATGTTATACAGCTGAACGTGGCTAAATTTTCTTATTTTAGCACTTTAAGACATTTATTGTTAGGGATAATTATGTTTTTGTTAAACTTAATGATAATTGTATGCAAATTTTAGAATTTGCCACAGGCTTACTATTTGTGGTAAACTTATGGGAATAGTTATTTTTCCTTTTTTTTTTCTGTTTGTGGAAAACTGTCAGTATCAGGAATCACTGTCTGGCTCAAAATTGCAGCTGTGGTTGTCTTCTCAGATTACTAGAAAATTAAAGCACAGTTTGTAGCAAACTTGAAAATTATTATACAGCAAAGACTTGTTACTAAGAAATACAGTTAATGAATAAAAGCAAAAGAAAAAGAGCTTAAAAAAAAGAGAAAGATCAGGAAACTGTTAAATTAACTAGCTAGTCTTATCTTAAAAAAAAAAGTAATAGGTGCTATCTTTGAAGTATCTTTTCATGGATGGAATTTTTTCAGTTTCTCTTCTTTTTAAAAAGTTAACCACTTTGTTGGTAATTTTTTATTTCTATGTATAGATAAAGTTTGGAGAAAAAATTTAAGCCAAATACACATGTGTACAAAATATGTCTCTATAAATCAGTTTATAGTGAATAGAAATTGACAGCTCAAAAAATTGAAATGCAGTCAAAGGTACTATTCTAAGATACTGTAATAGAAGCCATCACTCTACTTCAATTAAGTGACCTGATACATAAGAAAATAATTCAATACAGATGAATAACAGCAAATTTTACAATATTCATTCTCACAACTTTCTTAAATATGAACATGTATGTATTCTTGTCAAGAGCTAGATTTCATTTTGTGAAATTTATTAAAAGTTGGAATGGTATCTGTCTTTCTTTGTATTCTTTTTTATATATGGACAATTAACTACTTTAAAATACTCACTTTAATTCTTATAAAAATTTTAAAGTAGTGTGATGATTCTATGACTCATGCAACAATGCTCTCTAAAATAAAATCAGACAAAATAAAGACACATTTGGTATTCTGAGATTATTCATCATTAAGTTAAACTAATTTTCATTTTATGTTCAAGCTTAATAGTTAATTTAATTATTTAAAGAAGCTATTTTAAGTATTACTTATTTAAAAAGTAAGCATTTCTCTCTTCACTAGTGTATGCTGAGTCTTCTCAGTCTTCATCTGTCCCCTGACTGTTCTCTCTCAGGATTTGACTTAATTTAAATCAGTTTCTTTCCCACTGTTAGTACTTCCAACACAAAAGTTTTCCTCATCATGTCAAACTGACTTATTTTTTCATGAACTAAATTTTCCTAGATCTTTTGGTCACTTAAGATCATTGAAAAGTCATGGAGGGTTTTGAGAAAATAAATGGAAATCTAGTTTCTTCCTGGTGAACTGTCAGTTATAATTGGCCCTCATATTTTCATAAGATAAAATAGACAATTTGATTTAGACATAGTCAATTCTTAAAAGAATGTTTGAGTTGGTTATACATAAAAATAATCAAGTTTCTAAATGTGTAAAATGCACACAGTTTCTAAAATTCAGCAAATGATTTTCCAGGAAATCATGAAAAATGGCTCTTCTTATAAATTCTGCACATGATAAATGTTAAGAGGTATATTAATTTTGCTAACATTGGGCTATTATGAGAGTGACAAAATAAATTTAAGAAAAAACCTCTGGGTAAAATTTGACATCCCAAATTTGGTTGTATATTGCTTCTTTAAATAATAATTATATAAATTAATTTATTGCATATAGATCTTTTAAGATAAACAATAATTTACACTTGCATAACATAAAATGTATAAAATAATCTAACTGTTTTTTCTTACCTAAAAATGTTGGTATACTATTGAATAAATAAATAACAAAATTTGAGGCATCTCCTAGAACACTGACCCACACTTAGACATCCTTCCTAAATTTGCTCCTTAATTTCTTTAATTTTAAGGTTATGATTTTTTAAAAACTTTAATAGAAACTTACATGATAGGAAATTTTAATCTATGATAATTTTAATGTCTATTATTACTTTGATTTTTAAAAGTCTGAAAATAATAGTAGTGTAATAATTTAGCATGTCATGATATTATTTAATTTATAATTTGTGCGGATTGCATTGGGAAAGAAATATAGACTTTATCTGAGATAGATTCTCTCAAATGTACTGTAAATGTTGAAAAAACACTATGGAGAAATATTTCACTTGGACTTGGAAGTAGTAAATGCCTTGCAAAAATGCCTGTCAGCAAATTTTAGCTATTTTTTTATGGCTGGTGGAATGGACTGAGAGGATATTCTCTATTTTAATATTAAATATGTAGGAAAGTAGGCCACTAACTTACAATAAAGAGATTTAAAAAGGGTCACAGCACAATTTCTTGCCTTGCCTCAGTATGTAAATAATATTAATAAACAACTGTTTTGTGTTAATTGTACAGAAAGGATAATATTCATGGTGCTATCCTAGAGGACTGAATATCAAAATTTGATTTGGTTCAGGAAAAAACGGTGGTGCCACTGACACTAAATTAAGGGTGAGCTGAAGTGTTGACCCAGCAGAAGGCAGAGATTTTGAGTCCCATTGTGGTAGAGTGTGGGCTTCCCTGATGGCTCTGTGGTAAAGAATCTGCCTGCAATGCAGGAAACTGGGGTTCAGTCCCTGGGGCTGGACTGGGGTTCAATCCCCTGGAGGAAGGCATTGCAACCCACTCTAGTACTCTTGCCTAGAGAATCCTTGAGTACAGAAGAGCCTGAAGGCTTGCAGTCCGTAGTGTCGCAGAGTCGGAGCAGCGTTGGTAGATTGCAAGTTAGCATATTCAGATGGAAAGTGAAACCCCACAATTAGTGCTGCCTTGATGCTTAATTGATGAAACTGGAAAATTTTAAATGTTGATAAAAAGTAGAGAAATAAGGAAGAATATGTGTGAGAGAGTCATGGATTTGATGCAACTACCTTTCTTCTAGTAAAATTTCTGTTAGACTTTAGGCATTAATTATAAAAAAAGAAAGAAAACCTTTGGGTTGAGGTATATAATTTATCTGCTGATAATTTGCCATTTTGATCTACAAATATAACATTTTCACATGTTTCAGCATAATATGAAATATCTAACTTGGTCTGACTTTTAATGAGTGTTCAGTAGTAGTCACTTGCTACCTTTTTTTCGTATAATGCGATATAGAGGTTGGCAATATAGTTGCTTGTAGTAGTCTCTTGTGATCCTTTGTATTTCTCTGGTGTCAGTTGTAAGTTCTCCTTTTTCATTTTGGATTTTATTGATTTGAGTCCTCTTTTTTCTTAATGAGTCTGGTTAAAAGTTTATCAATATAGTTATTTTTGTCTCTCTTATTTTAGCATTCTACAATCCTGTAGAGATTCTAGGGTTTCAGAGTCCTGTTGGAAAAAGAACGGAAAGCAAACTTTCTGAAGACAAGAACAAGACAGTAAAAGAATCTCAGCATCCAACAAATTTTTATTGAACCTTTACAAATGGCAGAGGGAAGCAGAATAGACATCCTCAGGGAACGTGGCCAGAAGTGGCCATTAAATAGGATGAAATCTCTTCAAAGCCCCAGGTTTGTCTTTAAATATCACATGATGGTCACAGTCTACGATATGTCCAATAGTTTTTTCTGTTGTTCTTTAGCTCTCAGAGGGTAGATCCAAAATGTTCTCAACCGTCCCATCCCAAACACAGACAAGCATCAACTATGTGAGGTGATGGATATGTTCATTACCTTGACTTTGGTAATTATTCCTATATATATACATACATATATATATATATGTATGTATGTATGTATGTATGTATGTATGTATATGGAAAGGGGATGGAAAGCATGCATTCACGCTTAGTTGCTCGGTCATATCTGACTCTTTGTGACCCTTGGGACCGTAGCCCACCGTGCTCCTCTGTCCATGGAATTCTCCAGGCAAGAAAGCTGAGTGGCCATTTCCTTCTCCAGGGGATCTTCTTGACCCAGGGATTGAGCCTGTGTCTCACGTGTCTGCTGTATTGCAGGTGGATTATGATCATGTGGTACAGTTTAGATATACAAAATTATACTTATCAATTATTCCTCAATAAAGTTGGGGGAAAAAGAAGAGAACAATGTACAGTGTGGGTTTTTCATCAAGAATATGTGGTCTATCAATTAAATAATTCTGGGTTTACAATCTGGATTAAATCATGAAACAAGGTTAAGAGGATGTAACTCTTCATTTTGAGGACTGAAGACAGGCTTTGCATTTATTCCTGGAGACCAAACAGCCGATTAGCTATTGCCACACATCCCTATAGATGATATGTTTCTGATTACTCATCTAGCTATGAAGATTATTGTGATAACCCCACATTTACCTTATCTTTGGTGCTTACAAGTTGCTTCTTGGTATTTGCCACTCTCGAATCCCCTTACCTCAATTAAAACCTACTTAAATTTCATCTGAAACAGTTTCATTCTCAGTCTTCATCCATAAAGTGTAGCAAATAAAATGCTTGTAGTAATGACTGGGCTTCCCTCACTATCGATTTTGCAGTGCCTTTGTAATGACAAAATTCCCTGGGAATGAGAGTAAAATTTTAAAATGCTTTAAAGTGGTATAATGATAAACTACTAGTTAATACATAAATCCATATAGCTCTCTTCTTTATAATTATCCAGGACTTGTCTCAATGCCAAAACTATATTCGTATGCATATACATATGTTTATATGTAAGCTTCTATTAGGAGGTATTAGAAATACATGCCTATATTCATATATTGTACGTATATTGTACAGTGTTTGATAGTAGGTGTCATATTTTCTCCTTTGATGGTCATATTCCCGATTTCAATAGTAGCAAAATGGAAATGATACAAATAGGTAAAATTTGAACATAGCATAATGCTTTAAAGCTTGTTTTTTATCAGATATATTTTTATTTATTTTGGAATCTTTAACCTGCAGCCTATTATTTAAACAGGGCTACTCTGATCCCTTGGTTGGGAAGATCCCTTGGAGAAGTAAATAGTAACCCACTCCAGTATTGTTCGCTGGGAAATTCCATAGAGGAACCAGGTGGGCTACAGTCCATGGGATCGCAAGAGAGTTGGACATGACTTAGCAACTAAACAACAATTGATTACCAGTCCTTTTGGATTTGTTTGAGTAGCCTGAAGTTGTCAATAACTCTAGAGTACTTTTCTCATCCTTGCGTTCTTTACTAGTATGCATTACTTTTGACGCATATGTATGCATTTGATGCATACATACATACATATTCTATATGTCTGCAGTATAGAATGCAAACTGATAACAAAAATTGGAGTTGAAAGGAATATAGACAGTTAGTGGAGAATTATACTACAGCCTAAGCACCAACAGTGGCAATAAATAATAGCTATGGAAGCTTTTGTCACACCTAGCGTGTTAAGGAAAAGGAAGGAATAGAGAGAGAGAGAGAAACTGCAACAAGAAAGCAGGAAAAGCAAATGGAAGAGTAGGATAAAAATGAAAATAAAGATTTAATAATAAGGGAAGACAAGGCAGTTGGCTTCCAAATCGATTGTCCATTCCTGTGCACATCAGAAGGTTGTTCTGAGGGAAGATTAGGCTGAGACTTAGGTATTAAAATATGCGCCTGACTGTAATTTCCGAATTGTCTTTGCCATCTCCTCAATCCCTGTGTGCATTTAGCTCCCTCTGTTGGATTGGTATCGTTTACACACAATGATACTCGCTTTTTGAAGATGCGGCCAAACAAAATTCCGTTCCAATATTTTACACTCAAAAGATGAGGAAAATGATCTCTTCTTAGTGTTTCTACATTTGTATAAACCCTCTAAGCACCAACCAAGACGAATTGTTTGCACAACTCACGACTTTTTCTCCAGGTCTTTATTCTAGTAAAGAAACCTAAGGATTTTGTATCTTTACCACACTGACTCTCTCATATCAACTATTCAAAATTGCAACCACATTAAGGGAGAACTTTGGAAATTTTCCTATTACAAGGCAATCACAATAATTTTCAGTAACCACTAGACCTCTTGTGATTCTATGACTTTAATGTAAGAACAAATTCTTCATTCCCAAATGGGTGAAAGGTACAAATTTTTATAATAGCTTAAGTCATGTTTGGAGAGAAAACATGAGGACTAGGAACTCCTAGTTTTGGAAGATTTTGAAGCAGTTATAACAATAGATATAAAAATGTTTCACCTATGAATGCTTCATAACATGCACTGTGTGATGCTATGCCTTGTTTCTTACTTTGTGGAGTCTCTCTCAATCATTTTTTTCTTTAGTTTACTAACTTTAAGGAATAGAGGAACTTATAATTTCATATTCATGAAATTCACAAACTTTACTCACTTTTTGTTTCTCCTACGTAGTAAGATTGATTTCTTAAACTACTACAGTGTGGGTTAGAGAATGCAACTGACTGGGTCATAAGATTTCTGGGATGTCCCAGAGTTTAGATGCATGCTGGACTCTTCTGTTGCCTAGAGTAGAATAAACTGATGGATGAACCCTGCTGTTTCACCCAAGGCCTCAGTGTTCATCTTGTTGAGAATGACAATGACCTATTATATATTGACTCGGAGCGGTGCTGGAGGCCAAGGGTGGCAGCAGGAAGAAGCAACCCCATGCCCAAGGCTAGGGATGGCGGCCGGGAGGGGCAACCCCATGTCCAAGGAGTGGTGGCTGTGCAGGTGCAGGAGGGCCTAGAGGAGCCATCCCACATTGAAGGTCAGGAAGGGCAGCGGGAGGAGATACCCCTCATCCAAGGTAAGGAGCAGCGGCTGTGCTTTGCTGGAGCAGCCGTTAAGAGATACCCCACGACCAAGGTAAGAGAAACCCAAGTAAGATGGTAGGTGTTGCAAGAGGGCATCAGAGGGCAGACACACTGAAACCATACTCACAGAAATCTAGTCAATCTAATCACACTAGGACCACAACCTTGTCTAACTCAATGAAACTAAGCCATGCTTGTGGGGCAACCCAAGATGAGTGGGTCATGGTGGAGAGGTCTGACAGATTGTGGTCCACTGGAGAAGGGAATGGCAAGCCACTTCAGTATTCTTGCCTTGAGAACCCCATGAACAGTATGAAAAGGCAAAATGATAGGATAATGAAAGGTGGACTCCCCAGGTCAGTAGGTGCCCAATATGCTACTGGAGGTCAGTGGAGAAATAACTCCAGAAAGAATGAAGGGTTGGAGCCAAAGCAAAAACAATACCCAGCTGTATGTGTCTGGTGATAGAAGCAAGGTCTGATGCTGTAAAGAGCAATATTGCATAGGAATCTAGAATGTCAGGTCCATGAATCAAGGCAAATTGGCAGTGGTCAAACAAGAGATGGCAAGGGTGAACGTTGACATTCTAGGAATCAGTGAACTAAGTTCAGTTCAATTCAGTCACTCAGTCGTGTCCAACTCTTTGCGACCCCATGAATCGCAGCACGCCAGGCCTCCCTGTCCATCACCAACTCCCGGAGTTCACTCAGACTCACGTCCATTGAGTCCGTGATGCCATCCAGCCATCTCAACCTCGGTCGTCCCCTTCTCCTCCTGCCCCCAATCCCTCCCAGCATCAGAGTCTTTTCCAATGAGTCAACTCTTTGCATGAAGTGGCCAAAGTACTGGAGTTTCAGCTTTAGCATCATTCCTTCCAAAGGAATCCCAGGGTTGATCTCCTTCAGAATGGACTGGTTGGATCTCCTTGCAGTCCAAGGGACTCTCAAGAGTCTTCTCCAACACCACAGTTCAAAAGCATCAATTCTTCGGCACTCAGCCTTCTTCACAGTCCAACTCTCACATCCATACATGACCACAGGAAAAAACATAGCCTTGACTAGATGGACCTTAGTCGGCAAAGTAATGTCTCTGCTTTTGAATATACTGTCTAGATTGGTCATAACTTTTCATCCAAGGAGTAAGCATCTCTTAATTTCATGGCTGCAGTCACCATCTGCAGTGATTTTGGAGCCCCCCAAAAATAAAGTCTGACACTGTTTCTACTGTTTCCCTGTCTATTTCCCATGAAGTGATGGGACCAGATGCCATGATCTTCGTTTTCTGAATGTTGACCGTTAAGCCAACTTTTTCACTCTTCTCTTTCACTTTCAGCAAGAGGCTGTTTAGTTCTTCTTCACTTTCTGCCATAAGGGTGGTGTCATCTGTATATCCGAGGTTATTGATATTTCTCCTGGCAGTCTTGACTCCAGCCTGTGCTTCTTCCAGCCCAGCATTTCTCATGATGTACTCTGCATATAAGTTAAATAAGCAGGGTGACCATATACAGCCTTGACATACTCTGTCTGTGTGGGCATCTATTTCATGTCTCTCTGTTTATAGGTCTGGTTTTATTGCATTCACATGATCCTTTATAGATGCCCAGCAATATGACTTTAGGCTCCATAATCTTCTATGACTGGCACCTACCACTGACTTAATGTGGTTTCTGTGTACTACATTTTCATTCTCAAGGGAAAGAATATGATTATCTCAGCTTGTGTCATGTACACACTTCAGATTTAATCAAGAAACTGGGTTGTCAGCCGAGAACAGGGATGTTTCAATATGCATTTCCTGAAAGGTTGTCTCAGACTCTTCAACAAGAGGTGTAGAAAAAAAAGCAATGACAGATAGAACATTAACATCTACTTTAATATGCAAACAATGCTTTTTAAATTTTTGTTTATTTTACTTATTTTTGGCTGTGCCAGGTCTTCGCTGCTACAGGGCTTTCCCTGGCTGTGGGCAGCGGGGGCTCCTCTCTAGTTGTGGTGCATGGGCCTCTCATTGCAGTGGCTTCTCCTGTTGTGGAGCACAGGCCCTAGGGCTTGCAGGCAGCAGCTGTGGCTCCTGGGCTTAGTCAGTGTGGCTCCTGGTTTCTAGAGCTCAGGCTCAAGAGTTGTGGCTAGTGGGCTTAGTTGCTCCACAGCATGCAGGGTCTTCCTGGATCAGGGATCAAACCCACGTCATGGCATTGCCATTAAGCCATCAGGGAAGCCTTGCTAACAATTCTTTTAAAAAAGAAAATTATTTTTTAAAAAGCCTAATTATACCACTAAAAGTTAAATTGAAAACCGAAGTGTTTTTTCAATAAAACCAATATAAATTCACTCAAGTAGATACCAGGGAATATCTCAAAGTAGTAAAACTAACCTACCAGTTTATTTTTTTTCCAGGGTATCTCTAAAATTTCTAAAATATGAGAGTTGTTGACAGCAGCTTTCTTTCCTATAATATAGTCAATTTCCTATTACTGAAATTCTGACATTATTCCACTCTTGGCTGAACAGCAGTGTAGCAATAGAAAGTTAGAATGTAACAAAGACAACGTGAAAGTTTTGAAATATATTTTGAGTTCTCTTGACACCATTTGTACAGACAAATGGAATTACTGAAGGATTTGTACAATTTTACAGTCTGTATTAGGTTTCAGAACTTGCATACATACAAATATTCATTCAGTTGCATAGAGAAAATTTAGAGCCAACAATAACTTTGGTATTTATTAAAAGCAGGTCACTCTTTTAACAGTGAAATGTTTTGTGCTAAAAGCAGGAATAGTTCACTTTACTAGATTTGTTAAGGCTCAAAGAATACAGGATTGGTTTTTGGCAAGAATAATTTATAGCACTCAAAATACTCCTAAAGCCAAACATTGTTATGTTTTTTAAAAAGACAAGGATACCTATCAGATAGCACTGTTCATATAAAGAAAGTATCTGTTAAAGTTGAAGTGAATAGGAACTATTTTGTCTTATTGCAATCAAGTTTTATCTTAGAGACAATGATAAATTATTAATAGTGTCCTTTAACCAGTAGGCGTGTTAAAATACTGAACTTTTTTATACTTTTATCTACTATTTCTACTAAATTCAATTTCTAACATTTTTCACTATCTAACTAATTGTCTTAATATTCTACTTTCTACAACACTCTGTTAAAGGAAGGGAGAAAGGATGAACTAATTAATAATCATCGTGCATATTAAAATAAGCCACCTGTTTTGCATAAGTAAGCATATTTAATCTTTACAACACAACAACATACTGTAGATGACAGTGTAACATTGAACAACACAAATTTGAACTGACTAGGTCCACTTATATGTGGATTTATTTTCATGAAATACATATTACAGTACTACCTAAGCCACAGTTGGTTGAATCTGCAAAGGCAGAACCTTGGGTACAGAGGATAGGCTTTAAAGTTATCCTGGGATTTTCTATCTCTTGGAGGGTCAGTGTCCCAACCTCTGGACTATTCAAGGATCAACTGTATTATATTATTTACAGAAGAAAACAATTGAGTATCAGAAAGATTAGCTAATTTATTTAAAATCAAATAGATAAGATCTGTATATCTATAAAGTCCTTTTAAAAAATCCCTATATGCTGTGTTAATGATTTCTCACTTCTTATTATATTGAGTTGAATGTGCTCAGCCTGGCTTTCACAATCTTCTTAGTTAATCAGCCTTCATCTCTACTACTCTCCAACAGGTAGCTTCTTTTTCAGTTATTGGTCTACTTCCACCTCCAGGCCTTATTTTATCCATTCTAGAGCTAGAAGATTCAATCCCTCTTGTATATCAAACCAAAACTTAAATACTCCATGACAAGCGCTACCCTTATGACAGGTGCCACTCCCTGCCCTTTGTTTCTGCTCTATTGTCTGCCTGCTGTTTTCCCATGTCTCTTTTTTTGCTGTGTCTAACAGACATCTCTTCAGGCTTCTCAGCCTGTCTTCTTTTCTTCCATAGCATCTCATCTAGCGTGTACCTGTTACTCTATCTCTCACTATCTGAGAACAAAATGGGCTGCTTCTCCTCCAGAATCTTTACATACTACACAATTAGTTACCACATGGCCATACTATAGTGTACAAATGTATGTACACTATAGGGTGGAGAAATGTATGTAATCTAATAGGACTGATTTAGCACCTGCTTTTATGAATGTTTTAATTCTCTGAAGAAACAAATTCCACGTGAAAGCAGATTTTTATTTCAATGTGAAAATATAGGAGAACTTTTTTGTTTTCTTTGTTATACACACACACATGCAATTGTGCTACTCTATATCATAATGGATAGCAGAAAGCAAAGGAGAAGAGAGATTTTGTACTTGGCCAAGTATATATCTTTCAATAACCTATTTCTGCCCCTCTACTTCTGGAATGGTTATCTATTTTCTTGCTTTATGTGACTGACATTAAATCAAGGTTCTGAAACTAATATAGTCAATTAAATAAAATTGGGAAAAATCTTGCATGGTAATTTGAGGAAATTAATGACTTTTAACCTTCATGTCAGAAATAGCAATCCTCCAAAAAGATCAGAGTCTAGGATCTCGTGACTTGGCTGCCAGATTTAAGAATCATCAACTGCTTTGTGGTTTCAGACACCATTTCCCCCACAGTGAATTACTGCTTACATGGAGCAATTGTAATTCATGTTTTCCTATATTTAGCTGCATTCCAAAGAATTTCAAAAGCATTTCCCTGAGCTCATTTTCCCATCCTCAGTCTGAGGGCATGCAGCAAGAGGGGAATTTTGATGAATGTACTAATATTTTGTATCTTGGAATGTAGATCAGGGGTATTTTCATAGAGAGGTGAAAAGGGATTGGGACTGGTGGGAACAAAAATGATTTCTTCTGGGAATCCTCACTATAGCTGATCATGTTTTTGTATTGAATTTATGATTTGTGCACATCAAGAGAGGATTCTATATTGACATGCCTCTCCCCTTCGATCTTTTATTTTATCTGAATCTATGCATGTAAATCAGAGAAGGAAATGGCACCCCACTCCAGTACTCTTGCCTGGAAAATCCCATGGATGGAGGATCCTGGTAGGCTGCAGTCCATGGGGTCGCACAGAGTCAGACACGACTGAAGCGACTTAGCAGCAGCAGCAGCATGCATGTAAATATATCATATTTTACCTTTCTATTAATGCTGTTGTTATTGTTCAGTTGCTAAGTCATGTCCAACTCTGTGTGACCCCATGGACTACAGCATACTAGGCTCCTCTGTCATCCACTATCTCCCAGGGTTTGCTCAAATTCATGTCCATTGAGTCAGTGATGCTATCTAATCATCTCATCCTCTGTTGCCCTCTTCTCTTGCCCTCAATATTTCCCAGCACTAGGGTCTTTTCCAATGAGTCAGATCTTCGCATCAGGTGGCCAAAATATTGGAGCTTCAGCTTCAGCATCAGTGCTTCCAATGAATATTCAGGGTTGATTTCCAACTGATTCTTCCTCTGTTCTCCTTTTGTCTTTTAGTGGCCTCTATCTTCTTTCCCAACTTGCAGGCAAGTTGGGAAAACAGCCTCTTACTGTGGACAGTAACTGCAGCCATGAAATTAAAAGACTCTTGCTCCTGGGAAGGAATGCTCTCCATGGAGTCCAAGGGAATCTCAAGAGTCCTCTCTAGGACCACAGTTCGAAAACACCAGTTCTTCAGCGCTCAGTCTTCTTTATGGTGCAACTCTCATGTCTGTCCATGACTACTGGAAAAGCCATAGCTTTGAGCATACAGATTTTTGTCATCAAACTGATGTTTCTACTTTTTAATATGCTGTCTGAGTTTGTCAGAGCATTCCTTCCAAGGAGCAAGAGTCTTTTAATTTTATGGCTGCAGTTACTGTCCACAGTAAGAGGCTGTTTTCCCAACTTGCCTGCAAGTTGGGAAAGAAGATAGAGGCCACTAAAAGACAAAAGGAGAACAGAGGAATAATCAGTTGTTCTAATTTAATAATTAATCTCATTTCCCTCCATAACTAGGATAGAAAATATTCAGTAGCTATTTGACCCCAAAACCAGCAAACATGGGGTCCACAACCTCAAAAAAAGAGTGTGTTAGCTTTCCTTGGGTCTAACTTCCTTCTTTTTGAGAGTGCACATAAGCGTGTGTCATCCTTCCTAACAGGTCGAGGCAGAGAGACCGGCAGTATAACTCCTCAGTCTCAGATCAATGAAGGTGCTTGAAAACTGGTGCCTCAATATCTTTTGCAAGAAATTCTTAACTCTTGTAGTTGTACATATCCAGTTTTTCTTTTTTTCTTTCTCTCTTTAGGTTTTTGTTACACTACATTTGTAATTCAAAATTAACCCCTAATGCTACAAAGGAAATCTTCTCATCAAAGTTAGGCCAAAGGTAGATTTAATCAACTCCAATTGGAAATTTCATTCCAAAAATCGATATTTTATAACCTGTGATTGGTATGAACTTGTATTTCCAATATCATTTAGATGTAGGAAATTTGTGACTACTATTCTACTATTTATTTTTTCCAGTAGAATTTTTTGATAGATTCCAAGGATTTTATGATAGCTATATAATTTCTATTTTACTCAAATAATCACTTTTTAATTGACTTAAAGACTCTGTTGAGTGAGGCCATATTTTATCTCCTTTAAACTGTCCTTCTATAAATTAATATTCATTTTAAAATTTTGTTTTGTTTTGGCATCAGAAGATTATAATACATTTTTGTTGAATGAATAAATGATTAATTAGTTCTGAGTATGAATGGTCAAATAATAAGCAAGCTTTTTTACCCTTTAAAAGAAGTTTTGTTTATAAGTTTTTATCAATAAATAAATTTCCTCATATATGACTCATATTTCATGAGTAACTTACCCAGGCACATAATAAACATTTTGGTAACATAAGACTATATTAGACTCAGCCCTTGTCATCCATCAACTTTCAGTCTAGTTGTGAGTTCCTGGGAAATACTTCAGTTTTGACACTACAGAAATCTCACACCAGAATTTTTTTTTTTTGCTAGTACCAATTAAAGATATTTTCCCTCAAGTTTCATGAGGCCAAAGTATACAACGTCTGCAAATTACCTGACTCCAGAAATGAGATCTTGTGTCAGCATCACAAAAAAAGCCTAAAGTTACCAACCATAGCATTTTCAAAAGTCAAACATCCTTCCTTAGTGGCCCCAGTGGATATACAAAAATCAGAGGATGAAAAAGTGGCATTCCTCACCTGTCTCCGCATATTTCCTTGTCAGAGCTGCTTCACCTTAGCTTTGCTGGCAGCCAATGTGTTTGGACTAGAAAAGCAGAAATAATGTCAAAAGTCTTTTCAAAGTCCAAGAAGCTTTTGCTTTCTTTGTGCAGGAGCTTCAGTATAGCTGAAGATATATAGATTTCCATTTTCTAATTTAAAAAAAAATATGACTGCTTCTAATGCTAACCAGTAAGAAGTAACTGACAGTGTGAGAAACCTGGAACTTACTGGATCAATGAGAAGGGACTTCTGGCCTTTCAGGCAGATGAGGATCTGAAGAAGCTGAGCCATGGAAGCCCACCAAGACCACGAAGCAGTAACGCTGCCACTCTGCTTCTATCCCTGCTACCGAAGACATGGGAAACATTTTTTACACAGTTCTCGACTTGTGGTGAGGAATTAAGCCCAAACATTTTTGTCAACCATGCATTTTGATTTACTAAACATTCAAGAATGCACTTTCTTTCCTTCCTTCCATAGATTTCTGTCATGATTTTATTAAAAAAAAAATGCATGACTTTGTGTCTACTAGTTCATTCCCAGAAGTGCTTACATGTGTATAATACATTCACAGTCCTTTCTTTAGTTCTCTGAGGACGGCAGCACACTGAAGCAGGGAGACAGTGGTGTGAACACCAAACGAAATCAAGCAATTGCCGGTATCTAACAGGCTTCGCTGCTGGGGCCTCGTAAAGATAAATACTCATCCATCCAGGGCCTTCATTTCTGTAATGTCTCACTGTCCAACTTAATAAATGCTTTCTTGCTGGTTTTTTGGCATCTCTTTGAATGAGGAATGTAAACTGAAAAGGCCTAGGAGACAAAAACTGGCACAAAACTCAATGATGAATAATATCAGGAGACACACAGACTAGCTCAGTAGTCCCATAAGCAGTGCCACGGGCTCTACCAAAGTACAGATGGATTTGCTGCCTGGGATGGGGCTGTTATATAATTTCCAGATACATGAAAAAATAAGAGAAAAAATAAGGACAAAACCAGGTCTAATTTTGTGCAAATGGTGGATAAGTATAAAACAAGAGATTTATAGAAAGGATATTAAAGACAATTTAAAGTTTAGTAAACAGAACCATCATCATATATAAGGGCTTCCCTGGTGGCTCAGATGGTAAAGAATGTGCCTCCAATAGGGGAAAAACCTGGGTTCAATCCCTGAGTCGGGAAGATTTTCTGGAGCAGAGAATGACAACCCATTCCAGTAATCTTGCCTGGAGAATTCCATGGATAGAGGAGCCTGGAGGGCTACAGTCCATGGGATCACAAAGTGTCGGACATGACTGAGAGACTAACACACACAACACATCAACATATATTTAATCTTTAGATATTGAAAAAGGGAAAACATAATGTGTGTTTCTCTAAGAATACTTCAAAAATTTGGGAGAAACTTCCAGCAAAATTAGGCAGAAACTAATATTTAGTTTTCTCTGTATTTATACTATGTCATGAACTATTACTGTTTAAAAGTCTAAAAAGCCCCTGGAAAATTATGCTCATCTTTCCCAAACTGAATACCACTTAAAAAAAAAAATTCATCTTGGTGCTGAAGAGTCTGACTAAACTTCAGTTCAAAAATTATTACCCAAAGAAGCCCTCTGTTTTTCATATTTAAAGTTTCTATTTTCTTTTCACATATTAGAGAGCTTTTCCCAAGCTATCCTGTTCAAATCTCTGATTCGAATTTTGACCTCATTTGCCCAGATAATCTGAAATGAGTATCTGTTAACTCAGACCTACCCAGTAGGTGGGTAGTTTGGTTATTAACTATCCTTTAGGCCTTTGGGAAAGCAATTTTGTGCACAGTGGATGGAAGTGAGGGATTAGAGACAGTGTTCCCGTGGGCAGCTTTCCCCTAGGATCCCTGGAGGGACGTTAGATTGGACAGTGAGGCAATGAAGAATATGTTACTTAACGTTTCCAGGGTTCTTCCAAGTCAGTAACAAAGATCCTTATAACTAGGAAGTTTCCCTCATGTTCCAGGATGATTTTTGGAGCTCTACCCTTTCCATACATCAGAAGCAAGGAGAGAGAGGTGAACCCTCTCTCACTGTTTGAACTTTTCCTTACAATCCACTGGCCAGAACTGAGGGGTACACCATGTTTCAAGAAAGGCTGAGAAATGCTGCCATTTCTCCAAATAGCCATGGGTTTAGCAAAACATAAAAAAATGAGATTCTAAGGAATAAACAGACTATGGAACCACAACTGGAGAGAAACTCTGGTGCATGGCAATGAGACACAGCACAGCAACATAGTAATAATAAGTAGTAAGGTTCAAACCCAGAACTGTTTGATTTCTAAGCCCCTGCCCTCTCTGTTGCCACAGTAAGGTTTATTGCAGAAAAGAATATTTTACTATAAATGAGTGCATCTGTGTTCACATGCACATATGGGTAAGCGGTCAGCACAGAAAATAGTTAAGAGCATGATTTTGGAATCAGCAGCCCTGGGTTCCAATTTTGGCTCTTCCAGGACTGGGGCTAGGGTGCAAATGAGGCACTCACCTCAAGCTCTAAATTTAGGGGGTGCCAAAAAACTCAGTAATCCAGATAAATAATACTTGACTGCAATGCTTTTAAAAGTCAAAATTAATGCAAAAAATAATCCTTGATGAATAAGCTATGTACACAATTTAAATAAAGTCCAGATCAGACCCTGAAAAAAAAAAAAAACAGACTATGGATATTGGGGGACAAATAGCAGTATGTGTCTCAGTAAAAAAAAAAATGCTAGAACTGTTTAAATAAAGAAAATGCATGTTTATAATATTCATCATTGTTCTTCAAAAATAAATAACTCTTCTAAATTCTGCTGGTGTATTGGAATTAGGTCAGCTTTACATTCCCTAGGAGGAAGTTACTCCCAGTCAAAATTTTATGAGTTTTTATGTGCTTTTAATAGTCATTCATAATCTGTTAACAGTTTATCTCATATATTAAAATGACTTCCCTGATGGTCCACTGGTTAAGAATCTGTTTGGGGAACTAAGATCCTGCATGTCACAAAGCATGATCAAAAAATAACATGAAGTTTTCTAAATAGTGACACTTCAGTGAGCACACACATTTTCCAACTCAAACTATTTACCTCTGTAGATAATTATAACATCTTAAGTTTTACTTAAATTCTTTGTTGTTGTTCATTGCCCAGTCATGTTCAACTTTGCGACCCCATGGACTGCAGCACACCAGGCCTCCCCGTCCCTCACCATCTCCCAAAGTTTGCCCAAGTTCATGTCCATTGCATCAGTGATGCCATCTAGCCATCTCATCCTCTGATGCCCTCTTCTCCTTCTGCCCTCAGTCTTACCCAGCATCAGGGACTTTTCCAGTGAGTCACCTGTTTGCATCAGATGATCAAAATACTAGAGTTTCAGCTTCAGCATCAGTCCTTCTAATGAGTATTCAGAGTTGTTTTATCTTAAGATTGACTGGTTTAGAATTGAATTCTAAATATAGCCTATTTGTGGGCTTCGAATGTGGCACTAGTGGTAAAGAACCCATGCAGAAGATGTAAGAGATGCAGGTTTGATCCCTGGGTCAGGAAGATCTCTTGGAGCAGGCATGGCAACCCATTCCAATATCCTTGCCTGGAGAATCCCATGGACAGAGGAGCCTGGGGGGCTACAGTCCATAGGGTTGCAAAAGAGTTGGAAATGACTGAAGTGATTTAGCATGCATAACCTATTCTTAGTTTGTCCCTTTGTTGCTTATGGCCCATAAGAACAGTTATAAGCACTATGTGAAAATTGTATGTTAGTACATGAAAGTTAGGAGGGTACCTGCATTTGCTGGAGTCAAGGACTCATGAATACTTCTGACAAGTCTTTTGGCCAAACTGAATGTGTCAACTTCTTGCAGAACTGCTTTCTATAAGAAAGAGCAAGAAAGGTACAATTGGGCTGTGGTTCATACTTAGTCACTTTAATCCTAAACACTATTAAGTTGCCAATAAGACAGTGTTCTATAGAAATACTCATGGGTGTTTACCACGTGAGCCGGACTGGAAATACAATGGTGGGTAAAATCCATGACAATAGCCCTCAAACTACTTGTGATTCAACTTGAGAATTTTTATAAAACAGGCATCAAAACATTCATAATCATTAAGATGATACATTTACATTCTAATAGTTGTGTTTGTAAATGGCAGAAACAAGGGAAAGTATGAGAAGTTTATCCTTTTTACCATGCTTAAGAAAAAAGAAGTTTTGGACCAGCACAACTTAACGCATGTATAGAGTAAGCTTCAATTCCATTAAGAATGTACATAGTGTAGCTGTAAAATAAGCACGATGCTGGGACAGTGTTTAAAGCATACTCGACACCTTATGGGTGAAAGAGAGGTGCTGGTGACTTCATGCAGCTCTGCTTCCTTCCCACTGACTCTGCTTTGCTATGGCATCTTGCTTACCTATTGCTGTGCAGCAAATTACCCCCAAACTGAATAGCTGAAAGCAGTAGGCATTAATCATGTTATAATTCCAATATAATTCCAAGGAAATCAAGCCATGACTTTGCTGGAGATTTCTCCCAGTGTTGGCTGGGACTACAGTCATTTCAAAGGTCTTTTGACAGAGAATCTGCTTTCAAGTTCATTCATATGGCTGTTGACTGGCCTCACGTGCTTACTGGTTCTTCATTGAGACATCAACTCCTTGCCATGTAGGTCTTTCCACACGGCAGCTTACAATAGCGCAGTTGGCTTTCCTTAAAGTGAGTAATTGAATGAGCAAAAGAAGGAGTACCCTAGATGGATGACACTGTCTCTTTATTATCTACTTTTGGAAGTAAGTTTACATCACTTTGGCCATTTCTATTCATTCAAGGGCCAGCCCGCACCCAAAAGGAGGAAATTCAACACAGATACAAATATCAGGAGGCAGAAAATCACTGGAGAGCATTTAGAGAATTCCTACCACATCTTGTGAATTAACCTGACATGTAAGAAAGCACATGGACTCTAGGGACAGTCCTCAGACTTAACGTAGAATCTGCGCCCTACACCTTCCTAACTGTATGAACATAGGCAAGGCTCCAATTTCTGTTGTGAAGATAAATAAATGAGTGCTAAGATATTCTATCATCCCTCAGTTGAAAATACATAAAAATGGGCAGTCTTCGGTAACTTTGATGACTGTGTTTAGGATTACATAGCATAACTTGTACTGAACCTATAGGAGGCATGCAGCAGGTATCTCCCTGTCACTGGTAGAAGTAACAGATTATTTGTAAATTCAAGAAAAGCAGCTATCCACAGTGACTGTCCCATGAACTTCCTCCGTTCAGCATTGGTGCCTTCTTGCAGAATAACCAACATATTTATATCTTCAGAATTCAGTAAAAGTGGTGGTTATTTTGGACCATTTTCTGTCAGAAGCAGAATATTATGACCCAACTGAAAGGAGATATTTTTTCAGAGGTTTTTTTCTCTTCCTGGTACTTGAGTTCAGCCAAGATACAGCAATTCCTCATTATCCCCAGTTAATAGTTAGACCTCTAAACGGTCTACTTTGTATTCAGTAATGACAACATAACTGGAGTGTTTTGATAATTTCTAGATGTTACATTTTAGAAGGAGGCATGGACAACTGGGAATATGTCCAGAAGGAATGATCAGATTGTTGAGCGGACTGTAAAATCAGCCACATGTCATATTAAAGATGAACTATTAGAAAGAGAATTTCCATTTAGAGCAGAGGAGACTATTGTGGTATATGGTGCATGCATGTGTGTGTAATAACTTCACTCGTGTCCAAACTGGGATATTATGGACTGTAGCCTGCCAGGCTCCTCTGTCCATGGGATTCTCCAGGCCAGCATACTGGAGTGGGTTGCCATGCCCTCCTCCAGGGGATCTTCCCCATCCAAGGATCAGACCCACGTCTCCTGCAGCTCCTGCACTGCAGACATATTCTTCACCGCTGAGCCACTGTGGAAGACCTGTGGTATATGATAACCACCTTCAAATATTTTAAACTGTGATGTTAAAGAAAGATTATACAGATATTTGTTATCTTGAAAGTTATCGCTGACACAAATATGTTTCTAGGTCATTAGAGAGAAAATTTTCAGAAAGAGGTAAAATGGACAGAATTGTATTTGAATCTTAGTTCTGCTTCCTAACAACTGACCTAAAGAAGTTCACTTATCTGAATCTGTAAATTCACAATAACATTGATATATTATGGATCTGTCATTTGCCATGCGCTGAACAGGTTGCTTTGTATATGGCACTAATGGTGCTAAAGATGGTTATTATTTTTTCTTTTACACATAAGTGGGGAGCTGTATGGCAGTAAGTTTCAACCATTTGCTGGAGTTTCTCTTCGGTTTGTGTTTGCACTTGAAGCAAGCTGGTGCAGAATATCTAACTGCAGTTACTTCCTGTGTGATCAAATCTGCTATTAATAATATCTCACTTTTATATGGTTCAAAGTCTATTCAGAGTAGAAATTGAAAATGAGTACATGGAGTGGATTTTTAAACTCCCAAGACAACGAGATGTTATGATTTATAGGATTCATCAATTTCTCTTCACAAATACTTTTAGCTAATTAAAAGGTTAAAGAAAAAATTCAAGTCTTAGTAGGGATGCTGAAGTAACATCAGGTGTTTTTTTTTTTTCTTTTTATGGCCAATATTAGAAAACTATGAGAATTCAGATTTTTCTTTGATAAAGTGTTGATAAGGTCACATGACCTCTGAGTACCAGAAATTTTTCCTATGAAATGAGAAAAGTACAATAGGTGGTTTCTCTTAGTTTCATTTAGCTGAATCTGTATAAATAGATAGAAAATTACTATATGAAGTGGGTATGACAAATTAATAGACTTTCTTGGGTTTTACTTATGTTCACATACCATGAATTATGTAAATGAAGTGTCATCACCTTTTATATTTATTTATACTTGTCCAATGTAGTGTTTTGCTCAGGTTGCATAGGTTTATTCCATTAGGACTTGAGTGGAAATCATCACATATAGCAGTTTGCAAGTACAGTGGTTTTGACCATGAATATAACTACAAAGTTTAAAATTTTTTAAATTATACAACATTTGTTTTCTTAAGAAGGATTTTAATTTTTATTTATAATTAAAAGAAACAGTAAGGTAAAGTTACATAAATAAAAGGAAAACAAAGGATTAGAGAAACCATGATAAACATAGAAGGCAAGGAGATACAGCCTATTCAGAACTGAAATCCTCAATAAATAAAAGTAAAATTTAGAAAGAGAACCCATGATTAAAATTATAATTCAATATAATTTTTTTAAGAAATAAAGGAATATTTGAACCTAAATATTTAAAATGTACAATGCATGTGAAAAAAAAGATCCAAGATGGTTAGTGCTAAGATATTAAGATATTATTGGACTTGAAAGAGAAATAAAAAATCCTTTATGCAACAGTAAAAGAAATAAATGTCATCTGTAATAGGGGAAGGATCAGACAGTCCTAGATTTCCCACACAGCATTCAAGGACATTCAATGAATAAAATTTACTTAGGAAACTTAATAAAATAAACTTTACTTAAGGATTTCATATCCAGTGAAAGTATTCTTCAAGTAGTAAAAAACAGATAAAAAAATTATAATTATTTGCATGCAAAAATTTTTTGAGCTTTTTTGGAGAAATCTATTAGAAGATGAAGTTCATCTCACCACATGATAAATAAGATAACTACAGCAAAAAATTCATGTGAGTACACAGGTAAATGTTGAACTACATCTAAAATACATAGGAAAACATTTTACGGTACTTGGACTCTGTTCTTAATTCTGATGTATTATCTGCAGGTATCATGGTGACAGATGAAAATGTAAATATGATATGCCTTCACAATATACACATTAACCTCAAAATTTAAAAGTGGGGCTTACAGAAAGCTTGAGTTCACTTCATGTAAATACTGGGGAGCAAATGACTTCATTTCAAACTGGAATAAATCAAGAAACAGAAGTATAAATTGATTTAATATATTAAAGTAAACATTAAGAAACTAAGTTTATTAACTAAATTTAAATGATGGAATAAGGGGAGGGTAAGAAAAAGAAATGTACACGCTCAGTCACACCTGATTCTGGACCCTATGTAGTCCACCAGGCTCCTCTGTTGATGGGATCTTTCAGGCAAGGATACTGGAGCAGGTTATCATTTCCTACTCCAGAGTATCTTCCCAACCCAGGGATCAAAACAGAGTCTCCCACATCTCCTGCATTGGCAGGTGGATTCTTCACCACTGACCCACCTGGTAAGCCCTAAGAAAAAGAAAAAGTTATACTGCATATGATAAAGGAACAAAGGACACAGGGTTTTTTTTTTTTTTTTTCTGTATTTTTAAAATGCAGAGCTGAAAGTAAGATTGTTGTTCAGTCACTAAGTCATATCTGATTCTTTTGCAACCCCATGGACTATAGCCAGCCAGGCTCCTCTGTCCGTGGGATTTCACAGGCAAGAATACTGAAGTGGATTCCCATTTCCTCCTCCAGGGCATCTTCCCAACCCAGGGATCAAACCCACATCTCCTGAGTCTCCTGCATTGGGAGGTAAATTCTTTACCACTGAGACACCAGGAAAGATATCAAGTTATAAGAGTAATCCATATAATAATATTAAAAAATCAGTATTTTAATAATTACAAATATACACACCATGTAAACAAAAAGCATTACATTCTGAAAGATCTTTTGAAAACTATAAAAATAGAAAAAATAACAAAAAGTGAAGTCAGAACTAAGACCAGACATATTCACATTATCAAATATCAAATACTTATTTATGGTTGCCAGGGGGAAAGGATAGTTAAGAGAGTTTAGGAAAATCAAGTACACACTGCTATATTCAAAATGGATTACCAACAAGGACCTATTGTACAGCACACAGAACTCTGCTCAGTGCTATGTGTCAGCCTGGATGGGAAGGAGATTTGAGGGAGAATGGGTACAAGTATATATATGGCTGAGTCATTTTGCTATTCACCTGAAAATACCACAACATTATTACTTAGATGTACCCCCATACAAAATAAAAAGGTTAAAGTTTGTGGGGGAAAGGCTCTATGAGAGTAGGGGGAAAAAATAAAAATGGTTTAAAAGAAAAGGCCATTTTTATTTTAAAAATAATAGTTTTAGAATGATTCATGAAGCAAAACCTAACTCTGTACTATGTATATGATACACATGTAAAATCTAAAAAAAAAAAAAAGTAAATAAAATATTTACAAGTAGGCAATGTATATCAAGCAAACGAAAATAAACAAAAGGTATCAGAAATGGCAGTGTAGCTTGTGGCAGAACAATCTTTGATTTCGGTATAAATGTATAAACAAGAATTATGTACACATACACGCATACACACATACCCAATCTGTTTTGAGACACTGGGGAGCTAAGCATAAAGATCTCAGGGAGAGTCAAAGATACCAGAGACAAGAGTGGTAAAAACAGAAAAAAAAAAAAAAAAAAAACAACCCACCACTTTTCCTTTTGACATTTGTCATTTTGTGAGCTGCAGCTAAAAGAATGAGAAACTAGGGAGTCTCCCGCAGTCCTCTCAGAATCTGGAAACAAAAATTGGACTTCCGGACCTTCCGAGGAGAAAAATCTGACATATACTCCAAGCTGCCAGATGAAACTTCTACTGGGCTGCTCTTTGAAAGTAAGGGAAACAGACAAGACTAACCCTCCTAAAGAATTTAGGAAAGATTCAGTTCCTGATTGGATTCAAGTTATCTGCCTTCAGCCTGTTTGCCTAAAACAAAAAAATGAATCATCTCTTAGAGAAGATAACATCATCTCAAACTTCAAATTATCCCTGCAAGTCTTTACTTAAAATGTTGGCCATTTAGTCAAAATGTTACCAGACAGAAATAGAGACAGAAAACATGACAAAAGAACAAAGAGGAAAAACAGCCAATTGAAACAGAACCACAGGAGATGCAGATGCTGGAGTTATCGGATGCAAGCAAGAACTGATTGTTCTTGGACTTCTGAGTAGGATCTTAAAGGTTATGTCCAGCCTATAGTCTCACAGTTCATAACAAGGGAAAAAAGATACATTACAAAAAATACTTTTGAAAAGGCATCATGGAACTGTGGGAGCTATGAGAACAAAACGGTGCTAAATTATATAGAGAGGAAAAACATTCAGAGGTGAGTAGATAAATAGCAGTTGATTTTTTATATGAGGGAATTTGCCAATTCTTGGTGTGAGCTGAAGTTTGTGGTTTGGCTCAGACAGAGAGAAACATTTAGAAGAAGGAGAAACCAATGTAGCCTTTAGAAGTCACTTGGGGATAGAGAGACAAAATTGAAGGTTTGAAGCCCACAGATACATAACCATTTTCCACAAAAGACATTTGCTATATTCTAAGACTATGGAAGAGGCTGAAATATAAACTAAAATCTTTTTAAATTCAAAGTGAAATTTATTGCCATCTCATAGGACTTGGGAAACAAATGCTTGAAAATAGAAAAGGCAAGAAACAAACAAAAGACCCTGATGCTGGGAAAGATTGAAGGCAGGAGGGGAAGGGGACGACCGAGGATGAGACGGTTGGGTGGCATCACTGACTCAATGGACATGAGTTTGAGCAGACTCCAGGAGATGGTGAAGGACAGGGAAGCCTGGCATGCTGCAGTCCATGGGGTCACAGAGAGTCGGATATGACTGAGTGACTAAACAAAAACAAAGGAACAAAAGTCCCAGAGTATAGTATATTGGAAAAGACCTTGACGCTGGGAAGGATTGAGGGCAGGAGGGGAATGGGGCAACAGAGGATGGGGTGGTTAGATAGCATCACAGACTCAACAGATAGGAATCTGAGCAAACTCTGGGAGATAGTGAAGGACAGGGAAGCCTGACATGCTGCAGTCCATGGGTTCGCAGAGAGTCGGACACGACTGAGCAACTGAACAACACCAAATGGTGCATTGCACTGAGGATTTATAGCCACTTTTTGCTAACCAATCTGAGCATGGCAATAAGTTGAGAAACCAGGCCTCTGGCAGACCATTCATCATTAGAGGAATATATTTGAAGAGTACAGTATTTATACAGCCTCAAAAAAAAAAAAAAGTCTCCCACACATTGTTTGGTAGATAGTAGGAGAAAAGGATATTTATACAGTGAAAAAATCTGACAGTCTCCATCTTCACAAAGAGTCTAAAATCAACATCACCAAGAAAGCGGCAAGCAAATATTGTGTGCCTCTTGAAATGGAATATTAAGGATACATCACTTATACAGTATTCCTACCAGGATAATCTGAATCTAATCTGGTACATAATCTGAATCTAATCATGAAAAATTATCAGACAATCCAAACTGGAGAACTTTCTTCAAAATAGCTGGCATGCATTCTTTAAAAAAAAAATAAAGAAGTCACTTTATGAAAGACTCAGTGTTGTGTCTGTTGATAGTGATGTTCTTGGCTAGGAATTCTGAAGCTCTCACCCGGACCCTGTATTTACTGTAGCAAGTCCCACAGACACTACCCCCACTACCACCAAGGCCAATGTTGTGGCTGGACTAGCCTTTGTGGTTCTTATTATGACCACAGGACACATCTCAGCAAAACTACCAGGGAACATTAAAGAAAAAGATTTATTACTCCCAGGTCCTTGGGGGTACATGGCATGCCTGAGGGCCACACAGAGAGGTCACAGGCAGAGAGAGAAGGAGGAAGCATGGACCTGGGGCTTTGTCTGTATTAGGGTCCCAAAGATGAAGTGCCTGGGTTTCATGGGCTCACTCTTTGTTGGTGAATTTAAAGCATAAGATGGGAAATTAAAATGCAAAAAGGGAAAAGTGGGATCACTTTAAGCTGTCAATTATCTACATTTCCTAGGACTTTATGGAAGGAGGAGTTCATGAATGGGAGCAACCTGGTCCTTACCTAGTCCTGTGGCTAATAGCTGTACCATAGAGCTGACAGTGGTCTATTCAAGATGGATGTCTGAAATGGATGCTTCAGCAATCAAAAGTTTAATGTCAGACATTTACACTACACA